>NW_027332021.1:87500-1287500 GCF_048418815.1 Hemitrygon akajei | reverse complement strand
TTCTGCATTGGTACGTTCCAGTGAGACAGGGAGGTTATGCAGGGTACAGGTTCAGGGGATATTTGTGTGGAATTCTGCAGTGGTACGATCCATTGAGATAGGGAGTTTATGGACGGGTACAGTTTCAGGGCATATTTGTGTGGAGTTCTGCATTGGTACTTTCCAGTGAGACAGGGTGGTTATGGAGGGGTACAGGTTCAGGGGATATTTGTGTGGTGTTCTGCAATGGTACGTTCCAGTGAGACAGGGAGGTTATGCAGGGTACAGGTTCAGGGCATATTTGAGCGGAGATCGGCATTGGTGCGTTCCAGGGAGACAGGCAGGTTATGCAGGGTACAGGTTCAGGGCATATTTGTGTGGAGTTCTGCAGTGGTACGTTCCAGTGAGACCGGGTGGTTATGGATGGGTACAGTTTCAGGGCATATTTGTGTGTAGTTCCGCATTGGTACTTTCCAGTCAGACAGGGAGTTTATGGAGGGTACAGGTTTATGGCAAATTTGTGTGGAGTTCTGCAGTGGGACGTTCCAGTGAGACAGGGAGGTTATGGACGGGTACAGGTTCAGGGCATATTTGTGTGGAGTTCTGCATTGGTACGTTCCAGTGAGACAGGGAAGTTATGGAGGGATACAGGTTCAGGGCATATTTGTGTGGAGTTCTGCATTGGTACGTTCCAGTGAGACAAGGTGTTTATGGAGGTGTACAGGTTCAGGGCATATTTGTGTGGAGTTCTGTATTGGTACGCTCCAGTGAGACAGGGAGGTTATGGAGGGTACAGGTTCAGGGCATATTTTTGTGGAATTCTGCAGTGGGACGTTCCACTGAGACAGGGAGAATATGGACGGGTACATGTTCAGGGCATATTTGTGTGGAGTTCTGCAGTGGTACGTTCCAGTGAGACGGGGAGAATATGGACGGGTACATGTTCAGGGCATATTAGTGTGGAGTTCTGCATTGGTACGTTCCAGTGAGACAGAGCGGTTATGGAGGGGTACAGGTTCAGGGCATATTTGTGTGGTGTTCTGCAGTGGTACGTTCGAGTGAGACAAGGAGGTTATGCAGGGTACAGGTTCAGGGCATATTTGTGTGGAGTTCTGCAGTGGTACGTTCCAGTGAGACAGGGAGGTTATGGACGGGTACAGTTTCAGGGCATATTTGTGTGGAGTTCTGCAATGGTACGTTCCACTGAGACTGGGAGAATATGGACGGGTACATGTTCAGGGCATATTTGTGTGGAGTTCTGCATTGGTATGTTCCAGTGAGCCAGGGCGGTTATTGCGGGGTACAGGTTCAGTGCATATTTGTGTGGTGTTCTGCAGTGGTACGTTCCAGTGAGAGAGGGAGGTTATGCAGGGTACAGGTTCAGGTCATATTTGTGTGGAGTTCTGCATTGGTATGTTCCAGTGAGACAGGGAGGTTATGGAGGGTACAGGTTCAGGGCATATTTGTGTGGAGTTCTGCATTGGTACGTTCCAGTGAGACAGGGTGTTTATGGAGGTGTACAGGTTCAGGGCATATTTGTGTGGAGTTCTGTATTGGTACGCTCCAGTGAGACAGGGAGGTTATGGAGGGTACAGGTTCAGGGTATATTTTTGTGGAATTCTGCAGTGGGACGTTCCAATGAGACAGGGAGAATATGGACGGGTACATGTTCAGGGCATATTTGTGTGGAGTTCTGCAGTGGTACGTTCCAGTGAGACAGGGAGAATATGGAAGGGTACATGTTCAGGGCATATTAGTGTGGAGTTCTGCATTGGTACGTTCCAGTGAGACAGAGCGGTTATGGAGGGGTACAGGTTCAGGGCATATTTGTGTGGTGTTCTGCAGTGGTACGTTCGAGTGAGACAAGGAGGTTATGCAGGGAACAGGTTCAGGGCATATTTGTGTGGAGTTCTGCAATGGTACGTTCCAGTGAGACAGGGAGGTTATGGACGGGTACAGTTTCAGGGCATATTTGTGTGGAGTTCCGCAATGGTACGTTCCAGTGAGACAGGGAGGTTATGCAGGGTACAGGTTCAGGGCATATTTGAGTGGAGTTCGGCATTGGTGCGTTCCAGTGAGACAGAGAGGTTATGGACGGGTACAGTTTCAGGGCATATTTGTGTGGAGTTCTGCATTGGTACGTTCCAGTGAGACAGGGAGTTTATGGATGGGTACAGTTTCAGGGCATATTTGTGTGTAGTTCCGCATTGTTACTATCCAGTCAGACAGGGAGGTTATGGATGGGTACAGTTTCAGGGCATATTTGTGTGTAGTTCTGCATTGGTATGTTCCAGTGAGACAAGGAGGTTATAGAGGGTACAGGTTCAGGGTATATTTGTGTGGAGTTCTGCAGTGGTACGTTCCAGTGAGACAGGGAGGATATGGACGGGTACAGGTTCAGGGCATATTTGTGAGGAGTTCTGCATTGGTACTTTCCAGTGAGACAGGGTGGTTATGGAGGGTACCGGTTCATGGCATATTTGTGTGGAGTTCTGCAGTGGGACATTCCAGTGAGACTGGGAGGTTATGGAGGGTACAGGTTCAGGGCATGTTTGTGTGTAGTTCTGCATTTTTAAGTTCCAGTGAGACAGGGAGGTTATGGAGGGAACAGGTTCAGGGCATATTTGTGTCGAGTTCTGCAATGCTACGTTCCAGTGAGACAGGGAGGTTATGCACGGTACAGGATCAGGGCATATCTGAGTGGAGTTCGGCATTGGTGCGTTCCAGTGAGACAGGGATGTCATGGAGGGGTACAGGTTCAGGGCATATTTGTGTGGATTTCTTCATTGGGACGTTCCAGTGAGACAGGGACGTTATGGTGGGGTACAGGAGCAGGGCATATTTGTGTGGAGTTCGGCATTGGTACGTTCCAGTGAGACAGGGATGTTATGGAGGGGTACAGGAACAGGGCATATTTGTGTGGAGTTCTGCATTGGTACGTTCCAGTGAGACAGGGAGGTTATGGAGGGTACAGGTTCAGGGCATATTTGTGTGTAGTTCTGCATTGGTACATTCCAATGAGACAGAGAGGTTATGGAGGGGTACAGGAACAGGCCATATTTGTGCAGAGTTCTGCATTGGTACGTTCCTGTGAGACAGGGAGGTTATGGAGGGTACAGGTTCAGGGCATATTTGTGTGGAGTTCTGCATTGGTACGTTCCAGTGAGACAGGGAGGTTATGGAGGGGTACAGGTTCAGCGCATATTTGTGTGTAGTTCTGCATTGGTATGTTCCAGTGAGACAAGGAGGTTATAGAGGGTACAGGTTCAGGGTATATTTGTGTGGAGTTCTGCAGTGGTACGTTCCAGTGAGACAGGGAGGATATGGACGGGTATAGGTTCAGGGCATATTTGTGAGGAGTTCTGCATTGGTACTTTCCAGTGAGACAGGGTGGTTATGGAGGGTACCGGTTCATGGCATATTTGTGTGGAGTTCTGCAGTGGGACATTCCAATGAGACAGGGAGGTTATGGACGGTTCCAGTTTCAGGGCATATTTGTGAGGAGTTCTGCATTGGTACGTTCCAGTGAGACTGGGAGGTTATGGAGGGGTACAGGTTCGGGGCATATTTGTGTGGAGTTCTGCATTGGTACGTTCCAGTGAGACAGGGAGGTTATGGAGGGGTACAGGTTCAGGGCACCTTGGTGTGGAGTTCTGCATTGGTACGTTCCAGTGAGACAGGAAGGTTATGGAGGGGTACAGGTTCAGGGCATATTTGTGTGTAGTTCCGCATTGGTACGTTCCAGTGAGACAAGGAGGTTATAGAGGGTACAGGTTCAGGGCATATTTGTGTGGAGTTCTGCAGAGGTACGTTCCAGTGAGACAGGGAGGATATGGACGGGTACAGGTTCAGGGTATATTTGTGTGGAGCTCTGCGTTGGTATGTTCCAGTGTGACTGGGAGTGTATGGAGGGCTACAGGTTCACGGCAAATTTGTGTGGAGTTCTGCATTGGTGCGTTCTAGTGAGAAAAGGAAGTTATGGGCGGGTACACGTTCAGGGCATATTTGTGAGGAATTCTGCATTAGTACGTTCCAGTGAGACAGGGAGGTTATGGAGAGTACCGGTTCAGGGCATATTTGTGTGGAGTTCTGCATTGGTACGTTCCAGTGAGACAGGGAGATTATGGAGGGGTACAGGTTCAGGGCATATTTGTGTGGAGTTCTGCATTGGTACGTTCCAGTGAGACAGGGAGGTTATGGAGGGGTACAGGTTCAGGGCACATTGGTGTGGAGTTCTGCATTGGTACGTTCCAGTGAGACAGGGAGGTTATGGAGGGGTACAGGTTCAGGGCATATTTGTGCGTAGTTCTGCATTGGTACATTCCAGTGAGACAGGGAGGTTATGGAGGGTACAGGTTCAGGGCATATTTGTGTGGAGTTCTGCATTGGAACGTTCCAGTGAGACAGGGTGTTTATGGAGGTATACAGGTTCAGGGCATATTTGTGTGGAGTTCTGTATTGGTACGCTCCAGTGAGACAGGGAGGTTATGGAGGGTACAGGTTCAGGGTATATTTTTGTGGAATTCTGCAGTGGAACGTTCCACTGAGACAGGGAGAATATGGACGGGTACATGTTCAGGGCATATTTTTGTGGAGTTCTGCAGTGGTACGTTCCAGTGAGACAGGGAGAATATGGAAGGGTACATGTTCAGGGCATATTAGTGTGGAGTTCTGCATTGGTACGTTCCAGTGAGACAGAGCGGTTATGGAGGGGTACAGGTTCAGGGCATATTTGTGTGGTGTTCTTCAGTGGTACGTTCCAGTGAGACAGGGAGGTTATGGACGGGTACAGTTTCAGGGCATATTTGTGTGGAGTTCCGCAATGGTACGTTCCAGTGAGACAGGGAGGTTATGGAGTGGTACAGGTTCAGGGCATATTTGTGTGGAGTTCTGCAGTGGTACGTTCCAGTGAGACAGGGAGAATATGGAAGGGTACAGGTTCAGGGCATATTTGTGTGGTGTTTTGCAGTGGTACTTTCCAGTGAGACAGGGAGGTTATGGACGGGTACAGTTTCAGGGCATATTTGTGTGGAGTTCTGCAATGGTACGTTCCAGTGAGACAGGGAGGTTTTGCAGGGTAGAGGTTCAGGGCATATTTGAGTGGAGTTCGGCATTGGTGCGTTCCAGTGAGACAGAGATGTTATGGACGGGTACAGTTTCCGGGCATATTTGTGTGGAGTTCTGCATTGGTACGTTCCAGTGAGACAAGGTGGTTATGGAGGGGTACAGGTTCAGGGCATATTTGTGTGATGTTCTGCAATGGTACGTACCAGTGAGACAGGGAGGTTATGCAGGGTACAGGTTCAGGGCATATTTGTGTGGATTTCTGCAGTGGTAAGATCCCGTGAGACAGGGAGGTTATGGAGGGGTACAGGTTCAGGGCATATTTGTGTGGTGTTCTGCAATGGTACGTTCCAGTGAGACAGGGAGTTTATGCAGGTTTCAGGTTCAATGCATATTTGTGTGGAGTTCTGCATTGGTACGTTCCAGTGAGACAGGGTGGTTATGGAGGGGTACAGGTTCAGGGCATATTTGTGTGGTGTTCTGCAATGGTACGTTCCACTGAGACAGGGAGGTTATGCAGGGTACAGGTTCAGGCATATTTGAGTGGAGTTCGGCATTGGTGCGTTCCAGTGAGACAGGGAGGTTATGGACGGGTATAGTTTCAGGGCATATTTGTGCGGAGTTCTGCATTGGTACGTTCCAGTGAGACAGGGAGGTTATGCAGGGTACAGGTTCAGGGGATATTTGTGTGGAATTCTGCAGTGGTACGATCCATTGAGATAGGGAGTTTATGGACGGGTACAGTTTCAGGGCATATTTGTGTGGAGTTCTGCATTGGTACTTTCCAGTGAGACAGGGTGGTTATGGAGGGGTACAGGTTCAGGGGATATTTGTGTGGTGTTCTGCAATGGTACGTTCCAGTGAGACAGGGAGGTTATGCAGGGTACAGGTTCAGGGCATATTTGAGCGGAGATCGGCATTGGTGCGTTCCAGGGAGACAGGCAGGTTATGCAGGGTACAGGTTCAGGGCATATTTGTGTGGAGTTCTGCAGTGGTACGTTCCAGTGAGACCGGGTGGTTATGGATGGGTACAGTTTCAGGGCATATTTGTGTGTAGTTCCGCATTGGTACTTTCCAGTCAGACAGGGAGTTTATGGAGGGTACAGGTTTATGGCAAATTTGTGTGGAGTTCTGCAGTGGGACGTTCCAGTGAGACAGGGAGGTTATGGACGGGTACAGGTTCAGGGCATATTTGTGTGGAGTTCTGCATTGGTACGTTCCAGTGAGACAGGGAAGTTATGGAGGGATACAGGTTCAGGGCATATTTGTGTGGAGTTCTGCATTGGTACGTTCCAGTGAGACAAGGTGTTTATGGAGGTGTACAGGTTCAGGGCATATTTGTGTGGAGTTCTGTATTGGTACGCTCCAGTGAGACAGGGAGGTTATGGAGGGTACAGGTTCAGGGCATATTTTTGTGGAATTCTGCAGTGGGACGTTCCACTGAGACAGGGAGAATATGGACGGGTACATGTTCAGGGCATATTTGTGTGGAGTTCTGCAGTGGTACGTTCCAGTGAGACGGGGAGAATATGGACGGGTACATGTTCAGGGCATATTAGTGTGGAGTTCTGCATTGGTACGTTCCAGTGAGACAGAGCGGTTATGGAGGGGTACAGGTTCAGGGCATATTTGTGTGGTGTTCTGCAGTGGTACGTTCGAGTGAGACAAGGAGGTTATGCAGGGTACAGGTTCAGGGCATATTTGTGTGGAGTTCTGCAGTGGTACGTTCCAGTGAGACAGGGAGGTTATGGACGGGTACAGTTTCAGGGCATATTTGTGTGGAGTTCTGCAATGGTACGTTCCACTGAGACTGGGAGAATATGGACGGGTACATGTTCAGGGCATATTTGTGTGGAGTTCTGCATTGGTATGTTCCAGTGAGCCAGGGCGGTTATTGCGGGGTACAGGTTCAGTGCATATTTGTGTGGTGTTCTGCAGTGGTACGTTCCAGTGAGAGAGGGAGGTTATGCAGGGTACAGGTTCAGGTCATATTTGTGTGGAGTTCTGCATTGGTATGTTCCAGTGAGACAGGGAGGTTATGGAGGGTACAGGTTCAGGGCATATTTGTGTGGAGTTCTGCATTGGTACGTTCCAGTGAGACAGGGTGTTTATGGAGGTGTACAGGTTCAGGGCATATTTGTGTGGAGTTCTGTATTGGTACGCTCCAGTGAGACAGGGAGGTTATGGAGGGTACAGGTTCAGGGTATATTTTTGTGGAATTCTGCAGTGGGACGTTCCAATGAGACAGGGAGAATATGGACGGGTACATGTTCAGGGCATATTTGTGTGGAGTTCTGCAGTGGTACGTTCCAGTGAGACAGGGAGAATATGGAAGGGTACATGTTCAGGGCATATTAGTGTGGAGTTCTGCATTGGTACGTTCCAGTGAGACAGAGCGGTTATGGAGGGGTACAGGTTCAGGGCATATTTGTGTGGTGTTCTGCAGTGGTACGTTCGAGTGAGACAAGGAGGTTATGCAGGGAACAGGTTCAGGGCATATTTGTGTGGAGTTCTGCAATGGTACGTTCCAGTGAGACAGGGAGGTTATGGACGGGTACAGTTTCAGGGCATATTTGTGTGGAGTTCCGCAATGGTACGTTCCAGTGAGACAGGGAGGTTATGCAGGGTACAGGTTCAGGGCATATTTGAGTGGAGTTCGGCATTGGTGCGTTCCAGTGAGACAGAGAGGTTATGGACGGGTACAGTTTCAGGGCATATTTGTGTGGAGTTCTGCATTGGTACGTTCCAGTGAGACAGGGAGGTTATGGATGGGTACAGTTTCAGGGCATATTTGTGTGTAGTTCCGCATTGTTACTATCCAGTCAGACAGGGAGGTTATGGATGGGTACAGTTTCAGGGCATATTTGTGTGTAGTTCTGCATTGGTATGTTCCAGTGAGACAAGGAGGTTATAGAGGGTACAGGTTCAGGGTATATTTGTGTGGAGTTCTGCAGTGGTACGTTCCAGTGAGACAGGGAGGATATGGACGGGTACAGGTTCAGGGCATATTTGTGAGGAGTTCTGCATTGGTACTTTCCAGTGAGACAGGGTGGTTATGGAGGGTACCGGTTCATGGCATATTTGTGTGGAGTTCTGCAGTGGGACATTCCAATGAGACAGGGAGGTTATGGACGGTTACAGTTTCAGGGCATATTTGTGAGGAGTTCTGCATTGGTACGTTCCAGTGAGACTGGGAGGTTATGGAGGGGTACAGGTTCGGGGCATATTTGTGTGGAGTTCTGCATTGGTACGTTCCAGTGAGACAGGGATGTTATGGAGGGGTACAGGTTCAGGGCACCTTGGTGTGGAGTTCTGCATTGGTACGTTCCAGTGAGACAGGGATGTTATGGAGGGGTAAAGGTTCAGGGCAAATTTGTGTGTAGTTCTGCATTGGTACATTCCAGTGAGACAGGGAGGTTATGGAGGGTTCAGGTTCAGGGCATATTTGTGTGGCGTTCTGCATTGGTACGTTCCAGTGAGACAGGAAGGTTATGGAGGGGTACAGGTTCAGGGCATATTTGTGTGTAGTTCCGCATTGGTACGTTCCAGTGAGACAAGGAGGTTATTGAGGGTACAGGTTCAGGGCATATTTGTGTGGAGTTCTGCAGAGGTACGTTCCAGTGAGACAGGGAGGATATGGACGGGTACAGGTTCAGGGTATATTTGTGTGGAGCTCTGCGTTGGTATGTTCCAGTGTGACTGGGAGGGTATGGAGGGCTACAGGTTCACGGCAAATTTGTGTGGAGTTCTGCATTGGTGCGTTCTAGTGAGAAAAGGAAGTTATGGGCGGGTACACGTTCAGGGCATATTTGTGAGGAATTCTGCATTAGTACGTTCCAGTGAGACAGGGAGGTTATGGAGAGTACCGGTTCAGGGCATATTTGTGTGGAGTTCTGCATTGGTACGTTCCAGTGAGACAGGGAGATTATGGAGGGGTACAGGTTCAGGGCATATTTGTGTGGAGTTCTGCATTGGTACGTTCCAGTGAGACAGGGAGGTTATGGAGGGGTACAGGTTCAGGGCACATTGGTGTGGAGTTCTGCATTGGTACGTTCCAGTGAGACAGGGAGGTTATGGAGGGGTACAGGTTCAGGGCATATTTGTGCGTAGTTCTGCATTGGTACATTCCAGTGAGACAGGGAGGTTATGGAGGGTACAGGTTCAGGGCATATTTGTGTGGAGTTCTGCATTGGAACGTTCCAGTGAGACAGGGTATTTATGGAGGTATACAGGTTCAGGGCATATTTGTGTGGAGTTCTGTATTGGTACGCTCCAGTGAGACAGGGAGGTTATGGAGGGTACAGGTTCAGGGTATATTTTTGTGGAATTCTGCAGTGGGACGTTCCACTGAGACAGGGAGAATATGGACGGGTACATGTTCAGGGCATATTTTTGTGGAGTTCTGCAGTGGTACGTTCCAGTGAGACAGGGAGAATATGGAAGGGTACATGTTCAGGGCATATTAGTGTGGAGTTCTGCATTGGTACGTTCCAGTGAGACAGAGCGGTTATGGAGGGGTACAGGTTCAGGGCATATTTGTGTGGTGTTCTTCAGTGGTACGTTCCAGTGAGACAGGGAGGTTATGGACGGGTACAGTTTCAGGGCATATTTGTGTGGAGTTCCGCAATGGTACGTTCCAGTGAGACAGGGAGGTTATGGAGTGGTACAGGTTCAGGGCATATTTGTGTGGAGTTCTGCAGTGGTACGTTCCAGTGAGACAGGGAGAATATGGAAGGGTACATGTTCAGGGCATATTAGTGTGGAGTTCTGCATTCGTACGTTCCAGTGAGACAGAGCGGTTATTCAGGGGTACAGGTTCAGGGCATATTTGTGTGGTGTTTTGCAGTGGTACTTTCCAGTGAGACAGGGAGGTTATGGACGGGTACAGTTTCAGGGCATATTTGTGTGGAGTTCTGCAATGGTACGTTCCAGTGAGACAGGGAGGTTTTGAAGGGTAGAGGTTCAGGGCATATTTGAGTGGAGTTCGCCATTGGTGCGTTCCAGTGAGACAGAGATGTTATGGACGGGTACAGTTTCCGGGCATATTTGTGTGGAGTTCTGCATTGGTACGTTCCAGTGAGACAAGGTGGTTATGGAGGGGTACAGGTTCAGGGCATATTTGTGTGATGTTCTGCAATGGTACGTACCAGTGAGACAGGGAGGTTATGCAGGGTACAGGTTCAGTGCATATTTGTGTGGATTTCTGCAGTGGTAAGATCCCGTGAGACAGGGAGGTTATGGAGGGGTACAGGTTCAGGGCATATTTGTGTGGTGTTCTGCAATGGTACGTTCCAGTGAGACAGGGAGTTTATGCAGGTTTCAGGTTCAATGCATATTTGTGTGGAGTTCTGCATTGGTACGTTCCAGTGAGACAGGGTGGTTATGGAGGGGTACAGGTTCAGGGCATATTTGTGTGGTGTTCTGCAATGGTACGTTCCACTGAGACAGGGAGGTTATGCAGGGTACAGGTTCAAGCATATTTGAGTGGAGTTCGGCATTGGTGCGTTCCAGTGAGACAGGGAGGTTATGGACGGGTATAGTTTCAGGGCATATTTGTGTGGAGTTCTGCATTGGTACGTTCCAGTGAGACAGGGAGGTTATGCAGGGTACAGGTTCAGGGGATATTTGTGTGGAATTCTGCAGTGGTACGATCCATTGAGATAGGGAGTTTATGGACGGGTACAGTTTCAGGGCATATTTGTGTGGAGTTCTGCATTGGTACTTTCCAGTGAGACAGGGTGGTTATGGAGGGGTACAGGTTCAGGGGATATTTGTGTGGTGTTCTGCAATGGTACGTTCCAGTGAGACAGGGAGGTTATGCAGGGTACAGGTTCAGGGCATATTTGAGCGGAGATCGGCATTGGTGCGTTCCAGGGAGACAGGCAGGTTATGCAGGGTACAGGTTCAGGGCATATTTGTGTGGAGTTCTGCAGTGGTACGTTCCAGTGAGACCGGGTGGTTATGGATGGGTACAGTTTCAGGGCATATTTGTGTGTAGTTCCGCATTGGTACTTTCCAGTCAGACAGGGAGTTTATGGAGGGTACAGGTTTATGGCAAATTTGTGTGGAGTTCTGCAGTGGGACGTTCCAGTGAGACAGGGAGGTTATGGACGGGTACAGGTTCAGGGCATATTTGTGTGGAGTTCTGCATTGGTACGTTCCAGTGAGACAGGGAAGTTATGGAGGGATATAGGTTCAGGGCATATTTGTGTGGAGTTCTGCATTGGTACGTTCCAGTGAGACAGGGTGTTTATGGAGGTGTACAGGTTCAGGGCATATTTGTGTGGAGTTCTGTATTGGTACGCTCCAGTGAGACAGGGAGGTTATGGAGGGTACAGGTTCAGGGCATATTTTTGTGGAATTCTGCAGTGGTACGTTCCAGTGAGACGGGGAGAATATGGACGGGTACATGCTCAGGGCATATTAGTGTGGAGTTCTGCATTGGTACGTTCCAGTGAGACAGAGCGGTTATGGAGGGGTACAGGTTCAGGGCATATTTGTGTGGTGTTCTGCAGTGGTACGTTCGAGTGAGACAAGGAGGTTATGCAGGGTACAGGTTCAGGGCATATTTGTGTGGAGTTCTGCAGTGGTACGTTCCAGTGAGACAGGGAGGTTATGGACGGGTACAGTTTCAGGGCATATTTGTGTGGAGTTCTGCAATGGTACGTTCCACTGAGACTGGGAGAATATGGACGGGTACATGTTCAGGGCATATTTGTGTGGAGTTCTGCATTGGTATGTTCCAGTGAGCCAGGGCGGTTATTGCGGGGTACAGGTTCAGTGCATATTTGTGTGGTGTTCTGCAGTGGTACGTTCCAGTGAGAGAGGGAGGTTATGCAGGGTACAGGTTCAGGTCATATTTGTGTGGAGTTCTGCATTGGTATGTTCCAGTGAGACAGGGAGGTTATGGAGGGTACAGGTTCAGGGCATATTTGTGTGGAGTTCTGCATTGGTACGTTCCAGTGAGACAGGGTGTTTATGGAGGTGTACAGGTTCAGGGCATATTTGTGTGGAGTTCTGTATTGGTACGCTCCAGTGAGACAGGGAGGTTATGGAGGGTACAGGTTCAGGGTATATTTTTGTGGAATTCTGCAGTGGGACGTTCCAATGAGACAGGGAGAATATGGACGGGTACATGTTCAGGGCATATTTGTGTGGAGTTCTGCAGTGGTACGTTCCAGTGAGACAGGGAGAATATGGAAGGGTACATGTTCAGGGCATATTAGTGTGGAGTTCTGCATTGGTACGTTCCAGTGAGACAGAGCGGTTATGGAGGGGTACAGGTTCAGGGCATATTTGTGTGGTGTTCTGCAGTGGTACGTTCGAGTGAGACAAGGAGGTTATGCAGGGTACAGGTTCAGGGCATATTTGTGTGGAGTTCTGCAGTGGTACGTTCCAGTGAGACAGGGAGGTTATGGACGGGTACAGTTTCAGGGCATATTTGTGTGGAGTTCCGCAATGGTACGTTCCAGTGAGACAGGGAGGTTATGCAGGGTACAGGTTCAGGGCATATTTGAGTGGAGTTCGGCATTGGTGCGTTCCAGTGAGACAGAGAGTTTATGGACGGGTACAGTTTCAGGGCATATTTGTGTGGAGTTCTGCATTGGTACGTTCCAGTGAGACAGGGAGGTTATGGATGGGTACAGTTTCAGGGCATATTTGTGTGTAGTTCCGCATTGGTACTATCCAGTCAGACAGGGAGGTTATGGATGGGTACAGTTTCAGGGCATATTTGTGTGTAGTTCCGCATTGGTACTTTCCAGTCAGACAGGGAGTTTATGGAGGGTACAGGTTTATGGCAAATTTGAGTGGAGTTCTGCAGTGGGCCGTTCCAGTGAGACAGGGAGGTTATGGACGGGTACAGGTTCAGGGCATATTTGTGTGGAGTTCTGCATTGGTACGTTCCAGTGAGACAGGGAAGTTATGGAGGGTTACAGGTTCAGGGCATATTTGTGTGGAGTTCTGCATTGGTACATTCCAGTGAGACCGGGAGGTTATGGAGGGTACAGCATCAGGGCATATTTGTTTGGAGTTCTGCATTGGTACTTTCCAGTGAGACAGGGAGGTTATGGAGGGTACAGGTTCAGTGCATATTTGTGTGGTGTTCTGCAATGGTACGTTCCAGTGAGAGAGGGAGGTTATGCAGGGTACAGGTTCCGGCATATTTGTTTGGAGTTCTGCATTTGTACTTTCCAGTGAGACAGGGAGGTTATGGAGGGTACAGGTTCAATGCATATTTGTGTGGAGTTCTGCAGTGGGACGTTCCACTGAGACTGGGAGAATATGGACGGGTACATGTTCAGTTAATATTTGTGTGGAGTTCTGTATTGGTATGTTCCAGTGAGCCAGGGCGGTTATTGCGGGGTACAGGTTCAGTGCATATTTGTGTGGTGTTCTGCAGTGGTACGTTCCAGTGAGAGAGGGAGGTTATGCAGGGTACAGGTTCAGGTCATATTTGTGTGGAGTTCTGCATTGGTATGTTCCAGTGAGACAGGGAGGTTATGGAGGGTACAGGTTCAGGGCATATTTGTGTGGAGTTTTGCATTGGTACGTTCCAGTGAGACAGGGTGTTTATGGAGGTGTACAGGTTCAGGGCATATTTGTGTGGAGTTCTGTATTGGTATGCTCCAGTGAGACAGGGAGGTTATGGAGGGTACAGGTTCAGGGTATATTTTTGTGGAATTCTGCAGTGGGACGTTCCACTGAGACAGGGAGAATATGGACGGGTACATGTTCAGGGCATATTTTTTGTGGAGTTCTGCAGTGGTACGTTCCAGTGAGACAGGGAGAATATGGAAGGGTACATGTTCAGGGCATATTAGTGTGGAGTTCTGCATTGGTACGTTCCAGTGAGACAGAGCGGTTATGGAGGGGTACAGGTTCAGGGCATATTTGTGTGGTGTTCTGCAGTGGTACGTTCGAGTGAGACAAGGAGGTTATGCAGGGTACAGGTTCAGGGCATATTTGTGTGGAGTTCTGCAGTGGTACGTTCCAGTGAGACAGGGAGGTTTTGCAGGGTAGAGGTTCAGGGCATATTTGAGTGGAGTTCGCCATTGGTGCGTTCCAGTGAGACAGAGATGTTATGGACGGGTACAGTTTCCGGGCATATTTGTGTGGAGTTCTGCATTGGTACGTTCCAGTGAGACAAGGTGGTTATGGAGGGGTACAGGTTCAGGGCATATTTGTGTGATGTTCTGCAATGGTACGTACCAGTGAGACAGGGAGGTTATGCAGGGTACAGGTTCAGTGCATATTTGTGTGGATTTCTGCAGTGGTAAGATCCCGTGAGACAGGGAGGTTATGGAGGGGTACAGGTTCAGGGCATATTTGTGTGGTGTTCTGCAATGGTACGTTCCAGTGAGACAGGGAGTTTATGCAGGTTTCAGGTTCAATGCATATTTGTGTGGAGTTCTGCATTGGTACGTTCCAGTGAGACAGGGTGGTTATGGAGGGGTACAGGTTCAGGGCATATTTGTGTGGTGTTCTGCAATGGTACGTTCCACTGAGACAGGGAGGTTATGCAGGGTACAGGTTCAGGCATATTTGAGTGGAGTTCGGCATTGGTGCGTTCCAGTGAGACAGGGAGGTTATGGACGGGTATAGTTTCAGGGCATATTTGTGTGGAGTTCTGCATTGGTACGTTCCAGTGAGACAGGGAGGTTATGCAGGGTACAGGTTCAGGGGATATTTGTGTGGAATTCTGCAGTGGTACGATCCATTGAGATAGGGAGTTTATGGACGGGTACAGTTTCAGGGCATATTTGTGTGGAGTTCTGCATTGGTACTTTCCAGTGAGACAGGGTGGTTATGGAGGGGTACAGGTTCAGGGGATATTTGTGTGGTGTTCTGCAATGGTACGTTCCAGTGAGACAGGGAGGTTATGCAGGGTACAGGTTCAGGGCATATTTGAGCGGAGATCGGCATTGGTGCGTTCCAGGGAGACAGGCAGGTTATGCAGGGTACAGGTTCAGGGCATATTTGTGTGGAGTTCTGCAGTGGTACGTTCCAGTGAGACCGGGTGGTTATGGATGGGTACAGTTTCAGGGCATATTTGTGTGTAGTTCCGCATTGGTACTTTCCAGTCAGACAGGGAGTTTATGGAGGGTACAGGTTTATGGCAAATTTGTGTGGAGTTCTGCAGTGGGACGTTCCAGTGAGACAGGGAGGTTATGGACGGGTACAGGTTCAGGGCATATTTGTGTGGAGTTCTGCATTGGTACGTTCCAGTGAGACAGGGAAGTTATGGAGGGATACAGGTTCATGGCATATTTGTGTGGAGTTCTGCATTGGTACGTTCCAGTGAGACAGGGTGTTTATGGAGGTGTACAGGTTCAGGGCATATTTGTGTGGAGTTCTGTATTGGTACGCTCCAGTGAGACAGGGAGGTTATGGAGGGTACAGGTTCAGGGCATATTTTTGTGGAATTCTGCAGTGGGACGTTCCACTGAGACAGGGAGAATATGGACGGGTACATGTTCAGGGCATATTTGTGTGGAGTTCTGCAGTGGTACGTTCCAGTGAGACGGGGAGAATATGGACGGGTACATGCTCAGGGCATATTAGTGTGGAGTTCTGCATTGGTACGTTCCAGTGAGACAGAGCGGTTATGGAGGGGTACAGGTTCAGGGCATATTTGTGTGGTGTTCTGCAGTGGTACGTTCGAGTGAGACAAGGAGGTTATGCAGGGTACAGGTTCAGGGCATATTTGTGTGGAGTTCTGCAGTGGTACGTTCCAGTGAGACAGGGAGGTTATGGACGGGTACAGTTTCAGGGCATATTTGTGTGGAGTTCTGCAATGGTACGTTCCACTGAGACTGGGAGAATATGGACGGGTACATGTTCAGGGCATATTTGTGTGGAGTTCTGCATTAGTATGTTCCAGTGAGCCAGGGCGGTTATTGCGGGGTACAGGTTCAGTGCATATTTGTGTGGTGTTCTGCAGTGGTACGTTCCAGTGAGAGAGGGAGGTTATGCAGGGTACAGGTTCAGGTCATATTTGTGTGGAGTTCTGCATTGGTATGTTCCAGTGAGACAGGGAGGTTATGGAGGGTACAGGTTCAGGGCATATTTGTGTGGAGTTCTGCATTGGTACGTTCCAGTGAGACAGGGTGTTTATGGAGGTGTACAGGTTCAGGGCATATTTGTGTGGAGTTCTGTATTGGTACGCTCCAGTGAGACAGGGAGGTTATGGAGGGTACAGGTTCAGGGTATATTTTTGTGGAATTCTGCAGTGGGACGTTCCAATGAGACAGGGAGAATATGGACGGGTACATGTTCAGGGCATATTTGTGTGGAGTTCTGCAGTGGTACGTTCCAGTGAGACAGGGAGAATATGGAAGGGTACATGTTCAGGGCATATTAGTGTGGAGTTCTGCATTGGTACGTTCCAGTGAGACAGAGCGGTTATGGAGGGGTACAGGTTCAGGGCATATTTGTGTGGTGTTCTGCAGTGGTACGTTCGAGTGAGACAAGGAGGTTATGCAGGGTACAGGTTCAGGGCATATTTGTGTGGAGTTCTGCAGTGGTACGTTCCAGTGAGACAGGGAGGTTATGGACGGGTACAGTTTCAGGGCATATTTGTGTGGAGTTCTGCATTGGTATGTTCCAGTGAGACTGGGAGGTTATGGAGGGTACAGGTTCAGGGCATGTTTGTGTGTAGTTCTGCATTTTTAAGTTCCAGTGAGACAGGGTGGTTATGGAGGGGTACAGGTTCAGGGCATATTTGTGTGGTGTTCTGCAATGGTACGTTCCACTGAGACAGGGAGGTTATGCAGGGTACAGGTTCAGGCATATTTGAGTGGAGTTCGGCATTGGTGCGTTCCAGTGAGACAGGGAGGTTATGGACGGGTATAGTTTCAGGGCATATTTGTGTGGAGTTCTGCATTGGTACGTTCCAGTGAGACAGGGAGGTTATGCAGGGTACAGGTTCAGGGGATATTTGTGTGGAATTCTGCAGTGGTACGATCCATTGAGATAGGGAGTTTATGGACGGGTACAGTTTCAGGGCATATTTGTGTGGAGTTCTGCATTGGTACTTTCCAGTGAGACAGGGTGGTTATGGAGGGGTACAGGTTCAGGGGATATTTGTGTGGTGTTCTGCAATGGTACGTTCCAGTGAGACAGGGAGGTTATGCAGGGTACAGGTTCAGGGCATATTTGAGCGGAGATCGGCATTGGTGCGTTCCAGGGAGACAGGCAGGTTATGCAGGGTACAGGTTCAGGGCATATTTGTGTTGAGTTCTGCAGTGGTACGTTCCAGTGAGACCGGGTGGTTATGGATGGGTACAGTTTCAGGGCATATTTGTGTGTAGTTCCGCATTGGTACTTTCCAGTCAGACAGGGAGTTTATGGAGGGTACAGGTTTATGGCAAATTTGTGTGGAGTTCTGCAGTGGGACGTTCCAGTGAGACAGGGAGGTTATGGACGGGTACAGGTTCAGGGCATATTTGTGTGGAGTTCTGCATTGGTACGTTCCAGTGAGACAGGGAAGTTATGGAGGGATACAGGTTCATGGCATATTTGTGTGGAGTTCTGCATTGGTACGTTCCAGTGAGACAGGGTGTTTATGGAGGTGTACAGGTTCAGGGCATATTTGTGTGGAGTTCTGTATTGGTACGCTCCAGTGAGACAGGGAGGTTATGGAGGGTACAGGTTCAGGGCATATTTTTGTGGAATTCTGCAGTGGGACGTTCCACTGAGACAGGGAGAATATGGACGGGTACATGTTCAGGGCATATTTGTGTGGAGTTCTGCAGTGGTACGTTCCAGTGAGACGGGGAGAATATGGACGGGTACATGCTCAGGGCATATTAGTGTGGAGTTCTGCATTGGTACGTTCCAGTGAGACAGAGCGGTTATGGAGGGGTACAGGTTCAGGGCATATTTGTGTGGTGTTCTGCAGTGGTACGTTCGAGTGAGACAAGGAGGTTATGCAGGGTACAGGTTCAGGGCATATTTGTGTGGAGTTCTGCAGTGGTACGTTCCAGTGAGACAGGGAGGTTATGGACGGGTACAGTTTCAGGGCATATTTGTGTGGAGTTCTGCAATGGTACGTTCCACTGAGACTGGGAGAATATGGACGGGTACATGTTCAGGGCATATTTGTGTGGAGTTCTGCATTGGTATGTTCCAGTGAGCCAGGGCGGTTATTGCGGGGTACAGGTTCAGTGCATATTTGTGTGGTGTTCTGCAGTGGTACGTTCCAGTGAGAGAGGGAGGTTATGCAGGGTACAGGTTCAGGTCATATTTGTGTGGAGTTCTGCATTGGTATGTTCCAGTGAGACAGGGAGGTTATGGAGGGTACAGGTTCAGGGCATATTTGTGTGGAGTTCTGCATTGGTACGTTCCAGTGAGACAGGGTGTTTATGGAGGTGTACAGGTTCAGGGCATATTTGTGTGGAGTTCTGTATTGGTACGCTCCAGTGAGACAGGGAGGTTATGGAGGGTACAGGTTCAGGGTATATTTTTGTGGAATTCTGCAGTGGGACGTTCCAATGAGACAGGGAGAATATGGACGGGTACATGTTCAGGGCATATTTGTGTGGAGTTCTGCAGTGGTACGTTCCAGTGAGACAGGGAGAATATGGAAGGGTACATGTTCAGGGCATATTAGTGTGGAGTTCTGCATTGGTACGTTCCAGTGAGACAGAGCGGTTATGGAGGGGTACAGGTTCAGGGCATATTTGTGTGGTGTTCTGCAGTGGTACGTTCGAGTGAGACAAGGAGGTTATGCAGGGTACAGGTTCAGGGCATATTTGTGTGGAGTTCTGCAGTGGTACGTTCCAGTGAGACAGGGAGGTTATGGACGGGTACAGTTTCAGGGCATATTTGTGTGGAGTTCCGCAATGGTACGTTCCAGTGAGACAGGGAGGTTATGCGGGGTACAGGTTCAGGGCATATTTGAGTGGAGTTCGGCATTGGTGCGTTCCAGTGAGACAGAGAGTTTATGGACGGGTACAGTTTCAGGGCATATTTGTGTGGAGTTCTGCATTGGTACGTTCCAGTGAGACAGGGAGGTTATGGATGGGTACAGTTTCAGGGCATATTTGTGTGTAGTTCCGCATTGGTACTATCCAGTCAGACAGGGAGGTTATGGATGGGTACAGTTTCAGGGCATATTTGTGTGTAGTTCCGCATTGGTACTTTCCAGTCAGACAGGGAGTTTATGGAGGGTACAGGTTTATGGCAAATTTGAGTGGAGTTCTGCAGTGGGCCGTTCCAGTGAGACAGGGAGGTTATGGACGGGTACAGGTTCAGGGCATATTTGTGTGGAGTTCTGCATTGGTACGTTCCAGTGAGACAGGGAAGTTATGGAGGGTTACAGGTTCAGGGCATATTTGTGTGGAGTTCTGCATTGGTACATTCCAGTGAGACCGGGAGGTTATGGAGGGTACAGCATCAGGGCATATTTGTTTGGAGTTCTGCATTGGTACTTTCCAGTGAGACAGGGAGGTTATGGAGGGTACAGGTTCAGTGCATATTTGTGTGGTGTTCTGCAATGGTACGTTCCAGTGAGAGAGGGAGGTTATGCAGGGTACAGGTTCCGGCATATTTGTTTGGAGTTCTGCATTGGTACTTTCCAGTGAGACAGGGAGGTTATGGAGGGTACAGGTTCAATGCATATTTGTGTGGAGTTCTGCAGTGGGACGTTCCACTGAGACTGGGAGAATATGGACGGGTACATGTTCAGTTAATATTTGTGTGGAGTTCTGTATTGGTATGTTCCAGTGAGCCAGGGCGGTTATTGCGGGGTACAGGTTCAGTGCATATTTGTGTGGTGTTCTGCAGTGGTACGTTCCAGTGAGAGAGGGAGGTTATGCAGGGTACAGGTTCAGGTCATATTTGTGTGGAGTTCTGCATTGGTATGTTCCAGTGAGACAGGGAGGTTATGGAGGGTACAGGTTCAGGGCATATTTGTGTGGAGTTCTGCATTGGTACGTTCCAGTGAGACAGGGTGTTTATGGAGGTGTACAGGTTCAGGGCATATTTGTGTGGAGTTCTGTATTGGTATGCTCCAGTGAGACAGGGAGGTTATGGAGGGTACAGGTTCAGGGTATATTTTTGTGGAATTCTGCAGTGGGACGTTCCACTGAGACAGGGAGAATATGGACGGGTACATGTTCAGGGCATATTTTTTGTGGAGTTCTGCAGTGGTACGTTCCAGTGAGACAGGGAGAATATGGAAGGGTACATGTTCAGGGCATATTAGTGTGGAGTTCTGCATTGGTACGTTCCAGTGAGACAGAGCGGTTATGGAGGGGTACAGGTTCAGGGCATATTTGTGTGGTGTTCTGCAGTGGTACGTTCGAGTGAGACAAGGAGGTTATGCAGGGTACAGGTTCAGGGCATATTTGTGTGGAGTTCTGCAGTGGTACGTTCCAGTGAGACAGGGAGGTTATGGACGGGTACAGTTTCAGGGCATATTTGTGTGGAGTTCTGCATTGGTATGTTCCAGTGAGACTGGGAGGTTATGGAGGGTACAGGTTCAGGGCATGTTTGTGAGTAGTTCTGCATTTTTAAGTTCCAGTGAGACAGGGAGGTTATGGAGGGAAGAGGTTCAGGGCATATTTGTGTCGAGTTCTGCAATGCTACGTTCCAGTGAGACAGGGAGGTTATGCACGGTACAGGATCAGGGCATATCTGAGTGGAGTTCGGCATTGGTGCGTTCCAGTGAGACAGGGATGTCATGGAGGGGTACAGGTTCAGGGCATATTTGTGTGGATTTCTTCATTGGGACGTTCCAGTGAGACAGGGACGTTATGGTGGGGTACAGGAGCAGGGCATATTTGTGTGGAGTTCGGCATTGGTACGTTCCAGTGAGACAGGGATGTTATGGAGGGGTACAGGAACAGGGCATATTTGTGTGGAGTTCTGCATTGGTACGTTCCAGTGAGACAGGGAGGTTATGGAGGGTACAGGTTCAGGGCATATTTGTGTGTAGTTCTGCATTGGTACATTCCAATGAGACAGAGAGGTTATGGAGGGGTACAGGAACAGGCCATATTTGTGCAGAGTTCTGCATTGGTACGTTCCTGTGAGACAGGGAGGTTATGGAGGGTACAGGTTCAGGGCATATTTGTGTGGAGTTCTGCATTGGTACGTTCCAGTGAGACAGGGAGGTTATGGAGGGGTACAGGTTCAGCGCATATTTGTGTGTAGTTCTGCATTGGTATGTTCCAGTGAGACAAGGAGGTTATAGTGGGTACAGGTTCAGGGTATATTTGTGTGGAGTTCTGCAGTGGTACGTTCCAGTGAGACAGGGAGGATATGGACGGGTACAGGTTCAGGGCATATTTGTGAGGAGTTCTGCATTGGTACTTTCCAGTGAGACAGGGTGGTTATGGAGGGTACCGGTTCATGGCATATTTGTGTGGAGTTCTGCAGTGGGACATTCCAATGAGACAGGGAGGTTATGGACGGTTACAGTTTCAGGGCATATTTGTGAGGAGTTCTGCATTGGTACGTTCCAGTGAGACTGGGAGGTTATGGAGGGGTACAGGTTCGGGGCATATTTGTGTGGAGTTCTGCATTGGTACGTTCCAGTGAGACAGGGAGGTTATGGAGGGGTACAGGTTCAGGGCACCTTGGTGTGGAGTTCTGCATTGGTACGTTCCAGTGAGACAGGGATGTTATGGAGGGGTAAAGGTTCAGGGCAAATTTGTGTGTAGTTCTGCATTGGTACATTCCAGTGAGACAGGGAGGTTATGGAGGGTTCAGGTTCAGGGCATATTTGTGTGGAGTTCTGCATTGGTACGTTCCAGTGAGACAGGAAGGTTATGGAGGGGTACAGGTTCAGGGCATATTTGTGTGTAGTTCCGCATTGGTACGTTCCAGTGAGACAAGGAGGTTATAGAGGGTACAGGTTCAGGGCATATTTGTGTGGAGTTCTGCAGAGGTACGTTCCAGTGAGACAGGGAGGATATGGACGGGTACAGGTTCAGGGTATATTTGTGTGGAGCTCTGCGTTGGTATGTTCCAGTGTGACTGGGAGTGTATGGAGGGCTACAGGTTCACGGCAAATTTGTGTGGAGTTCTGCATTGGTGCGTTCTAGTGAGAAAAGGAAGTTATGGGCGGGTACACGTTCAGGGCATATTTGTGAGGAATTCTGCATTAGTACGTTCCAGTGAGACAGGGAGGTTATGGAGAGTACCGGTTCAGGGCATATTTGTGTGGAGTTCTGCATTGGTACGTTCCAGTGAGACAGGGAGATTATGGAGGGGTACAGGTTCAGGGCATATTTGTGTGGAGTTCTGCATTGGTACGTTCCAGTGAGACAGGGAGGTTATGGAGGGGTACAGGTTCAGGGCACATTGGTGTGGAGTTCTGCATTGGTACGTTCCAGTGAGACAGGGAGGTTATGGAGGGGTACAGGTTCAGGGCATATTTGTGCGTAGTTCTGCATTGGTACATTCCAGTGAGACAGGGAGGTTATGGAGGGTACAGGTTCAGGGCATATTTGTGTGGAGTTCTGCATTGGAACGTTCCAGTGAGACAGGGTGTTTATGGAGGTATACAGGTTCAGGGCATATTTGTGTGGAGTTCTGTATTGGTACGCTCCAGTGAGACAGGGAGGTTATGGAGGGTACAGGTTCAGGGTATATTTTTGTGGAATTCTGCAGTGGAACGTTCCACTGAGACAGGGAGAATATGGACGGGTACATGTTCAGGGCATATTTTTGTGGAGTTCTGCAGTGGTACGTTCCAGTGAGACAGGGAGAATATGGAAGGGTACATGTTCAGGGCATATTAGTGTGGAGTTCTGCATTGGTACGTTCCAGTGAGACAGAGCGGTTATGGAGGGGTACAGGTTCAGGGCATATTTGTGTGGTGTTCTTCAGTGGTACGTTCCAGTGAGACAGGGAGGTTATGGACGGGTACAGTTTCAGGGCATATTTGTGTGGAGTTCCGCAATGGTACGTTCCAGTGAGACAGGGAGGTTATGGAGTGGTACAGGTTGAGGGCATATTTGTGTGGAGTTCTGCAGTGGTACGTTCCAGTGAGACAGGGAGAATATGGAAGGGTACAGTTTCAGGGCATATTTGTGTGGTGTTTTGCAGTGGTACTTTCCAGTGAGACAGGGAGGTTATGGACGGGTACAGTTTCAGGGCATATTTGTGTGGAGTTCTGCAATGGTACGTTCCAGTGAGACAGGGAGGTTTTGCAGGGTAGAGGTTCAGGGCATATTTGAGTGGAGTTCGGCATTGGTGCGTTCCAGTGAGACAGAGATGTTATGGACGGGTACAGTTTCCGGGCATATTTGTGTGGAGTTCTGCATTGGTACGTTCCAGTGAGACAAGGTGGTTATGGAGGGGTACAGGTTCAGGGCATATTTGTGTGATGTTCTGCAATGGTACGTACCAGTGAGACAGGGAGGTTATGCAGGGTACAGGTTCAGGGCATATTTGTGTGGATTTCTGCAGTGGTAAGATCCCGTGAGACAGGGAGGTTATGGAGGGGTACAGGTTCAGGGCATATTTGTGTGGTGTTCTGCAATGGTACGTTCCAGTGAGACAGGGAGTTTATGCAGGTTTCAGGTTCAA
The DNA here is from genome assembly GCF_048418815.1 of Hemitrygon akajei. Lineage (NCBI taxonomy): Eukaryota > Metazoa > Chordata > Chondrichthyes > Myliobatiformes > Dasyatidae > Hemitrygon > Hemitrygon akajei. The sequence continues at coordinate 1,263,917 of NW_027332021.1, read as the reverse complement.
TGCATATTTGTGTGGAGTTCTGCATTGGTACGTTCCAGTGAGACAGGGTGGTTATGGAGGGGTACAGGTTCAGGGCATATTTGTGTGGTGTTCTGCAATGGTACGTTCCACTGAGACAGGGAGGTTATGCAGGGTACAGGTTCAGGCATATTTGAGTGGAGTTCGGCATTGGTGCGTTCCAGTGAGACAGGGAGGTTATGGACGGGTATAGTTTCAGGGCATATTTGTGTGGAGTTCTGCATTGGTACGTTCCAGTGAGACAGGGAGGTTATGCAGGGTACAGGTTCAGGGGATATTTGTGTGGAATTCTGCAGTGGTACGATCCATTGAGATAGGGAGTTTATGGACGGGTACAGTTTCAGGGCATATTTGTGTGGAGTTCTGCATTGGTACTTTCCAGTGAGACAGGGTGGTTATGGAGGGGTACAGGTTCAGGGGATATTTGTGTGGTGTTCTGCAATGGTACGTTCCAGTGAGACAGGGAGGTTATGCAGGGTACAGGTTCAGGGCATATTTGAGCGGAGATCGGCATTGGTGCGTTCCAAGGAGACAGGCAGGTTATGCAGGGTACAGGTTCAGGGCATATTTGTGTGGAGTTCTGCAGTGGTACGTTCCAGTGAGACCGGGTGGTTATGGATGGGTACAGTTTCAGGGCATATTTGTGTGTAGTTCCGCATTGGTACTTTCCAGTCAGACAGGGAGTTTATGGAGGGTACAGGTTTATGGCAAATTTGTGTGGAGTTCTGCAGTGGGACGTTCCAGTGAGACAGGGAGGTTATGGACGGGTACAGGTACAGGGCATATTTGTGTGGAGTTCTGCATTGGTACGTTCCAGTGAGACAGGGAAGTTATGGAGGGATACAGGTTCAGGGCATATTTGTGTGGAGTTCTGCATTGGTACGTTCCAGTGAGACAAGGTGTTTATGGAGGTGTACAGGTTCAGGGCATATTTGTGTGGAGTTCTGTATTGGTACGCTCCAGTGAGACAGGGAGGTTATGGAGGGTACAGGTTCAGGGCATATTTTTGTGGAATTCTGCAGAGGGACGTTCCACTGAGACAGGGAGAATATGGACGGGTACATGTTCAGGGCATATTTGTGTGGAGTTCTGCAGTGGTACGTTCCAGTGAGACGGGGAGAATATGGACGGGTACATGTTCAGGGCATATTAGTGTGGAGTTCTGCATTGGTACGTTCCAGTGAGACAGAGCGGTTATGGAGGGGTACAGGTTCAGGGCATATTTGTGTGGTGTTCTGCAGTGGTACGTTCGAGTGAGACAAGGAGGTTATGCAGGGTACAGGTTCAGGGCATATTTGTGTGGAGTTCTGCAGTGGTACGTTCCAGTGAGACAGGGAGGTTATGGACGGGTACAGTTTCAGGGCATATTTGTGTGGAGTTCTGCAATGGTACGTTCCACTGAGACTGGGAGAATATGGACGGGTACATGTTCAGGGCATATTTGTGTGGAGTTCTGCATTGGTATGTTCCAGTGAGCCAGGGCGGTTATTGCGGGGTACAGGTTCAGTGCATATTTGTGTGGTGTTCTGCAGTGGTACGTTCCAGTGAGAGAGGGAGGTTATGCAGGGTACAGGTTCAGGTCATATTTGTGTGGAGTTCTGCATTGGTATGTTCCAGTGAGACAGGGAGGTTATGGAGGGTACAGGTTCAGGGCATATTTGTGTGGAGTTCTGCATTGGTACGTTCCAGTGAGACAGGGTGTTTATGGAGGTGTACAGGTTCAGGGCATATTTGTGTGGAGTTCTGTATTGGTACGCTCCAGTGAGACAGGGAGGTTATGGAGGGTACAGGTTCAGGGTATATTTTTGTGGAATTCTGCAGTGGGACGTTCCAATGAGACAGGGAGAATATGGACGGGTACATGTTCAGGGCATATTTGTGTGGAGTTCTGCAGTGGTACGTTCCAGTGAGACAGGGAGAATATGGAAGGGTACATGTTCAGGGCATATTAGTGTGGAGTTCTGCATTGGTACGTTCCAGTGAGACAGAGCGGTTATGGAGGGGTACAGGTTCAGGGCATATTTGTGTGGTGTTCTGCAGTGGTACGTTCGAGTGAGACAAGGAGGTTATGCAGGGAACAGGTTCAGGGCATATTTGTGTGGAGTTCTGCAATGGTACGTTCCAGTGAGACAGGGAGGTTATGGACGGGTACAGTTTCAGGGCATATTTGTGTGGAGTTCCGCAATGGTACGTTCCAGTGAGACAGGGAGGTTATGCAGGGTACAGGTTCAGGGCATATTTGAGTGGAGTTCGGCATTGGTGCGTTCCAGTGAGACAGAGAGGTTATGGACGGGTACAGTTTCAGGGCATATTTGTGTGGAGTTCTGCATTGGTACGTTCCAGTGAGACAGGGAGGTTATGGATGGGTACAGTTTCAGGGCATATTTGTGTGTAGTTCCGCATTGGTACTATCCAGTCAGACAGGGAGGTTATGGATGGGTACAGTTTCAGGGCATATTTGTGTGTAGTTCTGCATTGGTATGTTCCAGTGAGACAAGGAGGTTATAGAGGGTACAGGTTCAGGGTATATTTGTGTGGAGTTCTGCAGTGGTACGTTCCAGTGAGACAGGGAGGATATGGACGGGTACAGGTTCAGGGCATATTTGTGAGGAGTTCTGCATTGGTACTTTCCAGTGAGACAGGGTGGTTATGGAGGGTACCGGTTCATGGCATATTTGTGTGGAGTTCTGCAGTGGGACATTCCAATGAGACAGGGAGGTTATGGACGGTTACAGTTTCAGGGCATATTTGTGAGGAGTTCTGCATTGGTACGTTCCAGTGAGACTGGGAGGTTATGGAGGGGTACAGGTTCGGGGCATATTTGTGTGGAGTTCTGCATTGGTACGTTCCAGTGAGACAGGGAGGTTATGGAGGGGTACAGGTTCAGGGCACCTTGGTGTGGAGTTCTGCATTGGTACGTTCCAGTGAGACAGGGATGTTATGGAGGGGTAAAGGTTCAGGGCAAATTTGTGTGTAGTTCTGCATTGGTACATTCCAGTGAGACAGGGAGGTTATGGAGGGTTCAGGTTCAGGGCATATTTGTGTGGCGTTCTGCATTGGTACGTTCCAGTGAGACAGGAAGGTTATGGAGGGGTACAGGTTCAGGGCATATTTGTGTGTAGTTCCGCATTGGTACGTTCCAGTGAGACAAGGAGGTTATAGAGGGTACAGGTTCAGGGCATATTTGTGTGGAGTTCTGCAGAGGTACGTTCCAGTGAGACAGGGAGGATATGGACGGGTACAGGTTCAGGGTATATTTGTGTGGAGCTCTGCGTTGGTATGTTCCAGTGTGACTGGGAGGGTATGGAGGGCTACAGGTTCACGGCAAATTTGTGTGGAGTTCTGCATTGGTGCGTTCTAGTGAGAAAAGGAAGTTATGGGCGGGTACACGTTCAGGGCATATTTGTGAGGAATTCTGCATTAGTACGTTCCAGTGAGACAGGGAGGTTATGGAGAGTACCGGTTCAGGGCATATTTGTGTGGAGTTCTGCATTGGTACGTTCCAGTGAGACAGGGAGATTATGGAGGGGTACAGGTTCAGGGCATATTTGTGTGGTTTCTGCATTGGTACGTTCCAGTGAGACAGGGAGGTTATGGAGGGGTACAGGTTCAGGGCACATTGGTGTGGAGTTCTGCATTGGTACGTTCCAGTGAGACAGGGAGGTTATGGAGGGGTACAGGTTCAGGGCATATTTGTGCGTAGTTCTGCATTGGTACATTCCAGTGAGACAGGGAGGTTATGGAGGGTACAGGTTCAGGGCATATTTGTGTGGAGTTCTGCATTGGAACGTTCCAGTGAGACAGGGTATTTATGGAGGTATACAGGTTCAGGGCATATTTGTGTGGAGTTCTGTATTGGTACGCTCCAGTGAGACAGGGAGGTTATGGAGGGTACAGGTTCAGGGTATATTTTTGTGGAATTCTGCAGTGGGACGTTCCACTGAGACAGGGAGAATATGGACGGGTACATGTTCAGGGCATATTTTTGTGGAGTTCTGCAGTGGTACGTTCCAGTGAGACAGGGAGAATATGGAAGGGTACATGTTCAGGGCATATTAGTGTGGAGTTCTGCATTGGTACGTTCCAGTGAGACAGAGCGGTTATGGAGGGGTACAGGTTCAGGGCATATTTGTGTGGTGTTCTTCAGTGGTACGTTCCAGTGAGACAGGGAGGTTATGGACGGGTACAGTTTCAGGGCATATTTGTGTGGAGTTCCGCAATGGTACGTTCCAGTGAGACAGGGAGGTTATGGAGTGGTACAGGTTCAGGGCATATTTGTGTGGAGTTCTGCAGTGGTACGTTCCAGTGAGACAGGGAGAATATGGAAGGGTACATGTTCAGGGCATATTAGTGTGGAGTTCTGCATTCGTACGTTCCAGTGAGACAGAGCGGTTATTCAGGGGTACAGGTTCAGGGCATATTTGTGTGGTGTTTTGCAGTGGTACTTTCCAGTGAGACAGGGAGGTTATGGACGGGTACAGTTTCAGGGCATATTTGTGTGGAGTTCTGCAATGGTACGTTCCAGTGAGACAGGGAGGTTTTGCAGGGTAGAGGTTCAGGGCATATTTGAGTGGAGTTCGCCATTGGTGCGTTCCAGTGAGACAGAGATGTTATGGACGGGTACAGTTTCCGGGCATATTTGTGTGGAGTTCTGCATTGGTACGTTCCAGTGAGACAAGGTGGTTATGGAGGGGTACAGGTTCAGGGCATATTTGTGTGATGTTCTGCAATGGTACGTACCAGTGAGACAGGGAGGTTATGCAGGGTACAGGTTCAGTGCATATTTGTGTGGATTTCTGCAGTGGTAAGATCCCGTGAGACAGGGAGGTTATGGAGGGGTACAGGTTCAGGGCATATTTGTGTGGTGTTCTGCAATGGTACGTTCCAGTGAGACAGGGAGTTTATGCAGGTTTCAGGTTCAATGCATATTTGTGTGGAGTTCTGCATTGGTACGTTCCAGTGAGACAGGGTGGTTATGGAGGGGTACAGGTTCAGGGCATATTTGTGTGGTGTTCTGCAATGGTACGTTCCACTGAGACAGGGAGGTTATGCAGGGTACAGGTTCAGGCATATTTGAGTGGAGTTCGGCATTGGTGCGTTCCAGTGAGACAGGGAGGTTATGGACGGGTATAGTTTCAGGGCATATTTGTGTGGAGTTCTGCATTGGTACGTTCCAGTGAGACAGGGAGGTTATGCAGGGTACAGGTTCAGGGGATATTTGTGTGGAATTCTGCAGTGGTACGATCCATTGAGATAGGGAGTTTATGGACGGGTACAGTTTCAGGGCATATTTGTGTGGAGTTCTGCATTGGTACTTTCCAGTGAGACAGGGTGGTTATGGAGGGGTACAGGTTCAGGGGATATTTGTGTGGTGTTCTGCAATGGTACGTTCCAGTGAGACAGGGAGGTTATGCAGGGTACAGGTTCAGGGCATATTTGAGCGGAGATCGGCATTGGTGCGTTCCAGGGAGACAGGCAGGTTATGCAGGGTACAGGTTCAGGGCATATTTGTGTGGAGTTCTGCAGTGGTACGTTCCAGTGAGACCGGGTGGTTATGGATGGGTACAGTTTCAGGGCATATTTGTGTGTAGTTCCGCATTGGTACTTTCCAGTCAGACAGGGAGTTTATGGAGGGTACAGGTTTATGGCAAATTTGTGTGGAGTTCTGCAGTGGGACGTTCCAGTGAGACAGGGAGGTTATGGACGGGTACAGGTTCAGGGCATATTTGTGTGGAGTTCTGCATTGGTACGTTCCAGTGAGACAGGGAAGTTATGGAGGGATACAGGTTCAGGGCATATTTGTGTGGAGTTCTGCATTGGTACGTTCCAGTGAGACAGGGTGTTTATGGAGGTGTACAGGTTCAGGGCATATTTGTGTGGAGTTCTGTATTGGTACGCTCCAGTGAGACAGGGAGGTTATGCAGGGTACAGGTTCAGGGCATATTTTTGTGGAATTCTGCAGTGGGACGTTCCACTGAGACAGGGAGAATATGGACGGGTACATGTTCAGGGCATATTTGTGTGGAGTTCTGCAGTGGTACGTTCCAGTGAGACGGGGAGAATATGGACGGGTACATGTTCAGGGCATATTAGTGTGGAGTTCTGCATTGGTACGTTCCAGTGAGACAGAGCGGTTATGGAGGGGTACAGGTTCAGGGCATATTTGTGTGGTGTTCTGCAGTGGTACGTTCGAGTGAGACAAGGAGGTTATGCAGGGTACAGGTTCAGGGCATATTTGTGTGGAGTTCTGCAGTGGTACGTTCCAGTGAGACAGGGAGGTTATGGACGGGTACAGTTTCAGGGCATATTTGTGTGGAGTTCTGCAATGGTACGTTCCACTGAGACTGGGAGAATATGGACGGGTACATGTTCAGGGCATATTTGTGTCGAGTTCTGCATTGGTATGTTCCAGTGAGCCAGGGCGGTTATTGCGGGGTACAGGTTCAGTGCATATTTGTGTGGTGTTCTGCAGTGGTACGTTCCAGTGAGAGAGGGAGGTTATGCAGGGTACAGGTTCAGGTCATATTTGTGTGGAGTTCTGCATTGGTATGTTCCAGTGAGACAGGGAGGTTATGGAGGGTACAGGTTCAGGGCATATTTGTGTGGAGTTCTGCATTGGTACGTTCCAGTGAGACAGGGTGTTTATGGAGGTGTACAGGTTCAGGGCATATTTGTGTGGAGTTCTGTATTGGTACGCTCCAGTGAGACAGGGAGGTTATGGAGGGTACAGGTTCAGGGTATATTTTTGTGGAATTCTGCAGTGGGACGTTCCAATGAGACAGGGAGAATATGGACGGGTACATGTTCAGGGCATATTTGTGTGGAGTTCTGCAGTGGTACGTTCCAGTGAGACAGGGAGAATATGGAAGGGTACATGTTCAGGGCATATTAGTGTGGAGTTCTGCATTCGTACGTTCCAGTGAGACAGAGCGGTTATGGAGGGGTACAGGTTCAGGGCATATTTGTGTGGTGTTCTGCAGTGGTACGTTCGAGTGAGACAAGGAGGTTATGCAGGGTACAGGTTCAGGGCATATTTGTGTGGAGTTCTGCAGTGGTACGTTCCAGTGAGACAGGGAGGTTATGCACGGTACAGGATCAGGGCATATCTGAGTGGAGTTCGGCATTGGTGCGTTCCAGTGAGACAGGGATGTCATGGATGGGTACAGGTTCAGGGCATATTTGTGGGGAGTTCTGCATTGGTAAGTTCCAATGAGACAGGGAGTTCATGGAGGGGTACAGGAACAGGGCATATTTGTGTGGAGTTCTGCGTTGGGACGTTCCAGTGAGACAGGGAGGTAATGGAGGGTACAGGTTCAGGGCATATTTGTGTGGATTTCTTCATTGGGACGTTCCAGTGAGACAGGGACGTTATGGTGGGGTACAGGAGCAGGGCATATTTGTGTGGAGTTCGGCATTGGTACGTTCCAGTGAGACAGGGATGTTATGGAGGGGTACAGGAACAGGGCATATTTGTGTGGAGTTCTGCATTGGTACGTTCCAGTGAGACAGGGAGGTTATGGAGTGTACAGGTTCAGGGCATATTTGTGTGTAGTTCTGCATTGGTACATTCCAATGAGACAGAGAGGTTATGGAGGGGTACAGGAACAGGCCATATTTGTGCAGAGTTCTGCATTGGTACGTTCCTGTGAGACAGGGAGGTTATGGAGGGGTACAGGTTCAGGGCATATTTGAGTGGAGATCGGCATTGGTGCGTTCCAGGGAGACAGGGAGTTTATGCAGGGTACCGGTTCAGGGCATATTTGTGTGGAGTTCTGCGGTGGTACGTTCCAGTGAGACAGGGAGGTTATGGATGGGTACAGTTTCAGGGCATATTTGTGTGTAGTTCCGCATTGGTACTTTCCAGTCAGACAGGGAGGTTATGGATGGGTACAGTTTCAGGGCATATTTGTGTGTAGTTCTGCATTGGTACTTTCCAGTCAGACAGGGAGTTTATGGAGGGTACAGGTTTATGGCAAATTTGAGTGGAGTTCTGCAGTGGGGCGTTCCAGTGAGACAGGGAGGTTATGGACGGGTACAGGTTCAAGGCATATTTGTGTGGAGTTCTGCATTGGTACGTTCCAGTGAGACAGGGAAGTTATGGAGGGTTACAGGTTCAGGGCATATTTGTGTGGAGTTCTGCATTGGTACATTCCAGTGAGACCGGGAGGTTATGGAGGGTACAGCATCAGGGCATATTTGTTTGGAGTTCTGCATTGGTACTTTCCAGTGAGACAGGGAGGTTATGGAGGGTACAGGTTCAATGCATATTTGTGTGGAGTTCTGCAGTGGGACGTTCCACTGAGACTGGGAGAATATGGACGGGTACATGTTCAGTTAATATTTGTGTGGAGTTCTGCATTGGTATGTTCCAGTGAGCCAGGGCGGTTATTGCGGGGTACAGGTTCAGTGCATATTTGTGTGGTGTTCTGCAGTGGTACGTTCCAGTGAGAGAGGGAGGTTATGCAGGGCACAGGTTCAGGTCATATTTGTGTGGAGTTCTGCATTGGTATGTTCCAGTGAGACAGGGAGGTTATGGAGGGTACAGGTTCAGGGCATATTTGTGTGGAGTTCTGCATTGGTACGTTCCAGTGAGACAGGGTGTTTATGGAGGTGTACAGGTTCAGGGCATATTTGTGTGGAGTTCTGTATTGGTATGCTCCAGTGAGACAGGGAGGTTATGGAGGGTACAGGTTCAGGGTATATTTTTGTGGAATTCTGCAGTGGGACGTTCCACTGAGACAGGGAGAATATGGACGGGTACATGTTCAGGGCATATTTTTTGTGGAGTTCTGCAGTGGTACGTTCCAGTGAGACAGGGAGAATATGGAAGGGTACATGTTCAGGGCATATTAGTGTGGAGTTCTGCATTGGTACGTTCCAGTGAGACAGAGCGGGTATGGAGGGGTACAGGTTCAGGGCATATTTGTGTGGTGTTCTGCAGTGGTACGTTCGAGTGAGACAAGGAGGTTATGCAGGGTACAGTTTCAGGGCATATTTGTGAGGAGTTCTGCATTGGTATGTTCCAGTGAGACTGGGAGGTTATGGAGGGTACAGGTTCAGGGCATGTTTGTGTGTAGTTCTGCATTTTTAAGTTCCAGTGAGACAGGGATGTTATGGAGGGAACAGGTTCAGGGCATATTTGTGTCGAGTTCTGCAATGCTACGTTCCAGTGAGACAGGGAGGTTATGCACGGTACAGGATCAGGGCATATCTGAGTGGAGTTCGGCATTGGTGCGTTCCAGTGAGACAGGGATGTCATGGAGGGGTACAGGTTCAGGGCATATTTGTGTGGATTTCTTCATTGGGACGTTCCAGTGAGACAGGGACGTTATGGTGGGGTACAGGAGCAGGGCATATTTGTGTGGAGTTCGGCATTGGTACGTTCCAGTGAGACAGGGATGTTATGGAGGGGTACAGGAACAGGGCATATTTGTGTGGAGTTCTGCATTGGTACGTTCCAGTGAGACAGGGAGGTTATGGAGGGTACAGGTTCAGGGCATATTTGTGTGTAGTTCTGCATTGGTACATTCCAATGAGACAGAGAGGTTATGGAGGGGTACAGGAACAGGCCATATTTGTGCAGAGTTCTGCATTGGTACGTTCCTGTGAGACAGGGAGGTTATGGAGGGTACAGGTTCAGGGCATATTTGTGTGGAGTTCTGCATTGGTACGTTCCAGTGAGACAGGGATGTTATGGAGGGGTACAGGTTCAGCGCATATTTGTGTGTAGTTCTGCATTGGTATGTTCCAGTGAGACAAGGAGGTTATAGAGGGTACAGGTTCAGGGTATATTTGTGTGGAGTTCTGCAGTGGTACGTTCCAGTGAGACAGGGAGGATATGGACGGGTACAGGTTCAGGGCATATTTGTGAGGAGTTCTGCATTGGTACTTTCCAGTGAGACAGGGTGGTTATGGAGGGTACCGGTTCATGGCATATTTGTGTGGAGTTCTGCAGTGGGACATTCCAATGAGACAGGGAGGTTATGGACGGTTACAGTTTCAGGGCATATTTGTGAGGAGTTCTGCATTGGTACGTTCCAGTGAGACTGGGAGGTTATGGAGGGGTACAGGTTCGGGGCATATTTGTGTGGAGTTCTGCATTGGTACGTTCCAGTGAGACAGGGAGGTTATGGAGGGGTACAGGTTCAGGGCACCTTGGTGTGGAGTTCTGCATTGGTACGTTCCAGTGAGACAGGGATGTTATGGAGGGGTAAAGGTTCAGGGCAAATTTGTGTGTAGTTCTGCATTGGTACATTCCAGTGAGACAGGGAGGTTATGGAGGGTTCAGGTTCAGGGCATATTTGTGTGGAGTTCTGCATTGGTACGTTCCAGTGAGACAGGAAGGTTATGGAGGGGTACAGGTTCAGGGCATATTTGTGTTTAGTTCCGCATTGGTACGTTCCAGTGAGACAAGGAGGTTATAGAGGGTACAGGTTCAGGGCATATTTGTGTGGAGTTCTGCGTTGGGACGTTCCAGTGAGACAGGGAGGTTATGGAGGGTACAGGTTCAGGGCATATTTGTGTGGATTTCTGCATTGGGACGTTCCAGTGAGACAGGGACGTTATGGTGGGGTACAGGAGCAGGGCATATTTGTGTGGAGTTCGGCATTGGTACGTTCCAGTGAGACAGGGATGTTATAGAGGGGTACAGGAACAGGGCATATTTGTGTGGAGTTCTGCATTGGTACGTTCCAGTGAGACAGGGAGGTTATGGAGGGGTACAGGAACAGGCCATATTTGTGCAGAGTTCTGCATTGGTACGTTCCTGTGAGACAGGGAGGTTATGGAGGGTACAGGTTCAGGGCATATTTGTGTGGAGTTCTGCATTGGTACGTTCCAGTGAGACAGGGAGGTTATGGAGGGGTACAGGTTCAGCGCATATTTGTGTGTAGTTCTGCATTGGTATGTTCCAGTGAGACAAGGAGGTTATAGAGGGTACAGTTCAGGGTATATTTGTGTGGAGTTCTGCAGTGGTACGTTCCAGTGAGACAGGGAGGATATGGACGGGTACAGGTTCAGGGCATATTTGTGAGGAGTTCTGCATTGGTACTTTCCAGTGAGACAGGGTGGTTATGGAGGGTACCGGTTCATGGCATATTTGTGTGGAGTTCTGCAGTGGGACATTCCAATGAGACAGGGAGGTTATGGACGGTTACAGTTTCAGGGCATATTTGTGAGGAGTTCTGCATTGGTACGTTCCAGTGAGACTGGGAGGTTATGGAGGGGTAAAGGTTCAGGGCAAATTTGTGTGTAGTTCTGCATTGGTACATTCCAGTGAGACAGGGAGGTTATGGAGGGTTCAGGTTCAGGGCATATTTGTGTGGAGTTCTGCATTGGTACGTTCCAGTGAGACAGGAAGGTTATGGAGGGGTACAGGTTCAGGGCATATTTGTGTGTAGTTCCGCATTGGTACGTTCCAGTGAGACAAGGAGGTTATAGAGGGTACAGGTTCAGGGCATATTTGTGTGGAGTTCTGCAGAGGTACGTTCCAGTGAGACAGGGAGGATATGGACGGGTACAGGTTCAGGGTATATTTGTGTGGAGCTCTGCGTTGGTATGTTCCAGTGTGACTGGGAGGGTATGGAGGGCTACAGGTTCACGGCAAATTTGTGTGGAGTTCTGCATTGGTGCGTTCTAGTGAGAAAAGGAAGTTATGGGCGGGTACACGTTCAGGGCATATTTGTGAGGAATTCTGCATTAGTACGTTCCAGTGAGACAGGGAGGTTATGGAGAGTACCGGTTCAGGGCATATTTGTGTGGAGTTCTGCATTGGTACGTTCCAGTGAGACAGGGAGATTATGGAGGGGTACAGGTTCAGGGCATATTTGTGTAGAGTTCTGCATTGGTACGTTCCAGTGAGACAGGGAGGTTATGGAGGGGTACAGGTTCAGGGCACATTGGTGTGGAGTTCTGCATTGGTACGTTCCAGTGAGACAGGGAGGTTATGGAGGGGTACAGGTTCAGGGCATATTTGTGCGTAGTTCTGCATTGGTACATTCCAGTGAGACAGGGAGGTTATGGAGGGTACAGCATCAGGGCATATTTGTTTGGAGTTCTGCATTGGTACTTTCCAGTGAGACAGGGAGGTTATGGAGGGTACAGGTTCAATGCATATTTGTGTGGAGTTCTGCAGTGGGACGTTCCACTGAGACTGGGAGAATATGGACGGGTACATGTTCAGTTAATATTTGTGTGGAGTTCTGTATTGGTATGTTCCAGTGAGCCAGGGCGGTTATTGCGGGGTACAGGTTCAGTGCATATTTGTGTGGTGTTCTGCAGTGGTACGTTCCAGTGAGAGAGGGAGGTTATGCAGGGTACAGGTTCAGGTCATATTTGTGTGGAGTTCTGCATTGGTATGTTCCAGTGAGACAGGGAGGTTATGGAGGGTACAGGTTCAGGGCATATTTGTGTGGAGTTCTGCATTGGTACGTTCCAGTGAGACAGGGTGTTTATGGAGGTGTACAGGTTCAGGGCATATTTGTGTGGAGTTCTGTATTGGTATGCTCCAGTGAGACAGGGAGGTTATGGAGGGTACAGGTTCAGGGTATATTTTTGTGGAATTCTGCAGTGGGACGTTCCACTGAGACAGGGAGAATATGGACGGGTACATGTTCAGGGCATATTTTTTGTGGAGTTCTGCAGTGGTACGTTCCAGTGAGACAGGGAGAATATGGAAGGGTACATGTTCAGGGCATATTAGTGTGGAGTTCTGCATTGGTACGTTCCAGTGAGACAGAGCGGTTATGGAGGGGTACAGGTTCAGGGCATATTTGTGTGGTGTTCTGCAGTGGTACGTTCGAGTGAGACAAGGAGGTTATGCAGGGTACAGGTTCAGGGCATATTTGTGTGGAGTTCTGCAGTGGTACGTTCCAGTGAGACAGGGAGGTTATGGACGGGTACAGTTTCAGGGCATATTTGTGTGGAGTTCTGCATTGGTATGTTCCAGTGAGACTGGGAGGTTATGGAGGGTACAGGTTCAGGGCATGTTTGTGTGTAGTTCTGCATTTTTAAGTTCCAGTGAGACAGGGAGGTTATGGAGGGAACAGGTTCAGGGCATATTTGTGTCGAGTTCTGCAATGCTACGTTCCAGTGAGACAGGGAGGTTATGCACGGTACAGGATCAGGGCATATCTGAGTGGAGTTCGGCATTGGTGCGTTCCAGTGAGACAGGGATGTCATGGAGGGGTACAGGTTCAGGGCATATTTGTGTGGATTTCTTCATTGGGACGTTCCAGTGAGACAGGGACGTTATGGTGGGGTACAGGAGCAGGGCATATTTGTGTGGAGTTCGGCATTGGTACGTTCCAGTGAGACAGGGATGTTATGGAGGGGTACAGGAACAGGGCATATTTGTGTGGAGTTCTGCATTGGTACGTTCCAGTGAGACAGGGAGGTTATGGAGGGTACAGGTTCAGGGCATATTTGTGTGTAGTTCTGCATTGGTACATTCCAATGAGACAGAGAGGTTATGGAGGGGTACAGGAACAGGCCATATTTGTGCAGAGTTCTGCATTGGTACGTTCCTGTGAGACAGGGAGGTTATGGAGGGTACAGGTTCAGGGCATATTTGTGTGGAGTTCTGCATTGGTACGTTCCAGTGAGACAGGGAGGTTATGGAGGGGTACAGGTTCAGCGCATATTTGTGTGTAGTTCTGCATTGGTATGTTCCAGTGAGACAAGGAGGTTATAGAGGGTACAGGTTCAGGGTATATTTGTGTGGAGTTCTGCAGTGGTACGTTCCAGTGAGACAGGGAGGATATGGACGGGTACAGGTTCAGGGCATATTTGTGAGGAGTTCTGCATTGGTACTTTCCAGTGAGACAGGGTGGTTATGGAGGGTACCGGTTCATGGCATATTTGTGTGGAGTTCTGCAGTGGGACATTCCAATGAGACAGGGAGGTTATGGACGGTTACAGTTTCAGGGCATATTTGTGAGGAGTTCTGCATTGGTACGTTCCAGTGAGACTGGGAGGTTATGGAGGGGTACAGGTTCGGGGCATATTTGTGTGGAGTTCTGCATTGGTACGTTCCAGTGAGACAGGGAGGTTATGGAGGGGTACAGGTTCAGGGCACCTTGGTGTGGAGTTCTGCATTGGTACGTTCCAGTGAGACAGGAAGGTTATGGAGGGGTACAGGTTCAGGGCATATTTGTGTGTAGTTCCGCATTGGTACGTTCCAGTGAGACAAGGAGGTTATAGAGGGTACAGGTTCAGGGCATATTTGTGTGGAGTTCTGCAGAGGTACGTTCCAGTGAGACAGGGAGGATATGGACGGGTACAGGTTCAGGGTATATTTGTGTGGAGCTCTGCGTTGGTATGTTCCAGTGTGACTGGGAGTGTATGGAGGGCTACAGGTTCACGGCAAATTTGTGTGGAGTTCTGCATTGGTGCGTTCTAGTGAGAAAAGGAAGTTATGGGCGGGTACACGTTCAGGGCATATTTGTGAGGAATTCTGCATTAGTACGTTCCAGTGAGACAGGGAGGTTATGGAGAGTACCGGTTCAGGGCATATTTGTGTGGAGTTCTGCATTGGTACGTTCCAGTGAGACAGGGAGATTATGGAGGGGTACAGGTTCAGGGCATATTTGTGTGGAGTTCTGCATTGGTACGTTCCAGTGAGACAGGGAGGTTATGGAGGGGTACAGGTTCAGGGCACATTGGTGTGGAGTTCTGCATTGGTACGTTCCAGTGAGACAGGGAGGTTATGGAGGGGTACAGGTTCAGGGCATATTTGTGCGTAGTTCTGCATTGGTACATTCCAGTGAGACAGGGAGGTTATGGAGGGTACAGGTTCAGGGCATATTTGTGTGGAGTTCTGCATTGGAACGTTCCAGTGAGACAGGGTGTTTATGGAGGTATACAGGTTCAGGGCATATTTGTGTGGAGTTCTGTATTGGTACGCTCCAGTGAGACAGGGAGGTTATGGAGGGTACAGGTTCAGGGTATATTTTTGTGGAATTCTGCAGTGGAACGTTCCACTGAGACAGGGAGAATATGGACGGGTACATGTTCAGGGCATATTTTTGTGGAGTTCTGCAGTGGTACGTTCCAGTGAGACAGGGAGAATATGGAAGGGTACATGTTCAGGGCATATTAGTGTGGAGTTCTGCATTGGTACGTTCCAGTGAGACAGAGCGGTTATGGAGGGGTACAGGTTCAGGGCATATTTGTGTGGTGTTCTTCAGTGGTACGTTCCAGTGAGACAGGGAGGTTATGGACGGGTACAGTTTCAGGGCATATTTGTGTGGAGTTCCGCAATGGTACGTTCCAGTGAGACAGGGAGGTTATGGAGTGGTACAGGTTCAGGGCATATTTGTGTGGAGTTCTGCAGTGGTACGTTCCAGTGAGACAGGGAGAATATGGAAGGGTACAGGTTCAGGGCATATTTGTGTGGTGTTTTGCAGTGGTACTTTCCAGTGAGACAGGGAGGTTATGGACGGGTACAGTTTCAGGGCATATTTGTGTGGAGTTCTGCAATGGTACGTTCCAGTGAGACAGGGAGGTTTTGCAGGGTAGAGGTTCAGGGCATATTTGAGTGGAGTTCGGCATTGGTGCGTTCCAGTGAGACAGAGATGTTATGGACGGGTACAGTTTCCGGGCATATTTGTGTGGAGTTCTGCATTGGTACGTTCCAGTGAGACAAGGTGGTTATGGAGGGGTACAGGTTCAGGGCATATTTGTGTGATGTTCTGCAATGGTACGTACCAGTGAGACAGGGAGGTTATGCAGGGTACAGGTTCAGGGCATATTTGTGTGGATTTCTGCAGTGGTAAGATCCCGTGAGACAGGGAGGTTATGGAGGGGTACAGGTTCAGGGCATATTTGTGTGGTGTTCTGCAATGGTACGTTCCAGTGAGACAGGGAGTTTATGCAGGTTTCAGGTTCAATGCATATTTGTGTGGAGTTCTGCATTGGTACGTTCCAGTGAGACAGGGTGGTTATGGAGGGGTACAGGTTCAGGGCATATTTGTGTGGTGTTCTGCAATGGTACGTTCCACTGAGACAGGGAGGTTATGCAGGGTACAGGTTCAGGCATATTTGAGTGGAGTTCGGCATTGGTGCGTTCCAGTGAGACAGGGAGGTTATGGACGGGTATAGTTTCAGGGCATATTTGTGCGGAGTTCTGCATTGGTACGTTCCAGTGAGACAGGGAGGTTATGCAGGGTACAGGTTCAGGGGATATTTGTGTGGAATTCTGCAGTGGTACGATCCATTGAGATAGGGAGTTTATGGACGGGTACAGTTTCAGGGCATATTTGTGTGGAGTTCTGCATTGGTACTTTCCAGTGAGACAGGGTGGTTATGGAGGGGTACAGGTTCAGGGGATATTTGTGTGGTGTTCTGCAATGGTACGTTCCAGTGAGACAGGGAGGTTATGCAGGGTACAGGTTCAGGGCATATTTGAGCGGAGATCGGCATTGGTGCGTTCCAGGGAGACAGGCAGGTTATGCAGGGTACAGGTTCAGGGCATATTTGTGTGGAGTTCTGCAGTGGTACGTTCCAGTGAGACCGGGTGGTTATGGATGGGTACAGTTTCAGGGCATATTTGTGTGTAGTTCCGCATTGGTACTTTCCAGTCAGACAGGGAGTTTATGGAGGGTACAGGTTTATGGCAAATTTGTGTGGAGTTCTACAGTGGGACGTTCCAGTGAGACAGGGAGGTTATGGACGGGTACAGGTTCAGGGCATATTTGTGTGGAGTTCTGCATTGGTACGTTCCAGTGAGACAGGGAAGTTATGGAGGGATACAGGTTCAGGGCATATTTGTGTGGAGTTCTGCATTGGTACGTTCCAGTGAGACAAGGTGTTTATGGAGGTGTACAGGTTCAGGGCATATTTGTGTGGAGTTCTGTATTGGTACGCTCCAGTGAGACAGGGAGGTTATGGAGGGTACAGGTTCAGGGCATATTTTTGTGGAATTCTGCAGTGGGACGTTCCACTGAGACAGGGAGAATATGGACGGGTACATGTTCAGGGCATATTTGTGTGGAGTTCTGCAGTGGTACGTTCCAGTGAGACGGGGAGAATATGGACGGGTACATGTTCAGGGCATATTAGTGTGGAGTTCTGCATTGGTACGTTCCAGTGAGACAGAGCGGTTATGGAGGGGTACAGGTTCAGGGCATATTTGTGTGGTGTTCTGCAGTGGTACGTTCGAGTGAGACAGGGAGGTTATGGAGGGTACAGGTTCAGGGCATATTTTTGTGGAATTCTGCAGTGGGACGTTCCACTGAGACAGGGAGAATATGGACGGGTACATGTTCAGGGCATATTTGTGTGGAGTTCTGCAGTGGTACGTTCGAGTGAGACAAGGAGGTTATGCAGGGTACAGGTTCAGGGCATATTTGTGTGGAGTTCTGCAGTGCTACGTTCCAGTGAGACAGGGAGGTTATGGACGGGTACAGTTTCAGGGCATATTTGTGTGGAGTTCTGCAATGGTACGTTCCACTGAGACTGGGAGAATATGGACGGGTACATGTTCAGGGCATATTTGTGTGGAGTTCTGCATTGGTATGTTCCAGTGAGCCAGGGCGGTTATTGCGGGGTACAGGTTCAGTGCATATTTGTGTGGTGTTCTGCAGTGGTACGTTCCAGTGAGAGAGGGAGGTTATGCAGGGTACAGGTTCAGGTCATATTTGTGTGGAGTTCTGCATTGGTATGTTCCAGTGAGACAGGGAGGTTATGGAGGGTACAGGTTCAGGGCATATTTGTGTGGAGTTCTGCATTGGTACGTTCCAGTGAGACAGGGTGTTTATGGAGGTGTACAGGTTCAGGGCATATTTGTGTGGAGTTCTGTATTGGTACGCTCCAGTGAGACAGGGAGGTTATGGAGGGTACAGGTTCAGGGTATATTTTTGTGGAATTCTGCAGTGGGACGTTCCAATGAGACAGGGAGAATATGGACGGGTACATGTTCAGGGCATATTTGTGTGGAGTTCTGCAGTGGTACGTTCCAGTGAGACAGGGAGAATATGGAAGGGTACATGTTCAGGGCATATTAGTGTGGAGTTCTGCATTGGTACGTTCCAGTGAGACAGAGCGGTTATGGAGGGGTACAGGTTCAGGGCATATTTGTGTGGTGTTCTGCAGTGGTACGTTCGAGTGAGACAAGGAGGTTATGCAGGGAACAGGTTCAGGGCATATTTGTGTGGAGTTCTGCAATGGTACGTTCCAGTGAGACAGGGAGGTTATGGACGGGTACAGTTTCAGGGCATATTTGTGTGGAGTTCCGCAATGGTACGTTCCAGTGAGACAGGGAGGTTATGCAGGGTACAGGTTCAGGGCATATTTGAGTGGAGTTCGGCATTGGTGCGTTCCAGTGAGACAGAGAGGTTATGGACGGGTACAGTTTCAGGGCATATTTGTGTGGAGTTCTGCATTGGTACGTTCCAGTGAGACAGGGAGGTTATGGATGGGTACAGTTTCAGGGCATATTTGTGTGTAGTTCCGCATTGGTACTATCCAGTCAGACAGGGAGGTTATGGATGGGTACAGTTTCAGGGCATATTTGTGTGTAGTTCTGCATTGGTATGTTCCAGTGAGACAAGGAGGTTATAGAGGGTACAGGTTCAGGGTATATTTGTGTGGAGTTCTGCAGTGGTACGTTCCAGTGAGACAGGGAGGATATGGACGGGTACAGGTTCAGGGCATATTTGTGAGGAGTTCTGCATTGGTACTTTCCAGTGAGACAGGGTGGTTATGGAGGGTACCGGTTCATGGCATATTTGTGTGGAGTTCTGCAGTGGGACATTCCAATGAGACAGGGAGGTTATGGACGGTTACAGTTTCAGGGCATATTTGTGAGGAGTTCTGCATTGGTACGTTCCAGTGAGACTGGGAGGTTATGGAGGGGTACAGGTTCGGGGCATATTTGTGTGGAGTTCTGCATTGGTACGTTCCAGTGAGACAGGGATGTTATGGAGGGGTACAGGTTCAGGGCACCTTGGTGTGGAGTTCTGCATTGGTACGTTCCAGTGAGACAGGGATGTTATGGAGGGGTAAAGGTTCAGGGCAAATTTGTGTGTAGTTCTGCATTGGTACATTCCAGTGAGACAGGGAGGTTATGGAGGGTTCAGGTTCAGGGCATATTTGTGTGGCGTTCTGCATTGGTACGTTCCAGTGAGACAGGAAGGTTATGGAGGGGTACAGGTTCAGGGCATATTTGTGTGTAGTTCCGCATTGGTACGTTCCAGTGAGACAAGGAGGTTATAGAGGGTACAGGTTCAGGGCATATTTGTGTGGAGTTCTGCAGAGGTACGTTCCAGTGAGACAGGGAGGATATGGACGGGTACAGGTTCAGGGTATATTTGTGTGGAGCTCTGCGTTGGTATGTTCCAGTGTGACTGGGAGGGTATGGAGGGCTACAGGTTCACGGCAAATTTGTGTGGAGTTCTGCATTGGTGCGTTCTAGTGAGAAAAGGAAGTTATGGGCGGGTACACGTTCAGGGCATATTTGTGAGGAATTCTGCATTAGTACGTTCCAGTGAGACAGGGAGGTTATGGAGAGTACCGGTTCAGGGCATATTTGTGTGGAGTTCTGCATTGGTACGTTCCAGTGAGACAGGGAGATTATGGAGGGGTACAGGTTCAGGGCATATTTGTGTGGAGTTCTGCATTGGTACGTTCCAGTGAGACAGGGAGGTTATGGAGGGGTACAGGTTCAGGGCACATTGGTGTGGAGTTCTGCATTGGTACGTTCCAGTGAGACAGGGAGGTTATGGAGGGGTACAGGTTCAGGGCATATTTGTGCGTAGTTCTGCATTGGTACATTCCAGTGAGACAGGGAGGTTATGGAGGGTACAGGTTCAGGGCATATTTGTGTGGAGTTCTGCATTGGAACGTTCCAGTGAGACAGGGTATTTATGGAGGTATACAGGTTCAGGGCATATTTGTGTGGAGTTCTGTATTGGTACGCTCCAGTGAGACAGGGAGGTTATGGAGGGTACAGGTTCAGGGTATATTTTTGTGGAATTCTGCAGTGGGACGTTCCACTGAGACAGGGAGAATATGGACGGGTACATGTTCATGGCATATTTTTGTGGAGTTCTGCAGTGGTACGTTCCAGTGAGACAGGGAGAATATGGAAGGGTACATGTTCAGGGCATATTAGTGTGGAGTTCTGCATTGGTACGTTCCAGTGAGACAGAGCGGTTATGGAGGGGTACAGGTTCAGGGCATATTTGTGTGGTGTTCTTCAGTGGTACGTTCCAGTGAGACAGGGAGGTTATGGACGGGTACAGTTTCAGGGCATATTTGTGTGGAGTTCCGCAATGGTACGTTCCAGTGAGACAGGGAGGTTATGGAGTGGTACAGGTTCAGGGCATATTTGTGTGGAGTTCTGCAGTGGTACGTTCCAGTGAGACAGGGAGAATATGGAAGGGTACATGTTCAGGGCATATTAGTGTGGAGTTCTGCATTCGTACGTTCCAGTGAGACAGAGCGGTTATTCAGGGGTACAGGTTCAGGGCATATTTGTGTGGTGTTTTGCAGTGGTACTTTCCAGTGAGACAGGGAGGTTATGGACGGGTACAGTTTCAGGGCATATTTGTGTGGAGTTCTGCAATGGTACGTTCCAGTGAGACAGGGAGGTTTTGCAGGGTAGAGTTTCAGGGCATATTTGAGTGGAGTTCGCCATTGGTGCGTTCCAGTGAGACAGAGATGTTATGGACGGGTACAGTTTCCGGGCATATTTGTGTGGAGTTCTGCATTGGTACGTTCCAGTGAGACAAGGTGGTTATGGAGGGGTACAGGTTCAGGGCATATTTGTGTGATGTTCTGCAATGGTACGTACCAGTGAGACAGGGAGGTTATGCAGGGTACAGGTTCAGTGCATATTTGTGTGGATTTCTGCAGTGGTAAGATCCCGTGAGACAGGGAGGTTATGGAGGGGTACAGGTTCAGGGCATATTTGTGTGGTGTTCTGCAATGGTACGTTCCAGTGAGACAGGGAGTTTATGCAGGTTTCAGGTTCAATGCATATTTGTGTGGAGTTCTGCATTGGTACGTTCCAGTGAGACAGGGTGGTTATGGAGGGGTACAGGTTCAGGGCATATTTGTGTGGTGTTCTGCAATGGTACGTTCCACTGAGACAGGGAGGTTATGCAGGGTACAGGTTCAGGCATATTTGAGTGGAGTTCGGCATTGGTGCGTTCCAGTGAGACAGGGAGGTTATGGACGAGTATAGTTTCAGGGCATATTTGTGTGGAGTTCTGCATTGGTACGTTCCAGTGAGACAGGGAGGTTATGCAGGGTACAGGTTCAGGGGATATTTGTGTGGAATTCTGCAGTGGTACGATCCATTGAGATAGGGAGTTTATGGACGGGTACAGTTTCAGGGCATATTTGTGTGGAGTTCTGCATTGGTACTTTCCAGTGAGACAGGGTGGTTATGGAGGGGTACAGGTTCAGGGGATATTTGTGTGGTGTTCTGCAATGGTACGTTCCAGTGAGACAGGGAGGTTATGCAGGGTACAGGTTCAGGGCATATTTGAGCGGAGATCGGCATTGGTGCGTTCCAGGGAGACAGGCAGGTTATGCAGGGTACAGGTTCAGGGCATATTTGTGTGGAGTTCTGCAGTGGTACGTTCCAGTGAGACCGGGTGGTTATGGATGGGTACAGTTTCAGGGCATATTTGTGTGTAGTTCCGCATTGGTACTTTCCAGTCAGACAGGGAGTTTATGGAGGGTACAGGTTTATGGCAAATTTGTGTGGAGTTCTGCAGTGGGACGTTCCAGTGAGACAGGGAGGTTATGGACGGGTACAGGTTCAGGGCATATTTGTGTGGAGTTCTGCATTGGTACGTTCCAGTGAGACAGGGAAGTTATGGAGGGATACAGGTTCAGGGCATATTTGTGTGGAGTTCTGCATTGGTACGTTCCAGTGAGACAGGGTGTTTATGGAGGTGTACAGGTTCAGGGCATATTTGTGTGGAGTTCTGTATTGGTACGCTCCAGTGAGACAGGGAGGTTATGGAGGGTACAGGTTCAGGGCATATTTTTGTGGAATTCTGCAGTGGGACGTTCCACTGAGACAGGGAGAATATGGACGGGTACATGTTCAGGGCATATTTGTGTGGAGTTCTGCAGTGGTACGTTCCAGTGAGACGGGGAGAATATGGACGGGTACATGCTCAGGGCATATTAGTGTGGAGTTCTGCATTGGTACGTTCCAGTGAGACAGAGCGGTTATGGAGGGGTACAGGTTCAGGGCATATTTGTGTGGTGTTCTGCAGTGGTACGTTTTAGTGAGACAAGGAGGTTATGCAGGGTACAGGTTCAGGGCATATTTGTGTGGAGTTCTGCAGTGGTACGTTCCAGTGAGACAGGGAGGTTATGGACGGGTACAGTTTCAGGGCATATTTGTGTGGAGTTCTGCAATGGTACGTTCCACTGAGACTGGGAGAATATGGACGGGTACATGTTCAGGGCATATTTGTGTGGAGTTCTGCATTGGTATGTTCCAGTGAGCCAGGGCGGTTATTGCGGGGTACAGGTTCAGTGCATATTTGTGTGGTGTTCTGCAGTGGTACGTTCCAGTGAGAGAGGGAGGTTATGCAGGGTACAGGTTCAGGTCATATTTGTGTGGAGTTCTGCATTGGTATGTTCCAGTGAGACAGGGAGGTTATGGAGGGTACAGGTTCAGGGCATATTTGTGTGGAGTTCTGCATTGGTACGTTCCAGTGAGACAGGGTGTTTATGGAGGTGTACAGGTTCAGGGCATATTTGTGTGGAGTTCTGTATTGGTACGCTCCAGTGAGACAGGGAGGTTATGGAGGGTACAGGTTCAGGGTATATTTTTGTGGAATTCTGCAGTGGGACGTTCCAATGAGACAGGGAGAATATGGACGGGTACATGTTCAGGGCATATTTGTGTGGAGTTCTGCAGTGGTACGTTCCAGTGAGACAGGGAGAATATGGAAGGGTACATGTTCAGGGCATATTAGTGTGGAGTTCTGCATTGGTACGTTCCAGTGAGACAGAGCGGTTATGGAGGGGTACAGGTTCAGGGCATATTTGTGTGGTGTTCTGCAGTGGTACGTTCGAGTGAGACAAGGAGGTTATGCAGGGTACAGGTTCAGGGCATATTTGTGTGGAGTTCTGCAGTGGTACGTTCCAGTGAGACAGGGAGGTTATGGACGGGTACAGTTTCAGGGCATATTTGTGTGGAGTTCCGCAATGGTACGTTCCAGTGAGACAGGGAGGTTATGCAGGGTACAGGTTCAGGGCATATTTGAGTGGAGTTCGGCATTGGTGCGTTCCAGTGAGACAGAGAGTTTATGGACGGGTACAGTTTCAGGGCATATTTGTGTGGAGTTCTGCATTGGTACGTTCCAGTGAGACAGGGAGGTTATGGATGGGTACAGTTTCAGGGCATATTTGTGTGTAGTTCCGCATTGGTACTATCCAGTCAGACAGGGAGGTTATGGATGGGTACAGTTTCAGGGCATATTTGTGTGTAGTTCCGCATTGGTACTTTCCAGTCAGACAGGGAGTTTATGGAGGGTACAGGTTTATGGCAAATTTGAGTGGAGTTCTGCAGTGGGCCGTTCCAGTGAGACAGGGAGGTTATGGACGGGTACAGGTTCAGGGCATATTTGTGTGGAGTTCTGCATTGGTACGTTCCAGTGAGACAGGGAAGTTATGGAGGGTTACAGGTTCAGGGCATATTTGTGTGGAGTTCTGCATTGGTACATTCCAGTGAGACCGGGAGGTTATGGAGGGTACAGCATCAGGGCATATTTGTTTGGAGTTCTGCATTGGTACTTTCCAGTGAGACAGGGATGTTATGGAGGGTACAGGTTCAGTGCATATTTGTGTGGTGTTCTGCAATGGTACGTTCCAGTGAGAGAGGGAGGTTATGCAGGGTACAGGTTCCGGCATATTTGAGTGGAGTTCGGCATTGGTGCGTTCCAGTGAGACAGGGAGGTTATGGACGGGTATAGTTTCAGGGCATATTTGTGTGGAGTTCTGCATTGGTACGTTCCAGTGAGACAGGGAGGTTATGCAGGGTACAGGTTCAGGGGATATTTGTGTGGAATTCTGCAGTGGTACGATCCATTGAGATAGGGAGTTTATGGACGGGTACAGGTTCAGGGCATATTTGAGTGGAGATCGGCATTGGTGCGTTCCAGGGAGACAGGGAGGTTATGCAGGGTACAGGTTCAGGGCATATTTGTGTGGAGTTCTGCAGTGGTACCTTCCAGTGAGACCGGGTGGTTATGGATGGGTACAGTTTCAGGGCATATTTGTGTGGAGTTCTGCATTGGTACGTTCCAGTCAGACAGGGAGTTTATGGAGGGTACAGGTTTATGGCAAATTTGTGTGGAGTTCTGCAGTGGGACGTTCCAGTGAGACAGGGAGGTTATGGACGGGTACAGGTTCAGGGCATATTTGTGTGGAGTTCTGCATTGGTACTTTCCAGTGAGACAGGGAGGTTATGGAGGGTACAGGTTCAATGCATATTTGTGTGGAGTTCTGCAGTGGGACGTTCCACTGAGACTGGGAGAATATGGACGGGTACATGTTCAGGGCATATTTGTGTGGAGTTCTGCAGTGGTACGTTCCAGTGAGACGGGGAGAATATGGACGGGTACATGTTCAGGGCATATTAGTGTGGAGTTCTGCATTGGTACGTTCCAGTGAGACAGAGCGGTTATGGAGGGGTACAGGTTCAGGGCATATTTGTGTGGTGTTCTGTATTGGTACGCTCCAGTGAGACAGGGAGGTTATGGAGGGTACAGGTTCAGGGCATATTTTTGTGGAATTCTGCAGTGGGACGTTCCACTGAGACAGGGAGAATATGGACGGGTACATGTTCAGGGCATATTTGTGTGGAGTTCTGCAGTGGTACGTTCCAGTGAGACGGGGAGAATATGGACGGGTACATGTTCAGGGCATATTAGTGTGGAGTTCTGCATTGGTACGTTCCAGTGAGACAGAGCGGTTATGGAGGGGTACAGGTTCAGGGCATATTTGTGTGGTGTTCTGCAGTGGTACGTTCGAGTGAGACAAGGAGGTTATGCAGGGTACAGGTTCAGGGCATATTTGTGTGGAGTTCTGCAGTGGTACGTTCCAGTGAGACAGGGAGGTTATGGACGGGTACAGTTTCAGGGCATATTTGTGTGGAGTTCTGCAATGGTACGTTCCACTGAGACTGGGAGAATATGGACGGGTACATGTTCAGGGCATATTTGTGTCGAGTTCTGCATTGGTATGTTCCAGTGAGCCAGGGCGGTTATTGCGGGGTACAGGTTCAGTGCATATTTGTGTGGTGTTCTGCAGTGGTACGTTCCAGTGAGAGAGGGAGGTTATGCAGGGTACAGGTTCAGGTCATATTTGTGTGGAGTTCTGCATTGGTATGTTCCAGTGAGACAGGGAGGTTATGGAGGGTACAGGTTCAGGGCATATTTGTGTGGAGTTCTGCATTGGTACGTTCCAGTGAGACAGGGTGTTTATGGAGGTGTACAGGTTCAGGGCATATTTGTGTGGAGTTCTGTATTGGTACGCTCCAGTGAGACAGGGAGGTTATGGAGGGTACAGGTTCAGGGTATATTTTTGTGGAATTCTGCAGTGGGACGTTCCAATGAGACAGGGAGAATATGGACGGGTACATGTTCAGGGCATATTTGTGTGGAGTTCTGCAGTGGTACGTTCCAGTGAGACAGGGAGAATATGGAAGGGTACATGTTCAGGGCATATTAGTGTGGAGTTCTGCATTGGTACGTTCCAGTGAGACAGAGCGGTTATGGAGGGGTACAGGTTCAGGGCATATTTGTGTGGTGTTCTGCAGTGGTACGTTCGAGTGAGACAAGGAGGTTATGCAGGGTACAGGTTCAGGGCATATTTGTGTGGAGTTCTGCAGTGGTACGTTCCAGTGAGACAGGGAGGTTATGCACGGTACAGGATCAGGGCATATCTGAGTGGAGTTCGGCATTGGTGCGTTCCAGTGAGACAGGGATGTCATGGATGGGTACAGGTTCAGGGCATATTTGTGGGGAGTTCTGCATTGGTAAGTTCCAATGAGACAGGGAGTTCATGGAGGGGTACAGGAACAGGGCATATTTGTGTGGAGTTCTGCGTTGGGACGTTCCAGTGAGACAGGGAGGTAATGGAGGGTACAGGTTCAGGGCATATTTGTGTGGATTTCTTCATTGGGACGTTCCAGTGAGACAGGGACGTTATGGTGGGGTACAGGAGCAGGGCATATTTGTGTGGAGTTCGGCATTGGTACGTTCCAGTGAGATAGGGATGTTATGGAGGGGTACAGGAACAGGGCATATTTGTGTGGAGTTCTGCATTGGTACGTTCCAGTGAGACAGGGAGGTTATGGAGTGTACAGGTTCAGGGCATATTTGTGTGTAGTTCTGCATTGGTACATTCCAATGAGACAGAGAGGTTATGGAGGGGTACAGGAACAGGCCATATTTGTGCAGAGTTCTGCATTGGTACGTTCCTGTGAGACAGGGAGGTTATGGAGGGGTACAGGTTCAGGGCTTATTTGAGTGGAGATCGGCATTGGTGCGTTCCAGGGAGACAGGGAGTTTATGCAGGGTACCGGTTCAGGGCATATTTGTGTGGAGTTCTGCGGTGGTACGTTCCAGTGAGACAGGGAGGTTATGGATGGGTACAGTTTCAGGGCATATTTGTGTGTAGTTCCGCATTGGTACTTTCCAGTCAGACAGGGAGGTTATGGATGGGTACAGTTTCAGGGCATATTTGTGTGTAGTTCTGCATTGGTACTTTCCAGTCAGACAGGGAGTTTATGGAGGGTACAGGTTTATGGCAAATTTGATTGGAGTTCTGCAGTGGGGCGTTCCAGTGAGACAGGGAGGTTATGGACGGGTACAGGTTCAAGGCATATTTGTGTGGAGTTCTGCATTGGTACGTTCCAGTGAGACAGGGAAGTTATGGAGGGTTACAGGTTCAGGGCATATTTGTGTGGAGTTCTGCATTGGTACATTCCAGTGAGACCGGGAGGTTATGGAGGGTACAGCATCAGGGCATATTTGTTTGGAGTTCTGCATTGGTACTTTCCAGTGAGACAGGGAGGTTATGGAGGGTACAGGTTCAATGCATATTTGTGTGGAGTTCTGCAGTGGGACGTTCCACTGAGACTGGGAGAATATGGACGGGTACATGTTCAGTTAATATTTGTGTGGAGTTCTGCATTGGTATGTTCCAGTGAGCCAGGGCGGTTATTGCGGGGTACAGGTTCAGTGCATATTTGTGTGGTGTTCTGCAGTGGTACGTTCCAGTGAGAGAGGGAGGTTATGCAGGGCACAGGTTCAGGTCATATTTGTGTGGAGTTCTGCATTGGTATGTTCCAGTGAGACAGGGAGGTTATGGAGGGTACAGGTTCAGGGCATATTTGTGTGGAGTTCTGCATTGGTACGTTCCAGTGAGACAGGGTGTTTATGGAGGTGTACAGGTTCAGGGCATATTTGTGTGGAGTTCTGTATTGGTATGCTCCAGTGAGACAGGGAGGTTATGGAGGGTACAGGTTCAGGGTATATTTTTGTGGAATTCTGCAGTGGGACGTTCCACTGAGACAGGGAGAATATGGACGGGTACATGTTCAGGGCATATTTTTTGTGGAGTTCTGCAGTGGTACGTTCCAGTGAGACAGGGAGAATATGGAAGGGTACATGTTCAGGGCATATTAGTGTGGAGTTCTGCATTGGTACGTTCCAGTGAGACAGAGCGGGTATGGAGGGGTACAGGTTCAGGGCATATTTGTGTGGTGTTCTGCAGTGGTACGTTCGAGTGAGACAAGGAGGTTATGCAGGGTACAGTTTCAGGGCATATTTGTGAGGAGTTCTGCATTGGTATGTTCCAGTGAGACTGGGAGGTTATGGAGGGTACAGGTTCAGGGCATGTTTGTGTGTAGTTCTGCATTTTTAAGTTCCAGTGAGACAGGGATGTTATGGAGGGAACAGGTTCAGGGCATATTTGTGTCGAGTTCTGCAATGCTACGTTCCAGTGAGACAGGGAGGTTATGCACGGTACAGGATCAGGGCATATCTGAGTGGAGTTCGGCATTGGTGCGTTCCAGTGAGACAGGGATGTCATGGAGGGGTACAGGTTCAGGGCATATTTGTGTGGATTTCTTCATTGGGACGTTCCAGTGAGACAGGGACGTTATGGTGGGGTACAGGAGCAGGGCATATTTGTGTGGAGTTCGGCATTGGTACGTTCCAGTGAGACAGGGATGTTATGGAGGGGTACAGGAACAGGGCATATTTGTGTGGAGTTCTGCATTGGTACGTTCCAGTGAGACAGGGAGGTTATGGAGGGTACAGGTTCAGGGCATATTTGTGTGTAGTTCTGCATTGGTACATTCCAATGAGACAGAGAGGTTATGGAGGGGTACAGGAACAGGCCATATTTGTGCAGAGTTCTGCATTGGTACGTTCCTGTGAGACAGGGAGGTTATGGAGGGTACAGGTTCAGGGCATATTTGTGTGGAGTTCTGCATTGGTACGTTCCAGTGAGACAGGGATGTTATGGAGGGGTACAGGTTCAGCGCATATTTGTGTGTAGTTCTGCATTGGTATGTTCCAGTGAGACAAGGAGGTTATAGAGGGTACAGGTTCAGGGTATATTTGTGTGGAGTTCTGCAGTGGTACGTTCCAGTGAGACAGGGAGGATATGGACGGGTACAGGTTCAGGGCATATTTGTGAGGAGTTCTGCATTGGTACTTTCCAGTGAGACAGGGTGGTTATGGAGGGTACCGGTTCATGGCATATTTGTGTGGAGTTCTGCAGTGGGACATTCCAATGAGACAGGGAGGTTATGGACGGTTACAGTTTCAGGGCATATTTGTGAGGAGTTCTGCATTGGTACGTTCCAGTGAGACTGGGAGGTTATGGAGGGGTACAGGTTCGGGGCATATTTGTGTGGAGTTCTGCATTGGTACGTTCCAGTGAGACAGGGAGGTTATGGAGGGGTACAGGTTCAGGGCACCTTGGTGTGGAGTTCTGCATTGGTACGTTCCAGTGAGACAGGGATGTTATGGAGGGGTAAAGGTTCAGGGCAAATTTGTGTGTAGTTCTGCATTGGTACATTCCAGTGAGACAGGGAGGTTATGGAGGGTTCAGGTTCAGGGCATATTTGTGTGGAGTTCTGCATTGGTACGTTCCAGTGAGACAGGAAGGTTATGGAGGGGTACAGGTTCAGGGCATATTTGTGTTTAGTTCCGCATTGGTACGTTCCAGTGAGACAAGGAGGTTATAGAGGGTACAGGTTCAGGGCATATTTGTGTGGAGTTCTGCGTTGGGACGTTCCAGTGAGACAGGGAGGTTATGGAGGGTACAGGTTCAGGGCATATTTGTGTGGATTTCTGCATTGGGACGTTCCAGTGAGACAGGGACGTTATGGTGGGGTACAGGAGCAGGGCATATTTGTGTGGAGTTCGGCATTGGTACGTTCCAGTGAGACAGGGATGTTATAGAGGGGTACAGGAACAGGGCATATTTGTGTGGAGTTCTGCATTGGTACGTTCCAGTGAGACAGGGAGGTTATGGAGGGGTACAGGAACAGGCCATATTTGTGCAGAGTTCTGCATTGGTACGTTCCTGTGAGACAGGGAGGTTATGGAGGGTACAGGTTCAGGGCATATTTGTGTGGAGTTCTGCATTGGTATGTTCCAGTGAGACAAGGAGGTTATAGAGGGTACAGTTCAGGGTATATTTGTGTGGAGTTCTGCAGTGGTACGTTCCAGTGAGACAGGGAGGATATGGACGGGTACAGGTTCAGGGCATATTTGTGAGGAGTTCTGCATTGGTACTTTCCAGTGAGACAGGGTGGTTATGGAGGGTACCGGTTCATGGCATATTTGTGTGGAGTTCTGCAGTGGGACATTCCAATGAGACAGGGAGGTTATGGACGGTTACAGTTTCAGGGCATATTTGTGAGGAGTTCTGCATTGGTACGTTCCAGTGAGACTGGGAGGTTATGGAGGGGTAAAGGTTCAGGGCAAATTTGTGTGTAGTTCTGCATTGGTACATTCCAGTGAGACAGGGAGGTTATGGAGGGTTCAGGTTCAGGGCATATTTGTGTGGAGTTCTGCATTGGTACGTTCCAGTGAGACAGGAAGGTTATGGAGGGGTACAGGTTCAGGGCATATTTGTGTGTAGTTCCGCATTGGTACGTTCCAGTGAGACAAGGAGGTTATAGAGGGTACAGGTTCAGGGCATATTTGTGTGGAGTTCTGCAGAGGTACGTTCCAGTGAGACAGGGAGGATATGGACGGGTACAGGTTCAGGGTATATTTGTGTGGAGCTCTGCGTTGGTATGTTCCAGTGTGACTGGGAGGGTATGGAGGGCTACAGGTTCACGGCAAATTTGTGTGGAGTTCTGCATTGGTGCGTTCTAGTGAGAAAAGGAAGTTATGGGCGGGTACACGTTCAGGGCATATTTGTGAGGAATTCTGCATTAGTACGTTCCAGTGAGACAGGGAGGTTATGGAGAGTACCGGTTCAGGGCATATTTGTGTGGAGTTCTGCATTGGTACGTTCCAGTGAGACAGGGAGATTATGGAGGGGTACAGGTTCAGGGCATATTTGTGTAGAGTTCTGCATTGGTACGTTCCAGTGAGACAGGGAGGTTATGGAGGGGTACAGGTTCAGGGCACATTGGTGTGGAGTTCTGCATTGGTACGTTCCAGTGAGACAGGGAGGTTATGGAGGGGTACAGGTTCAGGGCATATTTGTGCGTAGTTCTGCATTGGTACATTCCAGTGAGACAGGGAGGTTATGGAGGGTACAGCATCAGGGCATATTTGTTTGGAGTTCTGCATTGGTACTTTCCAGTGAGACAGGGAGGTTATGGAGGGTACAGGTTCAATGCATATTTGTGTGGAGTTCTGCAGTGGGACGTTCCACTGAGACTGGGAGAATATGGACGGGTACATGTTCAGTTAATATTTGTGTGGAGTTCTGTATTGGTATGTTCCAGTGAGCCAGGGCGGTTATTGCGGGGTACAGGTTCAGTGCATATTTGTGTGGTGTTCTGCAGTGGTACGTTCCAGTGAGAGAGGGAGGTTATGCAGGGTACAGGTTCAGGTCATATTTGTGTGGAGTTCTGCATTGGTATGTTCCAGTGAGACAGGGAGGTTATGGAGGGTACAGGTTCAGGGCATATTTGTGTGGAGTTCTGCATTGGTACGTTCCAGTGAGACAGGGTGTTTATGGAGGTGTACAGGTTCAGGGCATATTTGTGTGGAGTTCTGTATTGGTATGCTCCAGTGAGACAGGGAGGTTATGGAGGGTACAGGTTCAGGGTATATTTTTGTGGAATTCTGCAGTGGGACGTTCCACTGAGACAGGGAGAATATGGACGGGTACATGTTCAGGGCATATTTTTTGTGGAGTTCTGCAGTGGTACGTTCCAGTGAGACAGGGAGAATATGGAAGGGTACATGTTCAGGGCATATTAGTGTGGAGTTCTGCATTGGTACGTTCCAGTGAGACAGAGCGGTTATGGAGGGGTACAGGTTCAGGGCATATTTGTGTGGTGTTCTGCAGTGGTACGTTCGAGTGAGACAAGGAGGTTATGCAGGGTACAGGTTCAGGGCATATTTGTGTGGAGTTCTGCAGTGGTACGTTCCAGTGAGACAGGGAGGTTATGGACGGGTACAGTTTCAGGGCATATTTGTGTGGAGTTCTGCATTGGTATGTTCCAGTGAGACTGGGAGGTTATGGAGGGTACAGGTTCAGGGCATGTTTGTGTGTAGTTCTGCATTTTTAAGTTCCAGTGAGACAGGGAGGTTATGGAGGGAACAGGTTCAGGGCATATTTGTGTCGAGTTCTGCAATGCTACGTTCCAGTGAGACAGGGAGGTTATGCACGGTACAGGATCAGGGCATATCTGAGTGGAGTTCGGCATTGGTGCGTTCCAGTGAGACAGGGATGTCATGGAGGGGTACAGGTTCAGGGCATATTTGTGTGGATTTCTTCATTGGGACGTTCCAGTGAGACAGGGACGTTATGGTGGGGTACAGGAGCAGGGCATATTTGTGTGGAGTTCGGCATTGGTACGTTCCAGTGAGACAGGGATGTTATGGAGGGGTACAGGAACAGGGCATATTTGTGTGGAGTTCTGCATTGGTACGTTCCAGTGAGACAGGGAGGTTATGGAGGGTACAGGTTCAGGGCATATTTGTGTGTAGTTCTGCATTGGTACATTCCAATGAGACAGAGAGGTTATGGAGGGGTACAGGAACAGGCCATATTTGTGCAGAGTTCTGCATTGGTACGTTCCTGTGAGACAGGGAGGTTATGGAGGGTACAGGTTCAGGGCATATTTGTGTGGAGTTCTGCATTGGTACGTTCCAGTGAGACAGGGAGGTTATGGAGGGGTACAGGTTCAGCGCATATTTGTGTGTAGTTCTGCATTGTTATGTTCCAGTGAGACAAGGAGGTTATAGAGGGTACAGGTTCAGGGTATATTTGTGTGGAGTTCTGCAGTGGTACGTTCCAGTGAGACAGGGAGGATATGGACGGGTACAGGT
Organism: Hemitrygon akajei; assembly: GCF_048418815.1. NCBI lineage: Eukaryota > Metazoa > Chordata > Chondrichthyes > Myliobatiformes > Dasyatidae > Hemitrygon > Hemitrygon akajei. Next base: position 1,231,389 of record NW_027332021.1, on the reverse strand, counting down.
TCAGGGCATATTTGTGAGGAGTTCTGCATTGGTACTTTCCAGTGAGACAGGGTGGTTATGGAGGGTACCGGTTCATGGCATATTTGTGTGGAGTTCTGCAGTGGGACATTCCAATGAGACAGGGAGGTTATGGACGGTTACAGTTTCAGGGCATATTTGTGAGGAGTTCTGCATTGGTACGTTCCAGTGAGACTGGGAGGTTATGGAGGGGTACAGGTTCGGGGCATATTTGTGTGGAGTTCTGCATTGGTACGTTCCAGTGAGACAGGGAGGTTATGGAGGGGTACAGGTTCAGGGCACCTTGGTGTGGAGTTCTGCATTGGTACGTTCCAGTGAGACAGGAAGGTTATGGAGGGGTACAGGTTCAGGGCATATTTGTGTGTAGTTCCGCATTGGTACGTTCCAGTGAGACAAGGAGGTTATAGAGGGTACAGGTTCAGGGCATATTTGTGTGGAGTTCTGCAGAGGTACGTTCCAGTGAGACAGGGAGGATATGGACGGGTACAGGTTCAGGGTATATTTGTGTGGAGCTCTGCGTTGGTATGTTCCAGTGTGACTGGGAGTGTATGGAGGGCTACAGGTTCACGGCAAATTTGTGTGGAGTTCTGCATTGGTGCGTTCTAGTGAGAAAAGGAAGTTATGGGCGGGTACACGTTCAGGGCATATTTGTGAGGAATTCTGCATTAGTACGTTCCAGTGAGACAGGGAGGTTATGGAGAGTACCGGTTCAGGGCATATTTGTGTGGAGTTCTGCATTGGTACGTTCCAGTGAGACAGGGAGATTATGGAGGGGTACAGGTTCAGGGCATATTTGTGTGGAGTTCTGCATTGGTACGTTCCAGTGAGACAGGGAGGTTATGGAGGGGTACAGGTTCAGGGCACATTGGTGTGGAGTTCTGCATTGGTACGTTCCAGTGAGACAGGGAGGTTATGGAGGGGTACAGGTTCAGGGCATATTTGTGCGTAGTTCTGCATTGGTACATTCCAGTGAGACAGGGAGGTTATGGAGGGTACAGGTTCAGGGCATATTTGTGTGGAGTTCTGCATTGGAACGTTCCAGTGAGACAGGGTGTTTATGGAGGTATACAGGTTCAGGGCATATTTGTGTGGAGTTCTGTATTGGTACGCTCCAGTGAGACAGGGAGGTTATGGAGGGTACAGGTTCAGGGTATATTTTTGTGGAATTCTGCAGTGGAACGTTCCACTGAGACAGGGAGAATATGGACGGGTACATGTTCAGGGCATATTTTTGTGGAGTTCTGCAGTGGTACGTTCCAGTGAGACAGGGAGAATATGGAAGGGTACATGTTCAGGGCATATTAGTGTGGAGTTCTGCATTGGTACGTTCCAGTGAGACAGAGCGGTTATGGAGGGGTACAGGTTCAGGGCATATTTGTGTGGTGTTCTTCAGTGGTACGTTCCAGTGAGACAGGGAGGTTATGGACGGGTACAGTTTCAGGGCATATTTGTGTGGAGTTCCGCAATGGTACGTTCCAGTGAGACAGGGAGGTTATGGAGTGGTACAGGTTCAGGGCATATTTGTGTGGAGTTCTGCAGTGGTACGTTCCAGTGAGACAGGGAGAATATGGAAGGGTACAGGTTCAGGGCATATTTGTGTGGTGTTTTGCAGTGGTACTTTCCAGTGAGACAGGGAGGTTATGGACGGGTACAGTTTCAGGGCATATTTGTGTGGAGTTCTGCAATGGTACGTTCCAGTGAGACAGGGAGGTTTTGCAGGGTAGAGGTTCAGGGCATATTTGAGTGGAGTTCGGCATTGGTGCGTTCCAGTGAGACAGAGATGTTATGGACGGGTACAGTTTCCGGGCATATTTGTGTGGAGTTCTGCATTGGTACGTTCCAGTGAGACAAGGTGGTTATGGAGGGGTACAGGTTCAGGGCATATTTGTGTGATGTTCTGCAATGGTACGTACCAGTGAGACAGGGAGGTTATGCAGGGTACAGGTTCAGGGCATATTTGTGTGGATTTCTGCAGTGGTAAGATCCCGTGAGACAGGGAGGTTATGGAGGGGTACAGGTTCAGGGCATATTTGTGTGGTGTTCTGCAATGGTACGTTCCAGTGAGACAGGGAGTTTATGCAGGTTTCAGGTTCAATGCATATTTGTGTGGAGTTCTGCATTGGTACGTTCCAGTGAGACAGGGTGGTTATGGAGGGGTACAGGTTCAGGGCATATTTGTGTGGTGTTCTGCAATGGTACGTTCCACTGAGACAGGGAGGTTATGCAGGGTACAGGTTCAGGCATATTTGAGTGGAGTTCGGCATTGGTGCGTTCCAGTGAGACAGGGAGGTTATGGACGGGTATAGTTTCAGGGCATATTTGTGCGGAGTTCTGCATTGGTACGTTCCAGTGAGACAGGGAGGTTATGCAGGGTACAGGTTCAGGGGATATTTGTGTGGAATTCTGCAGTGGTACGATCCATTGAGATAGGGAGTTTATGGACGGGTACAGTTTCAGGGCATATTTGTGTGGAGTTCTGCATTGGTACTTTCCAGTGAGACAGGGTGGTTATGGAGGGGTACAGGTTCAGGGGATATTTGTGTGGTGTTCTGCAATGGTACGTTCCAGTGAGACAGGGAGGTTATGCAGGGTACAGGTTCAGGGCATATTTGAGCGGAGATCGGCATTGGTGCGTTCCAGGGAGACAGGCAGGTTATGCAGGGTACAGGTTCAGGGCATATTTGTGTGGAGTTCTGCAGTGGTACGTTCCAGTGAGACCGGGTGGTTATGGATGGGTACAGTTTCAGGGCATATTTGTGTGTAGTTCCGCATTGGTACTTTCCAGTCAGACAGGGAGTTTATGGAGGGTACAGGTTTATGGCAAATTTGTGTGGAGTTCTACAGTGGGACGTTCCAGTGAGACAGGGAGGTTATGGACGGGTACAGGTTCAGGGCATATTTGTGTGGAGTTCTGCATTGGTACGTTCCAGTGAGACAGGGAAGTTATGGAGGGATACAGGTTCAGGGCATATTTGTGTGGAGTTCTGCATTGGTACGTTCCAGTGAGACAAGGTGTTTATGGAGGTGTACAGGTTCAGGGCATATTTGTGTGGAGTTCTGTATTGGTACGCTCCAGTGAGACAGGGAGGTTATGGAGGGTACAGGTTCAGGGCATATTTTTGTGGAATTCTGCAGTGGGACGTTCCACTGAGACAGGGAGAATATGGACGGGTACATGTTCAGGGCATATTTGTGTGGAGTTCTGCAGTGGTACGTTCCAGTGAGACGGGGAGAATATGGACGGGTACATGTTCAGGGCATATTAGTGTGGAGTTCTGCATTGGTACGTTCCAGTGAGACAGAGCGGTTATGGAGGGGTACAGGTTCAGGGCATATTTGTGTGGTGTTCTGCAGTGGTACGTTCGAGTGAGACAAGGAGGTTATGCAGGGTACAGGTTCAGGGCATATTTGTGTGGAGTTCTGCAGTGGTACGTTCCAGTGAGACAGGGAGGTTATGGACGGGTACAGTTTCAGGGCATATTTGTGTGGAGTTCTGCAATGGTACGTTCCACTGAGACTGGGAGAATATGGACGGGTACATGTTCAGGGCATATTTGTGTGGAGTTCTGCATTGGTATGTTCCAGTGAGCCAGGGCGGTTATTGCGGGGTACAGGTTCAGTGCATATTTGTGTGGTGTTCTGCAGTGGTACGTTCCAGTGAGAGAGGGAGGTTATGCAGGGTACAGGTTCAGGTCATATTTGTGTGGAGTTCTGCATTGGTATGTTCCAGTGAGACAGGGAGGTTATGGAGGGTACAGGTTCAGGGCATATTTGTGTGGAGTTCTGCATTGGTACGTTCCAGTGAGACAGGGTGTTTATGGAGGTGTACAGGTTCAGGGCATATTTGTGTGGAGTTCTGTATTGGTACGCTCCAGTGAGACAGGGAGGTTATGGAGGGTACAGGTTCAGGGTATATTTTTGTGGAATTCTGCAGTGGGACGTTCCAATGAGACAGGGAGAATATGGACGGGTACATGTTCAGGGCATATTTGTGTGGAGTTCTGCAGTGGTACGTTCCAGTGAGACAGGGAGAATATGGAAGGGTACATGTTCAGGGCATATTAGTGTGGAGTTCTGCATTGGTACGTTCCAGTGAGACAGAGCGGTTATGGAGGGGTACAGGTTCAGGGCATATTTGTGTGGTGTTCTGCAGTGGTACGTTCGAGTGAGACAAGGAGGTTATGCAGGGAACAGGTTCAGGGCATATTTGTGTGGAGTTCTGCAATGGTACGTTCCAGTGAGACAGGGAGGTTATGGACGGGTACAGTTTCAGGGCATATTTGTGTGGAGTTCCGCAATGGTACGTTCCAGTGAGACAGGGAGGTTATGCAGGGTACAGGTTCAGGGCATATTTGAGTGGAGTTCGGCATTGGTGCGTTCCAGTGAGACAGAGAGTTTATGGACGGGTACAGTTTCAGGGCATATTTGTGTGGAGTTCTGCATTGGTACGTTCCAGTGAGACAGGGAGGTTATGGATGGGTACAGTTTCAGGGCATATTTGTGTGTAGTTCCGCATTGGTACTATCCAGTCAGACAGGGAGGTTATGGATGGGTACAGTTTCAGGGCATATTTGTGTGTAGTTCTGCATTGGTATGTTCCAGTGAGACAAGGAGGTTATAGAGGGTACAGGTTCAGGGTATATTTGTGTGGAGTTCTGCAGTGGTACGTTCCAGTGAGACAGGGAGGATATGGACGGGTACAGGTTCAGGGCATATTTGTGAGGAGTTCTGCATTGGTACTTTCCAGTGAGACAGGGTGGTTATGGAGGGTACCGGTTCATGGCATATTTGTGTGGAGTTCTGCAGTGGGACATTCCAATGAGACAGGGAGGTTATGGACGGTTACAGTTTCAGGGCATATTTGTGAGGAGTTCTGCATTGGTACGTTCCAGTGAGACTGGGAGGTTATGGAGGGGTACAGGTTCGGGGCATATTTGTGTGGAGTTCTGCATTGGTACGTTCCAGTGAGACAGGGATGTTATGGAGGGGTACAGGTTCAGGGCACCTTGGTGTGGAGTTCTGCATTGGTACGTTCCAGTGAGACAGGGATGTTATGGAGGGGTAAAGGTTCAGGGCAAATTTGTGTGTAGTTCTGCATTGGTACATTCCAGTGAGACAGGGAGGTTATGGAGGGTTCAGGTTCAGGGCATATTTGTGTGGCGTTCTGCATTGGTACGTTCCAGTGAGACAGGAAGGTTATGGAGGGGTACAGGTTCAGGGCATATTTGTGTGTAGTTCCGCATTGGTACGTTCCAGTGAGACAAGGAGGTTATAGAGGGTACAGGTTCAGGGCATATTTGTGTGGAGTTCTGTTGAGGTACGTTCCAGTGAGACAGGGAGGATATGGACGGGTACAGGTTCAGGGTATATTTGTGTGGAGCTCTGCGTTGGTATGTTCCAGTGTGACTGGGAGGGTATGGAGGGCTACAGGTTCACGGCAAATTTGTGTGGAGTTCTGCATTGGTGCGTTCTAGTGAGAAAAGGAAGTTATGGGCGGGTACACGTTCAGGGCATATTTGTGAGGAATTCTGCATTAGTACGTTCCAGTGAGACAGGGAGGTTATGGAGAGTACCGGTTCAGGGCATATTTGTGTGGAGTTCTGCATTGGTACGTTCCAGTGAGACAGGGAGATTATGGAGGGGTACAGGTTCAGGGCATATTTGTGTGGAGTTCTGCATTGGTACGTTCCAGTGAGACAGGGAGGTTATGGAGGGGTACAGGTTCAGGGCACATTGGTGTGGAGTTCTGCATTGGTACGTTCCAGTGAGACAGGGAGGTTATGGAGGGGTACAGGTTCAGGGCATATTTGTGCGTAGTTCTGCATTGGTACATTCCAGTGAGACAGGGAGGTTATGGAGGGTACAGGTTCAGGGCATATTTGTGTGGAGTTCTGCATTGGAACGTTCCAGTGAGACAGGGTATTTATGGAGGTATACAGGTTCAGGGCATATTTGTGTGGAGTTCTGTATTGGTACGCTCCAGTGAGACAGGGAGGTTATGGAGGGTACAGGTTCAGGGTATATTTTTGTGGAATTCTGCAGTGGGACGTTCCACTGAGACAGGGAGAATATGGACGGGTACATGTTCATGGCATATTTTTGTGGAGTTCTGCAGTGGTACGTTCCAGTGAGACAGGGAGAATATGGAAGGGTACATGTTCAGGGCATATTAGTGTGGAGTTCTGCATTGGTACGTTCCAGTGAGACAGAGCGGTTATGGAGGGGTACAGGTTCAGGGCATATTTGTGTGGTGTTCTTCAGTGGTACGTTCCAGTGAGACAGGGAGGTTATGGACGGGTACAGTTTCAGGGCATATTTGTGTGGAGTTCCGCAATGGTACGTTCCAGTGAGACAGGGAGGTTATGGAGTGGTACAGGTTCAGGGCATATTTGTGTGGAGTTCTGCAGTGGTACGTTCCAGTGAGACAGGGAGAATATGGAAGGGTACATGTTCAGGGCATATTAGTGTGGAGTTCTGCATTCGTACGTTCCAGTGAGACAGAGCGGTTATTCAGGGGTACAGGTTCAGGGCATATTTGTGTGGTGTTTTGCAGTGGTACTTTCCAGTGAGACAGGGAGGTTATGGACGGGTACAGTTTCAGGGCATATTTGTGTGGAGTTCTGCAATGGTACGTTCCAGTGAGACTGGGAGGTTTTGCAGGGTAGAGGTTCAGGGCATATTTGAGTGGAGTTCGCCATTGGTGCGTTCCAGTGAGACAGAGATGTTATGGACGGGTACAGTTTCCGGGCATATTTGTGTGGAGTTCTGCATTGGTACGTTCCAGTGAGACAAGGTGGTTATGGAGGGGTACAGGTTCAGGGCATATTTGTGTGATGTTCTGCAATGGTACGTACCAGTGAGACAGGGAGGTTATGCAGGGTACAGGTTCAGTGCATATTTGTGTGGATTTCTGCAGTGGTAAGATCCCGTGAGACAGGGAGGTTATGGAGGGGTACAGGTTCAGGGCATATTTGTGTGGTGTTCTGCAATGGTACGTTCCAGTGAGACAGGGAGTTTATGCAGGTTTCAGGTTCAATGCATATTTGTGTGGAGTTCTGCATTGGTACGTTCCAGTGAGACAGGGTGGTTATGGAGGGGTACAGGTTCAGGGCATATTTGTGTGGTGTTCTGCAATGGTACGTTCCACTGAGACAGGGAGGTTATGCAGGGTACAGGTTCAGGCATATTTGAGTGGAGTTCGGCATTGGTGCGTTCCAGTGAGACAGGGAGGTTATGGACGGGTATAGTTTCAGGGCATATTTGTGTGGAGTTCTGCATTGGTACGTTCCAGTGAGACAGGGAGGTTATGCAGGGTACAGGTTCAGGGGATATTTGTGTGGAATTCTGCAGTGGTACGATCCATTGAGATAGGGAGTTTATGGACGGGTACAGTTTCAGGGCATATTTGTGTGGAGTTCTGCATTGGTACTTTCCAGTGAGACAGGGTGGTTATGGAGGGGTACAGGTTCAGGGGATATTTGTGTGGTGTTCTGCAATGGGACGTTCCAGTGAGACAGGGAGGTTATGCAGGGTACAGGTTCAGGGCATATTTGAGCGGAGATCGGCATTGGTGCGTTCCAGGGAGACAGGCAGGTTATGCAGGGTACAGGTTCAAGGCATATTTGTGTGGAGTTCTGCAGTGGTACGTTCCAGTGAGACCGGGTGGTTATGGATGGGTACAGTTTCAGGGCATATTTGTGTGTAGTTCCGCATTGGTACTTTCCAGTCAGACAGGGAGTTTATGGAGGGTACAGGTTTATGGCAAATTTGTGTGGAGTTCTGCAGTGGGACGTTCCAGTGAGACAGGGAGGTTATGGACGGGTACAGGTTCAGGGCATATTTGTGTGGAGTTCTGCATTGGTACGTTCCAGTGAGACAGGGAAGTTATGGAGGGATACAGGTTCAGGGCATATTTGTGTGGAGTTCTGCATTGGTACGTTCCAGTGAGACAGGGTGTTTATGGAGGTGTACAGGTTCAGGGCATATTTGTGTGGAGTTCTGTATTGGTACGCTCCAGTGAGACAGGGAGGTTATGGAGGGTACAGGTTCAGGGCATATTTTTGTGGAATTCTGCAGTGGGACGTTCCACTGAGACAGGGAGAATATGGACGGGTACATGTTCAGGGCATATTTGTGTGGAGTTCTGCAGTGGTACGTTCCAGTGAGACGGGGAGAATATGGACGGGTACATGCTCAGGGCATATTAGTGTGGAGTTCTGCATTGGTACGTTCCAGTGAGACAGAGCGGTTATGGAGGGGTACAGGTTCAGGGCATATTTGTGTGGTGTTCTGCAGTGGTACGTTCGAGTGAGACAAGGAGGTTATGCAGGGTACAGGTTCAGGGCATATTTGTGTGGAGTTCTGCAGTGGTACGTTCCAGTGAGACAGGGAGGTTATGGACGGGTACAGTTTCAGGGCATATTTGTGTGGAGTTCTGCAATGGTACGTTCCACTGAGACTGGGAGAATATGGACGGGTACATGTTCAGGGCATATTTGTGTGGAGTTCTGCATTGGTATGTTCCAGTGAGCCAGGGCGGTTATTGCGGGGTACAGGTTCAGTGCATATTTGTGTGGTGTTCTGCAGTGGTACGTTCCAGTGAGAGAGGGAGGTTATGCAGGGTACAGGTTCAGGTCATATTTGTGTGGAGTTCTGCATTGGTATGTTCCAGTGAGACAGGGAGGTTATGGAGGGTACAGGTTCAGGGCATATTTGTGTGGAGTTCTGCATTGGTACGTTCCAGTGAGACAGGGTGTTTATGGAGGTGTACAGGTTCAGGGCATATTTGTGTGGAGTTCTGTATTGGTACGCTCCAGTGAGACAGGGAGGTTATGGAGGGTACAGGTTCAGGGTATATTTTTGTGGAATTCTGCAGTGGGACGTTCCAATGAGACAGGGAGAATATGGACGGGTACATGTTCAGGGCATATTTGTGTGGAGTTCTGCAGTGGTACGTTCCAGTGAGACAGGGAGAATATGGAAGGGTACATGTTCAGGGCATATTAGTGTGGAGTTCTGCATTGGTACGTTCCAGTGAGACAGAGCGGTTATGGAGGGGTACAGGTTCAGGGCATATTTGTGTGGTGTTCTGCAGTGGTACGTTCGAGTGAGACAAGGAGGTTATGCAGGGTACAGGTTCAGGGCATATTTGTGTGGAGTTCTGCAGTGGTACGTTCCAGTGAGACAGGGAGGTTATGGACGGGTACAGTTTCAGGGCATATTTGTGTGGAGTTCCGCAATGGTACGTTCCAGTGAGACAGGGAGGTTATGCAGGGTACAGGTTCAGGGCATATTTGAGTGGAGTTCGGCATTGGTGCGTTCCAGTGAGACAGAGAGTTTATGGACGGGTACAGTTTCAGGGCATATTTGTGTGGAGTTCTGCATTGGTACGTTCCAGTGAGACAGGGAGGTTATGGATGGGTACAGTTTCAGGGCATATTTGTGTGTAGTTCCGCATTGGTACTATCCAGTCAGACAGGGAGGTTATGGATGGGTACAGTTTCAGGGCATATTTGTGTGTAGTTCCGCATTGGTACTTTCCAGTCAGACAGGGAGTTTATGGAGGGTACAGGTTTATGGCAAATTTGAGTGGAGTTCTGCAGTGGGCCGTTCCAGTGAGACAGGGAGGTTATGGACGGGTACAGGTTCAGGGCATATTTGTGTGGAGTTCTGCATTGGTACGTTCCAGTGAGACAGGGAAGTTATGGAGGGTTACAGGTTCAGGGCATATTTGTGTGGAGTTCTGCATTGGTACATTCCAGTGAGACCGGGAGGTTATGGAGGGTACAGCATCAGGGCATATTTGTTTGGAGTTCTGCATTGGTACTTTCCAGTGAGACAGGGATGTTATGGAGGGTACAGGTTCAGTGCATATTTGTGTGGTGTTCTGCAATGGTACGTTCCAGTGAGAGAGGGAGGTTATGCAGGGTACAGGTTCCGGCATATTTGAGTGGAGTTCGGCATTGGTGCGTTCCAGTGAGACAGGGAGGTTATGGACGGGTATAGTTTCAGGGCATATTTGTGTGGAGTTCTGCATTGGTACGTTCCAGTGAGACAGGGAGGTTATGCAGGGTACAGGTTCAGGGGATATTTGTGTGGAATTCTGCAGTGGTACGATCCATTGAGATAGGGAGTTTATGGACGGGTACAGGTTCAGGGCATATTTGAGTGGAGATCGGCATTGGTGCGTTCCAGGGAGACAGGGAGGTTATGCAGGGTACAGGTTCAGGGCATATTTGTGTGGAGTTCTGCAGTGGTACCTTCCAGTGAGACCGGGTGGTTATGGATGGGTACAGTTTCAGGGCATATTTGTGTGGAGTTCTGCATTGGTACGTTCCAGTCAGACAGGGAGTTTATGGAGGGTACAGGTTTATGGCAAATTTGTGTGGAGTTCTGCAGTGGGACGTTCCAGTGAGACAGGGAGGTTATGGACGGGTACAGGTTCAGGGCATATTTGTGTGGAGTTCTGCATTGGTACTTTCCAGTGAGACAGGGAGGTTATGGAGGGTACAGGTTCAATGCATATTTGTGTGGAGTTCTGCAGTGGGACGTTCCACTGAGACTGGGAGAATATGGACGGGTACATGTTCAGGGCATATTTGTGTGGAGTTCTGCATTGGTATGTTCCAGTGAGCCAGGGCGGTTATTGCGGGGTACAGGTTCAGTGCATATTTGTGTGGTGTTCTGCAATGGTACGTTCCAGTGAGAGAGGGAGGTTATGCAGGGTACATGTTCCGGCATATTTGAGTGGAGTTCGGCATTGGTGCGTTCCAGTGAGACAGGGAGGTTATGGACGGGTATAGTTTCAGGGCATATTTGTGTGGAGTTCTGCATTGGTACGTTCCAGTGAGACAGGGAGGTTATGCAGGGTACAGGTTCAGGGGATATTTGTGTGGAATTCTGCAGTGGTACGATCCATTGAGATAGGGAGTTTATGGACGGGTACAGTTTCAGGGCATATTTGTGTGGAGTTCTGCATTGGTACTTTCCAGTGAGACAGGGTGGTTATGGAGGGGTACAGGTTCAGGGGATATTTGTGTGGTGTTCTGCAATGGTACGTTCCAGTGAGACAGGGAGGTTATGCAGGGTACAGGTTCAGGGCATATTTGAGTGGAGATCGGCATTGGTGCGTTCCAGGGAGACAGGGAGGTTATGCAGGGTACAGGTTCAGGGCATATTTGTGTGGAGTTCTGCAGTGGTACGTTCCAGTGAGACCGGGTGGTTATGGATGGGTACAGTTTCAGGGCATATTTGTGTGTAGTTCCGCATTGGTACTTTCCAGTCAGACAGGGAGTTTATGGAGGGTACAGGTTTATGGCAAATTTGTGTGGAGTTCTGCAGTGGGACGTTCCAGTGAGACAGGGAGGTTATGGACGGGTACAGGTTCAGGGCATATTTGTGTGGAGTTCTGCATTGGTACGTTCCAGTGAGACAGGGAAGTTATGGAGGGGTACAGGTTCAGAGCATATTTGTGTGGAGTTCTGCATTGGAACGTTCCAGTGAGACAGGGTGTTTATGGAGGTGTACAGGTTCAGGGCATATTTGTGTGGAGATCTGTATTGGTACGCTCCAGTGAGACAGGGAGGTTATGGAGGGTACAGGTTCAGGGCATATTTTTGTGGAATTCTGCAGTGGGACGTTCCACTGAGACAGGGAGAATATGGACGGGTACATGTTCAGGGCATATTTGTGTGGAGTTCTGCAGTGGTACGTTCCAGTGAGACAGGGAGAATATGGACGGGTACATGTTCAGGGCATAATAGTGTGGAGTTCTGCATTGGTACGTTCCAGTGAGACAGAGCGGTTATGGAGGGGTACAGGTTCAGGGCATATTTGTGTTGTGTTCTGCAGTGGTACGTTCGAGTGAGACAAGGAGGTTATGCAGGGTACAGGTTCAGGGCATATTTGTGTGGTGTTCTAGAGTGGTACGTTCCAGTGAGACAGGGAGGTTATGGACGGGTACAGTTTCAGGGCATATTTGTGTGGAGTTCTGCAATGGTATGTTCCAGTGAGACAGGGAGGTTATGGAGGGTACATGTTCAGGGCATATTTGTGTGGAGTTCTGCATTGGTATGTTCCAGTGAGCCAGGGCGGTTATTGCGGGGTACAGGTTCAGTGCATATTTGTGTGGTGTTCTGCAGTGGTACGTTCCAGTGAGAGAGGGAGGTTATGCAGGGTACAGGTTCAGGTCATATTTGTGTGGAGTTCTGTATTGGTACGTTCCAGTGAGACAGGGTGTTTATGGAGGTGTACAGGTTCAGGGCATATTTGTGTGGAGTTCTGTATTGGTACGCTCCAGTGAGACAGGGAGGTTATTGAGGGTACAGGTTCAGGGTATATTTTTGTGGAATTCTGCAGTGGGACGTTCCAATGAGACAGGGAGAATATGGACGGGTACATGTTCAGGGCATATTTGTGTGGAGTTCTGCAGTGGTACGTTCCAGTGAGACAGGGAGAATATGGAAGGGTACATGTTCAGGGCATATTAGTGTGAAGTTCTGCATTGGTACGTTCCAGTGAGACAGAGCGGTTATGGAGGGGTACAGGTTCAGGGCATATTTGTGTGGTGTTCTGCAGTGGTACGTTCGAGTGAGACAAGGAGGTTATGCAGGGTACAGGTTCAGGGCATATTTGTGTGGAGTTCTGCAGTGGTACGTTCCAGTGAGACAGGGAGGTTATGGACGGGTACAGTTTCAGGGCATATTTGTGTGGAGTTCCGCAATGGTACGTTCCAGTGAGACAGGGAGGTTATGCAGGGTACAGGTTCAGGGCATATTTGAGTGGAGTTCGGCATTGTTGCGTTCCAGTGAGACAGATAGGTTATGGACGGGTACAGTTTCAGGGCATATTTGTGTGGAGTTCTGCATTGGTACGTTCCAGTGAGACAAGGTGGTTATGGAGGGGTACAGGTTCAGGGCATATTTGAGTGGAGATCGGCATTGGTGCGTTCCAGGGAGACAGGGAGTTTATGCAGGGTACCGGTTCAGGGCATATTTGTGTGGAGTTCTGCAGTGGTACGTTCCAGTGAAACAGGGAGGTTATGGATGGGTACAGTTTCAGGGCATATTTGTGTGTAGTTCCGCATTGGTACTTTCCAGTCAGACAGGGAGGTTATGGATGGGTACAGTTTCAGGGCATATTTGTGTGTATTTCCGCATTGGTACTTTCCAGTCAGACAGGGAGTTTATGGAGGGTACAGGTTTATGGCAAATTTGAGTGGAGTTCTGCAGTGGGGCGTTCCAGTGAGACAGGGAGGTTATGGACGGGTACAGGTTCAGGGCGTATTTGTGTGGAGTTCTGCATTGGTACGTTCCAGTGAGACAGGGAAGTTATGGAGGGTTACAGGTTCAGGGCATATTTGTGTGGAGTTCTGCATTGGTACATTCCAGTGAGACCGGGAGGTTATGGAGGGTACAGCATCAGGGCATATTTGTTTGGAGTTCTGCATTGGTACTTTCCAGTGAGACAGGGAGGTTATGGAGGGTACAGGTTCAATGCATATTTGTGTGGAGTTCTGCAGTGGGACGTTCCACTGTGACTGGGAGAATATGGACGGGTACATGTTCAGGGCATATTTGTGTGGAGTTCTGCATTGGTATGATCCAGTGAGCCAGGGCGGTTATTGCGGGGTACAGGTTCAGTGCATATTTGTGTGGTGTTCTGCAGTGGTACGTTCCAGTGAGAGAGGGAGGTTATGCAGGGTACAGGTTCAGGTCATATTTGTGTGGAGTTCTGCATTGGTATGTTCCAGTGAGACAGGGATGTTATGGAGGGTACAGGTTCAGGGCATATTTGTGTGGAGTTCTGCATTGGTACGTTCCAGTGAGACAGGGTGTTTATGGAGGTGTACATGTTCAGGGCATATTTGTGTGGAGTTCTGTATTGGTACGCTCCAGTGAGACAGGGAGGTTATGGAGGGTACAGGTTCAGGGTATATTTTTGTGGAATTCTGCAGTGGGACGTTCCAATGAGACAGGGAGAATATGGACGGGTACATGTTCAGGGCATATTTGTGTGGAGTTCTGCAGTGGTACGTTCCAGTGAGACAGGGAGAATATGGAAGGGTACATGTTCAGGGCATATTAGTGTGGAGTTCTGCATTGGTACGTTCCAGTGAGACAGAGCGGTTATGGAGGGGTACAGGTTCAGGGCATATTTGTGTGGTGTTCTGCAGTGGTACGTTCGAGTGAGACAAGGAGGTTATGCAGGGTACAGGTTCAGGGCATATTTGTGTGGAGTTCTGCAGTGGTACGTTCCAGTGAGACAGGGAGGTTATGGACGGGTACAGTTTCAGGGCATATTTGTGTGGAGTTCCGCAATGGTACGTTCCAGTGAGACAGGGAGGTTATGCAGGGTACAGGTTCAGGGCATATTTGTGTGGTGTTCTGCAGTGGTACGTTCGAGTGAGACAAGGAGGTTATGCAGGGTACAGGTTCAGGGCATATTTGTGTGGAGTTCTGCAGTGGTACGTTCCAGTGAGACAGGGAGGTTATGGACGGGTACAGTTTCAGGGCATATTTGTGTGGAGTTCTGCATTGGTATGTTCCAGTGAGACTGGGAGGTTATGGAGGGTACAGGTTCAGGGCATGTTTGTGTGTAGTTCTGCATTTTTAAGTTCCAGTGAGACAGGGAGGTTATGGAGGGAACAGGTTCAGGGCATATTTGTGTCGAGTTCTGCAATGCTACGTTCCAGTGAGACAGGGAGGTTATGCACGGTACAGGATCAGGGCATATCTGAGTGGAGTTCGGCATTGGTGCGTTCCAGTGAGACAGGGATGTCATGGAGGGGTACAGGTTCAGGGCATATTTGTGTGGATTTCTTCATTGGGACGTTCCAGTGAGACAGGGACGTTATGGTGGGGTACAGGAGCAGGGCATATTTGTGTGGAGTTCGGCATTGGTACGTTCCAGTGAGACAGGGATGTTATGGAGGGGTACAGGAACAGGGCATATTTGTGTGGAGTTCTGCATTGGTACGTTCCAGTGAGACAGGGAGGTTATGGAGGGTACAGGTTCAGGGCATATTTGTGTGTAGTTCTGCATTGGTACATTCCAATGAGACAGAGAGGTTATGGAGGGGTACAGGAACAGGCCATATTTGTGCAGAGTTCTGCATTGGTACGTTCCTGTGAGACAGGGAGGTTATGGAGGGTACAGGTTCAGGGCATATTTGTGTGGAGTTCTGCATTGGTACGTTCCAGTGAGACAGGGAGGTTATGGAGGGGTACAGGTTCAGCGCATATTTGTGTGTAGTTCTGCATTGTTATGTTCCAGTGAGACAAGGAGGTTATAGAGGGTACAGGTTCAGGGTATATTTGTGTGGAGTTCTGCAGTGGTACGTTCCAGTGAGACAGGGAGGATATGGACGGGTACAGGTTCAGGGCATATTTGTGAGGAGTTCTGCATTGGTACTTTCCAGTGAGACAGGGTGGTTATGGAGGGTACCGGTTCATGGCATATTTGTGTGGAGTTCTGCAGTGGGACATTCCAATGAGACAGGGAGGTTATGGACGGTTACAGTTTCAGGGCATATTTGTGAGGAGTTCTGCATTGGTACGTTCCAGTGAGACTGGGAGGTTATGGAGGGGTACAGGTTCGGGGCATATTTGTGTGGAGTTCTGCATTGGTACGTTCCAGTGAGACAGGGAGGTTATGGAGGGGTACAGGTTCAGGGCACCTTGGTGTGGAGTTCTGCATTGGTACGTTCCAGTGAGACAGGAAGGTTATGGAGGGGTACAGGTTCAGGGCATATTTGTGTGTAGTTCCGCATTGGTACGTTCCAGTGAGACAAGGAGGTTATAGAGGGTACAGGTTCAGGGCATATTTGTGTGGAGTTCTGCAGAGGTACGTTCCAGTGAGACAGGGAGGATATGGACGGGTACAGGTTCAGGGTATATTTGTGTGGAGCTCTGCGTTGGTATGTTCCAGTGTGACTGGGAGTGTATGGAGGGCTACAGGTTCACGGCAAATTTGTGTGGAGTTCTGCATTGGTGCGTTCTAGTGAGAAAAGGAAGTTATGGGCGGGTACACGTTCAGGGCATATTTGTGAGGAATTCTGCATTAGTACGTTCCAGTGAGACAGGGAGGTTATGGAGAGTACCGGTTCAGGGCATATTTGTGTGGAGTTCTGCATTGGTACGTTCCAGTGAGACAGGGAGATTATGGAGGGGTACAGGTTCAGGGCATATTTGTGTGGAGTTCTGCATTGGTACGTTCCAGTGAGACAGGGAGGTTATGGAGGGGTACAGGTTCAGGGCACATTGGTGTGGAGTTCTGCATTGGTACGTTCCAGTGAGACAGGGAGGTTATGGAGGGGTACAGGTTCAGGGCATATTTGTGCGTAGTTCTGCATTGGTACATTCCAGTGAGACAGGGAGGTTATGGAGGGTACAGGTTCAGGGCATATTTGTGTGGAGTTCTGCATTGGAACGTTCCAGTGAGACAGGGTGTTTATGGAGGTATACAGGTTCAGGGCATATTTGTGTGGAGTTCTGTATTGGTACGCTCCAGTGAGACAGGGAGGTTATGGAGGGTACAGGTTCAGGGTATATTTTTGTGGAATTCTGCAGTGGAACGTTCCACTGAGACAGGGAGAATATGGACGGGTACATGTTCAGGGCATATTTTTGTGGAGTTCTGCAGTGGTACGTTCCAGTGAGACAGGGAGAATATGGAAGGGTACATGTTCAGGGCATATTAGTGTGGAGTTCTGCATTGGTACGTTCCAGTGAGACAGAGCGGTTATGGAGGGGTACAGGTTCAGGGCATATTTGTGTGGTGTTCTTCAGTGGTACGTTCCAGTGAGACAGGGAGGTTATGGACGGGTACAGTTTCAGGGCATATTTGTGTGGAGTTCCGCAATGGTACGTTCCAGTGAGACAGGGAGGTTATGGACGGGTACAGTTTCAGGGCATATTTGTGTGGAGTTCTGCAATGGTACGTTCCAGTGAGACAGGGAGGTTTTGCAGGGTAGAGGTTCAGGGCATATTTGAGTGGAGTTCGGCATTGGTGCGTTCCAGTGAGACAGAGATGTTATGGACGGGTACAGTTTCCGGGCATATTTGTGTGGAGTTCTGCATTGGTACGTTCCAGTGAGACAAGGTGGTTATGGAGGGGTACAGGTTCAGGGCATATTTGTGTGATGTTCTGCAATGGTACGTACCAGTGAGACAGGGAGGTTATGCAGGGTACAGGTTCAGGGCATATTTGTGTGGATTTCTGCAGTGGTAAGATCCCGTGAGACAGGGAGGTTATGGAGGGGTACAGGTTCAGGGCATATTTGTGTGGTGTTCTGCAATGGTACGTTCCAGTGAGACAGGGAGTTTATGCAGGTTTCAGGTTCAATGCATATTTGTGTGGAGTTCTGCATTGGTACGTTCCAGTGAGACAGGGTGGTTATGGAGGGGTACAGGTTCAGGGCATATTTGTGTGGTGTTCTGCAATGGTACGTTCCACTGAGACAGGGAGGTTATGCAGGGTACAGGTTCAGGCATATTTGAGTGGAGTTCGGCATTGGTGCGTTCCAGTGAGACAGGGAGGTTATGGACGGGTATAGTTTCAGGGCATATTTGTGCGGAGTTCTGCATTGGTACGTTCCAGTGAGACAGGGAGGTTATGCAGGGTACAGGTTCAGGGGATATTTGTGTGGAATTCTGCAGTGGTACGATCCATTGAGATAGGGAGTTTATGGACGGGTACAGTTTCAGGGCATATTTGTGTGGAGTTCTGCATTGGTACTTTCCAGTGAGACAGGGTGGTTATGGAGGGGTACAGGTTCAGGGGATATTTGTGTGGTGTTCTGCAATGGTACGTTCCAGTGAGACAGGGAGGTTATGCAGGGTACAGGTTCAGGGCATATTTGAGCGGAGATCGGCATTGGTGCGTTCCAGGGAGACAGGCAGGTTATGCAGGGTACAGGTTCAGGGCATATTTGTGTGGAGTTCTGCAGTGGTACGTTCCAGTGAGACCGGGTGGTTATGGATGGGTACAGTTTCAGGGCATATTTGTGTGTAGTTCCGCATTGGTACTTTCCAGTCAGACAGGGAGTTTATGGAGGGTACAGGTTTATGGCAAATTTGTGTGGAGTTCTACAGTGGGACGTTCCAGTGAGACAGGGAGGTTATGGACGGGTACAGGTTCAGGGCATATTTGTGTGGAGTTCTGCATTGGTACGTTCCAGTGAGACAGGGAAGTTATGGAGGGATACAGGTTCAGGGCATATTTGTGTGGAGTTCTGCATTGGTACGTTCCAGTGAGACAAGGTGTTTATGGAGGTGTACAGGTTCAGGGCATATTTGTGTGGAGTTCTGTATTGGTACGCTCCAGTGAGACAGGGAGGTTATGGAGGGTACAGGTTCAGGGCATATTTTTGTGGAATTCTGCAGTGGGACGTTCCACTGAGACAGGGAGAATATGGACGGGTACATGTTCAGGGCATATTTGTGTGGAGTTCTGCAGTGGTACGTTCCAGTGAGACGGGGAGAATATGGACGGGTACATGTTCAGGGCATATTAGTGTGGAGTTCTGCATTGGTACGTTCCAGTGAGACAGAGCGGTTATGGAGGGGTACAGGTTCAGGGCATATTTGTGTGGTGTTCTGCAGTGGTACGTTCGAGTGAGACAAGGAGGTTATGCAGGGTACAGGTTCAGGGCATATTTGTGTGGAGTTCTGCAGTGGTACGTTCCAGTGAGACAGGGAGGTTATGGACGGGTACAGTTTCAGGGCATATTTGTGTGGAGTTCTGCAATGGTACGTTCCACTGAGACTGGGAGAATATGGACGGGTACATGTTCAGGGCATATTTGTGTGGAGTTCTGCATTGGTATGTTCCAGTGAGCCAGGGCGGTTATTGCGGGGTACAGGTTCAGTGCATATTTGTGTGGTGTTCTGCAGTGGTACGTTCCAGTGAGAGAGGGAGGTTATGCAGGGTACAGGTTCAGGTCATATTTGTGTGGAGTTCTGCATTGGTATGTTCCAGTGAGACAGGGAGGTTATGGAGGGTACAGGTTCAGGGCATATTTGTGTGGAGTTCTGCATTGGTACGTTCCAGTGAGACAGGGTGTTTATGGAGGTGTACAGGTTCAGGGCATATTTGTGTGGAGTTCTGTATTGGTACGCTCCAGTGAGACAGGGAGGTTATGGAGGGTACAGGTTCAGGGTATATTTTTGTGGAATTCTGCAGTGGGACGTTCCAATGAGACAGGGAGAATATGGACGGGTACATGTTCAGGGCATATTTGTGTGGAGTTCTGCAGTGGTACGTTCCAGTGAGACAGGGAGAATATGGAAGGGTACATGTTCAGGGCATATTAGTGTGGAGTTCTGCATTGGTACGTTCCAGTGAGACAGAGCGGTTATGGAGGGGTACAGGTTCAGGGCATATTTGTGTGGTGTTCTGCAGTGGTACGTTCGAGTGAGACAAGGAGGTTATGCAGGGAACAGGTTCAGGGCATATTTGTGTGGAGTTCTGCAATGGTACGTTCCAGTGAGACAGGGAGGTTATGGACGGGTACAGTTTCAGGGCATATTTGTGTGGAGTTCCGCAATGGTACGTTCCAGTGAGACAGGGAGGTTATGCAGGGTACAGGTTCAGGGCATATTTGAGTGGAGTTCGGCATTGGTGCGTTCCAGTGAGACAGAGAGTTTATGGACGGGTACAGTTTCAGGGCATATTTGTGTGGAGTTCTGCATTGGTACGTTCCAGTGAGACAGGGAGGTTATGGATGGGTACAGTTTCAGGGCATATTTGTGTGTAGTTCCGCATTGGTACTATCCAGTCAGACAGGGAGGTTATGGATGGGTACAGTTTCAGGGCATATTTGTGTGTAGTTCTGCATTGGTATGTTCCAGTGAGACAAGGAGGTTATAGAGGGTACAGGTTCAGGGTATATTTGTGTGGAGTTCTGCAGTGGTACGTTCCAGTGAGACAGGGAGGATATGGACGGGTACAGGTTCAGGGCATATTTGTGAGGAGTTCTGCATTGGTACTTTCCAGTGAGACAGGGTGGTTATGGAGGGTACCGGTTCATGGCATATTTGTGTGGAGTTCTGCAGTGGGACATTCCAATGAGACAGGGAGGTTATGGACGGTTACAGTTTCAGGGCATATTTGTGAGGAGTTCTGCATTGGTACGTTCCAGTGAGACTGGGAGGTTATGGAGGGGTACAGGTTCGGGGCATATTTGTGTGGAGTTCTGCATTGGTACGTTCCAGTGAGACAGGGATGTTATGGAGGGGTACAGGTTCAGGGCACCTTGGTGTGGAGTTCTGCATTGGTACGTTCCAGTGAGACAGGGATGTTATGGAGGGGTAAAGGTTCAGGGCAAATTTGTGTGTAGTTCTGCATTGGTACATTCCAGTGAGACAGGGAGGTTATGGAGGGTTCAGGTTCAGGGCATATTTGTGTGGCGTTCTGCATTGGTACGTTCCAGTGAGACAGGAAGGTTATGGAGGGGTACAGGTTCAGGGCATATTTGTGTGTAGTTCCGCATTGGTACGTTCCAGTGAGACAAGGAGGTTATAGAGGGTACAGGTTCAGGGCATATTTGTGTGGAGTTCTGCAGAGGTACGTTCCAGTGAGACAGGGAGGATATGGACGGGTACAGGTTCAGGGTATATTTGTGTGGAGCTCTGCGTTGGTATGTTCCAGTGTGACTGGGAGGGTATGGAGGGCTACAGGTTCACGGCAAATTTGTGTGGAGTTCTGCATTGGTGCGTTCTAGTGAGAAAAGGAAGTTATGGGCGGGTACACGTTCAGGGCATATTTGTGAGGAATTCTGCATTAGTACGTTCCAGTGAGACAGGGAGGTTATGGAGAGTACCGGTTCAGGGCATATTTGTGTGGAGTTCTGCATTGGTACGTTCCAGTGAGACAGGGAGATTATGGAGGGGTACAGGTTCAGGGCATATTTGTGTGGAGTTCTGCATTGGTACGTTCCAGTGAGACAGGGAGGTTATGGAGGGGTACAGGTTCAGGGCACATTGGTGTGGAGTTCTGCATTGGTACGTTCCAGTGAGACAGGGAGGTTATGGAGGGGTACAGGTTCAGGGCATATTTGTGCGTAGTTCTGCATTGGTACATTCCAGTGAGACAGGGAGGTTATGGAGGGTACAGGTTCAGGGCATATTTGTGTGGAGTTCTGCATTGGAACGTTCCAGTGAGACAGGGTATTTATGGAGGTATACAGGTTCAGGGCATATTTGTGTGGAGTTCTGTATTGGTACGCTCCAGTGAGACAGGGAGGTTATGGAGGGTACAGGTTCAGGGTATATTTTTGTGGAATTCTGCAGTGGGACGTTCCACTGAGACAGGGAGAATATGGACGGGTACATGTTCATGGCATATTTTTGTGGAGTTCTGCAGTGGTACGTTCCAGTGAGACAGGGAGAATATGGAAGGGTACATGTTCAGGGCATATTAGTGTGGAGTTCTGCATTGGTACGTTCCAGTGAGACAGAGCGGTTATGGAGGGGTACAGGTTCAGGGCATATTTGTGTGGTGTTCTTCAGTGGTACGTTCCAGTGAGACAGGGAGGTTATGGACGGGTACAGTTTCAGGGCATATTTGTGTGGAGTTCCGCAATGGTACGTTCCAGTGAGACAGGGAGGTTATGGAGTGGTACAGGTTCAGGGCATATTTGTGTGGAGTTCTGCAGTGGTACGTTCCAGTGAGACAGGGAGAATATGGAAGGGTACATGTTCAGGGCATATTAGTGTGGAGTTCTGCATTCGTACGTTCCAGTGAGACAGAGCGGTTATTCAGGGGTACAGGTTCAGGGCATATTTGTGTGGTGTTTTGCAGTGGTACTTTCCAGTGAGACAGGGAGGTTATGGACGGGTACAGTTTCAGGGCATATTTGTGTGGAGTTCTGCAATGGTACGTTCCAGTGAGACTGGGAGGTTTTGCAGGGTAGAGGTTCAGGGCATATTTGAGTGGAGTTCGCCATTGGTGCGTTCCAGTGAGACAGAGATGTTATGGACGGGTACAGTTTCCGGGCATATTTGTGTGGAGTTCTGCATTGGTACGTTCCAGTGAGACAAGGTGGTTATGGAGGGGTACAGGTTCAGGGCATATTTGTGTGATGTTCTGCAATGGTACGTACCAGTGAGACAGGGAGGTTATGCAGGGTACAGGTTCAGTGCATATTTGTGTGGATTTCTGCAGTGGTAAGATCCCGTGAGACAGGGAGGTTATGGAGGGGTACAGGTTCAGGGCATATTTGTGTGGTGTTCTGCAATGGTACGTTCCAGTGAGACAGGGAGTTTATGCAGGTTTCAGGTTCAATGCATATTTGTGTGGAGTTCTGCATTGGTACGTTCCAGTGAGACAGGGTGGTTATGGAGGGGTACAGGTTCAGGGCATATTTGTGTGGTGTTCTGCAATGGTACGTTCCACTGAGACAGGGAGGTTATGCAGGGTACAGGTTCAGGCATATTTGAGTGGAGTTCGGCATTGGTGCGTTCCAGTGAGACAGGGAGGTTATGGACGGGTATAGTTTCAGGGCATATTTGTGTGGAGTTCTGCATTGGTACGTTCCAGTGAGACAGGGAGGTTATGCAGGGTACAGGTTCAGGGGATATTTGTGTGGAATTCTGCAGTGGTACGATCCATTGAGATAGGGAGTTTATGGACGGGTACAGTTTCAGGGCATATTTGTGTGGAGTTCTGCATTGGTACTTTCCAGTGAGACAGGGTGGTTATGGAGGGGTACAGGTTCAGGGGATATTTGTGTGGTGTTCTGCAATGGTACGTTCCAGTGAGACAGGGAGGTTATGCAGGGTACAGGTTCAGGGCATATTTGAGCGGAGATCGGCATTGGTGCGTTCCAGGGAGACAGGCAGGTTATGCAGGGTACAGGTTCAAGGCATATTTGTGTGGAGTTCTGCAGTGGTACGTTCCAGTGAGACCGGGTGGTTATGGATGGGTACAGTTTCAGGGCATATTTGTGTGTAGTTCCGCATTGGTACTTTCCAGTCAGACAGGGAGTTTATGGAGGGTACAGGTTTATGGCAAATTTGTGTGGAGTTCTGCAGTGGGACGTTCCAGTGAGACAGGGAGGTTATGGACGGGTACAGGTTCAGGGCATATTTGTGTGGAGTTCTGCATTGGTACGTTCCAGTGAGACAGGGAAGTTATGGAGGGATACAGGTTCAGGGCATATTTGTGTGGAGTTCTGCATTGGTACGTTCCAGTGAGACAGGGTGTTTATGGAGGTGTACAGGTTCAGGGCATATTTGTGTGGAGTTCTGTATTGGTACGCTCCAGTGAGACAGGGAGGTTATGGAGGGTACAGGTTCAGGGCATATTTTTGTGGAATTCTGCAGTGGGACGTTCCACTGAGACAGGGAGAATATGGACGGGTACATGTTCAGGGCATATTTGTGTGGAGTTCTGCAGTGGTACGTTCCAGTGAGACGGGGAGAATATGGACGGGTACATGCTCAGGGCATATTAGTGTGGAGTTCTGCATTGGTACGTTCCAGTGAGACAGAGCGGTTATGGAGGGGTACAGGTTCAGGGCATATTTGTGTGGTGTTCTGCAGTGGTACGTTCGAGTGAGACAAGGAGGTTATGCAGGGTACAGGTTCAGGGCATATTTGTGTGGAGTTCTGCAGTGGTACGTTCCAGTGAGACAGGGAGGTTATGGACGGGTACAGTTTCAGGGCATATTTGTGTGGAGTTCTGCAATGGTACGTTCCACTGAGACTGGGAGAATATGGACGGGTACATGTTCAGGGCATATTTGTGTGGAGTTCTGCATTGGTATGTTCCAGTGAGCCAGGGCGGTTATTGCGGGGTACAGGTTCAGTGCATATTTGTGTGGTGTTCTGCAGTGGTACGTTCCAGTGAGAGAGGGAGGTTATGCAGGGTACAGGTTCAGGTCATATTTGTGTGGAGTTCTGCATTGGTATGTTCCAGTGAGACAGGGAGGTTATGGAGGGTACAGGTTCAGGGCATATTTGTGTGGAGTTCTGCATTGGTACGTTCCAGTGAGACAGGGTGTTTATGGAGGTGTACAGGTTCAGGGCATATTTGTGTGGAGTTCTGTATTGGTACGCTCCAGTGAGACAGGGAGGTTATGGAGGGTACAGGTTCAGGGTATATTTTTGTGGAATTCTGCAGTGGGACGTTCCAATGAGACAGGGAGAATATGGACGGGTACATGTTCAGGGCATATTTGTGTGGAGTTCTGCAGTGGTACGTTCCAGTGAGACAGGGAGAATATGGAAGGGTACATGTTCAGGGCATATTAGTGTGGAGTTCTGCATTGGTACGTTCCAGTGAGACAGAGCGGTTATGGAGGGGTACAGGTTCAGGGCATATTTGTGTGGTGTTCTGCAGTGGTACGTTCGAGTGAGACAAGGAGGTTATGCAGGGTACAGGTTCAGGGCATATTTGTGTGGAGTTCTGCAGTGGTACGTTCCAGTGAGACAGGGAGGTTATGGACGGGTACAGTTTCAGGGCATATTTGTGTGGAGTTCCGCAATGGTACGTTCCAGTGAGACAGGGAGGTTATGCAGGGTACAGGTTCAGGGCATATTTGAGTGGAGTTCGGCATTGGTGCGTTCCAGTGAGACAGAGAGTTTATGGACGGGTACAGTTTCAGGGCATATTTGTGTGGAGTTCTGCATTGGTACGTTCCAGTGAGACAGGGAGGTTATGGATGGGTACAGTTTCAGGGCATATTTGTGTGTAGTTCCGCATTGGTACTATCCAGTCAGACAGGGAGGTTATGGATGGGTACAGTTTCAGGGCATATTTGTGTGTAGTTCCGCATTGGTACTTTCCAGTCAGACAGGGAGTTTATGGAGGGTACAGGTTTATGGCAAATTTGAGTGGAGTTCTGCAGTGGGCCGTTCCAGTGAGACAGGGAGGTTATGGACGGGTACAGGTTCAGGGCATATTTGTGTGGAGTTCTGCATTGGTACGTTCCAGTGAGACAGGGAAGTTATGGAGGGTTACAGGTTCAGGGCATATTTGTGTGGAGTTCTGCATTGGTACATTCCAGTGAGACCGGGAGGTTATGGAGGGTACAGCATCAGGGCATATTTGTTTGGAGTTCTGCATTGGTACTTTCCAGTGAGACAGGGATGTTATGGAGGGTACAGGTTCAGTGCATATTTGTGTGGTGTTCTGCAATGGTACGTTCCAGTGAGAGAGGGAGGTTATGCAGGGTACAGGTTCCGGCATATTTGAGTGGAGTTCGGCATTGGTGCGTTCCAGTGAGACAGGGAGGTTATGGACGGGTATAGTTTCAGGGCATATTTGTGTGGAGTTCTGCATTGGTACGTTCCAGTGAGACAGGGAGGTTATGCAGGGTACAGGTTCAGGGGATATTTGTGTGGAATTCTGCAGTGGTACGATCCATTGAGATAGGGAGTTTATGGACGGGTACAGGTTCAGGGCATATTTGAGTGGAGATCGGCATTGGTGCGTTCCAGGGAGACAGGGAGGTTATGCAGGGTACAGGTTCAGGGCATATTTGTGTGGAGTTCTGCAGTGGTACCTTCCAGTGAGACCGGGTGGTTATGGATGGGTACAGTTTCAGGGCATATTTGTGTGGAGTTCTGCATTGGTACGTTCCAGTCAGACAGGGAGTTTATGGAGGGTACAGGTTTATGGCAAATTTGTGTGGAGTTCTGCAGTGGGACGTTCCAGTGAGACAGGGAGGTTATGGACGGGTACAGGTTCAGGGCATATTTGTGTGGAGTTCTGCATTGGTACTTTCCAGTGAGACAGGGAGGTTATGGAGGGTACAGGTTCAATGCATATTTGTGTGGAGTTCTGCAGTGGGACGTTCCACTGAGACTGGGAGAATATGGACGGGTACATGTTCAGGGCATATTTGTGTGGAGTTCTGCATTGGTATGTTCCAGTGAGCCAGGGCGGTTATTGCGGGGTACAGGTTCAGTGCATATTTGTGTGGTGTTCTGCAATGGTACGTTCCAGTGAGAGAGGGAGGTTATGCAGGGTACATGTTCCGGCATATTTGAGTGGAGTTCGGCATTGGTGCGTTCCAGTGAGACAGGGAGGTTATGGACGGGTATAGTTTCAGGGCATATTTGTGTGGAGTTCTGCATTGGTACGTTCCAGTGAGACAGGGAGGTTATGCAGGGTACAGGTTCAGGGGATATTTGTGTGGAATTCTGCAGTGGTACGATCCATTGAGATAGGGAGTTTATGGACGGGTACAGTTTCAGGGCATATTTGTGTGGAGTTCTGCATTGGTACTTTCCAGTGAGACAGGGTGGTTATGGAGGGGTACAGGTTCAGGGGATATTTGTGTGGTGTTCTGCAATGGTACGTTCCAGTGAGACAGGGAGGTTATGCAGGGTACAGGTTCAGGGCATATTTGAGTGGAGATCGGCATTGGTGCGTTCCAGGGAGACAGGGAGGTTATGCAGGGTACAGGTTCAGGGCATATTTGTGTGGAGTTCTGCAGTGGTACGTTCCAGTGAGACCGGGTGGTTATGGATGGGTACAGTTTCAGGGCATATTTGTGTGTAGTTCCGCATTGGTACTTTCCAGTCAGACAGGGAGTTTATGGAGGGTACAGGTTTATGGCAAATTTGTGTGGAGTTCTGCAGTGGGACGTTCCAGTGAGACAGGGAGGTTATGGACGGGTACAGGTTCAGGGCATATTTGTGTGGAGTTCTGCATTGGTACGTTCCAGTGAGACAGGGAAGTTATGGAGGGGTACAGGTTCAGAGCATATTTGTGTGGAGTTCTGCATTGGAACGTTCCAGTGAGACAGGGTGTTTATGGAGGTGTACAGGTTCAGGGCATATTTGTGTGGAGATCTGTATTGGTACGCTCCAGTGAGACAGGGAGGTTATGGAGGGTACAGGTTCAGGGCATATTTTTGTGGAATTCTGCAGTGGGACGTTCCACTGAGACAGGGAGAATATGGACGGGTACATGTTCAGGGCATATTTGTGTGGAGTTCTGCAGTGGTACGTTCCAGTGAGACAGGGAGAATATGGACGGGTACATGTTCAGGGCATAATAGTGTGGAGTTCTGCATTGGTACGTTCCAGTGAGACAGAGCGGTTATGGAGGGGTACAGGTTCAGGGCATATTTGTGTTGTGTTCTGCAGTGGTACGTTCGAGTGAGACAAGGAGGTTATGCAGGGTACAGGTTCAGGGCATATTTGTGTGGTGTTCTAGAGTGGTACGTTCCAGTGAGACAGGGAGGTTATGGACGGGTACAGTTTCAGGGCATATTTGTGTGGAGTTCTGCAATGGTATGTTCCAGTGAGACAGGGAGGTTATGGAGGGTACATGTTCAGGGCATATTTGTGTGGAGTTCTGCATTGGTATGTTCCAGTGAGCCAGGGCGGTTATTGCGGGGTACAGGTTCAGTGCATATTTGTGTGGTGTTCTGCAGTGGTACGTTCCAGTGAGAGAGGGAGGTTATGCAGGGTACAGGTTCAGGTCATATTTGTGTGGAGTTCTGTATTGGTACGTTCCAGTGAGACAGGGTGTTTATGGAGGTGTACAGGTTCAGGGCATATTTGTGTGGAGTTCTGTATTGGTACGCTCCAGTGAGACAGGGAGGTTATTGAGGGTACAGGTTCAGGGTATATTTTTGTGGAATTCTGCAGTGGGACGTTCCAATGAGACAGGGAGAATATGGACGGGTACATGTTCAGGGCATATTTGTGTGGAGTTCTGCAGTGGTACGTTCCAGTGAGACAGGGAGAATATGGAAGGGTACATGTTCAGGGCATATTAGTGTGAAGTTCTGCATTGGTACGTTCCAGTGAGACAGAGCGGTTATGGAGGGGTACAGGTTCAGGGCATATTTGTGTGGTGTTCTGCAGTGGTACGTTCGAGTGAGACAAGGAGGTTATGCAGGGTACAGGTTCAGGGCATATTTGTGTGGAGTTCTGCAGTGGTACGTTCCAGTGAGACAGGGAGGTTATGGACGGGTACAGTTTCAGGGCATATTTGTGTGGAGTTCCGCAATGGTACGTTCCAGTGAGACAGGGAGGTTATGCAGGGTACAGGTTCAGGGCATATTTGAGTGGAGTTCGGCATTGTTGCGTTCCAGTGAGACAGATAGGTTATGGACGGGTACAGTTTCAGGGCATATTTGTGTGGAGTTCTGCATTGGTACGTTCCAGTGAGACAAGGTGGTTATGGAGGGGTACAGGTTCAGGGCATATTTGAGTGGAGATCGGCATTGGTGCGTTCCAGGGAGACAGGGAGTTTATGCAGGGTACCGGTTCAGGGCATATTTGTGTGGAGTTCTGCAGTGGTACGTTCCAGTGAAACAGGGAGGTTATGGATGGGTACAGTTTCAGGGCATATTTGTGTGTAGTTCCGCATTGGTACTTTCCAGTCAGACAGGGAGGTTATGGATGGGTACAGTTTCAGGGCATATTTGTGTGTATTTCCGCATTGGTACTTTCCAGTCAGACAGGGAGTTTATGGAGGGTACAGGTTTATGGCAAATTTGAGTGGAGTTCTGCAGTGGGGCGTTCCAGTGAGACAGGGAGGTTATGGACGGGTACAGGTTCAGGGCGTATTTGTGTGGAGTTCTGCATTGGTACGTTCCAGTGAGACAGGGAAGTTATGGAGGGTTACAGGTTCAGGGCATATTTGTGTGGAGTTCTGCATTGGTACATTCCAGTGAGACCGGGAGGTTATGGAGGGTACAGCATCAGGGCATATTTGTTTGGAGTTCTGCATTGGTACTTTCCAGTGAGACAGGGAGGTTATGGAGGGTACAGGTTCAATGCATATTTGTGTGGAGTTCTGCAGTGGGACGTTCCACTGTGACTGGGAGAATATGGACGGGTACATGTTCAGGGCATATTTGTGTGGAGTTCTGCATTGGTATGATCCAGTGAGCCAGGGCGGTTATTGCGGGGTACAGGTTCAGTGCATATTTGTGTGGTGTTCTGCAGTGGTACGTTCCAGTGAGAGAGGGAGGTTATGCAGGGTACAGGTTCAGGTCATATTTGTGTGGAGTTCTGCATTGGTATGTTCCAGTGAGACAGGGATGTTATGGAGGGTACAGGTTCAGGGCATATTTGTGTGGAGTTCTGCATTGGTACGTTCCAGTGAGACAGGGTGTTTATGGAGGTGTACAGGTTCAGGGCATATTTGTGTGGAGTTCTGTATTGGTACGCTCCAGTGAGACAGGGAGGTTATGGAGGGTACAGGTTCAGGGTATATTTTTGTGGAATTCTGCAGTGGGACGTTCCAATGAGACAGGGAGAATATGGACGGGTACATGTTCAGGGCATATTTGTGTGGAGTTCTGCAGTGGTACGTTCCAGTGAGACAGGGAGAATATGGAAGGGTACATGTTCAGGGCATATTAGTGTGGAGTTCTGCATTGGTACGTTCCAGTGAGACAGAGCGGTTATGGAGGGGTACAGGTTCAGGGCATATTTGTGTGGTGTTCTGCAGTGGTACGTTCGAGTGAGACAAGGAGGTTATGCAGGGTACAGGTTCAGGGCATATTTGTGTGGAGTTCTGCAGTGGTACGTTCCAGTGAGACAGGGAGGTTATGGACGGGTACAGTTTCAGGGCATATTTGTGTGGAGTTCCGCAATGGTACGTTCCAGTGAGACAGGGAGGTTATGCAGGGTACAGGGTCAGGGCATATTTGAGTGGAGTTCGGCATTGGTGCGTTCCAGTGAGACAGAGAGGTTATGGACGGGTACAGTTTCAGGGCATATTTGTGTGGAGTTCTGCATTGGTACGTTCCAGTGAGACAAGGTGGTTATGGAGGGGTACAGGTTCAGGGCATATTTGAGTGGAGATCGGCAGTGGTGCGTTCCAGTGAGACAGGGAGTTTATGCAGGGTACCGGTTCAGGGCATATTTGTGTGGAGTTCTGCAGTGGTACGTTCCAGTGAGACAGGGAGGTTATGGATGGGTACAGTTTCAGGGCATATTTGTGTGTAGTTCCGCATTGGTACTTTCCAGTCAGACAGGGAGTTTATGGAGTGTACAGGTTTATGGCAAATTTGAGTGGAGTTCTGCAGTGGGGCGTTCCAGTGAGACAGGGAGGTTATGGACGGGTACAGGTTCAGGGCATATTTGTGTGGAGTTCTGCATTGGTACGTTCCAGTAAGACAGGGAAGTTACGGAGGGTTACAGGTTCAGGGCATATTTGTGTGGAGTTCTGCATTGGTACATTCCAGTGAGACCGGGAGGTTATGGAGGGTACAGCATCAGGGCATATTAGTGTGGAGTTCTGCATTGGTACTTTCCAGTGAGACAGGGAGGTTATGGAGGGTACAGGTTCAATGCATATTTGTCTGGAGTTCTGCAGTGGGACGTTCCACTGAGACTGGGAGAATATGGACGGGTACATGTTCAGGGCATATTTGTGTGGAGTTCTGCATTGGTATGTTCCAGTGAGCCAGGGCGGTTATTGCGGGGTACAGGTTCAGTGCATATTTGTGTGGTGTTCTGCAGTGGTACGTTCCAGTGAGAGAGGGAGGTTATGCAGGGTACAGGTTCAGGTCATATTTGTGTGGAGTTCTGCATTGGTATGTTCCAGTGAGACAGGGAGGTTATAGAGGGTACAGGTTCAGGGCATATTTGTGTGGAGTTCTGCATTGGTACGTTCCAGTGAGACAGGGTGTTTATGGAGGTGTACAGGTTCAGGGCATATTTGTGTGGAGTTTTGTATTGGTACGCTCCAGTGAGACAGGGAGCTTATGGAGGGTAGAGGTTCAGGGTATATTTTTGTGGAATTCTGCAGTGGGACGTTCCACTGAGACAGGGAGAATATGGACGGGTACATGTTCAGGGCATATTTGTGTGGAGTTCTGCAGTGGTACGTTCCAGTGAGACAGGGAGAATATGGAAGGGTACATGTTCAGGGCATATTAGTGTGGAGTTCTGCATTGGTACGTTCCAGTGAGACAGAGCGGTTATGGAGGGGTACAGGTTCAGGGCATATTTGTGTGGAGTTCTGCATTGGTACGTTCCAGTGAGACAGGGAGGTTATGGAGGGGTACAGGTTCAGGGCACATTGGTGTGGAGTTCTGCATTGGTACGTTCCAGTGAGACAGGGAGGTTATGGAGGGGTACAGGTTCAGGGCATATTTGTGCGTAGTTCTGCATTGGTACATTCCAGTGAGACAGGGAGGTTATGGAGGGTACAGGTTCAGGGCATATTTGTGTGGAGTTCTGCATTGGAACGTTCCAGTGAGACAGGGTGTTTATGGAGGTATACAGGTTCAGGGCATATTTGTGTGGAGTTCTGTATTGGTACGCTCCAGTGAGACAGGGAAGTTATGGAGGGTACAGGTTCAGGGTATATTTTTGTGGAATTCTGCAGTGGGACGTTCCACTGAGACAGGGAGAATATGGACGGGTACATGTTCAGGGCATATTTTTGTGGAGTTCTGCAGTGGTACGTTCCAGTGAGACAGGGAGAATATGGAAGGGTACATGTTCAGGGCATATTAGTGTGGAGTTCTGCATTGGTACGTTCCAGTGAGACAGAGCGGTTATGGAGGGGTACAGGTTCAGGGCATATTTGTGTGATGTTCTTCAGTGGTACGTTCCAGTGAGACAGGGAGGTTATGGACGGGTACAGTTTCAGGGCATATTTGTGTGGAGTTCCGCAATGGTACGTTCCAGTGAGACAGGGAGGTTATGGAGTGGTACAGGTTCAGGGCATATTTGTGTGGAGTTCTGCAGTGGTACGTTCCAGTGAGACAAGGAGAATATGGAAGGGTACATGTTCAGGGCATATTAGTGTGGAGTTCTGCATTGGTACGTTCCAGTGAGACAGAGCGGTTATGCAGGGGTACAGGTTCAGGGCATATTTGTGTGGTGTTTTGCAGTGGTACTTTCCAGTGAGACAGGGAGGTTATGGACGGGTACAGTTTCAGGGCATATTTGTGTGGAGTTCTGCAATGGTACGTTCCAGTGAGACAGGGAGGTTTTGCAGGGTAGAGGTTCAGGGCATATTTGAGTGGAGTTCGGCATTGGTGTGTTCCAGTGAGACAGAGATGTTATGGACGGGTACAGTTTCCGGGCATATTTGTGTGGAGTTCTGCATTGGTACGTTCCAGTGAGACAAGGTGGTTATGGAGGGGTACAGGTTCAGGGCGTATTTGTGTGATGTTCTGCAATGGTACGTACCAGTAAGACAGGGAGGTTATGCAGGGTACAGGTTCAGTGCATATTTGTGTGGATTTCTGCAGTGGTAAGATCCCGTGAGACAGGGAGGTTATGGAGGGGTACAGGTTCAGGGCATATTTGTGTGGTGTTCTGCAATGGTACGTTCCAGTGAGACAGGGAGGTTATGCAGGGTACAGGTTCAGGCATATTTGAGTGGAGTTCGGCATTGGTGCGTTCCAGTGAGACAGGGAGGTTATGGACGGGTATAGTTTCAGGGCATATTTGTGTGGAGTTCTGCATTGGTACGTTCCAGTGAGACAGGGAGGTTATGCAGGGTACAGGTTCAGGGGATATTTGTGTGGAATTCTGCAGTGGTCCGATCCATTGAGATAGGGAGTTTATGGACGGGTACAGTTTCAGGGCATATTTGTGTGGAGTTCTGCATTGGTACTTTCCAGTGAGACAGGGTGGTTATGGAGGGGTACAGGTTCAGGGGATATTTGTGTGGTGTTCTGCAATGGTACGTTCCAGTGAGACAGGGAGGTTATGCAGGGTACAGGTTCAGGGCATATTTGAGCGGAGATCGGCATTGGTGCGTTCCAGGGAGACAGGCAGGTTATGCAGGGTACAGGTTCAGGGCATATTTGTGTGGAGTTCTGCAGTGGTACGTTCCAGTGAGACCGGGTGGTTATGGATGGGTACAGTTTCAGGGCATATTTGTGTGTAGTTCCGCATTGGTACTTTCCAGTCAGACAGGGAGTTTATGGAGGGTACAGGTTTATGGCAAATTTGTGTGGAGTTCTGCAGTGGGACGTTCCAGTGAGACAGGGAGGTTATGGACGGGTACAGGTTCAGGGCATATTTGTGTGGAGTTCTGCATTGGTACGTTCCAGTGAGACAGGGAAGTTATGGAGGGATACAGGTTCAGGGCATATTTGTGTGGAGTTCTGCATTGGTACGTTCCAGTGAGACAGGGTGTTTATGGAGGGGTACAGGTTCAGGGCATATTTGAGTGGAGATCGGCATTGGTGCGTTCCAGGGAGACAGGGAGTTTATGCAGGGTACCGGTTCAGGGCATATTTGTGTGGAGTTCTGCAGTGGTACGTTCCAGTGAAACAGGGAGGTTATGGATGGGTACAGTTTCAGGGCATATTTGTGTGTAGTTCCGCATTGGTACTTTCCAGTCAGACAGGGAGGTTATGGATGGGTACAGTTTCAGGGCATATTTGTGTGTATTTCCGCATTGGTACTTTCCAGTCAGACAGGGAGTTTATGGAGGGTACAGGTTTATGGCAAATTTGAGTGGAGTTCTGCAGTGGGGCGTTCCAGTGAGACAGGGAGGTTATGGACGGGTACAGGTTCAGGGCGTATTTGTGTGGAGTTCTGCATTGGTACGTTCCAGTGAGACAGGGAAGTTATGGAGGGTTACAGGTTCAGGGCATATTTGTGTGGAGTTCTGCATTGGTACATTCCAGTGAGACCGGGAGGTTATGGAGGGTACAGCATCAGGGCATATTTGTTTGGAGTTCTGCATTGGTACTTTCCAGTGAGACAGGGAGGTTATGGAGGGTACAGGTTCAATGCATATTTGTGTGGAGTTCTGCAGTGGGACGTTCCACTGTGACTGGGAGAATATGGACGGGTACATGTTCAGGGCATATTTGTGTGGAGTTCTGCATTGGTATGATCCAGTGAGCCAGGGCGGTTATTGCGGGGTACAGGTTCAGTGCATATTTGTGTGGTGTTCTGCAGTGGTACGTTCCAGTGAGAGAGGGAGGTTATGCAGGGTACAGGTTCAGGTCATATTTGTGTGGATATCTGCATTGGTATGTTCCAGTGAGACAGGGATGTTATGGAGGGTACAGGTTCAGGGCATATTTGTGTGGAGTTCTGCATTGGTACGTTCCAGTGAGACAGGGTGTTTATGGAGGTGTACAGGTTCAGGGCATATTTGTGTGGAGTTCTGTATTGGTACGCTCCAGTGAGACAGGGAGGTTATGGAGGGTACAGGTTCAGGGTATATTTTTGTGGAATTCTGCAGTGGGACGTTCCAATGAGACAGGGAGAATATGGACGGGTACATGTTCAGGGCATATTTGTGTGGAGTTCTGCAGTGGTACGTTCCAGTGAGACAGGGAGAATATGGAAGGGTACATGTTCAGGGCATATTAGTGTGGAGTTCTGCATTGGTACGTTCCAGTGAGACAGAGCGGTTATGGAGGGGTACAGGTTCAGGGCATATTTGTGTGGTGTTCTGCAGTGGTACGTTCGAGTGAGACAAGGAGGTTATGCAGGGTACAGGTTCAGGGCATATTTGTGTGGAGTTCTGCAGTGGTACGTTCCAGTGAGACAGGGAGGTTATGGACGGGTACAGTTTCAGGGCATATTTGTGTGGAGTTCCGCAATGGTACGTTCCAGTGAGACAGGGAGGTTATGCAGGGTACAGGGTCAGGGCATATTTGAGTGGAGTTCGGCATTGGTGCGTTCCAGTGAGACAGAGAGGTTATGGACGGGTACAGTTTCAGGGCATATTTGTGTGGAGTTCTGCATTGGTACGTTCCAGTGAGACAAGGTGGTTATGGAGGGGTACAGGTTCAGGGCATATTTGAGTGGAGATCGGCATTGGTGCGTTCCAGTGAGACAGGGAGTTTATGCAGGGTACCGGTTCAGGGCATATTTGTGTGGAGTTCTGCAGTGGTACGTTCCAGTGAGACAGGGAGGTTATGGATGGGTACAGTTTCAGGGCATATTTGTGTGTAGTTCCGCATTGGTACTTTCCAGTCAGACAGGGAGTTTATGGAGTGTACAGGTTTATGGCAAATTTGAGTGGAGTTCTGCAGTGGGGCGTTCCAGTGAGACAGGGAGGTTATGGACCGGTACAGGTTCAGGGCATATTTGTGTGGAGTTCTGCATTGGTACGTTCCAGTAAGACAGGGAAGTTACGGAGGGTTACAGGTTCAGGGCATATTTGTGTGGAGTTCTGCATTGGTACATTCCAGTGAGACCGGGAGGTTATGGAGGGTACAGCATCAGGGCATATTAGTGTGGAGTTCTGCATTGGTACTTTCCAGTGAGACAGGGAGGTTATGGAGGGTACAGGTTCAATGCATATTTGTCTGGAGTTCTGCAGTGGGACGTTCCACTGAGACTGGGAGAATATGGACGGGTACATGTTCAGGGCATATTTGTGTGGAGTTCTGCATTGGTATGTTCCAGTGAGCCAGGGCGGTTATTGCGGGGTACAGGTTCAGTGCATATTTGTGTGGTGTTCTGCAGTGGTACGTTCCAGTGAGAGAGGGAGGTTATGCAGGGTACAGGTTCAGGTCATATTTGTGTGGAGTTCTGCATTGGTATGTTCCAGTGAGACAGGGAGGTTATGGAGGGTACAGGTTCAGGGCATATTTGTGTGGAGTTCTGCATTGGTACGTTCCAGTGAGACAGGGTGTTTATGGAGGTGTACAGGTTCAGGGCATATTTGTGTGGAGTTTTGTATTGGTACGCTCCAGTGAGACAGGGAGCTTATGGAGGGTAGAGGTTCAGGGTATATTTTTGTGGAATTCTGCAGTGGGACGTTCCACTGAGACAGGGAGAATATGGACGGGTACATGTTCAGGGCATATTTGTGTGGAGTTCTGCAGTGGTACGTTCCAGTGAGACAGGGAGAATATGGAAGGGTACATGTTCAGGGCATATTAGTGTGGAGTTCTGCATTGGTACGTTCCAGTGAGACAGAGCGGTTATGGAGGGGTACAGGTTCAGGGCATATTTGTGTGGAGTTCTGCATTGGTACGTTCCAGTGAGACAGGGAGGTTATGGAGGGGTACAGGTTCAGGGCACATTGGTGTGGAGTTCTGCATTGGTACGTTCCAGTGAGACAGGGAGGTTATGGAGGGGTACAGGTTCAGGGCATATTTGTGCGTAGTTCTGCATTGGTACATTCCAGTGAGACAGGGAGGTTATGGAGGGTACAGGTTCAGGGCATATTTGTGTGGAGTTCTGCATTGGAACGTTCCAGTGAGACAGGGTGTTTATGGAGGTATACAGGTTCAGGGCATATTTGTGTGGAGTTCTGTATTGGTACGCTCCAGTGAGACAGGGAGGTTATGGAGGGTACAGGTTCAGGGTATATTTTTGTGGAATTCTGCAGTGGGACGTTCCACTGAGACAGGGAGAATATGGACGGGTACATGTTCAGGGCATATTTTTGTGGAGTTCTGCAGTGGTACGTTCCAGTGAGACAGGGAGAATATGGAAGGGTACATGTTCAGGGCATATTAGTGTGGAGTTCTGCATTGGTACGTTCCAGTGAGACAGAGCGGTTATGGAGGGGTACAGGTTCAGGGCATATTTGTGTGGTGTTCTTCAGTGGTACGTTCCAGTGAGACAGGGAGGTTATGGACGGGTACAGTTTCAGGGCATATTTGTGTGGAGTTCCGCAATGGTACGTTCCAGTGAGACAGGGAGGTTATGGAGTGGTACAGGTTCAGGGCATATTTGTGTGGAGTTCTGCAGTGGTACGTTCCAGTGAGACAGGGAGAATATGGAAGGGTACATGTTCAGGGCATATTAGTGTGGAGTTCTGCATTGGTACGTTCCAGTGAGACAGAGCGGTTATGCAGGGGTACAGGTTCAGGGCATATTTGTGTGGTGTTTTGCAGTGGTACTTTCCAGTGAGACAGGGAGGTTATGGACGGGTACAGTTTCAGGGCATATTTGTGTGGAGTTCTGCAATGGTACGTTCCAGTGAGACAGGCAGGTTTTGCAGGGTAGAGGTTCAGGGCATATTTGAGTGGAGTTCGACATTGGTGTGTTCCAGTGAGACAGAGATGTTATGGACGGGTACAGTTTCCGGGCATATTTGTGTGGAGTTCTGCATTGGTACGTTCCAGTGAGACAAGGTGGTTATGGAGAGGTACAGGTTCAGGGCGTATTTGTGTGATGTTCTGCAATGGTACGTACCAGTGAGACAGGGAGGTTATGCAGGGTACAGGTTCAGTGCATATTTGTGTGGATTTCTGCAGTGGTAAGATCCCGTGAGACAGGGAGGTTATGGAGGGGTACAGGTTCAGGGCATATTTGTGTGGTGTTCTGCAATGGTACGTTCCAGTGAGACAGGGAGGTTATGCAGGGTACAGGTTCAGGCATATTTGAGTGGAGTTCGGCATTGGTGCGTTCCAGTGAGACAGGGAGGTTATGGACGGGTATAGTTTCAGGGCATATTTGTGTGGAGTTCTGCATTGGTACGTTCCAGTGAGACAGGGAGGTTATGCAGGGTACAGGTTCAGGGGATATTTGTGTGGAATTCTGCAGTGGTCCGATCCATTGAGATAGGGAGTTTATGGACGGGTACAGTTTCAGGGCATATTTGTGTGGAGTTCTGCATTGGTACTTTCCAGTGAGACAGGGTGGTTATGGAGGGGTACAGGTTCAGGGGATATTTGTGTGGTGTTCTGCAATGGTACGTTCCAGTGAGACAGGGAGGTTATGCAGGGTACAGGTTCAGGGCATATTTGAGCGGAGATCGGCATTGGTGCGTTCCAGGGAGACAGGCAGGTTATGCAGGGTACAGGTTCAGGGCATATTTGTGTGGAGTTCTGCAGTGGTACGTTCCAGTGAGACCGGGTGGTTATGGATGGGTACAGTTTCAGGGCATATTTGTGTGTAGTTCCGCATTGGTACTTTCCAGTCAGACAGGGAGTTTATGGAGGGTACAGGTTTATGGCAAATTTGAGTGGAGTTCTGCAGTGGGGCGTTCCAGTGAGACAGGGAGGTTATGGACGGGTACAGGTTCAGGGCATATTTGTGTGGAGTTCTGCATTGGTACGTTCCAGTAAGACAGGGAAGTTACGGAGGGTTACAGGTTCAGGGCATATTTGTGTGGAGTTCTGCATTGGTACATTCCAGTGAGACCGGGAGGTTATGGAGGGTACAGCATCAGGGCATATTAGTGTGGAGTTCTGCATTGGTACTTTCCAGTGAGACAGGGAGGTTATGGAGGGTACAGGTTCAATGCATATTTGTCTGGAGTTCTGCAGTGGGACGTTCCACTGAGACTGGGAGAATATGGACGGGTACATGTTCAGGGCATATTTGTGTGGAGTTCTGCATTGGTATGTTCCAGTGAGCCAGGGCGGTTATTGCGGGGTACAGGTTCAGTGCATATTTGTGTGGTGTTCTGCAGTGGTACGTTCCAGTGAGAGAGGGAGGTTATGCAGGGTACAGGTTCAGGTCATATTTGTGTGGAGTTCTGCATTGGTATGTTCCAGTGAGACAGGGAGGTTATGGAGGGTACAGGTTCAGGGCATATTTGTGTGGAGTTCTGCATTGGTACGTTCCAGTGAGACAGGGTGTTTATGGAGGTGTACAGGTTCAGGGCATATTTGTGTGGAGTTTTGTATTGGTACGCTCCAGTGAGACAGGGAGCTTATGGAGGGAAGAGGTTCAGGGTATATTTTTGTGGAATTCTGCAGTGGGACGTTCCACTGAGACAGGGAGAATATGGACGGGTACATGTTCAGGGCATATTTGTGTGGAGTTCTGCAGTGGTACGTTCCAGTGAGACAGGGAGAATATGGAAGGGTTCATGTTCAGGGCATATTAGTGTGGAGTTCTGCATTGGTACGTTCCAGTGAGACAGAGCGGTTATGGAGGGGTACAGGTTCAGGGCATATTTGTGTGGAGTTCTGCATTGGTACGTTCCAGTGAGACAGGGAGGTTATGGAGGGGTACAGGTTCAGGGCACATTGGTGTGGAGTTCTGCATTGGTACGTTCCAGTGAGACAGGGAGGTTATGGAGGGGTACAGGTTCAGGGCATATTTGTGCGTAGTTCTGCATTGGTACATTCCAGTGAGACAGGGAGGTTATGGAGGGTACAGGTTCAGGGCATATTTGTGTGGAGTTCTGCATTGGAACGTTCCAGTGAGACAGGGTGTTTATGGAGGTATACAGGTTCAGGGCATATTTGTGTGGAGTTCTGTATTGGTACGCTCCAGTGAGACAGGGAGGTTATGGAGGGTACAGGTTCAGGGTATATTTTTGTGGAATTCTGCAGTGGGACGTTCCACTGAGACAGGGAGAATATGGACGGGTACATGTTCAGGGCATATTTTTGTGGAGTTCTGCAGTGGTACGTTCCAGTGAGACAGGGAGAATATGGAAGGGTACATGTTCAGGGCATATTAGTGTGGAGTTCTGCATTGGTACGTTCCAGTGAGACAGAGCGGTTATGGAGGGGTACAGGTTCAGGGCATATTTGTGTGGTGTTCTTCAGTGGTACGTTCCAGTGAGACAGGGAGGTTATGGACGGGTACAGTTTCAGGGCATATTTGTGTGGAGTTCCGCAATGGTACGTTCCAGTGAGACAGGGAGGTTATGGAGTGGTACAGGTTCAGGGCATATTTGTGTGGAGTTCTGCAGTGGTACGTTCCAGTGAGACAGGGAGAATATGGAAGGGTACATGTTCAGGGCATATTAGTGTGGAGTTCTGCATTGGTACGTTCCAGTGAGACAGAGCGGTTATGCAGGGGTACAGGTTCAGGGCATATTTGTGTGGTGTTTTGCAGTGGTACTTTCCAGTGAGACAGGGAGGTTATGGACGGGTACAGTTTCAGGGCATATTTGTGTGGAGTTCTGCAATGGTACGTTCCAGTGAGACAGGCAGGTTTTGCAGGGTAGAGGTTCAGGGCATATTTGAGTGGAGTTCGGCATTGGTGTGTTCCAGTGAGACAGAGATGTTATGGACGGGTACAGTTTCCGGGCATATTTGTGTGGAGTTCTGCATTGGTACGTTCCAGTGAGACAAGGTGGTTATGGAGAGGTACAGGTTCAGGGCGTATTTGTGTGATGTTCTGCAATGGTACGTACCAGTGAGACAGGGAGGTTATGCAGGGTACAGGTTCAGTGCATATTTGTGTGGATTTCTGCAGTGGTAAGATCCCGTGAGACAGGGAGGTTATGGAGGGGTACAGGTTCAGGGCATATTTGTGTGGTGTTCTGCAATGGTACGTTCCAGTGAGACAGGGAGGTTATGCAGGGTACAGGTTCAGGCATATTTGAGTGGAGTTCGGCATTGGTGCGTTCCAGTGAGACAGGGAGGTTATGGACGGGTATAGTTTCAGGGCATATTTGTGTGGAGTTCTGCATTGGTACGTTCCAGTGAGACAGGGAGGTTATGCAGGGTACAGGTTCAGGGGATATTTGTGTGGAATTCTGCAGTGGTCCGATCCATTGAGATAGGGAGTTTATGGACGGGTACAGTTTCAGGGCATATTTGTGTGGAGTTCTGCATTGGTACTTTCCAGTGAGACAGGGTGGTTATGGAGGGGTACAGGTTCAGGGGATATTTGTGTGGTGTTCTGCAATGGTACGTTCCAGTGAGACAGGGAGGTTATGCAGGGTACAGGTTCAGGGCATATTTGAGCGGAGATCGGCATTGGTGCGTTCCAGGGAGACAGGCAGGTTATGCAGGGTACAGGTTCAGGGCATATTTGTGTGGAGTTCTGCAGTGGTACGTTCCAGTGAGACCGGGTGGTTATGGATGGGTACAGTTTCAGGGCATATTTGTGTGTAGTTCCGCATTGGTACTTTCCAGTCAGACAGGGAGTTTATGGAGGGTACAGGTTTATGGCAAATTTGTGTGGAGTTCTGCAGTGGGACGTTCCAGTGAGACA
Source organism: Hemitrygon akajei (assembly GCF_048418815.1). Classification (NCBI taxonomy): domain Eukaryota; kingdom Metazoa; phylum Chordata; class Chondrichthyes; order Myliobatiformes; family Dasyatidae; genus Hemitrygon; species Hemitrygon akajei. The sequence goes on along the minus strand of NW_027332021.1, from coordinate 1,190,602 downwards.
GGGAGGTTATGGACTGGTACAGGTTCAGGGCATATTTGTGTGGAGTTCTGCATTGGTACGTTCCAGTGAGACAGGGAAGTTATGGAGGGATACAGGTTCAGGGCATATTTGTGTGGAGTTCTGCATTGGTACGTTCCAGTGAGACAGGGTGTTTATGGAGGTGTACAGGTTCAGGGCATATTTGTGTGGAGTTCTGTATTGGTACGCTCCAGTGAGACAGGGAGGTTATGGAGGGTACAGGTTCAGGGCATATTTTTGTGGAATTCTGCAGTGGGACGTTCCACTGAGACAGGGAGAATATGGACGGGTACATGTTCAGGGCATATTTGTGTGGAGTTCTGCAGTGGTACGTTCCAGTGAGACGGGGAGAATATGGACGGGTACATGTTCAGGGCATATTAGTGTGGAGTTCTGCATTGGTACGTTCCAGTGAGACAGAGCGGTTATGGAGGGGTACAGGTTCAGGGCATATTTGTGTGGTGTTCTGCAGTGGTACGTTCGAGTGAGACAAGGAGGTTATGCAGGGTACAGGTTCAGGGCATATTTGTGTGGAGTTCTGCAGTGGTACGTTCCAGTGAGACAGGGAGGTTATGGACGGGTACAGTTTCAGGGCATATTTGTGTGGAGTTCTGCAATGGTACGTTCCACTGAGACTGGGAGAATATGGACGGGTACATGTTCAGGGCATATTTGTGTGGAGTTCTGCATTGGTATGTTCCAGTGAGCCAGGGCGGTTATTGCGGGGTACAGGTTCAGTGCATATTTGTGTGGTGTTCTGCAGTGGTACGTTCCAGTGAGAGAGGGAGGTTATGCAGGGTACAGGTTCAGGTCATATTTGTGTGGAGTTCTGCATTGGTATGTTCCAGTGAGACAGGGAGGTTATGGAGGGTACAGGTTCAGGGCATATTTGTGTGGAGTTCTGCATTGGTACGTTCCAGTGAGACAGGGTGTTTATGGAGGTGTACAGGTTCAGGGCATATTTGTGTGGAGTTCTGTATTGGTACGCTCCAGTGAGACAGGGAGGTTATGGAGGGTACAGGTTCAGGGTAAATTTTGGGGAATTCTGCAGTGGGACGTTCCAATGAGACAGGGAGAATATGGACGGGTACATGTTCAGGGCATATTTGTGTGGAGTTCTGCAGTGGTACGTTCCAGTGAGACAGGGAGAATATGGAAGGGTACATGTTCAGGGCATATTAGTGTGGAGTTCTGCATTGGTACGTTCCAGTGAGACAGAGCGGTTATGGAGGGGTACAGGTTCAGGGCATATTTGTGTGGTGTTCTGCAGTGGTACGTTCGAGTGAGACAAGGAGGTTATGCAGGGTACAGGTTCAGGGCATATTTGTGTGGAGTTCTGCAGTGGTACGTTCCAGTGAGACAGGGAGGTTATGGACGGGTACAGTTTCAGGGCATATTTGTGTGGAGTTCCGCAATGGTACGTTCCAGTGAGACAGGGAGGTTATGCAGGGTACAGGTTCAGGGCATATTTGAGTGGAGTTCGGCATTGGTGCGTTCCAGTGAGACAGAGAGGTTATGGACGGGTACAGTTTCAGGGCATATTTGTGTGGAGTTCTGCATTGGTACGTTCCAGTGAGACAGGGAGGTTATGGATGGGTACAGTTTCAGGGCATATTTGTGTGTAGTTCCGCATTGGTACTATCCAGTCAGACAGGGAGGTTATGGATGGGTACAGTTTCAGGGCATATTTGTGTGTAGTTCCGCATTGGTACTTTCCAGTCAGACAGGGAGTTTATGGAGGGTACAGGTTTATGGCAAATTTGAGTGGAGTTCTGCAGTGGGCCGTTCCAGTGAGACAGGGAGGTTATGGAGGGTACAGGTTCAGGGCATATTTTTGTGGAATTCTGCAGTGGGACGTTCCACTGAGACAGGGAGAATATGGACGGGTACATGTTCAGGGCATATTTGTGTGGAGTTCTGCAGTGGTACGTTCCAGTGAGACGGGGAGAATATGGACGGGTACATGTTCAGGGCATATTAGTGTGGAGTTCTGCATTGGTACGTTCCAGTGAGACAGAGCGGTTATGGAGGGGTACAGGTTCAGGGCATATTTGTGTGGTGTTCTGCAGTGGTACGTTCGAGTGAGACAAGGAGGTTATGCAGGGTACAGGTTCAGGGCATATTTGTGTGGAGTTCTGCAGTGGTACGTTCCAGTGAGACAGGGAGGTTATGGACGGGTACAGTTTCAGGGCATATTTGTGTGGAGTTCTGCAATGGTACGTTCCACTGAGACTGGGAGAATATGGACGGGTACATGTTCAGGGCATATTTGTGTGGAGTTCTGCATTGGTATGTTCCAGTGAGCCAGGGCGGTTATTGCGGGGTACAGGTTCAGTGCATATTTGTGTGGTGTTCTGCAGTGGTACGTTCCAGTGAGAGAGGGAGGTTATGCAGGGTACAGGTTCAGGTCATATTTGTGTGGAGTTCTGCATTGGTATGTTCCAGTGAGACAGGGAGGTTATGGAGGGTACAGGTTCAGGGCATATTTGTGTGGAGTTCTGCATTGGTACGTTCCAGTGAGACAGGGTGTTTATGGAGGTGTACAGGTTCAGGGCATATTTGTGTGGAGTTCTGTATTGGTACGCTCCAGTGAGACAGGGAGGTTATGGAGGGTACAGGTTCAGGGTAAATTTTGGGGAATTCTGCAGTGGGACGTTCCAATGAGACAGGGAGAATATGGACGGGTACATGTTCAGGGCATATTTGTGTGGAGTTCTGCAGTGGTACGTTCCAGTGAGACAGGGAGAATATGGAAGGGTACATGTTCAGGGCATATTAGTGTGGAGTTCTGCATTGGTACGTTCCAGTGAGACAGAGCGGTTATGGAGGGGTACAGGTTCAGGGCATATTTGTGTGGTGTTCTGCAGTGGTACGTTCGAGTGAGACAAGGAGGTTATGCAGGGTACAGGTTCAGGGCATATTTGTGTGGAGTTCTGCAGTGGTACGTTCCAGTGAGACAGGGAGGTTATGGACGGGTACAGTTTCAGGGCATATTTGTGTGGAGTTCCGCAATGGTACGTTCCAGTGAGACAGGGAGGTTATGCAGGGTACAGGTTCAGGGCATATTTGAGTGGAGTTCGGCATTGGTGCGTTCCAGTGAGACAGAGAGGTTATGGACGGGTACAGTTTCAGGGCATATTTGTGTGGAGTTCTGCATTGGTACGTTCCAGTGAGACAGGGAGGTTATGGATGGGTACAGTTTCAGGGCATATTTGTGTGTAGTTCCGCATTGGTACTATCCAGTCAGACAGGGAGGTTATGGATGGGTACAGTTTCAGGGCATATTTGTGTGTAGTTCCGCATTGGTACTTTCCAGTCAGACAGGGAGTTTATGGAGGGTACAGGTTTATGGCAAATTTGAGTGGAGTTCTGCAGTGGGCCGTTCCAGTGAGACAGGGAGGTTATGGACGGGTACAGGTTCAGGGCATATTTGTGTGGAGTTCTGCATTGGTACGTTCCAGTGAGACAGGGAAGTTATGGAGGGTTACAGGTTCAGGGCATATTTGTGTGGAGTTCTGCATTGGTACATTCCAGTGAGACCGGGAGGTTATGGAGGGTACAGGTTCAGGGCATATTTGTGTGGAGTTCTGCATTGGTACGTTCCAGTGAGACAGGGTGTTTATGGAGGTGTACAGGTTCAGGGCATATTTGTGTGGAGTTCTGTATTGGTACGCTCCAGTGAGACAGGGAGGTTATGGAGGGTACAGGTTCAGGGCATATTTTTGTGGAATTCTGCAGTGGGATGTTCCACTGAGACAGGGAGAATATGGACGGGTACATGTTCAGGGCATATTTGTGTGGAGTTCTGCAGTGGTACGTTCCAGTGAGACGGGGAGAATATGGACGGGTACATGTTCAGGGCATATTAGTGTGGAGTTCTGCATTGGTACGTTCCAGTGAGACAGAGCGGTTATGGAGGGGTACAGGTTCAGGGCATATTTGTGTGGTGTTCTGCAGTGGTACGTTCGAGTGAGACAAGGAGGTTATGCAGGGTACAGGTTTAGGGCATATTTGTGTGGAGTTCTGCAGTGGTACGTTCCAGTGAGACAGGGAGGTTATGGACGGGTACTGTTTCAGGGCATATTTGTGTGGAGTTCTGCAATGGTACGTTCCACTGAGACTGGGAGAATATGGACGGGTACATGTTCAGGGCATATTTGTGTGGAGTTCTGCATTGGTATGTTCCAGTGAGCCAGGGCGGTTATTGCGGGGTACAGGTTCAGTGCATATTTGTGTGGTGTTCTGCAGTGGTACGTTCCAGTGAGAGAGGGAGGTTATGCAGGGTACAGGTTCAGGTCATATTTGTGTGGAGTTCTGCATTGGTATGTTCCAGTGAGACAGGGAGGTTATGGAGGGTACAGGTTCAGGGCATATTTGTGTGGAGTTCTGCATTGGTACGTTCCAGTGAGACAGGGTGTTTATGGAGGTGTACAGGTTCAGGGAATATTTGTGTGGAGTTCTGTATTGGTACGCTCCAGTGAGACAGGGAGGTTATGGAGGGTACAGGTTCAGGGTATATTTTTGTGGAATTCTGCAGTGGGACGTTCCAATGAGACAGGGAGAATATGGACGGGTACATGTTCAGGGCATATTTGTGTGGAGTTCTGCAGTGGTACGTTCCAGTGAGACAGGGAGAATATGGAAGGGTACATGTTCAGGGCATATTAGTGTGGAGTTCTGCATTGGTACGTTCCAGTGAGACAGAGCGGTTATGGAGGGGTACAGGTTCAGGGCATATTTGTGTGGTGTTCTGCAGTGGTACGTTCGAGTGAGACAAGGAGGTTATGCAGGGTACAGGTTCAGGGCATATTTGTGTGGAGTTCTGCAGTGGTACGTTCCAGTGAGACAGGGAGGTTATGGACGGGTACAGTTTCAGGGCATAGTTGTGTGGAGTTCCGCAATGGTACGTTCCAGTGAGACAGGGAGGTTATGCAGGGTACAGGTTCAGGGCATATTTGAGTGGAGTTCGGCATTGGTGCGTTCCAGTGAGACAGAGAGGTTATGGACGGGTACAGTTTCAGGGCATATTTGTGTGGAGTTCTGCATTGGTACGTTCCAGTGAGACAGGGAGGTTATGGATGGGTACAGTTTCAGGGCATATTTGTGTGTAGTCCCGCATTGGTTCTATCCAGTCAGACAGGGAGGTTATGGATGGGTACAGTTTCAGGGCATATTTGTGTGTAGTTCCGCATTGGTACTTTCCAGTCAGACAGGGAGTTTATGGAGGGTACAGGTTTATGGCAAATTTGAGTGGAGTTCTGCAGTGGGCCGTTCCAGTGAGACAGGGAGGTTATGGACGGGTACAGGTTCAGGGCATATTTGTGTGGAGTTCTGCATTGGTACGTTCCAGTGAGACAGGGAAGTTATGGAGGGTTACAGGTTCAGGGCATATTTGTGTGGAGTTCTGCATTGGTACATTCCAGTGAGACCGGGAGGTTATGGAGGGTACAGCATCAGGGCATATTTGTTTGGAGTTCTGCATTGGTACTTTCCAGTGAGACAGGGAGGTTATGGAGGGTACAGGTTCAGTGCATATTTGTGTGGTGTTCTGCAATGGTACGTTCCAGTGAGAGAGGGAGGTTATGCAGGGTACAGGTTCCGGCATATTTGAGTGGAGTTCGGCATTGGTGCGTTCCAGTGAGACAGGGAGGTTATGGACGGGTATAGTTTCAGGGCATATTTGTGTGGAATTCTGCATTGGTACGTTCCAGTGAGACAGGGAGGTTATGCAGGGTACAGGTTCAGGGGATATTTGTGTGGAATTCTGCAGTGGTACGATCCATTGAGATAGGGAGTTTATGGACGGGTACAGGTTCAGGGCATATTTGAGTGGAGATCGGCATTGGTGCGTTCCAGGGAGACAGGGAGGTTATGCAGGGTACAGGTTCAGGGCATATTTGTGTGGAGTTCTGCAGTGGTACCTTCCAGTGAGACCGGGTGGTTATGGATGGGTACAGTTTCAGGGCATATTTGTGTGTAGTTCCGCATTGGTACTTTCCAGTCAGACAGGGAGTTTATGGAGGGTACAGGTTTATGGCAAATTTGTGTGGAGTTCTGCAGTGGGACGTTCCAGTGAGACAGGGAGGTTATGGACGGGTACAGGTTCAGGGCATATTTGTGTGGAGTTCTGCATTGGTACGTTCCAGTGAGACAGGGAAGTTATGGAGGGGTACAGGTTCAGGGCATATTTGTGTGGAGTTCTGCATTGGTACGTTCCAGTGAGACAGGGTGTTTATGGAGGTGTACAGGTCCAGGGCATATTTGTGTGGAGATCTGTATTGGTACGCTCCAGTGAGACAGGGAGGTTATGGAGGGTACAGGTTCAGGGCATATTTTTGTGGAATTCTGCAGTGGGACGTTCCACTGAGACAGGGAGAATATGGACGGGTACATGTTCAGGGCATATTTGTGTGGAGTTCTGCAGTGGTACGTTCCAGTGAGACAGGGAGAATATGGACGGGTACATGTTCAGGGCATATTAGTGTGGAGTTCTGCATTGGTACGTTCCAGTGAGACAGAGCGGTTATGGAGGGGTACAGGTTCAGGGCATATTTGTGTGGTGTTCTGCAGTGGTACGTTCGAGTGAGACAAGGAGGTTATGTAGGGTACAGGTTCAGGGCATATTTGTGTGGAGTTCTGCAATGGTACGTTCCACTGAGACTGGGAGAATATGGACGGGTACATGTTCAGGGCATATTTGTGTGGAGTTCTGCATTGGTATGTTCCAGTGAGCCAGGGCGGTTATGGAGGGGTACAGGTTCAGTGCATATTTGTGTGGTGTTCTGCAGTGGTACGTTCCAGTGAGAGAGGGAGGTTTTGCAGGGTACAGGTTCAGGTCATATTTGTGTGGAGTTCTGCATTGGTATGTTCCAGTGAGACAGGGAGGTTATGGAGGGTACAGGTTCAGGGCATATTTGTGTGGAGTTCTGTATTGGTACGTTCCAGTGAGACAGGGTGTTTATGGAGGTGTACAGGTTCAGGGCATATTTGTGTGGAGTTCTGTATTGGTACGCTCCAGTGAGACAGGGAGGTTATGGAGGGTACAGGTTCAGGGTATATTTTTGTGGAATTCTGCAGTGGGACGTTCCAATGAGACAGGGAGAATATGGACGGGTACATGTTCAGGGCATATTTGTGTGGAGTTCTGCAGTGGTACGTTCCAGTGAGACAGGGAGAATATGGAAGGGTACATGTTCAGGGCATATTAGTGTGAAGTTCTGCATTGCTACGTTCCAGTGAGACAGAGCGGTTATGGAGGGGTACAGGTTCAGGGCATATTTGTGTGGTGTTCTGCAGTGGTACGTTCGAGTGAGACAAGGAGGTTATGCAGGGTACAGGTTCAGTGCATATTTGTGTGGAGTTATGCAGTGGTACGTTCCAGTGAGACAGGGAGGTTATGGACGGGTACAGTTTCAGGGGATATTTGTGTGGAGTTCCGCAATGGTACGTTCCAGTGAGACAGGGAGGTTATGCAGGGTACAGGTTCAGGGCATATTTGAGTGGAGTTCGGCATTGTTGCGTTCCAGTGAGACAGATAGGTTATGGACGGGTACAGTTTCAGGGCATATTTGTGTGGAGTTCTGCATTGGTACGTTCCAGTGAGACAAGGTGGTTATGGAGGGGTACAGGTTCAGGGCATATTTGAGTGTAGATCGGCATTGGTGCATTCCAGGGAGACAGGGAGTTTATGCAGGGTACCGGTTCAGGGCATATTTGTGTGGAGTTCTGCAGTGGTACGTTCCAGTGAGACAGGGAGGTTATGGATGGGTACAGTTTCAGGGCATATTTGTGTGTAGTTCCGCATTGGTACTTTCCAGTCAGACAGGGAGGTTATGGATGGGTTCAGTTTCAGGGCATATTTGTGTGTAGTTCCGCATTGGTACTTTCCAGTCAGACAGGGAGTTTATGGAGGGTACAGGTTTATGGCAAATTTGAGTGGAGTTCTGCAGTGGGGCGTTCCAGTGAGACAGGGAGGTTATGGACGTGTACAGGTTCAGGGCGTATTTGTGTGGAGTTCTGCATTGGTACGTTCCAGTGAGACAGGGAAGTTATGGAGGGTTACAGGTTCAGGGCATATTTGTGTGGAGTTCTGCATTGGTATGTTCCAGTGAGCCAGGGCGGTTATTGCGGGGTACAGGTTCAGTGCATATTTGTGTGGTGTTCTGCAGTGGTACGTTCCAGTGAGAGAGGGAGGTTATGCAGGGTACAGGTTCAGGTCATATTTGTGTGGAGTTCTGCATTGGTATGTTCCAGTGAGACAGGGAGATTATGGAGGGTACAGGTTCAGGGCATATTTGTGTGGAGTTCTGCATTGGTACGTTCCAGTGAGACAGGGTGTTTATGGAGGTGTACAGGTTCAGGGCATATTTGTGTGGAGTTCTGTATTGGTACGCTCCAGTGAGACAGGGAGGTTATGGAGGGTACAGGTTCAGGGTATATTTTTGTGGAATTCTGCAGTGGGACGTTCCAATGAGACAGGGAGAATATGGACGGGTACATGTTCAGGGCATATTTGTGTGGAGTTCTGCAGTGGTACGTTCCAGTGAGAGAGGGAGAATATGGAAGGGTACATGCTCAGGGCATATTAGTGTGGAGTTCTGCATTGGTACGTTCCAGTGAGACAGAGCGGTTATGGAGGGGTACAGGTTCAGGGCATATTTGAGTGGAGTTCGGCATTGGTGCGTTCCAGTGAGACAGAGAGGTTATGGACGGGTACAGTTTCAGGGCATATTTGTGTGGAGTTCTGCAGTGGTACGTTCCAGTGAGGCAGAGCGGTTATGGAGGGGTACAGGTTCAGGGCATATTTGAGTGGAGTTCGGCATTGGTGCATTCCAGTGAGACAGAGAGGTTATGGACGGGTACAGTTTCAGGGCATATTTGTGTGGAGTTCTGCAGTGGTACGTTCCAGTGAGACAGGGAGGTTATGGATGGGTACAGTTTCAGGGCATATTTGTGTGTAGTTCCGCATTGGTACTATCCAGTCAGACAGGGAGGTTATGGATGGGTACAGTTTCAGGGCATATTTGTGTGTAGTTCCGTATTGGTACTTTCCAGTCAGACAGGGAGTTTATGGAGGGTACAGGTTTATGGCAAATTTGAGTGGAGTTCTGCAGTGGGCCGTTCCAGTGAGACAGGGAGGTTATGGACGGGTACAGGTTCAGGGCATATTTGTGTGGAGTTCTGCATTGGTACGTTCCAGTGAGACAGGGAAGTTATGGAGGGTTACAGGTTCAGGGCATATTTGTGTGGAGTTCTGCATTGGTACATTCCAGTGAGACCGGGAGGTTATGGAGGGTACAGCATCAGGGCATATTTGTTTGGAGTTCTGCATTGGTACTTTCCAGTGAGACAGGGAGGTTATGGAGGGTACAGGTTCAATGCATATTTGTGTGGAGTTCTGCAGTGGGACGTTCCACTGAGACTGGGAGAATATGGACGGGTACATGTTCAGGGCATATTTGTGTGGAGTTCTGCATTGGTATGTTCCAGTGAGCCAGGGCGGTTATTGCGGGGTACAGGTTCAGTGCATATTTGTGTGGTGTTCTGCAATGGTACGTTCCAGTGAGAGAGGGAGGTTATGCAGGGTACATGTTCCGGCATATTTGAGTGGAGTTCGGCTTTGTTGCGTTCCAGTGAGACAGGGAGGTTATGGACGGGTATAGTTTCAGGGCATATTTGTGTGGAGTTCTGCATTGGTACGTTCCAGTGAGACAGGGAGGTTATGCAGGGTACAGGTTCAGGGGATATTTGTGTGGAATTCTGCAGTGGTACGATCCATTGAGATAGGGAGTTTATGGACGGGTACAGTTTCAGGGCATATTTGTGTGGAGTTCTGCATTGGTACTTTCCAGTGAGACAGGGTGGTTATGGAGGGGTACAGGTTCAGGGGATATTTGTGTGGTGTTCTGCAATGGTACGTTCCAGTGAGACAGGGAGGTTATGCAGGGTACAGGTTCAGGGCATATTTGAGTGGAGATCGGCATTGGTGCGTTCCAGGGAGACAGGGAGGTTATGCAGGGTACAGGTTCAGGGCATATTTGTGTGGAGTTCTGCAGTGGTACGTTCCAGTGAGACCGGGTGGTTATGGATGGGTACAGTTTCAGGGCATATTTGTGTGTAGTTCCGCATTGGTACTTTCCAGTCAGACAGGGAGTTTATGGAGGGTACAGGTTTATGGCAAATTTGTGTGGAGTTCTGCAGTGGGACGTTCCAGTGAGACAGGGAGGTTATGGACGGGTACAGGTTCAGGGCATATTTGTGTGGAGTTCTGCATTGGTACGTTCCAGTGAGACAGGGAAGTTATGGAGGGGTACAGGTTCAGAGCATATTTGTGTGGAGTTCTGCATTGGTACGTTCCAGTGAGACAGGGTGTTTATGGAGGTGTACAGGTTCAGGGCATATTTGTGTGGAGATCTGTATTGGTACGCTCCAGTGAGACAGGGAGGTTATGGAGGGTACAGGTTCAGGGCATATTTTTGTGGAATTCTGCAGTGGGACGTTCCACTGAGACAGGGAGAATATGGACGGGTACATGTTCAGGGCATATTTGTGTGGAGTTCTGCAGTGGTACGTTCCAGTGAGACAGGGAGAATATGGACGGGTACATGTTCAGGGCATAATAGTGTGGAGTTCTGCATTGGTACGTTCCAGTGAGACAGAGCGGTTATGGAGTGGTACAGGTTCAGGGCATATTTGTGTTGTGTTCTGCAGTGGTACGTTCGAGTGAGACAAGGAGGTTATGCAGGGTACAGTTTCAGGGCATATTTGTGTGGTGTTCTAGAGTGGTACGTTCCAGTGAGACAGGGAGGTTATGGACGGGTACAGTTTCAGGGCATATTTGTGTGGAGTTCTGCAATGGTACGTTCCACTGAGACTGGGAGAATATGGACGGGTACATGTTCAGGGCATATTTGTGTGGAGTTCTGCATTGGTATGTTCCAGTGAGCCAGGGCGGTTATTGCGGGGTACAGGTTCAGTGCATATTTGTGTGGTGTTCTGCAGTGGTACGTTCCAGTGAGAGAGGGAGGTTATGCAGGGTACAGGTTCAGGTCATATTTGTGTGGAGTTCTGCATTGGTATGTTCCAGTGAGACAGGGAGGTTTTGGAGGGTACAGGTTCAGGGCATATTTGTGTGGAGTTCTGTATTGGTACCTTCCAGTGAGACAGGGTGTTTATGGAGGTGTACAGGTTCAGGGCATATTTGTGTGGAGTTCTGTATTGGTACGCTCCAGTGAGACAGGGAGGTTATGGAGGGTACAGGTTCAGGGTATATTTTTGTGGAATTCTGCAGTGGGACGTTCCAATGAGACAGGGAGAATATGGACGGGTACATGTTCAGGGCATATTTGTGTGGAGTTCTGCAGTGGTACGTTCCAGTGAGACAGGGAGAATATGGAAGGGTACATGTTCAGGGCATATTAGTGTGAAGTTCTGCATTGGTACGTTCCAGTGAGACAGAGCGGTTATGGAGGGGTACAGGTTCAGGGCATATTTGTGTGGTGTTCTGCAGTGGTACGTTCGAGTGAGACAAGGAGGTTATGCAGGGTACAGGTTCAGGGCATATTTGTGTGGAGTTCTGCAGTGGTACGTTCCAGTGAGACAGGGAGGTTATGGACGGGTACAGTTTCAGGGCATATTTGTGTGGAGTTCCGCAATGGTACGTTCCAGTGAGACAGGGAGGTTATGCAGGGTACAGGTTCAGGGCATATTTGAGTGGAGTTCGGCATTGTTGCGTTCCAGTGAGACAGATAGGTTATGGACGGGTACAGTTTCAGGGCATATTTGTGTGGAGTTCTGCATTGGTACGTTCCAGTGAGACAAGGTGGTTATGGAGGGGTACAGGTTCAGGGCATATTTGAGTGGAGATCGGCATTGGTGCGTTCCAGGGAGACAGGGAGTTTATGCAGGGTACCGGTTCAGGGCATATTTGTGTGGAGTTCTGCAGTGGTACGTTCCAGTGAGACAGGGAGGTTATGGATGGGTACAGTTTCAGGGCATATTTGTGTGTAGTTCCGCATTGGTACTTTCCAGTCAGACAGGGAGGTTATGGATGGGTACAGTTTCAGGGCATATTTGTGTGTAGTTCCGCATTGGTACTTTCCAGTCAGACAGGGAGTTTATGGAGGGTACAGGTTTATGGCAAATTTGAGTGGAGTTCTGCAGTGGGGCGTTCCAGTGAGACAGGGAGGTTATGGACGGGTACAGGTTCAGGGCGTATTTGTGTGGAGTTCTGCATTGGTACGTTCCAGTGAGACAGGGAAGTTATGGAGGGTTACAGGTTCAGGGCATATTTGTGTGGAGTTCTGCATTGGTACATTCCAGTGAGACCGGGAGGTTATGGAGGGTACAGCATCAGGGCATATTTGTTTGGAGTTCTGCATTGGTACTTTCCAGTGAGACAGGGAGGTTATGGAGGGTACAGGTTCAATGCATATTTGTGTGGAGTTCTGCAGTGGGACGTTCCACTGAGACTGGGAGAATATGGACGGGTACATGTTCAGGGCATATTTGTGTGGAGTTCTGCATTGGTATGATCCAGTGAGCCAGGGCGGTTATTGCGGGGTACAGGTTCAGTGCATATTTGTGTGGTGTTCTGCAGTGGTACGTTCCAGTGAGAGAGGGAGGTTATGCAGGGTACAGGTTCAGGTCATATTTGTGTGGAGTTCTGCATTGGTATGTTCCAGTGAGACAGGGATGTTATGGAGGGTACAGGTTCAGGGCATATTTGTGTGGAGTTCTGCATTGGTACGTTCCAGTGAGACAGGGTGTTTATGGAGGTGTACAGGTTCAGGGCATATTTGTGTGGAGTTCTGTATTGGTACGCTCCAGTGAGACAGGGAGCTTATGGAGGGTACAGGTTCAGGGTATATTTTTGTGGAATTCTGCAGTGGGACGTTCCAATGAGACAGGGAGAATATGGACGGGTACATGTTCAGGGCATATTTGTGTGGAGTTCTGCAGTGGTACGTTCCAGTGAGACAGGGAGAATATAGAAGGGTACATGTTCAGGGCATATTAGTGTGGAGTTCTGCATTGGTACGTTCCAGTGAGACAGAGCGGTTATGGAAGGGTACAGGTTCAGGGCATATTTGTGTGGTGTTCTGCAGTGGTACGCTCGTGTGAGACAAGGAGGTTATGCAGGGTACAGGTTCAGGGCATATTTGTGTGGAGTTCTGCAGTGGTACGTTCCAGTGAGACAGGGAGGTTATGGACGGGTACAGTTTCAGGGCATATTTGTGTGGAGTTCCTCAATGGTACGTTCCAGTGAGACAGGGAGGTTATGCAGGGTACAGGTTCAGGGCATATTTGAGTGGAGTTCGGCATTGGTGCGTTCCAGTGAGACAGAGAGGTTATGGACGGGTACAGTTTCAGGGCATATTTGTGTGGAGTTCTGCATTGGTACGTTCCAGTGAGACAAGGTGGTTATGGAGGGGTACAGGTTCAGGGCATATTTGAGTGGAGATCGGCATTGGTGCGTTCCAGTGAGACAGGGAGTTTATGCAGGGTACCGGTTCAGGGCATATTTGTGTGGAGTTCTGCAGTGGTACGTTCCAGTGAGACAGGGAGGTTATGGATGGGTACAGTTTCAGGGCATATTTGTGTGTAGTTCCGCATTGGTACTTTCCAGTCAGACAGGGAGTTTATGGAGTGTACAGGTTTATGGCAAATTTGAGTGGAGTTCTGCAGTGGGGCGTTCCAGTGAGACAGGGAGGTTATGGACGGGTACAGGTTCAGGGCATATTTGTGTGGAGTTCTGCATTGGTACGTTCCAGTAAGACAGGGAAGTTACGGAGGGTTACAGGTTCAGGGCATATTTGTGTGGAGATCTGCATTGGTACATTCCAGTGAGACCGGGAGGTTATGGAGGGTACAGCATCAGGGCATATTAGTGTGGAGTTCTGCATTGGTACTTTCCAGTGAGACAGGGAGGTTATGGAGGGTACAGGTTCAATGCATATTTGTCTGGAGTTCTGCAGTGGGACGTTCCACTGAGACTGGGAGAATATGGACGGGTACATGTTCAGGGCATATTTGTGTGGAGTTCTGCATTGGTATGTTCCAGTGAGCCAGGGCGGTTATTGCGGGGTACAGGTTCAGTGCATATTTGTGTGGTGTTCTGCAGTGGTACGTTCCAGTGAGAGAGGGAGGTTATGCAGGGTACAGGTTCAGGTCATATTTGTGTGGAGTTCTGCATTGGTATGTTCCAGTGAGACAGGGAGGTTATGGAGGGTACAGGTTCAGGGCATATTTGTGTGGAGTTCTGCATTGGTACGTTCCAGTGAGACAGGGTGTTTATGGAGGTGTACAGGTTCAGGGCATATTTGTGTGGAGTTTTGTATTGGTACGCTCCAGTGAGACAGGGAGCTTATGGAGGGTACAGGTTCAGGGTATATTTTTGTGGAATTCTGCAGTGGGACGTTCCACTGAGACAGGGAGAATATGGACGGGTACATGTTCAGGGCATATTTGTGTGGAGTTCTGCAGTGGTAAGTTCCAGTGAGACAGGGAGAATATGGAAGGGTACATGTTCAGGGCATATTAGTGTGGAGTTCTGCATTGGTACGTTCCAGTGAGACAGAGCGGTTATGGAGGGGTACAGGTTCAGGGCATATTTGTGTGGTGTTCTGCAGTGGTACATTCGAGTGAGACAAGGAGGTTATGCAGGGTACAGGTTCAGGGCATATTTGTGTGGAGTTCTGCAGTGGTACGTTCCAGTGAGACAGGGAGGTTATGGACGGGTACAGTTTCAGGGCATATTTGTGTGGAGTTCCGCAATGGTACGTTCCAGTGAGACAGGGAGGTTATGCAGGGTACAGGTTCAGGGCATATTTGAGTGGAGTTCGGCAATGGTGCGTTCCAGTGAGACAGAGAGGTTATGGACGGGTACAGTTTCAGGGCATATTTGTGTGGAGTTCTGCATTGGTACGTTCCAGTGAGACAAGGTGGTTATGGAGGGGTACAGGTTCAGGGCATATTTGAGTGGAGATCGGCATTGGTGCGTTCCAGGGAGACAGGGAGTTTATGCAGGGTACCGGTTCAGGGCATATTTGTGTGGAGTTCTGCAGTGGTACGTTCCAGTGAGACAGGGCGGTTATGGATGGGTACAGTTTCAGGGCATATTTGTGTGTAGTTCCGCATTGGTACTTTCCAGTCAGACAGGGAGTTTATGGAGTGTACAGGTTTATGGCAAATTTGAGTGGAGTTCTGCAGTGGGGCGTTCCAGTGAGACAGGGAGGATATGGACGGGTACAGGTTCAGGGCATATTTGTGTGGAGTTCTGCATTGGTACGTTCCAGTAAGACAGGGAAGTTACGGAGGGTTACAGGTTCAGGGCATATTTGTGTGGAGTTCTGCATTGGTACATTCCAGTGAGACCGGGAGGTTATGGAGGGTACAGCATCAGGGCATATTAGTGTGGAGTTCTGCATTGGTACTTTCCAGTGAGACAGGGAGGTTATGGAGGGTACAGGTTCAATGCATATTTGTCTGGAGTTCTGCAGTGGGACGTTCCACTGAGACTGGGAGAATATGGACGGGTACATGTTCAGGGCATATTTGTGTGGAGTTCTGCATTGGTATGTTCCAGTGAGCCAGGGCGGTTTTTGCGGGGTACAGGTTCAGTGCATATTTGTGTGGTGTTCTGCAGTGGTACGTTCCAGTGAGAGAGGGAGGTTATGCAGGGTACAGGTTCAGGTCATATTTGTGTGGAGTTCTGCATTGGTATGTTCCAGTGAGACAGGGAGGTTATGGAGGGTACAGGTTCAGGGCATATTTGTGTGGAGTTCTGCATTGGTACGTTCCAGTGAGACAGGGTGTTTATGGAGGTGTACAGGTTCAGGGCATATTTGTGTGGAGTTTTGTATTGGTACGCTCCAGTGAGACAGGGAGGTTATGGAGGGTACAGGTTCAGGGTATATTTTTGTGGAATTCTGCAGTGGGACGTTCCACTGAGACAGGGAGAATATGGACGGGTACATGTTCAGGGCATATTTGTGTGGAGTTCTGCAGTGGTACGTTCCAGTGAGACGGGGAGAATATGGACGGGTACATGTTCAGGGCATATTAGTGTGGAGTTCTGCATTGGTACGTTCCAGTGAGACAGAGCGGTTATGGAGGGGTACAGGTTCAGGGCATATTTGTGTGGTGTTCTGCAGTGGTACGTTCGAGTGAGACAAGGAGGTTATGCAGGGTACAGGTTCAGGGCATATTTGTGTGGAGTTCTGCAGTGGTACGTTCCAGTGAGACAGGGAGGTTATGGACGGGTACAGTTTCAGGGCATATTTGTGTGGAGTTCCGCAATGGTACGTTCCAGTGAGACAGGGAGGTTATGCAGGGTACAGGTTCAGGGCATATTTGAGTGGAGTTCGGCAATGGTGCGTTCCAGTGAGACAGAGAGGTTATGGACGGGTACAGTTTCAGGGCATATTTGTGTGGAGTTCTGCATTGGTACGTTCCAGTGAGACAAGGTGGTTATGGAGGGGTACAGGTTCAGGGCATATTTGTGTGGAGTTCTGCAGTGGTACGTTCCAGTGAGACAGGGAGAATATGGACGGGTACATGTTCAGGGCATATTAGTGTGGAGATCGGCATTGGTGCGTTCCAGGGAGACAGGGAGTTTATGCAGGGTACCGGTTCAGGGCATATTTGTGTGGAGTTCTGCAGTGGTACGTTCCAGTGAGACAGGGAGGTTATGGATGGGTACAGTTTCAAGGCATATTTGTGTGTAGTTCCGCATTGGTACTTTCCAGTCAGACAGGGAGGTTATGGATGGGTACAGTTTCAGGGCATATTTGTGTGTAGTTCCGCATTGGTACTTTCCAGTCAGACAGGGAGTTTATGCAGGGGACAGGTTTATGGCAAATTTGAGTGGAGTTCTGCAGTGGGGCGTTCCAGTGAGACAGGGAGGTTATGGACGGGTACAGGTTCAGGGCGTATTTGTGTGGAGTTCTGCATTGCTACGTTCCAGTGAGACAGGGAAGTTATGGAGGGTTACAGGTTCAGGGCATATTTGTGTGGAGTTCTGCATTGGTACATTCCAGTGAGACCGGGAGGTTATGGAGGGTACAGCATCAGGGCATATTTGTTTGGAGTTCTGCATTGGTACTTTCCAGTGAGACAGGGAGGTTATGGAGGGTACAGGTTCAATGCATATTTGTGTGGAGTTCTGCAGTGGGACGTTCCACTGAGACTGGGAGAATATGGACGGGTACATGTTCAGGGCATATTTGTGTGGAGTTCTGCATTGGTATGATCCAGTGAGCCAGGGCGGTTATTGCGGGGTACAGGTTCAGTGCATATTTGTGTGGTGTTCTGCAGTGGTACGTTCCAGTGAGAGAGGGAGGTTATGCAGGGTACAGGTTCAGGTCATATTTGTGTGGAGTTCTGCATTGGTATGTTCCAGTGAGACAGGGATGTTATGGAGGGTACAGGTTCAGGGCATATTTGTGTGGAGTTCTGCATTGGTACGTTCCAGTGAGACAGGGTGTTTATGGAGGTGTACAGGTTCAGGGCATATTTGTGTGGAGTTCTGTATTGGTACGCTCCAGTGAGACAGGGAGGTTATGGAGGGTACAGGTTCAGGGTATATTTTTGTGGAATTCTGCAGGGGGACGTTCCAATGAGACAGGGAGAATATGGACGGGTACATGTTCAGGGCATATTTGTGTGGAGTTCTGCAGTGGTACGTTCCAGTGAGACAGGGAGAATATGGAAGGGTACATGTTCAGGGCATATTAGTGTGGAGTTCTGCATTGGTACGTTCCAGTGAGACAGAGCGGTTATGGAGGGGTACAGGTTCAGGGCATATTTGTGTGGTGTTCTGCAGTGGTACGTTCGAGTGAGACAGGGAGGTTATGGACGGGTACAGTTTCAGGGCATATTTGTGTGGAGTTCTGCATTGGTACGTTGCAGTGAGACAGAGCGGTTATGCAGGGTACAGGTTCAGGGCATATTTGTGTGGAGTTCTGCAGTGGTACGTTCCAGTGAGACAGGGAGGTTATGGACGGGTACAGTTTCAGGGCATATTTGTGTGGAGTTCCGCAATGGTACGTTCCAGTGAGACAGGGAGGTTATGCAGGGTACAGGGTCAGGGCATATTTGAGTGGAGTTCGGCATTGGTGCGTTCCAGTGAGACAGAGAGGTTATGGACGGGTACAGTTTCAGGGCATATTTGTGTGGAGTTCTGCATTGGTACGTTCCAGTGAGACAAGGTGGTTATGGAGGGGTACAGGTTCAGGGCATATTTGAGTGGAGATCGGCATTGGTGCGTTCCAGTGAGACAGGGAGTTTATGCAGGGTACCGGTTCAGGGCATATTTGTGTGGAGTTCTGCAGTGGTACGTTCCAGTGAGACAGGGAGGTTATGGATGGGTACAGTTTCAGGGCATATTTGTGTGTAGTTCCGCATTGGTACTTTTCAGTCAGACAGGGAGTTTATGGAGTGTACAGGTTTATGGCAAATTTGAGTGGAGTTCTGCAGTGGGGCGTTCCAGTGAGACAGGGAGGTTATGGACGGGTACAGGTTCAGGGCATATTTGTGTGGAGTTCTGCATTGGTACGTTCCAGTAAGACAGGGAAGTTACGGAGGGTTACAGGTTCAGGGCATATTTGTGTGGAGTTCTGCATTGGTACATTCCAGTGAGACCGGGAAGTTATGGAGGGTACTGCATCAGGGCATATTAGTGTGGAGTTCTGCATTGGTACTTTCCAGTGAGACAGGGAGGTTATGGAGGGTACAGGTTCAATGCATATTTGTCTGGAGTTCTGCAGTGGGACGTTCCACTGAGACTGGGAGAATATGGACGGGTACATGTTCAGGGCATATTTGTGTGGAGTTCTGCATTGGTATGTTCCAGTGAGCCAGGGCGGTTATTGCGGGGTACAGGTTCAGTGCATATTTGTGTGGTGTTCTGCAGTGGTACGTTCCAGTGAGAGAGGGAGGTTATGCAGGGTACAGGTTCAGGTCATATTTGTGTGGAGTTCTGCATTGGTATGTTCCAGTGAGACAGGGAGGTTATGGAGGGTACAGGTTCAGGGCATATTTGTGTGGAGTTCTGCATTGGTACGTTCCAGTGAGACAGGGTGTTTATGGAGGTGTACAGGTTCAGGGCATATTTGTGTGGAGTTCTGTATTGGTACGCTCCAGTGAGACAGGGAGGTTATGGAGGGTACAGGTTCAGGGTATATTTTTGTGGAATTCTGCAGTGGGACGTTCCAATGAGACAGGGAGAATATGGACGGGTACATGTTCAGGGCATATTTGTGTGGAGTTCTGCAGTGGTACGTTCCAGTGAGACAGGGAGAATATAGAAGGGTACATGTTCAGGGCATATTAGTGTGGAGTTCTGCATTGGTACGTTCCAGTGAGACAGAGCGGTTATGGAGGGGTACAGGTTCAGGGCATATTTGTGTGGTGTTCTGCAGTGGTACGTTCGAGTGAAACAAGGAGGTTATGCAGGGTACAGGTTCAGGGCATATTTGTGTGGAGTTCTGCAGTGGTACGTTCCAGTGAGACAGGGAGGTTATGGACGGGTACAGTTTCAGGGCATATTTGTGTGGAGTTCCGCAATGGTACGTTCCAGTGAGACAGGGAGGTTATGCAGGGTACAGGTTCAGGGCATATTTGAGTGGAGTTCGGCATTGGTGCGTTCCAGTGAGACAGAGAGGTTATGGACGGGTACAGTTTCAGGGCATATTTGTGTGGAGTTCTGCATTGGTACGTTCCAGTGAGACAAGGTGGTTATGGAGGGGTACAGGTTCAGGGCATATTTGAGTGGAGATCGGCATTGGTGCGTTCCAGTGAGACAGGGAGTTTATGCAGGGTACCGGTTCAGGGCATATTTGTGTGGAGTTCTGCAGTGGTACGTTCCAGTGAGAGAGGGAGGTTATGGATGGGTACAGTTTCAGGGCATATTTGTGTGTAGTTCCGCATTGGTACTTTCCAGTCAGACAGGGAGTTTATGGAGTGTACAGGTTTATGGCAAATTTGAGTGGAGTTCTGCAGTGGGGCGTTCCAGTGAGACAGGGAGGTTATGGACGGGTACAGGTTCAGGGCATATTAGTGTGGAGTTCTGCATTGGTACTTTCCAGTGAGACAGGGAGGTTATGGAGGGTACAGGTTCAATGCATATTTGTCTGGAGTTCTGCAGTGGGACGTTCCACTGAGACTGGGAGAATATGGACGGGTACATGTTCAGGGCATATTTGTGTGGAGTTCTGCATTGGTATGTTCCAGTGAGCCAGGGCGGTTATTGCGGGGTACAGGTTCAGTGCATATTTGTGTGGTGTTCTGCAGTGGTACGTTCCAGTGAGAGAGGGAGGTTATGCAGGGTACAGGTTCAGGTCATATTTGTGTGGAGTTCTGCATTGGTATGTTCCAGTGAGACAGGGAGGTTATTGAGGGTACAGGTTCAGGGCATATTTGTGTGGAGTTCTGCATTGGTACGTTCCAGTGAGACAGGGTGTTTATGGAGGTGTACAGGTTCAGGGCATATTTGTGTGGAGTTTTGTATTGGTACGCTCCAGTGAGACAGGGAGCTTATGGAGGGTACAGGTTCAGGGTATATTTTTGTGGAATTCTGCAGTGGGACGTTCCACTGAGACAGGGAGAATATGGACGGGTACATGTTCAGGGCATATTTGTGTGGAGTTCTGCAGTGGTAAGTTCCAGTGAGACAGGGAGAATATGGAAGGGTACATGTTCAGGGCATATTAGTGTGGAGTTCTGCATTGGTACGTTCCAGTGAGACAGAGCGGTTATGGAGGGGTACAGTTTCAGGGCATATTTGTGTGGTGTTCTGCAGTGGTACGTTCGAGTGAGACAAGGAGGTTATGCAGGGTACAGGTTCAGGGCATATTTGTGTGGAGTTCTGCAGTGGTACGTTCCAGTGAGACAGGGAGGTTATGGACGGGTACAGTTTCAGGGCATATTTGTGTGGAGTTCCGCAATGGTACGTTCCAGTGAGACAGGGAGGTTATGCAGGGTACAGGTTCAGGGCATATTTGAGTGGAGTTCGGCAATGGTGCGTTCCAGTGAGACAGAGAGGTTATGGACGGGTACAGTTTCAGGGCATATTTGTGTGGAGTTCTGCATTGGTACGTTCCAGTGAGACAAGGTGGTTATGGAGGGGTACAGGTTCAGGGCATATTTGAGTGGAGATCGGCATTGGTGCGTTCCAGGGAGACAGGGAGTTTATGCAGGGTACCGGTTCAGGGCATATTTGTGTGGAGTTCTGCAGTGGTACGTTCCAGTGAGACAGGGAGGTTATGGATGGGTACAGTTTCAGGGCATATTTGTGTGTAGTTCCGCATTGGTACTTTCCAGTCAGACAGGGAGTTTATGGAGTGTACAGGTTTATGGCAAATTTGAGTGGAGTTCTGCAGTGGGGCGTTCCAGTGAGACAGGGAGGATATGGACGGGTACAGGTTCAGGGCATATTTGTGTGGAGTTCTGCATTGGTACGTTCCAGTAAGACAGGGAAGTTACGGAGGGTTACAGGTTCAGGGCATATTTGTGTGGAGTTCTGCATTGGTACATTCCAGTGAGACCGGGAGGTTATGGAGGGTACAGCATCAGGGCATATTAGTGTGGAGTTCTGCATTGGTACTTTCCAGTGAGACAGGGAGGTTATGGAGGGTACAGGTTCAATGCATATTTGTCTGGAGTTCTGCAGTGGGACGTTCCACTGAGACTGGGAGAATATGGACGGGTACATGTTCAGGGCATATTTGTGTGGAGTTCTGCATTGGTATGTTCCAGTGAGCCAGGGCGGTTTTTGCGGGGTACAGGTTCAGTGCATATTTGTGTGGTGTTCTGCAGTGGTACGTTCCAGTGAGAGAGGGAGGTTATGCAGGGTACAGGTTCAGGTCATATTTGTGTGGAGTTCTGCATTGGTATGTTCCAGTGAGACAGGGAGGTTATGGAGGGTACAGGTTCAGGGCATATTTGTGTGGAGTTCTGCATTGGTACGTTCCAGTGAGACAGGGTGTTTATGGAGGTGTACAGGTTCAGGGCATATTTGTGTGGAGTTTTGTATTGGTACGCTCCAGTGAGACAGGGAGGTTATGGAGGGTACAGGTTCAGGGTATATTTTTGTGGAATTCTGCAGTGGGACGTTCCACTGAGACAGGGAGAATATGGACGGGTACATGTTCAGGGCATATTTGTGTGGAGTTCTGCAGTGGTACGTTCCAGTGAGACGGGGAGAATATGGACGGGTACATGTTCAGGGCATATTAGTGTGGAGTTCTGCATTGGTACGTTCCAGTGAGACAGAGCGGTTATGGAGGGGTACAGGTTCAGGGCATATTTGTGTGGTGTTCTGCAGTGGTACGTTCGAGTGAGACAAGGAGGTTATGCAGGGTACAGGTTCAGGGCATATTTGTGTGGAGTTCTGCAGTGGTACGTTCCAGTGAGACAGGGAGGTTATGGACGGGTACAGTTTCAGGGCATATTTGTGTGGAGTTCCGCAATGGTACGTTCCAGTGAGACAGGGAGGTTATGCAGGGTACAGGTTCAGGGCATATTTGAGTGGAGTTCGGCAATGGTGCGTTCCAGTGAGACAGAGAGGTTATGGACGGGTACAGTTTCAGGGCATATTTGTGTGGAGTTCTGCATTGGTACGTTCCAGTGAGACAAGGTGGTTATGGAGGGGTACAGGTTCAGGGCATATTTGTGTGGAGTTCTGCAGTGGTACGTTCCAGTGAGACAGGGAGAATATGGACGGGTACATGTTCAGGGCATATTAGTGTGGAGATCGGCATTGGTGCGTTCCAGGGAGACAGGGAGTTTATGCAGGGTACCGGTTCAGGGCATATTTGTGTGGAGTTCTGCAGTGGTACGTTCCAGTGAGACAGGGAGGTTATGGATGGGTACAGTTTCAAGGCATATTTGTGTGTAGTTCCGCATTGGTACTTTCCAGTCAGACAGGGAGGTTATGGATGGGTACAGTTTCAGGGCATATTTGTGTGTAGTTCCGCATTGGTACTTTCCAGTCAGACAGGGAGTTTATGCAGGGGACAGGTTTATGGCAAATTTGAGTGGAGTTCTGCAGTGGGGCGTTCCAGTGAGACAGGGAGGTTATGGACGGGTACAGGTTCAGGGCGTATTTGTGTGGAGTTCTGCATTGCTACGTTCCAGTGAGACAGGGAAGTTATGGAGGGTTACAGGTTCAGGGCATATTTGTGTGGAGTTCTGCATTGGTACATTCCAGTGAGACCGGGAGGTTATGGAGGGTACAGCATCAGGGCATATTTGTTTGGAGTTCTGCATTGGTACTTTCCAGTGAGACAGGGAGGTTATGGAGGGTACAGGTTCAATGCATATTTGTGTGGAGTTCTGCAGTGGGACGTTCCACTGAGACTGGGAGAATATGGACGGGTACATGTTCAGGGCATATTTGTGTGGAGTTCTGCATTGGTATGATCCAGTGAGCCAGGGCGGTTATTGCGGGGTACAGGTTCAGTGCATATTTGTGTGGTGTTCTGCAGTGGTACGTTCCAGTGAGAGAGGGAGGTTATGCAGGGTACAGGTTCAGGTCATATTTGTGTGGAGTTCTGCATTGGTATGTTCCAGTGAGACAGGGATGTTATGGAGGGTACAGGTTCAGGGCATATTTGTGTGGAGTTCTGCATTGGTACGTTCCAGTGAGACAGGGTGTTTATGGAGGTGTACAGGTTCAGGGCATATTTGTGTGGAGTTCTGTATTGGTACGCTCCAGTGAGACAGGGAGGTTATGGAGGGTACAGGTTCAGGGTATATTTTTGTGGAATTCTGCAGGGCGACGTTCCAATGAGACAGGGAGAATATGGACGGGTACATGTTCAGGGCATATTTGTGTGGAGTTCTGCAGTGGTACGTTCCAGTGAGACAGGGAGAATATGGAAGGGTACATGTTCAGGGCATATTAGTGTGGAGTTCTGCATTGGTACGTTCCAGTGAGACAGAGCGGTTATGGAGGGGTACAGGTTCAGGGCATATTTGTGTGGTGTTCTGCAGTGGTACGTTCGAGTGAGACAGGGAGGTTATGGACGGGTACAGTTTCAGGGCATATTTGTGTGGAGTTCTGCATTGGTACGTTGCAGTGAGACAGAGCGGTTATGCAGGGTACAGGTTCAGGGCATATTTGTGTGGAGTTCTGCAGTGGTACGTTCCAGTGAGACAGGGAGGTTATGGACGGGTACAGTTTCAGGGCATATTTGTGTGGAGTTCCGCAATGGTACGTTCCAGTGAGACAGGGAGGTTATGCAGGGTACAGGGTCAGGGCATATTTGAGTGGAGTTCGGCATTGGTGCGTTCCAGTGAGACAGAGAGGTTATGGACGGGTACAGTTTCAGGGCATATTTGTGTGGAGTTCTGCATTGGTACGTTCCAGTGAGACAAGGTGGTTATGGAGGGGTACAGGTTCAGGGCATATTTGAGTGGAGATCGGCATTGGTGCGTTCCAGTGAGAGAGGGAGGTTATGCAGGGTACAGGTTCAGGTCATATTTGTGTGGAGTTCTGCATTGGTATGTTCCAGTGAGACAGGGAGGTTATGGAGGGTACAGGTTCAGGGCATATTTGTGTGGAGTTCTGCATTGGTACGTTCCAGTGAGACAGGGTGTTTATGGAGGTGTACAGGTTCAGGGCATATTTGTGTGGAGTTTTGTATTGGTACGCTCCAGTGAGACAGGGAGCTTATGGAGGGTACAGGTTCAGGGTATATTTTTGTGGAATTCTGCAGTGGGACGTTCCACTGAGACAGGGAGAATATGGACGGGTACATGTTCAGGGCATATTTGTGTGGAGTTCTGCAGTGGTAAGTTCCAGTGAGACAGGGAGAATATGGAAGGGTACATGTTCAGGGCATATTAGTGTGGAGTTCTGCATTGGTACGTTCCAGTGAGACAGAGCGGTTATGGAGGGGTACAGTTTCAGGGCATATTTGTGTGGTGTTCTGCAGTGGTACGTTCGAGTGAGACAAGGAGGTTATGCAGGGTACAGGTTCAGGGCATATTTGTGTGGAGTTCTGCAGTGGTACGTTCCAGTGAGACAGGGAGGTTATGGACGGGTACAGTTTCAGGGCATATTTGTGTGGAGTTCCGCAATGGTACGTTCCAGTGAGACAGGGAGGTTATGCAGGGTACAGGTTCAGGGCATATTTGAGTGGAGTTCGGCAATGGTGCGTTCCAGTGAGACAGAGAGGTTATGGACGGGTACAGTTTCAGGGCATATTTGTGTGGAGTTCTGCATTGGTACGTTCCAGTGAGACAAGGTGGTTATGGAGGGGTACAGGTTCAGGGCATATTTGAGTGGAGATCGGCATTGGTGCGTTCCAGGGAGACAGGGAGTTTATGCAGGGTACCGGTTCAGGGCATATTTGTGTGGAGTTCTGCAGTGGTACGTTCCAGTGAGACAGGGAGGTTATGGATGGGTACAGTTTCAGGGCATATTTGTGTGTAGTTCCGCATTGGTACTTTCCAGTCAGACAGGGAGTTTATGGAGTGTACAGGTTTATGGCAAATTTGAGTGGAGTTCTGCAGTGGGGCGTTCCAGTGAGACAGGGAGGATATGGACGGGTACAGGTTCAGGGCATATTTGTGTGGAGTTCTGCATTGGTACGTTCCAGTAAGACAGGGAAGTTACGGAGGGTTACAGGTTCAGGGCATATTTGTGTGGAGTTCTGCATTGGTACATTCCAGTGAGACCGGGAGGTTATGGAGGGTACAGCATCAGGGCATATTAGTGTGGAGTTCTGCATTGGTACTTTCCAGTGAGACAGGGAGGTTATGGAGGTGTACAGGTTCAGGGCATATTTGTGTGGAGTTCTGTATTGGTACGCTCCAGTGAGACAGGGAGGTTATGGAGGGTACAGGTTCAGGGTATATTTTTGTGGAATTCTGCAGGGGGACGTTCCAATGAGACAGGGAGAATATGGACGGGTACATGTTCAGGGCATATTTGTGTGGAGTTCTGCAGTGGTACGTTCCAGTGAGACAGGGAGAATATGGAAGGGTACATGTTCAGGGCATATTAGTGTGGAGTTCTGCATTGGTACGTTCCAGTGAGACAGAGCGGTTATGGAGGGGTACAGGTTCAGGGCATATTTGTGTGGTGTTCTGCAGTGGTACGTTCGAGTGAGACAGGGAGGTTATGGACGGGTACAGTTTCAGGGCATATTTGTGTGGAGTTCTGCATTGGTACGTTGCAGTGAGACAGAGCGGTTATGCAGGGTACAGGTTCAGGGCATATTTGTGTGGAGTTCCGCAATGGTACGTTCCAGTGAGACAGGGAGGTTATGCAGGGTACAGGGTCAGGGCATATTTGAGTGGAGTTCGGCATTGGTGCGTTCCAGTGAGACAGAGAGGTTATGGACGGGTACAGTTTCAGGGCATATTTGTGTGGAGTTCTGCATTGGTACGTTCCAGTGAGACAAGGTGGTTATGGAGGGGTACAGGTTCAGGGCATATTTGAGTGGAGATCGGCATTGGTGCGTTCCAGTGAGAGAGGGAGGTTATGCAGGGTACAGGTTCAGGTCATATTTGTGTGGAGTTCTGCATTGGTATGTTCCAGTGAGACAGGGAGGTTATGGAGGGTACAGGTTCAGGGCATATTTGTGTGGAGTTCTGCATTGGTACGTTCCAGTGAGACAGGGTGTTTATGGAGGTGTACAGGTTCAGGGCATATTTGTGTGGAGTTTTGTATTGGTACGCTCCAGTGAGACAGGGAGCTTATGGAGGGTACAGGTTCAGGGTATATTTTTGTGGAATTCTGCAGTGGGACGTTCCACTGAGACAGGGAGAATATGGACGGGTACATGTTCAGGGCATATTTGTGTGGAGTTCTGCAGTGGTAAGTTCCAGTGAGACAGGGAGAATATGGAAGGGTACATGTTCAGGGCATATTAGTGTGGAGTTCTGCATTGGTACGTTCCAGTGAGACAGAGCGGTTATGGAGGGGTACAGTTTCAGGGCATATTTGTGTGGTGTTCTGCAGTGGTACGTTCGAGTGAGACAAGGAGGTTATGCAGGGTACAGGTTCAGGGCATATTTGTGTGGAGTTCTGCAGTGGTACGTTCCAGTGAGACAGGGAGGTTATGGACGGGTACAGTTTCAGGGCATATTTGTGTGGAGTTCCGCAATGGTACGTTCCAGTGAGACAGGGAGGTTATGCAGGGTACAGGTTCAGGGCATATTTGAGTGGAGTTCGGCAATGGTGCGTTCCAGTGAGACAGAGAGGTTATGGACGGGTACAGTTTCAGGGCATATTTGTGTGGAGTTCTGCATTGGTACGTTCCAGTGAGACAAGGTGGTTATGGAGGGGTACAGGTTCAGGGCATATTTGAGTGGAGATCGGCATTGGTGCGTTCCAGGGAGACAGGGAGTTTATGCAGGGTACCGGTTCAGGGCATATTTGTGTGGAGTTCTGCAGTGGTACGTTCCAGTGAGACAGGGAGGTTATGGATGGGTACAGTTTCAGGGCATATTTGTGTGTAGTTCCGCATTGGTACTTTCCAGTCAGACAGGGAGTTTATGGAGTGTACAGGTTTATGGCAAATTTGAGTGGAGTTCTGCAGTGGGGCGTTCCAGTGAGACAGGGAGGATATGGACGGGTACAGGTTCAGGGCATATTTGTGTGGAGTTCTGCATTGGTACGTTCCAGTAAGACAGGGAAGTTACGGAGGGTTACAGGTTCAGGGCATATTTGTGTGGAGTTCTGCATTGGTACATTCCAGTGAGACCGGGAGGTTATGGAGGGTACAGCATCAGGGCATATTAGTGTGGAGTTCTGCATTGGTACTTTCCAGTGAGACAGGGAGGTTATGGAGGGTACAGGTTCAATGCATATTTGTCTGGAGTTCTGCAGTGGGACGTTCCACTGAGACTGGGAGAATATGGACGGGTACATGTTCAGGGCATATTTGTGTGGAGTTCTGCATTGGTATGTTCCAGTGAGCCAGGGCGGTTTTTGCGGGGTACAGGTTCAGTGCATATTTGTGTGGTGTTCTGCAGTGGTACGTTCCAGTGAGAGAGGGAGGTTATGCAGGGTACAGGTTCAGGTCATATTTGTGTGGAGTTCTGCATTGGTATGTTCCAGTGAGACAGGGAGGTTATGGAGGGTACAGGTTCAGGGCATATTTGTGTGGAGTTCTGCATTGGTACGTTCCAGTGAGACAGGGTGTTTATGGAGGTGTACAGGTTCAGGGCATATTTGTGTGGAGTTTTGTATTGGTACGCTCCAGTGAGACAGGGAGGTTATGGAGGGTACAGGTTCAGGGTATATTTTTGTGGAATTCTGCAGTGGGACGTTCCACTGAGACAGGGAGAATATGGACGGGTACATGTTCAGGGCATATTTGTGTGGAGTTCTGCAGTGGTACGTTCCAGTGAGACGGGGAGAATATGGACGGGTACATGTTCAGGGCATATTAGTGTGGAGTTCTGCATTGGTACGTTCCAGTGAGACAGAGCGGTTATGGAGGGGTACAGGTTCAGGGCATATTTGTGTGGTGTTCTGCAGTGGTACGTTCGAGTGAGACAAGGAGGTTATGCAGGGTACAGGTTCAGGGCATATTTGTGTGGAGTTCTGCAGTGGTACGTTCCAGTGAGACAGGGAGGTTATGGACGGGTACAGTTTCAGGGCATATTTGTGTGGAGTTCCGCAATGGTACGTTCCAGTGAGACAGGGAGGTTATGCAGGGTACAGGTTCAGGGCATATTTGAGTGGAGTTCGGCAATGGTGCGTTCCAGTGAGACAGAGAGGTTATGGACGGGTACAGTTTCAGGGCATATTTGTGTGGAGTTCTGCATTGGTACGTTCCAGTGAGACAAGGTGGTTATGGAGGGGTACAGGTTCAGGGCATATTTGTGTGGAGTTCTGCAGTGGTACGTTCCAGTGAGACAGGGAGAATATGGACGGGTACATGTTCAGGGCATATTAGTGTGGAGATCGGCATTGGTGCGTTCCAGGGAGACAGGGAGTTTATGCAGGGTACCGGTTCAGGGCATATTTGTGTGGAGTTCTGCAGTGGTACGTTCCAGTGAGACAGGGAGGTTATGGATGGGTACAGTTTCAAGGCATATTTGTGTGTAGTTCCGCATTGGTACTTTCCAGTCAGACAGGGAGGTTATGGATGGGTACAGTTTCAGGGCATATTTGTGTGTAGTTCCGCATTGGTACTTTCCAGTCAGACAGGGAGTTTATGCAGGGGACAGGTTTATGGCAAATTTGAGTGGAGTTCTGCAGTGGGGCGTTCCAGTGAGACAGGGAGGTTATGGACGGGTACAGGTTCAGGGCGTATTTGTGTGGAGTTCTGCATTGCTACGTTCCAGTGAGACAGGGAAGTTATGGAGGGTTACAGGTTCAGGGCATATTTGTGTGGAGTTCTGCATTGGTACATTCCAGTGAGACCGGGAGGTTATGGAGGGTACAGCATCAGGGCATATTTGTTTGGAGTTCTGCATTGGTACTTTCCAGTGAGACAGGGAGGTTATGGAGGGTACAGGTTCAATGCATATTTGTGTGGAGTTCTGCAGTGGGACGTTCCACTGAGACTGGGAGAATATGGACGGGTACATGTTCAGGGCATATTTGTGTGGAGTTCTGCATTGGTATGATCCAGTGAGCCAGGGCGGTTATTGCGGGGTACAGGTTCAGTGCATATTTGTGTGGTGTTCTGCAGTGGTACGTTCCAGTGAGAGAGGGAGGTTATGCAGGGTACAGGTTCAGGTCATATTTGTGTGGAGTTCTGCATTGGTATGTTCCAGTGAGACAGGGATGTTATGGAGGGTACAGGTTCAGGGCATATTTGTGTGGAGTTCTGCATTGGTACGTTCCAGTGAGACAGGGTGTTTATGGAGGTGTACAGGTTCAGGGCATATTTGTGTGGAGTTCTGTATTGGTACGCTCCAGTGAGACAGGGAGGTTATGGAGGGTACAGGTTCAGGGTATATTTTTGTGGAATTCTGCAGGGGGACGTTCCAATGAGACAGGGAGAATATGGACGGGTACATGTTCAGGGCATATTTGTGTGGAGTTCTGCAGTGGTACGTTCCAGTGAGACAGGGAGAATATGGAAGGGTACATGTTCAGGGCATATTAGTGTGGAGTTCTGCATTGGTACGTTCCAGTGAGACAGAGCGGTTATGGAGGGGTACAGGTTCAGGGCATATTTGTGTGGTGTTCTGCAGTGGTACGTTCGAGTGAGACAGGGAGGTTATGGACGGGTACAGTTTCAGGGCATATTTGTGTGGAGTTCTGCATTGGTACGTTGCAGTGAGACAGAGCGGTTATGCAGGGTACAGGTTCAGGGCATATTTGTGTGGAGTTCTGCAGTGGTACGTTCCAGTGAGACAGGGAGGTTATGGACGGGTACAGTTTCAGGGCATATTTGTGTGGAGTTCCGCAATGGTACGTTCCAGTGAGACAGGGAGGTTATGCAGGGTACAGGGTCAGGGCATATTTGAGTGGAGTTCGGCATTGGTGCGTTCCAGTGAGACAGAGAGGTTATGGACGGGTACAGTTTCAGGGCATATTTGTGTGGAGTTCTGCATTGGTACGTTCCAGTGAGACAAGGTGGTTATGGAGGGGTACAGGTTCAGGGCATATTTGAGTGGAGATCGGCATTGGTGCGTTCCAGTGAGACAGGGAGTTTATGCAGGGTACCGGTTCAGGGCATATTTGTGTGGAGTTCTGCAGTGGTACGTTCCAGTGAGACAGGGAGGTTATGGATGGGTACAGTTTCAGGGCATATTTGTGTGTAGTTCCGCATTGGTACTTTCCAGTCAGACAGGGAGTTTATGGAGTGTACAGGTTTATGGCAAATTTGAGTGGAGTTCTGCAGTGGGGCGTTCCAGTGAGACAGGGAGGTTATGGACGGGTACAGGTTCAGGGCATATTTGTGTGGAGTTCTGCATTGGTACGTTCCAGTAAGACAGGGAAGTTACGGAGGGTTACAGGTTCAGGGCATATTTGTGTGGAGTTCTGCATTGGTACATTCCAGTGAGACCGGGAAGTTATGGAGGGTACTGCATCAGGGCATATTAGTGTGGAGTTCTGCATTGGTACTTTCCAGTGAGACAGGGAGGTTATGGAGGGTACAGGTTCAATGCATATTTGTCTGGAGTTCTGCAGTGGGACGTTCCACTGAGACTGGGAGAATATGGACGGGTACATGTTCAGGGCATATTTGTGTGGAGTTCTGCATTGGTATGTTCCAGTGAGCCAGGGCGGTTATTGCGGGGTACAGGTTCAGTGCATATTTGTGTGGTGTTCTGCAGTGGTACGTTCCAGTGAGAGAGGGAGGTTATGCAGGGTACAGGTTCAGGTCATATTTGTGTGGAGTTCTGCATTGGTATGTTCCAGTGAGACAGGGAGGTTATGGAGGGTACAGGTTCAGGGCATATTTGTGTGGAGTTCTGCATTGGTACGTTCCAGTGAGACAGGGTGTTTATGGAGGTGTACAGGTTCAGGGCATATTTGTGTGGAGTTCTGTATTGGTACGCTCCAGTGAGACAGGGAGGTTATGGAGGGTACAGGTTCAGGGTATATTTTTGTGGAATTCTGCAGTGGGACGTTCCAATGAGACAGGGAGAATATGGACGGGTACATGTTCAGGGCATATTTGTGTGGAGTTCTGCAGTGGTACGTTCCAGTGAGACAGGGAGAATATAGAAGGGTACATGTTCAGGGCATATTAGTGTGGAGTTCTGCATTGGTACGTTCCAGTGAGACAGAGCGGTTATGGAGGGGTACAGGTTCAGGGCATATTTGTGTGGTGTTCTGCAGTGGTACGTTCGAGTGAAACAAGGAGGTTATGCAGGGTACAGGTTCAGGGCATATTTGTGTGGAGTTCTGCAGTGGTACGTTCCAGTGAGACAGGGAGGTTATGGACGGGTACAGTTTCAGGGCATATTTGTGTGGAGTTCCGCAATGGTACGTTCCAGTGAGACAGGGAGGTTATGCAGGGTACAGGTTCAGGGCATATTTGAGTGGAGTTCGGCATTGGTGCGTTCCAGTGAGACAGAGAGGTTATGGACGGGTACAGTTTCAGGGCATATTTGTGTGGAGTTCTGCATTGGTACGTTCCAGTGAGACAAGGTGGTTATGGAGGGGTACAGGTTCAGGGCATATTTGAGTGGAGATCGGCATTGGTGCGTTCCAGTGAGACAGGGAGTTTATGCAGGGTACCGGTTCAGGGCATATTTGTGTGGAGTTCTGCAGTGGTACGTTCCAGTGAGAGAGGGAGGTTATGGATGGGTACAGTTTCAGGGCATATTTGTGTGTAGTTCCGCATTGGTACTTTCCAGTCAGACAGGGAGTTTATGGAGTGTACAGGTTTATGGCAAATTTGAGTGGAGTTCTGCAGTGGGGCGTTCCAGTGAGACAGGGAGGTTATGGACGGGTACAGGTTCAGGTCATATTAGTGTGGAGTTCTGCATTGGTACTTTCCAGTGAGACAGGGAGGTTATGGAGGGTACAGGTTCAATGCATATTTGTCTGGAGTTCTGCAGTGGGACGTTCCACTGAGACTGGGAGAATATGGACGGGTACATGTTCAGGGCATATTTGTGTGGAGTTCTGCATTGGTATGTTCCAGTGAGCCAGGGCGGTTATTGCGGGGTACAGGTTCAGTGCATATTTGTGTGGTGTTCTGCAGTGGTACGTTCCAGTGAGAGAGGGAGGTTATGCAGGGTACAGGTTCAGGTCATATTTGTGTGGAGTTCTGCATTGGTATGTTCCAGTGAGACAGGGAGGTTATGGAGGGTACAGGTTCAGGGCATATTTGTGTGGAGTTCTGCATTGGTACGTTCCAGTGAGACAGGGTGTTTATGGAGGTGTACAGGTTCAGGGCATATTTGTGTGGAGTTTTGTATTGGTACGCTCCAGTGAGACAGGGAGCTTATGGAGGGTACAGGTTCAGGGTATATTTTTGTGGAATTCTGCAGTGGGACGTTCCACTGAGACAGGGAGAATATGGACGGGTACATGTTCAGGGCATATTTGTGTGGAGTTCTGCAGTGGTAAGTTCCAGTGAGACAGGGAGAATATGGAAGGGTACATGTTCAGGGCATATTAGTGTGGAGTTCTGCATTGGTACGTTCCAGTGAGACAGAGCGGTTATGGAGGGGTACAGTTTCAGGGCATATTTGTGTGGTGTTCTGCAGTGGTACGTTCGAGTGAGACAAGGAGGTTATGCAGGGTACAGGTTCAGGGCATATTTGTGTGGAGTTCTGCAGTGGTACGTTCCAGTGAGACAGGGAGGTTATGGACGGGTACAGTTTCAGGGCATATTTGTGTGGAGTTCCGCAATGGTACGTTCCAGTGAGACAGGGAGGTTATGCAGGGTACAGGTTCAGGGCATATTTGAGTGGAGTTCGGCAATGGTGCGTTCCAGTGAGACAGAGAGGTTATGGACGGGTACAGTTTCAGGGCATATTTGTGTGGAGTTCTGCATTGGTACGTTCCAGTGAGACAAGGTGGTTATGGAGGGGTACAGGTTCAGGGCATATTTGAGTGGAGATCGGCATTGGTGCGTTCCAGGGAGACAGGGAGTTTATGCAGGGTACCGGTTCAGGGCATATTTGTGTGGAGTTCTGCAGTGGTACGTTCCAGTGAGACAGGGAGGTTATGGATGGGTACAGTTTCAGGGCATATTTGTGTGTAGTTCCGCATTGGTACTTTCCAGTCAGACAGGGAGTTTATGGAGTGTACAGGTTTATGGCAAATTTGAGTGGAGTTCTGCAGTGGGGCGTTCCAGTGAGACAGGGAGGATATGGACGGGTACAGGTTCAGGGCATATTTGTGTGGAGTTCTGCATTGGTACGTTCCAGTAAGACAGGGAAGTTACGGAGGGTTACAGGTTCAGGGCATATTTGTGTGGAGTTCTGCATTGGTACATTCCAGTGAGACCGGGAGGTTATGGAGGGTACAGCATCAGGGCATATTAGTGTGGAGTTCTGCATTGGTACTTTCCAGTGAGACAGGGAGGTTATGGAGGGTACAGGTTCAATGCATATTTGTCTGGAGTTCTGCAGTGGGACGTTCCACTGAGACTGGGAGAATATGGACGGGTACATGTTCAGGGCATATTTGTGTGGAGTTCTGCATTGGTATGTTCCAGTGAGCCAGGGCGGTTTTTGCGGGGTACAGGTTCAGTGCATATTTGTGTGGTGTTCTGCAGTGGTACGTTCCAGTGAGAGAGGGAGGTTATGCAGGGTACAGGTTCAGGTCATATTTGTGTGGAGTTCTGCATTGGTATGTTCCAGTGAGACAGGGAGGTTATGGAGGGTACAGGTTCAGGGCATATTTGTGTGGAGTTCTGCATTGGTACGTTCCAGTGAGACAGGGTGTTTATGGAGGTGTACAGGTTCAGGGCATATTTGTGTGGAGTTTTGTATTGGTACGCTCCAGTGAGACAGGGAGGTTATGGAGGGTACAGGTTCAGGGTATATTTTTGTTGAATTCTGCAGTGGGACGTTCCACTGAGACAGGGAGAATATGGACGGGTACATGTTCAGGGCATATTTGTGTGGAGTTCTGCAGTGGTACGTTCCAGTGAGACGGGGAGAATATGGACGGGTACATGTTCAGGGCATATTAGTGTGGAGTTCTGCATTGGTACGTTCCAGTGAGACAGAGCGGTTATGGAGGGGTACAGGTTCAGGGCATATTTGTGTGGTGTTCTGCAGTGGTACGTTCGAGTGAGACAAGGAGGTTATGCAGGGTACAGGTTCAGGGCATATTTGTGTGGAGTTCTGCAGTGGTACGTTCCAGTGAGACAGGGAGGTTATGGACGGGTACAGTTTCAGGGCATATTTGTGTGGAGTTCCGCAATGGTACGTTCCAGTGAGACAGGGAGGTTATGCAGGGTACAGGTTCAGGGCATATTTGAGTGGAGTTCGGCAATGGTGCGTTCCAGTGAGACAGAGAGGTTATGGACGGGTACAGTTTCAGGGCATATTTGTGTGGAGTTCTGCATTGGTACGTTCCAGTGAGACAAGGTGGTTATGGAGGGGTACAGGTTCAGGGCATATTTGTGTGGAGTTCTGCAGTGGTACGTTCCAGTGAGACAGGGAGAATATGGACGGGTACATGTTCAGGGCATATTAGTGTGGAGATCGGCATTGGTGCGTTCCAGGGAGACAGGGAGTTTATGCAGGGTACCGGTTCAGGGCATATTTGTGTGGAGTTCTGCAGTGGTACGTTCCAGTGAGACAGGGAGGTTATGGATGGGTACAGTTTCAAGGCATATTTGTGTGTAGTTCCGCATTGGTACTTTCCAGTCAGACAGGGAGGTTATGGATGGGTACAGTTTCAGGGCATATTTGTGTGTAGTTCCGCATTGGTACTTTCCAGTCAGACAGGGAGTTTATGGAGGGTACAGGTTTATGGCAAATTTGATTGGAGTTCTGCAGTGGGGCGTTCCAGTGAGACAGGGAGGTTATGGACGGGTACAGGTTCAGGGCGTATTTGTGTGGAGTTCTGCATTGGTACGTTCCAGTGAGACAGGGAAGTTATGGAGGGTTACAGGTTCAGGGCATATTTGTGTGGAGTTCTGCATTGGTACATTCCAGTGAGACCGGGAGGTTATGGAGGGTACAGCATCAGGGCATATTTGTTTGGAGTTCTGCATTGGTACTTTCCAGTGAGACAGGGAGGTTATGGAGGGTACAGGTTCAATGCATATTTGTGTGGAGTTCTGCAGTGGGACGTTCCACTGAGACTGGGAGAATATGGACGGGTACATGTTCAGGGCATATTTGTGTGGAGTTCTGCATTGGTATGATCCAGTGAGCCAGGGCGGTTATTGCGGGGTACAGGTTCAGTGCATATTTGTGTGGTGTTCTGCAGTGGTACGTTCCAGTGAGAGAGGGAGGTTATGCAGGGTACAGGTTCAGGTCATATTTGTGTGGAGTTCTGCATTGGTATGTTCCAGTGAGACAGGGATGTTATGGAGGGTACAGGTTCAGGGCATATTTGTGTGGAGTTCTGCATTGGTACGTTCCAGTGAGACAGGGTGTTTATGGAGGTGTACAGGTTCAGGGCATATTTGTGTGGAGTTCTGTATTGGTACGCTCCAGTGAGACAGGGAGGTTATGGAGGGTACAGGTTCAGGGTATATTTTTGTGGAATTCTGCAGTGGGACGTTCCAATGAGACAGGGATTATATGGACGGGTACATGTTCAGGGCATATTTGTGTGGAGTTCTGCAGTGGTACGTTCCAGTGAGACAGGGAGAATATGGAAGGGTACATGTTCAGGGCATATTAGTGTGGAGTTCTGCATTGGTACGTTCCAGTGAGACAGAGCGGTTATGGAGGGGTACAGGTTCAGGGCATATTTGTGTGGTGTTCTGCAGTGGTACGTTCGAGTGAGACAAGGAGGTTATGCAGGGTACAGGTTCAGGGCATATTTGTGTGGAGTTCTGCAGTGGTACGTTCCAGTGAGACAGGGAGGTTATGGACGGGTACAGTTTCAGGGCATATTTGTGTGGAGTTCCGCAATGGTACGTTGCAGTGAGACAGGGAGGTTATGCAGGGTACAGGGTCAGGGCATATTTGAGTGGAGTTCGGCATTGGTGCGTTCCAGTGAGACAGAGAGGTTATGGACGGGTACAGTTTCAGGGCATATTTGTGTGGAGTTCTGCATTGGTACGTTCCAGTGAGACAAGGTGGTTATGGAGGGGTACAGGTTCAGGGCATATTTGAGTGGAGATCGGCATTGGTGCGTTCCAGTGAGACAGGGAGTTTATGCAGGGTACCGGTTCAGGGCATATTTGTGTGGAGTTCTGCAGTGGTACGTTCCAGTGAGACAGGGAGGTTATGGATGGGTACAGTTTCAGGGCATATTTGTGTGTAGTTCCGCATTGGTACTTTCCAGTCAGACAGGGAGTTTATGGAGTGTACAGGTTTATGGCAAATTTGAGTGGAGTTCTGCAGTGGGGCGTTCCAGTGAGACAGGGAGGTTATGGACGGGTACAGGTTCAGGGCATATTTGTGTGGAGTTCTGCATTGGTACGTTCCAGTAAGACAGGGAAGTTACGGAGGGTTACAGGTTCAGGGCATATTTGTGTGGAGTTCTGCATTGGTACATTCCAGTGAGACCGGGAGGTTATGGAGGGTACAGCATCAGGGCATATTAGTGTGGAGTTCTGCATTGGTACTTTCCAGTGAGACAGGGAGGTTATGGAGGGTACAGGTTCAATGCATATTTGTCTGGAGTTCTGCAGTGGGACGTTCCACTGAGACTGGGAGAATATGGACGGGTACATGTTCAGGGCATATTTGTGTGGAGTTCTGCATTGGTATGTTCCAGTGAGCCAGGGCGGTTATTGCGGGGTACAGGTTCAGTGCATATTTGTGTGGTGTTCTGCAGTGGTACGTTCCAGTGAGAGAGGGAGGTTATGCAGGGTACAGGTTCAGGTCATATTTGTGTGGAGTTCTGCATTGGTATGTTCCAGTGAGACAGGGAGGTTATGGAGGGTACAGGTTCAGGGCATATTTGTGTGGAGTTCTGCATTGGTACGTTCCAGTGAGACAGGGTGTTTATGGAGGTGTACAGGTTCAGGGCATATTTGTGTGGAGTTTTGTATTGGTACGCTCCAGTGAGACAGGGAGCTTATGGAGGGTACAGGTTCAGGGTATATTTTTGTGGAATTCTGCAGTGGGACGTTCCACTGAGACAGGGAGAATATGGACGGGTACATGTTCAGGGCATATTTGTGTGGAGTTCTGCAGTGGTAAGTTCCAGTGAGACAGGGAGAATATGGAAGGGTACATGTTCAGGGCATATTAGTGTGGAGTTCTGCATTGGTACGTTCCAGTGAGACAGAGCGGTTATGGAGGGGTACAGGTTCAGGGCATATTTGTGTGGTGTTCTGCAGTGGTACGTTCGAGTGAGACAAGGAGGTTATGCAGGGTACAGGTTCAGGGCATATTTGTGTGGAGTTCTGCAGTGGTACGTTCCAGTGAGACAGGGAGGTTATGGACGGGTACAGTTTCAGGGCATATTTGTGTGGAGTTCCGCAATGGTACGTTCCAGTGAGACAGGGAGGTTATGCAGGGTACAGGTTCAGGGCATATTTGAGTGGAGTTCGGCAATGGTGCGTTCCAGTGAGACAGAGAGGTTATGGACGGGTACAGTTTCAGGGCATATTTGTGTGGAGTTCTGCATTGGTACGTTCCAGTGAGACAAGGTGGTTATGGAGGGGTACAGGTTCAGGGCATATTTGAGTGGAGATCGGCATTGGTGCGTTCCAGGGAGACAGGGAGTTTATGCAGGGTACCGGTTCAGGGCATATTTGTGTGGAGTTCTGCAGTGGTACGTTCCAGTGAGACAGGGAGGTTATGGATGGGTACAGTTTCAGGGCATATTTGTGTGTAGTTCCGCATTGGTACTTTCCAGTCAGACAGGGAGTTTATGGAGTGTACAGGTTTATGGCAAATTTGAGTGGAGTTCTGCAGTGGGGCGTTCCAGTGAGACAGGGAGGATATGGACGGGTACAGGTTCAGGGCATATTTGTGTGGAGTTCTGCATTGGTACGTTCCAGTAAGACAGGGAAGTTACGGAGGGTTACAGGTTCAGGGCATATTTGTGTGGAGTTCTGCATTGGTACATTCCAGTGAGACCGGGAGGTTATGGAGGGTACAGCATCAGGGCATATTAGTGTGGAGTTCTGCATTGGTACTTTCCAGTGAGACAGGGAGGTTATGGAGGGTACAGGTTCAATGCATATTTGTCTGGAGTTCTGCAGTGGGACGTTCCACTGAGACTGGGAGAATATGGACGGGTACATGTTCAGGGCATATTTGTGTGGAGTTCTGCATTGGTATGTTCCAGTGAGCCAGGGCGGTTTTTGCGGGGTACAGGTTCAGTGCATATTTGTGTGGTGTTCTGCAGTGGTACGTTCCAGTGAGAGAGGGAGGTTATGCAGGGTACAGGTTCAGGTCATATTTGTGTGGAGTTCTGCATTGGTATGTTCCAGTGAGACAGGGAGGTTATGGAGGGTACAGGTTCAGGGCATATTTGTGTGGAGTTCTGCATTGGTACGTTCCAGTGAGACAGGGTGTTTATGGAGGTGTACAGGTTCAGGGCATATTTGTGTGGAGTTTTGTATTGGTACGCTCCAGTGAGACAGGGAGGTTATGGAGGGTACAGGTTCAGGGTATATTTTTGTGGAATTCTGCAGTGGGACGTTCCACTGAGACAGGGAGAATATGGACGGGTACATGTTCAGGGCATATTTGTGTGGAGTTCTGCAGTGGTACGTTCCAGTGAGACGGGGAGAATATGGACGGGTACATGTTCAGGGCATATTAGTGTGGAGTTCTGCATTGGTACGTTCCAGTGAGACAGAGCGGTTATGGAGGGGTACAGGTTCAGGGCATATTTGTGTGGTGTTCTGCAGTGGTACGTTCGAGTGAGACAAGGAGGTTATGCAGGGTACAGGTTCAGGGCATATTTGTGTGGAGTTCTGCAGTGGTACGTTCCAGTGAGACAGGGAGGTTATGGACGGGTAC
Organism: Hemitrygon akajei; assembly: GCF_048418815.1. Taxonomy (NCBI): domain Eukaryota; kingdom Metazoa; phylum Chordata; class Chondrichthyes; order Myliobatiformes; family Dasyatidae; genus Hemitrygon; species Hemitrygon akajei. Next base: position 1,151,089 of record NW_027332021.1, on the reverse strand, counting down.
AGTTTCAGGGCATATTTGTGTGGAGTTCCGCAATGGTACGTTCCAGTGAGACAGGGAGGTTATGCAGGGTACAGGTTCAGGGCATATTTGAGTGGAGTTCGGCAATGGTGCGTTCCAGTGAGACAGAGAGGTTATGGACGGGTACAGTTTCAGGGCATATTTGTGTGGAGTTCTGCATTGGTACGTTCCAGTGAGACAAGGTGGTTATGGAGGGGTACAGGTTCAGGGCATATTTGTGTGGAGTTCTGCAGTGGTACGTTCCAGTGAGACAGGGAGAATATGGACGGGTACATGTTCAGGGCATATTAGTGTGGAGATCGGCATTGGTGCGTTCCAGGGAGACAGGGAGTTTATGCAGGGTACCGGTTCAGGGCATATTTGTGTGGAGTTCTGCAGTGGTACGTTCCAGTGAGACAGGGAGGTTATGGATGGGTACAGTTTCAAGGCATATTTGTGTGTAGTTCCGCATTGGTACTTTCCAGTCAGACAGGGAGGTTATGGATGGGTACAGTTTCAGGGCATATTTGTGTGTAGTTCCGCATTGGTACTTTCCAGTCAGACAGGGAGTTTATGGAGGGTACAGGTTTATGGCAAATTTGAGTGGAGTTCTGCAGTGGGGCGTTCCAGTGAGACAGGGAGGTTATGGACGGGTACAGGTTCAGGGCGTATTTGTGTGGAGTTCTGCATTGCTACGTTCCAGTGAGACAGGGAAGTTATGGAGGGTTACAGGTTCAGGGCATATTTGTGTGGAGTTCTGCATTGGTACATTCCAGTGAGACCGGGAGGTTATGGAGGGTACAGCATCAGGGCATATTTGTTTGGAGTTCTGCATTGGTACTTTCCAGTGAGACAGGGAGGTTATGGAGGGTACAGGTTCAATGCATATTTGTGTGGAGTTCTGCAGTGGGACGTTCCACTGAGACTGGGAGAATATGGACGGGTACATGTTCAGGGCATATTTGTGTGGAGTTCTGCATTGGTATGATCCAGTGAGCCAGGGCGGTTATTGCGGGGTACAGGTTCAGTGCATATTTGTGTGGTGTTCTGCAGTGGTACGTTCCAGTGAGAGAGGGAGGTTATGCAGGGTACAGGTTCAGGTCATATTTGTGTGGAGTTCTGCATTGGTATGTTCCAGTGAGACAGGGATGTTATGGAGGGTACAGGTTCAGGGCATATTTGTGTGGAGTTCTGCATTGGTACGTTCCAGTGAGACAGGGTGTTTATGGAGGTGTACAGGTTCAGGGCATATTTGTGTGGAGTTCTGTATTGGTACGCTCCAGTGAGACAGGGAGGTTATGGAGGGTACAGGTTCAGGGTATATTTTTGTGGAATTCTGCAGTGGGACGTTCCAATGAGACAGGGAGAATATGGACGGGTACATGTTCAGGGCATATTTGTGTGGAGTTCTGCAGTGGTACGTTCCAGTGAGACAGGGAGAATATGGAAGGGTACATGTTCAGGGCATATTAGTGTGGAGTTCTGCATTGGTACGTTCCAGTGAGACAGAGCGGTTATGGAGGGGTACAGGTTCAGGGCATATTTGTGTGGTGTTCTGCAGTGGTACGTTCGAGTGAGACAAGGAGGTTATGCAGGGTACAGGTTCAGGGCATATTTGTGTGGAGTTCTGCAGTGGTACGTTCCAGTGAGACAGGGAGGTTATGGACGGGTACAGTTTCAGGGCATATTTGTGTGGAGTTCCGCAATGGTACGTTCCAGTGAGACAGGGAGGTTATGCAGGGTACAGGGTCAGGGCATATTTGAGTGGAGTTCGGCATTGGTGCGTTCCAGTGAGACAGAGAGGTTATGGACGGGTACAGTTTCAGGGCATATTTGTGTGGAGTTCTGCATTGGTACGTTCCAGTGAGACAAGGTGGTTATGGAGGGGTACAGGTTCAGGGCATATTTGAGTGGAGATCGGCATTGGTGCGTTCCAGTGAGACAGGGAGTTTATGCAGGGTACCGGTTCAGGGCATATTTGTGTGGAGTTCTGCAGTGGTACGTTCCAGTGAGACAGGGAGGTTATGGATGGGTACAGTTTCAGGGCATATTTGTGTGTAGTTCCGCATTGGTACTTTCCAGTCAGACAGGGAGTTTATGGAGTGTACAGGTTTATGGCAAATTTGAGTGGAGTTCTGCAGTGGGGCGTTCCAGTGAGACAGGGAGGTTATGGACGGGTACAGGTTCAGGGCATATTTGTGTGGAGTTCTGCATTGGTACGTTCCAGTAAGACAGGGAAGTTACGGAGGGTTACAGGTTCAGGGCATATTTGTGTGGAGTTCTGCATTGGTACATTCCAGTGAGACCGGGAAGTTATGGAGGGTACTGCATCAGGGCATATTAGTGTGGAGTTCTGCATTGGTACTTTCCAGTGAGACAGGGAGGTTATGGAGGGTACAGGTTCAATGCATATTTGTCTGGAGTTCTGCAGTGGGACGTTCCACTGAGACTGGGAGAATATGGACGGGTACATGTTCAGGGCATATTTGTGTGGAGTTCTGCATTGGTATGTTCCAGTGAGCCAGGGCGGTTATTGCGGGGTACAGGTTCAGTGCATATTTGTGTGGTGTTCTGCAGTGGTACGTTCCAGTGAGAGAGGGAGGTTATGCAGGGTACAGGTTCAGGTCATATTTGTGTGGAGTTCTGCATTGGTATGTTCCAGTGAGACAGGGAGGTTATGGAGGGTACAGGTTCAGGGCATATTTGTGTGGAGTTCTGCATTGGTACGTTCCAGTGAGACAGGGTGTTTATGGAGGTGTACAGGTTCAGGGCATATTTGTGTGGAGTTCTGTATTGGTACGCTCCAGTGAGACAGGGAGGTTATGGAGGGTACAGGTTCAGGGTATATTTTTGTGGAATTCTGCAGTGGGACGTTCCAATGAGACAGGGAGAATATGGACGGGTACATGTTCAGGGCATATTTGTGTGGAGTTCTGCAGTGGTACGTTCCAGTGAGACAGGGAGAATATAGAAGGGTACATGTTCAGGGCATATTAGTGTGGAGTTCTGCATTGGTACGTTCCAGTGAGACAGAGCGGTTATGGAGGGGTACAGGTTCAGGGCATATTTGTGTGGTGTTCTGCAGTGGTACGTTCGAGTGAGACAAGGAGGTTATGCAGGGTACAGGTTCAGGGCATATTTGTGTGGAGTTCTGCAGTGGTACGTTCCAGTGAGACAGGGAGGTTATGGACGGGTACAGTTTCAGGGCATATTTGTGTGGAGTTCCGCAATGGTACGTTCCAGTGAGACAGGGAGGTTATGCAGGGTACAGGTTCAGGGCATATTTGAGTGGAGTTCGGCATTGGTGCGTTCCAGTGAGACAGAGAGGTTATGGACGGGTACAGTTTCAGGGCATATTTGTGTGGAGTTCTGCAGTGGTACGTTCCAGTGAGACAGGGAGAATATAGAAGGGTACATGTTCAGGGCATATTAGTGTGGAGTTCTGCATTGGTACGTTCCAGTGAGACAGAGCGGTTATGGAGGGGTACAGGTTCAGGGCATATTTGTGTGGTGTTCTGCAGTGGTACGTTCGAGTGAGACAAGGAGGTTATGCAGGGTACAGGTTCAGGGCATATTTGTGTGGAGTTCTGCAGTGGTACGTTCCAGTGAGACAGGGAGGTTATGGACGGGTACAGTTTCAGGGCATATTTGTGTGGAGTTCCGCAATGGTACGTTCCAGTGAGACAGGGAGGTTATGCAGGGTACAGGTTCAGGGCATATTTGAGTGGAGTTCGGCATTGGTGCGTTCCAGTGAGACAGAGAGGTTATGGACGGGTACAGTTTCAGGGCATATTTGTGTGGAGTTCTGCATTGGTACGTTCCAGTGAGACAAGGTGGTTATGGAGGGGTACAGGTTCAGGGCATATTTGAGTGGAGATCGGCATTGGTGCGTTCCAGTGAGACAGGGAGTTTATGCAGGGTACCGGTTCAGGGCATATTTGTGTGGAGTTCTGCAGTGGTACGTTCCAGTGAGAGAGGGAGGTTATGGATGGGTACAGTTTCAGGGCATATTTGTGTGTAGTTCCGCATTGGTACTTTCCAGTCAGACAGGGAGTTTATGGAGTGTACAGGTTTATGGCAAATTTGAGTGGAGTTCTGCAGTGGGGTGTTCCAGTGAGACAGGGAGGTTATGGACGGGTACAGGTTCAGGGCATATTTGTGTGGAGTTCTGCATTGGTACGTTCCAGTAAGACAGGGAAGTTACGGAGGGTTACAGGTTCAGGGCATATTTGTGTGGAGTTCTGCATTGGTACATTCCAGTGAGACCGGGAGGTTATGGAGGGTACAGCATCAGGGCATATTAGTGTGGAGTTCTGCATTGGTACTTTCCAGTGAGACAGGGAGGTTATGGAGGGTACAGGTTCAATGCATATTTGTCTGGAGTTCTGCAGTGGGACGTTCCACTGAGACTGGGAGAATATGGACGGGTACATGTTCAGGGCATATTTGTGTGGAGTTCTGCATTGGTATGTTCCAGTGAGCCAGGGCGGTTATTGCGGGGTACAGGTTCAGTGCATATTTGTGTGGTGTTCTGCAGTGGTACGTTCCAGTGAGAGAGGGAGGTTATGCAGGGTACAGGTTCAGGTCATATTTGTGTGGAGTTCTGCATTGGTATGTTCCAGTGAGACAGGGAGGTTATGGAGGGTACAGGTTCAGGGCATATTTGTGTGGAGTTCTGCATTGGTACGTTCCAGTGAGACAGGGTGTTTATGGAGGTGTACAGGTTCAGGGCATATTTGTGTGGAGTTTTGTATTGGTACGCTCCAGTGAGACAGGGAGCTTATGGAGGGTACCGGTTCAGGGCATATTTGTGTGGAGTTCTGCAGTGGTACGTTCCAGTGAGACAGGGAGGTTATGGATGGGTACAGTTTCAAGGCATATTTGTGTGTAGTTCCGCATTGGTACTTTCCAGTCAGACAGGGAGGTTATGGATGGGTACAGTTTCAGGGCATATTTGTGTGTAGTTCCGCATTGGTACTTTCCAGTCAGACAGGGAGTTTATGGAGGGTACAGGTTTATGGCAAATTTGAGTGGAGTTCTGCAGTGGGGCGTTCCAGTGAGACAGGGAGGTTATGGACGGGTACAGGTTCAGGGCGTATTTGTGTGGAGTTCTGCATTGCTACGTTCCAGTGAGACAGGGAAGTTATGGAGGGTTACAGGTTCAGGGCATATTTGTGTGGAGTTCTGCATTGGTACATTCCAGTGAGACCGGGAGGTTATGGAGGGTACAGCATCAGGGCATATTTGTTTGGAGTTCTGCATTGGTACTTTCCAGTGAGACAGGGAGGTTATGGAGGGTACAGGTTCAATGCATATTTGTGTGGAGTTCTGCAGTGGGACGTTCCACTGAGACTGGGAGAATATGGACGGGTACATGTTCAGGGCATATTTGTGTGGAGTTCTGCATTGGTATGATCCAGTGAGCCAGGGCGGTTATTGCGGGGTACAGGTTCAGTGCATATTTGTGTGGTGTTCTGCAGTGGTACGTTCCAGTGAGAGAGGGAGGTTATGCAGGGTACAGGTTCAGGTCATATTTGTGTGGAGTTCTGCATTGGTATGTTCCAGTGAGACAGGGATGTTATGGAGGGTACAGGTTCAGGGCATATTTGTGTGGAGTTCTGCATTGGTACGTTCCAGTGAGACAGGGTGTTTATGGAGGTGTACAGGTTCAGGGCATATTTGTGTGGAGTTCTGTATTGGTACGCTCCAGTGAGACAGGGAGGTTATGGAGGGTACAGGTTCAGGGTATATTTTTGTGGAATTCTGCAGTGGGACGTTCCAATGAGACAGGGAGAATATGGACGGGTACATGTTCAGGGCATATTTGTGTGGAGTTCTGCAGTGGTACGTTCCAGTGAGACAGGGAGAATATGGAAGGGTACATGTTCAGGGCATATTAGTGTGGAGTTCTGCATTGGTACGTTCCAGTGAGACAGAGCGGTTATGGAGGGGTACAGGTTCAGGGCATATTTGTGTGGTGTTCTGCAGTGGTACGTTCGAGTGAGACAAGGAGGTTATGCAGGGTACAGGTTCAGGGCATATTTGTGTGGAGTTCTGCAGTGGTACGTTCCAGTGAGACAGGGAGGTTATGGACGGGTACAGTTTCAGGGCATATTTGTGTGGAGTTCCGCAATGGTACGTTCCAGTGAGACAGGGAGGTTATGCAGGGTACAGGGTCAGGGCATATTTGAGTGGAGTTCGGCATTGGTGCGTTCCAGTGAGACAGAGAGGTTATGGACGGGTACAGTTTCAGGGCATATTTGTGTGGAGTTCTGCATTGGTACGTTCCAGTGAGACAAGGTGGTTATGGAGGGGTACAGGTTCAGGGCATATTTGAGTGGAGATCGGCATTGGTGCGTTCCAGTGAGACAGGGAGTTTATGCAGGGTACCGGTTCAGGGCATATTTGTGTGGAGTTCTGCAGTGGTACGTTCCAGTGAGACAGGGAGGTTATGGATGGGTACAGTTTCAGGGCATATTTGTGTGTAGTTCCGCATTGGTACTTTCCAGTCAGACAGGGAGTTTATGGAGTGTACAGGTTTATGGCAAATTTGAGTGGAGTTCTGCAGTGGGGCGTTCCAGTGAGACAGGGAGGTTATGGACGGGTACAGGTTCAGGGCATATTTGTGTGGAGTTCTGCATTGGTACGTTCCAGTAAGACAGGGAAGTTACGGAGGGTTACAGGTTCAGGGCATATTTGTGTGGAGTTCTGCATTGGTACATTCCAGTGAGACCGGGAAGTTATGGAGGGTACTGCATCAGGGCATATTAGTGTGGAGTTCTGCATTGGTACTTTCCAGTGAGACAGGGAGGTTATGGAGGGTACAGGTTCAATGCATATTTGTCTGGAGTTCTGCAGTGGGACGTTCCACTGAGACTGGGAGAATATGGACGGGTACATGTTCAGGGCATATTTGTGTGGAGTTCTGCATTGGTATGTTCCAGTGAGCCAGGGCGGTTATTGCGGGGTACAGGTTCAGTGCATATTTGTGTGGTGTTCTGCAGTGGTACGTTCCAGTGAGAGAGGGAGGTTATGCAGGGTACAGGTTCAGGTCATATTTGTGTGGAGTTCTGCATTGGTATGTTCCAGTGAGACAGGGAGGTTATGGAGGGTACAGGTTCAGGGCATATTTGTGTGGAGTTCTGCATTGGTACGTTCCAGTGAGACAGGGTGTTTATGGAGGTGTACAGGTTCAGGGCATATTTGTGTGGAGTTCTGTATTGGTACGCTCCAGTGAGACAGGGAGGTTATGGAGGGTACAGGTTCAGGGTATATTTTTGTGGAATTCTGCAGTGGGACGTTCCAATGAGACAGGGAGAATATGGACGGGTACATGTTCAGGGCATATTTGTGTGGAGTTCTGCAGTGGTACGTTCCAGTGAGACAGGGAGAATATAGAAGGGTACATGTTCAGGGCATATTAGTGTGGAGTTCTGCATTGGTACGTTCCAGTGAGACAGAGCGGTTATGGAGGGGTACAGGTTCAGGGCATATTTGTGTGGTGTTCTGCAGTGGTACGTTCGAGTGAGACAAGGAGGTTATGCAGGGTACAGGTTCAGGGCATATTTGTGTGGAGTTCTGCAGTGGTACGTTCCAGTGAGACAGGGAGGTTATGGACGGGTACAGTTTCAGGGCATATTTGTGTGGAGTTCCGCAATGGTACGTTCCAGTGAGACAGGGAGGTTATGCAGGGTACAGGTTCAGGGCATATTTGAGTGGAGTTCGGCATTGGTGCGTTCCAGTGAGACAGAGAGGTTATGGACGGGTACAGTTTCAGGGCATATTTGTGTGGAGTTCTGCATTGGTACGTTCCAGTGAGACAAGGTGGTTATGGAGGGGTACAGGTTCAGGGCATATTTGAGTGGAGATCGGCATTGGTGCGTTCCAGTGAGACAGGGAGTTTATGCAGGGTACCGGTTCAGGGCATATTTGTGTGGAGTTCTGCAGTGGTACGTTCCAGTGAGAGAGGGAGGTTATGGATGGGTACAGTTTCAGGGCATATTTGTGTGTAGTTCCGCATTGGTACTTTCCAGTCAGACAGGGAGTTTATGGAGTGTACAGGTTTATGGCAAATTTGAGTGGAGTTCTGCAGTGGGGTGTTCCAGTGAGACAGGGAGGTTATGGACGGGTACAGGTTCAGGGCATATTTGTGTGGAGTTCTGCATTGGTACGTTCCAGTAAGACAGGGAAGTTACGGAGGGTTACAGGTTCAGGGCATATTTGTGTGGAGTTCTGCATTGGTACATTCCAGTGAGACCGGGAGGTTATGGAGGGTACAGCATCAGGGCATATTAGTGTGGAGTTCTGCATTGGTACTTTCCAGTGAGACAGGGAGGTTATGGAGGGTACAGGTTCAATGCATATTTGTCTGGAGTTCTGCAGTGGGACGTTCCACTGAGACTGGGAGAATATGGACGGGTACATGTTCAGGGCATATTTGTGTGGAGTTCTGCATTGGTATGTTCCAGTGAGCCAGGGCGGTTATTGCGGGGTACAGGTTCAGTGCATATTTGTGTGGTGTTCTGCAGTGGTACGTTCCAGTGAGAGAGGGAGGTTATGCAGGGTACAGGTTCAGGTCATATTTGTGTGGAGTTCTGCATTGGTATGTTCCAGTGAGACAGGGAGGTTATGGAGGGTACAGGTTCAGGGCATATTTGTGTGGAGTTCTGCATTGGTACGTTCCAGTGAGACAGGGTGTTTATGGAGGTGTACAGGTTCAGGGCATATTTGTGTGGAGTTTTGTATTGGTACGCTCCAGTGAGACAGGGAGCTTATGGAGGGTACCGGTTCAGGGCATATTTGTGTGGAGTTCTGCAGTGGTACGTTCCAGTGAGACAGGGAGGTTATGGATGGGTACAGTTTCAGGGCATATTTGTGTGTAGTTCCGCATTGGTACTTTCCAGTCAGACAGGGAGCTTATGGAGTGTACAGGTTTATGGCAAATTTGAGTGGAGTTCTGCAGTGGGGCGTTCCAGTGAGACAGGGAGGTTATGGACGGGTACAGGTTCAGGGCATATTTGTGTGGAGTTCTGCATTGGTACGTTCCAGTAAGACAGGGAAGTTACGGAGGGTTACAGGTTCAGGGCATATTTGTGTGGAGTTCTGCATTGGTACATTCCAGTGAGACCGGGAAGTTATGGAGGGTACTGCATCAGGGCATATTAGTGTGGAGTTCTGCATTGGTACTTTCCAGTGAGACAGGGAGGTTATGGAGGGTACAGGTTCAATGCATATTTGTCTGGAGTTCTGCAGTGGGACGTTCCACTGAGACTGGGAGAATATGGACGGGTACATGTTCAGGGCATATTTGTGTGGAGTTCTGCATTGGTATGTTCCAGTGAGCCAGGGCGGTTATTGCGGGGTACAGGTTCAGTGCATATTTGTGTGGTGTTCTGCAGTGGTACGTTCCAGTGAGAGAGGGAGGTTATGCAGGGTACAGGTTCAGGTCATATTTGTGTGGAGTTCTGCATTGGTATGTTCCAGTGAGACAGGGAGGTTATGGAGGGTACAGGTTCAGGGCATATTTGTGTGGAGTTCTGCATTGGTACGTTCCAGTGAGACAGGGTGTTTATGGAGGTGTACAGGTTCAGGGCATATTTGTGTGGAGTTCTGTATTGGTACGCTCCAGTGAGACAGGGAGGTTATGGAGGGTACAGGTTCAGGGTATATTTTTGTGGAATTCTGCAGTGGGACGTTCCAATGAGACAGGGAGAATATGGACGGGTACATGTTCAGGGCATATTTGTGTGGAGTTCTGCAGTGGTACGTTCCAGTGAGACAGGGAGAATATAGAAGGGTACATGTTCAGGGCATATTAGTGTGGAGTTCTGCATTGGTACGTTCCAGTGAGACAGAGCGGTTATGGAGGGGTACAGGTTCAGGGCATATTTGTGTGGTGTTCTGCAGTGGTACGTTCGAGTGAGACAAGGAGGTTATGCAGGGTACAGGTTCAGGGCATATTTGTGTGGAGTTCTGCAGTGGTACGTTCCAGTGAGACAGGGAGGTTATGGACGGGTACAGTTTCAGGGCATATTTGTGTGGAGTTCCGCAATGGTACGTTCCAGTGAGACAGGGAGGTTATGCAGGGTACAGGTTCAGGGCATATTTGAGTGGAGTTCGGCATTGGTGCGTTCCAGTGAGACAGAGAGGTTATGGACGGGTACAGTTTCAGGGCATATTTGTGTGGAGTTCTGCATTGGTACGTTCCAGTGAGACAAGGTGGTTATGGAGGGGTACAGGTTCAGGGCATATTTGAGTGGAGATCGGCATTGGTGCGTTCCAGTGAGACAGGGAGTTTATGCAGGGTACCGGTTCAGGGCATATTTGTGTGGAGTTCTGCAGTGGTACGTTCCAGTGAGAGAGGGAGGTTATGGATGGGTACAGTTTCAGGGCATATTTGTGTGTAGTTCCGCATTGGTACTTTCCAGTCAGACAGGGAGTTTATGGAGTGTACAGGTTTATGGCAAATTTGAGTGGAGTTCTGCAGTGGGGTGTTCCAGTGAGACAGGGAGGTTATGGACGGGTACAGGTTCAGGGCATATTTGTGTGGAGTTCTGCATTGGTACGTTCCAGTAAGACAGGGAAGTTACGGAGGGTTACAGGTTCAGGGCATATTTGTGTGGAGTTCTGCATTGGTACATTCCAGTGAGACCGGGAGGTTATGGAGGGTACAGCATCAGGGCATATTAGTGTGGAGTTCTGCATTGGTACTTTCCAGTGAGACAGGGAGGTTATGGAGGGTACAGGTTCAATGCATATTTGTCTGGAGTTCTGCAGTGGGACGTTCCACTGAGACTGGGAGAATATGGACGGGTACATGTTCAGGGCATATTTGTGTGGAGTTCTGCATTGGTATGTTCCAGTGAGCCAGGGCGGTTATTGCGGGGTACAGGTTCAGTGCATATTTGTGTGGTGTTCTGCAGTGGTACGTTCCAGTGAGAGAGGGAGGTTATGCAGGGTACAGGTTCAGGTCATATTTGTGTGGAGTTCTGCATTGGTATGTTCCAGTGAGACAGGGAGGTTATGGAGGGTACAGGTTCAGGGCATATTTGTGTGGAGTTCTGCATTGGTACGTTCCAGTGAGACAGGGTGTTTATGGAGGTGTACAGGTTCAGGGCATATTTGTGTGGAGTTTTGTATTGGTACGCTCCAGTGAGACAGGGAGCTTATGGAGGGTACCGGTTCAGGGTATATTTTTGTGGAATTCTGCAGTGGGACGTTCCACTGAGACAGGGAGAATATGGACGGGTACATGTTCAGGGCATATTTGTGTGGAGTTCTGCAGTGGTAAGTTCCAGTGAGACAGGGAGAATATGGAAGGGTACATGTTCAGGGCATATTAGTGTGGAGTTCTGCATTGGTACGTTCCAGTGAGACAGAGCGGTTATGGAGGGGTACAGGTTCAGGGCATATTTGTGTGGTGTTCTGCAGTGGTACGTTCGAGTGAGACAAGGAGGTTATGCAGGGTACAGGTTCAGGGCATATTTGTGTGGAGTTCTGCAGTGGTACGTTCCAGTGAGACAGGGAGGTTATGGACGGGTACAGTTTCAGGGCATATTTGTGTGGAGTTCCGCAATGGTACGTTCCAGTGAGACAGGGAGGTTATGCAGGGTACAGGTTCAGGGCATATTTGAGTGGAGTTCGGCAATGGTGCGTTCCAGTGAGACAGAGAGGTTATGGACGGGTACAGTTTCAGGGCATATTTGTGTGGAGTTCTGCATTGGTACGTTCCAGTGAGACAAGGTGGTTATGGAGGGGTACAGGTTCAGGGCATATTTGAGTGGAGATCGGCATTGGTGCGTTCCAGGGAGACAGGGAGTTTATGCAGGGTACCGGTTCAGGGCATATTTGTGTGGAGTTCTGCAGTGGTACGTTCCAGTGAGACAGGGAGGTTATGGATGGGTACAGTTTCAGGGCATATTTGTGTGTAGTTCCGCATTGGTACTTTCCAGTCAGACAGGGAGTTTATGGAGTGTACAGGTTTATGGCAAATTTGAGTGGAGTTCTGCAGTGGGGCGTTCCAGTGAGACAGGGAGGATATGGACGGGTACAGGTTCAGGGCATATTTGTGTGGAGTTCTGCATTGGTACGTTCCAGTAAGACAGGGAAGTTACGGAGGGTTACAGGTTCAGGGCATATTTGTGTGGAGTTCTGCATTGGTACATTCCAGTGAGACCGGGAGGTTATGGAGGGTACAGCATCAGGGCATATTAGTGTGGAGTTCTGCATTGGTACTTTCCAGTGAGACAGGGAGGTTATGGAGGGTACAGGTTCAATGCATATTTGTCTGGAGTTCTGCAGTGGGACGTTCCACTGAGACTGGGAGAATATGGACGGGTACATGTTCAGGGCATATTTGTGTGGAGTTCTGCATTGGTATGTTCCAGTGAGCCAGGGCGGTTTTTGCGGGGTACAGGTTCAGTGCATATTTGTGTGGTGTTCTGCAGTGGTACGTTCCAGTGAGAGAGGGAGGTTATGCAGGGTACAGGTTCAGGTCATATTTGTGTGGAGTTCTGCATTGGTATGTTCCAGTGAGACAGGGAGGTTATGGAGGGTACAGGTTCAGGGCATATTTGTGTGGAGTTCTGCATTGGTACGTTCCAGTGAGACAGGGTGTTTATGGAGGTGTACAGGTTCAGGGCATATTTGTGTGGAGTTTTGTATTGGTACGCTCCAGTGAGACAGGGAGGTTATGGAGGGTACAGGTTCAGGGTATATTTTTGTGGTATTCTGCAGTGGGACGTTCCACTGAGACAGGGAGAATATGGACGGGTACATGTTCAGGGCATATTTGTGTGGAGTTCTGCAGTGGTACGTTCCAGTGAGACGGGGAGAATATGGACGGGTACATGTTCAGGGCATATTAGTGTGGAGTTCTGCATTGGTACGTTCCAGTGAGACAGAGCGGTTATGGAGGGGTACAGGTTCAGGGCATATTTGTGTGGTGTTCTGCAGTGGTACGTTCGAGTGAGACAAGGAGGTTATGCAGGGTACAGGTTCAGGGCATATTTGTGTGGAGTTCTGCAGTGGTACGTTCCAGTGAGACAGGGAGGTTATGGACGGGTAAAGTTTCAGGGCATATTTGTGTGGAGTTCCGCAATGGTACGTTCCAGTGAGACAGGGAGGTTATGCAGGGTACAGGTTCAGGGCATATTTGAGTGGAGTTCGGCAATGGTGCGTTCCAGTGAGACAGAGAGGTTATGGACGGGTACAGTTTCAGGGCATATTTGTGTGGAGTTCTGCATTGGTACGTTCCAGTGAGACAAGGTGGTTATGGAGGGGTACAGGTTCAGGGCATATTTGTGTGGAGTTCTGCAGTGGTACGTTCCAGTGAGACAGGGAGAATATGGACGGGTACATGTTCAGGGCATATTAGTGTGGAGATCGGCATTGGTGCGTTCCAGGGAGACAGGGAGTTTATGCAGGGTACCGGTTCAGGGCATATTTGTGTGGAGTTCTGCAGTGGTACGTTCCAGTGAGACAGGGAGGTTATGGATGGGTACAGTTTCAAGGCATATTTGTGTGTAGTTCCGCATTGGTACTTTCCAGTCAGACAGGGAGGTTATGGATGGGTACAGTTTCAGGGCATATTTGTGTGTAGTTCCGCATTGGTACTTTCCAGTCAGACAGGGAGTTTATGGAGGGTACAGGTTTATGGCAAATTTGATTGGAGTTCTGCAGTGGGGCGTTCCAGTGAGACAGGGAGGTTATGGACGGGTACAGGTTCAGGGCGTATTTGTGTGGAGTTCTGCATTGGTACGTTCCAGTGAGACAGGGAAGTTATGGAGGGTTACAGGTTCAGGGCATATTTGTGTGGAGTTCTGCATTGGTACATTCCAGTGAGACCGGGAGGTTATGGAGGGTACAGCATCAGGGCATATTAGTGTGGAGTTCTGCATTGGTACTTTCCAGTGAGACAGGGAGGTTATGGAGGGTACAGGTTCAATGCATATTTGTCTGGAGTTCTGCAGTGGGACGTTCCACTGAGACTGGGAGAATATGGACGGGTACATGTTCAGGGCATATTTGTGTGGAGTTCTGCATTGGTATGTTCCAGTGAGCCAGGGCGGTTATTGCGGGGTACAGGTTCAGTGCATATTTGTGTGTTGTTCTGCAGTGGTACGTTCCAGTGAGAGAGGGAGGTTATGCAGGGTACAGGTTCAGGTCATATTTGTGTGGAGTTCTGCATTGGTATGTTCCAGTGAGACAGGGAGGTTATGGAGGGTACAGGTTCAGGGCATATTTGTGTGGAGTTCTGCATTGGTACGTTCCAGTGAGACAGGGTGTTTATGGAGGTGTACAGGTTCAGGGCATATTTGTGTGGAGTTTTGTATTGGTACGCTCCAGTGAGACAGGGAGCTTATGGAGGGTACAGGTTCAGGGTATATTTTTGTGGAATTCTGCAGTGGGACGTTCCACTGAGACAGGGAGAATATGGACGGGTACATGTTCAGGGCATATTTGTGTGGAGTTCTGCAGTGGTAAGTTCCAGTGAGACAGGGAGAATATGGAAGGGTACATGTTCAGGGCATATTAGTGTGGAGTTCTGCATTGGTACGTTCCAGTGAGACAGAGCGGTTATGGAGGGGTACAGGTTCAGGGCATATTTGTGTGGTGTTCTGCAGTGGTACGTTCGAGTGAGACAAGGAGGTTATGCAGGGTACAGGTTCAGGGCATATTTGTGTGGAGTTCTGCAGTGGTACGTTCCAGTGAGACAGGGAGGTTATGGACGGGTACAGTTTCAGGGCATATTTGTGTGGAGTTCCGCAATGGTACGTTCCAGTGAGACAGGGAGGTTATGCAGGGTACAGGTTCAGGGCATATTTGAGTGGAGTTCGGCAATGGTGCGTTCCAGTGAGACAGAGAGGTTATGGACGGGTACAGTTTCAGGGCATATTTGTGTGGAGTTCTGCATTGGTACGTTCCAGTGAGACAGAGAGGTTATGGACGGGTACAGGTTCAATGCATATTTGTGTGGAGTTCTGCAGTGGGACGTTCCACTGAGACTGGGAGAATATGGACGGGTACATGTTCAGGGCATATTTGTGTGGAGTTCTGCATTGGTATGATCCAGTGAGCCAGGGCGGTTATTGCGGGGTACAGGTTCAGTGCATATTTGTGTGGTGTTCTGCAGTGGTACGTTCCAGTGAGAGAGGGAGGTTATGCAGGGTACAGGTTCAGGTCATATTTGTGTGGAGTTCTGCATTGGTATGTTCCAGTGAGACAGGGATGTTATGGAGGGTACAGGTTCAGGGCATATTTGTGTGGAGTTCTGCATTGGTACGTTCCAGTGAGACAGGGTGTTTATGGAGGTGTACAGGTTCAGGGCATATTTGTGTGGAGTTCTGTATTGGTACGCTCCAGTGAGACAGGGAGGTTATGGAGGGTACAGGTTCAGGGTATATTTTTGTGGAATTCTGCAGTGGGACGTTCCAATGAGACAGGGAGAATATGGACGGGTACATGTTCAGGGCATATTTGTGTGGAGTTCTGCAGTGGTACGTTCCAGTGAGACAGGGAGAATATGGAAGGGTACATGTTCAGGGCATATTAGTGTGGAGTTCTGCATTGGTACGTTCCAGTGAGACAGAGCGGTTATGGAGGGGTACAGGTTCAGGGCATATTTGTGTGGTGTTCTGCAGTGGTACGTTCGAGTGAGACAAGGAGGTTATGCAGGGTACAGGTTCAGGGCATATTTGTGTGGAGTTCTGCAGTGGTACGTTCCAGTGAGACAGGGAGGTTATGGACGGGTACAGTTTCAGGGCATATTTGTGTGGAGTTCCGCAATGGTACGTTGCAGTGAGACAGGGAGGTTATGCAGGGTACAGGGTCAGGGCATATTTGAGTGGAGTTCGGCATTGGTGCGTTCCAGTGAGACAGAGAGGTTATGGACGGGTACAGTTTCAGGGCATATTTGTGTGGAGTTCTGCATTGGTACGTTCCAGTGAGACAAGGTGGTTATGGAGGGGTACAGGTTCAGGGCATATTTGAGTGGAGATCGGCATTGGTGCGTTCCAGTGAGACAGGGAGTTTATGCAGGGTACCGGTTCAGGGCATATTTGTGTGGAGTTCTGCAGTGGTACGTTCCAGTGAGACAGGGAGGTTATGGATGGGTACAGTTTCAGGGCATATTTGTGTGTAGTTCCGCATTGGTACTTTCCAGTCAGACAGGGAGTTTATGGAGTGTACAGGTTTATGGCAAATTTGAGTGGAGTTCTGCAGTGGGGCGTTCCAGTGAGACAGGGAGGTTATGGACGGGTACAGGTTCAGGGCATATTTGTGTGGAGTTCTGCATTGGTACGTTCCAGTAAGACAGGGAAGTTACGGAGGGTTACAGGTTCAGGGCATATTTGTGTGGAGTTCTGCATTGGTACATTCCAGTGAGACCGGGAGGTTATGGAGGGTACAGCATCAGGGCATATTAGTGTGGAGTTCTGCATTGGTACTTTCCAGTGAGACAGGGAGGTTATGGAGGGTACAGGTTCAATGCATATTTGTCTGGAGTTCTGCAGTGGGACGTTCCACTGAGACTGGGAGAATATGGACGGGTACATGTTCAGGGCATATTTGTGTGGAGTTCTGCATTGGTATGTTCCAGTGAGCCAGGGCGGTTATTGCGGGGTACAGGTTCAGTGCATGTTTGTGTGGTGTTCTGCAGTGGTACGTTCCAGTGAGAGAGGGAGGTTATGCAGGGTACAGGTTCAGGTCATATTTGTGTGGAGTTCTGCATTGGTATGTTCCAGTGAGACAGGGAGGTTATGGAGGGTACAGGTTCAGGGCATATTTGTGTGGAGTTCTGCATTGGTACGTTCCAGTGAGACAGGGTGTTTATGGAGGTGTACAGGTTCAGGGCATATTTGTGTGGAGTTTTGTATTGGTACGCTCCAGTGAGACAGGGAGCTTATGGAGGGTACAGGTTCAGGGTATATTTTTGTGGAATTCTGCAGTGGGACGTTCCACTGAGACAGGGAGAATATGGACGGGTACATGTTCAGGGCATATTTGTGTGGAGTTCTGCAGTGGTAAGTTCCAGTGAGACAGGGAGAATATGGAAGGGTACATGTTCAGGGCATATTAGTGTGGAGTTCTGCATTGGTACGTTCCAGTGAGACAGAGCGGTTATGGAGGGGTACAGGTTCAGGGCATATTTGTGTGGTGTTCTGCAGTGGTACGTTCGAGTGAGACAAGGAGGTTATGCAGGGTACAGGTTCAGGGCATATTTGTGTGGAGTTCTGCAGTGGTACGTTCCAGTGAGACAGGGAGGTTATGGACGGGTACAGTTTCAGGGCATATTTGTGTGGAGTTCCGCAATGGTACGTTCCAGTGAGACAGGGAGGTTATGCAGGGTACATGTTCAGGGCATATTTGAGTGGAGTTCGGCAATGGTGCGTTCCAGTGAGACAGAGAGGTTATGGACGGGTACAGTTTCAGGGCATATTTGTGTGGAGTTCTGCATTGGTACGTTCCAGTGAGACAAGGTGGTTATGGAGGGGTACAGGTTCAGGGCATATTTGAGTGGAGATCGGCATTGGTGCGTTCCAGGGAGACAGGGAGTTTATGCAGGGTACCGGTTCAGGGCATATTTGTGTGGAGTTCTGCAGTGGAACGTTCCAGTGAGACTGGGAGGTTATGGATGGGTACAGTTTCAGGGCATATTTGTGTGTAGTTCCGCATTGGTACTTTCCAGTCTGACAGGGAGTTTATGGAGTGTACAGGTTTATGGCAAATTTGAGTGGAGTTCTGCAGTGGGGCGTTCCAGTGAGACAGGGAGGATATGGACGGGTACAGGTTCAGGGCATATTTGTGTGGAGTTCTGCATTGGTACGTTCCAGTAAGACAGGGAAGTTACGGAGGGTTACAGGTTCAGGGCATATTTGTGTGGAGTTCTGCATTGGTACATTCCAGTGAGACCGGGAGGTTATGGAGGGTACAGCATCAGGGCATATTAGTGTGGAGTTCTGCATTGGTACTTTCCAGTGAGACAGGGAGGTTATGGAGGGTACAGGTTCAATGCATATTTGTCTGGAGTTCTGCAGTGGGACGTTCCACTGAGACTGGGAGAATATGGACGGGTACATGTTCAGGGCATATTTGTGTGGAGTTCTGCATTGGTATGTTCCAGTGAGCCAGGGCGGTTTTTGCGGGGTACAGGTTCAGTGCATATTTGTGTGGTGTTCTGCAGTGGTACGTTCCAGTGAGAGAGGGAGGTTATGCAGGGTACAGGTTCAGGTCATATTTGTGTGGAGTTCTGCATTGGTATGTTCCAGTGAGACAGGGAGGTTATGGAGGGTACAGGTTCAGGGCATATTTGTGTGGAGTTCTGCATTGGTACGTTCCAGTGAGACAGGGAGGTTATGGAGGGTACAGGTTCAGGGTATATTTTTGTGGAATTCTGCAGTGGGACGTTCCACTGAGACAGGGAGAATATGGACGGGTACATGTTCAGGGCATATTTGTGTGGAGTTCTGCAGTGGTACGTTCCAGTGAGACGGGGAGAATATGGACGGGTACATGTTCAGGGCATATTAGTGTGGAGTTCTGCATTGGTATGTTCCAGTGAGACAGAGCGGTTATGGAGGGGTACAGGTTCAGGGCATATTTGTGTGGTGTTCTGCAGTGGTACGTTCGAGTGAGACAAGGAGGTTATGCAGGGTACAGGTTCAGGGCATATTTGTGTGGAGTTCTGCAGTGGTACGTTCCAGTGAGACAGGGAGGTTATGGACGGGTACAGTTTCAGGGCATATTTGTGTGGAGTTCCGCAATGGTACGTTCCAGTGAGACAGGGAGGTTATGCAGGGTACAGGTTCAGGGCATATTTGAGTGGAGTTCGGCAATGGTGCGTTCCAGTGAGACAGAGAGGTTATGGACGGGTACAGTTTCAGGGCATATTTGTGTGGAGTTCTGCATTGGTACGTTCCAGTGAGACAAGGTGGTTATGGAGGGGTACAGGTTCAGGGCATATTTGTGTGGAGTTCTGCAGTGGTACGTTCCAGTGAGACAGGGAGAATATGGACGGGTACATGTTCAGGGCATATTAGTGTGGAGATCGGCATTGGTGCGTTCCAGGGAGACAGGGAGTTTATGCAGGGTACCGGTTCAGGGCATATTTGTGTGGAGTTCTGCAGTGGTACGTTCCAGTGAGACAGGGAGGTTATGGATGGGTACAGTTTCAAGGCATATTTGTGTGTAGTTCCGCATTGGTACTTTCCAGTCTGACAGGGAGGTTATGGATGGGTACAGTTTCAGGGCATATTTGTGTGTAGTTCCGCATTGGTACTTTCCAGTCAGACAGGGAGTTTATGGAGGGTACAGGTTTATGGCAAATTTGCTTGGAGTTCTGCAGTGGGGCGTTCCAGTGAGACAGGGAGGTTATGGACGGGTACAGGTTCAGGGCGTATTTGTGTGGAGTTCTGCATTGGTACGTTCCAGTGAGACAGGGAAGTTATGGAGGGTTACAGGTTCAGGGCATATTTGTGTGGAGTTCTGCATTGGTTCATTCCAGTGAGACCGGGAGGTTATGGAGGGTACAGCATCAGGGCATATTTGTTTGGAGTTCTGCATTGGTACTTTCCAGTGAGACAGGGAGGTTATGGAGGGTACAGGTTCAATGCATATTTGTGTGGAGTTCTGCAGTGGGACGTTCCACTGAGACTGGGAGAATATGGACGGGTACATGTTCAGGGCATATTTGTGTGGAGTTCTGCATTGGTATGATCCAGTGAGCCAGGGCGGTTATTGCGGGGTACAGGTTCAGTGCATATTTGTGTGGTGTTCTGCAGTGGTACGTTCCAGTGAGAGAGGGAGGTTATGCAGGGTACAGGTTCAGGTCATATTTGTGTGGAGTTCTGCATTGGTATGTTCCAGTGAGACAGGGATGTTATGGAGGGTACAGGTTCAGGGCATATTTGTGTGGAGTTCTGCATTGGTACGTTCCAGTGAGACAGGGTGTTTATGGAGGTGTACAGGTTCAGGGCATATTTGTGTGGAGTTCTGTATTGGTACGCTCCAGTGAGACAGGGAGGTTATGGAGGGTACAGGTTCAGGGTATATTTTTGTGGAATTCTGCAGTGGGACGTTCCAATGAGACAGGGAGAATATGGACGGGTACATGTTCAGGGCATATTTGTGTGGAGTTCTGCAGTGGTACGTTCCAGTGAGACAGGGAGAATATGGAAGGGTACATGTTCAGGGCATATTAGTGTGGAGTTCTGCATTGGTACGTTCCAGTGAGACAGAGCGGTTATGGAGGGGTACAGGTTCAGGGCATATTTGTGTGGTGTTCTGCAGTGGTACGTTCGAGTGAGACAAGGAGGTTATGCAGGGTACAGGTTCAGGGCATATTTGTGTGGAGTTCTGCAGTGGTACGTTCCAGTGAGACAGGGAGGTTATGGACGGGTACAGTTTCAGGGCATATTTGTGTGGAGTTCCGCAATGGTACGTTGCAGTGAGACAGGGAGGTTATGCAGGGTACAGGGTCAGGGCATATTTGAGTGGAGTTCGGCATTGGTGCGTTCCAGTGAGACAGAGAGGTTATGGACGGGTACAGTTTCAGGGCATATTTGTGTGGAGTTCTGCATTGGTACGTTCCAGTGAGACAAGGTGGTTATGGAGGGGTACAGGTTCAGGGCATATTTGAGTGGAGATCGGCATTGGTGCGTTCCAGTGAGACAGGGAGTTTATGCAGGGTACCGGTTCAGGGCATATTTGTGTGGAGTTCTGCAGTGGTACGTTCCAGTGAGACAGGGAGGTTATGGATGGGTACAGTTTCAGGGCATATTTGTGTGTAGTTCCGCATTGGTACTTTCCAGTCAGACAGGGAGTTTATGGAGTGTACAGGTTTATGGCAAATTTGAGTGGAGTTCTGCAGTGGGGCGTTCCAGTGAGACAGGGAGGTTATGGACGGGTACAGGTTCAGGGCATATTTGTGTGGAGTTCTGCATTGGTACGTTCCAGTAAGACAGGGAAGTTACGGAGGGTTACAGGTTCAGGGCATATTTGTGTGGAGTTCTGCATTGGTACATTCCAGTGAGACCGGGAGGTTATGGAGGGTACAGCATCAGGGCATATTAGTGTGGAGTTCTGCATTGGTACTTTCCAGTGAGACAGGGAGGTTATGGAGGGTACAGGTTCAATGCATATTTGTCTGGAGTTCTGCAGTGGGACGTTCCACTGAGACTGGGAGAATATGGACGGGTACATGTTCAGGGCATATTTGTGTGGAGTTCTGCATTGGTATGTTCCAGTGAGCCAGGGCGGTTATTGCGGGGTACAGGTTCAGTGCATATTTGTGTGGTGTTCTGCAGTGGTACGTTCCAGTGAGAGAGGGAGGTTATGCAGGGTACAGGTTCAGGTCATATTTGTGTGGAGTTCTGCATTGGTATGTTCCAGTGAGACAGGGAGGTTATGGAGGGTACAGGTTCAGGGCATATTTGTGTGGAGTTCTGCATTGGTACGTTCCAGTGAGACAGGGTGTTTATGGAGGTGTACAGGTTCAGGGCATATTTGTGTGGAGTTTTGTATTGGTACGCTCCAGTGAGACAGGGAGGTTATGGAGGGTACAGGTTCAGGGTATATTTTTGTGGAATTCTGCAGTGGGACGTTCCACTGAGACAGAGCGGTTATGGAGGGGTACAGGTTCAGGGCATATTTGTGTGGTGTTCTGCAGTGGTACGTTCGAGTGAGACAAGGAGGTTATGCAGGGTACAGGTTCAGGGCATATTTGTGTGGAGGTCTGCAGTGGTACGTTCCAGTGAGACAGGGAGGTTATGGACGGGTACAGTTTCAGGGCATATTTGTGTGGAGATCCGCAATGGTACGTTCCAGTGAGACAGGGAGGTTATGCAGGGTACAGGTTCAGGGCATATTTGAGTGGAGTTCGGCAATGGTGCGTTCCAGTGAGACAGAGAGGTTATGGACGGGTACAGTTTCAGGGCATATTTGTGTGGAGTTCTGCATTGGTACGTTCCAGTGAGACAGGGTGGTTATGGAGGGTACAGGTTCAGGGCATATTTGTGTGGTGTTCTGCAATGGTACGTTCCACTGAGACAGGGAGGTTATGCAGGGTACAGGTTCAGGCATATTTGAGTGGAGTTCGGCATTGGTGCGTTCCAGTGAGACAGGGAGGTTATGGACGGGTATAGTTTCAGGGCATATTTGTGTAGTTCTGCATTGGTACGTTCCACTGAGACAGGGAGGTTATGCAGGGTACAGGTTCAGGGGTTATTTGTGTGGAATTCTGCAGTGGTACGTTCCATTGAGATAGGGAGTTTATGGACGGGTACAGTTTCAGGGCATACTTGTGTGGAGTTCTGCATTGGTACTTTCCAGTGAGTCAGGGTGGTTATGGAGGGGTACAGGTTCAGGGGATATTTGTCTGGTGTTCTGCAATGGTACGTTCCAGTGAGACAGGGAGGTTATGCAGGGTACAGGTTCAGGGCATATTTGAGTGGAGATCGGCATTGGTGCGTTCCAGGGAGACAGGGAGGTTATGCAGGGTACAGGTTCAGGGCATATTTGTGTGGAGTTCTGCAGTTTCTACGTTCCAGTGAGACCGGGTGGTTATGGATGGGTACAGTTTCAGGGCATATTTGTGTGTAGTTCCGCATTGGTACTTTCCAGTCAGACAGGGAGATAATGGAGGGTACAGGTTTATGGCAAATTTGTGTGGAGTTCTGCAGTGGGACGTTCCAGTGAGACAGGGAGGTTATGGATGGGTACAGTTTCAGGGCATATTTGTGTGGAGTTCTGCAATGGTACGTTCCACTGAGACTGGGAGAATATGGACGGGTACATGTTCAGGGCATATTTGTGTGGAGTTCTGCATTGGTACGTTCCAGTGAGACAGGGAGGTTATGGACGGGTACAGTTTCAGGGCATATTTGTGTGGAGTTCTGCAATGGTACGTTCCACTGAGACTGGGAGAATTTGGACGGGTACAGTTTCAGGGCATATTTGTGTGGAGTTCTGCAGTGGTATGTTCCAGTGAGCCAGGGCGGTTATTGCGGGGTACAGGTTCAGTGCATATTTGTGTGGTGTTCTGCAGTGGTACGTTCCAGTGAGACAGGGTGGTTATGGAGGGGTACAGGTTCAGTGCATATTTGTGTGGTGTTCTGCAGTGGTACGTTCCAGTGAGAGAGGGAGGTTATGCAGGGTACAGGTTCAGGTCATATTTGTGTGGAGTTCTGCATTGGTATGTTCAGTGAGACAGGGAGGTTATGGAGGGTACAGGTTTATGGCAAATTTGTGTGGAGTTCTGCAGTGGGACGTTCCAGTGAGACAGGGAGGTTATGGACGGGTACAGGTTCAGAGCATATTTGTGTGGAGTTCTGCATTGGTACGTTCCAGTGAGACAGGGAAGTTATGGAGGGGTACAGGTTCAGGGCATATTTGTGTGGAGTTCTGCATTGGTACATCCAGTGAGACCGGGAGGTTATGGAGGGTACAGCATCAGGGCATATTTTTGTTGAGTTCTGCAGTGGTACGTTCCAGTGAGACAGGGAGGCAATGGACGGGTACAGGTTCAGGGCATATTTGTTTGAAGTTCTGCATTGGTACCTTCCAGTGAGCCAGGGCGGTTATTGCGGGGTACAGGTTCAGTGCATATTTGTGTGGTGTTCTGCAGTGGTACGTTCCAGTGAGAGAGGGAGGTTATGCAGGGTACAGGTTCAGGTCATATTTGTGTGGAGTTCTGCATTGGTATGTTCAGTGAGACAGGGAGGTTATGGAGGGTACAGGTTCAGGGCATATTTGTGTGGAGTTCTGCAGTTTCTACGTTCCAGTGAGACCGGGTGGTTATGGATTGGTACAGTTTCAGGGCATATTTGTGTGTAGTTCCGCATTGGTACTTTCCAGTCAGACAGGGAGTTTATGGAGGGTACAGGTGTATGGCAAATTTGTGTGGAGTTCTGCAGTGGGACATTCCAGTGAGACAGGGAGTTTATGGACGGGTACAGGTTCAGAGCATATTTGTGTGGAGTTCTGCATTGGTACGTTCCAGTGAGATAGGGAAGTTATGGAGGGGTACAGGTTCAGGGCATATTTGTGTGGAGTTCTGCATTGGTACATTCCAGTGAGACCGGGAGGTTATGGAGGGTACAGCATCAGGGCATATTTTTGTTGAGTTCTGCAGTGGTACGTTCCAGTGAGACAGGGAGGCAATGGACGGGTACAGGTTCAGGGCATATTTGTTTGAAGTTCTGCATTGGTACTTTCCAGTGAGACAGGGAGGTTATGGAGGGTACAGGTTCAATGCAGATTTGTGTGGAGTTCTGCAGTGGGACGTTCCACTGAGACTGGGAGAATATGGACGGGTACATGTTCAGGGCATATTTGTGTGGAGTTCTGCATTGGTACGTTCCAGTGAGACAGGGAGGTTATGGACGGGTACAGTTTCAGGGCATATTTGTGTGGAGTTCTGCAATGGCACGTTCCACTGAGACTGGGAGAATATGGACGGGTACAGTTTCAGGGCATATTTGTGTGGAGTTCTGCATTGGTATGTTCCAGTGAGCCAGGGCGGTTATTGCGGGGTACAGGTTCATTGCATATTTGTGTGGTGTTCTGCAGTGGTACGTTCCAGTGAGAGAGGTAGGTAATGCAGGGTACAGGTTCAGGTCATATTTGTGTGGAGTTCTGCATTGGTATGTTCAGTGAGACAGGGAGGTTATGGAGGGTACAGGTTTATGGCAAATTTGTGTGGAGTTCTGCAGTGGGACGTTCCAGTGAGACAGGGAGGTTATGGACGGGTACAGGTTCAGGGCATATTTGTGTGGAGTTCTGCATTGGTACATCCAGTGAGACCGGGAGGTTATGGAGGGTACAGCATCAGGGCATATTTTTGTTGAGTTCTGCAGTGGTACGATCCAGTGAGACAGGGAGGCAATGGACGGGTACAGGTTCAGGGCATATTTGTTTGAAGTTCTGCATTGGTACCTTCCAGTGAGCCAGGGCGGTTATTGCGGGGTACAGGTTCAGTGCATATTTGTGTGGTGTTCTGCAGTGGTACGTTCCAGTGAGAGAGGGAGGTTATGCAGGGTACAGGTTCAGGTCATATTTGTGTGGAGTTCTGCATTGGTATGTTCAGTGAGACAGGGAGGTTATGGAGGGTACAGGTTCAGGGCATATTTGTGTGGAGTTCTGCAGTTTCTACGTTCCAGTGAGACCGGGTGGTTATGGATTGGTACAGTTTCAGGGCATATTTGTGTGTAGTTCCGCATTGGTACTTTCCAGTCAGACAGGGAGTTTATGGAGGGTACAGGTGTATGGCAAATTTGTGTGGAGTTCTGCAGTGGGACATTCCAGTGAGACAGGGAGGTTATGGACGGGTACAGGTTCAGAGCATATTTGTGTGGATTTCTGCATTGGTACGTTCCAGTGAGATAGGGAAGTTATGGAGGGGTACAGGTTCAGGGCATATTTGTGTGGAGTTCTGCATTGGTACATTCCAGTGAGACCGGGAGGTTATGGAGGGTACAGCATCAGGGCATATTTTTGTTGAGTTCTGCAGTGGTACGTTCCAGTGAGACAGGGAGGCAATGGACAGGTACAGGTTCAGGGCATATTTGTTTGAAGTTCTGCATTGGTACTTTCCAGTGAGACAGGGAGGTTATGGAGGGTACAGGTTCAATGCATATTTGTGTGGAGTTCTGCAGTGGGACGTTCCACTGAGACTGGGAGAATATGGACGGGTACTTGTTCAGGGCATATTTGTGTGGAGTTCTGCAGTGGTACGTTCCAGTGAGACAGGGAGGTTATGGACGGGTACAGTTTCAGGGCATATTTGTGTCGAGTTCTGCAATGGTACGTTCCACTGAGACTGGGAGAATATGGACGGGTACAGTTTCAGGGCATATTTGTGTGGAGTTCTGCATTGGTATGTTCCAGTGAGCCAGGGCGGTTACTGCGGGGTACAGGTTCAGGTCATATTTGTGTGGAGTTCTGCATTGGTATGTTCAGTGAGACAGGGAGGTTATGGAGGGTACAGGTTCAATGCATATTTGTGTGGAGTTCTGCAGTGGGACGTTCCACTGAGACTGGGAGAATATGGACGGGTACATGTTCAGGGCATATTTGTGTGGAGTTCTGCATTGGTACGTTCCAGTGAAACAGGGAGGTTATGGACGGGTACAGTTTCAGGGCATATTTGTGTGGAGTTCTGCATTGGTATGTTCAGGTGAGCCAGGGCGGTTATTGCGGGGTACAGGTTCAGTGCATATTTGTGTGGTGTTCTGCAGTGGTACGTTCCAGTGAGAGAGGGAGGTTATGCAGGGTACAGGTTCAGGTCATATTTGTGTGGAGTTCTGCATTGGTATGTTCAGTGAGACAGGGAGGTTATGGAGGGTACAGGTTCAGGGCATATTTGTGTGGAGTTCTGCATTGGTATGTTCAGTGAGACAGGGAGGTTATGGAGGGTACAGGTTCAGGGCATATTTGTGTGGAGTTCTGCATTGGTACGTTCCAGAGAGACAGGGAGGTTATGGACGGGTACAGTTTCAGGGCATATTTGTGTGGAGTTCCGCAATGGTACGTTCCAGTGAGACAGGGAGGTTATGCAGGGTACAGGTTCAGGGCATATTTGAGTGGAGTTCGGCATTGTTGCGTTCCAGTGAGACAGATAGGTTATGGACGGGTACAGTTTCAGGGCATATTTGTGTGGAGTTCTGCTTTGGTACGTTCCAGTGAGACAAGGTGGTTATGGAGGGGTACAGGTTCAGGGCATATTTGAGTGGAGATCGGCATTGGTGCGTTCCAGGGAGACAGGGAGTTTATGCAGGGTACCGGTTCAGGGCATATTTGTGTGGAGTTCTGCAGTGGTACGTTCCAGTGAGACAGGGAGGTTATGGATGGGTACAGTTTCAGGGCATATTTGTGTGTAGTTCCGCATTG
Organism: Hemitrygon akajei; assembly: GCF_048418815.1. Lineage (NCBI taxonomy): Eukaryota > Metazoa > Chordata > Chondrichthyes > Myliobatiformes > Dasyatidae > Hemitrygon > Hemitrygon akajei. The sequence continues at coordinate 1,124,209 of NW_027332021.1, read as the reverse complement.
GTACTTTCCAGTCAGACAGGGAGGTTATGGATGGGTACAGTTTCAGGGCATATTTGTGTGTAGTTCCGCATTGGTACTTTCCAGTCAGACAGGGAGTTTATGGAGGGTACAGGTTTATGGCAAATTTGAGTGGAGTTCTGCAGTGGGGCGTTCCAGTGAGAGAGGGAGGTTATGGACGGGTACAGGTTCAGGGCGTATTTGTGTGGAGTTCTGCATTGGTACGTTCCAGTGAGACAGGGAAGTTATGGAGGGTTACAGGTTCAGGGCATATTTGTGTGGAGTTCTGCATTGGTACATTCCAGTGAGACCGGGAGGTTATGGAGGGTACAGCATCAGGGCATATTTGTTTGGAGTTCTGCATTGGTACTTTCCAGTGAGACAGGGAGGTTATGGAGGGTACAGGTTCAATGCATATTTGTGTGGAGTTCTGCAGTGGGACGTTCCACAGAGATGGGAGAATATGGACGGGTACATGTTCAGGGCATATTTGTGTGGAGTTCTGCATTGGTATGTTCCAGTGAGCCAGGGCGGTTATTGCGGGGTACAGGTTCAGTGCATATTTGTGTGGTGTTCTGCAGTGGTACGTTCCAGTGAGAGAGGGAGGTTATGCAGGGTACAGGTTCAGGTCATATTTGTGTGGAGTTCTGCATTGGTATGTTCCAGTGAGACAGGGACGTTATGGAGGGTACAGGTTCAGGGCATATTTGTGTGGAGTTCTGCATTGGTACGTTCCAGTGAGACAGGGTGTTTATGGAGGTGTACAGGTTCAGGGCATATTTGTGTGGAGTTCTGTATTGGTACGCTCCAGTGAGACAGGGAGGTTATGGAGGGTACAGGTTCAGGGTATATTTTTGTGGAATTCTGCAGTGGGACGTTCCAATGAGACAGGGAGAATATGGACGGGTACATGTTCAGGGCATATTAGTGTGGAGTTCTGCATTGGTACGTTCCAGTGAGACAGAGCGGTTATGGAGGGGTACAGGTTCAGGGCATATTTGTGTGGTGTTCTGCAGTGGCACGTTCGAGTGAGACAAGGAGGTTATGCAGGGTACAGGTTCAGGGCATATTTGTGTGGAGTTCTGCAGTGGTACGTTCCAGTGAGACAGGGAGGTTATGGACGGGTACAGTTTCAGGGCATATTTGTGTGGAGTTCCGCAATGGTACGTTCCAGTGAGACAGGGAGGTTATGCAGGGTACAGGTTCAGGGCATATTTGAGTGGAGTTCGGCATTGGTGCGTTCCAGTGAGACAGAGAGGTTATGGACGGGTACAGTTTCAGGGCATATTTGTGTGGAGTTCTGCATTGGTACGTTCCAGTGAGACAAGGTGGTTATGGAGGGGTACAGGTTCAGGGCATATTTGAGTGGAGATCGGCATTGGTGCGTTCCAGGGAGACAGGGAGTTTATGCAGGGTACCGGTTCAGGGCATATTTGTGTGGAGCTCTGCAGTGGTACGTTCCAGTGAAACAGGGAGGTTATGGATGGGTACAGTTTCAGGGCATATTTGTGTGTAGTTCCGCATTGGTACTTTCCAGTCAGACAGGGAGTTTATGGAGTGTACAGGTTTATGGCAAATTTGAGTGGAGTTCTGCAGTGGGGCGTTCCAGTGAGACAGGGAGGTTATGGACGGGTACAGGTTCAGGGCATATTTGTGTGGAGTTCTGCATTGGTACGTTCCAGTAAGACAGGGAAGTTACGGAGGGTTACAGGTTCAGGGCATATTTGTGTGGAGTTCTGCATTGGTACATTCCAGTGAGACCGGGAGGTTATGGAGGGTACAGCATCAGGGCATATTTGTTTGGAGTTCTGCATTGGTACTTTCCAGTGAGACAGGGAGGTTATGGAGGGTACAGGTTCAATGCATATTTGTGTGGAGTTCTGCAGTGGGACGTTCCACTGAGACTGGGAGAATATGGACGGGTACATGTTCAGGGCATATTTGTGTGGAGTTCTACATTGGTACGTTCCAGTGAGACAGGGAGGTTATGGACGGGTACAGTTTCAGGGCATATTTGTGTGGAGTTCTGCATTGGTATGTTCCAGTGAGCCAGGGCGGTTATTGCGGGGTACAGGTTCAGTGCATATTTGTGTGGTGTTCTGCAGTGGTACGTTCCAGTGAGAGAGGGAGGTTATGCAGGGTACAGGTTCAGGTCATATTTGTGTGGAGTTCTGCATTGGTATGTTCCAGTGAGACAGGGAGGTTATGGAGGGTACAGGTTCAGGGCATATTTGTGTGGAGTTCTGCATTGGTACGTTCCAGTGTGACAGGGTGTTTATGGAGGTGTACAGGTTCAGGGCATATTTGTGTGGAGTTCTGTATTGGTACGCTCCAGTGAGACAGGGAGGTTATGGAGGGTACAGGTTCAGGGTGTATTTTTGTGGAATTCTGCAGTGGGACGTTCCACTGAGACAGGGAGAATATGGACGGGTACATGTTCAGGGCATATTTGTGTGGAGTTCTGCAGTGGTACGTTCCAGTGAGACAGGGAGAATATGGAAGGGTACATGTTCAGGGCATATTAGTGTGGAGTTCTGCATTGGTACGTTCCAGTGAGACAGAGCGGTTATGGAGGGGTACAGGTTCAGGGCATATTTGTGTGGTGTTCTGCAGTGGTACGTTCGAGTGAGACAAGGAGGTTATGCAGGGTACAGGTTCAGGGCATATTTGTGTGGAGTTCTGCAGTGGTACGTTCCAGTGAGACAGGGAGGTTATGGACGGGTACAGTTTCAGGGCATATTTGTGTGGAGTTCCGCAATGGTACGTTCCAGTGAGACAGGGAGGTTATGCAGGGTACAGGTTCAGGGCATATTTGAGTGGAGTTCGGCATTGGTGCGTTCCAGTGAGACAGAGAGGTTATGGACGGGTACAGTTTCAGGGCATATTTGTGTGGAGTTCTGCATTGGTACGTTCCAGTGAGACAAGGTGGTTATGGAGGGGTACAGGTTCAGGGCATATTTGAGTGGAGATCGGCATTGGTGCGTTCCAGGGAGACAGGGAGTTTATGCAGGGTACCGGTTCAGGGCATATTTGTGTGGAGCTCTGCAGTGGTACGTTCCAGTGAAACAGGGAGGTTATGGATGGGTACAGTTTCAGGGCATATTTGTGTGTAGTTCCGCATTGGTACTTTCCAGTCAGACAGGGAGTTTATGGAGTGTACAGGTTTATGGCAAATTTGAGTGGAGTTCTGCAGTGGGGCGTTCCAGTGAGACAGGGAGGTTATGGACGGGTACAGGTTCAGGGCATATTTGTGTGGAGTTCTGCATTGGTACGTTCCAGTAAGACAGGGAAGTTACGGAGGGTTACAGGTTCAGGGCATATTTGTGTGGAGTTCTGCATTGGTACATTCCAGTGAGACCGGGAGGTTATGGAGGGTACAGCATCAGGGCATATTTGTTTGGAGTTCTGCATTGGTACTTTCCAGTGAGACAGGGAGGTTATGGAGGGTACAGGTTCAATGCATATTTGTGTGGAGTTCTGCAGTGGGACGTTCCACTGAGACTGGGAGAATATGGACGGGTACATGTTCAGGGCATATTTGTGTGGAGTTCTACATTGGTACGTTCCAGTGAGACAGGGAGGTTATGGACGGGTACAGTTTCAGGGCATATTTGTGTGGAGTTCTGCATTGGTATGTTCCAGTGAGCCAGGGCGGTTATTGCGGGGTACAGGTTCAGTGCATATTTGTGTGGTGTTCTGCAGTGGTACGTTCCAGTGAGAGAGGGAGGTTATGCAGGGTACAGGTTCAGGTCATATTTGTGTGGAGTTCTGCATTGGTATGTTCCAGTGAGACAGGGAGGTTATGGAGGGTACAGGTTCAGGGCATATTTGTGTGGAGTTCTGCATTGGTACGTTCCAGTGTGACAGGGTGTTTATGGAGGTGTACAGGTTCAGGGCATATTTGTGTGGAGTTCTGTATTGGTACGCTCCAGTGAGACAGGGAGGTTATGGAGGGTACAGGTTCAGGGTGTATTTTTGTGGAATTCTGCAGTGGGACGTTCCACTGAGACAGGGAGAATATGGACGGGTACATGTTCAGGGCATATTTGTGTGGAGTTCTGCAGTGGTACGTTCCAGTGAGACAGGGAGAATATGGAAGGGTACATGTTCAGGGCATATTAGTGTGGAGTTCTGCATTGGTACGTTCCAGTGAGACAGAGCGGTTATGGAGGGGTACAGGTTCAGGGCATATTTGTGTGGTGTTCTGCAGTGGTACGTTCGAGTGAGACAAGGAGGTTATGCAGGGTACAGGTTCAGGGCATATTTGTGTGGAGTTCTGCATTGGTACGTTCCAGTGAGACAAGGTGGTTATGGAGGGGTACAGGTTCAGGGCATATTTGAGTGGAGATCGGCATTGGTGCGTTCCAGGGAGACAGGGAGTTTATGCAGGGTACCGGTTCAGGGCATATTTGTGTGGAGCTCTGCAGTGGTACGTTCCAGTGAAACAGGGAGGTTATGGATGGGTACAGTTTCAGGGCATATTTGTGTGTAGTTCCGCATTGGTACTTTCCAGTCAGACAGGGAGTTTATGGAGTGTACAGGTTTATGGCAAATTTGAGTGGAGTTCTGCAGTGGGGCGTTCCAGTGAGACAGGGAGGTTATGGACGGGTACAGGTTCAGGGCATATTTGTGTGGAGTTCTGCATTGGTACGTTCCAGTAAGACAGGGAAGTTACGGAGGGTTACAGGTTCAGGGCATATTTGTGTGGAGTTCTGCATTGGTACATTCCAGTGAGACCGGGAGGTTATGGAGGGTACAGCATCAGGGCATATTTGTTTGGAGTTCTGCATTGGTACTTTCCAGTGAGACAGGGAGGTTATGGAGGGTACAGGTTCAATGCATATTTGTGTGGAGTTCTGCAGTGGGACGTTCCACTGAGACTGGGAGAATATGGACGGGTACATGTTCAGGGCATATTTGTGTGGAGTTCTACATTGGTACGTTCCAGTGAGACAGGGAGGTTATGGACGGGTACAGTTTCAGGGCATATTTGTGTGGAGTTCTGCATTGGTATGTTCCAGTGAGCCAGGGCGGTTATTGCGGGGTACAGGTTCAGTGCATATTTGTGTGGTGTTCTGCAGTGGTACGTTCCAGTGAGAGAGGGAGGTTATGCAGGGTACAGGTTCAGGTCATATTTGTGTGGAGTTCTGCATTGGTATGTTCCAGTGAGACAGGGAGGTTATGGAGGGTACAGGTTCAGGGCATATTTGTGTGGAGTTCTGCATTGGTACGTTCCAGTGTGACAGGGTGTTTATGGAGGTGTACAGGTTCAGGGCATATTTGTGTGGAGTTCTGTATTGGTACGCTCCAGTGAGACAGGGAGGTTATGGAGGGTACAGGTTCAGGGTGTATTTTTGTGGAATTCTGCAGTGGGACGTTCCACTGAGACAGGGAGAATATGGACGGGTACATGTTCAGGGCATATTTGTGTGGAGTTCTGCAGTGGTACGTTCCAGTGAGACAGGGAGAATATGGAAGGGTACATGTTCAGGGCATATTAGTGTGGAGTTCTGCATTGGTACGTTCCAGTGAGACAGAGCGGTTATGGAGGGGTACAGGTTCAGGGCATATTTGTGTGGTGTTCTGCAGTGGTACGTTCGAGTGAGACAAGGAGGTTATGCAGGGTACAGGTTCAGGGCATATTTGTGTGGAGTTCTGCAGTGGTACGTTCCAGTGAGACAGGGAGGTTATGGACGGGTACAGTTTCAGGGCATATTTGTGTGGAGTTCCGCAATGGTACGTTCCAGTGAGTCAGGGAGGTTATGCAGGGTACAGGTTCAGGGCATATTTGAGTGGAGTTCGGCATTGGTGCGTTCCAGTGAGACAGAGAGGTTATGGACGGGTACAGTTTCAGGGCATATTTGTGTGGAGTTCTGCATTGGTACGTTCCAGTGAGACAAGGTGGTTATGGAGGGGTACAGGTTCAGGGCATATTTGTGTGGAGGTCTGCAGTGGTACGTTCCAGTGAGACAGGGAGAATATGGACGGGTACATGTTCAGGGCATATTAGTGTGGAGTTCTGCATTGGTACGTTCCAGTGAGACAGAGCGGTTATGGAGGGGTACAGGTTCAGGGCATATTTGTGTGGTGTTCTGCAGTGGTACGTTCCAGTGAGACAGGGAGGTTATGGACGGGTACAGTTTCAGGGCATATTTGTGTGGAGTTCTGCAATGGTACGTTCCAGTGAGACAGGGAGGTTTTGCAGGGTACAGGTTCAGGGCATATTTGAGTGGAGTTCGGCATTGGTGCGTTCCAGTGAGACAGAGAGGTTATGGACGGGTACAGTTTCAGGGCATATTTGTGTGGAGTTCTGCATTAGTACGTTCCAGTGAGACAAGGTGGTTATGGAGGGATACAGGTTCAGGGCATATTTGTGTGATGTTCTGCAATGGTACGTACCAGTGAGACAGGGAGGTTATGCAGGGTACAGGTTCAGGGCATATTTGTGTGGATTTCTGCAGTGGTACGATCCCGTGAGACAGGGAGGTTATGGAGGGGTGCAGGTTCAGGGCATATTTGTGTGGTGTTCTGCAATGGTACGTTCCAGTGAGAGAGGGAGGTTATGCAGGGTACAGGTTCAGGTCATATTTGTGTGGAGTTCTGCATTGGTATGTTCCAGTGAGACAGGGAGGTTATGGAGGGTACAGGTTCAGGGCATATTTGTGTGGAGTTCTGCATTGGTACGTTCCAGTGTGACAGGGTGTTTATGGAGGTGTACAGGTTCAGGGCATATTTGTGTGGAGTTCTGTATTGGTACGCTCCAGTGAGACAGGGAGGTTATGGAGGGTACAGGTTCAGGGTGTATTTTTGTGGAATTCTGCAGTGGGACGTTCCACTGAGACAGGGAGAATATGGACGGGTACATGTTCAGGGCATATTTGTGTGGAGTTCTGCAGTGGTACGTTCCAGTGAGACAGGGAGAATATGGAAGGGTACATGTTCAGGGCATATTAGTGTGGAGTTCTGCATTGGTACGTTCCAGTGAGACAGAGCGGTTATGGAGGGGTACAGGTTCAGGGCATATTTGTGTGGTGTTCTGCAGTGGTACGTTCGAGTGAGACAAGGAGGTTATGCAGGGTACAGGTTCAGGGCATATTTGTGTGGAGTTCTGCAGTGGTACGTTCCAGTGAGACAGGGAGGTTATGGACGGGTACAGTTTCAGGGCATATTTGTGTGGAGTTCCGCAATGGTACGTTCCAGTGAGACAGGGAGGTTATGCAGGGTACAGGTTCAGGGCATATTTGAGTGGAGTTCGGCATTGGTGCGTTCCAGTGAGACAGAGAGGTTATGGACGGGTACAGTTTCAGGGCATATTTGTGTGGAGTTCTGCATTGGTACGTTCCAGTGAGACAAGGTGGTTATGGAGGGGTACAGGTTCAGGGCATATTTGAGTGGAGATCGGCATTGGTGCGTTCCAGGGAGACAGGGAGTTTATGCAGGGTACCGGTTCAGGGCATATTTGTGTGGAGCTCTGCAGTGGTACGTTCCAGTGAAACAGGGAGGTTATGGATGGGTACAGTTTCAGGGCATATTTGTGTGTAGTTCCGCATTGGTACTTTCCAGTCAGACAGGGAGTTTATGGAGTGTACAGGTTTATGGCAAATTTGAGTGGAGTTCTGCAGTGGGGCGTTCCAGTGAGACAGGGAGGTTATGGACGGGTACAGGTTCAGGGCATATTTGTGTGGAGTTCTGCATTGGTACGTTCCAGTAAGACAGGGAAGTTACGGAGGTTTACAGGTTCAGGGCATATTTGTGTGGAGTTCTGCATTGGTACATTCCAGTGAGACCGGGAGGTTATGGAGGGTACAGCATCAGGGCATATTTGTTTGGAGTTCTGCATTGGTACTTTCCAGTGAGACAGGGAGGTTATGGAGGGTACAGGTTCAATGCATATTTGTGTGGAGTTCTGCAGTGGGACGTTCCACTGAGACTGGGAGAATATGGACGGGTACATGTTCAGGGCATATTTGTGTGGAGTTCTACATTGGTACGTTCCAGTGAGACAGGGAGGTTATGGACGGGTACAGTTTCAGGGCATATTTGTGTGGAGTTCTGCATTGGTATGTTCCAGTGAGCCAGGGCGGTTATTGCGGGGTACAGGTTCAGTGCATATTTGTGTGGTGTTCTGCAGTGGTACGTTCCAGTGAGAGAGGGAGGTTATGCAGGGTACAGGTTCAGGTCATATTTGTGTGGAGTTCTGCATTGGTATGTTCCAGTGAGACAGGGAGGTTATGGAGGGTACAGGTTCAGGGCATATTTGTGTGGAGTTCTGCATTGGTACGTTCCAGTGTGACAGGGTGTTTATGGAGGTGTACAGGTTCAGGGCATATTTGTGTGGAGTTCTGTATTGGTACGCTCCAGTGAGACAGGGAGGTTATGGAGGGTACAGGTTCAGGGTGTATTTTTGTGGAATTCTGCAGTGGGACGTTCCACTGAGACAGGGAGAATATGGACGGGTACATGTTCAGGGCATATTTGTGTGGAGTTCTGCAGTGGTACGTTCCAGTGAGACAGGGAGAATATGGAAGGGTACATGTTCAGGGCATATTAGTGTGGAGTTCTGCATTGGTACGTTCCAGTGAGACAGAGCGGTTATGGAGGGGTACAGGTTCAGGGCATATTTGTGTGGTGTTCTGCAGTGGTACGTTCGAGTGAGACAAGGAGGTTATGCAGGGTACAGGTTCAGGGCATATTTGTGTGGAGTTCTGCAGTGGTACGTTCCAGTGAGACAGGGAGGTTATGGACGGGTACAGTTTCAGGGCATATTTGTGTGGAGTTCCGCAATGGTACGTTCCAGTGAGTCAGGGAGGTTATGCAGGGTACAGGTTCAGGGCATATTTGAGTGGAGTTCGGCATTGGTGCGTTCCAGTGAGACAGAGAGGTTATGGACGGGTACAGTTTCAGGGCATATTTGTGTGGAGTTCTGCATTGGTACGTTCCAGTGAGACAAGGTGGTTATGGAGGGGTACAGGTTCAGGGCATATTTGTGTGGAGGTCTGCAGTGGTACGTTCCAGTGAGACAGGGAGAATATGGACGGGTACATGTTCAGGGCATATTAGTGTGGAGTTCTGCATTGGTACGTTCCAGTGAGACAGAGCGGTTATGGAGGGGTACAGGTTCAGGGCATATTTGTGTGGTGTTCTGCAGTGGTACGTTCCAGTGAGACAGGGAGGTTATGGACGGGTACAGTTTCAGGGCATATTTGTGTGGAGTTCTGCAATGGTACGTTCCAGTGAGACAGGGAGGTTTTGCAGGGTACAGGTTCAGGGCATATTTGAGTGGAGTTCGGCATTGGTGCGTTCCAGTGAGACAGAGAGGTTATGGACGGGTACAGTTTCAGGGCATATTTGTGTGGAGTTCTGCATTAGTACGTTCCAGTGAGACAAGGTGGTTATGGAGGGATACAGGTTCAGGGCATATTTGTGTGATGTTCTGCAATGGTACGTACCAGTGAGACAGGGAGGTTATGCAGGGTACAGGTTCAGGGCATATTTGTGTGGATTTCTGCAGTGGTACGATCCCGTGAGACAGGGAGGTTATGGAGGGGTGCAGGTTCAGGGCATATTTGTGTGGTGTTCTGCAATGGTACGTTCCAGTGAGACAGGGAGTTTATGCAGGTTTCAGGTTCAATGCATATTTGTGTGGAGTTCTGCATTGGTACGTTCCAGTGAGACAGGGTGGTTATGGAGGGTACAGGTTCAGGGCATATTTGTGTGGTGTTCTGCAATGGTACGTTCCACTGAGACAGGGAGGTTATGCAGGGTACAGGTTCAGGCATATTTGAGTGGAGTTCGGCATTGGTGCGTTCCAGTGAGACAGGGAGGTTATGGACGGGTATAGTTTCAGGGCATATTTGTGTAGTTCTGCATTGGTACGTTCCACTGAGACAGGGAGGTTATGCAGGGTACAGGTTCAGGGGATATTTGTGTGGAATTCTGCAGTGGTACGTTCCATTGAGATAGGGAGTTTATGGACGGGTACAGTTTCAGGGCATACTTGTGTGGAGTTCTGCATTGGTACTTTCCAGTGAGTCAGGGTGGTTATGGAGGGGTACAGGTTCAGGGGATATTTGTGTGGTGTTCTGCAATGGTACGTTCCAGTGAGACAGGGAGGTTATGCAGGGTACAGGTTCAGGGCATATTTGAGTGGAGATCGGCATTGGTGCGTTCCAGAGAGACAGGGAGGTTATGCAGGGTACAGGTTCAGGGCATATTTGTGTGGAGTTCTGCAGTTTCTACGTTCCAGTAAGACCGGGTGGTTATGGATGGGTACAGTTTCAGGGCATATTTGTGTGTAGTTCCGCATTGGTACTTTCCAGTCAGACAGGGAGTTTATGGAGGGTACAGGTTTATGGCAAATTTGTGTGGAGTTCTGCAGTGGGACGTTCCAGTGAGACAGGGAGGTTATGGACGGGTACAGGTTCAGAGCATATTTGTGTGGAGTTCTGCATTGGAACGTTCCAGTGAGACAGGGAAGTTATGGAGGTGTACAGGTTCAGGGCATATTTGTGTGGAGTTCTGCATTGGTACATTCCAGTGAGACCGGGAGATTATGGAGGGTACAGCATCAGGCAAAATTTTTGTTGAGTTCTGCAGTGCTACGTTCCAGTGAGACAGGGAGGCAATGGACGGGTACAGGTTCAGGGGATATTTGTTTGGAGTTCTGCATTGGTACTTTCCAGTGAGACAGGGAAGTTATGGAGGGTACAGGTTCAATGCATATTTGTGTGGAGTTCTGCAGTGGGACGTTCCACTGAGACTGGGAGAATATGGACGGGTACATGTTCAGGGCATATTTGTGTGGAGTTCTGCATTGGTACGTTCCAGTGAGACAGGGAGGTTATGGACGGGTACAGTTTCAGGGCATATTTGTGTGGAGTTCTGCAATGGTACGTTCCACTGAGACTGGGAGAATATGGACGGGTACAGTTTCAGGGCATATTTATGTGGAGTTCTGCATTGGTATGTTCCAGTGAGCCAGGTCGGTTATTGCGGGGTACAGGTTCAGGTCATATTTGTGTGGAGTTCTGCATTGGTATGTTCAGTGAGACAGGGAGGTTATGGAGGGTACAGGTTCAATGCATATTTCTGTGGAGTTCTGCAGTGGGACGTTCCACTGAGACTGGGAGAATATGGACGGGTACATGTTCAGGGCATATTTGTGTGGAGTTCTGCATTGGTACGTTCCAGTGAGACAGGGAGGTTATGGACGGGTACAGTTTCAGGGCATATTTGTGTGGAGTTCTGCATTGGTACGTTCCAGTGAGCCAGGGCGGTTATTGCGGGGTACAGGTTCAGTGCATATTTGTGTGGTGTTCTGCAGTGGTACGTTCCAGTGAGAGAGGGAGGTTATGCAGGGTACAGGTTTAGGTCATATTTGTGTGGAGTTCTGCATTGGTATGTTCAGTGAGACAGGGAGGTTATGGAGGGTACAGGTTCAGGGCATATTTGTGTGGAGTTCTGCATTGGTACGTTCCAGTGAGACAGGGTGTTTATGGAGGTGTACAGTTTCAGGGCATATTTGTGTGGAGTTCTGCAATGGTACGTTCCACTGAGACTGGGAGAATATGGACGGGTACAGTTTCAGGGCATATTTGTGTGGAGTTCTGCATTGGTATGTTCCAGTGAGCCAGGGCGGTTATTGCGGGGTACAGGTTCAGTGCATATTTGTGTGGTGTTCTGCAGTGGTACGTTCCAGTGAGAGAGGGAGGTTATGCAGGGTACAGGTTCAGGTCATATTTGTGTGGAGTTCTGCATTGGTATGTTCAGTGAGACAGGGAGGTTATGGAGGGTACAGGTTCAGGGCATATTTGTGTGGAGTTCTGCAGTTTCTACGTTCCAGTGAGACCGGGTGGTTATGGATTGGTACAGTTTCAGGGCATATTTGTGTGTAGTTCCGCATTGGTACTTTCCAGTCAGACAGGGAGTTTATGCAGGGTACAGGTTTATGGCAAATTTGTGTGGAGTTCTGCAGTGGGACGTTCCAGTGAGACAGGGAGGTTATGGACGGGTACAGGTTCAGAGCATATTTGTGTGGAGTTCTGCATTGGTACGTTCCAGTGAGACAGGGAAGTTATGGAGGGGTACAGGTTCAGGGCATATTTGTGTGGAGTTCTGCATTGGTACATTCCAGTGAGACCGGGAGGTTATGGAGGGTACAGCATCAGGGCATATTTTTGTTGAGTTCTGCAGTGGTACGTTCCAGTGAGACAGGGAGGCAATGGACGGGTACAGGTTCAGGGCATATTTGTTTGAAGTTCTGCATTGGTACCTTCCAGTGAGACAGGGAGGTTATGGAGGGTACAGGTTCAATGCATATTTGTGTGGAGTTCTGCAGTGGGACGTTCCACTGAGACTGGGAGAATATGGACGGGTACATGTTCAGGGCATATTTGTGTGGAGTTCTGCATTGGTACGTTCCAGTGAGACAGGGAGGTTATGGACGGGTACAGTTTTAGGGCATATTTGTGTGGAGTTCTGCAATGGTACGTTCCAGTGAGACAGGGAGGTTATGGACGGTTACAGTTTCAGGGCATATTTGTGTGGAGTTCTGCATTGGTATGTTCCAGTGAGCCAGGGCGGTTATTGCGGGGTACAGGTTCAGTGCATATTTGTGTGGAGTTCTGCAGTGGTACGTTCCTGTGAGAGAGGGAGGTTATGCAGGGTACAGGTTTAGGTCATATTTGTGTGGAGTTCTGCATTGGTATGTTCAGTGAGACAGGGAGGTTATGGAGGGTACAGGTTCAGGGCATATTTGTGTGGAGTTCTGCATTGGTACGTTCCAGTGAGACAGGGTGTTTATGGAGGTGTACAGTTTCAGGGCATATTTGTGTGGAGTTCTGCAATGGTACGTTCCACTGAGACTGGGAGAATATGGACGGGTACAGTTTCAGGGCATATTTGTGTGGAGTTCTGCATTGGTACGTTCCAGTGAGCCAGGGCGGTTATTGCGGGGTACAGGTTCAGTGCATATTTGTGTGGTGTTCTGCAGTGGTACGTTCCAGTGAGAGAGGGAGGTTATGCAGGGTACAGGTTCAGGTCATATTTGTGTGGAGTTCTGCATTGGTATGTTCAGTGAGACAGGGAGGTTATGGAGGGTACAGGTTCAGGGCATATTTGTGTGGAGTTCTGCAGTTTCTACGTTCCAGTGAGACCGGGTGGTTATGGATTGGTACAGTTTCAGGGCATATTTGTGTGTCGTTCCGCATTGGTACTTTCCAGTCAGACAGGGAGTTTATGGAGGGTACAGGTGTATGGCAAATTTGTGTGGAGTTCTGCAGTGGGACGTTCCAGTGAGACAGGGAGGTTATGGACGGGTACAGGTTCAGAGCATATTTGTGTGGAGTTCTGCATTGGTACGTTCCAGTGAGATAGGGAAGTTATGGAGGGGTACAGGTTCAGGGCATATTTGTGTGGAGTTCTGCATTGGTACATTCCAGTGAGACCGGGAGGTTATGGAGGGTACAGCATCAGGGCATATTTTTGTTGAGTTCTGCAGTGGTACGTTCCAGTGAGACAGGGAGGCAATGGACGGGTACAGTTTCAGGGCATATTTGTGTGGAGTTCTGCAATGGTACGTTCCACTGAGACTGGGAGAATATGGACGGGTACAGTTTCAGGGCATATTTGTGTGGAGTTTTGCATTGGTATGTTCCAGTGAGCCAGGGCGGTTATTGCGGGGTACAGGTTCAGGTCATATTTGTGTGGAGTTCTGCATTGGTATGTTCAGTGAGACAGGGAGGTTATGGAGGGTACAGGTTCAATGCATATTTGTGTGGAGTTCTGCAGTGGGACGTTCCACTGAGACTGGGAGAATATGGACGGGTACATGTTCAGGGCATATTTGTGTGGAGTTCTGCATTGGTATGTTCCAGTGAGCCAGGGCGGTTATTGCGGGGTACAGGTTCAGTGCATATTTGTGTGGTGTTCTGCAGTGGTACGTTCCAGTGAGAGAGGGAGGTTATGCAGGGTACAGGTTCAGGTCATATTTGTGTGGAGCTCTGCATTGGTATGTTCAGTGAAACAGGGAGGTTATGGATGGTACAGGTTCAGGTCATATTTGTGTGTAGTTCTGCATTGGTATGTTCAGTGAGACAGGGAGGTTATGGAGGGTACAGGTTCAATGCATATTTGTGTGGAGTTCTGCAATGGTACGTTCCACTGAGACTGGGAGAATATGGACGGGTACATGTTCAGGGCATATTTGTGTGGAGTTCTGCATTGGTACGTTCCAGTGAGACAGGGAGGTTATGGACGGGTACAGTTTCAGGGCATATTTGTGTGGAGTTCTGCAATGGTACGTTCCACTGAGACTGGGAGAATATGGACGGGTACAGTTTCAGGGCATATTTGTGTGGAGTTTTGCATTGGTATGTTCCAGTGAGCCAGGGCGGTTATTGCGGGGTACAGGTTCAGGTCATATTTGTGTGGAGTTCTGCATTGGTATGTTCAGTGAGACAGGGAGGTTATGGAGGGTACAGGTTCAATGCATATTTGTATGGAGTTCTGCAGTGGGACGTTCCACTGAGACTGGGAGAATATGGACGGGTACATGTTCAGGGCATATTTGTGTGGAGTTCTGCATTGGTATGTTCCAGTGAGCCAGGGCGGTTATTGCGGGGTACAGGTTCAGTGCATATTTGTGTGGTGTTCTGCAGTGGTACGTTCCAGTGAGAGAGGGAGGTTATGCAGGGTACAGGTTCAGGTCATATTTGTGTGGAGCTCTGCATTGGTATGTTCAGTGAGACAGGGAGGTTATGGAGGGTACAGGTTCAGGTCATATTTGTGTGTAGTTCTGCATTGGTATGTTCAGTGAGACAGGGAGGTTATGGAGGGTAAAGGTTCAATGCATATTTGTGTGGAGTTCTGCAATGGTACGTTCCACTGAGACTGGGAGAATATGGACGGGTACATGTTCAGGGCATATTTGTGTGGAGTTCTGCATTGGTACGTTCCAGTGAGACAGAGCGGTTATGGAGGGGTACAGGTGCAGGGCATATTTGTGTGGTGTTCTGCAGTGGTACGTTCCAGTGAGAGAGGGAGGTTATGCAGGGTACAGGTTCAGGTCATATTTGTGTGGAGTTCTGTATTGGTACGCTCCAGTGAGACAGGTAGGTTATGGAGGGTACAGGTTCAGGGCATATTTTTGTGGAATTCTGCTTTGGGACGTTCCACTGAGACAGGGAGAATATGGACGGGTACATGTTCAGGGCATATTTGTGTGGAGTTCTGCAGTGGTACGTTCCAGTGAGACAGGGAGAATATGGAAGGGTACATGTTCAGGGCATATTAGTGTGGAGTTCTGCATTGGTACGTTCCAGTGTGACAGAGCGGTTATGGAGTGGTACAGGTCTAGGGCATATTTGTGTGGTGTTCTGCAGTGGTACGTTCGAGTGAGACAAGGAGGTTATGCAGGGTACAGGTTCAGGGCATATTTGTGTGGAGTTCTGCAGTGGTAAGTTCCAGTGAGACAGGGAGGTTATGGACGGGTACAGTTTCAGGGCATATTTGTGTGGAGTTCTGCATTGGTACGTTCCAGCGAGACAAGGTGGTTATGGAGGGGTACAGGTTCAGGGCATATTTGTGTGGAGTTCTGCAGTGGTACGTTCCAGTGAGACAGGGAGAATATGGACGGGTACATGTTCAGGGCATATTAGTGTGGAGTTCTGCATTGGTACGTTCCAGTGAGACAGAGCGGTTATGGAGGGGTACAGGTTCAGGGCATATTTGTGTGGTGTTCTGCAGTGGTACGTTCCAGTGAGACAGGGAGGTTATGGACGGGTACAGTTTCAGGGCATATTTGTGTGGAGTTCTGCATTGGTATGTTCCAGTGAGCCAGGGCGGTTATTGCGGGGTACAGGTTCAGTGCATATTTGTGTGGTGTTCTGCAGTGGTACGTTCCAGTGAGAGAGGGAGGTTATGCAGGGTACAGGTTCAGGTCATATTTGTGTGGAGTTCTGTATTGGTACGCTCCAGTGAGACAGGGAGGTTATGGAGGGTACAGGTTCAGGGCATATTTGTGTGGAGTTCTGCATTGGTATGTTCCAGTGAGCCAGGGCGGTTATTGCGGGGTACAGGTTCAGTGCATATTTGTGTGGTGTTCTGCAGTGGTACGTTCCAGTGAGAGAGGGAGGTTATGCAGGGTACAGGTTCAGGTCATATTTGTGTGGAGTTCTGTATTGGTACGCTCCAGTGAGACAGGGAGGTTATGGAGGGTACAGGTTCAGGGCATATTTTTGTGGAATTCTGCATTGGGACGTTCCACTGAGACAGGGAGAATATGGACTGGTACATGTTCAGGGCATATTTGTGTGGAGTTCTGCAGTGGTACGTTCCAGTGAGACAGGGAGAATATGGAAGGGTACATGTTCAGGGCATATTAGTGTGGAGTTCTGCATTGGTACGTTCCAGTGAGACAGAGCGGTTATGGAGGGGTACAGGTGCAGGGCATATTTGTGTGGTGTTCTGCAGTGGTACGTTCGAGTGAGAGAAGGAGGTTATGAAGGGTACAGGTTCAGGGCATATTTGTGTGGAGTTCTGCAGTGGTACGTTCCAGTGAGACAGGGAGGTTATGGACGGGTACAGTTTCAGGGCTTATTTGTGTGGAGTTCTGCATTGGTACGTTCCAGCGAGACAAGGTGGTTATGGAGGGGTACAGGTTCAGGGCATATTTGTGTGGAGTTCTGCAGTGGTACGTTCCAGTGAGACAGGGAGAATATGGACGGGTACATGTTCAGGGCATATTAGTGTGGAGTTCTGCATTGGTACGTTCCAGTGAGACAGAGCCGTTATGGAGGGGTACAGGTTCAGGGCATATTTGTGTGGTGTTCTGCAGTGGTACGTTCCAGTGAGACAGGGAGGTTATGGACGGGTACAGTTTCAGGGCATATTTGTGTGGAGTTCTGCAATGGTACGTTCCAGTGAGACAGAGAGGTTATGGACGGGTACAATTTCAGGGCATATTTGTGTGGAGTTCTGCATTGGTACGTTCCAGTGAGACAAGGTGGTTATGGAGGGGTACAGGTTCAGGGCATATTTGTGTGATGTTCTGCAATGGTACGTACCAGTGAGACAGGGAGGTTATGCAGGGTACAGGTTCAGGGCATATTTGTGTGGATTTCTGCAGTGTTACGATCCCGTGTGACAGGGAGGTTATGGAGGGGTACAGGTTCAGGGCATATTTGTGTGGTGTTCTGCAATGGTACGTTCAACTGAGACAGGGAGGTTATGCAGGGTACAGGTTCAGGCATATTTGAGTGGAGTTCGGCATTGGTGCGTTCCAGTGAGACAGGGAGGTTATGCAGGGTACAGGTTCAGGGGATATTTGTGTGGAATTCTGCAGTGGTACGTTCCATTGAGATAGGGAGTTTATGGGCGGGTATAGTTTCAGGGCATACTTGTGTGGAGTTCTGCATTGGTACTTTCCACTGAGACAGGGTGGTTATGGAGGGGTACAGGTTCAGGGGATATTTGTGTGGTGTTCTGCAATGGTACGTTCCAGTGAGACAGGGAGGTTATGCAGGGTACTGGTTCAGGGCATGTTTGAGTGGAGATCGGCATTGGTGCGTTCCAGGGAGACAGGGAGGTTATGCAGGGTACAGGTTCAGGGCATATTTGTGTGGAGTTCTGCAGTGGTACGTTCCAGTGAGACCGGATTGTTATGGATGGGTACAGTTTCAGGGCATATTTGTGTGTAGTTCCGCATTGGTACTTTCCAGTCAGACAGGGAGTTTATGGAGGGTACAGGTTTTTGGCAAATTTGTGTGGAGTTCTGCAGTGGGACGTTCCAGTGAGACAGGGAAGTTATGGACGGGTGCAGGTTCAGGGCATATTTGTGTGGAGTTCTGCATTTGTACGTTCCAGTGAGACAGGGAAGTTATGGAGGGGTACAGGTTCAGGGCATATTTGTGTGGAGTTCTGCATTGGTACATTCCAGTGAGACCGGGAGGTTATGGAGGGTACAGCATCAGGGCATATTTTTGTTGAGTTCTGCAGTGGTACGTTCCAGTGAGACAGGGAGGCAATGGACGGGTACAGGTTCAGGGCATATTTGTTTGGAGTTCTGCATTGGTACTTTCCAGTGAGACGGGGAGGTTATGGAGGGTACAGTTTCAATGCATATTTGTGTGGAGTTCTGCAGTGGGACGTTCCACTGAGACTGGGAGAATATGGATGGGTACATGTTCAGGGCATATTTGTGTGGAGTACTGCATTGGTACGTTCCAGTGAGACAGGGTGTTTATGGAGGGGTACAGGTTCAGGGCATATTTGTGTGGAGTTCTGTATTGGTACGCTCCAGTGAGACAGGGAGGTTATGGAGGGTACAGGTTCAGGGCATATTTTTGTGGAATTCTGCAGTGGGACGTTCCACTGAGACAGGGAGAATATGGACGGGTACATGTTCAGGGCATATTTGTGTGGAGTTCTGCAGTGTTACGTTCCAGTGAGACAGGGAGAATATGGACGGGTACATGTTCAGGGGATATTAGTGTGGAGTTCTGCATTGGTTCGTTCCAGTGAGACAGAGCGGTTATGGAGGGGTACAGGTTCAGGGCATATTTGGGTGGTGTTCTGCAGTGGTACGTTCGAGTGAGACAAGGAGGTTATGCAGGGTACAGGTTCAGGGCATATTTGTGTGGAGTTCTGCAGTGGTACGTTCCAGTGAGACAGGGTGGTTATGGACGGGTACAGTTTCAGGGCATATTTGTGTGGAGTTCTGCAATGGTACGTTCCAGTGAGACAGGGAGGTTATGCAGGGTACAGGTTCAGGGCATATTTGAGTGGAGTTCGGCATTGGTGCGTTCCAGTGAGACAGAGATGTTATGGACGGGTACAGTTTCAGGGCATATTTGTGGGGAGTTCTGCATTGGTACGTTCCAGTGAGACAAGGTGGTTATGGAGGGGTACAGGTTCAGGGCATATTTGTGTGGAGTTCTGCATTGGTATTTTCCAGTCAGACAGGGAAGCTATGGAGGGGTACAGGTTCAGGACATATTTGTGTGGAGTTCTGCATTGGCACGTTCCACTGAGACAGGGAGGTTATGGAGGGGTACAGGTTCAGGGCATATTTGTGTGGAGTTCAGCATTGGTACGTACCAGTGAGACAAGGAGGTTATGGAGGGGTACAGGTTCAGGGCATATTTGTGTGTAGTTCTGCATTGGTACATTCCAGGGAGACAGGGAGGTTATGGAGGATACAGCATCAGGGCATATTTCTGTTGAGTTCTGCAGTGGTACGTTCCAGTGTGACAGGGAGGTAATGGACGGGTACAGGTTCAATGCATATTTGTGTGGAGTTCTGCAGTGGGACGTTCCACTGAGACAGGGAGAATATGGACGTGTACATGTTCAGGGCATATTTGTGTGGAGTTCTGCAGTGGGACGTTCCAGTGAGACAGAGCGATTATTGAGGGGTACAGGTTCAGGGCATATTTGTGTGGTGTTCTGCAGTGGTACGTTCCAGTGAGACAGGGAGGTTATGCAGGGTACAGGTTCAGGGCCTATTTGTGTGGAGTTCTGCAATGGTACGTTCCAGTGAGACAGGGAGGTTATGCAGGGTACAGGTTCAGGGCATATTTGAGTGAAGTTCGGCATTGGTGCGTTCCAGTGAGACAGAGAGGTTATGGACGGGTACAGTTTCAGGGCATATTTGTGTGGAGTTCTGCATTGGTACGTTCCTGTGAGACAAGGTGGTTATGGAGGGGTACAGGTTCAGGGCATATTTGTGTGATGTTCTGCAATGGTACGTACCAGTGAGACAGGGAGTTTATGCAGGGTACAGGTTCAGGGCATATTTGAGTGGAGATCGGCATTGGTACATTCCAGTGAGACAGGGTGGTTATGGAGGGGTACAGGTTCAGGGCATATTTGTGTAGTGCTCTGCAATGGTACGTTCCAGTGAGACAGGGAGGTTATGCAGGGTACAGTTTCAGGGCATATTTGTGTGGAGTTCTGCATTGGTATTTTCCAGTCAGACAGGGAAGCTATGGAGGGGTACAGGTTCAGGACATATTTGTGTGGATTTCTGCATTGGTACGTTCCACTGAGACAGGGAGGTTATGGAGGGGTACAGGTTCAGGGCATATTTGTGTGGAGTTCTGCATTGGTACGTACCAGTGAGACAAGGAGGTTATGGAGGGGTACAGGTTCAGGGCATATTTGTGTGTAGTTGTGCATTGGTACATTCCAGTGAGTCAGGGAGGTTATGGAGGATACAGCAACTGGGAATATTTGTGTTGAGTTCTGCAGTGGTACGTTCCAGTGAGACAGGGAGGTAATGGACGGGTACATGTTCAGGGCATATTTGTTTGGAGTTCTGCATTGGAACTTTCCAGTGAGACAGGGAGGTTATGGAGGGTACAGGTTCAATGCATATTTGTGTGGAGTTCTGCAGTCGGACGTTCCACTGAGACAGGGAGAATATGGACGTGTACATGTTCAGGGCATATTTGTGTGGAGTTCTGCATTGGTACGTTCCAGTGAGACAGAGCGATTATTGATGGGTACAGGTTCAGGGCATATTTGTGTGGTGTTCTGCAGTGGTACGTTCCAGTGAGTCAGGGAGGTTATGCTGGGTACAGGTTCAGGGCATATTTGTGTGGATTTCTGCAGTGGTACGTTCCCGTCAGAAAGGGAGGATATGGACGGGTACAGTTTCAGGGCATATTTGTGTGGAGTTCTGCATTGGTACGTTCCAGTGAGACAGGGTGGTTATGGAGGGGTACAGGTTCAGGGCATATTTGTGTGGTGTTCTGCAATGGTACGTTCCAGTGAGACAGGGAGTTTATGCAGGGTTCAGGTTCAATGCATATTTGTGTGGAGTTCTGCATTGGTACGTTCCAGTGAGACAGGGTGGTTATGGAGGGGTACAGGTACAGGGCATATTTGTGTGGTGTTCTGCAATGGTACGTTCCAGTGAGACAGGGAGGTTATGCAGGGTACAGGTTCAGGCACATTTGAGTGGAGTTTGGCATTGGTGCGTTCCAGTGAGACAGGGAAGATATGGAGGGGTACAGGTTCATTGCATATTTGTGTGGAGTTCTGCATTGGTACATTCCAGTGAGACCGGGAGGTTATGGAGGGTACAGCATCAGGGCAGATTTTTGTTGAGTTCTGCAGTGGTACGTTCCAGTGAGACAGGGAGGTAATGGACGGGTACAGGTTCAGGGCATATTTGAGTGGAGTTCGGCATTGGTGCGTTCCAGTGAGACAGAGAGGTTATGGACGGGTACAGTTTCAGGGCATATTTGTGTGGAGTTCTGCATTAGTACGTTCCAGTGAGACAAGGTGGTTATGGAGGGGTACAGGTTCAGGGCATATTTGTGTGATGTTCTGCAATGGTACGTACCAGTGAGACAGGGAGGTTATGCAGGGTACAGGTTCAGGGCATATCTGTGTGGATTTCTGCAGTGGTACGATCCCGTGAGACAGGGAGGTTATGGAGGGGTACAGGTTCAGGGCATATTTGTGTGGTGTTCTGCAATGGTACGTTCCAGTGAGACAGGGAGTTTATGCAGGTTTCAGGATCAATGCATATATGTGTGGAGTTCTGCATTGGTACGTTCCAGTGAGACAGGGTGGTTATGGAGGGGTACAGGTTCAGGGCATATTTGTGTGGTGTTCTGCAATGGTACGTTCCACTGAGACAGGGAGGTTATGCAGGGTACAGGTTCAGGCATATTTGAGTGGAGTTCGGCATTGGTGCGTTCCAGTGAGACAGGGAGGTTATGGACGGGTATAGTTTCAGGGCATATTTGTGTAGTTCTGCATTGGAACGTTCCACTGAGACAGGGAGGTTATGCAGGGTACAGGTTCAGGGGATATTTGTGTGGAATTCTGCAGTGGTACGTTCCATTGAGATAGGGAGTTTATGGACGGGTACAGTTTCAGGGCATACTTGTGTGGAGTTCTGCATTGGTACTTTCCAGTGAGACAGGGTGGTTATGGAGGGGTACAGGTTCAGGGGATATTTGTGTGGTGTTCTGCAATGGTACGTTCCAGTGAGACCGGGTGGTTATGGATGGGTACAGTTTCAGGGCATATTTGTGTGTAGTTCCGCATTGGTACTTTCCAGTCAGACAGGGAGTTTATGGAGGGTACAGGTTTATGGTTAATTTGTGTGGAGTTCTGCAGTGGTACGTTGCAGTGAGACAGGGAGGTTATGGACGGGTACAGGTTCAGAGCATATTTGTGTGGAGTTCTGCATTGGTACGTTCCAGTGAGACAGGGAAGTTATGGAGGGGTACAGGTTCAGGGCATATTTGTGTGGAGTTCTGCGTTGGTACATTCCAGTGAGACCGGGAGGTTATGGAGGGTACAGCATCAGGGCATATTTTTGTTGAGTTCTGCAGTGGTACGTTCCAGTGAGACAGGGAGGCAATGGACGGGTACAGGTTCAGGGCATATTTGTTTGGAGTTCTGCATTGGTACTTTCCAGTGAGACAGGGAGGTTATGGAGGGTACAGGTTCAATGCATATTTGTGTGGAGTTCTGCAGTGGGACGTTCCACTGAGACTGGGAGAATATGGACGGGTACATGTTCAGGGCATATTTGTGTTGAGTTCTGCATTGGTACGTTCCAGGGAAACAGGGAGGTTATGGACGGGTACAGTTTCAGGGCATATTTGTGTAGAGTTCTGCAATGGTACGTTCCACTGAGACTGGGAGAATATTGACGGGTACAGTTTCAGGGCATATTTGTGTGGAGTTCTGCATTGGTATGTTCCAGTGAGCCAGGGCGGTTATTGCGGGGTACAGGTTCAGGTCATATTTGTGTGGAGTTCTGCATTGGTATGTTCAGTGAGACAGGGAGGTTATGGAGGGTACAGGTTCAATGCATATTTGTGTGGAGTTCTGCAGTGGGACGTTCCACTGAGACTGGGAGAATATGGACGGGTACATGTTCAGGGCATATTTGTGTGGAGTTCTGCATTGGTACGTTCCAGTGAGACAGGGAGGTTATGGACGGGTACAGTTTCAGGGCATATTTGTGTGGAGTTCTGCATTGGTATGTTCCAGTGAGCCAGGGCGGTTATTGTGGGGTACCGGTTCAGTGCATATTTGTGTGGTGTTCTGCAGTGGTACGTTCCAGTGAGAGAGGGAGGTTATGCAGGGTACAGGTTCAGGTCATATTTGTGTGGAGTTCTGCATTGGTATGTTCAGTGAGACAGGGAGGTTATGGAGGGTACAGGTTCAGGGCATATTTGTGTGGAGTTCTGCAATGGTATGTTCCACTGAGACTGGGATAATATGGACGGGTACAGTTTCAGGGCATATTTGTGTGGAGTTCTGCATTGGTATGTTCCAGTGAGCCAGGGCGTTTATTGCGGGGTACAGGTTCAGTGCATATTTGTGTGGTGTTCTGCAGTGGTACGTTCCAGTGAGAGAGGGAGGTTATGCAGGGTACAGGTTCAGGTCATATTTGTGTGGAGTTCTGCATTGGTATGTTCAGTGAGACAGGGAGGTTATGGAGGGTACAGGTTCAGGGCATATTTGTGTGGAGTTCTGCATTGGTACGTTCCAGTGAGACAGGGTGTTTATGGAGGTGTACAGGTTCAGGGCATATTTGTGTGGAGTTCTGTATTGGTACGCTCCAGTGAGACAGGGAGGTTATGGAGGGTACAGGTTCAGGGCATATTTTTGTGGAATTCTGCATTGGGACGTTCCACTGAGACAGGGAGAATATGGACGGGTACATGTTCAGGGCATATTTGTGTGGAGTTCTGCAGTGGTACGTTCCAGTGAGACAGGGAGAATATGGAAGGGTACATGTTCAGGGCATATTAGTGTGGAGTTCTGCATTGGTACGTTCCAGTGAGACAGAGCGGTTATGGAGGGGTACAGGTGCAGGGCATATTTGTGTGGTGTTCTGCAGTGGTACGTTCGAGTGAGACAAGGAGGTTATGCAGGGTACAGGTTCAGGGTATATTTGTGTGGAGTTCTGCAGTGGTACGTTCCAGTGAGACAGGGAGGTTATGGACGGGTACAGTTTCAGGGCATATTTGTGTGGAGTTCCGCAATGGTACGTTCCAGTGAGACAGGGAGGTTATGCAGGGTACAGGTTCATGGCATATTTGAGTGGAGTTCGGCATTGGTGCGTTCCAGTGAGACAGGGAGGTTATGGAGGGTACAGTTTCAATGCATATTTGTGTGGAGTTCTGCAGTCGGACGTTCCACTGAGACAGGGAGAATATGGACGTGTACATGTTCAGGGCATATTTGTGTGGAGTTCTGCATTGGTACGTTCCAGTGAGACAGAGCGATTATTGATGGGTACAGGTTCAGGGCATATTTGTGTGGTGTTCTGCAGTGGTACGTTCCAGTGAGTCAGGGAGGTTATGCTGGGTACAGGTTCAGGGCATATTTGTGTGGATTTCTGCAGTGGTACGTTCCCGTCAGAAAGGGAGGATATGGACGGGTACAGTTTCAGGGCATATTTGTGTGGAGTTCTGCATTGGTACGTTCCAGTGAGACAGGGTGGTTATGGACGGGTACAGGTTCAGGGCATATTTGAGTGGAGTTCGGCATTGGTGCGTTCCAGTGAGACAGAGAGGTTATGGACGGGTACAGTTTCAGGGCATATTTGTGTGGAGTTCTGCATTGGTGCGTTCCAGTGAGACAAGGTGGTTATGGAGGGGTACAGGTTCAGGGCATATTTGTGTGGAGTTCTGCAGTGGTACGTTCCAGTGCGACAGGGAGAATATGGACGTGTACATGTTCAGGGCATATTTGTGTGGAGTTCTGCATTGGTACGTTCCAGTGAGACCGAGCGGTTATGGAGGGGTACAGGTTCAGGGCATATTTGAGTGGAGTTCGGCATTGGTGCGTTCCAGTGAGACAGAGAGTTTATGGACGGGTACAGTTTCAGGGCATATTTGTGTGGAGTTCTGCATTAGTACGTTCCAGTGAGACAAGGTGGTTATGGAGGGGTACAGGTTCAGGGCATATTTGTGTGATGTTCTGCAATGGTACGTACCAGTGAGACAGGGAGGTTATGCAGGGTACAGGTTCAGGGCATATCTGTGTGGATTTCTGCAGTGGTACGATCCCGTGAGACAGGGAGGTTATGGAGGGGTACAGGTTCAGGGCATATTTGTGTGGTGTTCTGCAATGGTACGTTCCAGTGAGACAGGGAGTTTATGCAGGTTTCAGGTTCAATGCATATATGTGTGGAGTTCTGCATTGGTACGTTCCAGTGAGACAGGGTGGTTATGGAGGGGTACAGGTTCAGGGCATATTTGTGTGGTGTTCTGCAATGGTACGTTCCACTGAGACAGGGAGGTTATGCAGGGTACAGGTTCAGGCATATTTGAGTGGAGTTCGGCATTGGTGCGTTCCAGTGAGACAGGGAGGTTATGGACGGGTATAGTTTCAGGGCATATTTGTGTAGTTCTGCATTGGAACGTTCCACTGAGACAGGGAGGTTATGCAGGGTACAGGTTCAGGGGATATTTGTGTGGAATTCTGCAGTGGTACGTTCCATTGAGATAGGGAGTTTATGGACGGGTACAGTTTCAGGGCATACTTGTGTGGAGTTCTGCATTGGTACTTTCCAGTGAGACAGGGTGGTTATGGAGGGGTACAGGTTCAGGGGATATTTGTGTGGTGTTCTGCAATGGTACGTTCCAGTGAGACAGGGAGGTTATGCAGGGTACAGGTTCAGGGCATATTTGAGTGGAGATCGGCATTGGTGCGTTCCAGGGAGACAGGGAGGTTATGCAGGGTACAGGTTCAGGGCATATTTGTGTGGAGTTCTGCAGTTTCTACGTTCCAGTGAGACCGGGTGGTTATGGATGGGTACAGTTTCAGGGCATATTTGTGTGTAGTTCCGCATTGGTACTTTCCAGTCAGACAGGGAGTTTATGGAGGGTACAGGTTTATGGCAAATTTGTGTGGAGTTCTGCAGTGGTACGTTCCAGTGAGACAGGGAGGTTATGGACGGGTACAGGTTCAGAGCATATTTGTGTGGAGTTCTGCATTGGTACGTTCCAGTGAGACAGGGAAGTTATGGAGGGGTACAGGTTCAGGGCATATTTGTGTGGAGTTCTGCGTTGGTACATTCCAGTGAGACCGGGAGGTTATGGAGGGTACAGCATCAGGGCATATTTTTGTTGAGTTCTGCAGTGGTACGTTCCAGTGAGACAGGGAGGCAATGGACGGGTACAGGTTCAGGGCATATTTGTTTGGAGTTCTGCATTGGTACTTTCCAGTGAGACAGGGAGGTTATGGAGGGTACAGGTTCAATGCATATTTGTGTGGAGTTCTGCAGTGGGACGTTCCACTGAGACTGGGAGAATATGGACGGGTACATGTTCAGGGCATATTTGTGTTGAGTTCTGCATTGGTACGTTCCAGTGAAACAGGGAGGTTATGGACGGGTACAGTTTCAGGGCATATTTGTGTGGAGTTCTGCAATGGTACGTTCCACTGAGACTGGGAGAATATGGACGGGTACAGTTTCAGGGCATATTTGTGTGGAGTTCTGCATTGGTATGTTCCAGTGAGCCAGGGCGGTTATTGCGGGGTACAGGTTCAGGTCATATTTGTGTGGAGTTCTGCATTGGTATGTTCAATGAGACAGGGAGGTTATGGAGGGTAGAGGTTCAATGCATATTTGTGTGGAGTTCTGCAGTGGGACGTTCCACTGAGACTGGGAGAATATGGACGGGTACATGTTCAGGGCATATTTGTGTGGAGTTCTGCATTGGTACGTTCCAGTGAGACAGGGAGGTTATGGACGGGTACAGTTTCAGGGCATATTTGTGTGGAGTTCTGCATTGGTATGTACCAGTGAGCCAGGGCGGTTATTGTGGGGTACCGGTTCAGTGCATATTTGTGTGGTGTTCTGCAGTGGTACGTTCCAGTGAGAGAGGGAGGTTATGCAGGGTACAGGTTCAGGTCATATTTGTGTGGAGTTCTGCATTGGTATGTTCAGTGAGACAGGGAGGTTATGGAGGGTACAGGTTCAGGGCATATTTGTGTGGAGTTCTGCATTGGTACGTTCCAGTGAGACAGGGTGTTTATGGAGGTGTACAGTTTCAGGGCATATTTGTGTGGAGTTCTGCAATGGTACGTTCCACTGAGACTGTGATAATATGGACGGGTACAGTTTCAGGGCATATTTGTGTGGAGTTCTGCATTGGTATGTTCCAGTGAGCCAGGGCGGTTATTGCGGGGTACAGGTTCAGTGCATATTTGTGTGGTGTTCTGCAGTGGTACGTTCCAGTGTGAGAGGGAGGTTATGCAGGGTACAGGTTCAGGTCATATTTGTGTGGAGTTCTGCATTGGTATGTTCAGTGAGACAGGGAGGTTATGGAGGGAACAGGTTCAGGGCATATTTGTGTGGAGTTCTGCATTGGTACGTTCCAGTGAGACAGGGTGTTTATGGAGGTGTACAGGTTCAGGGCATATTTGTGTGGAGTTCTGTATTGGTACGCTCCAGTGAGACAGGGAGGTTATGGAGGGTACAGGTTCAGGGCATATTTTTGTGGAATTCTGCATTGGGACGTTCCACTGAGACAGGGAGAATATGGACGGGTACATGTTCAGGGCATATTTGTGTGGAGTTCTGCAGTGGTACGTTCCAGTGAGACAGGGAGAATATGGAAGGGTACATGTTCAGGGCATATTAGTGTGGAGTTCTGCATTGGTACGTTCCAGTGAGACAGAGCGGTTATGGAGGGGTACAGGTGCAGGGCATATTTGTGTGGTGTTCTGCAGTGGTACGTTCGAGTGAGACAAGGAGGTTATGCAGGGTAAAGGTTCAGGGCATATTTGTGTGGAGTTCTGCAGTGGTACGTTCCAGTGAGACAGGAAGGTTATGGACGGGTACAGTTTCAGGGCATATTTGTGTGGTGTTCTGCAGTGGTACGTTCCAGTGAGTCAGGGAGGTTATGCTGGGTACAGGTTCAGGGCATATTTGTGTGGATTTCTGCAGTGGTACGTTCCCGTCAGAAAGGGAGGATATGGACGGGTACAGTTTCAGGGCATGTTTGTGTGGAGTTCTGCATTGGTACGTTCCAGTGAGACAGGGTGGTTATTGAGGGGTACAGGTTCAGGGCATATTTGTGTGGTGTTCTGCAATGGTACGTTCCAGTGAGACAGGGAGTTTATGCAGGGTTCAGGTTCAATGCATATTTGTGTGGAGTTCTGCAGTGGTAAGTTCCAGTGAGACAGGGAGGTTATGGAGGGTACAGGTTCAGGTCATATTTGTGTGTAGTTCTGCATTGGTATGTTCAGTGAGACAGGGAGGTTATGGAGGGTACAGGTTCAATGCATATTTGTGTGGAGTTCTGCAATGGTACGTTCCACTGAGACTGGGAGAATATGGACGGGTACATGTTCAGGGCATATTTGTGTGGAGTTCTGCATTGGTACGTTCCAGTGAGACAGAGCGGTTATGGAGGGGTACAGGTGCAGGGCATATTTGTGTGGTGTTCTGCAGTGGTACGTTCCAGTGAGAGAGGGAGGTTATGCAGGGTACAGGTTCAGGTCATATTTGTGTGGAGTTCTGTATTGGTACGCTCCAGTGACACAGGTAGGTTATGGAGGGTACAGGTTCAGGGCATATTTTTGTGGAATTCTGCTTTGGGACGTTCCACTGAGACAGGGAGAATATGGACGGGTACATGTTCAGGGCATATTTGTGTGGAGTTCTGCAGTGGTACGTTCCAGTGAGACAGGGAGAATATGGAAGGGTACATGTTCAGGGCATATTAGTGTGGAGTTCTGCATTGGTACGTTCCAGTGAGACAGAGCGGTTATGGAGGGGTACAGGTGCAGGGCATATTTGTGTGGTGTTCTGCAGTGGTACGTTCGAGTGAGACAAGGAGGTTATGCAGGGTACAGGTTCAGGGCATATTTGTGTGGAGTTCTGCAGTGGTAAGTTCCAGTGAGACAGGGAGGTTATGGACGGGTACAGTTTCAGGGCATATTTGTGTGGAGTTCTGCATTGGTACGTTCCAGCGAGACAAGGTGGTTATGGAGGGGTACAGGTTCAGGGCATATTTGTGTGGAGTTCTGCAGTGGTACGTTCCAGTGAGACAGGGAGAATATGGACGGGTACATGTTCAGGGCATATTAGTGTGGAGTTCTGCATTGGTACGTTCCAGTGAGACAGAGCGGTTATGGAGGGGTACAGGTTCAGGGCATATTTGTGTGGTGTTCTGCAGTGGTACGTTCCAGTGAGACAGGGAGGTTATGGACGGGTACAGTTTCAGGGCATATTTGTGTGGAGTTCTGCATTGGTATGTTCCAGTGAGCCAGGGCGGTTATTGCGGGGTACAGGTTCAGTGCATATTTTTGTGGTGTTCTACAGTGGTACGTTCCAGTGAGAGAGGGAGGTTATGCAGGGTACAGGTTCAGGTCATATTTGTGTGGAGTTCTGTATTGGTACGCTCCAGTGAGACAGGGAGGTTATGGAGGGTACAGGTTCAGGGCATATTTGTGTGGAGTTCTGCATTGGTATGTTCCAGTGAGCCAGGGCGGTTATTGCGGGGTACAGGTTCAGTGCATATTTGTGTGGTGTTCTGCAGTGGTACGTTCCAGTGAGAGAGGGAGGTTATGGAGGGTACAGGTTCAGGGCATATTTTTGTGGAATTCTGCATTGGGACGTTCCACTGAGACAGGGAGAATATGGACGGGTACATGTTCAGGGCATATTTGTGTGGAGTTCTGCAGTGGTACGTTCCAGTGAGACAGGGAGAATATGGAAGGGTACATGTTCAGGGCATATTAGTGTGGAGTTCTGCATTGGTACGTTCCAGTGAGACAGAGCGGTTATGGAGGGGTACAGGTGCAGGGCATATTTGTGTGGTGTTCTGCAGTGGTACGTTCGAGTGAGAGAAGGAGGTTATGCAGGGTACAGGTTCAGGGCATATTTGTGTGGAGTTCTGCAGTGGTACGTTCCAGTGAGACAGGGAGGTTATGGACGGGTACAGTTTCAGGGCTTATTTGTGTGGAGTTCTGCATTGGTACGTTCCAGCGAGACAAGGTGGTTATGGAGGGGTACAGGTTCAGGGCATATTTGTGTGGAGTTCTGCAGTGGTACGTTCCAGTGAGACAGGGAGAATATGGACGGGTACATGTTCAGGGCATATTAGTGTGGAGTTCTGCATTGGTACGTTCCAGTGAGACAGAGCCGTTATGGAGGGGTACAGGTTCAGGGCATATTTGTGTGGTGTTCTGCAGTGGTACGTTCCAGTGAGACAGGGAGGTTATGGAC
The DNA here is from genome assembly GCF_048418815.1 of Hemitrygon akajei. Lineage (NCBI taxonomy): Eukaryota > Metazoa > Chordata > Chondrichthyes > Myliobatiformes > Dasyatidae > Hemitrygon > Hemitrygon akajei. The sequence goes on along the minus strand of NW_027332021.1, from coordinate 1,093,992 downwards.
GGGTACAGTTTCAGGGCATATTTGTGTGGAGTTCTGCAATGGTACGTTCCAGTGAGACAGGGAGGTTTTGCAGGGTACAGGTTCAGGGCATATTTGAGTGGAGTTCGGCATTGGTGCGTTCCAGTGAGACAGAGAGGTTATGGACGGGTACAATTTCAGGGCATATTTGTGTGGAGTTCTGCATTGGTACGTTCCAGTGAGACAAGGTGGTTATGGAGGGGTACAGGTTCAGGGCATATTTGTGTGATGTTCTGCAATGGTACGTACCAGTGAGACAGGGAGGTTATGCAGGGTACAGGTTCAGGGCATATTTGTGTGGATTTCTGCAGTGTTACGATCCCGTGAGACAGGGAGGTTATGGAGGGGTACAGGTTCAGGGCATATTTGTGTGGTGTTCTGCAATGGTACGTTCAACTGAGACAGGGAGGTTATGCAGGGTACAGGTTCAGGCATATTTGAGTGGAGTTCGGCATTGGTGCGTTCCAGTGAGACAGGGAGGTTATGGACGGGTATAGTTTCAGGGCATATTTGTGTGGAGTTCTGCATTGGTACGTTCCAGTGAGACAGGGAGGTTATGCAGGGTACAGGTTCAGGGGATATTTGTGTGGAATTCTGCAGTGGTATGTTCCATTGAGATAGGGAGTTTATGGGCGGGTACAGTTTCAGGGCATACTTGTGTGGAGTTCTGCATTGGTACTTTCCACTGAGACAGGGTGGTTATGGAGGGGTACAGGTTCAGGGGATATTTGTGTGGTGTTCTGCAATGGTACGTTCCAGTGAGACAGGGAGGTTATGCAGGGTACTGGTTCAGGGCATGTTTGAGTGGAGATCGGCATTGGTGCGTTCCAGGGAGACAGGGAGGTTATGCAGGGTACAGGTTCAGGGCATATTTGTGTGGAGTTCTGCAGTGGTACGTTCCAGTGAGACCGGATTGTTATGGATGGGTACAGTTTCAGGGCATATTTGTGTGTAGTTCCGCATTGGTACTTTCCAGTCAGACAGGGAGTTTATGGAGGGTACAGGTTTTTGGCAAATTTGTGTGGAGTTCTGCAGTGGGACGTTCCAGTGAGACAGGGAAGTTATGGACGGGTGCAGGTTCAGGGCATATTTGTGTGGAGTACTGCATTTGTACGTTCCAGTGAGACAGGGAAGTTATGGAGGGGTACAGGTTCAGGGCATATTTGTGTGGAGTTCTGCATTGGTACATTCCAGTGAGACCGGGAGGTTATGGAGGGTACAGCATCAGGGCATATTTTTGTTGAGTTCTGCAGTGGTACGTTCCAGTGAGACAGGGAGGCAATGGACGGGTACAGGTTCAGGGCATATTTGTTTGGAGTTCTGCATTGGTACTTTCCAGTGAGACGGGGAGGTTATGGAGGGTACAGTTTCAATGCATATTTGTGTGGAGTTCTGCAGTGGGACGTTCCACTGAGACTGGGAGAATATGGATGGGTACATGTTCAGGGCATATTTGTGTGGAGTACTGCATTGGTACGTTCCAGTGAGACAGGGTGTTTATGGAGGGGTACAGGTTCAGGGCATATTTGTGTGGAGTTCTGTATTGGTACGCTCCAGTGAGACAGGGAGGTTATGGAGGGTACAGGTTCAGGGCATATTTTTGTGGAATTCTGCAGTGGGACGTTCCACTGAGACAGGGAGAATATGGACGGGTACATGTTCAGGGCATATTTGTGTGGAGTTCTGCAGTGTTACGTTCCAGTGAGACAGGGAGAATATGGACGGGTACATGTTCAGGGGATATTAGTGTGGAGTTCTGCATTGGTACGTTCCAGTGAGACAGAGCGGTTATGGAGGGGTACAGGTTCAGGGCATATTTGGGTGGTGTTCTGCAGTGGTACGTTCGAGTGAGACAAGGAGGTTATGCAGGGTACAGGTTCAGGGCATATTTGTGTGGAGTTCTGCAGTGGTACGTTCCAGTGAGACAGGGTGGTTATGGACGGGTACAGTTTCAGGGCATATTTGTGTGGAGTTCTGCAATGGTACGTTCCAGTGAGACAGGGAGGTTATGCAGGGTACAGGCTCAGGGCATATTTGAGTGGAGTTCGGCATTGGTGCGTTCCAGTGAGACAGAGATGTTATGGACGGGTACAGTTTCAGGGCATATTTGTGGGGAGTTCTGCATTGGTACGTTCCAGTGAGACAAGGTGGTTATGGAGGGGTACAGGTTCAGGGCATATTTGTGTGGAGTTCTGCATTGGTATTTTCCAGTCAGACAGGGAAGCTATGGAGGGGTACAGGTTCAGGACATATTTGTGTGGAGTTCTGCATTGGTATGTTCCAGTGAGCCAGGGCGGTTATTGCGGGGTACAGGTTCAGTGCATATTTGTGTGGTGTTCTGCAGTGGTACGTTCCAGTGAGAGAGGGAGGTTATGCAGGGTACAGGTTCAGGTCATATTTGTGTGGAGTTCTGTATTGGTACGCTCCAGTGAGACAGGGAGGTTATGGAGGGTACAGGTTCAGGGCATATTTTTGTGGAATTCTGCATTGGGACGTTCCACTGAGACAGGGAGAATATGGACGGGTACATGTTCAGGGCATATTTGTGTGGAGTTCTGCAGTGGTACGTTCCAGTGAGACAGGGAGAATATGGAAGGGTACATGTTCAGGGCATATTAGTGTGGAGGTCTGCATTGGTACGTTCCAGTGAGACAGAGCGGTTATGGAGGGGTACAGGTGCAGGGCATATTTGTGTGGTGTTCTGCAGTGGTACGTTCGAGTGAGAGAAGGAGGTTATGCAGGGTACAGGTTCAGGGCATATTTGTGTGGAGTTCTGCAGTGGTACGTTCCAGTGAGACAGGGAGGTTATGGACGGGTACAGTTTCAGGGCTTATTTGTGTGGAGTTCTGCATTGGTACGTTCCAGCGAGACAAGGTGGTTATGGAGGGGTACAGTTTCAGGGCATATTTGTGTGGAGTTCTGCAGTGGTACGTTCCAGTGAGACAGGGAGAATATGGACGGGTACATGTTCAGGGCATATTAGTGTGGAGTTCTGCATTGGTACGTTCCAGTGAGACAGAGCCGTTATGGAGGGGTACAGGTTCAGGGCATATTTGTGTGGTGTTCTGCAGTGGTACGTTCCAGTGAGACAGGGAGGTTATGGACGGGTACAGTTTCAGGGCATATTTGTGTGGAGTTCTGCAATGGTACGTTCCAGTGAGACAGGGAGGTTTTGCAGGGTACAGGTTCAGGGCATATTTGAGTGGAGTTCGGCATTGGTGCGTTCCAGTGAGACAGAGAGGTTATGGACGGGTACAATTTCAGGGCATATTTGTGTGGAGTTCTGCATTGGTACGTTCCAGTGAGACAAGGTGGTTATGGAGGGGTACAGGTTCAGGGCATATTTGTGTGATGTTCTGCAATGGTACGTAGCAGTGAGACAGGGAGGTTATGCAGGGTACAGGTTCAGGGCATATTTGTGTGGATTTCTGCAGTGTTACGATCCCGTGAGACAGGGAGGTTATGGAGGGGTACAGTTTCAGGGCATATTTGTGTGGAGTTCTGCATTGGTATTTTCCAGTCAGACAGGGAAGCTATGGAGGGGTACAGGTTCAGGACATATTTGTGTGGAGTTCTGCATTGGTATGTTCCAGTGAGCCAGGGCGGTTATTGCGGGGTACAGGTTCAGTGCATATTTGTGTGGTGTTCTGCAGTGGTACGTTCCAGTGAGAGAGGGAGGTTATGCAGGGTACAGGTTCAGGTCATATTTGTGTGGAGTTCTGTATTGGTACGCTCCAGTGAGACAGGGAGGTTATGGAGGGTACAGGTTCAGGGCATATTTTTGTGGAATTCTGCATTGGGACGTTCCACTGAGACAGGGAGAATATGGACGGGTACATGTTCAGGGCATATTTGTGTGGAGTTCTGCAGTGGTAAGTTCCAGTGAGACAGGGAGGTTATGGACGGGTACAGTTTCAGGGCATATTTGTGTGGAGTTCTGCATTGGTACGTTCCAGCGAGACAAGGTGGTTATGGAGGGGTACAGGTTCAGGGCATATTTGTGTGGAGTTCTGCAGTGGTACGTTCCAGTGAGACAGGGAGAATATGGACGGGTATATGTTCAGGGCATATTAGTGTGGAGTTCTGCATTGGTACGTTCCAGTGAGACAGAGCGGTTATGGAGGGGTACAGGTTCAGGGCATATTTGTGTGGTGTTCTGCAGTGGTACGTTCCAGTGAGACAGGGAGGTTATGGACGGGTACAGTTTCAGGGCATATTTGTGTGGAGTTCTGCATTGGTATGTTCCAGTGAGCCAGGGCGGTTATTGCGGGGTACAGGTTCAGTGCATATTTTTGTGGTGTTCTACAGTGGTACGTTCCAGTGAGAGAGGGAGGTTATGCAGGGTACAGGTTCAGGTCATATTTGTGTGGAGTTCTGTATTGGTACGCTCCAGTGAGACAGGGAGGTTATGGAGGGTACAGGTTCAGGGCATATTTGTGTGGAGTTCTGCATTGGTATGTTCCAGTGAGCCAGGGCGGTTATTGCGGGGTACAGGTTCAGTGCATATTTGTGTGGTGTTCTGCAGTGGTACGTTCCAGTGAGAGAGGGAGGTTATGCAGGGTACAGGTTCAGGTCATATTTGTGTGGAGTTCTGTATTGGTACGCTCCAGTGAGACAGGGAGGTTATGGAGGGTACAGGTTCAGGGCATATTTTTGTGGAATTCTGCATTGGGACGTTCCACTGAGACAGGGAGAATATGGACGGGTACATGTTCAGGGCATATTTGTGTGGAGTTCTGCAGTGGTACGTTCCAGTGATACAGGGAGAATATGGAAGGGTACATGTTCAGGGCATATTAGTGTGGAGTTCTGCATTGGTACGTTCCAGTGAGACAGAGCGGTTATGGAGGGGTACAGGTGCAGGGCATATTTGTGTGGTGTTCTGCAGTGGTACGTTCGAGTGAGAGAAGGAGGTTATGCAGGGTACAGGTTCAGGGCATATTTGTGTGGAGTTCTGCAGTGGTACGTTCCAGTGAGACAGGGAGGTTATGGACGGGTACAGTTTCAGGGCTTATTTGTGTGGAGTTCTGCATTGGTACGTTCCAGCGAGACAAGGTGGTTATGGAGGGGTACAGGTTCAGGGCATATTTGTGTGGAGTTCTGCAGTGGTACGTTCCAGTGAGACAGGGAGAATATGGACGGGTACATGTTCAGGGCATATTAGTGTGGAGTTCTGCATTGGTACGTTCCAGTGAGACAGAGCCGTTATGGAGGGGTACAGGTTCAGGGCATATTTGTGTGGTGTTCTGCAGTGGTACGTTCCAGTGAGACAGGGAGGTTATGGACGGGTACAGTTTCAGGGCATATTTGTGTGGAGTTCTGCAATGGTACGTTCCAGTGAGACAGGGAGGTTTTGCAGGGTACAGGTTCAGGGCATATTTGAGTGGAGTTCGGCATTGGTGCGTTCCAGTGAGACAGAGAGGTTATGGACGGGTACAATTTCAGGGCATATTTGTGTGGAGTTCTGCATTGGTACGTTCCAGTGAGACAAGGTGGTTATGGAGGGGTACAGGTTCAGGGCATATTTGTGTGATGTTCTGCAATGGTACGTACCAGTGAGACAGGGAGGTTATGCAGGGTACAGGTTCAGGGCATATTTGTGTGGATTTCTGCAGTGTTACGATCCCGTGAGACAGGGAGGTTATGCAGGGTACAGGTTCAGGCATATTTGAGTGGAGTTCGGCATTGGTGCGTTCCAGTGAGACAGGGAGGTTATGGACGGGTATAGTTTCAGGGCATATTTGTGTGGAGTTCTGCATTGGTACGTTCCAGTGAGACAGGGAGGTTATGCAGGGTACAGGTTCAGGGGATATTTGTGTGGAATTCTGCAGTGGTATGTTCCATTGAGATAGGGAGTTTATGGGCGGGTACAGTTTCAGGGCATACTTGTGTGGAGTTCTGCAATGGTACGTTCCAGTGAGACAGGGAGGTTATGCAGGGTACTGGTTCAGGGCATGTTTGAGTGGAGATCGGCATTGGTGCGTTCCAGGGAGACAGGGAGGTTATGCAGGGTACAGGTTCAGGGCATATTTGTGTGGAGTTCTGCAGTGGTACTTTCCAGTCAGACAGGGAGTTTATGGAGGGTACAGGTTTTTGGCAAATTTGTGTGGAGTTCTGCAGTGGGACGTTCCAGTGAGACAGGGAAGTTATGGACGGGTGCAGGTTCAGGGCATATTTGTGTGGAGTACTGCATTTGTACGTTCCAGTGAGACAGGGAAGTTATGGAGGGGTACAGGTTCAGGGCATATTTGTGTGGAGTTCTGCATTGGTACATTCCAGTGAGACCGGGAGGTTATGGAGGGTACAGCATCAGGGCATATTTTTGTAGAGTTCTGCAGTGGTACGTTCCAGTGAGACAGGGAGGCAATGGACGGGTACAGGTTCAGGGCATATTTGTTTGGAGTTCTGCATTGGTACTTTCCAGTGAGACGGGGAGGTTATGGAGGGTACAGTTTCAATGCATATTTGTGTGGAGTTCTGCAGTGGGACGTTCCACTGAGACTGGGAGAATATGGATGGGTACATGTTCAGGGCATATTTGTGTGGAGTACTGCATTGGTACGTTCCAGTGAGACAGGGTGTTTATGGAGGGGTACAGGTTCAGGGCATATTTGTGTGGAGTTCTGTATTGGTACGCTCCAGTGAGACAGGGAGGTTATGGAGGGTACAGGTTCAGGGCATATTTTTGTGGAATTCTGCAGTGGGACGTTCCACTGAGACAGGGAGAATATGGACGGGTACATGTTCAGGGCATATTTGTGTGGAGTTCTGCAGTGTTACGTTCCAGTGAGACAGGGAGAATATGGACGGGTACATGTTCAGGGGATATTAGTGTGGAGTTCTGCATTGGTACGTTCCAGTGAGACAGAGCGGTTATGGAGGGGTACAGGTTCAGGGCATATTTGGGTGGTGTTCTGCAGTGGTACGTTCGAGTGAGACAAGGAGGTTATGCAGGGTACAGGTTCAGGGCATATTTGTGTGGAGTTCTGCAGTGGTACGTTCCAGTGAGACAGGGTGGTTATGGACGGGTACAGTTTCAGGGCATATTTGTGTGGAGTTCTGCAATGGTACGTTCCAGTGAGACAGGGAGGTTATGCAGGGTACAGGCTCAGGGCATATTTGAGTGGAGTTCGGCATTGGTGCATTCCAGTGAGACAGAGATGTTATGGACGGGTACAGTTTCAGGGCATATTTGTGGGGAGTTCTGCATTGGTACGTTCCAGTGAGACAAGGTGGTTATGGAGGGGTACAGGTTCAGGGCATATTTGTGTGGAGTTCTGCATTGGTATGTTCCAGTGAGCCAGGGCGGTTATTGCGGGGTACAGGTTCAGTGCATATTTGTGTGGTGTTCTGCAGTGGTACGTTCCAGTGAGAGAGGGAGGTTATGCAGGGTACAGGTTCAGGTCATATTTGTGTGGAGTTCTGTATTGGTACGCTCCAGTGAGACAGGGAGGTTATGGAGGGTACAGGTTCAGGGCATATTTTTGTGGAATTCTGCATTGGGACGTTCCACTGAGACAGGGAGAATATGGACGGGTACATGTTCAGGGCATATTTGTGTGGAGTTCTGCAGTGGTACGTTCCAGTGAGACAGGGAGAATATGGAAGGGTACATGTTCAGGGCATATTAGTGTGGAGGTCTGCATTGGTACGTTCCAGTGAGACAGAGCGGTTATGGAGGGGTACAGGTGCAGGGCATATTTGTGTGGTGTTCTGCAGTGGTACGTTCGAGTGAGAGAAGGAGGTTATGCAGGGTACAGGTTCAGGGCATATTTGTGTGGAGTTCTGCAGTGGTACGTTCCAGTGAGACAGGGAGGTTATGGACGGGTACAGTTTCAGGGCTTATTTGTGTGGAGTTCTGCATTGGTACGTTCCAGCGAGACAAGGTGGTTATGGAGGGGTACAGGTTCAGGGCATATTTGTGTGGAGTTCTGCAGTGGTACGTTCCAGTGAGACAGGGAGAATATGGACGGGTACATGTTCAGGGCATATTAGTGTGGAGTTCTGCATTGGTACGTTCCAGTGAGACAGAGCCGTTATGGAGGGGTACAGGTTCAGGGCATATTTGTGTGGAGTTCTGCAGTGGTACGTTCCAGTGAGACAGGGAGGTTATGGACGGGTACAGTTTCAGGGCATATTTGTGTGGAGTTCTGCAATGGTACGTTCCAGTGAGACAGGGAGGTTTTGCAGGGTACAGGTTCAGGGCATATTTGAGTGGAGTTCGGCATTGGTGCGTTCCAGTGAGACAGAGAGGTTATGGACGGGTACAATTTCAGGGCATATTTGTGTGGAGTTCTGCATTGGTACGTTCCAGTGAGACAAGGTGGTTATGGAGGGGTACAGGTTCAGGGCATATTTGTGTGATGTTCTGCAATGGTACGTACCAGTGAGACAGGGAGGTTATGCAGGGTACAGGTTCAGGGCATATTTGTGTGGATTTCTGCAGTGTTACGATCCCGTGAGACAGGGAGGTTATGGAGGGGTACAGGTTCAGGACATATTTGTGTGGAGTTCTGCATTGGTATGTTCCAGTGAGCCAGGGCGGTTATTGCGGGGTACAGGTTCAGTGCATATTTGTGTGGTGTTCTGCAGTGGTACGTTCCAGTGAGAGAGGGAGGTTATGCAGGGTACAGGTTCAGGTCATATTTGTGTGGAGTTCTGTATTGGTACGCTCCAGTGAGACAGGGAGGTTATGGAGGGTACAGGTTCAGGGCATATTTTTGTGGAATTCTGCATTGGGACGTTCCACTGAGACAGGGAGAATATGGACGGGTACATGTTCAGGGCATATTTGTGTGGAGTTCTGCAGTGGTACGTTCCAGTGAGACAGGGAGAATATGGAAGGGTACATGTTCAGGGCATATTAGTGTGGAGTTCTGCATTGGTACGTTCCAGTGAGACAGAGCGGTTATGGAGGGGTACAGGTGCAGGGCATATTTGTGTGGAGTTCTGCAGTGGTACGTTCCAGTGAGACAGGGAGGTTATGGACGGGTACAGTTTCAGGGCTTATTTGTGTGGAGTTCTGCATTGGTACGTTCCAGCGAGACAAGGTGGTTATGGAGGGGTACAGGTTCAGGGCATATTTGTGTGGAGTTCTGCAGTGGTACGTTCCAGTGAGACAGGGAGAATATGGACGGGTACATGTTCAGGGCATATTAGTGTGGAGTTCTGCATTGGTACGTTCCAGTGAGACAGAGCCGTTATGGAGGGGTACAGGTTCAGGGCATATTTGTGTGGTGTTCTGCAGTGGTACGTTCCAGTGAGACAGGGAGGTTATGGACGGGTACAGTTTCAGGGCATATTTGTGTGGAGTTCTGCAATGGTACGTTCCAGTGAGACAGGGAGGTTTTGCAGGGTACAGGTTCAGGGCATATTTGAGTGGAGTTCGGCATTGGTGCGTTCCAGTGAGACAGAGAGGTTATGGACGGGTACAATTTCAGGGTATATTTGTGTGGAGTTCTGCATTGGTACGTTCCAGTGAGACAAGGTGGTTATGGAGGGGTACAGGTTCAGGGCATATTTGTGTGATGTTCTGCAATGGTACGTACCAGTGAGACAGGGAGGTTATGCAGGGTACAGGTTCAGGGCATATTTGTGTGGATTTCTGCAGTGTTACGATCCCGTGAGACAGGGAGGTTATGGAGGGGTACAGGTTCAGGGCATATTTGTGTGGTGTTCTGCAATGGTACGTTCAACTGAGACAGGGAGGTTATGCAGGGTACAGGTTCAGGCATATTTGAGTGGAGTTCGGCATTGGTGCGTTCCAGTGAGACAGGGAGGTTATGGACGGGTATAGTTTCAGGGCATATTTGTGTGGAGTTCTGCATTGGTACGTTCCAGTGAGACAGGGAGGTTATGCAGGGTACAGGTTCAGGGGATATTTGTGTGGAATTCTGCAGTGGTATGTTCCATTGAGATAGGGAGTTTATGGGCGGGTACAGTTTCAGGGCATACTTGTGTGGAGTTCTGCATTGGTACTTTCCACTGAGACAGGGTGGTTATGGAGGGGTACAGGTTCAGGGGATATTTGTGTGGTGTTCTGCAATGGTACGTTCCAGTGAGACAGGGAGGTTATGCAGGGTACTGATTCAGGGCATGTTTGAGTGGAGATCGGCATTGGTGCGTTCCAGTGAGACAGGGTGTTTATGGAGGGGTACAGGTTCAGGGCATATTTGTGTGGAGTTCTGTATTGGTACGCTCCAGTGAGACAGGGAGGTTATGGAGGGTACAGGTTCAGGGCATATTTTTGTGGAATTCTGCAGTGGGACGTTCCACTGAGACAGGGAGAATATGGACGGGTACATGTTCAGGGCATATTTGTGTGGAGTTCTGCAGTGTTACGTTCCAGTGAGACAGGGAGAATATGGACGGGTACATGTTCAGGGGATATTAGTGTGGAGTTCTGCATTGGTACGTTCCAGTGAGACAGAGCGGTTATGGAGGGGTACAGGTTCAGGGCATATTTGGGTGGTGTTCTGCAGTGGTACGTTCGAGTGAGACAAGGAGGTTATGCAGGGTACAGGTTCAGGGCATATTTGTGTGGAGTTCTGCAGTGGTACGTTCCAGTGAGACAGGGTGGTTATGGACGGGTACAGTTTCAGGGCATATTTGTGTGGAGTTCTGCAATGGTACGTTCCAGTGAGACAGGGAGGTTATGCAGGGTACAGGCTCAGGGCATATTTGAGTGGAGTTCGGCATTGGTGCGTTCCAGTGAGACAGAGATGTTATGGACGGGTACAGTTTCAGGGCATATTTGTGGGGAGTTCTGCATTGGTACGTTCCAGTGAGACAAGGTGTTTATGGAGGGGTACAGGTTCAGGGCATATTTGTGTGGAGTTCTGCATTGGTATTTTCCAGTCAGACAGGGAAGCTATGGAGGGGTACAGGTTCAGGACATATTTGTGTGGAGTTCTGCATTGGTATGTTCCAGTGAGCCAGGGCGGTTATTGCGGGGTACAGGTTCAGTGCATATTTGTGTGGTGTTCTGCAGTGGTACGTTCCAGTGAGAGAGGGAGGTTATGCAGGGTACAGGTTCAGGTCATATTTGTGTGGAGTTCTGTATTGGTACGCTCCAGTGAGACAGGGAGGTTATGGAGGGTACAGGTTCAGGGCATATTTTTGTGGAATTCTGCATTGGGACGTTCCACTGAGACAGGGAGAATATGGACGGGTACATGTTCAGGGCATATTTGTGTGGAGTTCTGCAGTGGTACGTTCCAGTGAGACAGGGAGAATATGGAAGGGTACATGTTCAGGGCATATTAGTGTGGAGGTCTGCATTGGTACGTTCCAGTGAGACAGAGCGGTTATGGAGGGGTACAGGTGCAGGGCATATTTGTGTGGTGTTCTGCAGTGGTACGTTCGAGTGAGAGAAGGAGGTTATGCAGGGTACAGGTTCAGGGCATATTTGTGTGGAGTTCTGCAGTGGTACGTTCCAGTGAGACAGGGAGGTTATGGACGGGTACAGTTTCAGGGCTTATTTGTGTGGAGTTCTGCATTGGTACGTTCCAGCGAGACAAGGTGGTTATGGAGGGGTACAGTTTCAGGGCATATTTGTGTGGAGTTCTGCAGTGGTACGTTCCAGTGAGACAGGGAGAATATGGACGGGTACATGTTCAGGGCATATTAGTGTGGAGTTCTGCATTGGTACGTTCCAGTGAGACAGAGCCGTTATGGAGGGGTACAGGTTCAGGGCATATTTGTGTGGTGTTCTGCAGTGGTACGTTCCAGTGAGACAGGGAGGTTATGGACGGGTACAGTTTCAGGGCATATTTGTGTGGAGTTCTGCAATGGTACGTTCCAGTGAGACAGGGAGGTTTTGCAGGGTACAGGTTCAGGGCATATTTGAGTGGAGTTCGGCATTGGTGCGTTCCAGTGAGACAGAGAGGTTATGGACGGGTACAATTTCAGGGCATATTTGTGTGGAGTTCTGCATTGGTACGTTCCAGTGAGACAAGGTGGTTATGGAGGGGTACAGGTTCAGGGCATATTTGTGTGATGTTCTGCAATGGTACGTAGCAGTGAGACAGGGAGGTCATGCAGGGTACAGGTTCAGGGCATATTTGTGTGGATTTCTGCAGTGTTACGATCCCGTGAGACAGGGAGGTTATGGAGGGGTACAGTTTCAGGGCATATTTGTGTGGAGTTCTGCATTGGTATTTTCCAGTCAGACAGGGAAGCTATGGAGGGGTACAGGTTCAGGACATATTTGTGTGGAGTTCTGCATTGGTATGTTCCAGTGAGCCAGGGCGGTTATTGCGGGGTACAGGTTCAGTGCATATTTGTGTGGTGTTCTGCAGTGGTACGTTCCAGTGAGAGAGGGAGGTTATGCAGGGTACAGGTTCAGGTCATATTTGTGTGGAGTTCTGCAATGGTACGTTCCAGTGAGACAGGGAGGTTATGCAGGGTACAGGCTCAGGGCATATTTGAGTGGAGTTCGGCATTGGTGCGTTCCAGTGAGACAGAGATGTTATGGACGGGTACAGTTTCAGGGCATATTTGTGGGGAGTTCTGCATTGGTACGTTCCAGTGAGACAAGGTGGTTATGGAGGGGTACAGGTTCAGGGCATATTTGTGTGGAGTTCTGCATTGGTATTTTCCAGTCAGACAGGGAAGCTATGGAGGGGTACAGGTTCAGGACATATTTGTGTGGAGTTCTGCATTGGTATGTTCCAGTGAGCCAGGGCGGTTATTGCGGGGTACAGGTTCAGTGCATATTTGTGTGGTGTTCTGCAGTGGTACGTTCCAGTGAGAGAGGGAGGTTATGCAGGGTACAGGTTCAGGTCATATTTGTGTGGAGTTCTGTATTGGTACGCTCCAGTGAGACAGGGAGGTTATGGAGGGTACAGGTTCAGGGCATATTTTTGTGGAATTCTGCATTGGGACGTTCCACTGAGACAGGGAGAATATGGACGGGTACATGTTCAGGGCATATTTGTGTGGAGTTCTGCAGTGGTACGTTCCAGTGAGACAGGGAGAATATGGAAGGGTACATGTTCAGGGCATATTAGTGTGGAGGTCTGCATTGGTACGTTCCAGTGAGACAGAGCGGTTATGGAGGGGTACAGGTGCAGGGCATATTTGTGTGGTGTTCTGCAGTGGTACGTTCGAGTGAGAGAAGGAGGTTATGCAGGGTACAGGTTCAGGGCATATTTGTGTGGAGTTCTGCAGTGGTACGTTCCAGTGAGACAGGGAGGTTATGGACGGGTACAGTTTCAGGGCTTATTTGTGTGGAGTTCTGCATTGGTACGTTCCAGCGAGACAAGGTGGTTATGGAGGGGTACAGTTTCAGGGCATATTTGTGTGGAGTTCTGCAGTGGTACGTTCCAGTGAGACAGGGAGAATATGGACGGGTACATGTTCAGGGCATATTAGTGTGGAGTTCTGCATTGGTACGTTCCAGTGAGACAGAGCCGTTATGGAGGGGTACAGGTTCAGGGCATATTTGTGTGGTGTTCTGCAGTGGTACGTTCCAGTGAGACAGGGAGGTTATGGACGGGTACAGTTTCAGGGCATATTTGTGTGGAGTTCTGCAATGGTACGTTCCAGTGAGACAGGGAGGTTTTGCAGGGTACAGGTTCAGGGCATATTTGAGTGGAGTTCGGCATTGGTGCGTTCCAGTGAGACAGAGAGGTTATGGACGGGTACAATTTCAGGGCATATTTGTGTGGAGTTCTGCATTGGTACGTTCCAGTGAGACAAGGTGGTTATGGAGGGGTACAGGTTCAGGGCATATTTGTGTGATGTTCTGCAATGGTACGTAGCAGTGAGACAGGGAGGTCATGCAGGGTACAGGTTCAGGGCATATTTGTGTGGATTTCTGCAGTGTTACGATCCCGTGAGACAGGGAGGTTATGGAGGGGTACAGTTTCAGGGCATATTTGTGTGGAGTTCTGCATTGGTATTTTCCAGTCAGACAGGGAAGCTATGGAGGGGTACAGGTTCAGGACATATTTGTGTGGAGTTCTGCATTGGTATGTTCCAGTGAGCCAGGGCGGTTATTGCGGGGTACAGGTTCAGTGCATATTTGTGTGGTGTTCTGCAGTGGTACGTTCCAGTGAGAGAGGGAGGTTATGCAGGGTACAGGTTCAGGTCATATTTGTGTGGAGTTCTGTATTGGTACGCTCCAGTGAGACAGGGAGGTTATGGAGGGTACAGGTTCAGGGCATATTTTTGTGGAATTCTGCATTGGGACGTTCCACTGAGACAGGGAGAATATGGACGGGTACATGTTCAGGGCATATTTGTGTGGAGTTCTGCAGTGGTAAGTTCCAGTGAGACAGGGAGGTTATGGACGGGTACAGTTTCAGGGCATATTTGTGTGGAGTTCTGCATTGGTACGTTCCAGCGAGACAAGGTGGTTATGGAGGGGTACAGGTTCAGGGCATATTTGTGTGGAGTTCTGCAGTGGTACGTTCCAGTGAGACAGGGAGAATATGGACGGGTATATGTTCAGGGCATATTAGTGTGGAGTTCTGCATTGGTACGTTCCAGTGAGACAGAGCGGTTATGGAGGGGTACAGGTTCAGGGCATATTTGTGTGGTGTTCTGCAGTGGTACGTTCCAGTGAGACAGGGAGGTTATGGACGGGTACAGTTTCAGGGCATATTTGTATGGAGTTCTGCATTGGTATGTTCCAGTGAGCCAGGGCGGTTATTGCGGGGTACAGGTTCAGTGCATATTTTTGTGGTGTTCTACAGTGGTACGTTCCAGTGAGAGAGGGAGGTTATGCAGGGTACAGGTTCAGGTCATATTTGTGTGGAGTTCTGTATTGGTACGCTCCAGTGAGACAGGGAGGTTATGGAGGGTACAGGTTCAGGGCATATTTGTGTGGAGTTCTGCATTGGTATGTTCCAGTGAGCCAGGGCGGTTATTGCGGGGTACAGGTTCAGTGCATATTTGTGTGGTGTTCTGCAGTGGTACGTTCCAGTGAGAGAGGGAGGTTATGCAGGGTACAGGTTCAGGTCATATTTGTGTGGAGTTCTGTATTGGTACGCTCCAGTGAGACAGGGAGGTTATGGAGGGTACAGGTTCAGGGCATATTTTTGTGGAATTCTGCATTGGGACGTTCCACTGAGACAGGGAGAATATGGACGGGTACATGTTCAGGGCATATTTGTGTGGAGTTCTGCAGTGGTACGTTCCAGTGATACAGGGAGAATATGGAAGGGTACATGTTCAGGGCATATTAGTGTGGAGTTCTGCATTGGTACGTTCCAGTGAGACAGAGCGGTTATGGAGGGGTACAGGTGCAGGGCATATTTGTGTGGTGTTCTGCAGTGGTACGTTCGAGTGAGAGAAGGAGGTTATGCAGGGTACAGGTTCAGGGCATATTTGTGTGGAGTTCTGCAGTGGTACGTTCCAGTGAGACAGGGAGGTTATGGACGGGTACAGTTTCAGGGCTTATTTGTGTGGAGTTCTGCATTGGTACGTTCCAGCGAGACAAGGTGGTTATGGAGGGGTACAGGTTCAGGGCATATTTGTGTGGAGTTCTGCAGTGGTACGTTCCAGTGAGACAGGGAGAATATGGACGGGTACATGTTCAGGGCATATTAGTGTGGAGTTCTGCATTGGTACGTTCCAGTGAGACAGAGCCGTTATGGAGGGGTACAGGTTCAGGGCATATTTGTGTGGTGTTCTGCAGTGGTACGTTCCAGTGAGACAGGGAGGTTATGGACGGGTACAGTTTCAGGGCATATTTGTGTGGAGTTCTGCAATGGTACGTTCCAGTGAGACAGGGAGGTTTTGCAGGGTACAGGTTCAGGGCATATTTGAGTGGAGTTCGGCATTGGTGCGTTCCAGTGAGACAGAGAGGTTATGGACGGGTACAATTTCAGGGCATATTTGTGTGGAGTTCTGCATTGGTACGTTCCAGTGAGACAAGGTGGTTATGGAGGGGTACAGGTTCAGGGCATATTTGTGTGATGTTCTGCAATGGTACGTACCAGTGAGACAGGGAGGTTATGCAGGGTACAGGTTCAGGGCATATTTGTGTGGATTTCTGCAGTGTTACGATCCCGTGAGACAGGGAGGTTATGGAGGGGTACCGGTTCAGGGCATATTTGTGTGGTGTTCTGCAATGGTACGTTCAACTGAGACAGGGAGGTTATGCAGGGTACAGGTTCAGGCATATTTGAGTGGAGTTCGGCATTGGTGCGTTCCAGTGAGACAGGGAGGTTATGGACGGGTATAGTTTCAGGGCATATTTGTGTGGAGTTCTGCATTGGTACGTTCCAGTGAGACAGGGAGGTTATGCAGGGTACAGGTTCAGGGGATATTTGTGTGGAATTCTGCAGTGGTATGTTCCATTGAGATAGGGAGTTTATGGGCGGGTACAGTTTCAGGGCATACTTGTGTGGAGTTCTGCAATGGTACGTTCCAGTGAGACAGGGAGGTTATGCAGGGTACTGGTTCAGGGCATGTTTGAGTGGAGATCGGCATTGGTGCGTTCCAGGGAGACAGGGAGGTTATGCAGGGTACAGGTTCAGGGCATATTTGTGTGGAGTTCTGCAGTGGTACGTTCCAGTGAGACCGGATTGTTATGGATGGGTACAGTTTCAGGGCATATTTGTGTGTAGTTCCGCATTGGTACTTTCCAGTCAGACAGGGAGTTTATGGAGGGTACAGGTTTTTGGCAAATTTGTGTGGAGTTCTGCAGTGGGACGTTCCAGTGAGACAGGGAAGTTATGGACGGGTGCAGGTTCAGGGCATATTTGTGTGGAGTACTGCATTTGTACGTTCCAGTGAGACAGGGAAGTTATGGAGGGGTACAGGTTCAGGGCATATTTGTGTGGAGTTCTGCATTGGTACATTCCAGTGAGACCGGGAGGTTATGGAGGGTACAGCATCAGGGCATATTTTTGTTGAGTTCTGCAGTGGTACGTTCCAGTGAGACAGGGAGGCAATGGACGGGTACAGGTTCAGGGCATATTTGTTTGGAGTTCTGCATTGGTACTTTCCAGTGAGACGGGGAGGTTATGGAGGGTACAGTTTCAATGCATATTTGTGTGGAGTTCTGCAGTGGGACGTTCCACTGAGACTGGGAGAATATGGATGGGTACATGTTCAGGGCATATTTGTGTGGAGTACTGCATTGGTACGTTCCAGTGAGACAGGGTGTTTATGGAGGGGTACAGGTTCAGGGCATATTTGTGTGGAGTTCTGTATTGGTACGCTCCAGTGAGACAGGGAGGTTATGGAGGGTACAGGTTCAGGGCATATTTTTGTGGAATTCTGCAGTGGGACGTTCCACTGAGACAGGGAGAATATGGACGGGTACATGTTCAGGGCATATTTGTGTGGAGTTCTGCAGTGTTACGTTCCAGTGAGACAGGGAGAATATGGACGGGTACATGTTCAGGGGATATTAGTGTGGAGTTCTGCATTGGTACGTTCCAGTGAGACAGAGCGGTTATGGAGGGGTACAGGTTCAGGGCATATTTGGGTGGTGTTCTGCAGTGGTACGTTCGAGTGAGACAAGGAGGTTATGCAGGGTACAGGTTCAGGGCATATTTGTGTGGAGTTCTGCAGTGGTACGTTCCAGTGAGACAGGGTGGTTATGGACGGGTACAGTTTCAGGGCATATTTGTGTGGAGTTCTGCAATGGTACGTTCCAGTGAGACAGGGAGGTTATGCAGGGTACAGGCTCAGGGCATATTTGAGTGGAGTTCGGCATTGGTGCATTCCAGTGAGACAGAGATGTTATGGACGGGTACAGTTTCAGGGCATATTTGTGGGGAGTTCTGCATTGGTACGTTCCAGTGAGACAAGGTGGTTATGGAGGGGTACAGGTTCAGGGCATATTTGTGTGGAGTTCTGCATTGGTATGTTCCAGTGAGCCAGGGCGGTTATTGCGGGGTACAGGTTCAGTGCATATTTGTGTGGTGTTCTGCAGTGGTACGTTCCAGTGAGAGAGGGAGGTTATGCAGGGTACAGGTTCAGGTCATATTTGTGTGGAGTTCTGTATTGGTACGCTCCAGTGAGACAGGGAGGTTATGGAGGGTACAGGTTCAGGGCATATTTTTGTGGAATTCTGCATTGGGACGTTCCACTGAGACAGGGAGAATATGGACGGGTACATGTTCAGGGCATATTTGTGTGGAGTTCTGCAGTGGTACGTTCCAGTGAGACAGGGAGAATATGGAAGGGTACATGTTCAGGGCATATTAGTGTGGAGGTCTGCATTGGTACGTTCCAGTGAGACAGAGCGGTTATGGAGGGGTACAGGTGCAGGGCATATTTGTGTGGTGTTCTGCAGTGGTACGTTCGAGTGAGAGAAGGAGGTTATGCAGGGTACAGGTTCAGGGCATATTTGTGTGGAGTTCTGCAGTGGTACGTTCCAGTGAGACAGGGAGGTTATGGACGGGTACAGTTTCAGGGCTTATTTGTGTGGAGTTCTGCATTGGTACGTTCCAGCGAGACAAGGTGGTTATGGAGGGGTACAGGTTCAGGGCATATTTGTGTGGAGTTCTGCAGTGGTACGTTCCAGTGAGACAGGGAGAATATGGACGGGTACATGTTCAGGGCATATTAGTGTGGAGTTCTGCATTGGTACGTTCCAGTGAGACAGAGCCGTTATGGAGGGGTACAGGTTCAGGGCATATTTGTGTGGAGTTCTGCAGTGGTACGTTCCAGTGAGACAGGGAGGTTATGGACGGGTACAGTTTCAGGGCATATTTGTGTGGAGTTCTGCAATGGTACGTTCCAGTGAGACAGGGAGGTTTTGCAGGGTACAGGTTCAGGGCATATTTGAGTGGAGTTCGGCATTGGTGCGTTCCAGTGAGACAGAGAGGTTATGGACGGGTACAATTTCAGGGCATATTTGTGTGGAGTTCTGCATTGGTACGTTCCAGTGAGACAAGGTGGTTATGGAGGGGTACAGGTTCAGGGCATATTTGTGTGATGTTCTGCAATGGTACGTACCAGTGAGACAGGGAGGTTATGCAGGGTACAGGTTCAGGGCATATTTGTGTGGATTTCTGCAGTGTTACGATCCCGTGAGACAGGGAGGTTATGGAGGGGTACAGGTTCAGGACATATTTGTGTGGAGTTCTGCATTGGTATGTTCCAGTGAGCCAGGGCGGTTATTGCGGGGTACAGGTTCAGTGCATATTTGTGTGGTGTTCTGCAGTGGTACGTTCCAGTGAGAGAGGGAGGTTATGCAGGGTACAGGTTCAGGTCATATTTGTGTGGAGTTCTGTATTGGTACGCTCCAGTGAGACAGGGAGGTTATGGAGGGTACAGGTTCAGGGCATATTTTTGTGGAATTCTGCATTGGGACGTTCCACTGAGACAGGGAGAATATGGACGGGTACATGTTCAGGGCATATTTGTGTGGAGTTCTGCAGTGGTACGTTCCAGTGAGACAGGGAGAATATGGAAGGGTACATGTTCAGGGCATATTAGTGTGGAGTTCTGCATTGGTACGTTCCAGTGAGACAGAGCGGTTATGGAGGGGTACAGGTGCAGGGCATATTTGTGTGGAGTTCTGCAGTGGTACGTTCCAGTGAGACAGGGAGGTTATGGACGGGTACAGTTTCAGGGCTTATTTGTGTGGAGTTCTGCATTGGTACGTTCCAGCGAGACAAGGTGGTTATGGAGGGGTACAGGTTCAGGGCATATTTGTGTGGAGTTCTGCAGTGGTACGTTCCAGTGAGACAGGGAGAATATGGACGGGTACATGTTCAGGGCATATTAGTGTGGAGTTCTGCATTGGTACGTTCCAGTGAGACAGAGCCGTTATGGAGGGGTACAGGTTCAGGGCATATTTGTGTGGTGTTCTGCAGTGGTACGTTCCAGTGAGACAGGGAGGTTATGGACGGGTACAGTTTCAGGGCATATTTGTGTGGAGTTCTGCAATGGTACGTTCCAGTGAGACAGGGAGGTTTTGCAGGGTACAGGTTCAGGGCATATTTGAGTGGAGTTCGGCATTGGTGCGTTCCAGTGAGACAGAGAGGTTATGGACGGGTACAATTTCAGGGTATATTTGTGTGGAGTTCTGCATTGGTACGTTCCAGTGAGACAAGGTGGTTATGGAGGGGTACAGGTTCAGGGCATATTTGTGTGATGTTCTGCAATGGTACGTACCAGTGAGACAGGGAGGTTATGCAGGGTACAGGTTCAGGGCATATTTGTGTGGATTTCTGCAGTGTTACGATCCCGTGAGACAGGGAGGTTATGGAGGGGTACAGGTTCAGGGCATATTTGTGTGGTGTTCTGCAATGGTACGTTCAACTGAGACAGGGAGGTTATGCAGGGTACAGGTTCAGGCATATTTGAGTGGAGTTCGGCATTGGTGCGTTCCAGTGAGACAGGGAGGTTATGGACGGGTATAGTTTCAGGGCATATTTGTGTGGAGTTCTGCATTGGTACGTTCCAGTGAGACAGGGAGGTTATGCAGGGTACAGGTTCAGGGGATATTTGTGTGGAATTCTGCAGTGGTATGTTCCATTGAGATAGGGAGTTTATGGGCGGGTACAGTTTCAGGGCATACTTGTGTGGAGTTCTGCATTGGTACTTTCCACTGAGACAGGGTGGTTATGGAGGGGTACAGGTTCAGGGGATATTTGTGTGGTGTTCTGCAATGGTACGTTCCAGTGAGACAGGGAGGTTATGCAGGGTACTGGTTCAGGGCATGTTTGAGTGGAGATCGGCATTGGTGCGTTCCAGGGAGACAGGGAGGTTATGCAGGGTACAGGTTCAGGGCATATTTGTGTGGAGTTCTGCAGTGGTACGTTCCAGTGAGACCGGATTGTTATGGATGGGTACAGTTTCAGGGCATATTTGTGTGTAGTTCCGCATTGGTACTTTCCAGTCAGACAGGGAGTTTATGGAGGGTACAGGTTTTTGGCAAATTTGTGTGGAGTTCTGCAGTGGGACGTTCCAGTGAGACAGGGAAGTTATGGACGGGTGCAGGTTCAGGGCATATTTGTGTGGAGTACTGCATTTGTACGTTCCAGTGAGACAGGGAAGTTATGGAGGGGTACAGGTTCAGGGCATATTTGTGTGGAGTTCTGCATTGGTACATTCCAGTGAGACCGGGAGGTTATGGAGGGTACAGCATCAGGGCATATTTTTGTTGAGTTCTGCAGTGGTACGTTCCAGTGAGACAGGGAGGCAATGGACGGGTACAGGTTCAGGGCATATTTGTTTGGAGTTCTGCATTGGTACTTTCCAGTGAGACGGGGAGGTTATGGAGGGTACAGTTTCAATGCATATTTGTGTGGAGTTCTGCAGTGGGACGTTCCACTGAGACTGGGAGAATATGGATGGGTACATGTTCAGGGCATATTTGTGTGGAGTACTGCATTGGTACGTTCCAGTGAGACAGGGTGTTTATGGAGGGGTACAGGTTCAGGGCATATTTGTGTGGAGTTCTGTATTGGTACGCTCCAGTGAGACAGGGAGGTTAGGGAGGGTACAGGTTCAGGGCATATTTTTGTGGAATTCTGCAGTGGGACGTTCCACTGAGACAGGGAGAATATGGACGGGTACATGTTCAGGGCATATTTGTGTGGAGTTCTGCAGTGTTACGTTCCAGTGAGACAGGGAGAATATGGACGGGTACATGTTCAGGGGATATTAGTGTGGAGTTCTGCATTGGTACGTTCCAGTGAGACAGAGCGGTTATGGAGGGGTACAGGTTCAGGGCATATTTGGGTGGTGTTCTGCAGTGGTACGTTCGAGTGAGACAAGGAGGTTATGCAGGGTACAGGTTCAGGGCATATTTGTGTGGAGTTCTGCAGTGGTACGTTCCAGTGAGACAGGGTGGTTATGGACGGGTACAGTTTCAGGGCATATTTGTGTGGAGTTCTGCAATGGTACGTTCCAGTGAGACAGGGAGGTTATGCAGGGTACAGGCTCAGGGCATATTTGAGTGGAGTTCGGCATTGGTGCGTTCCAGTGAGACAGAGATGTTATGGACGGGTACAGTTTCAGGGCATATTTGTGGGGAGTTCTGCATTGGTACGTTCCAGTGAGACAAGGTGGTTATGGAGGGGTACAGGTTCAGGGCATATTTGTGTGGAGTTCTGCATTGGTATTTTCCAGTCAGACAGGGAAGCTATGGAGGGGTACAGGTTCAGGACATATTTGTGTGGAGTTCTGCATTGGTATGTTCCAGTGAGCCAGGGCGGTTATTGCGGGGTACAGGTTCAGTGCATATTTGTGTGGTGTTCTGCAGTGGTACGTTCCAGTGAGAGAGGGAGGTTATGCAGGGTACAGGTTCAGGTCATATTTGTGTGGAGTTCTGTATTGGTACGCTCCAGTGAGACAGGGAGGTTATGGAGGGTACAGGTTCAGGGCATATTTTTGTGGAATTCTGCATTGGGACGTTCCACTGAGACAGGGAGAATATGGACGGGTACATGTTCAGGGCATATTTGTGTGGAGTTCTGCAGTGGTACGTTCCAGTGAGACAGGGAGAATATGGAAGGGTACATGTTCAGGGCATATTAGTGTGGAGGTCTGCATTGGTACGTTCCAGTGAGACAGAGCGTTTATGGAGGGGTACAGGTGCAGGGCATATTTGTGTATTGTTCTGCAGTGGTACGTTCGAGTGAGAGAAGGAGGTTATGCAGGGTACAGGTTCAGGGCATATTTGTGTGGAGTTCTGCAGTGGTACGTTCCAGTGAGACAGGGAGGTTATGGACGGGTACAGTTTCAGGGCTTATTTGTGTGGAGTTCTGCATTGGTACGTTCCAGCGAGACAAGGTGGTTATGGAGGGGTACAGGTTCAGGGCATATTTGTGTGGAGTTCTGCAGTGGTACGTTCCAGTGAGACAGGGAGAATATGGACGGGTACATGTTCAGGGCATATTAGTGTGGAGTTCTGCATTGGTACGTTCCAGTGAGACAGAGCCGTTATGGAGGGGTACAGGTTCAGGGCATATTTGTGTGGAGTTCTGCAGTGGTACGTTCCAGTGAGACAGGGAGGTTATGGACGGGTACAGTTTCAGGGCATATTTGTGTGGAGTTCTGCAATGGTACGTTCCAGTGAGACAGGGAGGTTTTGCAGGGTACAGGTTCAGGGCATATTTGAGTGGAGTTCGGCATTGGTGCGTTCCAGTGAGACAGAGAGGTTATGGACGGGTACAATTTCATGGCATATTTGTGTGGAGTTCTGCATTGGTACGTTCCAGTGAGACAAGGTGGTTATGGAGGGGTACAGGTTCAGGGCATATTTGTGTGATGTTCTGCAATGGTACGTACCAGTGAGACAGGGAGGTTATGCAGGGTACAGGTTCAGGGCATATTTGTGTGGATTTCTGCAGTGTTACGATCCCGTGAGACAGGGAGGTTATGCAGGGTACAGGTTCAGGGCATATTTGTGTGGATTTCTGCAGTGTTACGATCCCGTGAGACAGGGAGGTAATGGAGGGGTACAGGTTCAGGGCATATTTGTGTGGAGTTCTGCATTGGTATGTTCCAGTGAGCCAGGGCGGTTATTGCGGGGTACAGGTTCAGTGCATATTTGTGTGGTGTTCTGCAGTGGTACGTTCCAGTGAGAGAGGGAGGTTATGCAGGGTACAGGTTCAGGTCATATTTGTGTGGAGTTCTGTATTGGTACGCTCCAGTGAGACAGGGAGGTTATGGAGGGTACAGGTTCAGGGCATATTTTTGTGGAATTCTGCATTGGGACGTTCCACTGAGACAGGGAGAATATGGACGGGTACATGTTCAGGGCATATTTGTGTGGAGTTCTGCAGTGGTACGTTCCAGTGAGACAGGGAGAATATGGAAGGGTACATGTTCAGGGCATATTAGTGTGGAGTTCTGCATTGGTACGTTCCAGTGAGACAGAGCGGTTATGGAGGGGTACAGGTGCAGGGCATATTTGTGTGGTGTTCTGCAGTGGTACGTTCGAGTGAGAGAAGGAGGTTATGCAGGGTACAGGTTCAGGGCATATTTGTGTGGAGTTCTGCAGTGGTACGTTCCAGTGAGACAGGGAGGTTATGGACGGGTACAGTTTCAGGGCTTATTTGTGTGGAGTTCTGCATTGGTACGTTCCAGCGAGACAAGGTGGTTATGGAGGGGTACAGGTTCAGGGCATATTTGTGTGGAGTTCTGCAGTGGTACGTTCCAGTGAGACAGGGAGAATATGGACGGGTACATGTTCAGGGCATATTAGTGTGGAGTTCTGCATTGGTACGTTCCAGTGAGACAGAGCCGTTATGGAGGGGTACAGGTTCAGGGCATATTTGTGTGGTGTTCTGCAGTGGTACGTTCCAGTGAGACAGGGAGGTTATGGACGGGTACAGTTTCAGGGCATATTTGTGTGGAGTTCTGCAATGGTACGTTCCAGTGAGACAAGGTGGTTATGGAGGGGTACAGGTTCAGGGCATATTTGTGTGATGTTCTGCAATGGTACGTACCAGTGAGACAGGGAGGTTATGCAGGGTACAGGTTCAGGGCATATTTGTGTGGATTTCTGCAGTGTTACGATCCCGTGAGACAGGGAGGTTATGGAGGGGTACAGGTTCAGGGCATATTTGTGTGGTGTTCTGCAATGGTACGTTCAACTGAGACAGGGAGGTTATGCAGGGTACAGGTTCAGGCATATTTGAGTGGAGTTCGGCATTGGTGCGTTCCAGTGAGACAGGGAGGTTATGGACGGGTATAGTTTCAGGGCATATTTGTGTGGAGTTCTGCATTGGTACGTTCCAGTGAGACAGGGAGGTTATGCAGGGTACAGGTTCAGGGGATATTTGTGTGGAGTTCTGCAGTGGGACGTTCCACTGAGACTGGGAGAATATGGATGGGTACATGTTCAGGGCATATTTGTGTGGAGTACTGCATTGGTACGTTCCAGTGAGACAGGGTGTTTATGGAGGGGTACAGGTTCAGGGCATATTTGTGTGGAGTTCTGTATTGGTACGCTCCAGTGAGACAGGGAGGTTATGGAGGGTACAGGTTCAGGGCATATTTTTGTGGAATTCTGCAGTGGGACGTTCCACTGAGACAGGGAGAATATGGACGGGTACATGTTCAGGGCATATTTGTGTGGAGTTCTGCAGTGTTACGTTCCAGTGAGATAGGGAGAATATGGACGGGTACATGTTCAGGGGATATTAGTGTGGAGTTCTGCATTGGTACGTTCCAGTGAGACAGAGCGGTTATGGAGGGGTACAGGTTCAGGGCATATTTGGGTGGTGTTCTGCAGTGGTACGTTCGAGTGAGACAAGGAGGTTATGCAGGGTACAGGTTCAGGGCATATTTGTGTGGAGTTCTGCAGTGGTACGTTCCAGTGAGACAGGGTGGTTATGGACGGGTACAGTTTCAGGGCATATTTGTGTGGAGTTCTGCAATGGTACGTTCCAGTGAGACAGGGAGGTTATGCAGGGTACAGGCTCAGGGCATATTTGAGTGGAGTTCGGCATTGGTGCGTTCCAGTGAGACAGAGATGTTATGGACGGGTACAGTTTCAGGGCATATTTGTGGGGAGTTCTGCATTGGTACGTTCCAGTGAGACAAGGTGGTTATGGAGGGGTACAGGTTCAGGGCATATTTGTGTGGAGTTCTGCATTGGTATTTTCCAGTCAGACAGGGAAGCTATGGAGGGGTACAGGTTCAGGACATATTTGTGTGGAGTTCTGCATTGGTATGTTCCAGTGAGCCAGGGCGGTTATTGCGGTGTACAGGTTCAGTGCATATTTGTGTGGTGTTCTGCAGTGGTACGTTCCAGTGAGAGAGGGAGGTTATGCAGGGTACAGGTTCAGGTCATATTTGTGTGGAGTTCTGTATTGGTACGCTCCAGTGAGACAGGGAGGTTATGGAGGGTACAGGTTCAGGGCATATTTTTGTGGAATTCTGCATTGGGACGTTCCACTGAGACAGGGAGAATATGGACGGGTACATGTTCAGGGCATATTTGTGTGGAGTTCTGCAGTGGTACGTTCCAGTGAGACAGGGAGAATATGGAAGGGTACATGTTCAGGGCATATTAGTGTGGAGTTCTGCATTGGTACGTTCCAGTGAGACAGAGCGGTTATGGAGGGGTACAGGTGCAGGGCATATTTGTGTGGTGTTCTGCAGTGGTACGTTCGAGTGAGAGAAGGAGGTTATGCAGGGTACAGGTTCAGGGCATATTTGTGTGGAGTTCTGCTGTGGTACGTTCCAGTGAGACAGGGAGGTTATGGACGGGTACAGTTTCAGGGCTTATTTGTGTGGAGTTCTGCATTGGTACGTTCCAGCGAGACAAGGTGGTTATGGAGGGGTACAGGTTCAGGGCATATTTGTGTGGAGTTCTGCAGTGGTACGTTCCAGTGAGACAGGGAGAATATGGACGGGTACATGTTCAGGGCATATTAGTGTGGAGTTCTGCATTGGTACGTTCCAGTGAGACAGAGCCGTTATGGAGGGGTACAGGTTCAGGGCATATTTGTGTGGTGTTCTGCAGTGGTACGTTCCAGTGAGACAGGGAGGTTATGGACGGGTACAGTTTCAGGGCATATTTGTGTGGAGTTCTGCAATGGTACGTTCCAGTGAGACAGGGAGGTTTTGCAGGGTACAGGTTCAGGGCATATTTGAGTGGAGTTCGGCATTGGTGCGTTCCAGTGAGACAGAGAGGTTATGGACGGGTACAATTTCAGGGCATATTTGTGTGGAGTTCTGCATTGGTACGTTCCAGTGAGACAAGGTGGTTATGGAGGGGTACAGGTTCAGGGCATATTTGTGTGATGTTCTGCAATGATACGTACCAGTGAGACAGGGAGCTTATGCAGGGTACAGGTTCAGGGCATATTTGTGTGGATTTCTGCAGTGTTACGATCCCGTGAGACAGGGAGGTTATGGAGGGGTACAGGTTCAGGGCATATTTGTGTGGTGTTCTGCAATGGTACGTTCAACTGAGACAGGGAGGTTATGCAGGGTACAGGTTCAGGCATATTTGAGTGGAGTTCGGCATTGGTGCGTTCCAGTGAGACAGGGAGGTTATGGACGGGTATAGTTTCAGGGCATATTTGTGTGGAGTTCTGCATTGGTACGTTCCAGTGAGACAGGGAGGTTATGCAGGGTACAGGTTCAGGGGATATTTGTGTGGAATTCTGCAGTGGTACGTTCCAGTGACACAGAGCGTTTATGGAGGGGTACAGGTTCAGGGCATATTTGTGTGGTGTACTGCAGTGGTACGTTCGAGTGAGACAAGGAGGTTATGCAGGGTACAGGTTCAGGGCATATTTGTGTGGAGTTCTGCAGTGGTACGTTTCAGTGAGACAGGGAGGTTATGGACGTGTACAGTTTCAGGGCATATTTGTGTGGAGTTCTGCAATGGTACGTTCCAGAGAGACAGGGAGGTTATGCAGGGTACAGGTTCAGGGCATATTTGAGCGGAGTTCGGCATTGGTGCGTTCCAGTGAGACAGGGTGTTTTTGGAGGTGTACAGGTTCAGGGCATATTTGTGTGGAGTTCAGTATTGGTACGCTACAGTGAGACAGGGAGGTTATGGAGGGTACAGGTTCAGGGCATATTTTTGTGGAATTCTGCAGTGGGACGTTCCACTGAGACAGGGAGAATATGGATGGGTACATGTTCAGGGCATATTTGTGTGGAGTTCCGCACCGGTACGTTCCAGTGAGACCGGGTGAATATGGACAGGTACATGTTAAGGGCATATTAGTGTGGAGTTCTGCATTGGTACGTTCCAGTGAGACAGAGCGGTTATGGAGGGGTACAGGTTCAGGGCATATTTGTGTGGTGTTCTGCAGTGGTACGTTCGAGTGAGACAAGGAGGTTATGCAGGGTACAGGTTCAGGGCATATTTGTGTGGAGTTCTGCAGTGGTACGTTCCAGTGAGACAGGGAGGTTATGGACGGGTACAGTTTCAGGGTATATTTGTGTGGAGTTCTGCAATGGTACGTTCCAGTGAGACAGGGACGTTATGCAGGGTACAGGTTCAGGGCATATTTGAGTGGATTTCGGCATTGGTGCGTTCCCGTGAGACAGAGATGTTATGGACGGTTACAGTTTCAGGGCATATTTGTGTGTAGTTCTGCATTGGTACGTTCCAGTGAGACAAGGTGGTTATGGAGGGGTACAGGTTCAGGGCATATTTGTGTGATGTTCTGCAATGCTACGTACCAGTGAGACAGGGAGGTTATGCAGGGTACAGGTTCAGGGCATATTTGAGTGGAGATCGGCATTGGTACATTCCAGTGAGACAGGGTGGGAATGGAGGGGTACAGGTTCAGGGCATATTCGTGTAGTGTTCTGCAATGGTACGTTCCAGTGAGACAGGGAGGTTATGCAGGGTACAGTTTCAGTGCATATTTGTGTGGAGTTCTGCATTGGTACATTCCAGTGAGACCGGGAGGTTATGGAGGGTACAGCATCAGGGCAGATTTTTGTTGAGTTCTGCAGTGGTACGTTCCAGTGAGACAGGGTGGTTATGGAGGGTACAGGTTCAGGGCATATTTGTGTGGTGTTCTGCAATGGTACGTTCCAGTGAGAAGGGAGGTTATGCAGGGTACAGGTTCACGCATATTTGAGTGGAGTTCGGCATTGGTGCGTTCCAGTGAGACAGGGAGGTTATGGACGGGTACAGTTTCAGGGCATATTTGTGTGGAGTTCTGCAATGGTACGTACCAGTGAGACAGGGAGTTTATGCAGGGTACATGTTCAGGGCATATTTGAGTGGAGTTCGGCATTGGTGCGTTCCAGGGAGACAGAGAGGTTATGGACGGGTTCAGTTTCAGGGCATATTTGTGGGGAGTTCTGCATTGGTACGTTCCAGTGAGACAAGGTGGTGAAGGAGGGGTTCAGGTTCAGGGCATATTTGTGCGGAGTTCTGCATTGGTACGTTCCACTGAGACAGGGAGGTTATGGAGGGGTACAGGTTCAGGGCATATTTGTGTGGAGTTCTGCATTGGTACGTACCAGTGAGACAAGGAGGTTATGGAGGGGTACAGGTTAGGGGCATATTTGTGTGGAGTTCTGCATTGGTACGTACCAGTGAGACAAGGAGGTTATGGAGGGGTACAGGTTCAGGGCATATTTGTGTGTAGTTCTGCATTGGTACATTCCAGTGAGTCAGGGAGGTTATGGAGGATACAGCATCAGGGCATATTTGTGTTGAGTTCTGCAGTGGTACGTTCCAGTGAGACAGGGAGGGAATGGACGGGTACAGGTTCAGGGCATATTTGTTTGGATTTCTGCATTGGTAATTTCCAGTGATACAGGGAGGTTATGGAGGGTACAGGTTCAATGCATATTTGTGTGGAGTTCTGCAGTGGGACGTTCCACTGAGACAGGGAGAATATGGACGTGTACATGTTCAGGGCATATTTGTGTGGAGTTCTGCATTGGTACGTTCCAGTGAGACAGAGCGATTATTGAGGGGTACAGGTTCAGGGCATATTTGTGTGGAGTTCTGCATTGGTACGTTCCAGTGAGACAGGGAGGTTATGCAGGGTACAGGTTCAGGGGATATTTGTGTGGAGCTCTGCAGTGGGACGTTCCACTGAGACTGGGAGAATATGGATGGGTACATGTTCAGGGCATATTTGTGTGGAGTACTGCATTGGTACGTTCCAGTGAGACAGGGTGGTTATGGAGGGGTACAGGTTCAGGGCATATTTGTGTAGTGTTCTGCAATGGTACGTTCCAGTGAGACAGGGAGGTTATGCAGGGTACAGTTTCAGGGCATATTTGTGTGTAGTTCCGCATTGGTACTTTTCAGTCAGACAGGGAGGTTAAGGAGGGTACAGGTTCATGGCAAATTTGTGTGGAGTTCTGCAGTGGGACGTTCCAGTGAAACAGGGAGGTTATGGACGGGCACAGGTTCAGGGCATATTTGTGTGGGGTTCTGCAGTGGGACGTTCCACTCAGACTGGGAGAATATGGACGGCAACATGTTCAGGGCATATTTGAGTGGAGTTCTGCATTGGTACGTTCCAGTGAGACAGGGCGGTTATTGCGGGGTACAGGTTCAGTGCATATTTGTGTGGTGTTCTGCAGTGGAACATTCCAGTGAGACAGGGAGGTTATGCAGGGTACAGGTTCAGGGCATATTTGAGTGGAGTTCGGTATTGGTGAGTTCCAGTGAGAAAGGGAGGTTATGCAGGGTACAGGTTCAGGGCATATTTGTGTGGAGTTCTGCAGTGGTACGTTCCAGTGAGACAGGGAGGTTATGGACGGGTACAGTTTCAGGGTATATTTGTGTGGAGTTCTGCAATGGTACGTTCCAGTGAGACAGGGACGTTATGCAGGGTACAGGTTCAGGGCATATTTGAGTGGATTTCGGCATTGGTGCGTTCCCGTGAGACAGAGATGTTATGGACGGTTACAGTTTCAGGGCATATTTGTGTGTAGTTCTGCATTGGTACGTTCCAGTGAGACAAGGTGGTTATGGAGGGGTACAGGTTCAGGGCATATTTGTGTGATGTTCTGCAATGCTACGTACCAGTGAGACAGGGAGGTTATGCAGGGTACAGGTTCAGGGCATATTTGAGTGGAGATCGGCATTGGTACATTCCAGTGAGACAGGGTGGGAATGGAGGGGTACAGGTTCAGGACATATTTGTGTGGAGTTCTGCATTGGTACGTTCCACTGAGACTGGGAGGTTATGGAGGGGTACAGGTTCAGGGCATATTTGTGTGGAGTTCTGCATTGATACGTACCAGTGAGACAAGGAGGTTATGGAGGGGTACAGGTTCAGGGCATATTTGTGTATAGTTCTGCATTGGTACATTCCAGTGAGTCAGGGAGGTTATGGAGGATACAGCATCAGGGCATATTTGTGTTGAGTTCTGCAATGGTACGTTCCAGTGAGACAGGGAGGTAATGGACGGGTACAGGTTCAGGGCATGTTTGTTTGGACTTCTGCAATGGTACGTTCCAGTGAGACCGGGAGGTTATGGAGGGGTACAGGTTCAGGGCATATTTGTTTGGAGTTCGGCATTGGTACGTTCCAGTGAGACAGGGAGATTATGCAGGGTACAGTTTCAGGGCATATTAGAGTGGAGTTCGGCATTGGTGCGTTCCAGTGAGACAGAGAGGTTATGGACGGGTACAGTTTCAGGGCATATTTGTTTGGAGTTCTGCATTGGTACGTTCCACTGAGACAGGGAGGTTATGGAGGGGTACAGGTTCAGGGCATATTTGTGTGGAGTTCTGCATTGGTACGTACCAGTGAGACAAGGAGGTTATGGAGGATACAGCATCAGGGCATATTTGTGTTGAGTTCTGCAGTGGTATGTTCCAGTGAGACAGGGAGGTCATGGACGGGTACAGGTTCAGGGCATATTTGTTTGGAGTTCTGCATTGGTACTTTCCAGTGAGACAGGGAGGTTATGGAGGGTACAGGTTCAATGCATATTTGTGTGGAGTTCTGCAGTGGGACGTTCCACTGAGACAGGGAGAATAGGGACGTGTACAGGTTCAGGGCATATTTGAGTGGAGTTCGGAATTGGTGCGTTCCAGTGAGACAGAGAGGTTATGGACGGGTACAGTTTCAGGGCATATTTGTGTGGAGTTCTGCATTGGTACGTTCCAGTGAGACAAGGTGGTTATGGAGGGGTACAGGTTCAGGGCATATTTGTGTGATGTTCTGCAATGGTACGTACCAGTGAGACAGGGAGGTTATGCAGGGTACAGGTTCAGGGCATATTTGAGTGGAGATCGGCATTGGTACATTCCAGTGAGACAGGGTGGTTATGGAGGGGTACAGGTTCAGGACATATTTTTGTAGTGTTCTGCAATGGTACGTTCCAGTGAGACAGGGAGGTTATGCAGGGTACAGGTTCAGGACATATTTGTGTGGAGTTCTGCATTGGTATTTTCCAGTCAGACAGGGAAGCTATGGAGGGGTACAGGTTCAGGACATATTTGTGTGGAGTTCTGCATTGGTACGTTCCACTGAGATGGGGAGGTTATGGAGGGGTACAGGTTCAGGGCATATTTGTGTGGAGTTCTGCATTGGTACGTACCAGTGAGACAAGGAGGTTATGGAGGGGTACAGGTTCAGGGCATATTTGTGTGTAGTTCCGCATTGGTACTTTTCAGTCAGACAGGGAGGTTAAGGAGGGTACAGGTTCATGGCAAATTTGTGTGGAGTTCTGCAGTGGGACGTTCCAGTGAAACAGGGAGGTTATGGACGGGCACAGGTTCAGGGCATATTTGTGTGGAGTTCTGCATTGGTACGTTCCAGTGAGACAGGGAAGTTATGGAGGGGTACAGGTTCATTGCATATTTGTGTGGAGTTCTGCATTGGTACATTCCAGTGAGACCGGGAGGTTATGGAGGGTACAGCATCAGGACAGATTTTTGTTGAGTTCTGCAGTGGTACGTTCCAGTGAGACAGGGTGGTTATGGAGGGTACAGGTTCAGGGCATATTTGTGTGGTGTTCTGGAATGGTACGTTCCAGTGAGACAGGGAGGTTATGGAGGGGTACAGGTTCAGGGCATATTTGTGTGGAGTTCTGCATTGGTACGTACCAGTGAGACAAGGAGGTTATGTAGGGGTACAGGTTCAGGGCATATTTGTGTGGAGTTCTGCAGTGGGACGTTCCACTCAGACTGGGAGAATATGGACGGGAACATGTTCAGGGCATATTTGAGTGGAGTTCTGCATTGGTACGTTCCAGTGAGACAGGGCGGTTATTGCGGGGTACAGGTTCAGTGCATATTTGTGTGGTGTTCTGCAGTGGAACATTCCAGTGAGACAGGGAGGTTATGCAGGGTACAGGTTCAGGGCATATTTGAGTGGAGTTCGGTATTGGTGAGTTCCAGTGAGAAAGGGAGGTTATGGAGGGGTACAGGTTCAGGGCATATTTGTGTGGAGTTCTGCATTGGTACGTTCCAGTGAGACAGGGAGTTTATGGAGGGTACAGGTTCTGGGCCTATTTGTGTGGTGTTCTGCAGTGGTACGTTACAGTGAGAGAGGAAGGTTGTGCAGGGTACAGGTTCAGGTCATATTTGTGTGGAGTTCTGCATTGGTACTTTCCAGTGAGACAGGGAGGTTATGGAGGGTACAGGTTCAGGGCATATTTGTGTGGTGTTCTGCAGTGGTACGTTCGAGTGAGACAAGGAGGTTATGCAGGGTACAGGTTCAGGGCATATTTGTGTGGAGTTCTGCAGTGGTACGTTCCAGTGAGACAGGGAGGTTATGGACGGGTACAGTTTCAGGGTATATTTGTGTGGAGTTCTGCAATGGTACGTTCCAGTGAGACAGGGACGTTATGCAGGGTACAGGTTCAGGGCATATTTGAGTGGATTTCGGCATTGGTGCGTTCCCGTGAGACAGAGATGTTATGGACGGTTACAGTTTCAGGGCATATTTGTGTGTAGTTCTGCATTGGTACGTTCCAGTGAGACAAGGTGGTTATGGAGGGGTACAGGTTCAGGGCATATTTGTGTGATGTTCTGCAATGCTACGTACCAGTGAGACAGGGAGGTTATGCAGGGTACAGGTTCAGGGCATATTTGAGTGGAGATCGGCATTGGTACATTCCAGTGAGACAGGGTGGGAATGGAGGGGTACAGGTTCAGGACATATTTGTGTGGAGTTCTGCATTGGTACGTTCCACTGAGACTGGGAGGTTATGGAGGGGTACAGGTTCAGGGCATATTTGTGTGGAGTTCTGCATTGATACGTACCAGTGGGACAAGGAGGTTATGGAGGGGTACAGGTTCAGGGCATATTTGTGTATAGTTCTGCATTGGTACATTCCAGTGAGTCAGGGAGGTTATGGAGGATACAGCATCAGGGCATATTTGTGTTGAGTTCTGCAATGGTACGTTCCAGTGAGACAGGGAGGTAATGGAGGGGTACAGGTTCAGGGCATATTTGTTTGGAGTTCGGCATTGGTACGTTCCAGTGAGACAGGGAGATTATGCAGGGTACAGTTTCAGGGCATATTAGAGTGGAGTTCGGCATTGGTGCGTTCCAGTGAGACAGAGAGGTTATGGACGGGTACAGTTTCAGGGCATATTTGTTTGGAGTTCTGCATTGGTACGTTCCACTGAGACAGGGAGGTTATGGAGGGGTACAGGTTCAGGGCATATTTGTGTGGAGTTCTGCATTGGTACGTACCAGTGAGACAAGGAGGTTATGGAAGTGTACAGGTTCAGGGCATATTTGTGTGTAGTTCTGCATTGGTACATTCCAGTGAGTCCGGGAGATTATGGAGGATACAGCATCAGGGCATATTTGTGTTGAGTTCTGCAGTGGTATGTTCCAGTGAGACAGGGAGGTCATGGACGGGTACAGGTTCAGGGCATATTTGTTTGGAGTTCTGCATTGGTACTTTCCAGTGAGACAGGGAGGTTATGGAGGGTACAGGTTCAATGCATATTTGTGTGGAGTTCTGCAGTGGGACGTTCCACTGAGACAGGGAGAATAGGGACGTGTACAGGTTCAGGGCATATTTGAGTGGAGTTCGGCATTGGTGCGTTCCAGTGAGACAGAGAGGTTATGGACGGGTACAGTTTCAGGGCATATTTGTGTGGAGTTCTGCATTGGTACGTTCCAGTGAGACAAGGTGGTTATGGAGGGGTACAGGTTCAGGGCATATTTGTGTGATGTTCTGCAATGGTACGTACCAGTGAGACAGGGAGGTTATGCAGGGTACAGGTTCAGGGCATATTTGAGTGGAGATCGGCATTGGTACATTCCAGTGAGACAGGGTGGTTATGGAGGGGTACAGGTTCAGGACATATTTTTGTAGTGTTCTGCAATGTTACGTTCCAGTGAGACAGGGAGGTTATGCAGGGTACAGGTTCAGGACATATTTGTGTGGAGTTCTGCATTGGTATTTTCCAGTCAGACAGGGAAGCTATGGAGGGGTACAGGTTCAGGACATATTTGTGTGGAGTTCTGCATTGGTACGTTCCACTGAGATGGGGAGGTTATGGAGGGGTACAGGTTCAGGGCATATTTGTGTGGAGTTCTGCATTGGTACGTACCAGTGAGACAAGGAGGTTATGGAGGGGTACAGGTTCAGGGCATATTTGTGTGTAGTTCTGCATTGGTACATTCCAGTGAGTTAGGGAGGTTATGGAGGATACAGCAACAGGGCATATTTGTGTTGAGTTCTGCAGTGGTACGTTCCAGTGAGACAGGGAGGTTATGGAGGTTACAGGTTCAATGCATATTTGTGTGGAGTTCTGCAGTGGGACGTTCCACTGAGACAGGGAGAATATGGACGTGTACATGTTCAGGGCATATTTGTGTGGAGTTCTGCATTGGTACGTTCCAGTGAGACAGAGCGATTTTTGAGGGGTACAGGTTTAGGGCATATTTGTGTGGTGTTCTGCAGTGGTACGTTCCAGTGAGGCAGGGAGGTTATGCAGGGTACAGGTTCAGGGCATATTTGTGTGGATTTCTGCAGTGGTACGTTCCCGTGAGAAAGGGATGTTATGGACGGGTACAGTTTCAGGGCATATTTGTGTGGAGTTCTGCATTGGTACGTTCCAGTGAGACAGGGTGGTTATGGAGGGGTACAGGTTCAGGGCATATTTGTGTGGTGTTCTGCAATGGTATGTTCCAGTGAGACAGGGAGTTTATGCAGGGTTCAGGTTCAATGCATATTTGTGTGGAGTTCTGCATTGGTAAGTTCCAGTGAGACAGGGTGGTTATGGAGGGGTCCAGGTTCAGGGTATATTTGTGTGGTGTTCTGCAATGGTACGTTCCAGTGAGACAGGGAGGTTATGCAGGGTACAGGTTCAGGCATATTTGAGTGGAGTTAGGCATTGGTGCGTTCCAGTGAGACAGGGAGATTATGGACGGGTACAGTTTCAGGGCATATTTGTGTGGAGTTCTGCATTGGTACGTTCCAGTGAGACAGGGAGGTTATGCAGGGTACAGGTTCAGGGCATATTTGTGTGGAGTTCTGCAGTGGTACGTTCCAGTGAGACAGGGAGTTTATGGAGGGTACAGGTTCTGGGCCTATTTGTGTGGTGTTCTGCAGTGGTACGTTACAGTGAGAGAGGAAGGTTGTGCAGGGTACAGGTTCAGGTCATATTTGTGTGGAGTTCTGCATTGGTACTTTCCAGTGAGACAGGGAGGTTATGGAGGGTACAGGTTCAGGGCATATTTGTGTGGAGTTCTGCATTGGTACGTTCCAGTGAGACAGGGTGTTTATGGTGGTGTGCAGGTTCAGGGCATATTTGTGTGGAGTTCAGTTTTGGTACGCTCCAGTGAGACAGGGAGGTTATGGAGGGTACAGGTTCAGGGCATATTTTTGTGGAATTCTGCAGTGGGACGTTCCACTGAGACAGGGAGAATATGGACGGGTACATGTTCAGGGCATATTTGTGTGGAGTTCTGCACTGGTACGTTCCAGTGAGACAGGGAGAATATGGACGGGTACATGTTCAGGGCATATTAGTGTGGAGGTCTGCATTGCTACGTTCCAGTGACACAGAGCGTTTATGGAGGGGTACAGGTTCAGGGCATATTTGTGTGGTGTTCTGCAGTGGTACGTTCGAGTGAGACAAGGAGGTTATGCAGGGTACAGGTTCAGGGCATATTTGTGTGGAGTTCTGCAGTGGTACGTTTCAGTGAGACAGGGAGGTTATGGACGTGTACAGTTTCAGGGCATATTTGTGTGGAGTTCTGCAATGGTACGTTCCAGAGAGACAGGGAGGTTATGCAGGGTACAGGTTCAGGGCATATTTGAGCGGAGTTCGGCATTGGTGCGTTCCAGTGAGACAGGGTGTTTTTGGAGGTGTACAGGTTCAGGGCATATTTGTGTGGAGTTCAGTATTGGTACGC
The DNA here is from genome assembly GCF_048418815.1 of Hemitrygon akajei. NCBI lineage: Eukaryota > Metazoa > Chordata > Chondrichthyes > Myliobatiformes > Dasyatidae > Hemitrygon > Hemitrygon akajei. The sequence goes on along the minus strand of NW_027332021.1, from coordinate 1,057,267 downwards.
TACAGTGAGACAGGGAGGTTATGGAGGGTACAGGTTCAGGGCATATTTTTGTGGAATTCTGCAGTGGGACGTTCCACGGAGACAGGGAGAATATGGATGGGTACATGTTCAGGGCATATTTGTGTGGAGTTCTGCACCGGTACGTTCCAGTGAGACCGGGAGAATATGGACAGGTACATGTTCAGGGCATATTAGTGTGGAGTTCTGCATTGGTACGTTCCAGTGAGACAGAGCGGTTATGGAGGGGTACAGGTTCAGGGCATATTTGTGTGGTGTTCTGCAGTGGTACGTTCGAGTGAGACAAGGAGGTTATGCAGGGTACAGGTTCAGGGCATATTTGTGTGGAGTTCTGTAGTGGTACGTTCCAGTGAGACAGGGAGGTTATGGACGGGTACAGTTTCAGGGTATATTTGTGTGGAGTTCTGCAATGGTACGTTCCAGTGAGACAGGGACGTTATGCAGGGTACAGGTTCAGGGCATATTTGAGTGGATTTCGGCATTGGTGCGTTCCCGTGAGACAGAGATGTTATGGACGGTTACAGTTTCAGGGCATATTTGTGTGTAGTTCTGCATTGGTACGTTCCAGTGAGACAAGGTGGTTATGGAGGGGTACAGGTTCAGGGCATATTTGTGTGATGTTCTGCAATGCTACGTACCAGTGAGACAGGGAGGTTATGCAGGGTACAGGTTCAGGGCATATTTGAGTGGAGATCGGCATTGGTACATTCCAGTGAGACAGGGTGGGAATGGAGGGGTACAGGTTCAGGGCATATTCGTGTAGTGTTCTGCAATGGTACGTTCCAGTGAGACAGGGAGGTTATGCAGGGTACAGTTTCAGTGCATATTTGTGTGGAGTTCTGCATTGGTATTTTCCAGTCAGACAGGGAAGCTATGGAGGGGTACAGGTTCAGGACATATTTGTGTGATGTTCTGCAATGCTACGTACCAGTGAGACAGGGAGGTTATGCAGGGTACAGGTTCAGGGCATATTTGAGTGGAGATCGGCATTGGTACATTCCAGTGAGACAGGGTGGGAATGGAGGGGTACAGGTTCAGGGCATATTCGTGTAGTGTTCTGCAATGGTACGTTCCAGTGAGACAGGGAGGTTATGCAGGGTACAGTTTCAGTGCATATTTGTGTGGAGTTCTGCATTGGTATTTTCCAGTCAGACAGGGAAGCTATGGAGGGGTACAGGTTCAGGACATATTTGTGTGGAGTTCTGCATTGGTACGTTCCACTGAGACTGGGAGGTTATGGAGGGGTACAGGTTCAGGGCATATTTGTGTGGAGTTCTGCATTGATACGTACCAGTGAGACAAGGAGGTTATGGAGGGGTACAGGTTCAGGGCATATTTGTGTATAGTTCTGCATTGGTACATTCCAGTGAATCAGGGAGGTTATGGAGGATACAGCATCAGGGCATATTTGAGTTGAGTTCTGCAGTGGTACGTTCCAGTGAGACAGGGAGGTAATGGACGGGTACAGGTTCAGGGCATGTTTGTTTGGACTTCTGCAATGGTACGTTCCAGTGAGACCGGGAGGTTATGGAGGGGTACAGGTTCAGGGCATATTTGTTTGGAGTTCGGCATTGGTACGTTCCAGTGAGACAGGGAGATTATGCAGGGTACAGTTTCAGGGCATATTTGATTGGAGTTCGGCATTGGTGCGTTCCAGTGAGACAGAGAGGTTATGGACGGGTACAGTTTCAGGGCATATTTGTTTGGAGTTCTGCATTGGTACGTTCCACTGAGACAGGGAGGTTATGGAGGGGTACAGGTTCAGGGCATATTTGTGTGGAGTTCTGCATTGGTACGTACCAGTGAGACAAGGAGGTTATGGAAGTGTACAGGTTCAGGGCATATTTGTGTGTAGTTCTGCATTGGTACATTCCAGTGAGTCCGGGAGATTATGGAGGATACAGCATCAGGGCATATTTGTGTTGAGTTCTGCAGTGGGACGTTCCACTGAGACAGGGAGAATATGGACGGGTACATGTTCAGGGCATATTTGTGTGGAGTTCTGCACTGGTACGTTCCAGTGAGACAGGGAGAATATGGACGGGTACATGTTCAGGGCATATTAGTGTGGAGGTCTGCATTGCTACGTTCCAGTGACACAGAGCGTTTATGGAGGGGTACAGGTTCAGGGCATATTTGTGTGGTGTTCTGCAGTGGTACGTTCGAGTGAGACAAGGAGGTTATGCAGGGTACAGGTTCAGGGCATATTTGTGTGGAGTTCTGCAGTGGTACGTTTCAGTGAGACAGGGAGGTTATGGACGTGTACAGTTTCAGGGCATATTTGTGTGGAGTTCTGCAATGGTACGTTCCAGAGAGACAGGGAGGTTATGCAGGGTACAGGTTCAGGGCATATTTGAGCGGAGTTCGGCATTGGTGCGTTCCAGTGAGACAGGGTGTTTTTGGAGGTGTACAGGTTCAGGGCATATTTGTGTGGAGTTCAGTATTGGTACGCTACAGTGAGACAGGGAGGTTATGGAGGGTACAGGTTCAGGGCATATTTTTGTGGAATTCTGCAGTGGGACGTTCCACTGAGACAGGGAGAATATGGATGGGTACATGTTCAGGGCATATTTGTGTGGAGTTCTGCACCGGTACGTTCCAGTGAGACCGGGAGAATATGGACAGGTACATGTTCAGGGCATATTAGTGTGGAGTTCTGCATTGGTACGTTCCAGTGAGACAGAGCGGTTATGGAGGGGTACAGGTTCAGGGCATATTTGTGTGGTGTTCTGCAGTGGTACGTTCGAGTGAGACAAGGAGGTTATGCAGGGTACAGGTTCAGGGCATATTTGTGTGGAGTTCTGTAGTGGTACGTTCCAGTGAGACAGGGAGGTTATGGACGGGTACAGTTTCAGGGTATATTTGTGTGGAGTTCTGCAATGGTACGTTCCAGTGAGACAGGGACGTTATGCAGGGTACAGGTTCAGGGCATATTTGAGTGGATTTCGGCATTGGTGCGTTCCCGTGAGACAGAGATGTTATGGACGGTTACAGTTTCAGGGCATATTTGTGTGTAGTTCTGCATTGGTACGTTCCAGTGAGACAAGGTGGTTATGGAGGGGTACAGGTTCAGGGCATATTTGTGTGATGTTCTGCAATGCTACGTACCAGTGAGACAGGGAGGTTATGCAGGGTACAGGTTCAGGGCATATTTGAGTGGAGATCGGCATTGGTACATTCCAGTGAGACAGGGTGGGAATGGAGGGGTACAGGTTCAGGGCATATTCGTGTAGTGTTCTGCAATGGTACGTTCCAGTGAGACAGGGAGGTTATGCAGGGTACAGTTTCAGTGCATATTTGTGTGGAGTTCTGCATTGGTATTTTCCAGTCAGACAGGGAAGCTATGGAGGGGTACAGGTTCAGGACATATTTGTGTGATGTTCTGCAATGCTACGTACCAGTGAGACAGGGAGGTTATGCAGGGTACAGGTTCAGGGCATATTTGAGTGGAGATCGGCATTGGTACATTCCAGTGAGACAGGGTGGGAATGGAGGGGTACAGGTTCAGGGCATATTCGTGTAGTGTTCTGCAATGGTACGTTCCAGTGAGACAGGGAGGTTATGCAGGGTACAGTTTCAGTGCATATTTGTGTGGAGTTCTGCATTGGTATTTTCCAGTCAGACAGGGAAGCTATGGAGGGGTACAGGTTCAGGACATATTTGTGTGGAGTTCTGCATTGGTACGTTCCACTGAGACTGGGAGGTTATGGAGGGGTACAGGTTCAGGGCATATTTGTGTGGAGTTCTGCATTGATACGTACCAGTGAGACAAGGAGGTTATGGAGGGGTACAGGTTCAGGGCATATTTGTGTATAGTTCTGCATTGGTACATTCCAGTGAATCAGGGAGGTTATGGAGGATACAGCATCAGGGCATATTTGAGTTGAGTTCTGCAGTGGTACGTTCCAGTGAGACAGGGAGGTAATGGACGGGTACAGGTTCAGGGCATGTTTGTTTGGACTTCTGCAATGGTACGTTCCAGTGAGACCGGGAGGTTATGGAGGGGTACAGGTTCAGGGCATATTTGTTTGGAGTTCGGCATTGGTACGTTCCAGTGAGACAGGGAGATTATGCAGGGTACAGTTTCAGGGCATATTTGATTGGAGTTCGGCATTGGTGCGTTCCAGTGAGACAGAGAGGTTATGGACGGGTACAGTTTCAGGGCATATTTGTTTGGAGTTCTGCATTGGTACGTTCCACTGAGACAGGGAGGTTATGGAGGGGTACAGGTTCAGGGCATATTTGTGTGGAGTTCTGCATTGGTACGTACCAGTGAGACAAGGAGGTTATGGAAGTGTACAGGTTCAGGGCATATTTGTGTGTAGTTCTGCATTGGTACATTCCAGTGAGTCCGGGAGATTATGGAGGATACAGCATCAGTGCATATTTGTGTTGAGTTCTGCAGTGGTATGTTCCAGTGAGACAGGGAGGTCATGGACGGGTACAGGTTCAGGGCATATTTGTTTGGAGTTCTGCATTGGTACTTTCCAGTGAGACAGGGAGGTTATGGAGGGTACAGGTTCAATGCATATTTGTGTGGAGTTCTTCAGTGGGACGTTCCACTGAGACAGGGAGAATAGGGACGTGTACAGGTTCAGGGCATATTTGAGTGGAGTTCGGCATTGGTGCGTTCCAGTGAGACAGAGAGGTTATGGACGGGTACAGTTTCAGGGCATATTTGTGTGGAGTTCTGCATTGGTACGTTCCAGTGAGACAAGGTGGTTATGGAGGGTACAGGTTCAGGGCATATTTGTGTGGTGTTCTGCAATGGTACGTACCAGTGAGACAGGGAGGTTATGCAGGGTACAGGTTCAGGGCATATTTGAGTGGAGATCGGCATTGGTACATTCCAGTGAGACAGGGTGGTTATGGAGGGGTACAGGTTCAGGACATATTTTTGTAGTGTTCTGCAATGGTACGTTCCAGTGAGACAGGGAAGTTATGCAGGGTACAGGTTCAGGACATATTTGTGTGGAGTTCTGCATTGGTATTTTCCAGTCAGACAGGGAAGCTATGGAGGGGTACAGGTTCAGGACATATTTGTGTGGAGTTCTGCATTGGTACGTTCCACTGAGATGGGGAGGTTATGGAGGGGTACAGGTTCAGGGCATATTTGTGTGGAGTTCTGCATTGGTACGTACCAGTGAGACAAGGAGGTTATGGAGGGGTACAGGTTCAGGGCATATTTGTGTGTAGTTCTGCATTGGTACATTCCAGTGAGTTAGGGAGGTTATGGAGGATACAGCAACAGGGCATATTTGTGTTGAGTTCTGCAGTGGTACGTTCCAGTGAGACAGGGAGGTTATGGAGGTTACAGGTTCAATGCATATTTGTGTGGAGTTCTGCAGTGGGACGTTCCACTGAGACAGGGAGAATATGGACGTGTACATGTTCAGGGCATATTTGTGTGGAGTTCTGCATTGGTACGTTCCAGTGAGACAGAGCGATTTTTGAGGGGTACAGGTTTAGGGCATATTTGTGTGGTGTTCTGCAGTGGTACGTTCCAGTGAGGCAGGGAGGTTATGCAGGGTACAGGTTCAGGGCATATTTGTGTGGATTTCTGCAGTGGTACGTTCCCGTGAGAAAGGGATGTTATGGACGGGTACAGTTTCAGGGCATATTTGTGTGGAGTTCTGCATTGGTACGTTCCAGTGAGACAGGGTGGTTATGGAGGGGTACAGGTTCAGGGCATATTTGTGTGGTGTTCTGCAATGGTATGTTCCAGTGAGACAGGGAGTTTATGCAGGGTTCAGGTTCAATGCATATTTGTGTGGAGTTCTGCATTGGTAAGTTCCAGTGAGACAGGGTGGTTATGGAGGGGTCCAGGTTCAGGGTATATTTGTGTGGTGTTCTGCAATGGTACGTTCCAGTGAGACAGGGAGGTTATGCAGGGTACAGGTTCAGGCATATTTGAGTGGAGTTAGGCATTGGTGCGTTCCAGTGAGACAGGGAGATTATGGACGGGTACAGTTTCAGGGCATATTTGTGTGGAGTTCTGCATTGGTACGTTCCAGTGAGACAGGGAGGTTATGCAGGGTACAGGTTCAGGGCATATTTGTGTGGAGTTCTGCAGTGGTACGTTCCATTGAGACAGGGAGTTTATGGACGGGTACAGTTTCAGGGCATATTTGTGTGGAGTTCTGCATTGGTACGTTCCAGTGAGACAAGGTGGTTATGGAGGGTACAGGTTCAGGGCATATTTGTGTGGTGTTCTGCAATGGTACGTACCAGTGAGACAGGGAGGTTATGCAGGGTACAGGTTCAGGGCATATTTGAGTGGAGATCGGCATTGGTACATTCCAGTGAGACAGGGTGGTTATGGAGGGGTACAGGTTCAGGACATATTTTTGTAGTGTTCTGCAATGGTACGTTCCAGTGAGACAGGGAAGTTATGCAGGGTACAGGTTCAGGACATATTTGTGTGGAGTTCTGCATTGGTATTTTCCAGTCAGACAGGGAAGCTATGGAGGGGTACAGGTTCAGGACATATTTGTGTGGAGTTCTGCATTGGTACGTTCCACTGAGATGGGGAGGTTATGGAGGGGTACAGGTTCAGGGCATATTTGTGTGGAGTTCTGCATTGGTACGTACCAGTGAGACAAGGAGGTTATGGAGGGGTACAGGTTCAGGGCATATTTGTGTGTAGTTCTGCATTGGTACATTCCAGTGAGTTAGGGAGGTTATGGAGGATACAGCAACAGGGCATATTTGTGTTGAGTTCTGCAGTGGTACGTTCCAGTGAGACAGGGAGGTTATGGAGGTTACAGGTTCAATGCATATTTGTGTGGAGTTCTGCAGTGGGACGTTCCACTGAGACAGGGAGAATATGGACGTGTACATGTTCAGGGCATATTTGTGTGGAGTTCTGCATTGGTACGTTCCAGTGAGACAGAGCGATTTTTGAGGGGTACAGGTTTAGGGCATATTTGTGTGGTGTTCTGCAGTGTACGTTCCAGTGAGGCAGGGAGGTTATGCAGGGTACAGGTTCAGGGCATATTTGTGTGGATTTCTGCAGTGGTACGTTCCCGTGAGAAAGGGATGTTATGGACGGGTACAGTTTCAGGGCATATTTGTGTGGAGTTCTGCATTGGTACGTTCCAGTGAGACAGGGTGGTTATGGAGGGGTACAGGTTCAGGGCATATTTGTGTGGTGTTCTGCAATGGTATGTTCCAGTGAGACAGGGAGTTTATGCAGGGTTCAGGTTCAATGCATATTTGTGTGGAGTTCTGCATTGGTAAGTTCCAGTGAGACAGGGTGGTTATGGAGGGGTCCAGGTTCAGGGTATATTTGTGTGGTGTTCTGCAATGGTACGTTCCAGTGAGACAGGGAGGTTATGCAGGGTACAGGTTCAGGCATATTTGAGTGGAGTTAGGCATTGGTGCGTTCCAGTGAGACAGGGAGATTATGGACGGGTACAGTTTCAGGGCATATTTGTGTGGAGTTCTGCATTGGTACGTTCCAGTGAGACAGGGAGGTTATGCAGGGTACAGGTTCAGGGCATATTTGTGTGGAGTTCTGCAGTGGTACGTTCCATTGAGACAGGGAGTTTATGGACGGGTACAGTTTCAGGGCATATTTGTGTGGAGATCTGCATTGGTACTTTTCAGTGAGACAGGGTGGTTATGGAGGGGTACAGGTTCAGGGGATATTTGTGTGGTGTTCTGCAATGGTACGTTCCAGTGAGACAGGGAGGTTTTGCAGGGTACAGGTTCAGGGCATATTTGAGTGGAGATCGGCTTTGGTGCGTTCCAGGGAGACAGGGAGGTTATGGAGTGGTACAGGGTCAGGGCATATTTGTGTGTAGTTCTGCATTGGCACGTTCTAATGAGACAGGGAGGTTATGCAGTGTACAGGTTCAGGGCAGATTTTTGTTGAGTTCTGCAGTGGGACGTTCCAGTGAGACAGGGAGGTAATGGACGGGTACAGGTTCAGGGCATATTTGTTTGGAGTTCTGCATTGGTACTTTCCAGTGAGACAGGGAGGTTATGCAGGGTACAGGTTCAGGTCATATTTGAGTGGAGTTCGGCATTGGTGAGTTCCAGTGAGACAGGGAGGTTATGGAGGGGTACAGGTTCAAGACATATTTGTGTGGAGTTCAGTTTTGGTACGCTCCAGTGAGACAGGGAGGTTATGGAGGGTACAGGTTCAGGGCATATTTTTGTGGAATTCTGCAGTGGGACGTTCCACTGAGACAGGGAGAATATGGACGGGTACATGTTCAGGGCATATTTGTGTGGAGTTCTGCACTGGTACGTTCCAGTGAGACAGGGAGAATATGGACGGGTACATGTTCAGGGCATATTAGTGTGCAGGTCTGCATTGGTACGTTCCAGTGAGACAGAGCGATAATGGAGGGGTACAGGTTCAGGGCATATTTGTGTGGTGTTCTGCAGTGGTACGTTCGAGTGAGACAAGGAGGTTATGCAGGGTACAGGTTCAGGGCATATTTGTGTGGAGTTCTGCAGTGGTGCGTTTCAGTGAGACAGGGAGGTTATGGACGGGTACAGTTTCAGGGCATATTTGTGTGGAGTTCTGCAATGGTACGTTCCAGTGAGACAGGGAGGTTATGCAGGGTACAGGTTCAGGGCATATTTGAGTGGAGTTCGGCATTGGTGCGTTCCAGTGAGACAGAGAGGTTATGGACGGGTACAGTTTCAGGGCATATTTGTGTGGAGTTCTGCATTGGTACGTACCAGTGAGACAGGGAGGATAGGCAGGGTACAGGTTCAGGGCATATTTGTGTGGATTTCTGCAGTGGTACGATCCCGTGAGACAGGGAGGTTATGGACGGGTACAGTTTCAGGGCATATTTGTGTAGAGTTCTGCATTGGTACGTTCCAGTGAGACAGGGTGGTTATGGAGGGGTACAGGTTCAGGGCATATTTGTGTGGTGTTCTGCAATGGTACGTTCCAGTGAGACAGGGAGTTTATGCAGGTTTCAGGTTCAATGCATATTTGTGTGGAGTTCTGCATTGGTACGTTCCAGTGAGACAGGGTGGTTATGGAGGGGTACAGGTTCAAGACATATTTGTGTGGTGTTCTGCAATGGTACGTTCCAGTGAGACAGGGAGGTTATGCAGGGTACAGGTTCAGGGCATATTTGTGTGGAGTTCTGCAGTGGTACGTTCCATTGAGACAGGGAGTTTATGGACGGGTACAGTTTCAGGGCATATTTGTGTGGAGATCTGCATTGGTACTTTTCAGTGAGACAGGGTGGTTATGGAGGGGTACAGGTTCAGGGGATATTTGTGTGGTGTTCTGCAATGGTACGTTCCAGTGAGACAGGGAGGTTTTGCAGGGTACAGGTTCAGGGCATATTTGAGTGGAGATCGGCTTTGGTGCGTTCCAGGGAGACAGGGAGGTTATGGAGTGGTACAGGGTCAGGGCATATTTGTGTGTAGTTCTGCATTGGCACGTTCTAATGAGACAGGGAGGTTATGCAGTGTACAGGTTCAGGGCAGATTTTTGTTGAGTTCTGCAGTGGGACGTTCCAGTGAGACAGGGAGGTAATGGACGGGTACAGGTTCAGGGCATATTTGTTTGGAGTTCTGCATTGGTACTTTCCAGTGAGACAGGGAGGTTATGCAGGGTACAGGTTCAGGTCATATTTGAGTGGAGTTCGGCATTGGTGAGTTCCAGTGAGACAGGGAGGTTATGGAGGTGTACAGGTTCAGAGCATATTTGTGTGGAGTTCGGCATTGGTACGTTCCAGTGAGACAGGGAGGTTATGGAGGGTACAGGTTCAGGGCATATTTGTGTGGAGTTCTGCATTGGTACGTTCCAGTGAGACAGGGTGGTTATGGAGGGGTACAGGTTCAGGGGATATTTGTGTGGTGTTCTGCAATGGTACGTTCCAGTGAGACAGGGAGGTTTTGCAGGGTACAGGTTCAGGGCATATTTGAGTGGAGATCGGCTTTGGTGCGTTCCAGGGAGACAGGGAGGTTATGGAGTGGTACAGGGTCAGGGCATATTTGTGTGTAGTTCTGCATTGGCACGTTCTAATGAGACAGGGAGGTTATGCAGTGTACAGGTTCAGGGCAGATTTTTGTTGAGTTCTGCAGTGGGACGTTCCAGTGAGACAGGGAGGTAATGGACGGGTACAGGTTCAGGGCATATTTGTTTGGAGTTCTACATTGGTACTTTCCAGTGAGACAGGGAGGTTATGCAGGGTACAGGTTCAGGTCATATTTGAGTGGAGTTCGGCATTGGTGAGTTCCAGTGAGACAGGGAGGTTATGGAGGTGTACAGGTTCAGAGCATATTTGTGTGGAGTTCGGCATTGGTACGTTCCAGTGAGACAGGGAGGTTATGGAGGGTACAGGTTCAGGGCATATTTGTGTGGAGTTCTGCATTGGTACGTTCCAGTGAGACAGGGTGGTTATGCAGGTGTACAGGTTCAGGGCAAATTTGTGTGGAGTTCTGCATTGGTAAGTTCCAGTGAGACAATGAGATTATGGGCGGGTACAGGTTCAGGGCATATTTCTGTGGAGTTCTGTATTGGTACGCTCCAGTGAGACAGGGAGATTATGGAGGGTACAGGTTCAGGGCATATTTTTGTGGAATGCTGCAGTGGGACGTTCCACTGAGACAGGGAGAATATGGACGGGTACATGTTCTGGGCATATTAGTGTGGAGTTCTGCATTGGTACGTTCCAGTGAGCCAGAGCGGTTATGGAGGGGTACAGGTTCAGGGCATATTTGTGTGGTGTTCTGCAGTGGTACGTTCGAGTGAGACAGGGAGGTTATGCAGGGTACAGGTTCAGGGCATATTTGTGTGGAGTTCTGCAGTGGTACGTTCCAGTGAGACAGGGAGGTTATGGACGGGTACAGTTTCAGGGCATATTTGTGTGGAGATCTGCATTGGTACGTTCCAGTGAGACAGGGTGTTTATGGAGGGTACAGGTTCAGGGCATATTTGTGTGGTGTTCTGCAATGGTACGTTCAAGTGAGACAGAGAGGTTATGCAGGGTACAGGTTCAGGCATATTTGAGTGGAGTTCGGCATTGGTGCGTTCCAGTGAGACAGAGAGGTTATGGATGGGTACAGTTTCAGGGCATATTTGTGTGGAGTTCTGCATTGGTACTTTCATGTGAGAGAGGGTGGTTATGGAGGAGTACAGGGTCAGGCCATATTTGTGTGTTATTCTGCATTGGCACGTTCTAATGAGACAGGGAGGTTATGCAGGGTACAGGTTCAGGGCATATTTGTGTGGAGTTCTGCAGTGGTTCGTTCCAGTGAGACAGGGAGTTTATGGATGGGTACAGTTTCAGGGCATATTTGTGTGGAGTTCCGCATTGGTACCTTCCTGTCAGACAGGGAGGTTATGGAGGGTACAGGTTCATGGCAAATTTGTGTGGAGTTCTGCAGTGGGACGTTCCAGTCAGACAGGCAGGTTACGGACGGGTACAGTTTCAGGGCATATTTGTGTGGAGTTCTGCATTGGTACGTTCCAGTGAGACAGGGAAGTTATGGATGGGTGCAGGTTCAGGGCATATTTGTGTGGTGTTCTGCAATGGTACGTTCCAGTGAGACAGGGAGTTTATGCAGGTTTCAGGTTCAATGCATATTTGTGTGGAGTTCTGCATTGGTACGTTCCAGTGAGACAGGGTGGTTATGGAGGGGTACAGGTTCAAGACATATTTGTGTGGTGTTCTGCAATGGTACGTTCCAGTGAGACAGGGAGGTTATGCAGGGTACAGGTTCAGGGCATATTTGTGTGGAGTTCTGCAGTGGTACGTTCCATTGAGACAGGGAGTTTATGGACGGGTACAGTTTCAGGGCATATTTGTGTGGACATCTGCATTGGTACTTTTCAGTGAGACAGGGTGGTTATGGAGGGGTACAGGTTCAGGGGATATTTGTGTGGTGTTCTGCAATGGTACGTTCCAGTGAGACAGGGAGGTTTTGCAGGGTACAGGTTCAGGGCATATTTGAGTGGAGATCGGCTTTGGTGCGTTCCAGGGAGACAGGGAGGTTATGGAGTGGTACAGGGTCAGGGCATATTTGTGTGTAGTTCTGCATTGGCACGTTCTAATGAGACAGGGAGGTTATGCAGTGTACAGGTTCAGGGCAGATTTTTGTTGAGTTCTGCAGTGGGACGTTCCAGTGAGACAGGGAGGTAATGGACGGGTACAGGTTCAGGGCATATTTGTTTGGAGTTCTGCATTGGTACTTTCCAGTGAGACAGGGAGGTTATGCAGGGTACAGGTTCAGGTCATATTTGAGTGGAGTTCGGCATTGGTGAGTTCCAGTGAGACAGGGAGGTTATGGAGGTGTACAGGTTCAGAGCATATTTGTGTGGAGTTCGGCATTGGTACGTTCCAGTGAGACAGGGAGGTTATGGAGGGTACAGGTTCAGGGCATATTTGTGTGGAGTTCTGCATTGGTACGTTCCAGTGAGACAGGGTGGTTATGGAGGGGTACAGGTTCAGGGGATATTTGTGTGGTGTTCTGCAATGGTACGTTCCAGTGAGACAGGGAGGTTTTGCAGGGTACAGGTTCAGGGCATATTTGAGTGGAGATCGGCTTTGGTGCGTTCCAGGGAGACAGGGAGGTTATGGAGTGGTACAGGGTCAGGGCATATTTGTGTGTAGTTCTGCATTGGCACGTTCTAATGAGACAGGGAGGTTATGCAGTGTACAGGTTCAGGGCAGATTTTTGTTGAGTCCTGCAGTGGGACGTTCCAGTGAGACAGGGAGGTAATGGACGGGTACAGGTTCAGGGCATATTTGTTTGGAGTTCTGCATTGGTACTTTCCAGTGAGACAGGGAGGTTATGCAGGGTACAGGTTCAGGTCATATTTGAGTGGAGTTCGGCATTGGTGAGTTCCAGTGAGACAGGGAGGTTATGGAGGTGTACAGGTTCAGAGCATATTTGTGTGGAGTTCGGCATTGGTACGTTCCAGTGAGACAGGGAGGTTATGGAGGGTACAGGTTCAGGGCATATTTGTGTGGAGTTCTGCATTGGTACGTTCCAGTGAGACAGGGTGGTTATGCAGGTGTACAGGTTCAGGGCAAATTTGTGTGGAGTTCTGCATTGGTAAGTTCCAGTGAGACAATGAGATTATGGGCGGGTACAGGTTCAGGGCATATTTCTGTGGAGTTCTGTATTGGTACGCTCCAGTGAGACAGGGAGATTATGGAGGGTACAGGTTCAGGGCATATTTTTGTGGAATGCTGCAGTGGGACGTTCCACTGAGACAGGGAGAATATGGACGGGTACATGTTCTGGGCATATTAGTGTGGAGTTCTGCATTGGTACGTTCCAGTGAGCCAGAGCGGTTATGGAGGGGTACAGGTTCAGGGCATATTTGTGTGGTGTTCTGCAGTGGTACGTTCGAGTGAGACAGGGAGGTTATGCAGGGTACAGGTTCAGGGCATATTTGTGTGGAGTTCTGCAGTGGTACGTTCCAGTGAGACAGGGAGGTTATGGACGGGTACAGTTTCAGGGCATATTTGTGTGGAGATCTGCATTGGTACGTTCCAGTGAGACAGGGTGTTTATGGAGGGTACAGGTTCAGGGCATATTTGTGTGGTGTTCTGCAATGGTACGTTCAAGTGAGACAGAGAGGTTATGCAGGGTACAGGTTCAGGCATATTTGAGTGGAGTTCGGCATTGGTGCGTTCCAGTGAGACAGAGAGGTTATGGATGGGTACAGTTTCAGGGCATATTTGTGTGGAGTTCTGCATTGGTACTTTCATGTGAGAGAGGGTGGTTATGGAGGAGTACAGGGTCAGGCCATATTTGTGTGTTATTCTGCATTGGCACGTTCTAATGAGACAGGGAGGTTATGCAGGGTACAGGTTCAGGGCATATTTGTGTGGAGTTCTGCAGTGGTACGTTCCAGTGAGACAGGGAGTTTATGGATGGGTACAGTTTCAGGGCATATTTGTGTGGAGTTCCGCATTGGTACCTTCCTGTCAGACAGGGAGGTTATGGAGGGTACAGGTTCATGGCAAATTTGTGTGGAGTTCTGCAGTGGGACGTTCCAGTCAGACAGGCAGGTTACGGACGGGTACAGTTTCAGGGCATATTTGTGTGGAGTTCTGCATTGGTACGTTCCAGTGAGACAGGGAAGTTATGGATGGGTGCAGGTTCAGGGCATATTTGTGTGGAGTTCTGCATTGGTACGTTCCAGTGAGACAGGGAGGTTATGGAGGGGTACAGGTTCAGGGCATATTTGTGTGTAGTTCTGCATTGGTACATTCCAGTGAGACCGGGAGGTTATGGAGGGTACAGCATCAGGGCATATTTTTGTTGAGTTCTGCATTGGTACGTTCCAGTGAGACAGGGAGGTTATGGAGGGGTACAGGTTCAGGGCATGTTTGTTTGGAGTTCTGCATTGGTACTTTCCAGTGTGACAGGGAGGTTATGGAGGGTACAGGTTCAATGCATATTTGTGTGGAGTTCTGCAGTGGGACGTTCCACTCAGACTGGGAGAATATGGACGGGAACATGTTCAGGGCATATTTGTGTGGAGTTCTGCATTGGTACGTTCCAGTGAGAAAGGGAGGTTATGGAGGGGTACAGGTTCAGTGCATATTTGTGTGGAGTTCTGCATTGGTACGTTCCAGTGAGACAGGGAGTTTATGGAGGGTACAGGTTCTGGGCCTATTTGTGTGGTGTTCTGCAGTGGTACGTTCCAGTGAGAGAGGAAGGTTGTGAAGGGTACAGGTTCATGTCATATTTGTGTGGAGTTCTGCATTGGTATGTTCCAGTGAGACAGGGAGGTTATGGAGGGTACAGGTTCAGGGCATATTTGTGTGGAGTTCTGCATTGGTACGTTCCAGTGAGACAGGGTGTTTATGGAGGTGTGCAGGTTCAGGGCATATTTGTGTGGAGTTCAGTTTTGGTACGCTCCAGTGAGACAGGGAGGTTATGGAGGGTACAGGTTCAGGGCATATTTTTGTGGAATTCTGCAGTGGGACGTTCCACTGAGACAGGGAGAATATGGAAGGGTACATGTTCAGGGCATATTTGTGTGGAGTTCTGCACTGGTACGTTCCAGTGAGACAGGGAGAATATGGACGGGTACATGTTCAGGGCATATTAGTGTGCAGGTCTGCATTGGTACGTTCCAGTGAGACAGAGCGATAATGGAGGGGTACAGGTTCAGGGCATATTTGTGTGGTGTTCTGCAGTGGTACGTTCGAGTGAGACAAGGAGGTTATGCAGGGTACAGGTTCAGGGCATATTTGTGTGGAGTTCTGCAGTGGTGCGTTTCAGTGAGACAGGGAGGTTATGGACGGGTACAGTTTCAGGGCATATTTGTGTGGAGTTCTGCAATGGTACGTTCCAGTGAGACAGGGAGGTTATGCAGGGTACAGGTTCAGGGCATATTTGAGTGGAGTTCGGCATTGGTGCGTTCCAGTGAGACAGAGAGGTTATGGACGGGTACAGTTTCAGGGCATATTTGTGTGGAGTTCTGCATTGGTACGTACCAGTGAGACAGGGAGGATATGCAGGGTACTGGTTCAGGGCATATTTGTGTGGATTTCTGCAGTGGTACGATCCCGTGAGACAGGGAGGTTATGGACGGGTACAGTTTCAGGGCATATTTGTGTAGAGTTCTGCATTGGTACGTTCCAGTGAGACAGGGTGGTTATGGAGGGGTACAGGTTCAGGGCATATTTGTGTGGTGTTCTGCAATGGTACGTTCCAGTGAGACAGGGAGTTTATGCAGGTTTCAGGTTCAATGCATATTTGTGTGGAGTTCTGCATTGGTACGTTCCAGTGAGACAGGGTGGTTATGGAGGGGTACAGGTTCAAGACATATTTGTGTGGTGTTCTGCAATGGTACGTTCCAGTGAGACAGGGAGGTTATGCAGGGTACAGGTTCAGGGCATATTTGTGTGGAGTTCTGCAGTGGTACGTTCCATTGAGACAGGGAGTTTATGGACGGGTACAGTTTCAGGGCATATTTGTGTGGAGATCTGCATTGGTACTTTTCAGTGAGACAGGGTGGTTATGGAGGGGTACAGGTTCAGGGGATATTTGTGTGGTGTTCTGCAATGGTACGTTCCAGTGAGACAGGGAGGTTTTGCAGGGTACAGGTTCAGGGCATATTTGAGTGGAGATCGGCTTTGGTGCGTTCCAGGGAGACAGGGAGGTTATGGAGTGGTACAGGGTCAGGGCATATTTGTGTGTAGTTCTGCATTGGCACGTTCTAATGAGACAGGGAGGTTATGCAGTGTACAGGTTCAGGGCAGATTTTTGTTGAGTTCTGCAGTGGGACGTTCCAGTGAGACAGGGAGGTAATGGACGGGTACAGGTTCAGGGCATATTTGTTTGGAGTTCTGCATTGGTACTTTCCAGTGAGACAGGGAGGTTATGCAGGGTACAGGTTCAGGTCATATTTGAGTGGAGTTCGGCATTGGTGAGTTCCAGTGAGACAGGGAGGTTATGGAGGTGTACAGGTTCAGAGCATATTTGTGTGGAGTTCGGCATTGGTACGTTCCAGTGAGACAGGGAGGTTATGGAGGGTACAGGTTCAGGGCATATTTGTGTGGAGTTCTGCATTGGTACGTTCCAGTGAGACAGGGTGGTTATGGAGGGGTACAGGTTCAGGGGATATTTGTGTGGTGTTCTGCAATGGTACGTTCCAGTGAGACAGGGAGGTTTTGCAGGGTACAGGTTCAGGGCATATTTGAGTGGAGATCGGCTTTGGTGCGTTCCAGGGAGACAGGGAGGTTATGGAGTGGTACAGGGTCAGGGCATATTTGTGTGTAGTTCTGCATTGGCACGTTCTAATGAGACAGGGAGGTTATGCAGTGTACAGGTTCAGGGCAGATTTTTGTTGAGTTCTGCAGTGGGACGTTCCAGTGAGACAGGGAGGTAATGGACGGGTACAGGTTCAGGGCATATTTGTTTGGAGTTCTACATTGGTACTTTCCAGTGAGACAGGGAGGTTATGCAGGGTACAGGTTCAGGTCATATTTGAGTGGAGTTCGGCATTGGTGAGTTCCAGTGAGACAGGGAGGTTATGGAGGTGTACAGGTTCAGAGCATATTTGTGTGGAGTTCGGCATTGGTACGTTCCAGTGAGACAGGGAGGTTATGGAGGGTACAGGTTCAGGGCATATTTGTGTGGAGTTCTGCATTGGTACGTTCCAGTGAGACAGGGTGGTTATGCAGGTGTACAGGTTCAGGGCAAATTTGTGTGGAGTTCTGCATTGGTAAGTTCCAGTGAGACAATGAGATTATGGGCGGGTACAGGTTCAGGGCATATTTCTGTGGAGTTCTGTATTGGTACGCTCCAGTGAGACAGGGAGATTATGGAGGGTACAGGTTCAGGGCATATTTTTGTGGAATGCTGCAGTGGGACGTTCCACTGAGACAGGGAGAATATGGACGGGTACATGTTCTGGGCATATTAGTGTGGAGTTCTGCATTGGTACGTTCCAGTGAGCCAGAGCGGTTATGGAGGGGTACAGGTTCAGGGCATATTTGTGTGGTGTTCTGCAGTGGTACGTTCGAGTGAGACAGGGAGGTTATGCAGGGTACAGGTTCAGGGCATATTTGTGTGGAGTTCTGCAGTGGTACGTTCCAGTGAGACAGGGAGGTTATGGACGGGTACAGTTTCAGGGCATATTTGTGTGGAGATCTGCATTGGTACGTTCCAGTGAGACAGGGTGTTTATGGAGGGTACAGGTTCAGGGCATATTTGTGTGGTGTTCTGCAATGGTACGTTCAAGTGAGACAGAGAGGTTATGCAGGGTACAGGTTCAGGCATATTTGAGTGGAGTTCGGCATTGGTGCGTTCCAGTGAGACAGAGAGGTTATGGATGGGTACAGTTTCAGGGCATATTTGTGTGGAGTTCTGCATTGGTACTTTCATGTGAGAGAGGGTGGTTATGGAGGAGTACAGGGTCAGGCCATATTTGTGTGTTATTCTGCATTGGCACGTTCTAATGAGACAGGGAGGTTATGCAGGGTACAGGTTCAGGGCATATTTGTGTGGAGTTCTGCAGTGGTTCGTTCCAGTGAGACAGGGAGTTTATGGATGGGTACAGTTTCAGGGCATATTTGTGTGGAGTTCCGCATTGGTACCTTCCTGTCAGACAGGGAGGTTATGGAGGGTACAGGTTCATGGCAAATTTGTGTGGAGTTCTGCAGTGGGACGTTCCAGTCAGACAGGCAGGTTACGGACGGGTACAGTTTCAGGGCATATTTGTGTGGAGTTCTGCATTGGTACGTTCCAGTGAGACAGGGAAGTTATGGATGGGTGCAGGTTCAGGGCATATTTGTGTGGTGTTCTGCAATGGTACGTTCCAGTGAGACAGGGAGTTTATGCAGGTTTCAGGTTCAATGCATATTTGTGTGGAGTTCTGCATTGGTACGTTCCAGTGAGACAGGGTGGTTATGGAGGGGTACAGGTTCAAGACATATTTGTGTGGTGTTCTGCAATGGTACGTTCCAGTGAGACAGGGAGGTTATGCAGGGTACAGGTTCAGGGCATATTTGTGTGGAGTTCTGCAGTGGTACGTTCCATTGAGACAGGGAGTTTATGGACGGGTACAGTTTCAGGGCATATTTGTGTGGACATCTGCATTGGTACTTTTCAGTGAGACAGGGTGGTTATGGAGGGGTACAGGTTCAGGGGATATTTGTGTGGTGTTCTGCAATGGTACGTTCCAGTGAGACAGGGAGGTTTTGCAGGGTACAGGTTGAGGGCATATTTGAGTGGAGATCGGCTTTGGTGCGTTCCAGGGAGACAGGGAGGTTATGGAGTGGTACAGGGTCAGGGCATATTTGTGTGTAGTTCTGCATTGGCACGTTCTAATGAGACAGGGAGGTTATGCAGTGTACAGGTTCAGGGCAGATTTTTGTTGAGTTCTGCAGTGGGACGTTCCAGTGAGACAGGGAGGTAATGGACGGGTACAGGTTCAGGGCATATTTGTTTGGAGTTCTGCATTGGTACTTTCCAGTGAGACAGGGAGGTTATGCAGGGTACAGGTTCAGGTCATATTTGAGTGGAGTTCGGCATTGGTGAGTTCCAGTGAGACAGGGAGGTTATGGAGGTGTACAGGTTCAGAGCATATTTGTGTGGAGTTCGGCATTGGTACGTTCCAGTGAGACAGGGAGGTTATGGAGGGTACAGGTTCAGGGCATATTTGTGTGGAGTTCTGCATTGGTACGTTCCAGTGAGACAGGGTGGTTATGGAGGGGTACAGGTTCAGGGGATATTTGTGTGGTGTTCTGCAATGGTACGTTCCAGTGAGACAGGGAGGTTTTGCAGGGTACAGGTTCAGGGCATATTTGAGTGGAGATCGGCTTTGGTGCGTTCCAGGGAGACAGGGAGGTTATGGAGTGGTACAGGGTCAGGGCATATTTGTGTGTAGTTCTGCATTGGCACGTTCTAATGAGACAGGGAGGTTATGCAGTGTACAGGTTCAGGGCAGATTTTTGTTGAGTCCTGCAGTGGGACGTTCCAGTGAGACAGGGAGGTAATGGACGGGTACAGGTTCAGGGCATATTTGTTTGGAGTTCTGCATTGGTACTTTCCAGTGAGACAGGGAGGTTATGCAGGGTACAGGTTCAGGTCATATTTGAGTGGAGTTCGGCATTGGTGAGTTCCAGTGAGACAGGGAGGTTATGGAGGTGTACAGGTTCAGAGCATATTTGTGTGGAGTTCGGCATTGGTACGTTCCAGTGAGACAGGGAGGTTATGGAGGGTACAGGTTCAGGGCATATTTGTGTGGAGTTCTGCATTGGTACGTTCCAGTGAGACAGGGTGGTTATGCAGGTGTACAGGTTCAGGGCAAATTTGTGTGGAGTTCTGCATTGGTAAGTTCCAGTGAGACAATGAGATTATGGGCGGGTACAGGTTCAGGGCATATTTCTGTGGAGTTCTGTATTGGTACGCTCCAGTGAGACAGGGAGATTATGGAGGGTACAGGTTCAGGGCATATTTTTGTGGAATGCTGCAGTGGGACGTTCCACTGAGACAGGGAGAATATGGACGGGTACATGTTCTGGGCATATTAGTGTGGAGTTCTGCATTGGTACGTTCCAGTGAGCCAGAGCGGTTATGGAGGGGTACAGGTTCAGGGCATATTTGTGTGGTGTTCTGCAGTGGTACGTTCGAGTGAGACAGGGAGGTTATGCAGGGTACAGGTTCAGGGCATATTTGTGTGGAGTTCTGCAGTGGTACGTTCCAGTGAGACAGGGAGGTTATGGACGGGTACAGTTTCAGGGCATATTTGTGTGGAGATCTGCATTGGTACGTTCCAGTGAGACAGGGTGTTTATGGAGGGTACAGGTTCAGGGCATATTTGTGTGGTGTTCTGCAATGGTACGTTCAAGTGAGACAGAGAGGTTATGCAGGGTACAGGTTCAGGCATATTTGAGTGGAGTTCGGCATTGGTGCGTTCCAGTGAGACAGAGAGGTTATGGATGGGTACAGTTTCAGGGCATATTTGTGTGGAGTTCTGCATTGGTACTTTCATGTGAGAGAGGGTGGTTATGGAGGAGTACAGGGTCAGGCCATATTTGTGTGTTATTCTGCATTGGCACGTTCTAATGAGACAGGGAGGTTATGCAGGGTACAGGTTCAGGGCATATTTGTGTGGAGTTCTGCAGTGGTACGTTCCAGTGAGACAGGGAGTTTATGGATGGGTACAGTTTCAGGGCATATTTGTGTGGAGTTCCGCATTGGTACCTTCCTGTCAGACAGGGAGGTTATGGAGGGTACAGGTTCATGGCAAATTTGTGTGGAGTTCTGCAGTGGGACGTTCCAGTCAGACAGGCAGGTTACGGACGGGTACAGTTTCAGGGCATATTTGTGTGGAGTTCTGCATTGGTACGTTCCAGTGAGACAGGGAAGTTATGGATGGGTGCAGGTTCAGGGCATATTTGTGTGGAGTTCTGCATTGGTACGTTCCAGTGAGACAGGGAGGTTATGGAGGGGTACAGGTTCAGGGCATATTTGTGTGTAGTTCTGCATTGGTACATTCCAGTGAGACCGGGAGGTTATGGAGGGTACAGCATCAGGGCATATTTTTGTTGAGTTCTGCATTGGTACGTTCCAGTGAGACAGGGAGGTTATGGAGGGGTACAGGTTCAGGGCATGTTTGTTTGGAGTTCTGCATTGGTACTTTCCAGTGTGACAGGGAGGTTATGGAGGGTACAGGTTCAATGCATATTTGTGTGGAGTTCTGCAGTGGGACGTTCCACTCAGACTGGGAGAATATGGACGGGAACATGTTCAGGGCATATTTGTGTGGAGTTCTGCATTGGTACGTTCCAGTGAGAAAGGGAGGTTATGGAGGGGTACAGGTTCAGTGCATATTTGTGTGGAGTTCTGCATTGGTACGTTCCAGTGAGACAGGGAGTTTATGGAGGGTACAGGTTCTGGGCCTATTTGTGTGGTGTTCTGCAGTGGTACGTTCCAGTGAGAGAGGAAGGTTGTGAAGGGTACAGGTTCATGTCATATTTGTGTGGAGTTCTGCATTGGTATGTTCCAGTGAGACAGGGAGGTTATGGAGGGTACAGGTTCAGGGCATATTTGTGTGGAGTTCTGCATTGGTACGTTCCAGTGAGACAGGGTGTTTATGGAGGTGTGCAGGTTCAGGGCATATTTGTGTGGAGTTCAGTTTTGGTACGCTCCAGTGAGACAGGGAGGTTATGGAGGGTACAGGTTCAGGGCATATTTTTGTGGAATTCTGCAGTGGGACGTTCCACTGAGACAGGGAGAATATGGAAGGGTACATGTTCAGGGCATATTTGTGTGGAGTTCTGCACTGGTACGTTCCAGTGAGACAGGGAGAATATGGACGGGTACATGTTCAGGGCATATTAGTGTGCAGGTCTGCATTGGTACGTTCCAGTGAGACAGAGCGATAATGGAGGGGTACAGGTTCAGGGCATATTTGTGTGGTGTTCTGCAGTGGTACGTTCGAGTGAGACAAGGAGGTTATGCAGGGTACAGGTTCAGGGCATATTTGTGTGGAGTTCTGCAGTGGTGCGTTTCAGTGAGACAGGGAGGTTATGGACGGGTACAGTTTCAGGGCATATTTGTGTGGAGTTCTGCAATGGTACGTTCCAGTGAGACAGGGAGGTTATGCAGGGTACAGGTTCAGGGCATATTTGAGTGGAGTTCGGCATTGGTGCGTTCCAGTGAGACAGAGAGGTTATGGACGGGTACAGTTTCAGGGCATATTTGTGTGGAGTTCTGCATTGGTACGTACCAGTGAGACAGGGAGGATATGCAGGGTACTGGTTCAGGGCATATTTGTGTGGATTTCTGCAGTGGTACGATCCCGTGAGACAGGGAGGTTATGGACGGGTACAGTTTCAGGGCATATTTGTGTAGAGTTCTGCATTGGTACGTTCCAGTGAGACAGGGTGGTTATGGAGGGGTACAGGTTCAGGGCATATTTGTGTGGTGTTCTGCAATGGTACGTTCCAGTGAGACAGGGAGTTTATGCAGGTTTCAGGTTCAATGCATATTTGTGTGGAGTTCTGCATTGGTACGTTCCAGTGAGACAGGGTGGTTATGGAGGGGTACAGGTTCAAGACATATTTGTGTGGTGTTCTGCAATGGTACGTTCCAGTGAGACAGGGAGGTTATGCAGGGTACAGGTTCAGGGCATATTTGTGTGGAGTTCTGCAGTGGTACGTTCCATTGAGACAGGGAGTTTATGGACGGGTACAGTTTCAGGGCATATTTGTGTGGAGATCTGCATTGGTACTTTTCAGTGAGACAGGGTGGTTATGGAGGGGTACAGGTTCAGGGGATATTTGTGTGGTGTTCTGCAATGGTACGTTCCAGTGAGACAGGGAGGTTTTGCAGGGTACAGGTTCAGGGCATATTTGAGTGGAGATCGGCTTTGGTGCGTTCCAGGGAGACAGGGAGGTTATGGAGTGGTACAGGGTCAGGGCATATTTGTGTGTAGTTCTGCATTGGCACGTTCTAATGAGACAGGGAGGTTATGCAGTGTACAGGTTCAGGGCAGATTTTTGTTGAGTTCTGCAGTGGGACGTTCCAGTGAGACAGGGAGGTAATGGACGGGTACAGGTTCAGGGCATATTTGTTTGGAGTTCTGCATTGGTACTTTCCAGTGAGACAGGGAGGTTATGCAGGGTACAGGTTCAGGTCATATTTGAGTGGAGTTCGGCATTGGTGAGTTCCAGTGAGACAGGGAGGTTATGGAGGTGTACAGGTTCAGAGCATATTTGTGTGGAGTTCGGCATTGGTACGTTCCAGTGAGACAGGGAGGTTATGGAGGGTACAGGTTCAGGGCATATTTGTGTGGAGTTCTGCATTGGTACGTTCCAGTGAGACAGGGTGGTTATGGAGGGGTACAGGTTCAGGGGATATTTGTGTGGTGTTCTGCAATGGTACGTTCCAGTGAGACAGGGAGGTTTTGCAGGGTACAGGTTCAGGGCATATTTGAGTGGAGATCGGCTTTGGTGCGTTCCAGGGAGACAGGGAGGTTATGGAGTGGTACAGGGTCAGGGCATATTTGTGTGTAGTTCTGCATTGGCACGTTCTAATGAGACAGGGAGGTTATGCAGTGTACAGGTTCAGGGCAGATTTTTGTTGAGTTCTGCAGTGGGACGTTCCAGTGAGACAGGGAGGTAATGGACGGGTACAGGTTCAGGGCATATTTGTTTGGAGTTCTACATTGGTACTTTCCAGTGAGACAGGGAGGTTATGCAGGGTACAGGTTCAGGTCATATTTGAGTGGAGTTCGGCATTGGTGAGTTCCAGTGAGACAGGGAGGTTATGGAGGTGTACAGGTTCAGAGCATATTTGTGTGGAGTTCGGCATTGGTACGTTCCAGTGAGACAGGGAGGTTATGGAGGGTACAGGTTCAGGGCATATTTGTGTGGAGTTCTGCATTGGTACGTTCCAGTGAGACAGGGTGGTTATGCAGGTGTACAGGTTCAGGGCAAATTTGTGTGGAGTTCTGCATTGGTAAGTTCCAGTGAGACAATGAGATTATGGGCGGGTACAGGTTCAGGGCATATTTCTGTGGAGTTCTGTATTGGTACGCTCCAGTGAGACAGGGAGATTATGGAGGGTACAGGTTCAGGGCATATTTTTGTGGAATGCTGCAGTGGGACGTTCCACTGAGACAGGGAGAATATGGACGGGTACATGTTCTGGGCATATTAGTGTGGAGTTCTGCATTGGTACGTTCCAGTGAGCCAGAGCGGTTATGGAGGGGTACAGGTTCAGGGCATATTTGTGTGGTGTTCTGCAGTGGTACGTTCGAGTGAGACAGGGAGGTTATGCAGGGTACAGGTTCAGGGCATATTTGTGTGGAGTTCTGCAGTGGTACGTTCCAGTGAGACAGGGAGGTTATGGACGGGTACAGTTTCAGGGCATATTTGTGTGGAGATCTGCATTGGTACGTTCCAGTGAGACAGGGTGTTTATGGAGGGTACAGGTTCAGGGCATATTTGTGTGGTGTTCTGCAATGGTACGTTCAAGTGAGACAGAGAGGTTATGCAGGGTACAGGTTCAGGCATATTTGAGTGGAGTTCGGCATTGGTGCGTTCCAGTGAGACAGAGAGGTTATGGATGGGTACAGTTTCAGGGCATATTTGTGTGGAGTTCTGCATTGGTACTTTCATGTGAGAGAGGGTGGTTATGGAGGAGTACAGGGTCAGGCCATATTTGTGTGTTATTCTGCATTGGCACGTTCTAATGAGACAGGGAGGTTATGCAGGGTACAGGTTCAGGGCATATTTGTGTGGAGTTCTGCAGTGGTTCGTTCCAGTGAGACAGGGAGTTTATGGATGGGTACAGTTTCAGGGCATATTTGTGTGGAGTTCCGCATTGGTACCTTCCTGTCAGACAGGGAGGTTATGGAGGGTACAGGTTCATGGCAAATTTGTGTGGAGTTCTGCAGTGGGACGTTCCAGTCAGACAGGCAGGTTACGGACGGGTACAGTTTCAGGGCATATTTGTGTGGAGTTCTGCATTGGTACGTTCCAGTGAGACAGGGAAGTTATGGATGGGTGCAGGTTCAGGGCATATTTGTGTGGTGTTCTGCAATGGTACGTTCCAGTGAGACAGGGAGTTTATGCAGGTTTCAGGTTCAATGCATATTTGTGTGGAGTTCTGCATTGGTACGTTCCAGTGAGACAGGGTGGTTATGGAGGGGTACAGGTTCAAGACATATTTGTGTGGTGTTCTGCAATGGTACGTTCCAGTGAGACAGGGAGGTTATGCAGGGTACAGGTTCAGGGCATATTTGTGTGGAGTTCTGCAGTGGTACGTTCCATTGAGACAGGGAGTTTATGGACGGGTACAGTTTCAGGGCATATTTGTGTGGACATCTGCATTGGTACTTTTCAGTGAGACAGGGTGGTTATGGAGGGGTACAGGTTCAGGGGATATTTGTGTGGTGTTCTGCAATGGTACGTTCCAGTGAGACAGGGAGGTTTTGCAGGGTACAGGTTCAGGGCATATTTGAGTGGAGATCGGCTTTGGTGCGTTCCAGGGAGACAGGGAGGTTATGGAGTGGTACAGGGTCAGGGCATATTTGTGTGTAGTTCTGCATTGGCACGTTCTAATGAGACAGGGAGGTTATGCAGTGTACAGGTTCAGGGCAGATTTTTGTTGAGTTCTGCAGTGGGACGTTCCAGTGAGACAGGGAGGTAATGGACGGGTACAGGTTCAGGGCATATTTGTTTGGAGTTCTGCATTGGTACTTTCCAGTGAGACAGGGAGGTTATGCAGGGTACAGGTTCAGGTCATATTTGAGTGGAGTTCGGCATTGGTGAGTTCCAGTGAGACAGGGAGGTTATGGAGGTGTACAGGTTCAGAGCATATTTGTGTGGAGTTCGGCATTGGTACGTTCCAGTGAGACAGGGAGGTTATGGAGGGTACAGGTTCAGGGCATATTTGTGTGGAGTTCTGCATTGGTACGTTCCAGTGAGACAGGGTGGTTATGGAGGGGTACAGGTTCAGGGGATATTTGTGTGGTGTTCTGCAATGGTACGTTCCAGTGAGACAGGGAGGTTTTGCAGGGTACAGGTTCAGGGCATATTTGAGTGGAGATCGGCTTTGGTGCGTTCCAGGGAGACAGGGAGGTTATGGAGTGGTACAGGGTCAGGGCATATTTGTGTGTAGTTCTGCATTGGCACGTTCTAATGAGACAGGGAGGTTATGCAGTGTACAGGTTCAGGGCAGATTTTTGTTGAGTCCTGCAGTGGGACGTTCCAGTGAGACAGGGAGGTAATGGACGGGTACAGGTTCAGGGCATATTTGTTTGGAGTTCTGCATTGGTACTTTCCAGTGAGACAGGGAGGTTATGCAGGGTACAGGTTCAGGTCATATTTGAGTGGAGTTCGGCATTGGTGAGTTCCAGTGAGACAGGGAGGTTATGGAGGTGTACAGGTTCAGAGCATATTTGTGTGGAGTTCGGCATTGGTACGTTCCAGTGAGACAGGGAGGTTATGGAGGGTACAGGTTCAGGGCATATTTGTGTGGAGTTCTGCATTGGTACGTTCCAGTGAGACAGGGTGGTTATGCAGGTGTACAGGTTCAGGGCAAATTTGTGTGGAGTTCTGCATTGGTAAGTTCCAGTGAGACAATGAGATTATGGGCGGGTACAGGTTCAGGGCATATTTCTGTGGAGTTCTGTATTGGTACGCTCCAGTGAGACAGGGAGATTATGGAGGGTACAGGTTCAGGGCATATTTTTGTGGAATGCTGCAGTGGGACGTTCCACTGAGACAGGGAGAATATGGACGGGTACATGTTCTGGGCATATTAGTGTGGAGTTCTGCATTGGTACGTTCCAGTGAGCCAGAGCGGTTATGGAGGGGTACAGGTTCAGGGCATATTTGTGTGGTGTTCTGCAGTGGTACGTTCGAGTGAGACAGGGAGGTTATGCAGGGTACAGGTTCAGGGCATATTTGTGTGGAGTTCTGCAGTGGTACGTTCCAGTGAGACAGGGAGGTTATGGACGGGTACAGTTTCAGGGCATATTTGTGTGGAGATCTGCATTGGTACGTTCCAGTGAGACAGGGTGTTTATGGAGGGTACAGGTTCAGGGCATATTTGTGTGGTGTTCTGCAATGGTACGTTCAAGTGAGACAGAGAGGTTATGCAGGGTACAGGTTCAGGCATATTTGAGTGGAGTTCGGCATTGGTGCGTTCCAGTGAGACAGAGAGGTTATGGATGGGTACAGTTTCAGGGCATATTTGTGTGGAGTTCTGCATTGGTACTTTCATGTGAGAGAGGGTGGTTATGGAGGAGTACAGGGTCAGGCCATATTTGTGTGTTATTCTGCATTGGCACGTTCTAATGAGACAGGGAGGTTATGCAGGGTACAGGTTCAGGGCATATTTGTGTGGAGTTCTGCAGTGGTACGTTCCAGTGAGACAGGGAGTTTATGGATGGGTACAGTTTCAGGGCATATTTGTGTGGAGTTCCGCATTGGTACCTTCCTGTCAGACAGGGAGGTTATGGAGGGTACAGGTTCATGGCAAATTTGTGTGGAGTTCTGCAGTGGGACGTTCCAGTCAGACAGGCAGGTTACGGACGGGTACAGTTTCAGGGCATATTTGTGTGGAGTTCTGCATTGGTACGTTCCAGTGAGACAGGGAAGTTATGGATGGGTGCAGGTTCAGGGCATATTTGTGTGGAGTTCTGCATTGGTACGTTCCAGTGAGACAGGGAGGTTATGGAGGGGTACAGGTTCAGGGCATATTTGTGTGTAGTTCTGCATTGGTACATTCCAGTGAGACCGGGAGGTTATGGAGGGTACAGCATCAGGGCATATTTTTGTTGAGTTCTGCATTGGTACGTTCCAGTGAGACAGGGAGGTTATGGAGGGGTACAGGTTCAGGGCATGTTTGTTTGGAGTTCTGCATTGGTACTTTCCAGTGTGACAGGGAGGTTATGGAGGGTACAGGTTCAATGCATATTTGTGTGGAGTTCTGCAGTGGGACGTTCCACTCAGACTGGGAGAATATGGACGGGAACATGTTCAGGGCATATTTGTGTGGAGTTCTGCATTGGTACGTTCCAGTGAGAAAGGGAGGTTATGGAGGGGTACAGGTTCAGTGCATATTTGTGTGGAGTTCTGCATTGGTACGTTCCAGTGAGACAGGGAGTTTATGGAGGGTACAGGTTCTGGGCCTATTTGTGTGGTGTTCTGCAGTGGTACGTTCCAGTGAGAGAGGAAGGTTGTGAAGGGTACAGGTTCATGTCATATTTGTGTGGAGTTCTGCATTGGTATGTTCCAGTGAGACAGGGAGGTTATGGAGGGTACAGGTTCAGGGCATATTTGTGTGGAGTTCTGCATTGGTACGTTCCAGTGAGACAGGGTGTTTATGGAGGTGTGCAGGTTCAGGGCATATTTGTGTGGAGTTCAGTTTTGGTACGCTCCAGTGAGACAGGGAGGTTATGGAGGGTACAGGTTCAGGGCATATTTTTGTGGAATTCTGCAGTGGGACGTTCCACTGAGACAGGGAGAATATGGAAGGGTACATGTTCAGGGCATATTTGTGTGGAGTTCTGCACTGGTACGTTCCAGTGAGACAGGGAGAATATGGACGGGTACATGTTCAGGGCATATTAGTGTGCAGGTCTGCATTGGTACGTTCCAGTGAGACAGAGCGATAATGGAGGGGTACAGGTTCAGGGCATATTTGTGTGGTGTTCTGCAGTGGTACGTTCGAGTGAGACAAGGAGGTTATGCAGGGTACAGGTTCAGGGCATATTTGTGTGGAGTTCTGCAGTGGTGCGTTTCAGTGAGACAGGGAGGTTATGGACGGGTACAGTTTCAGGGCATATTTGTGTGGAGTTCTGCAATGGTACGTTCCAGTGAGACAGGGAGGTTATGCAGGGTACAGGTTCAGGGCATATTTGAGTGGAGTTCGGCATTGGTGCGTTCCAGTGAGACAGAGAGGTTATGGACGGGTACAGTTTCAGGGCATATTTGTGTGGAGTTCTGCATTGGTACGTACCAGTGAGACAGGGAGGATATGCAGGGTACTGGTTCAGGGCATATTTGTGTGGATTTCTGCAGTGGTACGATCCCGTGAGACAGGGAGGTTATGGACGGGTACAGTTTCAGGGCATATTTGTGTAGAGTTCTGCATTGGTACGTTCCAGTGAGACAGGGTGGTTATGGAGGGGTACAGGTTCAGGGCATATTTGTGTGGTGTTCTGCAATGGTACGTTCCAGTGAGACAGGGAGTTTATGCAGGTTTCAGGTTCAATGCATATTTGTGTGGAGTTCTGCATTGGTACGTTCCAGTGAGACAGGGTGGTTATGGAGGGGTACAGGTTCAAGACATATTTGTGTGGTGTTCTGCAATGGTACGTTCCAGTGAGACAGGGAGGTTTTGCAGGGTACAGGTTCAGGGCATATTTGAGTGGAGATCGGCTTTGGTGCGTTCCAGGGAGACAGGGAGGTTATGGAGTGGTACAGGGTCAGGGCATATTTGTGTGTAGTTCTGCATTGGCACGTTCTAATGAGACAGGGAGGTTATGCAGTGTACAGGTTCAGGGCATATTTGTGTGGAGTTCTGCACTGGTACGTTCCAGTGAGACAGGGAGGTTATGGATGGGTACAGTTTCAGGGCATATTTGTGTGTAGTTCCGCATTGGTACTTTCCAGTCAGACAGGGAGGTTATGGAGGGTACAGCATCAGGGCAGATTTTTGTTGAGTTCTGCAGTGGGACGTTCCAGTGAGACAGGGAGGTAATGGACGGGTACAGGTTCAGGGCATATTTGTTTGGAGTTCTGCATTGGTACTTTCCAGTGAGACAGGGAGGTTATGCAGGGTACAGGTTCAGGTCATATTTGAGTGGAGTTCGGCATTGGTGAGTTCCAGTGAGACAGGGAGGTTATGGAGGTGTACAGGTTCAGAGCATATTTGTGTGGAGTTCGGCATTGGTACGTTCCAGTGAGACAGGGAGGTTATGGAGGGTACAGGTTCAGGGCATATTTGTGTGGAGTTCTGCATTGGTACGTTCCAGTGAGACAGGGTGGTTATGCAGGTGTACAGGTTCAGGGCAAATTTGTGTGGAGTTCTGCATTGGTAAGTTCCAGTGAGACAATGAGATTATGGGCGGGTACAGGTTCAGGGCATATTTCTGTGGAGTTCTGTATTGGTACGCTCCAGTGAGACAGGGAGATTATGGAGGGTACAGGTTCAGGGCATATTTTTGTGGAATGCTGCAGTGGGACGTTCCACTGAGACAGGGAGAATATGGACGGGTACATGTTCTGGGCATATTAGTGTGGAGTTCTGCATTGGTACGTTCCAGTGAGCCAGAGCGGTTATGGAGGGGTACAGGTTCAGGGCATATTTTTGTGGTGTTCTGCAGTGGTACGTTCGAGTGAGACAGGGAGGTTATGCAGGGTACAGGTTCAGGGCATATTTGTGTGGAGTTCTGCAGTGGTACGTTCCAGTGAGACAGGGAGGTTATGGACGGGCACAGTTTCAGGGCATATTTGTGTGGAGATCTGCATTGGTACGTTCCAGTGAGACAGGGTGGTTATGGAGGGTACAGGTTCAGGGCATATTTGTGTGGTATTCTGCAATGGTACTTTCAAGTGAGACAGAGAGGTTATGCAGGGTACAGGTTCAGGCATATTTGAGTGGAGTTCTGCATTGGTACGTTCCAGTGAGCCAGAGCGGTTATGGAGGGGTACAGGTTCAGGGCATATTTGTGTGGTGTTCTGCAGTGGTACGTTCGAGTGAGACAGGGAGGTTATGCAGGGTACAGGTTCAGGGCATATTTGTGTGGAGTTCTGCAGTGGTACGTTCCAGTGAGACAGGGAGGTTATGGACGGGTACAGTTTCAGGGCATATTTGTGTGGAGATCTGCATTGGTACGTTCCAGTGAGACAGGGTGGTTATGGAGGGTACAGGTTCAGGGCATATTTGTGTGGTGTTCTGCAATGGTACGTTCAAGTGAGACAGAGAGGTTATGCAGGGTACAGGTTTAGGCATATTTGAGTGGAGTTCGGCATTGGTGCGTTCCAGTGAGACAGAGAGGTTATGGATGGGTACAGTTTCAGGGCATATTTGTGTGGAGTTCTGCATTGGTACTTTCCAGTGAGAGAGGGTGGTTATGGAGGAGTACAGGGTCAGGCCATATTTGTGTGTTATTCTGCATTGGCACGTTCTAATGTGACAGGGAGGTTATGCAGGGTACAGGTTCAGGGCATATTTGTGTGGAGTTCTGCAGTGGTACGTTCCAGTGAGACAGGGAGTTTATGGATGGGTACAGTTTCAGGGCATATTTGTGTGGAGTTCCGCATTGGTACCTTCCTGTCAGACAGGGAGGTTATGGAGGGTACAGGTTCATGGCAAATTTGTGTGGAGTTCTGCAGTGGGACGTTCCAGTCAGACAGGCAGGTTATGGACGGGTACAGGTTCAGGGCATATTTGTGTGGAGTTCTGCATTGGTACGTTCCAGTGAGACAGGGAGGTTATGGAGGGGTGCAGGTTCAGGGCGTATTTGTGTGTAGTTCTGCATTGGTACATTCCAGTGAGACCGGGAGGTTATGGAGGGTACAGCATCAGGGCATATTTATGTTGAGTTCTGCATTGGTACGTTCCAGTGAGACAGGGAGGTTATGGAGGGTACAGGTTCAATGCATATTTGTGTGGAGTTCTGCAGTGGGACGTTCCACTCAGACTGGGAGAATATGGACGGGAACATGTTCAGGGCATATTTGTGTGGAGTTCTGCATTGGTACGTTCCAGTGAGACAGGGCGGTTATTGCGGGGTACAGGTTCAGTGCATATTTGTGTGGTGTTCTGCAGTGGTACATTCCAGTGAGACAGGGAGGTTATGCAGGGTACAGGTTCAGGGCATATTTGAGTGGAGTTCGGTATTGGTGAGTTCCAGTGAGAAAGGTAGGTTATGGAGGGGTACAGGTTCAGGGCATATTTGTGTGGAGTTCTGCATTGGTACGTTCCAGTGAGACAGGGAGTTTATGGAGGGTACAGGTTCTGGGCCTATTTGTGTGGTGTTCTGCAGTGGTACGTTCCAGTGAGACAGGGTGTTTATGGATGTGTGCAGGTTCAGGGCATATTTGTATGGAGTTCAGTTTTGGTACGCTCCAGTGAGACAGGGAGGTTATGGAGGGTACAGGTTCAGGGCATATTTTTGTGGAATTCTGCAGTGGGACGTTCCACTGAGACAGGGAGAATATGGACGAGTACATGTTCAGGGCATATTTGTGTGGAGTTCTGCACTGGTACGTTCCAGTGAGACAGGGAGAATATGGACGGGTACATGTTCAGGGCATATTAGTGTGGAGGTCTGCATTGGTACGTTCCAGTGAGACAGAGCGTTTATGGAGGGGTACAGGTTCAGGGCATATTTGTGTGGTATTCTGCAGTGGTACGTTCGAGTGAGACAAGGAGGTTATGCAGGGTACAGGTTCAGGGCATCTTTGTGTGGAGTTCTGCAGTGGTACGTTTCAGTGAGACAGGGAGGTTATGGACGGGTACAGTTTCAGGGCATATTTGTGTGGAGTTCTGCAATGGTACGTTCCAGTGAGACAGGGAGGTTATGCAGGG
Source organism: Hemitrygon akajei (assembly GCF_048418815.1). Classification (NCBI taxonomy): domain Eukaryota; kingdom Metazoa; phylum Chordata; class Chondrichthyes; order Myliobatiformes; family Dasyatidae; genus Hemitrygon; species Hemitrygon akajei. Next base: position 1,024,738 of record NW_027332021.1, on the reverse strand, counting down.
TACAGGTTCAGGGCATATTTGAGTGGAGTTCGGCATTGGTGCGTTCCAGTGAGACAGAGAGGTTATGGACGGGTACAGTTTCAGGGCATATTTGTGTGGAGTTCTGCATTGGTACGTACCAGTGAGACAGGGAGGATATGCAGGGTACAGGTTCAGGGCATATTTGTGTGGATTTCTGCAGTGGTACGATCCCGTGAGACAGGGAGGTTATGGACGGGTACAGTTTCAGGGCATATTTGTGTAGAGTTCTGCATTGGTACGTTCCAGTGAGACAGGGTGGTTATGGAGGGGTACAGGTTCAGGGCATATTTGTGTGGTGTTCTGCAATGGTACGTTCCAGTGAGACAGGGGGTTTATGCAGGTTTCAGGTTCAATGCATATTTGTGTGGAGTTCTGCAGTGGTACGTTCCAGTGAGACAGGGAGGCAATGGACGTGTACAGGTTCAGGGCATATTTGTGTGGAGTTCTGCAGTGGTACGTTCGAGTGAGACAGGAGGTTATGGACGGGTACAGTTTCAGGGCATATTTGTGTGGAGCTCTGCATTGGTACGTTCCAGTGAGACAGGGTGGTTATGGAGGGTACCGGTTCAGGGCATATTTGTGTGGTGTTCTGCAATGGTACGTTCCAGTGAGACAGGGAGGTTATGGACGGGTACAGGTTCAGGGCATATTTGTCTGGAGTTCTGCATTGGTACGTTCCAGTGAGACAGGCAAGTTATGGAGGGGTACAGGTTCAGGGCATATTTGTGTGGTGTTCTGCATTGGTACATTCCAGTGAGACCGGGAGGTTATGGAGGGTACAGCATCAGGGCATATTTTTGTTGAGTTCTGCAGAGGTACGTTCCAGTGAGACAGGGAGGCAATGGACGTGTACAGGTTCAGGGCATATTTGTTTGGAGTTCTGCATTGGTACTTTCCAGTGAGACAGGGAGGTTATGGAGGGTACAGGTTCAATGCATATTTGTGTGGAGTTCTGCAGTGGGACGTTCCACTGAGACTGGGAGAATATGGACGCATACATGTTCAGGGCATATTTGTGTGGTGTTCTGCAGTGGTACGTTCGAGAGAGACAGGGAGGTTATGCAGGGTACAGGTTCAGGGCATATTTGAGTGGAGTTCGGCATTGGTGCGTTCCAGGGAGACAGAGAGGTTATGGACGGGTACAGGTTCAGGGCATATTTGTGTGGAGTTCTGCATTGGTATTTTCCAGTCAGACAGGGAAGCTATGGAGGGGTACAGGTTCAGGACATATTTGTGTGGAGTTCTGCATTGGTACGTTCCACTGAGACAGGGAGGTTATGGAGGGGTACAGGTTCAGGGCATATTTGTGTGGAGTTCTGCATTGGTACGTACCAGTGAGACAAGGAGGTTATGGAGGTGTACAGGTTCAGGGCATATTTCTGTGTAGTTCTGCATGGGTACATTCCAGTGAGTCAGGGAGGTTATGGAGGATACAGCATCAGGGTATATTTGTGTTGAGTTCTGCAGTGGTACGTTCCAGTGAGACAGGGAGGTAATGGACGGGTACAGGTTCAATGCATATTTGTGTGGAGTTCTGCAGTGGGACGTTTCACTGAGACAGGGAGAATATGGACGTGTACATGTTCAGGGCATATTTGTGTGGAGTTCTGCATTGGTACGTTCCAGTGAGACAGAGCGATTATTGACGGGTACAGGTTCAGGGCATATTTGTGTGGTGTTCTGCAGTGGTACGTTCCAGTGAGACAGGGAGGTTATGCATGGTACAGGTTCAGGGCATATTTGAGAGGAGTTCGGCATTGGTGCGTTCCAGTGAGACAGAGAGTTTATGGACGGGTACAGTTTCAGGGCATATTTATGTGGAGTTCTGCATTGGTACGTTCCACTGAGACAGGGAGGTTATGGAGGGGTACAGGTTCAGGGCATATTTGTGTGGAGTTCTGCATTGGTACGTACCAGTGAGACAAGGAGGTTATGGAGGGGTACAGGTTCAGGGCATATTTGAGTGGAGTTCGGCATTGGTGCGTTCCAGTGAGACAGAGAGTTTATGGACGGGTACAGTTTCAGGGCATATTTATGTGGAGTTCGGCATTGGTGCGTTCCAGTGAGACAGAGAGTTTACGGACGGGTACAGTTTCAGGGCATATTTATGTGGAGATCTGCATTGGTACGTTCCACTGAGACAGGGAGGTTATGCAGGGTACAGGTTCAGGGCATATTTGTGTGGAATTCTGCAATGGTACGTTCCAGTGAGACAGGGAGGTTATGCAGGGTACAGGTTCAGGGCATATTTGAGTGGAGTTCGGCATTGGTGCGTTCCAGTGAGACAGAGAGGTTATGGACGGGTACAGTTTCAGGGCATATTTGTGTGGAGTTCTGCATTGGTACGTTCCAGTGAGACAAGGGGGTTATGGAGGGGTACAGGTTCAGGGCATATTTGTGTGATGTTCTGCAATGGTACGTACCAGTGAGACAGGGAGGTTATGCAGGGTACAGGTTCAGGGCATATTTGAGTGGAGATCGGCATTGGTACATTCCAGTGAGACAGGGTGGTTATGGAGGGGTACAGGTTCAGGGCATATTTGTGTAGTGTTCTGCAATGGTACGTTCCAGTGAGACAGGGAGGTTATGCAGGGTACTGTTTCAGGGCATATTTGTGTGGAGTTCTGCATTGGTATTTTCCAGTCAGACAGGGAAGCTATGGAGGGGTACAGGTTCAGGACATTTTTGTGTGGAGTTCTGCATTGGTACGTTCCACTGAGACAGGGATGTTATGGAGGGGTACTGGTTCAGGGCATATTTGTGTGGTGTTCTGCAATGGTACGTTCCAGTGAGACAGGGAGTTTATGCAGGGTTCAGGTTCAATTCATATTTGTTTGGAGTTCTGCATTGGTACGTTCCAGTGAGACAGGGTGGTTATGGAGGGGTACAGGTTCAGGGCATATTTGTGTGGTGTTCTGCAATGGTACGTTCCCGTGAGACAGGGAGGTTATGCAGGGTACAGGTTCAGGCACATTTGAGTGGAGTTTGGCATTGGTGCGTTCCAGGGAGACAGGGAGGTTATGGAGGGGTACAGGGTCATTGTATATTTGTGTGGAGTTCTGCATTGGTACATTCCAGTGAGACCGGGAGGTTATGCAGGGTACAGGTTCAGGGCATATTTGTGTGGAGTTCTGCAGTGGTACGTTCCAGTGAGACAGGGAGGTTATGGATGGGTACAGTTTCAGGGCATATTTGTGTGTAGTTCCGCATTGGTACTTTCCAGTCAGACAGGGAGGTTAAGGAGGGTACAGGTTCATGGCAAATTTGTGTGGAGTTCTGCAGTGGTACGTTCCAGTAAAGACAGGGTGGTTATAGAGGGTACAGGTTCAGGGCATATATGTGTGGTGTTCTGCAATGGTATGTTCCAGTGAGAAGGGAGGTTATGCAGGGTACAGGTTCACGCATATTTGAGTGGAGTTCGGCATTGGTGCGTTCCAGTGAGACAGGGATGTTATGGACGGGTACAGTTTCAGGGCATATTTGTGTGGAGTTCTGCAATGGTACGTTCCAGTGAGACAGGGAGGTTATGCAGGGTACAGGTTCAGGCCATATTTGAGTGTAGTTCGGCATTGGTGCGTTCCAGGGAGACAGAGAGGTTATGGACGGGTTCAGTTTCAGGGCATATTTGTGGGGAGTTCTGCATTGGTACGTTCCAGTGAGACAAGGTGGTTAAGGAGGGGTACAGGTTCAGGGCATATTTGTGTGGAGTTCTGCATTGGTACGTTCCAGTGAGACAGGGAGTTTATGGAGGGTACAGGTTCAGGGCATATTTGTGTGGTGTTCTGCAGTGGTACGTTCCAGTGAGACAGGGAGGTTATGCATGGTACAGGTTCAGGGCATATTTGAGTGGAGTTCGGCATTGGTGCTTTCCAGTGAGACAGAGAGTGTATGGAGGCGTACAGTTTCAGGGCATATTTATGTGGAGTTCTGCATTGGTACGTTCCACTGAGACAGGGAGGTTATGGAGGGGTACAGGTTCAGGGCATGTTTGTGTGGAGTTCTGCATTGGTACGTACCAGTGAGACAAGGAGGTTATGGAGGGGTACAGGTTCAGGGCATATTTGTGTGTAGTTCTGCATTGGTACATTCCAGTGAGTCAGGGAGGTTATGGAGGATACAGCATCAGGGCATATTTGTGTTGAGTTCTGCAGTGGTACGTTCCAGTGAGACAGGGAGGTTATGCAGGGTACAGGTTCAGGGCATATTTGTGTGGAATTCTGCAATGGTACGTTCCAGTGAGACAGGGAGGTTATGCAGGGTACAGGTTCAGGGCATATTTGAGTGGAGCTCGGCATTGGTGCGTTCCAGTGAGACAGAGAGGTTATGGACGGGTACAGTTTCACGGCATATTTGTGTGGAGTTCTGCATTGGTACGTTCCAGTGAGACAAGGGGGTTATGGAGGGGTACAGGTTCAGGGCATATTTGTGTGATGTTCTGCAATGGTACGTACCAGTGAGACAGGGAGGTTATGCAGGGTACAGGTTCAGGGCATATTTGAGTGGAGATCGGCATTGGTACATTCCAGTGAGACAGGGTGGTTATGGAGGGGTACAAGTTCAGGGCATATTTGTGTAGTGTTCTGCAATGGTACGTTCCAGTGAGACAGGGAGGTTATGCAGGGTACAGTTTCAGGGCATATTTGTGTGGAGTTCTGCATTGGTATTTTCCAGTCAGACAGGGAAGCTATGGAGGGGTACAGGTTCAGGACATTTTTGTGTGGAGTTCTGCATTGGTACGTTCCACTGAGACAGGGATGTTATGGAGGGGTACTGGTTCAGGGCATATTTGTGTGGTGTTCTGCAATGGTACGTTCCAGTGAGACAGGGAGTTTATGCAGGGTTCAAGTTCAATTCATATTTGTGTGGAGTTCTGCATTGGTACGTTCCAGTGAGACAGGGTGGTTATGGAGGGGTACAGGTTCAGGGCATATTTGTGTGGTGTTCTGCAATGGTACGTTCCAGTGAGACAGGGAGGTTATGCAGGGTACAGGTTCAGGCACATTTGAGTGGAGTTTGGCATTGGTGCGTTCCAGTTAGACAGGGAAGATATGGAGGGGTACAGGTTCATTGCATATTTGTGTGGAGTTCTGCATTGGTACATTCCAGTGAGACCGGGAGGTTATGGAGGGTACAGCATCAGGGCAGATTTTTGTTGAGTTCTGCAGTGGTACGTTCCAGTGAGACAGGGAGGTAATGGACGGGTACAGGTTCAGGGCATATTTGTGTGGAGTTCTGCATTGGGACGTTCCAGTGAGTCAGGGAGGTTATGGAGGATACAGCATCAGGGCATATTTGTGTTGAGTTCTGCAGTGGTACGTTCCAGTGAGACAGGGAGGTTATGCAGGGTACAGGTTCAGGGCATATTTGTGTGGAATTCTGCAATGGTACGTTCCAGTGAGACAGGGAGGTTATGCAGGGTACAGGTTCAGGGCATATTTGAGTGGAGCTCGGCATTGGTGCGTTCCAGTGAGACAGAGAGGTTATGGACGGGTACAGTTTCACGGCATATTTGTGTGGAGTTCTGCATTGGTACGTTCCAGTGAGACAAGGGGGTTATGGAGGGGTACAGGTTCAGGGCATATTTGTGTGATGTTCTGCAATGGTACGTACCAGTGAGACAGGGAGGTTATGCAGGGTACAGGTTCAGGGCATATTTGAGTGGAGATCGGCATTGGTACATTCCAGTGAGACAGGGTGGTTATGGAGGGGTACAAGTTCAGGGCATATTTGTGTAGTGTTCTGCAATGGTACGTTCCAGTGAGACAGGGAGGTTATGCAGGGTACAGTTTCAGGGCATATTTGTGTGGAGTTCTGCATTGGTATTTTCCAGTCAGACAGGGAGGCTATGGAGGGGTACAGGTTCAGGACATTTTTGTGTGGAGTTCTGCATTGGTACGTTCCACTGAGACAGGGATGTTATGGAGGGGTACTGGTTCAGGGCATATTTGTGTGGTGTTCTGCAATGGTACGTTCCAGTGAGACAGGGAGTTTATGCAGGGTTCAAGTTCAATTCATATTTGTGTGGAGTTCTGCATTGGTACGTTCCAGTGAGACAGGGTGGTTATGGAGGGGTACAGGTTCAGGGCATATTTGTGTGGTGTTCTGCAATGGTACGTTCCAGTGAGACAGGGAGGTTATGCAGGGTACAGGTTCAGGCACATTTGAGTGGAGTTTGGCATTGGTGCGTTCCAGTTAGACAGGGAAGATATGGAGGGGTACAGGTTCATTGCATATTTGTGTGGAGTTCTGCATTGGTACATTCCAGTGAGACCGGGAGGTTATGGAGGGTACAGCATCAGGGCAGATTTTTGTTGAGTTCTGCAGTGGTACGTTCCAGTGAGACAGGGAGGTAATGGACGGGTACAGGTTCAGGGCATATTTGTGTGGAGTTCTGCATTGGGACGTTCCTGTGAGACAGAGCGGTTATGGAGGGGTACAGTTTCAGGGCATATTTGTGTGGTTTTCTGCAGTGGTACGTTCGAGTGAGACAGGGAGGTTATGCAGGGTACAGGTTCAGTGCATATTTGTGTGGAGTTCTGCAGTGATACGTTCCATTGAGACAGGGAGAATATGGACGGGTACATGTTCAGGACATATTTGTGTGGAGATCTGCATTGGTACTTTCCAGTGAGACAGGGTGGTTATGGAGGGGTACAGGTTCAGGGCATATTTGTGTGGTGTTCTGCAATGGTACGTTCCAGTGAGACAGGGAGGTTATGCAGGGTACAGGTTCAGGGCATATTTGAGTGGAGATCGGCTTTGGTGCGTTCCAGGGAGACAGGGAGGTTATGGAGGGGTACAGGGTCAGGGCATATTTGTGTGTAGTTCTGCATTGGCAAATTCTAATGAGACAGGGAGGTTATGCAGGGTACAGGTTCAGGGCATATTTGTGTGGAGTTCTGCAGTGGTACTGTTACGTATTCGGGCAACAATAATATAGATGAGTTAGGCAAGAGGTTTTATAACAAATAACACGTTTATTAAACACTGATAACAAACCCCCTTCAAAAGTAAACAAACCCAAACAATGACCCGAAACCAGCTGCTGGCAGCTGAATCAAACAGTTCTTAATAGCGTTGCAGTCCCAAACAGTCTTTAAAGCAGTATTGAAAAGAACTCAGTTCTCCAAAGCGATATGCCGAATGAAAGCAGTATTTTAAAACGATATGCCGACAGTTCAAAAGCTCACGGTACTTTTAAAAGGAGAGACTTTTTAAAGCGATTTAAATTCTCTTCCACGTCGATGTCCTTCGATTCCCAGCGTCGAACTCCCACGTCGAATCTTATTAAATATAACAACTTAAAGTGACTGACCTCTCTTCCACACTATTCTCAAACCCTTTCTGGTCATCCCAGGGGTCAACAGCGAGAATAGTCAACGAAATCCTTCCGAATGAGGATCACACAAGGTCGAAGTCAATCCATTGAAAATCGATTCTTCTCGATTTGTCTTCCAAACTTCACTCTCCCTTGGCAAAGAAACCGTTGGCTCTGACCTTTTAAACTTTAGGCATTATATAAAACTTCATTTTTAACTAAACTGCGTCATCACATTAAATCACACAGCAACATGAAGTCATCTTGGCAAATCCAGCCACGAACTGCCCCACCTGACAGGGTGGGTCTTCCTTTTATACCCTGTAGAAAAAACCTGTCACATGACCTCTACTGGCGGGAAAATGACATCACTCCACCATTACCTCATGTCCAGTATAACTTCAACCCCAGTCACGTGACAAGGGTACCACTGTCACGTGTCACGGGTACGTAACAGTACGTTCCAGTGAGACAGGGAGGTTATGGATGGGTACAGTTTCAGGGCCTATTTGTGTGTAGTTCCGCATTGGTACTTTCCAGTCAGACAGGGAGGTTAAGGAGGGTACAGGTTCATGGCAAATTTGTGTGGAGTTCTGCAGTGGGACGTTCCAGTGAGACAGGGAGGTTATGGACGGGCACAGGTTCAGGGCATATTTGTGTGGAGTTCTGCATTGGTACGTTCCAGTGAGACAGGGAAGTTATGGAGGGGTACAGGTTCATTGCATATTTGTGTGGAGTTCTGCATTGGTACATTCCAGTGAGACCGGGAGGTTATGGAGGGTACAGCATCAGGGCAGATTTTTGGTGAGTTCTGCAGTGGTACGTTCCAGTGAGACAGGGTGGTTATGGAGGGTACAGGTTCAGGGCATATTTGTGTGGTGTTCTGCAATGGTACGTTCCAGTGAGAAGGGAGGTTATGTAGGGTACAGGTTCACGCATATTTGAGTGGAGTTCGGCATTGGTGCGTTCCAGGGAGACAGAGAGGTTATGGACGGGTTCAGTTTCAGGGCATATTTGTGGGGAGTTCTGCATTGGTACGTTCCAGTGAGACAAGGTGGTGAAGGAGGGGTTCAGGTTCAGGGCATATTTGTGCGGAGTTCTGCATTGGTACGTTCCACTGAGACAGGGAGGTTATGGAGGGGTACAGGTTCAGGGCATATTTGTGTGGAGTTCTGCATTGGTACGTACCAGTGAGACAAGGAGGTTATGGAGGGGTACAGGTTAGGGGCATATTTGTGTGGAGTTCTGCATTGGTACGTACCAGTGAGACAAGGAGGTTATGGAGGGGTACAGGTTCAGGGCATATTTGTGTGTAGTTCTGCAATGGTACATTCCAGTGAGTCAGGGAGGTTATGGAGGATACAGCATCAGGGCATATTTGTGTTGAGTTCTGCAGTGGTACGTTCCAGTGAGACAGGGAGGTAATGGACGGGTACAGGTTCAGGGCATATTTGTTTGGATTTCTGCATTGGTAATTTCCAGTGATACAGGGAGGTTATGGAGGGTACAGGTTCAATGCATATTTGTGTGGAGTTCTGCAGTGGGACGTTCCACTGAGACAGGGAGAATATGGACGTGTACATGTTCAGGGCATATTTGTGTGGAGTTCTGCATTGGTACGTTCCAGTGAGACAGAGCGATTATTGAGGGGTACAGGTTCAGGGCATATTTGTGTGGTGTTCTGCAGTGGTACGTTCCAGTGAGACAGGGAGGTTATGCAGGGTACAGGTTCAGGGCATAGTTGTGTGGAATTCTGCAATGGTACGTTCCAGTGAGACAGGGAGGTTATGCAGGGTACAGGTTCAGGGCATATTTGAGTGGAGATCGGCATTGGTACATTCCAGTGAGACAGGGTGGTTATGGAGGGGTACAGGTTCAGGGCATATTTGTGTAGTGTTCTGCAATGGTACGTTCCAGTGAGACAGGGAGGTTATGCAGGGTACAGTTTCAGGGCATATTTGTGTGTAGTTCCGCATTGGTACTTTTCAGTCAGACAGGGAGGTTAAGGAGGGTACAGGTTCATGGCAAATTTGTGTGGAGTTCTGCAGTGGGACGTTCCAGTGAAACAGGGAGGTTATGGACGGGCACAGGTTCAGGGCATATTTGTGTGGAGTTCTGCATTGGTACGTTCCAGTGAGACAGGGAAGTTATGGAGGGGTACAGGTTCATTGCATATTTGTGTGGAGTTCTGCATTGGTACATTCCAGTGAGACCGGGAGGTTATGGAGGGTACAGCATCAGGACAGATTTTTGTTGAGTTCTGCAGTGGTACGTTCCACTGAGACAGGGTGGTTATGGAGGGTACAGGTTCAGGGCATATTTGTGTGGTGTTCTGGAATGGTACGTTCCAGTGAGACAGGGAGGTTATGGAGGGGTACAGGTTCAGGGCATATTTGTGTGGAGTTCTGCATTGGTACGTACCTGTGAGACAAGGAGGTTATGGAGGGGTACAGGTTCAGGGCATATTTGTGTGGAGTTCTGCAGTGGGACGTTCCACTCAGACTGGGAGAATATGGACGGGAACATGTTCAGGGCATATTTGTGTGGAGTTCTGCATTGGTACGTTCCAGTGAGACAGGGCGGTTATTGCGGGGTACAGGTTCAGTGCATATTTGTGTGGTGTTCTGCAGTGGAACATTCCAGTGAGACAGGGAGGTTATGCAGGGTACAGGTTCAGGGCATATTTGAGTGGAGTTCGGTATTGGTGAGTTCCAGTGAGAAAGGGAGGTTATGGAGGGGTACAGGTTCAGGGCATATTTGTGTGGAGTTCTGCATTGGTACGTTCCAGTGAGACAGGGAGTTTATGGAGGGTACAGGTTCTGGGCCTATTTGTGTGGTGTTCTGCAGTGGTACGTTACAGTGAGAGAGGAAGGTTGTGCAGGGTACAGGTTCAGGTCATATTTGTGTGGAGTTCTGCATTGGTACGTTCCAGTGAGACAGGGAGGTTATGGAGGGTACAGGTTCAGGGCATATTTGTGTGGAGTTCTGCATTGGTACGTTCCAGTGAGACAGGGTGTTTATGGTGGTGTGCAGGTTCAGGGCATATTTGTGTGGAGTTCAGTTTTGGTACGCTCCAGTGAGACAGGGAGGTTATGGAGGGTACAGGTTCAGGGCATATTTTTGTGGAATTCTGCAGTGGGACGTTCCACTGAGACAGGGAGAATATGGACGGGTACATGTTCAGGGCATATTTGTGTGGAGTTCTGCACTGGTACGTTCCAGTGAGACAGGGAGAATATGGACGGGTACATGTTCAGGGCATATTAGTGTGGAGGTCTGCATTGCTACGTTCCAGTGACACAGAGCGTTTATGGAGGGGTACAGGTTCAGGGCATATTTGTGTGGAGTTCTGCAGTGGTACGTTCGAGTGAGACAAGGAGGTTATGCAGGGTACAGGTTCAGGGCATATTTGTGTGGAGTTCTGCAGTGGTACGTTTCAGTGAGACAGGGAGGTTATGGACGTGTACAGTTTCAGGGCATATTTGTGTGGAGTTCTGCAATGGTACGTTCCAGTGAGACAGGGAGGTTATGCAGGGTACAGGTTCAGGGCATATTTGAGCGGAGTTCGGCATTGGTGCGTTCCAGTGAGACAGGGTGTTTTTGGAGGTGTACAGTTTCAGGGCATATTTGTGTGGAGTTCAGTATTGGTACGCTACAGTGAGACAGGGAGGTTATGGAGGGTACAGGTTCAGGGCATATTTTTGTGGAATTCTGCAGTGGGACGTTCCACTGAGACAGGGAGAATATGGATGGGTACATGTTCAGGGCATATTTGTGTGGAGTTCTGCACCGGTACGTTCCAGTGAGACCGGGAGAATATGGATAGGTTCATGTTCAGGGCATATTAGTGTGGAGTTCTGCATTGGTACGTTCCAGTGAGACAGAGCGGTTATGGAGGGGTACAGGTTCAGGGCATATTTGTGTGGAGTTCTGCAATGGTACGTTCCAGAGAGACAGGGACGTTATGCAGGGTACAGGTTCAGGGCATATTTGAGTGGATTTCGGCATTGGTGCATTCCCGTGAGACAGAGATGTTATGGACGGTTACAGTTTCAGGGCATATTTGTGTGTAGTTCTGCATTGGTACGTTCCAGTGAGACAAGGTGGTTATGGAGGGGTACAGGTTCAGGGCATATTTGTGTGATGTTCTGCAATGCTACGTACCAGTGAGACAGGGAGGTTATGCAGGGTACAGGTTCAGGGCATATTTGAGTGGAGATCGGCATTGGTACATTCCAGTGAGACAGGGTGGGAATGGAGGGGTACAGGTTCAGGGCATATTCGTGTAGTGTTCTGCAATGGTACGTTCCAGTGAGACAGGGAGGTTATGCAGGGTACAGTTTCAGTGCATATTTGTGTGGAGTTCTGCATTGGTATTTTCCAGTCAGACAGGGAAGCTATGGAGGGGTACAGGTTCAGGACATATTTGTGTGGAGTTCTGCATTGGTACGTTCCACTGAGACTGGGAGGTTATGGAGGGGTACAGGTTCAGGGCATATTTGTGTGGAGTTCTGCATTGATACGTACCAGTGAGACAAGGAGGTTATGGAGGGGTACAGGTTCAGGGCATATTTGTGTATAGTTCTGCATTGGTACATTCCAGTGAGACAGGGAGGTTATGCAGGGTACAGTTTCAGGGCATATTTGTGTGTAGTTCCGCATTGGTACTTTTCAGTCAGACAGGGAGGTTAAGGAGGGTACAGGTTCATGGCAAATTTGTGTGGAGTTCTGCAGTGGGACGTTCCAGTGAAACAGGGAGGTTATGGACGGGCACAGGTTCAGGGCATATTTGTGTGGAGTTCTGCATTGGTACGTTCCAGTGAGACAGGGAAGTTATGGAGGGGTACAGGTTCATTGCATATTTGTGTGGAGTTCTGCATTGGTACATTCCAGTGAGACCGGGAGGTTATGGAGGGTACAGCATCAGGACAGATTTTTGTTGAGTTCTGCAGTGGTACGTTCCACTGAGACAGGGTGGTTATGGAGGGTACAGGTTCAGGGCATATTTGTGTGGTGTTCTGGAATGGTACGTTCCAGTGAGACAGGGAGGTTATGGAGGGGTACAGGTTCAGGGCATATTTGTGTGGAGTTCTGCATTGGTACGTACCTGTGAGACAAGGAGGTTATGGAGGGGTACAGGTTCAGGGCATATTTGTGTGGAGTTCTGCAGTGGGACGTTCCACTCAGACTGGGAGAATATGGACGGGAACATGTTCAGGGCATATTTGTGTGGAGTTCTGCATTGGTACGTTCCAGTGAGACAGGGCGGTTATTGCGGGGTACAGGTTCAGTGCATATTTGTGTGGTGTTCTGCAGTGGAACATTCCAGTGAGACAGGGAGGTTATGCAGGGTACAGGTTCAGGGCATATTTGAGTGGAGTTCGGTATTGGTGAGTTCCAGTGAGAAAGGGAGGTTATGGAGGGGTACAGGTTCAGGGCATATTTGTGTGGAGTTCTGCATTGGTACGTTCCAGTGAGACAGGGAGTTTATGGAGGGTACAGGTTCTGGGCCTATTTGTGTGGTGTTCTGCAGTGGTACGTTACAGTGAGAGAGGAAGGTTGTGCAGGGTACAGGTTCAGGTCATATTTGTGTGGAGTTCTGCATTGGTACGTTCCAGTGAGACAGGGAGGTTATGGAGGGTACAGGTTCAGGGCATATTTGTGTGGAGTTCTGCATTGGTACGTTCCAGTGAGACAGGGTGTTTATGGTGGTGTGCAGGTTCAGGGCATATTTGTGTGGAGTTCAGTTTTGGTACGCTCCAGTGAGACAGGGAGGTTATGGAGGGTACAGGTTCAGGGCATATTTTTGTGGAATTCTGCAGTGGGACGTTCCACTGAGACAGGGAGAATATGGACGGGTACATGTTCAGGGCATATTTGTGTGGAGTTCTGCACTGGTACGTTCCAGTGAGACAGGGAGAATATGGACGGGTACATGTTCAGGGCATATTAGTGTGGAGGTCTGCATTGCTACGTTCCAGTGACACAGAGCGTTTATGGAGGGGTACAGGTTCAGGGCATATTTGTGTGGTGTTCTGCAGTGGTACGTTCGAGTGAGACAAGGAGGTTATGCAGGGTACAGGTTCAGGGCATATTTGTGTGGAGTTCTGCAGTGGTACGTTTCAGTGAGACAGGGAGGTTATGGACGTGTACAGTTTCAGGGCATATTTGTGTGGAGTTCTGCAATGGTACGTTCCAGTGAGACAGGGAGGTTATGCAGGGTACAGGTTCAGGGCATATTTGAGCGGAGTTCGGCATTGGTGCGTTCCAGTGAGACAGGGTGTTTTTGGAGGTGTACAGTTTCAGGGCATATTTGTGTGGAGTTCAGTATTGGTACGCTACAGTGAGACAGGGAGGTTATGGAGGGTACAGGTTCAGGGCATATTTTTGTGGAATTCTGCAGTGGGACGTTCCACTGAGACAGGGAGAATATGGATGGGTACATGTTCAGGGCATATTTGTGTGGAGTTCTGCACCGGTACGTTCCAGTGAGACCGGGAGAATATGGACAGGTTCATGTTCAGGGCATATTAGTGTGGAGTTCTGCATTGGTACGTTCCAGTGAGACAGAGCGGTTATGGAGGGGTACAGGTTCAGGGCATATTTGTGTGGAGTTCTGCAATGGTACGTTCCAGAGAGACAGGGACGTTATGCAGGGTACAGGTTCAGGGCATATTTGAGTGGATTTCGGCATTGGTGCATTCCCGTGAGACAGAGATGTTATGGACGGTTACAGTTTCAGGGCATATTTGTGTGTAGTTCTGCATTGGTACGTTCCAGTGAGACAAGGTGGTTATGGAGGGGTACAGGTTCAGGGCATATTTGTGTGATGTTCTGCAATGCTACGTACCAGTGAGACAGGGAGGTTATGCAGGGTACAGGTTCAGGGCATATTTGAGTGGAGATCGGCATTGGTACATTCCAGTGAGACAGGGTGGGAATGGAGGGGTACAGGTTCAGGGCATATTCGTGTAGTGTTCTGCAATGGTACGTTCCAGTGAGACAGGGAGGTTATGCAGGGTACAGTTTCAGTGCATATTTGTGTGGAGTTCTGCATTGGTATTTTCCTGTCAGACAGGGAAGCTATGGAGGGGTACAGGTTCAGGACATATTTGTGTGGAGTTCTGCATTGGTACGTTCCACTGAGACTGGGAGGTTATGGAGGGGTACAGGTTCAGGGCATATTTGTGTGGAGTTCTGCATTGATACGTACCAGTGAGACAAGGAGGTTATGGAGGGGTACAGGTTCAGGGCATATTTGTGTATAGTTCTGCATTGGTACATTCCAGTGAGTCAGGGAGGTTATGGAGGATACAGCATCAGGGCATATTTGTGTTGAGTTCTGCAGTGGTACGTTCCAGTGAGACAGGGAGGTAATGGACGGGTACAGGTTCAGGGCATGTTTGTTTGGACTTCTGCAATGGTACGTTCCAGTGAGACCGGGAGGTTATGGAGGGGTACAGGTTCAGGGCATATTTGTTTGGAGTTCGGCATTGGTACGTTCCAGTGAGACAGGGAAATTATGCAGGGTACAGTTTCAGGGCATATTTGAGTGGAGTTCGGCATTGGTGCGTTCCAGTGAGACAGAGAGGTTATGGACGGGTACAGTTTCAGGGCATATTTGTTTGGAGTTCTGCATTGGTACGTTCCACTGAGACAGGGAGGTTATGGAGGGGTACAGGTTCAGGGCATATTTGTGTGGAGTTCTGCATTGGTACGTACCAGTGAGACAAGGAGGTTATGGAAGTGTACAGGTTCAGGGCATATTTGTGTGTAGTTCTGCATTGGTACATTCCAGTGAGTCCGGGAGGTTATGGAGGATACAGCATCAGGGCATATTTGTGTTGAGTTCTGCAGTGGTATGTTCCAGTGAGACAGGGAGGTCATGGACGGGTACAGGTTCAGGGCATATTTGTTTGGAGTTCTGCATTGGTACTTTCCAGTGAGACAGGGAGGTTATGGAGGGTACAGGTTCAATGCATATTTGTGTGGAGTTCTGCAGTGGGACGTTCCACTGAGACAGGGAGAATAGGGACGTGTACAGGTTCAGGGCATATTTGAGTGGAGTTCGGCATTGGTGCGTTCCAGTGAGACAGAGAGGTTATGGACGGGTACAGTTTCAGGGCATATTTGTGTGGAGTTCTGCATTGGTACGTTCCAGTGAGACAAGGAGGTTATGGAGGGGTACAGGTTCAGGGCATATTTGTGTGATGTTCTGCAATGGTACGTACCAGTGAGACAGGGAGGTTATGCAGGGTACAGGTTCAGGGCATATTTGAGTGGAGATCGGCATTGGTACATTCCAGTGAGACAGGGTGGTTATGGAGGGGTACAGGTTCAGGACATATTTTTGTAGTGTTCTGCAATGGTACGTTCCAGTGAGACAGGGAGGTTATGCAGGGTACAGGTTCAGGACATATTTGTGTGGAGTTCTGCATTGGTATTTTCCAGTCAGACAGGGAAGCTATGGAGGGGTACAGGTTCAGGACATATTTGTGTGGAGTTCTGCATTGGTACGTTCCACTGAGATGGGGAGGTTATGGAGGGGTACAGGTTCAGGGCATATTTGTGTGGAGTTCTGCATTGGTACGTACCAGTGAGACAAGGAGGTTATGGAGGGGTACAGGTTCAGGGCATATTTGTGTGTAGTTCTGCATTGGTACATTCCAGTGAGTAAGGGAGGTTATGGAGGATACAGCAACAGGGCATATTTGTGTTGAGTTCTGCAGTGGTACGTTCCAGTGAGACAGGGAGGTTATGGAGGTTACAGGTTCAATGCATATTTGTGTGGAGTTCTAAAGTCGGACGTTCCACTGAGACAGGGAGAATATGGACGTGTACATGTTCAGGGCATATTTGTGTGGAGTTCTGCATTGGTACGTTCCAGTGAGACAGAGCGATTTTTGAGGGGTACAGGTTTAGGGCATATTTGTGTGGTGTTCTGCAGTGGTACGTTCCAGTGAGGCAGGGAGGTTATGCAGGGTACAGGTTCAGGGCATATTTGTGTGGATTTCTGCAGTGGTACGTTCCCGTGAGAAAGGGATGTTATGGACGGGTACAGTTTCAGGGCATATTTGTGTGGAGTTCTGAATTGGTACGTTCCAGTGAGACAGGGTGGTTATGGAGGGGTACAGGTTCAGGGCATATTTGTGTGGTGTTCTGCAATGGTACGTTCCAGTGAGACAGGGAGTTTATGCAGGGTTCAGGTTCAATGCATATTTGTGTGGAGTTCTGCATTGGTAAGTTCCAGTGAGACAGGGTGGTTATGGAGGGGTACAGGTTCAGTGTATATTTGTGTGGTGTTCTGCAATGGTACGTTCCAGTGAGACAGGGAGGTTATGCAGGGTACAGGTTCAGGCATATTTGAGTGGAGTTAGGCATTGGTGCGTTCCAATGAGACAGGGAGATTATGGTCGGGTACAGTTTCAGGGCATATTTGTGTGGAGTTCTGCATTGGTACGTTCCAGTGAGACAGGGAGGTTATGCAGGGTACAGGTTCAGGGCATATTTGTGTGGAGTTCTGCTGTGGTACGTTCCATTGAGACAGGGAGTTTATGGACGGGTACAGTTTCAGGGCATATTTGTGTGGAGATCTGCATTGGTACTTTTCAGTGAGACAGGGTGGTTATGGAGGGGTACAGGTTCAGGGGATATTTGTGTGGTGTTCTGCAATGGTACGTTCCAGTGAGACAGGGAGGTTTTGCAGGGTACAGGTTCAGGGCAGATTTTTGTTGAGTCCTGCAGTGGGACGTTCCAGTGAGACAGGGAGGTAATGGACGGGTACAGGTTCAGGGCATATTTGTTTGGAGTTCTGCATTGGTACTTTCCAGTGAGACAGGGAGGTTATGCAGGGTACAGGTTCAGGTCATATTTGAGTGGAGTTCGGCATTGGTGAGTTCCAGTGAGACAGGGAGGTTATGGAGGTGTACAGGTTCAGAGCATATTTGTGTGGAGTTCGGCATTGGTACGTTCCAGTGAGACAGGGAGGTTATGGAGGGTACAGGTTCAGGGCATATTTGTGTGGAGTTCTGCATTGGTACGTTCCAGTGAGACAGGGTGGTTATGCAGGTGTACAGGTTCAGGGCAAATTTGTGTGGAGTTCTGCATTGGTAAGTTCCAGTGAGACAATGAGATTATGGGCGGGTACAGGTTCAGGGCATATTTCTGTGGAGTTCTGTATTGGTACGCTCCAGTGAGACAGGGAGATTATGGAGGGTACAGGTTCAGGGCATATTTTTGTGGAATGCTGCAGTGGGACGTTCCACTGAGACAGGGAGAATATGGACGGGTACATGTTCTGGGCATATTAGTGTGGAGTTCTGCATTGGTACGTTCCAGTGAGCCAGAGCGGTTATGTAGGGGTACAGGTTCAGGGCATATTTGTGTGGTGTTCTGCAGTGGTACGTTCGAGTGAGACAGGGAGGTTATGCAGGGTACAG
Organism: Hemitrygon akajei; assembly: GCF_048418815.1. Taxonomy (NCBI): domain Eukaryota; kingdom Metazoa; phylum Chordata; class Chondrichthyes; order Myliobatiformes; family Dasyatidae; genus Hemitrygon; species Hemitrygon akajei. The sequence continues at coordinate 1,006,960 of NW_027332021.1, read as the reverse complement.
GTTCAGGGCATATTTGTGTGTAGTTCTGCATTGGTACATTCCAGTGAGACCGGGAGGTTATGGAGGGTACAGCATCAGGGCATATTTTTGTTGAGTTCTGCATTGGTACGTTCCAGTGAGACAGGGAGGTTATGGAGGGGTACAGGTTCAGGGCATGTTTGTTTGGAGTTCTGCATTGGTACTTTCCAGTGTGACAGGGAGGTTATGGAGGGTACAGGTTCAATGCATATTTGTGTGGAGTTCTGCAGTGGTACGTTCCACTCAGACTGGGAGAATATGGACGGGAACATGTTCAGGGCATATTTGTGTGGAGTTCTGCATTGGTACGTTCCAGTGAGACAGGGCGGTTATTGCGGGGTACAGGTTCAGGGCATATTTGAGTGGAGTTCGGTATTGGTGAGTTCCAGTGAGAAAGGGAGGTTATGGAGGGGTACAGGTTCAGTGCATATTTGTGTGGAGTTCTGCATTGGTACGTTCCAGTGAGACAGGGAGTTTATGGAGGGTACAGGTTCTGGGCCTATTTGTGTGGTGTTCTGCAGTGGTACGTTCCAGTGAGAGAGGAAGGTTGTGAAGGGTACAGGTTCATGTCATATTTGTGTGGAGTTCTGCATTGGTATGTTCCAGTGAGACAGGGAGGTTATGGAGGGTACAGGTTCAGGGCATATTTGTGTGGAGTTCTGCATTGGTACGTTCCAGTGAGACAGGGTGTTTATGGAGGTGTGCAGGTTCAGGGCATATTTGTGTGGAGTTCAGTTTTGGTACGCTCCAGTGAGACAGGGAGGTTATGGAGGGTACAGGTTCAGGGCATATTTTTGTGGAATTCTGCAGTGGGACGTTCCACTGAGACAGGGAGAATATGGACGGGTACATGTTCAGGGCATATTTGTGTGGAGTTCTGCACTGGTACGTTCCAGTGAGACAGGGAGAATATGGACGGGTACATGTTCAGGGCATATTAGTGTGGAGGTCTGCATTGGTACGTTCCAGTGAGACAGAGCGTTTATGGAGGGGTACAGGTTCAGGGCATATTTGTGTGGTGTTCTGCAGTGGTACGTTCGAGTGAGACAAGGAGGTTATGCAGGGTACAGGTTCAGGGCATATTTGTGTGGAGTTCTGCAGTGGTGCGTTTCAGTGAGACAGGGAGGTTATGGACGGGTACAGTTTCAGGGCATATTTGTGTGGAGTTCTGCAATGGTACGTTCCAGTGAGACAGGGAGGTTATGCAGGGTACAGGTTCAGGGCATATTTGAGTGGAGTTCGGCATTGGTGCGTTCCAGTGAGACAGAGAGGTTATGGACGGGTACAGTTTCAGGGCATATTTGTGTGGAGTTCTGCATTGGTACTTACCAGTGAGACAGGGAGGATATGCAGGGTACAGGTTCAGGGCATATTTGTGTGGATTTCTGCAGTGGTACGATCCCGTGAGACAGGGAGGTTATGGACGGGTACATTTTCAGGGCATATTTGTGTAGAGTTCTGCATTGGTACGTTCCAGTGAGACAGGGTGGTTATGGAGGGGTACAGGTTCAGGGCATATTTGTGTGGTGTTCTGCAATGGTACGTTCCAGTGAGACAGGGAGTTTATGCAGGTTTCAGGTTCAATGCATATTTGTGTGGAGTTCTGCATTGGTACGTTCCAGTGAGACAGGGTGGTTATGGAGGGGTACAGGTTCAAGACATATTTGTGTGGTGTTCTGCAATGGTACGTTCCAGTGAGACAGGGAGGTTATGCAGGGTACAGGTTCAGGGCATATTTGTGTGGAGTTCTGCAGAGGTACGTTCCATTGAGACAGGGAGTTTATGGACGGGTACAGTTTCAGGGCATATTTGTGTGGAGATCTGCATTGATACTTTTCAGTGAGACAGGGTGGTTATGGAGGGGTACAGGTTCAGGGGATATTTGTGTGGTGTTCTGCATTGGTACGTTCCAGTGAGACAGGGAAGTTATGGATGGGTGCAGGTTCAGGGCATATTTGTGTGGAGTTCTGCATTGGTACGTTCCAGTGAGACAGGGAGGTTATGGAGGGGTACAGGTTCAGGGCATATTTGTGTGTAGTTCTGCATTGGTACATTCCAGTGAGACCGGGAGGTTATGGAGGGTACAGCATCAGGGCATATTTATGTTGAGTTCTGCATTGGTACGTTCCAGTGAGACAGGGAGGTTATGGAGGGTACAGGTTCAATGCATATTTGTGTGGAGTTCTGCAGTGGGACGTTCCACTCAGACTGGGAGAATATGGACGGGAACATGTTCAGGGCATATTTGTGTGGAGTTCTGCATTGGTACGTTCCAGTGAGACAGGGCGGTTATTGCGGGGTACAGGTTCAGTGCATATTTGTGTGGTGTTCTGCAGTGGTACATTCCAGTGAGACAGGGAGGTTATGCAGGGTACAGGTTCAGGGCATATTTGAGTGGAGTTCGGTATTGGTGAGTTCCAGTGAGAAAGGTAGGTTATGGAGGGGTACAGGTTCAGGGCATATTTGTGTGGAGTTCTGCATTGGTACGTTCCAGTGAGACAGGGAGTTTATGGAGGGTACAGGTTCTGGGCCTATTTGTGTGGTGTTCTGCAGTGGTACGTTCCAGTGAGACAGGGTGTTTATGGATGTGTGCAGGTTCAGGGCATATTTGTATGGAGTTCAGTTTTGGTACGCTCCAGTGAGACAGGGAGGTTATGGAGGGTACAGGTTCAGGGCATATTTTTGTGGAATTCTGCAGTGGGACGTTCCACTGAGACAGGGAGAATATGGACGAGTACATGTTCAGGGCATATTTGTGTGGAGTTCTGCACTGGTACGTTCCAGTGAGACAGGGAGAATATGGACGGGTACATGTTCAGGGCATATTAGTGTGGAGGTCTGCATTGGTACGTTCCAGTGAGACAGAGCGTTTATGGAGGGGTACAGGTTCAGGGCATATTTGTGTGGTATTCTGCAGTGGTACGTTCGAGTGAGACAAGGAGGTTATGCAGGGTACAGGTTCAGGGCATATTTGTGTGGAGTTCTGCAGTGGTACGTTTCAGTGAGACAGGGAGGTTATGGACGGGTACAGTTTCAGGGCATATTTGTGTGGAGTTCTGCAATGGTACGTTCCAGTGAGACAGGGAGGTTATGCAGGGTACAGGTTCAGGGCATATTTGAGTGGAGTTCGGCATTGGTGCGTTCCAGTGAGACAGAGAGGTTATGGACGGGTACAGTTTCAGGGCATATTTGTGTGGAGTTCTGCATTGGTACGTACCAGTGAGACAGGGAGGATATGCAGGGTACAGGTTCAGGGCATATTTGTGTGGATTTCTGCAGTGGTACGATCCCGTCAGACAGGGAGGTTATGGACGGGTACAGTTTCAGGGCATATTTGTGTAGAGTTCTGCATTGGTACGTTCCAGTGAGACAGGGTGGTTATGGAGGGGTACAGGTTCAGGGCATATTTGTGTGGTGTTCTGCAATGGTACGTTCCAATGAGACAGGGAGTTTATGCAGGTTTCAGGTTCAATGCATATTTGTGTGGAGTTCTGCAGTGGTACGTTCCAGTGAGACAGGGAGGCAATGGACGTGTACAGGTTCAGGGCATATTTGTTTGGAGTTCTGCATTGGTAATTCCAGTGAGACAGGGAGGTTATGGAGGGTACAGGTTCAATGCATATTTGTGTGGAGTTCTGCAGTGGGACGTTCCACTGAGACTGGGAGAATATGGACGGGTACATGTTCAGGGCATATTTGTGTGGTGTTCTGCAGTGGTACGTTCGAGTGAGACAGGGAGGTTATGCAGGGTACAGGTTCAGGGCATATTTGAGTGGAGTTCGGCATTGGTGCGTTCCAGGGAGACAGAGAGGTTATGGACGGGTACAGGTTCAGGGCATATTTGTGTGGAGTTCTGCATTGGTATTTTCCAGTCAGACAGGGAAGCTATGGAGGGGTACAGGTTCAGGACATATTTGTGTGGAGTTCTGCATTGGTACGTTCCACTGAGACAGGGAGGTTATGGAGGGGTACAGGTTCAGGGCATATTTGTGTGGAGTTCTGCATTGGTACGTACCAGTGAGACAAGGAGGTTATGGAGGGGTACAGGTTCAGGGCATATTTGTGTGTAGTTCTGCATGGGTACATTCCAGTGAGTCAGGGAGGTTATGGAGGATACAGCATCAGGGTATATTTGTGTTGAGTTCTGCATTGGTACGTTCCAGTGAGACAGGGTGGTTATGGACGTGTACAGGTTCAGGGCAAATTTGTGTGGTGTTCTGCAATGGTACGTTCCAGTGAGACAGGGAAGATATGGAGGGGTACAGGTTCATTGCATATTTGTGTGGAGTTCTGCATTGGTACATTCCTGTGAGACCGGGAAGTTATGGAGGGTACAGGTTCAGGGCATATTTGTGTGGAGTTCTGCAGTGGTACGTTCGAGTGAGACAGGAGGTTATGGACGGGTACAGTTTCAGGGCATATTTGTGTGGAGCTCTGCATTGGTACGTTCCAGTGAGACAGGGTGGTTATGGAGGGTACCGGTTCAGGGCATATTTGTGTGGTGTTCTGCAATGGTACGTTCCAGTGAGACAGGGAGGTTATGGACGGGTACAGGTTCAGGGCATATTTGTCTGGAGTTCTGCATTGGTACGTTCCAGTGAGACAGGCAAGTTATGGAGGGGTACAGGTTCAGGGCATATTTGTGTGGTGTTCTGCATTGGTACATTCCAGTGAGACCGGGAGGTTATGGAGGGTACAGCATCAGGGCATATTTTTGTTGAGTTCTGCAGTGGTACGTTCCAGTGAGACAGGGAGGCAATGGACGTGTACAGGTTCAGGGCATATTTGTTTGGAGTTCTGCATTGGTACTTTCCAGTGAGACAGGGAGGTTATGGAGGGGTACAGGTTCAGGGCATATTTGTGTGTAGTTCTGCATTGGTACATTCCAGTGAGACCGGGAGGTTATGGAGGGTACAGCATCAGGGCATATTTATGTTGAGTTCTGCATTGGTACGTTCCAGTGAGACAGGGAGGTTATGGAGGGTACAGGTTCAATGCATATTTGTGTGGAGTTCTGCAGTGGACGTTCCACTCAGACTGGGAGAATATGGACGGGAACATGTTCAGGGCATATTTGTGTGGAGTTCTGCATTGGTACGTTCCAGTGAGACAGGGCGGTTATTGCGGGGTACAGTTTCAGTGCATATTTGTGTGGTGTTCTGCAGTGGTACATTCCAGTGAGACAGGGAGGTTATGCAGGGTACAGGTTCAGGGCATATTTGAGTGGAGTTCGGTATTGGTGAGTTCCAGTGAGAAAGGTAGGTTATGGAGGGGTACAGGTTCAGGGCATATTTGTGTGGAGTTCTGCATTGGTACGTTCCAGTGAGACAGTGAGTTTATGGAGGGTACAGGTTCTGGGCCTATTTGTGTGGTGTTCTGCAGTGGTACGTTCCAGTGAGACAGGGTGTTTATGGATGTGTGCAGGTTCAGGGCATATTTGTATGGAGTTCAGTTTTGGTACGCTCCAGTGAGACAGGGAGGTTATGGAGGGTACAGGTTCATGGCATATTTTTGTGGAATTCTGCAGTGGGACGTTCCACTGAGACAGGGAGAATATGGACGAGTACATGTTCAGGGCATATTTGTGTGGAGTTCTGCACTGGTACGTTCCAGTGAGACAGGGAGAATATGGACGGGTACATGTTCAGGGCATATTAGTGTGGAGGTCTGCATTGGTACGTTCCAGTGAGACAGAGCGTTTATGGAGGGGTACAGGTTCAGGGCATATTTGTGTGGTATTCTGCAGTGGTACGTTCGAGTGAGACAAGGAGGTTATGCAGGGTACAGGTTCAGGGCATATTTGTGTGGTGTTCTGCAATGGTACGTTCCAGTGAGACAGGGAAGATATGGAGGGGTACAGGTTCATTGCATATTTGTGTGGAGTTCTGCATTGGTACATTCCAGTGAGACCGGGAGGTTATGGAGGGTACAGGTTCAGGGCATATTTGTGTGGAGTTCTGCAGCGGTACGTTCGAGTGAGACAGGAGGTTACGGACGGGTACAGTTTCAGGGCATATTTGTGTGGAGCTCTGCATTGGTACGTTCCAGTGAGACAGGGTGGTTATGGAGGGTACCGGTTCAGGGCATATTTGTGTGGTGTTCTGCAATGGTACGTTCCAGTGAGACAGGGAGGTTATGGACGGGTACAGGTTCAGTGCATATTTGTCTGGAGTTCTGCATTGGTACGTTCCAGTGAGACAGGCAAGTTATGGAGGGGTACAGGTTCAGGGCATATTTGTGTGGTGTTCTGCATTGGTACATTCCAGTGAGACCGGGAGGTTATGGAGGGTACAGCATCAGGGCATATTTTTGTTGAGTTCTGCAGTGGTACGTTCCAGTGAGACAGGGAGGCAATGGACGTGTACAGGTTCAGGGCATATTTGTTTGGAGTTCTGCATTGGTACTTTCCAGTGAGACAGGGAGGTTATGGAGGGGTACAGGTTCAGGGCATATTTGTGTGTAGTTCTGCATTGGTACATTCCAGTGAGACCGGGAGGTTATGGAGGGTACAGCATCAGGGCATATTTATGTTGAGTTCTGCATTGGTACGTTCCAGTGAGACAGGGAGGTTATGGAGGGTACAGGTTCAATGCATATTTGTGTGGAGTTCTGCAGTGGGACGTTCCACTCAGACTGGGAGAATATGGACGGGAACATGTTCAGGGCATATTTGTGTGGAGTTCTGCATTGGTACGTTCCAGTGAGACAGGGCGGTTATTGCGGGGTACAGGTTCAGTGCATATTTGTGTGGTGTTCTGCAGTGGTACATTCCAGTGAGACAGGGAGGTTATGGAGGGGTACAGGTTCAGGGCATATTTGTGTGGAGTTCTGCAGTGGGACGTTCCACTGAGACTGGGAGAATATGGACGCATACATGTTCAGGGCATATTTGTGTGGTGTTCTGCAGTGGTACGTTCGAGTGAGACAGGGAGGTTATGCAGGGTACAGGTTCAGGGCATATTTGAGTGGAGTTCGGCATCGGTGCGTTCCAGGGAGACAGTGAGGTTATTGACGGGTACAGGTTCAGGGCATATTTGTGTGGAGTTCTGCATTGGTATTTTCCAGTCAGACAGGGAAGCTATGGAGGGGTACAGGTTCAGGACATATTTGTGTGGAGTTCTGCATTGGTACGTTCCACTGAGACAGGGAGGTTATGGAGGGGTACAGGTTCAGGGCATATTTGTGTGGAGTTCTGCATTGGTACGTACCAGTGAGACAAGGAGGTTATGGAGGTGTACAGGTTCAGGGCATATTTCTGTGTAGTTCTGCATGGGTACATTCCAGTGAGTCAGGGAGGTTATGGAGGATACAGCATCAGGGTATATTTGTGTTGAGTTCTGCAGTGGTACGTTCCAGTGAGACAGGGAGGTAATGGACGGGTACAGGTTCAATGCATATTTGTGTGGAGTTCTGCAGTGGGACGTTTCACTGAGACAGGGAGAATATGGACGTGTACATGTTCAGGGCATATTTGTGTGGAGTTCTGCATTGGTACGTTCCAGTGAGACAGAGCGATTATTGACGGGTACAGGTTCAGGGCATATTTGTGTGGTGTTCTGCAGTGGTACGTTCCAGTGAGACAGGGAGGTTATGCATGGTACAGGTTAAGGGCATATTTGAGTGGAGTTCGGCATTGGTGCGTTCCAGTGAGACAGAGAGTTTATGGACGGGTACAGTTTCAGGGCATATTTATGTGGAGTTCTGCATTGGTACGTTCCACTGAGACAGGGAGGTTATGGAGGGGTACAGGTTCAGGGCATATTTGTGTGGTGTTCTGCATTGGTACGTACCAGTGAGACAAGGAGGTTATGGAGGGGTACAGGTTCAGGGCATATTTGAGTGGAGTTCGGCATTGGTGCGTTCCAGTGAGACAGAGAGTTTATGGACGGGTACAGTTTCAGGGCATATTTATGTGGAGTTCGGCATTGGTGCGTTCCAGTGAGACAGAGAGTTTATGGACGGGTACAGTTTCAGGGCATATTTATGTGGAGTTCTGCATTGGTACGTTCCACTGAGACAGGGAGGTTATGCAGGGTACAGGTTCAGGGCATATTTGTGTGGAATTCTGCAATGGTACGTTCCAGTGAGACAGGGAGGTTATGCAGGGTACAGGTTCAGGGCATATTTGAGTGGAGTTCGGCATTGGTGCGTTCCAGTGAGACAGAGAGGTTATGGACGGGTACTGTTTCAGGGCATATTTGTGTGGAGTTCTGCATTGGTACGTTCCAGCGAGACAAGGGGGTTATGGAGGGGTACAGGTTCAGGGCATATTTGTGTGATGTTCTGCAATGGTACGTACCAGTGAGACAGGGAGGTTATGCAGGGTACAGGTTCAGGGCATATTTGAGTGGAGATCGGCATTGGTACATTCCAGTGAGACAGGGTGGTTATGGAGGGGTACAGGTTCAGGGCATATTTGTGTAGTGTTCTGCAATGGTACGTTCCAGTGAGACAGGGAGGTTATGCAGGGTACAGTTTCAGGGCATATTTGTGTGGAGTTCTGCATTGGTATTTTCCAGTCAGACAGGGAAGCTATGGAGGGGTACAGGTTCAGGACATTTTTGTGTGGAGTTCTGCATTGGTACGTTCCACTGAGACAGGGATGTTATGGAGGGGTACTGGTTCAGGGCATATTTGTGTGGTGTTCTGCAATGGTACGTTCCAGTGAGACAGGGAGTTTATGCAGGGTTCAGGTTCAATTCATATTTGTTTGGAGTTCTGCATTGGTACGTTCCAGTGAGACAGGGAGGTTATGCAGGGTACAGGTTCAGGCACATTTGAGTGGAGTTTGGCATTGGTGCGTTCCAGGGAGACAGGGAGGTTATGGAGGGGTACAGGGTCATTGTATATTTGTGTGGAGTTCTGCATTGGTACATTCCAGTGAGACCGGGAGGTTATGCAGGGTACAGGTTCAGGGCATATTTGTGTGGAGTTCTGCAGTGGTACGTTCCAGTGAGACAGGGAGGTTATGGATGGGTACAGTTTCAGGGCATATTTGTGTGTAGTTCCGCATTGGTACTTTCCAGTCAGACAGGGAGGTTAAGGAGGGTACAGGTTCATGGCACATTTGTGTGGAGTTCTGCAGTGGTACGTTCCAGTGAGACAGGGTGGTTATAGAGGGTACAGGTTCAGGGCATATTTGTGTGGTGTTCTGCAATGGTACGTTCCAGTGAGAAGGGAGGTTATGCAGGGTACAGGTTCACGCATATTTGAGTGGAGTTCGGCATTGGTGCGTTCCAGTGAGACAGGGATGTTATGGACGGGTACAGTTTCAGGGCATATTTGTGTGGAGTTCTGCAATGGTACGTTCCAGTGAGACAGGGAGGTTATGCAGGGTACAGGTTCAGGGCATATTTGAGTGTAGTTCGGCATTGGTGCGTTCCAGGGAGACAGAGAGGTTATGGACGGGTTCAGTTTCAGGGCATATTTGTGGGGAGTTCTGCATTGGTATTTTCCAGTCAGACAGGGAAGTTATGGAGGGGTACAGGTTCAGGACATATTTGTGTGGAGTTCTGCATTGGTACGTTCCACTGAGACAGGGAGGTTATGGAGGGGTACAGGTTCAGGGCATATTTGTGTGGAGTTCTGCATTGGTACGTACCAGTGAGACAAGGAGGTTATGGAGGGGTACAGTTTCAGGGCATATTTGTGTGTAGTTCTGCATTGGTACATTCCAGTGAGTCAGGGAGGTTATGGAGGATACAGCATCAGGGCATATTTGTGTTGAGTTCTGCAGTGGTACGTTCCAGTGAGACAGGGAGGTAATGGACGGGTACAGATTCAGGGCATATTTGTTTGGATTTCTGCATTGGTTATTTCCAGTGATACAGGGAGGTTATGGAGGGTACAGGTTCAATGCATATTTGTGTGGAGTTCTGCAGTGGGACGTTCCACTGAGACAGGGAGAATATGGACGTGTACATGTTCAGGGCATATTTGTGTGGAGTTCTGCATTGGTACGTTCCAGTGAGACAAGGTGGTTAAGGAGGGGTTCAGGTTCAGGGCATATTTGTGTGGAGTTCTGCATTGGTATTTTCCAGTCAGACAGGGAAGCTATGGAGGGGTACAGGTTCAGGACATATTTGTGTGGAGTTCTGCATTGGTACGTTCCACTGAGACAGGGAGGTTATGGAGGGGTACAGGTTCAGGGCATATTTGTGTGGAGTTCTGCATTGGTACGTACCAGTGAGACAAGGAGGTTATGGAGGGGTACAGTTTCAGGGCATATTTGTGTGTAGTTCTGCATTGGTACATTCCAGTGAGTCAGGGAGGTTATGGAGGATACAGCATCAGGGCATATTTGTGTTGAGTTCTGCAGTGGTACGTTCCAGTGAGACAGGGAGGTAATGGACGGGTACAGGTTCAGGGCATATTTGTTTGGATTTCTGCATTGGTAATTTCCAGTGATACAGGGAGGTTATGGAGGGTACAGGTTCAATGCATATTTGTGTGGAGTTCTGCAGTGGGACGTTCCACTGAGACAGGGAGAATATGGACGTGTACATGTTCAGGGCATATTTGTGTGGAGTTCTGCATTGGTACGTTCCACTGAGACAGGGAGGTTATGGAGGGGTACAGGTTCAGGGCATATTTGTGTGGAGTTCTGCATTGGTACGTACCAGTGAGACAAGGAGGTTATGGAGGGGTACAGTTTCAGGGCATATTTGTGTGTAGTTCTGCATTGGTACATTCCAGTGAGTCAGGGAGGTTATGGAGGATACAGCATCAGGGCATATTTGTGTTGAGTTCTGCAGTGGTACGTTCCAGTGAGACAGGGAGGTAATGGACGGGTACAGGTTCAGGGCATATTTGTTTGGATTTCTGCATTGGTAATTTCCAGTGATACAGGGAGGTTATGGAGGGTACAGGTTCAATGCATATTTGTGTGGAGTTCTGCAGTGGGACGTTCCACTGAGACAGGGAGAATATGGACGTGTACATGTTCAGGGCATATTTGTGTGGAGTTCTGCATTGGTACGTTCCAGTGAGACAGGGCGGTTATTGCGGGGTACAGGTTCAGTGCATATTTGTGTGGTGTTCTGCAGTGGTACATTCCAGTGAGACAGGGAGGTTATGCAGGGTACAGGTTCAGGGCATATTTGAGTTGAGTTCGGTATTGGTGAGTTCCAGTGAGAAAGGGAGGTTATGGAGGGGTACAGGTTCAGGGCATATTTGTGTGGAGTTCTGCATTGGTACGTTCCAGTGAGACAGGGAGTTTATGGAGGGTACAGGTTCAGGGCATATTTGTGTGGTGTTCTGCAGTGGTACGTTCCAGTGAGACAGGGAGGTTATGCATGGTACAGGTTCAGGGCATATTTGAGTGGAGTTCGGCATTGGTGCTTTCCAGTGAGACAGAGAGTTTATGGAGGCGTACAGTTTCAGGGCATATTTATGTGGAGTTCTGCATTGGTACGTTCCACTGAGACAGGGAGGTTATGGAGGGGTACAGGTTCAGGGCATATTTGTGTGGAGTTCTGCATTGGTACGTTCCAGTGAAACAGGGAGGTTATGGACGGGCACAGGTTCAGGGCATATTTGTGTGGAGTTCTGCATTGGTACGTTCCAGTGAGACAGGGAAGTTATGGAGGGGTACAGGTTCATTGCATATTTGTGTGGAGTTCTGCATTGGTACATTCCAGTGAGACCGGGAGGTTATGGAGGGTACAGCATCAGGACAGATTTTTGTTGAGTTCTGCAGTGGTACGTTCCAGTGAGACAGGGTGGTTATGGAGGGTACAGGTTCAGGGCATATTTGTGTGGTGTTCTGGAATGGTACGTTCCAGTGAGACAGGGAGGTTATGGAGGGGTACAGGTTCAGGGCATATTTGTGTGGAGTTCTGCATTGGTACGTACCAGTGAGACAAGGAGGTTATGGAGGGGTACAGGTTCAGGGCATATTTGTGTGGAGTTCTGCAGTGGGACGTTCCACTCAGACTGGGAGAATATGGACGGGAACATGTTCAGGGCATATTTGTGTGGAGTTCTGCATTGGTACGTTCCAGTGAGACAGGGCGGTTATTGCGGGGTACAGGTTCAGTGCATATTTGTGTGGTGTTCTGCAGTGGTACATTCCAGTGAGACAGGGAGGTTATGCAGGGTACAGGTTCAGGGCATATTTGAGTTGAGTTCGGTATTGGTGAGTTCCAGTGAGAAAGGGAGGTTATGGAGGGGTACAGGTTCAGGGCATATTTGTGTGGAGTTCTGCATTGGTACGTTCCAGTGAGACAGGGAGTTTATGGAGGGTACAGGTTCAGGGCATATTTGCGTGGTGTTCTGCAGTGGTACGTTCCAGTGAGACAGGGAGGTTATGCATGGTACAGGTTCAGGGCATATTTGAGTGGAGTTCGGCATTGGTGCTTTCCAGTGAGACAGAGAGTTTATGGAGGCGTACAGTTTCAGGGCATATTTATGTGGAGTTCTGCATTGGTACGTTCCACTGAGACAGGGAGGTTATGGAGGGGTACAGGTTCAGGGCATGTTTGTGTGGATTTCTGCATTGGTACGTACCAGTGAGACAAGGAGGTTATGGAGGGGTACAGGTTCAGGGCATATTTGTGTGTAGTTCTGCATTGGTACATTCCAGTGAGTCAGGGAGGTTATGGAGGATACAGCATCAGGGCATATTTGTGTTGAGTTCTGCAGTGGTACGTTCCAGTGAGACAGGGAGGTTATACAGGGTACAGGTTCAGGGCATATTTGTGTGGAATTCTGCAATGGTACGTTCCAGTGAGACAGGGAGGTTATGCAGGGTACAGGTTCAGGGCATGTTTGAGTGGAGTTCGGCATTGGTGCGTTCCAGTGAGACAGAGAGGTTATGGACGGGTACAGTTTCAGGGCATATTTGTGTGGAGTTCTGCATTGGTACGTTCCAGTGAGACAAGGGGGTTATGGAGGGGTACAGGTTCAGGGCATATTTGTGTGATGTTCTGCAATGGTACGTACCAGTGAGACAGGGAGGTTATGCAGGGTACAGGTTCAGGGCATATTTGAGTGGAGATCGGCATTGGTACATTCCAGTGAGACAGGGTGGTTATGGAGGGGTACAGGTTCAGGGCATATTTGTGTAGTGTTCTGCAATGGTACGTTCCAGTGAGACAGGGAGGTTATGCAGGGTACAGTTTCAGGGCATATTTGTGTGGAGTTCTGCATTGGTATTTTCCAGTCAGACAGGGAAGCTATGGAGGGGTACAGGTTCAGGACATTTTTGTGTGGAGTTCTGCATTGGTACGTTCCACTGAGACAGGGATGTTATGGAGGGGTACTGGTTCAGGGCATATTTGTGTGGTGTTCTGCAATGGTACGTTCCAGCGAGACAGGGAGTTTATGCAGGGTTCAGGTTCAATTCATATTTGTGTGGAGATCTGCATTGGTACGTTCCAGTGAGACAGGGTGGTTATGGAGGGGTACAGGTTCAGGGCATATTTGTGTGGTGTTCTGCAATGGTACGTTCCAGTGAGACAGGGAGGTTATGCAGGGTACAGTTTCAGGCACATTTGAGTGGAGTTTGGCATTGGTGCGTTCCAGTTAGACAGGGAAGATATGGAGGGGTACAGGTTCATTGCATATTTGTGTGGAGTTCTGCATTGGTACATTCCAGTGAGACCGGGAGGTTATGGAGGGTACAGCATCAGGGCAGATTTTTGTTGAGTTCTGCAGTGGTACGTTCCAGTGAGACAGGGAGGTAATGGACGGGTACAGGTTCAGGGCATATTTGTGTGGAGTTCTGCATTGGGACGTTCCTGTGAGACAGAGCGGTTATGGAGGGGTACAGTTTCAGGGCATATTTGTGTGGTTTTCTGCAGTGGTACGTTCGAGTGAGACAGGGAGGTTATGCAGGGTACAGGTTCAGTGCATATTTGTGTGGAGTTCTGCTGTGATACGTTCCATTGAGACAGGGAGAATATGGACGGGTACATGTTCAGGACATATTTGTGTGGAGATCTGCATTGGTACTTTCCAGTGAGACAGGGTGGTTATGGAGGGGTACAGGTTCAGGGCATATTTGTGTGGTGTTCTGCAATGGTACGTTCCAGTGAGACAGGGAGGTTATGCAGGGTACAGGTTCAGGGCATATTTGAGTGGAGATCGGCTTTGGTGCGTTCCAGGGAGACAGGGAGTTTATGGAGGGGTACAGGGTCAGGGCATATTTGTGTGTAGTTCTGCATTGGCACATTCTAATGAGACAGGGAGGTTATGCAGGGTACAGGTTCAGGGCATATTTGTGTGGAGTTCTGCAGTGGTACGTTCCAGTGAGACAGGGAGGTTATGGATGGGTACAGTTTCAGGGCCTATTTGTGTGTAGTTCCGCATTGGTACTTTCCAGTCAGACAGGGAGGTTAAGGAGGGTACAGGTTCATGGCAAATTTGTGTGGAGTTCTGCAGTGGGACGTTCCAGTGAGACAGGGAGGTTATGGACGGGCACAGGTTCAGGGCATATTTGTGTGGAGTTCTGCATTGGTACGTTCCAGTGAGACAGGGAAGTTATGGAGGGGTACAGGTTCATTGCATATTTGTGTGGAGTTCTGCATTGGTACATTCCAGTGAGACCGGGAGGTTATGGAGGGTACAGCATCAGGGCAGATTTTTGTTGAGTTCTGCAGTGGTACGTTCCAGTGAGACAGGGTGGTTATGGAGGGTACAGGTTCAGGGCATATTTGTGTGGTGTTCTGCAATGGTACGTTCCAGTGAGAAGGGAGTTTATGCAGGGTACAGGTTCACGCATATTTGAGTGGAGTTCGGCATTGGTGCGTTCCAGTGAGACAGGGAGGTTATGGACGGGTACAGTTTCAGTGCATATTTGTGTGGAGTTCTGCAATGGTACGTACCAGTGAGACAGGGAGTTTATGCAGGGTACATGTTCAGGGCATATTTGAGTGGAGTTCGGCATTGGTGCGTTCCAGGGAGACAGAGAGGTTATGGACGGGTTCAGTTTCAGGGCATATTTGTGGGGAGTTCTGCATTGGTACGTTCCAGTGAGACAAGGTGGTGAAGGAGGGGTTCAGGTTCAGGGCATATTTGTGCGGAGTTCTGCATTGGTACGTTCCACTGAGACAGGGAGGTTATGGAGGGGTACAGGTTCAGGGCATATTTGTGCGGAGTTCTGCATTGGTACGTTCCAGTGAGACAAGGTGGTGAAGGACGGGTTCAGTTTCAGGGCATATTTGTGGGGAGTTCTGCATTGGTAATTTCCAGTGATACAGGGAGGTTATGGAGGGTACAGGTTCAATGCATATTTGTGTGGAGTTCTGCAGTGGGACGTTCCACTGAGACAGGGAGAATATGGACGTGTACATGTTCAGGGCATATTTGTGTGGAGTTCTGCATTGGTACGTTCCAGTGAGACAGAGCGATTATTGAGGGGTACAGGTTCAGGGCATATTTGTGTGGTGTTCTGCAGTGGTACGTTCCAGTGAGACAGGGAGGTTATGCAGGGTACAGGTTCAGGGCATATTTGTGTGGAATTCTGCAATGGTACGTTCCAGTGAGACAGGGAGGTTATGCAGGGTACAGGTTCAGGGCATATTTGAGTGGAGATCGGCATTGGTACATTCCAGTGAGACAGGGTGGTTATGGAGGGGTACAGGTTCAGGGCATATTTGTGTAGTGTTCTGCAATGGTACGTTCCAGTGAGACAGGGAGGTTATGCAGGGTACAGTTTCAGGGCATATTTGTGTGTAGTTCCGCATTGGTACTTTTCAGTCAGACAGGGAGGTTAAGGAGGGTACAGGTTCAGGGCATATTTGTGTGGAGTTCTGCAGTGGGACGTTCCACTCAGACTGGGAGAATATGGACGGGAACATGTTCAGGGCATATTTGAGTGGAGTTCTGCATTGGTACGTTCCAGTGAGACAGGGCGGTTATTGCGGGGTACAGGTTCAGTGCATATTTGTGTGGTGTTCTGCAGTGGAACATTCCAGTGAGACAGGGAGGTTATGCAGGGTACAGGTTCAGGGCATATTTGAGTGGAGTTCGGTATTGGTGAGTTCCAGTGAGAAAGGGAGGTTATGGAGGGGTACAGGTTCAGGGCATATTTGTGTGGAGTTCTGCATTGGTACGTTCCAGTGAGACAGGGAGTTTATGGAGGGTACAGGTTCTGGGCCTATTTGTGTGGTGTTCTGCAGTGGTACGTTACAGTGAGAGAGGAAGGTTGTGCAGGGTACAGGTTCTGGGCCTATTTGTGTGGTGTTCTGCAGTGGTACGTTACAGTGAGAGAGGAAGGTTGTGCAGGGTACAGGTTCAGGTCATATTTGTGTGGAATTCTGCAGTGGGACGTTCCACTGAGACAGGGAGAATATGGACGGGTACATGTTCAGGGCATATTTGTGTGGAGTTCTGCACTGGTACGTTCCAGTGAGACAGGGAGAATATGGACGGGTACATGTTCAGGGCATATTAGTGTGGAGGTCTGCATTGCTACGTTCCAGTGACACAGAGCGTTTATGGAGGGGTACAGGTTCAGGGCATATTTGTGTGGTGTTCTGCAGTGGTACGTTCGAGTGAGACAAGGAGGTTATGCAGGGTACAGGTTCAGGGCATATTTGTGTGGAGTTCTGCAGTGGTACGTTTCAGTGAGACAGGGAGGTTATGGACGTGTACAGTTTCAGGGCATATTTGTGTGGAGTTCAGCAATGGTACGTTCCAGAGAGACAGGGAGGTTATGCAGGGTACAGGTTCAGGGCATATTTGAGCGGAGTTCGGCATTGGTGCGTTCCAGTGAGACAGGGTGTTTTTGGAGGTGTACAGGTTCAGGGCATATTTGTGTGGAGTTCAGTATTGGTACGCTACAGTGAGACAGGGAGGTTATGGAGGGTACAGGTTCAGGGCATATTTTTGTGGAATTCTGCAGTGGGACGTTCCACTGAGACAGGGAGAATATGGATGGGTACATGTTCAGGGCATATTTGTGTGGAGTTCTGCACCGGTACGTTCCAGTGAGACCGGGAGAATATGGACAGGTACATGTTCAGGGCATATTAGTGTGGAGTTCTGCATTGGTACGTTCCAGTGAGACAGAGCGGTTATGGAGGGGTACAGGTTCAGGGCATATTTGTGTGGTGTTCTGCAGTGGTACGTTCGAGTGAGACAAGGAGGTTATGCAGGGTACAGGTTCAGGGCATATTTGTGTGGAGTTCTGCAGTGGTACGTTCCAGTGAGACAGGGAGGTTATGGACGGGTACAGTTTCAGGGTATATTTGTGTGGAGTTCTGCAATGGTACGTTCCAGTGAGACAGGGACGTTATGCAGGGTACAGGTTCAGGGCATATTTGAGTGGATTTCGGCATTGGTGCGTTCCCGTGAGACAGAGATGTTATGGACGGTTACAGTTTCAGGGCATATTTGTGTGTAGTTCTGCATTGGTACGTTCCAGTGAGACAAGGTGGTTATGGAGGGGTACAGGTTCAGGGCATATTTGTGTGATGTTCTGCAATGCTACGTACCAGTGAGACAGGGAGGTTATGCAGGGTACAGGTTCAGGGCATATTTGAGTGGAGATCGGCATTGGTACATTCCAGTGAGACAGGGTGGGAATGGAGGGGTACAGGTTCAGGGCATATTCGTGTAGTGTTCTGCAATGGTACGTTCCAGTGAGACAGGGAGGTTATGCAGGGTACAGTTTCAGTGCATATTTGTGTGGAGTTCTGCATTGGTACATTCCAGTGAGACCGGGAGGTTATGGAGGGTACAGCATCAGGGCAGATTTTTGTTGAGTTCTGCAGTGGTACGTTCCAGTGAGACAGGGTGGTTATGGAGGGTACAGGTTCAGGGCATATTTGTGTGGTGTTCTGCAATGGTACGTTCCAGTGAGAAGGGAGGTTATGCAGGGTACAGGTTCACGCATATTTGAGTGGAGTTCGGCATTGGTGCGTTCCAGTGAGACAGGGAGGTTATGGACGGGTACAGTTTCAGGGCATATTTGTGTGGAGTTCTGCAATGGTACGTACCAGTGAGACAGGGAGTTTATGCAGGGTACATGTTCAGGGCATATTTGAGTGGAGTTCGGCATTGGTGCGTTCCAGGGAGACAGAGAGGTTATGGACGGGTTCAGTTTCAGGGCATATTTGTGGGGAGTTCTGCATTGGTACGTTCCAGTGAGACAAGGTGGTGAAGGAGGGGTTCAGGTTCAGGGCATATTTGTGCGGAGTTCTGCATTGGTACGTTCCACTGAGACAGGGAGGTTATGGAGGGGTACAGGTTCAGGGCATATTTGTGTGGAGTTCTGCATTGGTACGTACCAGTGAGACAAGGAGGTTATGGAGGGGTACAGGTTAGGGGCATATTTGTGTGGAGTTCTGCATTGGTACGTACCAGTGAGACAAGGAGGTTATGGAGGGGTACAGGTTCAGGGCATATTTGTGTGTAGTTCTGCATTGGTACATTCCAGTGAGTCAGGGAGGTTATGGAGGATACAGCATCAGGGCATATTTGTGTTGAGTTCTGCAGTGGTACGTTCCAGTGAGACAGGGAGGTAATGGACGGGTACAGGTTCAGGTCATATTTGTTTGGATTTCTGCATTGGTAATTTCCAGTGATACAGGGAGGTTTTGGAGGGTACAGGTTCAATGCATATTTGTGTGGAGTTCTGCAGTGGGACGTTCCACTGAGACAGGGAGAATATGGACGTGTACATGTTCAGGGCATATTTGTGTGGAGTTCTGCATTGGTACGTTCCAGTGAGACAGAGCGATTATTGAGGGGTACAGGTTCAGGGCATATTTGTGTGGTGTTCTGCAGTGGTACGTTCCAGTGAGACAGGGAGGTTATGCAGGGTACAGGTTCAGGGCATATTTGTGTGGAATTCTGCAATGGTACGTTCCAGTGAGACAGGGAGGTTATGCAGGGTACAGGTTCAGGGCATATTTGAGTGGAGATCGGCATTGGTACATTCCAGTGAGACAGGGTGGTTATGGAGGGGTACAGGTTCAGGGCATATTTGTGTAGTGTTCTGCAATGGTACGTTCCAGTGAGACAGGGAGGTTATGCAGGGTACAGTTTCAGGGCATATTTGTGTGTAGTTCCGCATTGGTACTTTTCAGTCAGACAGGGAGGTTATGGAGGGTACAGGTTCATGGCAAATTTGTGTGGAGTTCTGCAGTGGGACGTTCCAGTGAAACAGGGAGGTTATGGACGGGCACAGGTTCAGGGCATATTTGTGTGGAGTTCTGCATTGGTACGTTCCAGTGAGACAGGGAAGTTATGGAGGGGTACAGGTTCATTGCATATTTGTGTGGAGTTCTGCATTGGTACATTCCAGTGAGACCGGGAGGTTATGGAGGATACAGCATCAGGACAGATTTTTGTTGAGTTCTGCAGTGGTACGTTCCAGTGAGACAGGGTGGTTATGGAGGGTACAGGTTCAGGGCATATTTGTGTGGTGTTCTGGAATGGTACGTTCCAGTGAGAAAGGGAGGTTATGGAGGGGTACAGGTTCAGGGCATATTTGTGTGGAGTTCTGCATTGGTACGTACCAGTGAGACAAGGAGGTTATGTAGGGGTACAGGTTCAGGGCATATTTGTGTGGAGTTCTGCAGTGGGACGTTCCACTCAGACTGGGAGAATATGGACGGGAACATGTTCAGGGCATATTTGAGTGGAGTTCTGCATTGGTACGTTCCAGTGAGACAGGGCGGTTATTGCGGGGTACAGGTTCAGTGCATATTTGTGTGGTGTTCTGCAGTGGAACATTCCAGTGAGACAGGGAGGTTATGCAGGGTACAGGTTCAGGGCATATTTGAGTGGAGTTCGGTATTGGTGAGTTCCAGTGAGAAAGGGAGGTTATGGAGGGGTACAGGTTCAGGGCATATTTGTGTGGAGTTCTGCATTGGTACGTTCCAGTGAGACAGGGAGTTTATGGAGGGTACAGGTTCTGGGCCTATTTGTGTGGTGTTCTGCAGTGGTACGTTACAGTGAGAGAGGAAGGTTGTGCAGGGTACAGGTTCAGGTCATATTTGTGTGGAGTTCTGCATTGGTACTTTCCAGTGAGACAGGGAGGTTATGGAGGGTACAGGTTCAGGGCATATTTGTGTGGTGTTCTGCAGTGGTACGTTCGAGTGAGACAAGGAGGTTATGCAGGGTACAGGTTCAGGGCATATTTGTGTGGAGTTCTGCAGTGGTACGTTCCAGTGAGACAGGGAGGTTATGGACGGGTACAGTTTCAGGGTATATTTGTGTGGAGTTCTGCAATGGTACGTTCCAGTGAGACAGGGACGTTATGCAGGGTACAGGTTCAGGGCATATTTGAGTGGATTTCGGCATTGGTGCGTTCCCGTGAGACAGAGATGTTATGGACGGTTACAGTTTCAGGGCATATTTGTGTGTAGTTCTGCATTGGTACGTTCCAGTGAGACAAGGTGGTTATGGAGGGGTACAGGTTCAGGGCATATTTGTGTGATGTTCTGCAATGCTACGTACCAGTGAGACAGGGAGGTTATGCAGGGTACAGGTTCAGGGCATATTTGAGTGGAGATCGGCATTGGTACATTCCAGTGAGACAGGGTGGGAATGGAGGGGTACAGGTTCAGGACATATTTGTGTGGAGTTCTGCATTGGTACGTTCCACTGAGACTGGGAGGTTATGGAGGGGTACAGGTTCAGGGCATATTTGTGTGGAGTTCTGCATTGATACGTACCAGTGAGACAAGGAGGTTATGGAGGGGTACAGGTTCAGGGCATATTTGTGTATAGTTCTGCATTGGTACATTCCAGTGAGTCAGGGAGGTTATGGAGGATACAGCATCAGGGCATATTTGTGTTGAGTTCTGCAATGGTACGTTGCAGTGAGACAGGGAGGTAATGGACGGGTACAGGTTCAGGGCATGTTTGTTTGGACTTCTGCAATGGTACGTTCCAGTGAGACCGGGAGGTTATGGAGGGGTACAGGTTCAGGGCATATTTGTTTGGAGTTCGGCATTGGTACGTTCCAGTGAGACAGGGAGATTATGCAGGGTACAGTTTCAGGGCATATTAGAGTGGAGTTCGGCATTGGTGCGTTCCAGTGAGACAGAGAGGTTATGGACGGGTACAGTTTCAGGGCATATTTGTTTGGAGTTCTGCATTGGTACGTTCCACTGAGACAGGGAGGTTATGGAGGGGTACAGGTTCAGGGCATATTTGTGTGGAGTTCTGCATTGGTACGTACCAGTGAGACAAGGAGGTTATGGAAGTGTACAGGTTCAGGGCATATTTGTGTGTAGTTCTGCATTGGTACATTCCAGTGAGTCCGGGAGATTATGGAGGATACAGCATCAGGGCATATTTGTGTTGAGTTCTGCAGTGGTATGTTCCAGTGAGACAGGGAGGTCATGGACGGGTACAGGTTCAGGGCATATTTGTTTGGAGTTCTGCATTGGTACTTTCCAGTAAGACAGGGAGGTTATGGAGGGTACAGGTTCAATGCATATTTGTGTGTAGTTCTGCAGTGGGACGTTCCACTGAGACAGGGAGAATAGGGACGTGTACAGGTTCAGTGCATATTTGAGTGGAGTTCGGCATTGGTGCGTTCCAGTGAGACAGAGAGGTTATGGACGGGTACAGTTTCAGGGCATATTTGTGTGGAGTTCTGCATTGGTACGTTCCAGTGAGACAAGGTGGTTATGGAGGGGTACAGGTTCAGGGCATATTTGTGTGATGTTCTGCAATGGTACGTACCAGTGAGACAGGGAGGTTATGCAGGGTACAGGTTCAGGGCATATTTGAGTGGAGATCGGCATTGGTACATTCCAGTGAGACAGGGTGGTTATGGAGGGGTACAGGTTCAGGACATATTTTTGTAGTGTTCTGCAATGGTACGTTCCAGTGAGACAGGGAGGTTATGCAGGGTACAGGTTCAGGACATATTTGTGTGGAGTTCTGCATTGGTATTTTCCAGTCAGACAGGGAAGCTATGGAGGGGTACAGGTTCAGGACATATTTGTGTGGAGTTCTGCATTGGTACGTTCCACTGAGATGGGGAGGTTATGGAGGGGTACAGGTTCAGGGCATATTTGTGTGGAGTTCTGCATTGGTACGTACCAGTGAGACAAGGAGGTTATGGAGGGGTACAGGTTCAGGGCATATTTGTGTGTAGTTCCGCATTGGTACTTTTCAGTCAGACAGGGAGGTTAAGGAGGGTACAGGTTCATGGCAAATTTGTGTGGAGTTCTGCAGTGGGACGTTCCAGTGAAACAGGGAGGTTATGGACGGGCACAGGTTCAGGGCATATTTGTGTGGAGTTCTGCATTGGTACGTTCCAGTGAGACAGGGAAGTTATGGAGGGGTACAGGTTCATTGCATATTTGTGTGGAGTTCTGCATTGGTACATTCCAGTGAGACCGGGAGGTTATGGAGGGTACAGCATCAGGACAGATTTTTGTTGAGTTCTGCAGTGGTACGTTCAAGTGAGACAGGGTGGTTATGGAGGGTACAGGTTCAGGGCATATTTGTGTGGTGTTCTGGAATGGTACGTTCCAGTGAGACAGGGAGGTTATGGAGGGGTACAGGTTCAGGGCATATTTGTGTGGAGTTCTGCATTGGTACGTACCAGTGAGACAAGGAGGTTATGTAGGGGTACAGGTTCAGGGCATATTTGTGTGGAGTTCTGCAGTGGGACGTTCCACTCAGACTGGGAGAATATGGACGGGAACATGTTCAGGGCATATTTGAGTGGAGTTCTGCATTGGTACGTTCCAGTGAGACAGGGCGGTTATTGCGGGGTACAGGTTCAGTGCATATTTGTGTGGTGTTCTGCAGTGGAACATTCCAGTGAGACAGGGAGGTTATGCAGGGTACAGGTTCAGGGCATATTTGAGTGGAGTTCGGTATTGGTGAGTTCCAGTGAGAAAGGGAGGTTATGGAGGGGTACAGGTTCAGGGCATATTTGTGTGGAGTTCTGCATTGGTACGTTCCAGTGAGACAGGGAGTTTATGGAGGGTACAGGTTCTGGGCCTATTTGTGTGGTGTTCTGCAGTGGTACGTTACAGTGAGAGAGGAAGGTTGTGCAGGGTACAGGTTCAGGTCATATTTGTGTGGAGTTCTGCATTGTTACTTTCCAGTGAGACAGGGAGGTTATGGAGGGTACAGGTTCAGGGCATATTTGTGTGGTGTTCTGCAGTGGTACGTTCGAGTGAGACAAGGAGGTTATGCAGGGTACAGGTTCAGGGCATATTTGTGTGGAGTTCTGCAGTGGTACGTTCCAGTGAGACAGGGAGGTTATGGACGGGTACAGTTTCAGGGTATATTTGTGTGGAGTTCTGCAATGGTACGTTCCAGTGAGACAGGGACGTTATGCAGGGTACAGGTTCAGGGCATATTTGAGTGGATTTCGGCATTGGTGCGTTCCCGTGAGACAGAGATGTTATGGACGGTTACAGTTTCAGGGCATATTTGTGTGTAGTTCTGCATTGGTACGTTCCAGTGAGACAAGGTGGTTATGGAGGGGTACAGGTTCAGGGCATATTTGTGTGATGTTCTGCAATGCTACGTACCAGTGAGACAGGGAGGTTATGCAGGGTACAGGTTCAGGGCATATTTGAGTGGAGATCGGCATTGGTACATTCCAGTGAGACAGGGTGGGAATGGAGGGGTACAGGTTCAGGACATATTTGTGTGGAGTTCTGCATTGGTACGTTCCACTGAGACTGGGAGGTTATGGAGGGGTACAGGTTCAGGGCATATTTGTGTGGAGTTCTGCATTGATACGTACCAGTGAGACAAGGAGGTAATGGACGGGTACAGGTTCAGGGCATGTTTGTTTGGACTTCTGCAATGGTACGTTCCAGTGAGACCGGGAGGTTATGGAGGGGTACAGGTTCAGGGCATATTTGTTTGGAGTTCGGCATTGGTACGTTCCAGTGAGACAGGGAGATTATGCAGGGTACAGTTTCAGGGCATATTAGAGTGGAGTTCGGCATTGGTGCGTTCCAGTGAGACAGAGAGGTTATGGACGGGTACAGTTTCAGGGCATATTTGTTTGGAGTTCTGCATTGGTACGTTCCACTGAGACAGGGAGGTTATGGAGGGGTATAGTTTCAGGGCATATTTGTGTGGAGTTCTGCATTGGTACATTCCAGTGAGTCCGGGAGATTATGGAGGATACAGCATCAGGGCATATTTGTGTTGAGTTCTGCAGTGGTATGTTCCAGTGAGACAGGGAGGTCATGGACGGGTACAGGTTCAGGGCATATTTGTTTGGAGTTCTGCATTGGTACTTTCCAGTGAGACAGGGAGGTTATGGAGGGTACAGGTTCAATGCATATTTGTGTGGAGTTCTGCAGTGGGACGTTCCACTGAGACAGGGAGAATAGGGACGTGTACAGGTTCAGGGCATATTTGAGTGGAGTTCGGCATTGGTGCGTTCCCGTGAGACAGAGAGGTTATGGACGGGTACAGTTTCAGGGCATATTTGTGTGGAGTTCTGCATTGGTACGTTCCAGTGAGACAAGGTGGTTATGGAGGGGTACAGGTTCAGGGCATATTTGTGTGATGTTCTGCAATGGTACGTACCAGTGAGACAGGGAGGTTATGCAGGGTACAGGTTCAGGGCATATTTGAGTGGAGATCGGCATTGGTACATTCCAGTGAGACAGGGTGGTTATGGAGGGGTACAGGTTCAGGACATATTTTTGTAGTGTTCTGCAATGGTACGTTCCAGTGAGACAGGGAGGTTATGCAGGGTACAGGTTCAGGACATATTTGTGTGGAGTTCTGCATTGGTATTTTCCAGTCAGACAGGGAAGCTATGGAGGGGTACAGGTTCAGGACATATTTGTGTGGAGTTCTGCATTGGTACGTTCCACTGAGATGGGGAGGTTATGGAGGGGTACAGGTTCAGGGCATATTTGTGTGGAGTTCTGCATTGGTACGTACCAGTGAGACAAGGAGGTTATGGAGGGGTACAGGTTCAGGGCATATTTGTGTGTAGTTCTGCATTGGTACATTCCAGTGAGTTAGGGAGGTTATGGAGGATACAGCAACAGGGCATATTTGTGTTGAGTTCTGCAGTGGTACGTTCCAGTGAGACAGGGAGGTTATGGAGGTTACAGGTTCAATGCATATTTGTGTGGAGTTCTGCAGTGGGACGTTCCACTGAGACAGGGAGAATATGGACGTGTACATGTTCAGGGCATATTTGTGTGGAGTTCTGCATTGGTACGTTCCAGTGAGACAGAGCGATTTTTGAGGGGTACAGGTTTAGGGCATATTTGTGTGGTGTTCTGCAGTGGTACGTTCCAGTGAGGCAGGGAGGTTATGCAGGGTACAGGTTCAGGGCATATTTGTGTGGATTTCTGCAGTGGTACGTTCCCGTGAGAAAGGGATGTTATGGACGGGTACAGTTTCAGGGCATATTTGTGTGGAGTTCTGCATTGGTACGTTCCAGTGAGACAGGGTGGTTATGGAGGGGTACAGGTTCAGGGCATATTTGTGTGGTGTTCTGCAATGGTATGTTCCAGTGAGACAGGGAGTTTATGCAGGGTTCAGGTTCAATGCATATTTGTGTGGAGTTCTGCATTGGTAAGTTCCAGTGAGACAGGGTGGTTATGGAGGGGTCCAGGTTCAGGGTATATTTGTGTGGTGTTCTGCAATGGTACGTTCCAGTGAGACAGGGAGGTTATGCAGGGTACAGGTTCAGGCATATTTGAGTGGAGTTAGGCATTGGTGCGTTCCAGTGAGACAGGGAGATTATGGACGGGTACAGTTTCAGGGCATATTTGTGTGGAGTTCTGCATTGGTACGTTCCAGTGAGACAGGGAGGTTATGCAGGGTACAGGTTCAGGGCATATTTGTGTGGAGTTCTGCAGTGGTACGTTCCAGTGAGACAGGGAGTTTATGGAGGGTACAGGTTCTGGGCCTATTTGTGTGGTGTTCTGCAGTGGTACGTTACAGTGAGAGAGGAAGGTTGTGCAGGGTACAGGTTCAGGTCATATTTGTGTGGAGTTCTGCATTGGTACTTTCCAGTGAGACAGGGAGGTTATGGAGGGTACAGGTTCAGGGCATATTTGTGTGGAGTTCTGCATTGGTACGTTCCAGTGAGACAGGGTGTTTATGGTGGTGTGCAGGTTCAGGGCATATTTGTGTGGAGTTCAGTTTTGGTACGCTCCAGTGAGACAGGGAGGTTATGGAGGGTACAGGTTCAGGGCATATTTTTGTGGAATTCTGCAGTGGGACGTTCCACTGAGACAGGGAGAATATGGACGGGTACATGTTCAGGGCATATTTGTGTGGAGTTCTGCACTGGTACGTTCCAGTGAGACAGGGAGAATATGGACGGGTACATGTTCAGGGCATATTAGTGTGGAGTTCTGCATTGGTACGTTCCAGTGAGACAGAGCGGTTATGGAGGGGTACAGGTTCAGGGCATATTTGTGTGGTGTTCTGCAGTGGTACGTTCGAGTGAGACAAGGAGGTTATGCAGGGTACAGGTTCAGGGCATATTTGTGTGGAGTTCTGCAGTGGTACGTTCCAGTGAGACAGGGAGGTTATGGACGGGTACAGTTTCAGGGTATATTTGTGTGGAGTTCTGCAATGGTACATTCCAGTGAGACAGGGACGTTATGCAGGGTACAGGTTCAGGGCATATTTGAGTGGATTTCGGCATTGGTGCGTTCCCGTGAGACAGAGATGTTATGGACGGTTACAGTTTCAGGGCATATTTGTGTGTAGTTCTGCATTGGTACGTTCCAGTGAGACAAGGTGGTTATGGAGGGGTACAGGTTCAGGGCATATTTGTGTGATGTTCTGCAATGCTACGTACCAGTGAGACAGGGAGGTTATGCAGGGTACAGGTTCAGGGCATATTTGAGTGGAGATCGGCATTGGTACATTCCAGTGAGACAGGGTGGGAATGGAGGGGTACAGGTTCAGGGCATATTCGTGTAGTGTTCTGCAATGGTACGTTCCAGTGAGACAGGGAGGTTATGCAGGGTACAGTTTCAGTGCATATTTGTGTGGAGTTCTGCATTGGTATTTTCCAGTCAGACAGGGAAGCTATGGAGGGGTACAGGTTCAGGACATATTTGTGTGGAGTTCTGCATTGGTACGTTCCACTGAGACTGGGAGGTTATGGAGGGGTACAGGTTCAGGGCATATTTGTGTGGAGTTCTGCATTGATACGTACCAGTGAGACAAGGAGGTTATGGAGGGGTACAGGTTCAGGGCATATTTGTGTATAGTTCTGCATTGGTACATTCCAGTGAGTCAGGGAGGTTATGGAGGATACAGCATCAGGGCATATTTGTGTTGAGTTCTGCAGTGGTACGTTCCAGTGAGACAGGGAGGTAATGGACGGGTACAGGTTCAGGGCATGTTTGTTTGGACTTCTGCAATGGTACGTTCCAGTGAGACCGGGAGGTTATGGAGGGGTACAGGTTCAGGGCATATTTGTTTGGAGTTCGGCATTGGTACGTTCCAGTGAGACAGGGAGATTATGCAGGGTACAGTTTCAGGGCATATTTGATTGGAGTTCGGCATTGGTGCGTTCCAGTGAGACAGAGAGGTTATGGACGGGTACAGTTTCAGGGCATATTTGTTTGGAGTTCTGCATTGGTACGTTCCACTGAGACAGGGAGGTTATGGAGGGGTACAGGTTCAGGGCATATTTGTGTGGAGTTCTGCATTGGTACGTTCCAGTGAGACAGGGAGGTTATGGAAAGGTACAGGTTCAGGGCATATTTGTGTGGAGTTCTGCATTGGTACGTACCAGTGAGACAAGGAGGTTATGGAAGTGTACAGGTTCAGGGCATATTTGTGTGTAGTTCTGCATTGGTACATTCCAGTGAGTCCGGGAGATTATGGAGGATACAGCATCAGGGCATATTTGTGTTGAGTTCTGCAGTGGTATGTTCCAGTGAGACAGGGAGGTCATGGACGGGTACAGGTTCAGGGCATATTTGTTTGGAGTTCTGCATTGGTACTTTCCAGTGAGACAGGGAGGTTATGGAGGGTACAGGTTCAATGCATATTTGTGTGGAGTTCTGCAGTGGGACGTTCCACTGAGACAGGGAGAATAGGGACGTGTACAGGTTCAGGGCATATTTGAGTGGAGTTCGGCATTGGTGCGTTCCAGTGAGACAGAGAGGTTATGGACGGGTACAGTTTCAGGGCATATTTGTGTGGAGTTCTGCATTGGTACGTTCCAGTGAGACAAGGTGGTTATGGAGGGGTACAGGTTCAGGGCATATTTGTGTGATGTTCTGCAATGGTACGTTCCAGTGAGGCAGGGAGGTTATGCAGGGTACAGGTTCAGTGCATATTTGTGTGGATTTCTGCAGTGGTACGTTCCCGTGAGAAAGGGATGTTATGGACGGGTACAGTTTCAGGGCATATTTGTGTGGAGTTCTGCATTGGTACGTTCCAGTGAGACAGGGTGGTTATGGAGGGGTACAGGTTCAGGGCATATTTGTGTGGTGTTCTGCAATGGTATGTTCCAGTGAGACAGGGAGTTTATGCAGGGTTCAGGTTCAATGCATATTTGTGTGGAGTTCTGCATTGGTAAGTTCCAGTGAGACAGGGTGGTTATGGAGGGGTCCAGGTTCAGGGTATATTTGTGTGGTGTTCTGCAATGGTACGTTCCAGTGAGACAGGGAGGATATGCAGGGTACAGGTTCAGGGCATATTTGTGTGGATTTCTGCAGTGATACGATCCCGTGAGACAGGGAGGTTATGGACGGGTACAGTTTCAGGGCATATTTGTGTAGAGTTCTGCATTGGTACGTTCCAGTGAGACAGGGTGGTTATGGAGGGGTACAGGTTCAGGGCATATTTGTGTGGTGTTCTGCAATGGTACGTTCCAGTGAGACAGGGAGTTTATGCAGGTTTCAGGTTCAATGCATATTTGTGTGGAGTTCTGCATTGGTACGTTCCAGTGAGACAGGGTGGTTATGGAGGGGTACAGGTTCAAGACATATTTGTGTGGTGTTCTGCAATGGTACGTTCCAGTGAGACAGGGAGGTTATGCAGGGTACAGGTTCAGGGCATATTTGTGTGGAGTTCTGCAGTGGTACGTTCCATTGAGACAGGGAGTTTATGGACGGGTACAGTTTCAGGGCATATTTGTGTGGAGATCTGCATTGGTACTTTTCAGTGAGACAGGGTGGTTATGGAGGGGTACAGGTTCAGGGGATATTTGTGTGGTGTTCTGCAATGGTACGTTCCAGTGAGACAGGGAGGTTTTGCAGGGTACAGGTTCAGGGCATATTTGAGTGGAGATCGGCTTTGGTGCGTTCCAGGGAGACAGGGAGGTTATGGAGTGGTACAGGGTCAGGGCATATTTGTGTGTAGTTCTGCATTGGCACGTTCTAATGAGACAGGGAGGTTATGCAGTGTACAGGTTCAGGGCAGATTTTTGTTGAGTTCTGCAGTGGGACGTTCCAGTGAGACAGGGAGGTAATGGACGGGTACAGGTTCAGGGCATATTTGTTTGGAGTTCTGCATTGGTACTTTCCAGTGAGACAGGGAGGTTATGCAGGGTACAGGTTCAGGTCATATTTGAGTGGAGTTCGGCATTGGTGAGTTCCAGTGAGACAGGGAGGTTATGGAGGTGTACAGGTTCAGAGCATATTTGTGTGGAGTTCGGCATTGGTACGTTCCAGTGAGACAGGGAGGTTATGGAGGGTACAGGTTCAGGGCATATTTGTGTGGAGTTCTGCATTGGTACGTTCCAGTGAGACAGGGTGGTTATGGAGGGGTACAGGTTCAGGGGATATTTGTGTGGTGTTCTGCAATGGTACGTTCCAGTGAGACAGGGAGGTTTTGCAGGGTACAGGTTCAGGGCATATTTGAGTGGAGATCGGCTTTGGTGCGTTCCAGGGAGACAGGGAGGTTATGGAGTGGTACAGGGTCAGGGCATATTTGTGTGTAGTTCTGCATTGGCACGTTCTAATGAGACAGGGAGGTTATGCAGTGTACAGGTTCAGGGCAGATTTTTGTTGAGTTCTGCAGTGGGACGTTCCAGTGAGACAGGGAGGTAATGGACGGGTACAGGTTCAGGGCATATTTGTTTGGAGTTCTGCATTGGTACTTTCCAGTGAGACAGGGAGGTTATGCAGGGTACAGGTTCAGGTCATATTTGAGTGGAGTTCGGCATTGGTGAGTTCCAGTGAGACAGGGAGGTTATGGAGGTGTACAGGTTCAGAGCATATTTGTGTGGAGTTCGGCATTGGTACGTTCCAGTGAGACAGGGAGGTTATGGAGGGTACAGGTTCAGGGCATATTTGTGTGGAGTTCTGCATTGGTACGTTCCAGTGAGACAGGGTGGTTATGCAGGTGTACAGGTTCAGGGCAAATTTGTGTGGAGTTCTGCATTGGTAAGTTCCAGTGAGACAATGAGATTATGGGCGGGTACAGGTTCAGGGCATATTTCTGTGGAGTTCTGTATTGGTACGCTCCAGTGAGACAGGGAGATTATGGAGGGTACAGGTTCAGGGCATATTTTTGTGGAATGCTGCAGTGGGACGTTCCACTGAGACAGGGAGAATATGGACGGGTACATGTTCTGGGCATATTAGTGTGGAGTTCTGCATTGGTACGTTCCAGTGAGCCAGAGCGGTTATGGAGGGGTACAGGTTCAGGGCATATTTGTGTGGTGTTCTGCAGTGGTACGTTCGAGTGAGACAGGGAGGTTATGCAGGGTACAGGTTCAGGGCATATTTGTGTGGAGTTCTGCAGTGGTACGTTCCAGTGAGACAGGGAGGTTATGGACGGGTACAGTTTCAGGGCATATTTGTGTGGAGATCTGCATTGGTACGTTCCAGTGAGACAGGGTGTTTATGGAGGGTACAGGTTCAGGGCATATTTGTGTGGTGTTCTGCAATGGTACGTTCAAGTGAGACAGAGAGGTTATGCAGGGTACAGGTTCAGGCATATTTGAGTGGAGTTCGGCATTGGTGCGTTCCAGTGAGACAGAGAGGTTATGGATGGGTACAGTTTCAGGGCATATTTGTGTGGAGTTCTGCATTGGTACTTTCATGTGAGAGAGGGTGGTTATGGAGGAGTACAGGGTCAGGCCATATTTGTGTGTTATTCTGCATTGGCACGTTCTAATGAGACAGGGAGGTTATGCAGGGTACAGGTTCAGGGCATATTTGTGTGGAGTTCTGCAGTGGTACGTTCCAGTGAGACAGGGAGTTTATGGATGGGTACAGTTTCAGGGCATATTTGTGTGGAGTTCCGCATTGGTACCTTCCTGTCAGACAGGGAGGTTATGGAGGGTACAGGTTCATGGCAAATTTGTGTGGAGTTCTGCAGTGGGACGTTCCAGTCAGACAGGCAGGTTACGGACGGGTACAGTTTCAGGGCATATTTGTGTGGAGTTCTGCATTGGTACGTTCCAGTGAGACAGGGAAGTTATGGATGGGTGCAGGTTCAGGGCATATTTGTGTGGAGTTCTGCATTGGTACGTTCCAGTGAGACAGGGAGGTTATGG
The DNA here is from genome assembly GCF_048418815.1 of Hemitrygon akajei. Lineage (NCBI taxonomy): Eukaryota > Metazoa > Chordata > Chondrichthyes > Myliobatiformes > Dasyatidae > Hemitrygon > Hemitrygon akajei. The sequence goes on along the minus strand of NW_027332021.1, from coordinate 975,549 downwards.
AGGGGTACAGGTTCAGGGCATATTTGTGTGTAGTTCTGCATTGGTACATTCCAGTGAGACCGGGAGGTTATGGAGGGTACAGCATCAGGGCATATTTTTGTTGAGTTCTGCATTGGTACGTTCCAGTGAGACAGGGAGGTTATGGAGGGGTACAGGTTCAGGGCATGTTTGTTTGGAGTTCTGCATTGGTACTTTCCAGTGTGACAGGGAGGTTATGGAGGGTACAGGTTCAATGCATATTTGTGTGGAGTTCTGCAGTGGGACGTTCCACTCAGACTGGGAGAATATGGACGGGAACATGTTCAGGGCATATTTGTGTGGAGTTCTGCATTGGTACGTTCCAGTGAGAAAGGGAGGTTATGGAGGGGTACAGGTTCAGTGCATATTTGTGTGGAGTTCTGCATTGGTACGTTCCAGTGAGACAGGGAGTTTATGGAGGGTACAGGTTCTGGGCCTATTTGTGTGGTGTTCTGCAGTGGTACGTTCCAGTGAGAGAGGAAGGTTGTGAAGGGTACAGGTTCATGTCATATTTGTGTGGAGTTCTGCATTGGTATGTTCCAGTGAGACAGGGAGGTTATGGAGGGTACAGGTTCAGGGCATATTTGTGTGGAGTTCTGCATTGGTACGTTCCAGTGAGACAGGGTGTTTATGGAGGTGTGCAGGTTCAGGGCATATTTGTGTGGAGTTCAGTTTTGGTACGCTCCAGTGAGACAGGGAGGTTATGGAGGGTACAGGTTCAGGGCATATTTTTGTGGAATTCTGCAGTGGGACGTTCCACTGAGACAGGGAGAATATGGACGGGTACATGTTCAGGGCATATTTGTGTGGAGTTCTGCACTGGTACGTTCCAGTGAGACAGGGAGAATATGGACGGGTACATGTTCAGGGCATATTAGTGTGCAGGTCTGCATTGGTACGTTCCAGTGAGACAGAGCGATAATGGAGGGGTACAGGTTCAGGGCATATTTGTGTGGAGTTCTGCAGTGGTGCGTTTCAGTGAGACAGGGAGGTTATGGACGGGTACAGTTTCAGGGCATATTTGTGTGGAGTTCTGCAATGGTACGTTCCAGTGAGACAGGGAGGTTATGCAGGGTACAGGTTCAGGGCATATTTGAGTGGAGTTCGGCATTGGTGCGTTCCAGTGAGACAGAGAGGTTATGGACGGGTACAGTTTCAGGGCATATTTGTGTGGAGTTCTGCATTGGTACGTACCAGTGAGACAGGGAGGATATGCAGGGTACAGGTTCAGGGCATATTTGTGTGGATTTCTGCAGTGGTACGATCCCGTGAGACAGGGAGGTTATGGACGGGTACAGTTTCAGGGCATATTTGTGTAGAGTTCTGCATTGGTACGTTCCAGTGAGACAGGGTGGTTATGGAGGGGTACAGGTTCAGGGCATATTTGTGTGGTGTTCTGCAATGGTACGTTCCAGTGAGACAGGGAGTTTATGCAGGTTTCAGGTTCAATGCATATTTGTGTGGAGTTCTGCATTGGTACGTTCCAGTGAGACAGGGTGGTTATGGAGGGGTACAGGTTCAAGACATATTTGTGTGGTGTTCTGCAATGGTACGTTCCAGTGAGACAGGGAGGTTATGCAGGGTACAGGTTCAGGGCATATTTGTGTGGAGTTCTGCAGTGGTACGTTCCATTGAGACAGGGAGTTTATGGACGGGTACAGTTTCAGGGCATATTTGTGTGGAGATCTGCATTGGTACTTTTCAGTGAGACAGGGTGGTTATGGAGGGGTACAGGTTCAGGGGATATTTGTGTGGTGTTCTGCAATGGTACGTTCCAGTGAGACAGGGAGGTTTTGCAGGGTACAGGTTCAGGGCATATTTGAGTGGAGATCGGCTTTGGTGCGTTCCAGGGAGACAGGGAGGTTATGGAGTGGTACAGGGTCAGGGCATATTTGTGTGTAGTTCTGCATTGGCACGTTCTAATGAGACAGGGAGGTTATGCAGTGTACAGGTTCAGGGCATATTTGTGTGGAGTTCTGCACTGGTACGTTCCAGTGAGACAGGGAGGTTATGGATGGGTACAGTTTCAGGGCATATTTGTGTGTAGTTCCGCATTGGTACTTTCCAGTCAGACAGGGAGGTTATGGAGGGTACAGCATCAGGGCAGATTTTTGTTGAGTTCTGCAGTGGGACGTTCCAGTGAGACAGGGAGGTAATGGACGGGTACAGGTTCAGGGCATATTTGTTTGGAGTTCTGCATTGGTACTTTCCAGTGAGACAGGGAGGTTATGCAGGGTACAGGTTCAGGTCATATTTGAGTGGAGTTCGGCATTGGTGAGTTCCAGTGAGACAGGGAGGTTATGGAGGTGTACAGGTTCAGAGCATATTTGTGTGGAGTTCGGCATTGGTACGTTCCAGTGAGACAGGGAGGTTATGGAGGGTACAGGTTCAGGGCATATTTGTGTGGAGTTCTGCATTGGTACGTTCCAGTGAGACAGGGTGGTTATGCAGGTGTACAGGTTCAGGGCAAATTTGTGTGGAGTTCTGCATTGGTAAGTTCCAGTGAGACAATGAGATTATGGGCGGGTACAGGTTCAGGGCATATTTCTGTGGAGTTCTGTATTGGTACGCTCCAGTGAGACAGGGAGATTATGGAGGGTACAGGTTCAGGGCATATTTTTGTGGAATGCTGCAGTGGGACGTTCCACTGAGACAGGGAGAATATGGACGGGTACATGTTCTGGGCATATTAGTGTGGAGTTCTGCATTGGTACGTTCCAGTGAGCCAGAGCGGTTATGGAGGGGTACAGGTTCAGGGCATATTTTTGTGGTGTTCTGCAGTGGTACGTTCGAGTGAGACAGGGAGGTTATGCAGGGTACAGGTTCAGGGCATATTTGTGTGGAGTTCTGCAGTGGTACGTTCCAGTGAGACAGGGAGGTTATGGACGGGCACAGTTTCAGGGCATATTTATGTGGAGATCTGCATTGGTACGTTCCAGTGAGACAGGGTGGTTATGGAGGGTACAGGTTCAGGGCATATTTGTGTGGTATTCTGCAATGGTACGTTCAAGTGAGACAGAGAGGTTATGCAGGGTACAGGTTCAGGCATATTTGAGTGGAGTTCTGCATTGGTACGTTCCAGTGAGCCAGAGCGGTTATGGAGGGGTACAGGGTCAGGCCATATTTGTGTGTTATTCTGCATTGGCACGTTCTAATGAGACAGGGAGGTTATGCAGGGTACAGGTTCAGGGCATATTTGTGTGGAGTTCTGCAGTGGTACGTTCCAGTGAGACAGGGAGTTTATGGATGGGTACAGTTTCAGGGCATATTTGTGTGGAGTTCCGCATTGGTACCTTCCTGTCAGACAGGGAGGTTATGGAGGGTACAGGTTCATGGCAAATTTGTGTGGAGTTCTGCAGTGGGACGTTCCAGTCAGACAGGCAGGTTATGGACGGGTACAGGTTCAGGGCATATTTGTGTGGAGTTCTGCATTGGTACGTTCCAGTGAGACAGGGAAGTTATGGATGGGTGCAGGTTCAGGGCATATTTGTGTGGAGTTCTGCATGGTACGTTCCAGTGAGACAGGGAGGTTATGGAGGGGTGCAGGTTCAGGGCATATTTGTGTGTAGTTCTGCATTGGTACATTCCAGTGAGACCGGGAGGTTATGGAGGGTACAGCATCAGGGCATATTTATGTTGAGTTCTGCATTGGTACGTTCCAGTGAGACAGGGAGGTTATGGAGGGTACAGGTTCAATGCATATTTGTGTGGAGTTCTGCAGTGGGACGTTCCACTCAGACTGGGAGAATATGGACGGGAACATGTTCAGGGCATATTTGTGTGGAGTTCTGCATTGGTACGTTCCAGTGAGACAGGGCGGTTATTGCGGGGTACAGGTTCAGTGCATATTTGTGTGGTGTTCTGCAGTGGTACATTCCAGTGAGACAGGGAGGTTATGCAGGGTACAGGTTCAGGGCATATTTGAGTGGAGTTCGGTATTGGTGAGTTCCAGTGAGAAAGGTAGGTTATGGAGGGGTACAGGTTCAGGGCATATTTGTGTGGAGTTCTGCATTGGTACGTTCCAGTGAGACAGGGAGTTTATGGAGGGTACAGGTTCTGGGCCTATTTGTGTGGTGTTCTGCAGTGGTACGTTCCAGTGAGACAGGGTGTTTATGGATGTGTGCAGGTTCAGGGCATATTTGTATGGAGTTCAGTTTTGGTACGCTCCAGTGAGACAGGGAGGTTATGGAGGGTACAGGTTCAGGGCATATTTTTGTGGAATTCTGCAGTGGGACGTTCCACTGAGACAGGGAGAATATGGACGAGTACATGTTCAGGGCATATTTGTGTGGAGTTCTGCACTGGTACGTTCCAGTGAGACAGGGAGAATATGGACGGGTACATGTTCAGGGCATATTAGTGTGGAGGTCTGCATTGGTACGTTCCAGTGAGACAGAGCGTTTATGGAGGGGTACAGGTTCAGGGCATATTTGTGTGGTATTCTGCAGTGGTACGTTCGAGTGAGACAAGGAGGTTATGCAGGGTACAGGTTCAGGGCATCTTTGTGTGGAGTTCTGCAGTGGTACGTTTCAGTGAGACAGGGAGGTTATGGACGGGTACAGTTTCAGGGCATATTTGTGTGGAGTTCTGCAATGGTACGTTCCAGTGAGACAGGGAGGTTATGCAGGGTACAGGTTCAGGGCATATTTGAGTGGAGTTCGGCATTGGTGCGTTCCAGTGAGACAGAGAGGTTATGGACGGGTACAGTTTCAGGGCATATTTGTGTGGAGTTCTGCATTGGTACGTACCAGTGAGACAGGGAGGATATGCAGGGTACAGGTTCAGGGCATATTTGTGTGGATTTCTGCAGTGGTACGATCCCGTGAGACAGGGAGGTTATGGACGGGTACAGTTTCAGGGCATATTTGTGTAGAGTTCTGCATTGGTACGTTCCAGTGAGACAGGGTGGTTATGGAGGGGTACAGGTTCAGGGCATATTTGTGTGGTGTTCTGCAATGGTACGTTCCAGTGAGACAGGGGGTTTATGCAGGTTTCAGGTTCAATGCATATTTGTGTGGAGTTCTGCAGTGGTACGTTCCAGTGAGACAGGGAGGCAATGGACGTGTACAGGTTCAGGGCATATTTGTGTGGAGTTCTGCAGTGGTACGTTCGAGTGAGACAGGAGGTTATGGACGGGTACAGTTTCAGGGCATATTTGTGTGGAGCTCTGCATTGGTACGTTCCAGTGAGACAGGGTGGTTATGGAGGGTACCGGTTCAGGGCATATTTGTGTGGTGTTCTGCAATGGTACGTTCCAGTGAGACAGGGAGGTTATGGACGGGTACAGGTTCAGGGCATATTTGTCTGGAGTTCTGCATTGGTACGTTCCAGTGAGACAGGCAAGTTATGGAGGGGAACAGGTTCAGGGCATATTTGTGTGGTGTTCTGCATTGGTACATTCCAGTGAGACCGGGAGGTTATGGAGGGTACAGCATCAGGGCATATTTTTGTTGAGTTCTGCAGTGGTACGTTCCAGTGAGACAGGGAGGCAATGGACGTGTACAGGTTCAGGGCATATTTGTTTGGAGTTCTGCATTGGTACTTTCCAGTGAGACAGGGAGGTTATGGAGGGTACAGGTTCAATGCATATTTGTGTGGAGTTCTGCAGTGGGACGTTCCACTGAGACTGGGAGAATATGGACGCATACATGTTCAGGGCATATTTGTGTGGTGTTCTGCAGTGGTACGTTCGAGTGAGACAGGGAGGTTATGCAGGGTACAGGTTCAGGGCATATTTGAGTGGAGTTCGGCATTGGTGCGTTCCAGGGAGACAGAGAGGTTATGGACGGGTACAGGTTCAGGGCATATTTGTGTGGAGTTCTGCATTGGTATTTTCCAGTCAGACAGGGAAGCTATGGAGGGGTACAGGTTCAGGACATATTTGTGTGGAGTTCTGCATTGGTACGTTCCACTGAGACAGGGAGGTTATGGAGGGGTACAGGTTCAGGGCATATTTGTGTGGAGTTCTGCATTGGTACGTACCAGTGAGACAAGGAGGTTATGGAGGTGTACAGGTTCAGGGCATATTTCTGTGTAGTTCTGCATGGGCACATTCCAGTGAGTCAGGGAGGTTATGGAGGATACAGCATCAGGGTATATTTGTGTTGAGTTCTGCAGTGGTACGTTCCAGTGAGACAGGGAGGTAATGGACGGGTACAGGTTCAATGCATATTTGTGTGGAGTTCTGCAGTGGGACGTTTCACTGAGACAGGGAGAATATGGACGTGTACATGTTCAGGGCATATTTGTGTGGAGTTCTGCATTGGTACGTTCCAGTGAGACAGAGCGATTATTGACGGGTACAGGTTCAGGGCATATTTGTGTGGTGTTCTGCAGTGGTACGTTCCAGTGAGACAGGGAGGTTATGCATGGTACAGGTTCAGGGCATATTTGAGAGGAGTTCGGCATTGGTGCGTTCCAGTGAGACAGAGAGTTTATGGACGGGTACAGTTTCAGGGCATATTTATGTGGAGTTCTGCATTGGTACGTTCCACTGAGACAGGGAGGTTATGGAGGGGTACAGGTTCAGGGCATATTTGTGTGGAGTTCTGCATTGGTACGTACCAGTGAGACAAGGAGGTTATGGAGGGGTACAGGTTCAGGGCATATTTGAGTGGAGTTCGGCATTGGTGCGTTCCAGTGAGACAGAGAGTTTATGGACGGGTACAGTTTCAGGGCATATTTATGTGGAGTTCGGCATTGGTGCGTTCCAGTGAGACAGAGAGTTTACGGACGGGTACAGTTTCAGGGCATATTTATGTGGAGATCTGCATTGGTACGTTCCACTGAGACAGGGAGGTTATGCAGGGTACAGGTTCAGGGCATATTTGTGTGGAATTCTGCAATGGTACGTTCCAGTGAGACAGGGAGGTTATGCAGGGTACAGGTTCAGGGCATATTTGAGTGGAGTTCGGCATTGGTGCGTTCCAGTGAGACAGAGAGGTTATGGACGGGTACAGTTTCAGGGCATATTTGTGTGGAGTTCTGCATTGGTACGTTCCAGTGAGACAAGGGGGTTATGGAGGGGTACAGGTTCAGGGCATATTTGTGTGATGTTCTGCAATGGTACGTACCAGTGAGACAGGGAGGTTATGCAGGGTACAGGTTCAGGGCATATTTGAGTGGAGATCGGCATTGGTACATTCCAGTGAGACAGGGTGGTTATGGAGGGGTACAGGTTCAGGGCATATTTGTGTAGTGTTCTGCAATGGTACGTTCCAGTGAGACAGGGAGGTTATGCAGGGTACTGTTTCAGGGCATATTTGTGTGGAGTTCTGCATTGGTATTTTCCAGTCAGACAGGGAAGCTATGGAGGGGTACAGGTTCAGGACATTTTTGTGTGGAGTTCTGCATTGGTACGTTCCACTGAGACAGGGATGTTATGGAGGGGTACTGGTTCAGGGCATATTTGTGTGGTGTTCTGCAATGGTACGTTCCAGTGAGACAGGGAGTTTATGCAGGGTTCAGGTTCAATTCATATTTGTTTGGAGTTCTGCATTGGTACGTTCCAGTGAGACAGGGTGGTTATGGAGGGGTACAGGTTCAGGGCATATTTGTGTGGTGTTTTGCAATGGTACGTTCCCGTGAGACAGGGAGGTTATGCAGGGTACAGGTTCAGGCACATTTGAGTGGAGTTTGGCATTGGTGCGTTCCAGGGAGACAGGGAGGTTATGGAGGGGTACAGGGTCATTGTATATTTGTGTGGAGTTCTGCATTGGTACATTCCAGTGAGACCGGGAGGTTATGCAGGGTACAGGTTCAGGGCATATTTGTGTGGAGTTCTGCAGTGGTACGTTCCAGTGAGACAGGGAGGTTATGGATGGGTACAGTTTCAGGGCATATTTGTGTGTAGTTCCTCATTGGTACTTTCCAGTCAGACAGGGAGGTTAAGGAGGGTACAGGTTCATGGCAAATTTGTGTGGAGTTCTGCAGTGGTACGTTCCAGTAAAGACAGGGTGGTTATAGAGGGTACAGGTTCAGGGCATATATGTGTGGTGTTCTGCAATGGTACGTTCCAGTGAGAAGGGAGGTTATGCAGGGTACAGGTTCACGCATATTTGAGTGGAGTTCGGCATTGGTGCGTTCCAGTGAGACAGGGATGTTATGGACGGGTACAGTTTCAGGGCATATTTGTGTGGAGTTCTGCAATGGTACGTTCCAGTGAGACAGGGAGGTTATGCAGGGTACAGGTTCAGGCCATATTTGAGTGTAGTTCGGCATTGGTGCGTTCCAGGGAGACAGAGAGGTTATGGACGGGTTCAGTTTCAGGGCATATTTGTGGGGAGTTCTGCATTGGTACGTTCCAGTGAGACAAGGTGGTTAAGGAGGGGTTCAGGTTCAGGGCATATTTGTGTGGAGTTCTGCATTGGTATTTTCCAGTCAGACAGGGAAGCTATGGAGGGGTACAGGTTCAGGACATATTTGTGTGGAGTTCTGCATTGGTACGTTCCACTGAGACAGGGAGGTTATGGAGGGGTACAGGTTCAGGGCATATTTGTGTGGAGTTCTGCATTGGTACGTACCAGTGAGACAAGGAGGTTATGGAGGGGTACAGGTTCAGGGCATATTTGTGTGGAGTTCTGCATTGGTACGTACCAGTGAGACAAGGAGGTTATGGAGGGGTACAGGTTCAGGGCATATTTGTGTGTAGTTCTGCATTGGTACATTCCAGTGAGTCAGGGAGGTTATGGAGGATACAGCATCAGGGCATATTTGTGTTGAGTTCTGCAGTGGTACGTTCCAGTGAGACAGGGAGGTAATGGACGGGTACAGGTTCAGGGCATATTTGTTTGGATTTCTGCATTGGTAATTTCCAGTGATACAGGGAGGTTATGGAGGGTACAGGTTCAATGCATATTTGTGTGGAGTTCTGCAGTGTGACGTTCCACTGAGACAGGGAGAATATGGACGTGTACATGTTCAGGGCATATTTGTGTGGAGTTCTGCATTGGTACGTTCCAGTGAGACAGAGCGATTATTGAGGGGTACAGGTTCAGGGCATATTTGTGTGGTGTTCTGCAGTGGTACGTTCCAGTGAGACAGGGAGGTTATGCAGGGTACAGGTTCAGGGCATATTTGAGTGGAGTTCGGCATTGGTGCGTTCCAGTGAGACAGAGAGGTTATGGACGGGTACAGTTTCAGGGCATATTTGTGTGGAGTTCTGCATTGGTACGTTCCAGTGAGACAAGGGGGTTATGGAGGGGTACAGGTTCAGGGCATATTTGTGTGATGTTCTGCAATGGTACGTACCAGTGAGACAGGGAGGTTATGGAGGGGTGCAGGTTCAGGGCATATTTGTGTGTAGTTCTGCATTGGTACATTCCAGTGAGACCGGGAGGTTATGGAGGGTACAGCATCAGGGCATATTTATGTTGAGTTCTGCATTGGTACGTTCCAGTGAGACAGGGAGGTTATGGAGGGTACAGGTTCAATGCATATTTGTGTGGAGTTCTGCAGTGGGACGTTCCACTCAGACTGGGAGAATATGGACGGGAACATGTTCAGGGCATATTTGTGTGGAGTTCTGCATTGGTACGTTCCAGTGAGACAGGGCGGTTATTGCGGGGTACAGGTTCAGTGCATATTTGTGTGGTGTTCTGCAGTGGTACATTCCAGTGAGACAGGGAGGTTATGCAGGGTACAGGTTCAGGGCATATTTGAGTGGAGTTCGGTATTGGTGAGTTCCAGTGAGAAAGGTAGGTTATGGAGGTGTACAGGTTCAGGGCATATTTGTGTGGAGTTCTGCATTGGTACGTTCCAGTGAGACAGGGAGTTTATGGAGGGTACAGGTTCTGGGCCTATTTGTGTGGTGTTCTGCAGTGGTACGTTCCAGTGAGACAGGGTGTTTATGGATGTGTGCAGGTTCAGGGCATATTTGTATGGAGTTCAGTTTTGGTACGCTCCAGTGAGACAGGGAGGTTATGGAGGGTACAGGTTCAGGGCATATTTTTGTGGAATTCTGCAGTGGGACGTTCCACTGAGACAGGGAGAATATGGACGAGTACATGTTCAGGGCATATTTGTGTGGAGTTCTGCACTGGTACGTTCCAGTGAGACAGGGAGAATATGGACGGGTACATGTTCAGGGCATATTAGTGTGGAGGTCTGCATTGGTACGTTCCAGTGAGACAGAGCGTTTATGGAGGGGTACAGGTTCAGGGCATATTTGTGTGGTATTCTGCAGTGGTACGTTCGAGTGAGACAAGGAGGTTATGCAGGGTACAGGTTCAGGGCATCTTTGTGTGGAGTTCTGCAGTGGTACGTTTCAGTGAGACAGGGAGGTTATGGACGGGTACAGTTTCAGGGCATATTTGTGTGGAGTTCTGCAATGGTACGTTCCAGTGAGACAGGGAGGTTATGCAGGGTACAGGTTCAGGGCATATTTGAGTGGAGTTCGGCATTGGTGCGTTCCAGTGAGACAGAGAGGTTATGGACGGGTACAGTTTCAGGGCATATTTGTGTGGAGTTCTGCATTGGTACGTACCAGTGAGACAGGGAGGATATGCAGGGTACAGGTTCAGGGCATATTTGTGTGGATTTCTGCAGTGGTACGATCCCGTGAGACAGGGAGGTTATGGACGGGTACAGTTTCAGGGCATATTTGTGTAGAGTTCTGCATTGGTACGTTCCAGTGAGACAGGGTGGTTATGGAGGGGTACAGGTTCAGGGCATATTTGTGTGGTGTTCTGCAATGGTACGTTCCAGTGAGACAGGGGGTTTATGCAGGTTTCAGGTTCAATGCATATTTGTGTGGAGTTCTGCAGTGGTACGTTCCAGTGAGACAGGGAGGCAATGGACGTGTACAGGTTCAGGGCATATTTGTGTGGAGTTCTGCAGTGGTACGTTCGAGTGAGACAGGAGGTTATGGACGGGTACAGTTTCAGGGCATATTTGTGTGGAGCTCTGCATTGGTACGTTCCAGTGAGACAGGGTGGTTATGGAGGGTACCGGTTCAGGGCATATTTGTGTGGTGTTCTGCAATGGTACGTTCCAGTGAGACAGGGAGGTTATGGACGGGTACAGGTTCAGGGCATATTTGTCTGGAGTTCTGCATTGGTACGTTCCAGTGAGACAGGCAAGTTATGGAGGGGAACAGGTTCAGGGCATATTTGTGTGGTGTTCTGCATTGGTACATTCCAGTGAGACCGGGAGGTTATGGAGGGTACAGCATCAGGGCATATTTTTGTTGAGTTCTGCAGTGGTACGTTCCAGTGAGACAGGGAGGCAATGGACGTGTACAGGTTCAGGGCATATTTGTTTGGAGTTCTGCATTGGTACTTTCCAGTGAGACAGGGAGGTTATGGAGGGTACAGGTTCAATGCATATTTGTGTGGAGTTCTGCAGTGGGACGTTCCACTGAGACTGGGAGAATATGGACGCATACATGTTCAGGGCATATTTGTGTGGTGTTCTGCAGTGGTACGTTCGAGTGAGACAGGGAGGTTATGCAGGGTACAGGTTCAGGGCATATTTGAGTGGAGTTCGGCATTGGTGCGTTCCAGGGAGACAGAGAGGTTATGGACGGGTACAGGTTCAGGGCATATTTGTGTGGAGTTCTGCATTGGTATTTTCCAGTCAGACAGGGAAGCTATGGAGGGGTACAGGTTCAGGACATATTTGTGTGGAGTTCTGCATTGGTACGTTCCACTGAGACAGGGAGGTTATGGAGGGGTACAGGTTCAGGGCATATTTGTGTGGAGTTCTGCATTGGTACGTACCAGTGAGACAAGGAGGTTATGGAGGTGTACAGGTTCAGGGCATATTTCTGTGTAGTTCTGCATGGGCACATTCCAGTGAGTCAGGGAGGTTATGGAGGATACAGCATCAGGGTATATTTGTGTTGAGTTCTGCAGTGGTACGTTCCAGTGAGACAGGGAGGTAATGGACGGGTACAGGTTCAATGCATATTTGTGTGGAGTTCTGCAGTGGGACGTTTCACTGAGACAGGGAGAATATGGACGTGTACATGTTCAGGGCATATTTGTGTGGAGTTCTGCATTGGTACGTTCCAGTGAGACAGAGCGATTATTGACGGGTACAGGTTCAGGGCATATTTGTGTGGTGTTCTGCAGTGGTACGTTCCAGTGAGACAGGGAGGTTATGCATGGTACAGGTTCAGGGCATATTTGAGAGGAGTTCGGCATTGGTGCGTTCCAGTGAGACAGAGAGTTTATGGACGGGTACAGTTTCAGGGCATATTTATGTGGAGGTCTGCATTGGTACGTTCCACTGAGACAGGGAGGTTATGGAGGGGTACAGGTTCAGGGCATATTTGTGTGGAGTTCTGCATTGGTACGTACCAGTGAGACAAGGAGGTTATGGAGGGGTACAGGTTCAGGGCATATTTGAGTGGAGTTCGGCATTGGTGCGTTCCAGTGAGACAGAGAGTTTATGGACGGGTACAGTTTCAGGGCATATTTATGTGGAGTTCGGCATTGGTGCGTTCCAGTGAGACAGAGAGTTTACGGACGGGTACAGTTTCAGGGCATATTTATGTGGAGATCTGCATTGGTACGTTCCACTGAGACAGGGAGGTTATGCAGGGTACAGGTTCAGGGCATATTTGTGTGGAATTCTGCAATGGTACGTTCCAGTGAGACAGGGAGGTTATGCAGGGTACAGGTTCAGGGCATATTTGAGTGGAGTTCGGCATTGGTGCGTTCCAGTGAGACAGAGAGGTTATGGACGGGTACAGTTTCAGGGCATATTTGTGTGGAGTTCTGCATTGGTACGTTCCAGTGAGACAAGGGGGTTATGGAGGGGTACAGGTTCAGGGCATATTTGTGTGATGTTCTGCAATGGTACGTACCAGTGAGACAGGGAGGTTATGCAGGGTACAGGTTCAGGGCATATTTGAGTGGAGATCGGCATTGGTACATTCCAGTGAGACAGGGTGGTTATGGAGGGGTACAGGTTCAGGGCATATTTGTGTAGTGTTCTGCAATGGTACGTTCCAGTGAGACAGGGAGGTTATGCAGGGTACTGTTTCAGGGCATATTTGTGTGGAGTTCTGCATTGGTATTTTCCAGTCAGACAGGGAAGCTATGGAGGGGTACAGGTTCAGGACATTTTTGTGTGGAGTTCTGCATTGGTACGTTCCACTGAGACAGGGATGTTATGGAGGGGTACTGGTTCAGGGCATATTTGTGTGGTGTTCTGCAATGGTACGTTCCAGTGAGACAGGGAGTTTATGCAGGGTTCAGGTTCAATTCATATTTGTTTGGAGTTCTGCATTGGTACGTTCCAGTGAGACAGGGTGGTTATGGAGGGGTACAGGTTCAGGGCATATTTGTGTGGTGTTTTGCAATGGTACGTTCCCGTGAGACAGGGAGGTTATGCAGGGTACAGGTTCAGGCACATTTGAGTGGAGTTTGGCATTGGTGCGTTCCAGGGAGACAGGGAGGTTATGGAGGGGTACAGGGTCATTGTATATTTGTGTGGAGTTCTGCATTGGTACATTCCAGTGAGACCGGGAGGTTATGCAGGGTACAGGTTCAGGGCATATTTGTGTGGAGTTCTGCAGTGGTACGTTCCAGTGAGACAGGGAGGTTATGGATGGGTACACTTTCAGGGCATATTTGTGTGTAGTTCCGCATTGGTACTTTCCAGTCAGACAGGGAGGTTAAGGAGGGTACAGGTTCATGGCAAATTTGTGTGGAGTTCTGCAGTGGTACGTTCCAGTAAAGACAGGGTGGTTATAGAGGGTACAGGTTCAGGGCATATATGTGTGGTGTTCTGCAATGGTACGTTCCAGTGAGAAGGGAGGTTATGCAGGGTACAGGTTCACGCATATTTGAGTGGAGTTCGGCATTGGTGCGTTCCAGTGAGACAGGGATGTTATGGACGGGTACAGTTTCAGGGCATATTTGTGTGGAGTTCTGCAATGGTACGTTCCAGTGAGACAGGGAGGTTATGCAGGGTACAGGTTCAGGCCATATTTGAGTGTAGTTCGGCATTGGTGCGTTCCAGGGAGACAGAGAGGTTATGGACGGGTTCAGTTTCAGGGCATATTTGTGGGGAGTTCTGCATTGGTACGTTCCAGTGAGACAAGGTGGTTAAGGAGGGGTTCAGGTTCAGGGCATATTTGTGTGGAGTTCTGCATTGGTATTTTCCAGTCAGACAGGGAAGCTATGGAGGGGTACAGGTTCAGGACATATTTGTGTGGAGTTCTGCATTGGTACGTTCCACTGAGACAGGGAGGTTATGGAGGGGTACAGGTTCAGGGCATATTTGTGTGGAGTTCTGCATTGGTACGTACCAGTGAGACAAGGAGGTTATGGAGGGGTACAGGTTCAGGGCATATTTGTGTGGAGTTCTGCATTGGTACGTACCAGTGAGACAAGGAGGTTATGGAGGGGTACAGGTTCAGGGCATATTTGTGTGTAGTTCTGCATTGGTACATTCCAGTGAGTCAGGGAGGTTATGGAGGATACAGCATCAGGGCATATTTGTGTTGAGTTCTGCAGTGGTACGTTCCAGTGAGACAGGGAGGTAATGGACGGGTACAGGTTCAGGGCATATTTGTTTGGATTTCTGCATTGGTAATTTCCAGTGATACAGGGAGGTTATGGAGGGTACAGGTTCAATGCATATTTGTGTGGAGTTCTGCAGTGTGACGTTCCACTGAGACAGGGAGAATATGGACGTGTACATGTTCAGGGCATATTTGTGTGGAGTTCTGCATTGGTACGTTCCAGTGAGACAGAGCGATTATTGAGGGGTACAGGTTCAGGGCATATTTGTGTGGTGTTCTGCAGTGGTACGTTCCAGTGAGACAGGGAGGTTATGCAGGGTACAGGTTCAGGGCATATTTGAGTGGAGTTCGGCATTGGTGCGTTCCAGTGAGACAGAGAGGTTATGGACGGGTACAGTTTCAGGGCATATTTGTGTGGAGTTCTGCATTGGTACGTTCCAGTGAGACAAGGGGGTTATGGAGGGGTACAGGTTCAGGGCATATTTGTGTGATGTTCTGCAATGGTACGTACCAGTGAGACAGGGAGGTTATGCAGGGTACGGGTTCAGGGCATATTTGAGTGAAGATCGGCATTGGTACATTCCAGTGAGACAGGGTGGTTATGGAGGGGTACAGGTTCAGGGCATATTTGTGTAGTGTTCTGCAATGGTACGTTCCAGTGAGACAGGGAGGTTATGCAGGGTACAGTTTCAGGGCATATTTGTGTGTAGTTCCGCATTGGTACTTTTCAGTCAGACAGGGAGGTTAAGGAGGGTACAGGTTCATGGCAAATTTGTGTGGAGTTCTGCAGTGGGACGTTCCAGTGAAACAGGGAGGTTATGGACGGGCACAGGTTCAGGGCATATTTGTGTGGAGTTCTGCATTGGTACGTTCCAGTGAGACAGGGAAGTTATGGAGGGGTACAGGTTCATTGCATATTTGTGTGGAGTTCTGCATTGGTACATTCCAGTGAGACCGGGAGGTTATGGAGGGTACAGCATCAGGACAGATTTTTGTTGAGTTCTGCAGTGGTACGTTCCAGTGAGACAGGGTGGTTATGGAGGGTACAGGTTCAGGGCATATTTGTGTGGTGTTCTGGAATGGTACGTTCCAGTGAGACAGGGAGGTTATGGAGGGGTACAGGTTCAGGGCATATTTGTGTGGAGTTCTGCATTGGTACGTACCAGTGAGACAAGGAGGTTATGGAGGGGTACAGGTTCAGGGCATATTTGTGTGGAGTTCTGCAGTGGGACGTTCCACTCAGACTGGGAGAATATGGACGGGAACATGTTCAGGGCATATTTGTGTGGAGTTCTGCATTGGTACGTTCCAGTGAGACAGGGCGGTTATTGCGGGGTACAGGTTCAGTGCATATTTGTGTGGTGTTCTGCAGTGGTACATTCCAGTGAGACAGGGAGGTTATGCAGGGTACAGGTTCAGGGCATATTTGAGTTGAGTTCGGTATTGGTGAGTTCCAGTGAGAAAGGGAGGTTATGGAGGGGTACAGGTTCAGGGCATATTTGTGTGGAGTTCTGCATTGGTACGTTCCAGTGAGACAGGGAGTTTATGGAGGGTACAGGTTCAGGGCATATTTGTGTGGTGTTCTGCAGTGGTACGTTCCAGTGAGACAGGGAGGTTATGCATGGTACAGGTTCAGGGCATATTTGAGTGGAGTTCGGCATTGGTGCTTTCCAGTGAGACAGAGAGTGTATGGAGGCGTACAGTTTCAGGGCATATTTATGTGGAGTTCTGCATTGGTACGTTCCACTGAGACAGGGAGGTTATGGAGGGTTACAGGTTCAGGGCATGTTTGTGTGGAGTTCTGCATTGGTACGTACCAGTGAGACAAGGAGGTTATGGAGGGGTACAGGTTCAGGGCATATTTGTGTGTAGTTCTGCATTGGTACATTCCAGTGAGTCAGGGAGGTTATGGAGGATACAGCATCAGGGCATATTTGTGTTGAGTTCTGCAGTGGTACGTTCCAGTGAGACAGGGAGGTTATGCAGGGTACAGGTTCAGGGCATATTTGTGTGGAATTCTGCAATGGTACGTTCCAGTGAGACAGGGAGGTTATGCAGGGTACAGGTTCAGGGCATATTTGAGTGGAGCTCGGCATTGGTGCGTTCCAGTGAGACAGAGAGGTTATGGACGGGTACAGTTTCACGGCATATTTGTGTGGAGTTCTGCATTGGTACGTTCCAGTGAGACAAGGGGGTTATGGAGGGGTACAGGTTCAGGGCATATTTGTGTGATGTTCTGCAATGGTACGTACCAGTGAGACAGGGAGGTTATGCAGGGTACAGGTTCAGGGCATATTTGAGTGGAGATCGGCATTGGTACATTCCAGTGAGACAGGGTGGTTATGGAGGGGTACAAGTTCAGGGCATATTTGTGTAGTGTTCTGCAATGGTACGTTCCAGTGAGACAGGGAGGTTATGCAGGGTACAGTTTCAGGGCATATTTGTGTGGAGTTCTGCATTGGTATTTTCCAGTCAGACAGGGAAGCTATGGAGGGGTACAGGTTCAGGACATTTTTGTGTGGAGTTCTGCATTGGTACGTTCCACTGAGACAGGGATGTTATGGAGGGGTACTGGTTCAGGGCATATTTGTGTGGTGTTCTGCAATGGTACGGTCCAGTGAGACAGGGAGTTTATGCAGGGTTCAGGTTCAATTCATATTTGTGTGGAGTTCTGCATTGGTACGTTCCAGTGAGACAGGGTGGTTATGGAGGGGTACAGGTTCAGGGCATATTTGTGTGGTGTTCTGCAATGGTACGTTCCAGTGAGACAGGGAGGTTATGCAGGGTACAGGTTCAGGCACATTTGAGTGGAGTTTGGCATTGGTGCGTTCCAGTTAGACAGGGAAGATATGGAGGGGTACAGGTTCATTGCATATTTGTGTGGGGTTCTGCATTGGTACATTCCAGTGAGACCGGGAGGTTATGGAGGGTACAGCATCAGGGCAGATTTTTGTTGAGTTCTGCAGTGGTACGTTCCAGTGAGACAGGGAGGTAATGGACGGGTACAGGTTCAGGGCATATTTGTGTGGAGTTCTGCATTGGGACGTTCCTGTGAGACAGAGCGGTTATGGAGGGGTACAGTTTCAGGGCATATTTGTGTGGTTTTCTGCAGTGGTACGTTCGAGTGAGACAGGGAGGTTATGCAGGGTACAGGTTCAGTGCATATTTGTGTGGAGTTCTGCAGTGATACGTTCCATTGAGACAGGGAGAATATGGACGGGTACATGTTCAGGACATATTTGTGTGGAGATCTGCATTGGTACTTTCCAGTGAGACAGGGTGGTTATGGAGGGGTACAGGTTCAGGGCATATTTGTGTGGTGTTCTGCAATGGTACGTTCCAGTGAGACAGGGAGGTTATGCAGGGTACAGGTTCAGGGCATATTTGAGTGGAGATCGGCTTTGGTGCGTTCCAGGGAGACAGGGAGGTTATGGAGGGGTACAGGGTCAGGGCATATTTGTGTGTAGTTCTGCATTGGCAAATTCTAATGAGACAGGGAGGTTATGCAGGGTACAGGTTCAGGGCATATTTGTGTGGAGTTCTGCAGTGGTACGTTCCAGTGAGACAGGGAGGTTATGGATGGGTACAGTTTCAGGGCCTATTTGTGTGTAGTTCCGCATTGGTACTTTCCAGTCAGACAGGGAGGTTAAGGAGGGTACAGGTTCATGGCAAATTTGTGTGGAGTTCTGCAGTGGGACGTTCCAGTGAGACAGGGAGGTTATGGACGGGCACAGGTTCAGGGCATATTTGTGTGGAGTTCTGCATTGGTACGTTCCAGTGAGACAGGGAAGTTATGGAGGGGTACAGGTTCATTGCATATTTGTGTGGAGTTCTGCATTGGTACATTCCAGTGAGACAGGGTGGTTATGGAGGGTACAGGTTCAGGGCATATTTGTGTGGTGTTCTGCAATGGTACGTTCCAGTGAGAAGGGAGGTTATGTAGGGTACAGGTTCACGCATATTTGAGTGGAGTTCGGCATTGGTGCGTTCCAGGGAGACAGAGAGGTTATGGACGGGTTCAGTTTCAGGGCATATTTGTGGGGAGTTCTGCATTGGTACGTTCCAGTGAGACAAGGTGGTGAAGGAGGGGTTCAGGTTCAGGGCATATTTGTGCGGAGTTCTGCATTGGTACGTTCCACTGAGACAGGGAGGTTATGGAGGGGTACAGGTTCAGGGCATATTTGTGTGGAGTTCTGCATTGGTACGTACCAGTGAGACAAGGAGGTTATGGAGGGGTACAGGTTAGGGGCATATTTGTGTGGAGTTCTGCATTGGTACGTACCAGTGAGACAAGGAGGTTATGGAGGGGTACAGGTTCAGGGCATATTTGTGTGTAGTTCTGCAATGGTACATTCCAGTGAGTCAGGGAGGTTATGGAGGATACAGCATCAGGGCATATTTGTGTTGAGTTCTGCAGTGGTACGTTCCAGTGAGACAGGGAGGTAATGGACGGGTACAGGTTCAGGGCATATTTGTTTGGATTTCTGCATTGGTAATTTCCAGTGATACAGGGAGGTTATGGAGGGTACAGGTTCAATGCATATTTGTGTGGAGTTCTGCAGTGGGACGTTCCACTGAGACAGGGAGAATATGGACGTGTACATGTTCAGGGCATATTTGTGTGGAGTTCTGCATTGGTACGTTCCAGTGAGACAGAGCGATTATTGAGGGGTACAGGTTCAGGGCATATTTGTGTGGTGTTCTGCAGTGGTACGTTCCAGTGAGACAGGGAGGTTATGCAGGGTACAGGTTCAGGGCATAGTTGTGTGGAATTCAGCAATGGTACGTTCCAGTGAGACAGGGAGGTTATGCAGGGTACAGGTTCAGGGCATATTTGAGTGGAGATCGGCATTGGTACATTCCAGTGAGACAGGGTGGTTATGGAGGGGTACAGGTTCAGGGCATATTTGTGTAGTGTTCTGCAATGGTACGTTCCAGTGAGACAGGGAGGTTATGCAGGGTACAGTTTCAGGGCATATTTGTGTGTAGTTCCGCATTGGTACTTTTCAGTCAGACAGGGAGGTTAAGGAGGGTACAGGTTCATGGCAAATTTGTGTGGAGTTCTGCAGTGGGACGTTCCAGTGAAACAGGGAGGTTATGGACGGGCACAGGTTCAGGGCATATTTGTGTGGAGTTCTGCATTGGTACGTTCCAGTGAGACAGGGAAGTTATGGAGGGGTACAGGTTCATTGCATATTTGTGTGGAGTTCTGCATTGGTACATTCCAGTGAGACCGGGAGGTTATGGAGGGTACAGCATCAGGACAGATTTTTGTTGAGTTCTGCAGTGGTACGTTCCACTGAGACAGGGTGGTTATGGAGGGTACAGGTTCAGGGCATATTTGTGTGGTGTTCTGGAATGGTACGTTCCAGTGAGACAGGGAGGTTATGGAGCGGTACAGGTTCAGGGCATATTTGTGTTGAGTTCTGCAGTGGTACGTTCCAGTGAGACAGGGAGGTAATGGACGGGTACAGGTTCAGGGCATATTTGTTTGGATTTCTGCATTGGTAATTTCCAGTGATACAGGGAGGTTATGGAGGGTACAGGTTCAATGCATATTTGTGTGGAGTTCTGCAGTGGGACGTTCCACTGAGACAGGGAGAATATGGACGTGTACATGTTCAGGGCATATTTGTGTGGAGTTCTGCATTGGTACGTTCCAGTGAGACAGAGCGATTATTGAGGGGTACAGGTTCAGGGCATATTTGTGTGGTGTTCTGCAGTGGTACGTTCCAGTGAGACAGGGAGGTTATGCAGGGTACAGGTTCAGGGCATAGTTGTGTGGAATTCTGCAATGGTACGTTCCAGTGAGACAGGGAGGTTATGCAGGGTACAGGTTCAGGGCATATTTGAGTGGAGATCGGCATTGGTACATTCCAGTGAGACAGGGTGGTTATGGAGGGGTACAGGTTCAGGGCATATTTGTGTAGTGTTCTGCAATGGTACGTTCCAGTGAGACAGGGAGGTTATGCAGGGTACAGTTTCAGGGCATATTTGTGTGTAGTTCCGCATTGGTACTTTTCAGTCAGACAGGGAGGTTAAGGAGGGTACAGGTTCATGGCAAATTTGTGTGGAGTTCTGCAGTGGGACGTTCCAGTGAAACAGGGAGGTTATGGACGGGCACAGGTTCAGGGCATATTTGTGTGGAGTTCTGCATTGGTACGTTCCAGTGAGACAGGGAAGTTATGGAGGGGTACAGGTTCATTGCATATTTGTGTGGAGTTCTGCATTGGTACATTCCAGTGAGACCGGGAGGTTATGGAGGGTACAGCATCAGGACAGATTTTTGTTGAGTTCTGCAGTGGTACGTTCCACTGAGACAGGGTGGTTATGGAGGGTACAGGTTCAGGGCATATTTGTGTGGTGTTCTGGAATGGTACGTTCCAGTGAGACAGGGAGGTTATGGAGCGGTACAGGTTCAGGGCATATTTGTGTGGAGTTCTGCATTGGTACGTACCAGTGAGACAAGGAGGTTATGGAGGGGTACAGGTTCAGGGCATATTTGTGTGGAGTTCTGCAGTGGGACGTTCCACTCAGACTGGGAGAATATGGACGGGAACATGTTCAGGGCATATTTGTGTGGAGTTCTGCATTGGTACGTTCCAGTGAGACAGGGCGGTTATTGCGGGGTACAGGTTCAGTGCATATTTGTGTGGTGTTCTGCAGTGGAACATTCCAGTGAGACAGGGAGGTTATGCAGGGTACAGGTTCAGGGCATATTTGAGTGGAGTTCGGTATTGGTGAGTTCCAGTGAGAAAGGGAGGTTATGGAGGGGTACAGGTTCAGGGCATATTTGTGTGGAGTTCTGCATTGGTACGTTCCAGTGAGACAGGGAGTTTATGGAGGGTACAGGTTCTGGGCCTATTTGTGTGGTGTTCTGCAGTGGTACGTTACAGTGAGAGAGGAAGGTTGTGCAGGGTACAGGTTCAGGTCATATTTGTGTGGAGTTCTGCATTGGTACGTTCCAGTGAGACAGGGAGGTTATGGAGGGTACAGGTTCAGGGCATATTTGTGTGGAGTTCTGCATTGGTACGTTCCAGTGAGACAGGGTGTTTATGGTGGTGTGCAGGTTCAGGGCATATTTGTGTGGAGTTCAGTTTTGGTACGCTCCAGTGAGACAGGGAGGTTATGGAGGGTACAGGTTCAGGGCATATTTTTGTGGAATTCTGCAGTGGGACGTTCCACTGAGACAGGGAGAATATGGACGGGTACATGTTCAGGGCATATTTGTGTGGAGTTCTGCACTGGTACGTTCCAGTGAGACAGGGAGAATATGGACGGGTACATGTTCAGGGCATATTAGTGTGGAGATCTGCATTGGTACTTTTCAGTGAGACAGGGTGGTTATGGAGGGGTACAGGTTCAGGGGATATTTGTGTGGTGTTCTGCAATGGTACGTTCCAGTGAGACAGGGAGGTTTTGCAGGGTACAGGTTCAGGGCAGATTTTTGTTGAGTCCTGCAGTGGGACGTTCCAGTGAGACAGGGAGGTAATGGACGGGTACAGGTTCAGGGCATATTTGTTTGGAGTTCTGCATTGGTACTTTCCAGTGAGACAGGGAGGTTATGCAGGGTACAGGTTCAGGTCATATTTGAGTGGAGTTCGGCATTGGTGAGTTCCAGTGAGACAGGGAGGTTATGGAGGTGTACAGGTTCAGAGCATATTTGTGTGGAGTTCGGCATTGGTACGTTCCAGTGAGACAGGGAGGTTATGGAGGGTACAGGTTCAGGGCATATTTGTGTGGAGTTCTGCATTGGTACGTTCCAGTGAGACAGGGTGGTTATGCAGGTGTACAGGTTCAGGGCAAATTTGTGTGGAGTTCTGCATTGGTAAGTTCCAGTGAGACAATGAGATTATGGGCGGGTACAGGTTCAGGGCATATTTCTGTGGAGTTCTGTATTGGTACGCTCCAGTGAGACAGGGAGATTATGGAGGGTACAGGTTCAGGGCATATTTTTGTGGAATGCTGCAGTGGGACGTTCCACTGAGACAGGGAGAATATGGACGGGTACATGTTCTGGGCATATTAGTGTGGAGTTCTGCATTGGTACGTTCCAGTGAGCCAGAGCGGTTATGGAGGGGTACAGGTTCAGGGCATATTTGTGTGGTGTTCTGCAGTGGTACGTTCCAGTGAGACAGGGAGGTTATGCAGGGTACAGGTTCAGGGCATATTTGTGTGTAGTTCTGCATTGGTACATTCCAGTGAGACCGGGAGGTTATGGAGGGTACAGCATCAGGGCATATTTTTGTTGAGTTCTGCATTGGTACGTTCCAGTGAGACAGGGAGGTTATGGAGGGGTACAGGTTCAGGGCATGTTTGTTTGGAGTTCTGCATTGGTACTTTCCAGTGTGACAGGGAGGTTATGGAGGGTACAGGTTCAATGCATATTTGTGTGGAGTTCTGCAGTGGGACGTTCCACTCAGACTGGGAGAATATGGACGGGAACATGTTCAGGGCATATTTGTGTGGAGTTCTGCATTGGTACGTTCCAGTGAGACAGGGAGGAATTGCGGGGTACAGGTTCAGGGCATATTTGAGTGGAGTTCGGTATTGGTGAGTTCCAGTGAGAAAGGGAGGTTATGGAGGGGTACAGGTTCAGTGCATATTTGTGTGGAGTTCTGCATTGGTACGTTCCAGTGAGACAGGGAGTTTATGGAGGGTACAGGTTCTGGGCCTATTTGTGTGGTGTTCTGCAGTGGTACGTTCCAGTGAGAGAGGAAGGTTGTGAAGGGTACAGGTTCATGTCATATTTGTGTGGAGTTCTGCATTGGTATGTTCCAGTGAGACAGGGAGGTTATGGAGGGTACAGGTTCAGGGCATATTTGTGTGGAGTTCTGCATTGGTACGTTCCAGTGAGACAGGGTGTTTATGGAGGTGTGCAGGTTCAGGGCATATTTGTGTGGAGATCAGTTTTGGTACGCTCCAGTGAGACAGGGAGGTTATGGAGGGTACAGGTTCAGGGCATATTTTTGTGGAATTCTGCAGTGGGACGTTCCACTGAGACAGGGAGAATATGGACGGGTACATGTTCAGGGCATATTTGTGTGGAGTTCTGCACTGGTACGTTCCAGTGAGACAGGGAGAATATGGACGGGTACATGTTCAGGGCATATTAGTGTGGAGGTCTGCATTGGTACGTTCCAGTGAGACAGAGCGTTTATGGAGGGGTACAGGTTCAGGGCATATTTGTGTGGTGTTCTGCAGTGGTACGTTCGAGTGAAACAAGGAGGTTATGCAGGGTACAGGTTCAGGGCATATTTGTGTGGAGTTCTGCAGTGGTGCGTTTCAGTGAGACAGGGAGGTTATGGACGGGTACAGTTTCAGGGCATATTTGTGTGGAGTTCTGCAATGGTACGTTCCAGTGAGACAGGGAGGTTATGCAGGGTACAGGTTCAGGGCA
Organism: Hemitrygon akajei; assembly: GCF_048418815.1. Classification (NCBI taxonomy): domain Eukaryota; kingdom Metazoa; phylum Chordata; class Chondrichthyes; order Myliobatiformes; family Dasyatidae; genus Hemitrygon; species Hemitrygon akajei. The sequence goes on along the minus strand of NW_027332021.1, from coordinate 951,658 downwards.
TATTTGAGTGGAGTTCGGCATTGGTGCGTTCCAGTGAGACAGAGAGGTTATGGACGGGTACAGTTTCAGGGCATATTTGTGTGGAGTTCTGCATTGGTACGTACTAGTGAGACAGGGAGGATATGCAGGGTACAGGTTCAGGGCATATTTGTGTGGATTTCTGCAGTGGTACGATCCCGTGAGACAGGGAGGTTATGGACGGGTACATTTTCAGGGCATATTTGTGTAGAGTTCTGCATTGGTACGTTCCAGTGAGACAGGGTGGTTATGGAGGGGTACAGGTTCAGGGCATATTTGTGTGGTGTTCTGCAATGGTACGTTCCAGTGAGACAGGGAGTTTATGCAGGTTTCAGGTTCAATGCATATTTGTGTGGAGTTCTGCATTGGTACGTTCCAGTGAGACAGGGTGGTTATGGAGGGGTACAGGTTCAAGACATATTTGTGTGGTGTTCTGCAATGGTACGTTCCAGTGAGACAGGGAGGTTATGCAGGGTACAGGTTCAGGGCATATTTGTGTGGAGTTCTGCAGTGGTACGTTCCATTGAGACAGGGAGTTTATGGACGGGTACAGTTTCAGGGCATATTTGTGTGGAGATCTGCATTGATACTTTTCAGTGAGACAGGGTGGTTATGGAGGGGTACAGGTTCAGGGGATATTTGTGTGGTGTTCTGCATTGGTACGTTCCAGTGAGACAGGGAAGTTATGGATGGGTGCAGGTTCAGGGCATATTTGTGTGGAGTTCTGCATTGGTACGTTCCAGTGAGACAGGGAGGTTATGGAGGGGTACAGGTTCAGGGCATATTTGTGTGTAGTTCTGCATTGGTACATTCCAGTGAGACCGGGAGGTTATGGAGGGTACAGCATCAGGGCATATTTATGTTGAGTTCTGCATTGGTACGTTCCAGTGAGACAGGGAGGTTATGGAGGGTACAGGTTCAATGCATATTTGTGTGGAGTTCTGCAGTGGGACGTTCCACTCAGACTGGGAGAATATGGACGGGAACATGTTCAGGGCATATTTGTGTGGAGTTCTGCATTGGTACGTTCCAGTGAGACAGGGCGGTTATTGCGGGGTACAGGTTCAGTGCATATTTGTGTGGTGTTCTGCAGTGGTACATTCCAGTGAGACAGGGAGGTTATGCAGGGTACAGTTTCAGGGCATATTTGAGTGGAGTTCGGTATTGGTGAGTTCCAGTGAGAAAGGTAGGTTATGGAGGGGTACAGGTTCAGGGCATATTTGTGTGGAGTTCTGCATTGGTACGTTCCAGTGAGACAGGGAGTTTATGGAGGGTACAGGTTCTGGGCCTATTTGTGTGGTGTTCTGCAGTGGTACGTTCCAGTGAGACAGGGTGTTTATGGATGTGTGCAGGTTCAGGGCATATTTGTATGGAGTTCAGTTTTGGTACGCTCCAGTGAGACAGGGAGGTTATGGAGGGTACAGGTTCAGGGCATATTTTTGTGGAATTCTGCAGTGGGACGTTCCACTGAGACAGGGAGAATATGGACGAGTACATGTTCAGGGCATATTTGTGTGGAGTTCTGCACTGGTACGTTCCAGTGAGACAGGGAGAATATGGACGGGTACATGTTCAGGGCATATTAGTGTGGAGGTCTGCATTGGTACGTTCCAGTGAGACAGAGCGTTTATGGAGGGGTACAGGTTCAGGGCATATTTGTGTGGTATTCTGCAGTGGTACGTTCGAGTGAGACAAGGAGGTTATGCAGGGTACAGGTTCAGGGCATATTTGTGTGGAGTTCTGCAGTGGTACGTTTCAGTGAGACAGGGAGGTTATGGACGGGTACAGTTTCAGGGCATATTTGTGTGGAGTTCTGCAATGGTACGTTCCAGTGAGACAGGGAGGTTATGCAGGGTACAGGTTCAGGGCATATTTGAGTGGAGTTCGGCATTGGTGCGTTCCAGTGAGACAGAGAGGTTATGGACGGGTACAGTTTCAGGGCATATTTGTGTGGAGTTCTGCATTGGTCCGTACCAGTGAGACAGGGAGGATATGCAGGGTACAGGTTCAGGGCATATTTGTGTGGATTTCTGCAGTGGTACGATCCCGTCAGACAGGGAGGTTATGGACGGGTACAGTTTCAGGGCATATTTGTGTAGAGTTCTGCATTGGTACGTTCCAGTGAGACAGGGTGGTTATGGAGGGGTACAGGTTGAGGGCATATTTGTGTGGTGTTCTGCAATGGTACGTTCCAGTGAGACAGGGAGTTTATGCAGGTTTCAGGTTCAATGCATATTTGTGTGGAGTTCTGCAGTGGTACGTTCCAGTGAGACAGGGAGGCAATGGACGTGTACAGGTTCAGGGCATATTTGTTTGGAGTTCTGCATTGGTACTTTCCAGTGAGACAGGGAGGTTATGGAGGGTACAGGTTCAATGCATATTTGTGTGGAGTTCTGCAGTGGGACGTTCCACTGAGACTGGGAGAATATGGACGGGTACATGTTCAGGGCATATTTGTGTGGTGTTCTGCAGTGGTACGTTCGAGTGAGACAGGGAGGTTATGCAGGGTACAGGTTCAGGGCATATTTGAGTGGAGTTCGGCATTGGTGCGTTCCAGGGAGACAGAGAGGTTATGGACGGGTACAGGTTCAGGGCATATTTGTGTGGAGTTCTGCATTGGTATTTTCCAGTCAGACAGGGAAGCTATGGAGGGGTACAGGTTCAGGACATATTTGTGTGGAGTTCTGCATTGGTACGTTCCACTGAGACAGGGAGGTTATGGAGGGGTACAGGTTCAGGGCATATTTGTGTGGAGTTCTGCATTGGTACGTACCAGTGAGACAAGGAGGTTATGGAGGGGTACAGGTTCAGGGCATATTTGTGTGTAGTTCTGCATGGGTACATTCCAGTGAGTCAGGGAGGTTATGGAGGATACAGCATCAGGGTATATTTGTGTTGAGTTCTGCATTGGTACGTTCCAGTGAGACAGGGTGGTTATGGACGTGTACAGGTTCAGGGCAAATTTGTGTGGTGTTCTGCAATGGTACGTTCCAGTGAGACAGGGAAGATATGGAGGGGTACAGGTTCATTGCATATTTGTGTGGAGTTCTGCATTGGTACATTCCTGTGAGACCGGGAGGTTATGGAGGGTACAGGTTCAGGGCATATTTGTGTGGAGTTCTGCAGTGGTACGTTCGAGTGAGACAGGAGGTTATGGACGGGTACAGTTTCAGGGCATATTTGTGTGGAGCTCTGCATTGGTACGTTCCAGTGAGACAGGGTGGTTATGGAGGGTACCGGTTCAGGGCATATTTGTGTGGTGTTCTGCAATGGTACGTTCCAGTGAGACAGGGAGGTTATGGACGGGTACAGGTTCAGGGCATATTTGTCTGGAGTTCTGCATTGGTACGTTCCAGTGAGACAGGCAAGTTATGGAGGGGTACAGGTTCAGGGCATATTTGTGTGGTGTTCTGCATTGGTACATTCCAGTGAGACCGGGAGGTTATGGAGGGTACAGCATCAGGGCATATTTTTGTTGAGTTCTGCAGTGGTACGTTCCAGTGAGACAGGGAGGCAATGGACGTGTACAGGTTCAGGGCATATTTGTTTGGAGTTCTGCATTGGTACTTTCCAGTGAGACAGGGAGGTTATGGAGGGGTACAGGTTCAGGGCATATTTGTGTGTAGTTCTGCATTGGTACATTCCAGTGAGACCGGGAGGTTATGGAGGGTACAGCATCAGGGCATATTTATGTTGAGTTCTGCATTGGTACGTTCCAGTGAGACAGGGAGGTTATGGAGGGTACAGGTTCAATGCATATTTGTGTGGAGTTCTGCAGTGGACGTTCCACTCAGACTGGGAGAATATGGACGGGAACATGTTCAGGGCATATTTGTGTGGAGTTCTGCATTGGTACGTTCCAGTGAGACAGGGCGGTTATTGCGGGGTACAGTTTCAGTGCATATTTGTGTGGTGTTCTGCAGTGGTACATTCCAGTGAGACAGGGAGGTTATGCAGGGTACAGGTTCAGGGCATATTTGAGTGGAGTTCGGTATTGGTGAGTTCTAGTGAGAAAGGAAGGTTATGGAGGGGTACAGGTTCAGGGCATATTTGTGTGGAGTTCTGCATTGGTACGTTCCAGTGAGACAGTGAGTTTATGGAGGGTACAGGTTCTGGGCCTATTTGTGTGGTGTTCTGCAGTGGTACGTTCCAGTGAGACAGGGTGTTTATGGATGTGTGCAGGTTCAGGGCATATTTGTATGGAGTTCAGTTTTGGTACGCTCCAGTGAGACAGGGAGGTTATGGAGGGTACAGGTTCAGGGCATATTTTTGTGGAATTCTGCAGTGGGACGTTCCACTGAGACAGGGAGAATATGGACGAGTACATGTTCAGGGCATATTTGTGTGGAGTTCTGCACTGGTACGTTCCAGTGAGACAGGGAGAATATGGACGGGTACATGTTCAGGGCATATTAGTGTGGAGGTCTGCATTGGTACGTTCCAGTGAGACAGAGCGTTTATGGAGGGGTACAGGTTCAGGGCATATTTGTGTGGTATTCTGCAGTGGTACGTTCGAGTGAGACAAGGAGGTTATGCAGGGTACAGGTTCAGGGCATATTTGTGTGGTGTTCTGCAATGGTACGTTCCAGTGAGACAGGGAAGATATGGAGGGTACAGGTTCAGGGCATATTTGTGTGGAGTTCTGCAGCGGTACGTTCGAGTGAGACAGGAGGTTATGGACGGGTACAGTTTCAGGGCATATTTGTGTGGAGCTCTGCATTGGTACGTTCCAGTGAGACAGGGTGGTTATGGAGGGTACCGGTTCAGGGCATATTTGTGTGGTGTTCTGCAATGGTACGTTCCAGTGAGACAGGGAGGTTATGGACGGGTACAGGTTCAGGGCATATTTGTCTGGAGTTCTGCATTGGTACGTTCCAGTGAGACAGGCAAGTTATGGAGGGGTACAGGTTCAGGGCATATTTGTGTGGTGTTCTGCATTGGTACATTCCAGTGAGACCGGGAGGTTATGGAGGGTACAGCATCAGGGCATATTTTTGTTGAGTTCTGCAGTGGTACGTTCCAGTGAGACAGGGAGGCAATGGACGTGTACAGGTTCAGGGCATATTTGTTTGGAGTTCTGCATTGGTACTTTCCAGTGAGACAGGGAGGTTATGGAGGGGTACAGGTTCAGGGCATATTTGTGTGTAGTTCTGCATTGGTACATTCCAGTGAGACCGGGAGGTTATGGAGGGTACAGCATCAGGGCATATTTATGTTGAGTTCTGCATTGGTACGTTCCAGTGAGACAGGGAGGTTATGGAGGGTACAGGTTCAATGCATATTTGTGTGGAGTTCTTCAGTGGGACGTTCCACTCAGACTGGGAGAATATGGACGGGAACATGTTCAGGGCATATTTGTGTGGAGTTCTGCATTGGTACGTTCCAGTGAGACAGGGCGGTTATTGCGGGGTACAGGTTCAGTGCATATTTGTGTGGTGTTCTGCAGTGGTACATTCCAGTGAGACAGGGAGGTTATGGAGGGGTACAGGTTCAGGGCATATTTGTGTGGAGTTCTGCAGTGGGACGTTCCACTGAGACTGGGAGAATATGGACGCATACATGTTCAGGGCATATTTGTGTGGTGTTCTGCAGTGGTACGTTCGAGTGAGACAGGGAGGTTATGCAGGGTACAGGTTCAGGGCATATTTGAGTGGAGTTCGGCATTGGTGCGTTCCAGGGAGACAGAGAGGTTATGGACGGGTACAGGTTCAGGGCATATTTGTGTGGAGTTCTGCATTGGTATTTTCCAGTCAGACAGGGAAGCTATGGAGGGGTACAGGTTCAGGACATATTTGTGTGGAGTTCTGCATTGGTACGTTCCACTGAGACAGGGAGGTTATGGAGGGGTACAGGTTCAGGGCATATTTGTGTGGAGTTCTGCATTGGTACGTACCAGTGAGACAAGGAGGTTATGGAGGTGTACAGGTTCAGGGCATATTTCTGTGTAGTTCTGCATGGGTACATTCCAGTGAGTCAGGGAGGTTATGGAGGATACAGCATCAGGGTATATTTGTGTTGAGTTCTGCAGTGGTACGTTCCAGTGAGACAGGGAGGTAATGGACGGGTACAGGTTCAATGCATATTTGTGTGGAGTTCTGCAGTGGGACGTTTCACTGAGACAGGGAGAATATGGACGTGTACATGTTCAGGGCATATTTGTGTGGAGTTCTGCATTGGTACGTTCCAGTGAGACAGAGCGATTATTGACGCGTACAGGTTCAGGGCATATTTGTGTGGTGTTCTGCAGTGGTACGTTCCAGTGAGACAGGGAGGTTATGCATGGTACAGGTTCAGGGCATATTTGAGTAGAGTTCGGCATTGGTGCGTTCCAGTGAGACAGAGAGTTTATGGACGGGTACAGTTTCAGGGCATATTTATGTGGAGTTCTGCATTGGTACGTTCCACTGATACAGGGAGGTTATGGAGGGGTACAGGTTCAGGGCATATTTGTGTGGAGTTCTGCATTGGTACGTACCAGTGAGACAAGGAGGTTATGGAGGGGTACAGGTTCAGGGCATATTTGAGTGGAGTTCGGCATTGGTGCGTTCCAGTGAGACAGAGAGTTTATGGACGGGTACAGTTTCAGGGCATATTTATGTGGAGTTCGGCATTGGTGCGTTCCAGTGAGACAGAGAGTTTATGGACGGGTACAGTTTCAGGGCATATTTATGTGGAGTTCTGCATTGGTACGTTCCACTGAGACAGGGAGGTTATGCAGGGTACAGGTTCAGGGCATATTTGTGTGGAATTCTGCAATGGTACGTTCCAGTGAGACAGGGAGGTTATGCAGGGTACAGGTTCAGGGCATATTTGAGTGGAGTTCGGCATTGGTGCGTTCCAGTGAGACAGAGAGGTTATGGACGGGTACTGTTTCAGGGCATATTTGTGTGGAGTTCTGCATTGGTACGTTCCAGTGAGACAAGGGGGTTATGGAGGGGTACAGGTTCAGGGCATATTTGTGTGATGTTCTGCAATGGTACGTACCAGTGAGACAGGGAGGTTATGCAGGGTACAGGTTCAGGGCATATTTGAGTGGAGATCGGCATTGGTACATTCCAGTGAGACAGGGTGGTTATGGAGGGGTACAGGTTCAGGGCATATTTGTGTAGTGTTCTGCAATGGTACGTTCCAGTGAGACAGGGAGGTTATGCAGGGTACAGTTTCAGGGCATATTTGTGTGGAGTTCTGCATTGGTATTTTCCAGTCAGACAGGGAAGCTATGGAGGGGTACAGGTTCAGGACATTTTTGTGTGGAGTTCTGCATTGGTACGTTCCACTGAGACAGGGATGTTATGGAGGGGTACTGGTTCAGGGCATATTTGTGTGGTGTTCTGCAATGGTACGTTCCAGTGAGACAGGGAGTTTATGCAGGGTTCAGGTTCAATTCATATTTGTTTGGAGTTCTGCATTGGTACGTTCCAGTGAGACAGGGAGGTTATGCAGGGTACAGGTTCAGGCACATTTGAGTGGAGTTTGGCATTGGTGCGTTCCAGGGAGACAGGGAGGTTATGGAGGGGTACAGGGTCATTGTATATTTGTGTGGAGTTCTGCATTGGTACATTCCAGTGAGACCGGGAGGTTATGCAGGGTACAGGTTCAGGGCATATTTGTGTGGAGTTCTGCAGTGGTACGTTCCAGTGAGACAGGGAGGTTATGGATGGGTACAGTTTCAGGGCATATTTGTGTGTAGTTCCGCATTGGTACTTTCCAGTCAGACAGGGAGGTTAAGGAGGGTACAGGTTCATGGCAAATTTGTGTGGAGTTCTGCAGTGGTACGTTCCAGTGAGACAGGGTGGTTATAGAGGGTACAGGTTCAGGGCATATTTGTGTGGTGTTCTGCAATGGTACGTTCCAGTGAGAAGGGAGGTTATGCAGGGTACAGGTTCACGCATATTTGAGTGGAGTTCGGCATTGGTGCGTTCCAGTGAGACAGGGATGTTATGGACGGGTACAGTTTCAGGGCATATTTGTGTGGAGTTCTGCAATGGTACGTTCCAGTGAGACAGGGAGGTTATGCAGGGTACAGGTTCAGGGCATATTTGAGTGTAGTTCGGCATTGGTGCGTTCCAGGGAGACAGAGAGGTTATGGACGGGTTCAGTTTCAGGGCATATTTGTGGGGAGTTCTGCATTGGTACGTTCCAGTGAGACAAGGTGGTTAAGGAGGGGTTCAGGTTCAGGGCATATTTGTGTGGAGTTCTGCATTGGTATTTTCCAGTCAGACAGGGAAGCTATGGAGGGGTACAGGTTCAGGACATATTTGTGTGGAGTTCTGCATTGGTACGTTCCACTGAGACAGGGAGGTTATGGAGGGGTACAGGTTCAGGGCATATTTGTGTGGAGTTCTGCATTGGTACGTACCAGTGAGACAAGGAGGTTATGGAGGGGTACAGTTTCAGGGCATATTTGTGTGTAGTTCTGCATTGGTACATTCCAGTGAGTCAGGGAGGTTATGGAGGATACAGCATCAGGGCATATTTGTGTTGAGTTCTGCAGTGGTACGTTCCAGTGAGACAGGGAGGTAATGGACGGGCACAGGTTCAGGGCATATTTGTTTGGATTTCTGCATTGGTAATTTCCAGTGATACAGGGAGGTTATGGAGGGTACAGGTTCAATGCATATTTGTGTGGAGTTCTGCAGTGGGACGTTCCACTGAGACAGGGAGAATATGGACGTGTACATGTTCAGGGCATATTTGTGTGGAGTTCTGCATTGGTACGTTCCAGTGAGACAGAGCGATTATTGAGGGGTACAGGTTCAGGGCATATTTGTGTGGTGTTCTGCAGTGGTTCGTTCCAGTGAGACAGGGAGGTTATGCAGGGTACAGGTTCAGGGCATATTTGAGTGGAGTTCGGCATTGGTGCGTTCCAGTGAGACAGAGAGGTTATGGACGGGTACAGTTTCAGGGCATATTTGTGTGGAGTTCTTCATTGGTACGTTCCAGTGAGACAAGGGGGTTATGGAGGGGTACAGGTTCAGGGCATATTTGTGTGATGTTCTGCAATGGTACGTACCAGTGAGACAGGGAGGTTATGCAGGGTACGGGTTCAGGGCATATTTGAGTGAAGATCGGCATTGGTACATTCCAGTGAGACAGGGTGGTTATGGAGGGGTACAGGTTCAGGGCATATTTGTGTAGTGTTCTGCAATGGTACGTTCCAGTGAGACAGGGAGGTTATGCAGGGTACAGTTTCAGGGCATATTTGTGTGTAGTTCCGCATTGGTACTTTTCAGTCAGACAGGGAGGTTAAGGAGGGTACAGGTTCATGGCAAATTTGTGTGGAGTTCTGCAGTGGGACGTTCCAGTGAAACAGGGAGGTTATGGACGGGCACAGGTTCAGGGCATATTTGTGTGGAGTTCTGCATTGGTACGTTCCAGTGAGACAGGGAAGTTATGGAGGGGTACAGGTTCATTGCATATTTGTGTGGAGTTCTGCATTGGTACATTCCAGTGAGACCGGGAGGTTATGGAGGGTACAGCATCAGGACAGATTTTTGTTGAGTTCTGCAGTGGTACGTTCCAGTGAGACAGGGTGGTTATGGAGGGTACAGGTTCAGGGCATATTTGTGTGGTGTTCTGGAATGGTACGTTCCAGTGAGACAGGGAGGTTATGGAGGGGTACAGGTTCAGGGCATATTTGTGTGGAGTTCTGCATTGGTACGTACCAGTGAGACAAGGAGGTTATGGAGGGGTACAGGTTCAGGGCATATTTGTGTGGAGTTCTGCAGTGGGACGTTCCACTCAGACTGGGAGAATATGGACGGGAACATGTTCAGGGCATATTTGTGTGGAGTTCTGCATTGGTACGTTCCAGTGAGACAGGGCGGTTATTGCATAGTACAGGTTCAGTGCATATTTGTGTGGTGTTCTGCAGTGGTACATTCCAGTGAGACAGGGAGGTTATGCAGGGTACAGGTTCAGGGCATATTTGAGTTGAGTTCGGTATTGGTGAGTTCCAGTGAGAAAGGGAGGTTATGGAGGGGTACAGGTTCAGGGCATATTTGTGTGGAGTTCTGCATTGGTACGTTCCAGTGAGACAGGGAGTTTATGGAGGGTACAGGTTCAGGGCATATTTGTGTGGTGTTCTGCAGTGGTACGTTCCAGTGAGACAGGGAGGTTATGCATGGTACAGGTTCAGGGCATATTTGAGTGGAGTTCGGCATTGGTGCTTTCCAGTGAGACAGAGAGTTTATGGAGGCGTACAGTTTCAGGGCATATTTATGTGGAGTTCTGCATTGGTACGTTCCACTGAGACAGGGAGGTTATGGAGGGGTACAGGTTCAGGGCATATTTGTGTGTAGTTCTGCATTGGTACATTCCAGTGAGACCGGGAGGTTATGGAGGGTACAGCATCAGGACAGATTTTTGTTGAGTTCTGCAGTGGTACGTTCCAGTGAGACAGGGTGGTTATGGAGGGTACAGGTTCAGGGCATATTTGTGTGGTGTTCTGGAATGGTACGTTCCAGTGAGACAGGGAGGTTATGGACGGGTACAGGTTCAGGGCATATTTGTGTGGAGTTCTGCATTGGTACGTACCAGTGAGACAAGGAGGTTATGGAGGGGTACAGGTTCAGGGCATATTTGTGTGGAGTTCTGCAGTGGGACGTTCCACTCAGACTGGGAGAATATGGACGGGAACATGTTCAGGGCATATTTGTGTGGAGTTCTGCATTGGTACGTTCCAGTGAGACAGGGAGGTTATTGCGGGGTACAGGTTCAGTGCATATTTGTGTGGTGTTCTGCAGTGGTACATTCCAGTGAGACAGGGAGGTTATGCAGGGTACAGGTTCAGGGCATATTTGAGTTGAGTTCGGTATTGGTGAGTTCCAGTGAGAAAGGGAGGTTATGGAGGGGTACAGGTTCAGGGCATATTTGTGTGGAGTTCTGCATTGGTACGTTCCAGTGAGACAGGGAGTTTATGGAGGGTACAGGTTCAGGGCATATTTGTGTGGTGTTCTGCAGTGGTACGTTCCAGTGAGACAGGGAGGTTATGCATGGTACAGGTTCAGGGCATATTTGAGTGGAGTTCGGCATTGGTGCTTTCCAGTGAGACAGAGAGTTTATGGAGGCGTACAGTTTCAGGGCATATTTATGTGGAGTTCTGCATTGGTACGTTCCACTGAGACAGGGAGGTTATGGAGGGGTACAGGTTCAGGGCATGTTTGTGTGGAGTTCTGCATTGGTACGTACCAGTGAGACAAGGAGGTTATGGAGGATACAGCATCAGGGCATATTTGTGTTGAGTTCTGCAGTGGTACGTTCCAGTGAGACAGGGAGGTTATGCAGGGTACAGGTTCAGGGCATATTTGTGTGGAATTCTGCAATGGTACGTTCCAGTGAGACAGGGAGGTTATGCAGGGTACAGGTTCAGGGCATATTTGAGTGGAGTTCGGCATTGGTGCGTTCCAGTGAGACAGAGAGGTTATGGACGGGTACAGTTTCACGGCATATTTGTGTGGAGTTCTGCATTGGTACGTTCCAGTGAGACAAGGGGGTTATGGAGGGGTACAGGTTCAGGGCATATTTGTGTGATGTTCTGCAATGGTACGTACCAGTGAGACAGGGAGGTTATGCAGGGTACAGGTTCAGGGCATATTTGAGTGGAGATCGGCATTGGTACATTCCAGTGAGACAGGGTGGTTATGGAGGGGTACAGGTTCAGGGCATATTTGTGTAGTGTTCTGCAATGGTACGTTCCAGTGAGACAGGGAGGTTATGCAGGGTACAGTTTCAGGGCATATTTGTGTGGAGTTCTGCATTGGTATTTTCCAGTCAGACAGGGAAGCTATGGAGGGGTACAGGTTCAGGACATTTTTGTGTGGAGTTCTGCATTGGTACGTTCCACTGAGACAGGGATGTTATGGAGGGGTACTGGTTCAGGGCATATTGGTGTGGTGTTCTGCAATAGTACGTTCCAGTGAGACAGGGAGTTTATGCAGGGTTCAGGTTCAATTCATATTTGTGTGGAGTTCTGCATTGGTACGTTCCAGTGAGACAGGGTGGTTATGGAGGGGTACAGTTTCAGGGCATATTTGTGTGGTTTTCTGCAGTGGTACGTTCGAGTGAGACAGGGAGGTTATGCAGGGTACAGGTTCAGTGCATATTTGTGTGGAGTTCTGCAGTGATACGTTCCATTGAGACAGGGAGAATATGGACGGGTACATGTTCAGGACATATTTGTGTGGAGATCTGCATTGGTACTTTCCAGTGAGACAGGGTGGTTATGGAGGGGTACAGGTTCAGGGCATACTTGTGTGGTGTTCTGCAATGGTACGTTCCAGTGAGACAGGGAGGTTATGCAGGGTACAGGTTCAGGGCATATTTGAGTGGAGATCGGCTTTGGTGCGTTCCAGGGAGACAGGGAGGTTATGGAGGGGTACAGGGTCAGGGCATATTTGTGTGTAGTTCTGCATTGGCACATTCTAATGAGACAGGGAGGTTATGCAGGGTACAGGTTCAGGGCATATTTGTGTGGAGTTCTGCAGTGGTACGTTCCAGTGAGACAGGGAGGTTATGGATGGGTACAGTTTCAGGGCCTATTTGTGTGTAGTTCCGCATTGGTACTTTCCAGTCAGACAGGGAGGTTAAGGAGGGTACAGGTTCATGGCAAATTTGTGTGGAGTTCTGCAGTGGGACGTTCCAGTGAGACAGGGAGGTTATGGACGGGCACAGGTTCAGGGCATATTTGTGTGGAGTTCTGCATTGGTACGTTCCAGTGAGACAGGGAAGTTATGGAGGGGTACAGGTTCATTGCATATTTGTGTGGAGTTCTGCATTGGTACATTCCAGTGAGACCGGGAGGTTATGGAGGGTACAGCATCAGGGCAGATTTTTGTTGAGTTCTGCAGTGGTACGTTCCAGTGAGACAGGGTGGTTATGGAGGGTACAGGTTCAGGGCATATTTGTGTGGTGTTCTGCAATGGTACGTTCCAGTGAGAAGGGAGGTTATGTAGGGTACAGGTTCACGCATATTTGAGTGGAGTTCGGCATTGGTGCGTTCCAGGGAGACAGAGAGGTTATGGACGGGTTCAGTTTCAGGGCATATTTGTGGGGAGTTCTGCATTGGTACGTTCCAGTGAGACAAGGTGGTGAAGGAGGGGTTCAGGTTCAGGGCATATTTGTGCGGAGTTCTGCATTGGTACGTTCCACTGAGACAGGGAGGTTATGGAGGGGTACAGGTTCAGGGCATATTTGTGTGGAGTTCTGCATTGGTACGTACCAGTGAGACAAGGAGGTTATGGAGGGGTACAGGTTAGGGGCATATTTGTGTGGAGTTCTGCATTGGTACGTACCAGTGAGACAAGGAGGTTATGGAGGGGTACAGGTTCAGGGCATATTTGTGTGTAGTTCTGCAATGGTACATTCCAGTGAGTCAGGGAGGTTATGGAGGATACAGCATCAGGGCATATTTGTGTTGAGTTCTGCAGTGGTACGTTCCAGTGAGACAGGGAGGTAATGGACGGGTACAGGTTCAGGGCATATTTGTTTGGATTTCTGCATTGGTAATTTCCAGTGATACAGGGAGGTTATGGAGGGTACAGGTTCAATGCATATTTGTGTGGAGTTCTGCAGTGGGACGTTCCACTGAGACAGGGAGAATATGGACGTGTACATGTTCAGGGCATATTTGTGTGGAGTTCTGCATTGGTACGTTCCAGTGAGACAGAGCGATTATTGAGGGGTACAGGTTCAGGGCATATTTGTGTGGTGTTCTGCAGTGGTACGTTCCAGTGAGACAGGGAGGTTATGCAGGGTACAGGTTCAGGGCATAGTTGTGTGGAATTCTGCAATGGTACGTTCCAGTGAGACAGGGAGGTTATGCAGGGTACAGGTTCAGGGCATATTTGAGTGGAGATCGGCATTGGTACATTCCAGTGAGACAGGGTGGTTATGGAGGGGTACAGGTTCAGGGCATATTTGTGTAGTGTTCTGCAATGGTACGTTCCAGTGAGACAGGGAGGTTATGCAGGGTACAGTTTCAGGGCATATTTGTGTGTAGTTCCGCATTGGTACTTTTCAGTCAGACAGGGAGGTTAAGGAGGGTACAGGTTCATGGCAAATTTGTGTGGAGTTCTGCAGTGGGACGTTCCAGTGAAACAGGGAGGTTATGGACGGGCACAGGTTCAGGGCATATTTGTGTGGAGTTCTGCATTGGTACGTTCCAGTGAGACAGGGAAGTTATGGAGGGGTACAGGTTCATTGCATATTTGTGTGGAGTTCTGCATTGGTACATTCCAGTGAGACCGGGAGGTTATGGAGGGTACAGCATCAGGACAGATTTTTGTTGAGTTCTGCAGTGGTACGTTCCAGTGAGACAGGGTGGTTATGGAGGGTACAGGTTCAGGGCATATTTGTGTGGTGTTCTGGAATGGTACGTTCCAGTGAGACAGGGAGGTTATGGAGGGGTACAGGTTCAGGGCATATTTGTGTAGAGTTCTGCATTGGTACGTACCAGTGAGACAAGGAGGTTATGGAGGGGTACAGGTTCAGGGCATATTTGTGTGGAGTTCTGCAGTGGGACGTTCCACTCAGACTGGGAGAATATGGACGGGAACATGTTCAGGGCATATTTGTGTGGAGTTCTGCATTGGTACGTTCCAGTGAGACAGGGCGGTTATTGCGGGGTACAGGTTCAGTGCATATTTGTGTGGTGTTCTGCAGTGGAACATTCCAGTGAGACAGGGAGGTTATGCAGGGTACAGGTTCAGGGCATATTTGAGTGGAGTTCGGTATTGGTGAGTTCCAGTGAGAAAGGGAGGTTATGGAGGGGTACAGGTTCAGGGCATATTTGTGTGGAGTTCTGCATTGGTACGTTCCAGTGAGACAGGGAGTTTATGGAGGGTACAGGTTCTGGGCCTATTTGTGTGGTGTTCTGCAGTGGTACGTTACAGTGAGAGAGGAAGGTTGTGCAGGGTACAGGTTCAGGTCATATTTGTGTGGAGTTCTGCATTGGTACGTTCCAGTGAGACAGGGAGGTTATGGAGGGTACAGGTTCAGTGCATATTTGTGTGGAGTTCTGCATTGGTACGTTCCAGTGAGACAGGGTGTTTATGGTGGTGTGCAGGTTCAGGGCATATTTGTGTGGAGTTCAGTTTTGGTACGCTCCAGTGAGACAGGGAGGTTATGGAGGGTACAGGTTCAGGGCATATTTTTGTGGAATTCTGCAGTGGGACGTTCCACTGAGACAGGGAGAATATGGACGGGTACATGTTCAGGGCATATTTGTGTGGAGTTCTGCACTGGTACGTTCCAGTGAGACAGGGAGAATATGGACGGGTACATGTTCAGGGCATATTAGTGTGGAGGTCTGCATTGCTACGTTCCAGTGACACAGAGCGTTTATGGAGGGGTACAGGTTCAGGGCATATTTGTGTGGTGTTCTGCAGTGGTACGTTCGAGTGAGACAAGGAGGTTATGCAGGGTACAGGTTCAGGGCATATTTGTGTGGAGTTCTGCAGTGGTACGTTTCAGTGAGACAGGGAGGTTATGGACGTGTACAGTTTCAGGGCATATTTGTGTGGAGTTCTGCAATGGTACGTTCCAGTGAGACAGGGAGGTTATGCAGGGTACAGGTTCAGGGCATATTTGAGCGGAGTTCGGCATTGGTGCGTTCCAGTGAGACAGGGTGGTTTTGGAGGTGTACAGTTTCAGGGCATATTTGTGTGGAGTTCAGTATTGGGACGTTCCACTGAGACAGGGAGAATATGGATGGGTACATGTTCAGGGCATATTTGTGTGGAGTTCTGCACCGGTACGTTCCAGTGAGACCGGGAGAATATGGACAGGTACATGTTCAGGGCATATTAGTGTGGAGTTCTGCATTGGTACGTTCCAGTGAGACAGAGCGGTTATGGAGGGGTACAGGTTCAGGGCATATTTGTGTGGAGTTCTGCAATGGTACGTTCCAGTGAGACAGGGACGTTATGCAGGGTACAGGTTCAGGGCATATTTGAGTGGATTTCGGCATTGGTGCGTTCCCGTGAGACAGAGATGTTATGGACGGTTACAGTTTCAGGGCATATTTGTGTGTAGTTCTGCATTGGTACGTTCCAGTGAGACAAGGTGGTTATGGAGGGGTACAGGTTCAGGGCATATTTGTGTGATGTTCTGCAATGCTACGTACCAGTGAGACAGGGAGGATATGCAGGGTACAGGTTCAGGGCATATTTGAGTGGAGATCGGCATTGGTACATTCCAGTGAGACAGGGTAGGAATGGAGGGGTACAGGTTCAGGGCATATTCGTGTAGTGTTCTGCAATGGTACGTTCCAGTGAGACAGGGAGGTTATGCAGGGTACAGTTTCAGTGCATATTTGTGTGGAGTTCTGCATTGGTATTTTCCAGTCAGACAGGGAAGCTATGGAGGGGTACAGGTTCAGGACATATTTGTGTGGAGTTCTGCATTGGTACGTTCCACTGAGACTGGGAGGTTATGGAGGGGTACAGGTTCAGGGCATATTTGTGTGGAGTTCTGCATTGATACGTACCAGTGAGACAAGGAGGTTATGGAGGGGTACAGGTTCAGGGCATATTTGTGTATAGTTCTGCATTGGTACATTCCAGTGAGTCAGGGAGGTTATGGAGGATACAGCATCAGGGCATATTTGTGTTGAGTTCTGCAGTGGTACGTTCCAGTGAGACAGGGAGGTAATGGACGGGTACAGGTTCAGGGCATGTTTGTTTGGACTTCTGCAATGGTACGTTCCAGTGAGACCGGGAGGTTATGGAGGGGTACAGGTTCAGGGCATATTTGAGTGGAGTTCGGCATTGGTGCGTTCCAGTGAGACAGAGAGGTTATGGACGGGTACAGTTTCAGGGCATATTTGTTTGGAGTTCTGCATTGGTACGTTCCACTGAGACAGGGAGGTTATGGAGGGGTACAGGTTCAGGGCATATTTGTGTGGAGTTCTGCATTGGTACGTACCAGTGAGACAAGGAGGTTATGGAAGTGTACAGGTTCAGGGCATATTTGTGTGTAGTTCTGCATTGGTACATTCCAGTGAGTCCGGGAGATTATGGAGGATACAGCATCAGGGCATATTTGTGTTGAGTTCTGCAGTGGTATGTTCCAGTGAGACAGGGAGGTCATGGACGGGTACAGGTTCAGGGCATATTTGTTTGGAGTTCTGCATTGGTACTTTCCAGTGAGACAGGGAGGTTATGGAGGGTACAGGTTCAATGCATATTTGTGTGGAGTTCTGCAGTGGGACGTTCCACTGAGACAGGGAGAATAGGGACGTGTACAGGTTCAGGGCATATTTGAGTGGAGTTCGGCATTGGTGCGTTCCAGTGAGACAGAGAGGTTATGGACGGGTACAGTTTCAGGGCATATTTGTGTGGAGTTCTGCATTGGTACGTTCCAGTGAGACAAGGTGGTTATGGCGGGGTACAGGTTCAGGGCATATTTGTGTGATGTTCTGCAATGGTACGTACCAGTGAGACAGGGAGGTTATGCAGGGTACAGGTTCAGGGCATATTTGAGTGGAGATCGGCATTGGTACATTCCAGTGAGAGAGGGTGGTTATGGAGGGGTACAGGTTCAGGACATATTTTTGTAGTGTTCTGCAATGGTACGTTCCAGTGAGACAGGGAGGTTATGCAGGGTACAGGTTCAGGACATATTTGTGTGGAGTTCTGCATTGGTATTTTCCAGTCAGACAGGGAAGCTATGGAGGGGTACAGGTTCAGGACATATTTGTGTAGAGTTCTGCATTGGTACGTACCAGTGAGACAAGGAGGTTATGGAGGGGTACAGGTTCAGGGCATATTTGTGTGTAGTTCTGCATTGGTACATTCCAGTGAGTAAGGGAGGTTATGGAGGATACAGCAACAGGGCATATTTGTGTTGAGTTCTGCAGTGGTACGTTCCAGTGAGACAGGGAGGTTATGGAGGTTACAGGTTCAATGCATATTTGTGTGGAGTTCTGCAGTCGGACGTTCCACTGAGACAGGGAGAATATGGACGTGTACATGTTCAGGGCATATTTGTGTGGAGTTCTGCATTGGTACGTTCCAGTGAGACAGAGCGATTTTTGAGGGGTACAGGTTTAGGGCATATTTGTGTGGTGTTCTGCAGTGGTACGTTCCAGTGAGGCAGGGAGGTTATGCAGGGTACAGGTTCAGGGCATATTTGTGTGGATTTCTGCAGTGGTACGTTCCCGTGAGAAAGGGATGTTATGGACGGGTACAGTTTCAGGGCATATTTGTGTGGAGTTCTGCATTGGTACGTTCCAGTGAGACAGGGTGGTTATGGAGGGGTACAGGTTCAGGGCATATTTGTGTGGTGTTCTGCAATGGTACGTTCCAGTGAGACAGGGAGTTTATGCAGGGTTCAGGTTCAATGCATATTTGTGTGGAGTTCTGCATTGGTAAGTTCCAGTGAGACAGGGTGGTTATGGAGGGGTACAGGTTCAGTGTATATTTGTGTGGTGTTCTGCAATGGTACGTTCCAGTGAGACAGGGAGGTTATGCAGGGTACAGGTTCAGGCATATTTGAGTGGAGTTAGGCATTGGTGCGTCCCAGTGAGACAGGGAGATTATGGACGGGTACAGTTTCAGGGCATATTTGTGTGGAGTTCTGCATTGGTACGTTCCAGTGAGACAGGGAGGTTATGCAGGGTACAGGTTCAGGGCATATTTGTGTGGAGTTCTGCAGTGGTACGTTCCATTGAGACAGGGAGTTTATGGACGGGTACAGTTTCAGGGCATATTTGTGTGGAGATCTGCATTGGTACTTTTCAGTGAGACAGGGTGGTTATGGAGGGGTACAGGTTCAGGGGATATTTGTGTGGTGTTCTGCAATGGTACGTTCCAGTGAGACAGGGAGGTTTTGCAGGGTACAGGTTCAGGGCATATTTGAGTGGAGATCGGCTTTGGTGTGTTCCAGGGAGACAGGGAGGTTATGGAGTGGTACAGGGTCAGGGCATATTTGTGTGTAGTTCTGCATTGGCACGTTCTAATGAGACAGGGAGGTTATGCAGTGTACAGGTTCAGGGCAGATTTTTGTTGAGTTCTGCAGTGGGACGTTCCAGTGAGACAGGGAGGTAATGGACGGGTACAGGTTCAGGGCATATTTGTTTGGAGTTCTGCATTGGTACTTTCCAGTGAGACAGGGAGGTTATGCAGGGTACAGGTTCAGGTCATATTTGAGTGGAGTTCGGCATTGGTGAGTTCCAGTGAGACAGGGAGGTTATGGAGGTGTACAGGTTCAGAGCATATTTGTGTGGAGTTCTGCATTGGTACGTTCCAGTGAGACAGGGTGGTTATGCAGGTGTACAGGTTCAGGGCAAATTTGTGTGGAGTTCTGCATTGGTAAGTTCCAGTGAGACAATGAGATTATGGGCGGGTACAGGTTCAGGGCATATTTCTGTGGAGTTCTGTATTGGTACGCTCCAGTGAGACAGGGAGATTATGGAGGGTACAGGTTCAGGGCATATTTTTGTGGAATGCTGCAGTGGGACGTTCCACTGAGACAGGGAGAATATGGACGGGTACATGTTCTGGGCATATTAGTGTGGAGTTCTGCATTGGTACGTTCCAGTGAGACAGGGTGGTTATGGAGGGGTACAGGTTCAGTGTATATTTGTGTGGTGTTCTGCAATGGTACGTTCCAGTGAGACAGGGAGGTTATGCAGGGTACAGGTTCAGGCATATTTGAGTGGAGTTAGGCATTGGTGCGTTCCAGTGAGACAGGGAGATTATGGACGGGTACAGTTTCAGGGCATATTTGTGTGGAGTTCTGCATTGGTACGTTCCAGTGAGACAGGGAGGTTATGCAGGGTACAGGTTCAGGGCATATTTGTGTGGAGTTCTGCAGTGGTACGTTCCATTGAGACAGGGAGTTTATGGACGGGTACAGTTTCAGGGCATATTTGTGTGGAGATCTGCATTGGTACTTTTCAGTGAGACAGGGTGGTTATGGAGGGGTACAGGTTCAGGGGATATTTGTGTGGTGTTCTGCAATGGTACGTTCCAGTGAGACAGGGAGGTTTTGCAGGGTACAGGTTCAGGGCATATTTGAGTGGAGATCGGCTTTGGTGCGTTCCAGGGAGACAGGGAGGTTATGGAGTGGTACAGGGTCAGGGCATATTTGTGTGTAGTTCTGCATTGGCACGTTCTAATGAGACAGGGAGGTTATGCAGTGTACAGGTTCAGGGCAGATTTTTGTTGAGTTCTGCAGTGGGACGTTCCAGTGAGACAGGGAGGTAATGGACGGGTACAGGTTCAGGGCATATTTGTTTGGAGTTCTGCATTGGTACTTTCCAGTGAGACAGGGAGGTTATGCAGGGTACAGCTTCAGGTCATATTTGAGTGGAGTTCGGCATTGGTGAGTTCCAGTGAGACAGGGAGGTTATGGAGGTGTACAGGTTCAGAGCATATTTGTGTGGAGTTCTGCATTGGTACGTTCCAGTGAGACAGGGTGGTTATGCAGGTGTACAGGTTCAGGGCAAATTTGTGTGGAGTTCTGCATTGGTAAGTTCCAGTGAGACAATGAGATTATGGGCGGGTACAGGTTCAGGGCATATTTCTGTGGAGTTCTGTATTGGTACGCTCCAGTGAGACAGGGAGATTATGGAGGGTACAGGTTCAGGGCATATTTTTGTGGAATGCTGCAGTGGGACGTTCCACTGAGACAGGGAGAATATGGACGGGTACATCTTCTGGGCATATTAGTGTGGAGTTCTGCATTGGTACGTTCCAGTGAGTCAGAGCGGTTATGGAGGGGTACAGGTTCAGGGCATATTTGTGTGGTGTTCTGCAGTGGTACGTTCGAGTGAGACAGGGAGGTTATGCAGGGTACAGGTTCAGGGCATATTTGTGTGTAGTTCTGCATTGGTACATTCCAGTGAGACCGGGAGGTTATGGAGGGTACAGCATCAGGGCATATTTTTGTTGAGTTCTGCATTGGTACGTTCCAGTGAGACAGGGAGTTTATGGAGGGGTACAGGTTCAGGGCATGTTTGTTTGGAGTTCTGCATTGGTACTTTCCAGTGTGACAGGGAGGTTATGGAGGGTACAGGTTCAATGCATATTTGTGTGGAGTTCTGCAGTGGGACGTTCCACTCAGACTGGGAGAATATGGACGGGAACATGTTCAGGGCATATTTGTGTGGAGTTCTGCATTGGTACGTTCCAGTGAGACAGGGCGGTTATTGCGGGGTACAGTTTCAGGGCATATTTGAGTGGAGTTCGGTATTGGTGAGTTCCAGTGAGAAAGGGAGGTTATGGAGGGGTACAGGTTCAGTGCATATTTGTGTGGAGTTCTGCATTGGTACGTTCCAGTGAGACAGGGAGTTTATGGAGGGTACAGGTTCTGGGCCTATTTGTGTGGTGTTCTGCAGTGGTACGTTCCAGTGAGAGAGGAAGGTTGTGAAGGGTACAGGTTCATGTCATATTTGTGTGGAGTTCTGCATTGGTATGTTCCAGTGAGACAGGGAGGTTATGGAGGGTACAGGTTCAGGGCATATTTGTGTGGAGTTCTGCATTGGTACGTTCCAGTGAGACAGGGTGTTTATGGAGGTGTGCAGGTTCAGGGCATATTTGTGTGGAGTTCAGTTTTGGTACGCTCCAGTGAGACAGGGAGGTTATGGAGGGTACAGGTTCAGGGCATATTTTTGTGGAATTCTGCAGTGGGACGTTCCACTGAGACAGGGAGAATATGGACGGGTACATGTTCAGGGCATATTTGTGTGGAGTTCTGCACTGGTACGTTCCAGTGAGACAGGGAGAATATGGACGGGTACATGTTCAGGGCATATTAGTGTGGAGGTCTGCATTGGTACGTTGCAGTGAGACAGAGCGTTTATGGAGTGGTACAGGTTCAGGGCATATTTGTGTGGTGTTCTGCAGTGGTACGTTCGAGTGAGACAAGGAGGTTATGCAGGGTACAGGTTCAGGGCATATTTGTGTGGAGTTCTGCAGTGGTGCGTTTCAGTGAGACAGGGAGGTTATGGACGGGTACAGTTTCAGGGCATATTTGTGTGGAGTTCTGCAATGGTACGTTCCAGTGAGACAGGGAGGTTATGCAGGGTACAGGTTCAGGGCATATTTGAGTGGAGTTCGGCATTGGTGCGTTCCAGTGAGACAGAGAGGTTATGGACGGGTACAGTTTCAGGGCATATTTGTGTGGAGTTCTGCATTGGTACGTACCAGTGAGACAGGGAGGATATGCAGGGTACAGGTTCAGGGCATATTTGTGTGGATTTCTGCAGTGGTACGATCCCGTGAGACAGGGTGGTTATGGAGGGGTACAGGTTCAGGGCATATTTGTGTGGTGTTCTGCAATGGTACGTTCCAGTGAGACAGGGAGTTTATGCAGGTTTCAGGTTCAATGCATATTTGTGTGGAGTTCTGCATTGGTACGTTCCAGTGAGACAGGGTGGTTATGGAGGGGTACAGGTTCAAGACATATTTGTGTGGTGTTCTGCAATGGTACGTTCCAGTGAGACAGGGAGGTTATGCAGGGTACAGGTTCAGGGCATATTTGTGTGGAGTTCTGCAGTGGTACGTTCCATTGAGACAGGGAGTTTATGGACGGGTACAGTTTCAGGGCATATTTGTGTGGAGATCTGCATTGATACTTTTCAGTGAGACAGGGTGGTTATGGAGGGGTACAGGTTCAGGGGATATTTGTGTGGTGTTCTGCAATGGTACGTTCCAGTGAGACAGGGAGGTTTTGCAGGGTACAGGTTCAGGGCATATTTGAGTGGAGATCGGCTTTGGTGCGTTCCAGGGAGACAGGGAGGTTATGGAGTGGTACAGGGTCAGGGCATATTTGAGTGTAGTTCTACATTGGCACGTTCTAATGAGACAGGGAGGTTATGCAGTGTACAGGTTCAGGGCATATTTGTGTGGAGTTCTGCACTGGTACGTTCCAGTGAGACAGGGAGGTTATGGATGGGTACAGTTTCAGGGCATATTTGTGTGTAGTTCCGCATTGGTACTTTCCAGTCAGACAGGGAGGTTATGGAGGGTACAGCATCAGGGCAGATTTTGTTGAGTTCTGCAGTGGGACGTTCCAGTGAGACAGGGAGGTAATGGACGGGTACAGGTTCAGGGCATATTTGTTTGGAGTTCTGCATTGGTACTTTCCAGTGAGACAGGGAGGTTATGCAGGGTACAGGTTCAGGTCATATTTGAGTGGAGTTCGGCATTGGTGAGTTCCAGTGAGACAGGGAGGTTATGGAGGTGTACAGGTTCAGAGCATATTTGTGTGGAGTTCGGCATTGGTACGTTCCAGTGAGACAGGGAGGTTATGGAGGGTACAGGTTCAGGGCATATTTGTGTGGAGTTCTGCATTGGTACGTTCCAGTGAGACAGGGTGGTTATGCAGGTGTACAGGTTCAGGGCAAATTTGTGTGGAGTTCTGCATTGGTAAGTTCCAGTGAGACAATGAGATTATGGGCGGGTACAGGTTCAGGGCATATTTCTGTGGAGTTCTGTATTGGTACGCTCCAGTGAGACAGGGAGATTATGGAGGGTACAGGTTCAGGGCATATTTTTGTGGAATGCTGCAGTGGGACGTTCCACTGAGACAGGGAGAATATGGACGGGTACATGTTCTGGGCATATTAGTGTGGAGTTCTGCATTGGTACGTTCCAGTGAGCCAGAGCGGTTATGGAGGGGTACAGGTTCAGGGCATATTTGTGTGGTGTTCTGCAGTGGTACGTTCGAGTGAGACAGGGAGGTTATGCAGGGTACAGGTTCAGGGCATATTTGTGTGGAGTTCTGCAGTGGCACGTTCCAGTGAGACAGGGAGGTTATGGACGGGCACAGTTTCAGGGCATATTTGTGTGGAGATCTGCATTGGTACGTTCCAGTGAGACAGGGTGGTTATGGAGGGTACAGGTTCAGGGCATATTTGTGTGGTGTTCTGCAATGGTACGTTCAAGTGAGACAGAGAGGTTATGCAGGGTACAGGTTCAGGCATATTTGAGTGGAGTTCTGCATTGGTACGTTCCAGTGAGCCAGAGCGGTTATGGAGGGGTACAGGTTCAGGGCATATTTGTGTGGTGTTCTGCAGTGGTACGTTCGAGTGAGACAGGGAGGTTATGCAGGGTACAGGTTCAGGGCATATTTGTGTGGAGTTCTGCAGTGGTACGTTCCAGTGAGACAGGGAGGTTATGGACGGGTACAGTTTCAGGGCATATTTGTGTGGAGATCTGCATTGTTACGTTCCAGTGAGACAGGGTGGTTATGGATGGTACAGGTTCAGGGCATATTTGTGTGGTGTTCTGCAATGGTACGTTCAAGTGAGACAGAGAGGTTATGCAGGGTACAGGTTCAGGCATATTTGAGTGGAGTTCGGCATTGGTGCGTTCCAGTGAGACAGAGAGGTTATGGATGGGTACAGTTTCAGGGCATATTTGTGTGGAGTTCTGCATTGGTACTTTCCAGTGAGAGAGGGTGGTTATGGAGGAGTACAGGGTCAGGCCATATTTGTGTGTTATACTGCATTGGCACGTTCTAATGAGACAGGGAGGTTATGCAGGGTACAGGTTCAGGGCATATTTGTGTGGAGTTCTGCAGTGGTACGTTCCAGTGAGACAGGGAGTTTATGGATGGGTACAGTTTCAGGGCATATTTGTGTGGAGTTCCGCATTGGTACCTTCCTGTCAGACAGGGAGGTTATGGAGGGTACAGGTTCATGGCAAATTTGTGTGGAGTTCTGCAGTGGGACGTTCCAGTCAGACAGGCAGGTTATGGACGGGTACAGGTTCAGGGCATATTTGTGTGGAGTTCTGCATTGGTACGTTCCAGTGAGACAGGGAAGTTATGGATGGGTGCAGGTTCAGGGCATATTTGTGTGGAGTTCTGCATTGGTACGTTCCAGTGAGACAGGGAGGTTATGGAGGGGTACAGGTTCAGGGCATATTTGTGTGTAGTTCTGCATTGGTACATTCCAGTGAGACCGGGAGGTTATGGAGGGTACAGCATCAGGGCATATTTATGTTGAGTTCTGCATTGGTACGTTCCAGTGAGACAGGGAGGTTATGGAGGGGTACAGGTTCAGGGCATGTTTGTTTGGAGTTCTGCATTGGTACTTTCCAGTGTGACAGGGAGGTTATGGAGGGTACAGGTTCAATGCATATTTGTGTGGAGTTCTGCAGTGGGACGTTCCACTCAGACTGGGAGAATATGGACGGGAACATGTTCAGGGCATATTTGTGTGGAGTTCTGCATTGGTACGTTCCAGTGAGACAGGGCGGTTATTGCGGGGTACAGGTTCAGTGCATATTTGTGTGGTGTTCTGCAGTGGTACATTCCAGTGAGACAGGGAGGTTATGCAGGGTACAGGTTCAGGGCATATTTGAGTGGAGTTCGGTATTGGTGAGTTCCAGTGAGAAAGGTAGGTTATGGAGGGGTACAGGTTCAGGGCATATTTGTGTGGAGTTCTGCATTGGTACGTTCCAGTGAGACAGGGAGTTTATGGAGGGTACAGGTTCTGGGCCTATTTGTGTGGTGTTCTGCAGTGGTACGTTCCAGTGAGAGAGGAAGGTTGTGAAGGGTACAGGTTCATGTCATATTTGTGTGGAGTTCTGCATTGGTATGTTCCAGTGAGACAGGGAGGTTATGGAGGGTACAGGTTCAGGGCATATTTGTGTGGAGTTCTGCATTGGTACGTTCCAGTGAGACAGGGTGTTTATGGATGTGTGCAGGTTCAGGGCATATTTGTATGGAGTTCAGTTTTGGTACGCTCCAGTGAGACAGGGAGGTTATGGAGGGTACAGGTTCAGGGCATATTTTTGTGGAATTCTGCAGTGGGACGTTCCACTGAGACAGGGAGAATATGGACGAGTACATGTTCAGGGCATATTTGTGTGGAGTTCTGCACTGGTACGTTCCAGTGAGACAGGGAGAATATGGACGGGTACATGTTCAGGGCATATTAGTGTGGAGGTCTGCATTGGTACGCTCCAGTGAGACAGAGCGTTTATGGAGGGGTACAGGTTCAGGGCATATTTGTGTGGTATTCTGCAGTGGTACGTTCGAGTGAGACAAGGAGGTTATGCAGGTTACAGGTTCAGGGCATATTTGTGTGGAGTTCTGCAGTGGTACGTTTCAGTGAGACAGGGAGGTTATGGACGGGTACAGTTTCAGGGCATATTTGTGTGGAGTTCTGCAATGTTACGTTCCAGTGAGACAGGGAGGTTATGCAGGGTACAGGTTCAGGGCATATTTGAGTGGAGTTCAGCATTGGTGCGTTCCAGTGAGACAGAGAGGTTATGGACGGGTACAGTTTCAGGGCATATTTGTGTGGAGTTCTGCATTGGTACGTACCAGTGAGACAGGGAGGATATGCAGGGTACAGGTTCAGGGCATATTTGTGTGGATTTCTGCAGTGGTACGATCCCGTGAGACAGGGAGGTTATGGACGGGTACAGTTTCAGGGCATATTTGTGTAGAGTTCTGCATTGGTACGTTCCAGTGAGACAGGGTGGTTATGGAGGGGTACAGGTTCAGGGCATATTTGTGTGGTGTTCTGCAATGGTACGTTCCAGTGAGACAGGGAGTTTATGCAGGTTTCAGGTTCAATGCATATTTGTGTGGAGTTCTGCATTGGTACGTTCCAGTGAGACAGGGTGGTTATGGAGGGGTACAGGTTCAAGACATATTTGTGTGGTGTTCTGCAATGGTACGTTCCAGTGAGACAGGGAGGTTATGCAGGGTACAGGTTCAGGCATATTTGAGTGGAGTTCGGCATTGGTGCGTTCCAGTGAGACAGGGAGGTTATGGACGGGTATAGTTTCAGGGCATATTTGTGTGGTGTTCTGCATTGGTACGTTCCAGTGAGACAGGGAGGTTATGCAGGGTACAGGTTCAGGGGATATTTGTGTGTAATTCTGCAGTGGTACGTTCCATTGAGATAGGGTGGTTATGGAGGGGTACAGGTTCAGGGGATATTTGTGTGGTGTTCGGCAATGGTACGTTCCAGTGAGACAGGGAGGTTATGCAGGGTACAGGTTCAGGGCATATTTGAGTGGAGATCGGCATTGGTGCGTTCCAGGGAGACAGGGAGGTTATGCAGGGTACAGGTTCAGGGCATATTTGTGTGGAGTTCTGCAGTGGTACGTTCCAGTGAGACAGGGAGGTTATGGATGGGTACAGTTTCAGGGCATATTTGTGTGTAGTTCCGCATTGGAACTTTCCAGTCAGACAGGGAGTTTATGGAGGGTACAGGTTCAGGGCATATTTGTGTGGAGTTCTGCAGTGGTACGTTCCAGTGAGACAGGGAGGTTACGGATGGGTACAGTTTCTGGGCATATTTGTGTGTAGTTCCGCATTGGTACTTTCCAGTCAGACAGGGAGTTTATGGAGGGTACAGGTTTATGGCAAATTTCAGTGGAGTTCTGCAGTGGGACGTTCCAGTGTGCCAGGGAGGTTATGGACGGGTACAGGTTCAGGGCATATTTGTGTGGAGTTCTGCATTGGTACGTTCCAGTGAGACCGGGAGGTTATGGAGGGTACAGCATCAGGGCATATTTTTGTTGAGTTCTGCAGTGGTACGTTCCAGTGAGACAGGGAGGTAATGGACGGGTACAGGTTCAGGGCATATTTGTTTGGAGTTCTGCATTGGTACTTTCCAGTGAGCCAGGGCGGTTATTGCGGGGTACAGGTTCAGTGCATATTTGTGTGGTGTTCTGCAGTGGTACGTTCCAGTGAGAGAGGGAGGTTATGCAGGGTACAGGTTCAGGTCATATTTGTGTGGAGTTCTGCATTGGTATGTTCCAGTGAGACAGGGAGGTTATGGAGGGTACAGGTTCAGGGCATATTTGTGTGGAGTTCTGCATTGGTACGTTCCAGTGAGACAGGGTGTTCATGGAGGTGTACAGGTTCAGGGCATATTTGTGTGGAGTTCTGTATTGGTACGCTCCAGTGAGACAGGGAGTTTATGGAGGGTACAGGTTCAGGGCATATTTGTGTGGAGTTCTGCATTGGTACGTTCCAGTGAGACAGGGTGGTTATGGAGGGGTACAGGTTCAGGGCATATTTGTGTGGTGTTCTGCAATGGTACGTTCCAGTGAGACAGGGAGTTTATGCAGGTTTCAGGTTCAATGCATATTTGTGTGGAGTTCTGCATTGGTACGTTCCAGTGAGACAGGGTGGTTATGGAGGGGTACAGGTTCAAGACATATTTGTGTGGTGTTCTGCAATGGTACGTTCCAGTGAGACAGGGAGGTTATGCAGGGTACAGGTTCAGGCATATTTGAGTGGAGTTCGGCATTGGTGCGTTCCAGTGAGACAGGGAGGTTATGGACGGGTATAGTTTCAGGGCATATTTGTGTGGTGTTCTGCATTGGTAGGTTCCAGTGAGACAGGGAGGTTATGCAGGGTACAGGTTCAGGGGATATTTGTGTGTAATTCTGCAGTGGTACGTTCCATTGAGATAGGGTGGTTATGGAGGGGTACAGGTTCAGGGGATATTTGTGTGGTGTTCGGCAATGGTACGTTCCAGTGAGACAGGGAGGTTATGCAGGGTACAGGTTCAGGGCATATTTGAGTGGAGATCGGCATTGGTGCGTTCCAGGGAGACAGGGAGGTTATGCAGGGTACAGGTTCAGGGCATATTTGTGTGGAGTTCTGCAGTGGTACGTTCCAGTGAGACAGGGAGGTTATGGATGGGTACAGTTTCAGGGCATATTTGTGTGTAGTTCCGCATTGGAACTTTCCAGTCAGACAGGGAGTTTATGGAGGGTACAGGTTCAGGGCATATTTGTGTGGAGTTCTGCAGTGGTACGTTCCAGTGAGACAGGGAGGTTATGGATGGGTACAGTTTCAGGGCATATTTGTGTGTAGTTCCGCATTGGAACTTTCCAGTCAGACAGGGAGTTTATGGAGGGTACAGGTTCAGGGCATATTTGTGTGGAGTTCTGCAGTGGTACGTTCCAGTGAGACAGGGAGGTTACGGATGGGTACAGTTTCTGGGCATATTTGTGTGTAGTTCCGCATTGGTACTTTCCAGTCAGACAGGGAGTTTATGGAGGGTACAGGTTTATGGCAAATTTCAGTGGAGTACTGCAGTGGGACGTTCCAGTGAGACAGGGAGGTTATGGACGGGTACAGGTTCAGGGCATATTTGTGTGGAGTTCTGCATTGGTACGTTCCAGTGAGACCGGGAGGTTATGGAGGGTACAGCATCAGGGCATATTTTTGTTGAGTTCTGCAGTGGTACGTTCCAGTGAGACAGGGAGGTAATGGACGGGTACAGGTTCAGGGCATATTTGTTTGGAGTTCTGCATTGGTACTTTCCAGTGAGACAGGGAGGTTATGGAGGGTACAGGTTCAATGCATATTTGTGTGGAGTTCTGCAGTGGGACGTTCCACTGAGACTGGGAGAATATGGACGGGTACATGTTCAGGGCATATTTGTGTGGAGTTCTGCATTGGTACGTTCCAGTGACCCAGGGCGGTTATTGCTGGGTACTGGTTCAGTGCATATTTGTGTGGTGTTCTGCAGTGGTACGTTCCAGTGAGAGAGGGAGGTTATGCAGGGTACAGGTTCAGGTCATATTTGTGTGGAGTTCTGCATTGGTATGTTCCAGTGAGACAGGGAGGTTATGGAGGGTACAGGTTCAGGGCATATTTGTGTGGAGTTCTGCATTGGTACGTTCCAGTGAGACAGGGTGTTTATGGAGGTGTACAGGTTCAGGGCATATTTGTGTGGAGTTCTGTATTGGTACGCTCCAGTGAGACAGGGAGTTTATGGAGGGTACAGGTTCAGGGCATATTTTTGTGGAATTCTGCAGTGGGACGTTCCACTGAGACAGGGAGAATATGGACGGGTACATGTTCAGGGCATATTTGTGTGGAGTTCTGCAGTGGTACATTCCAGTGAGACAGGGAGAATATGGACGGGTACATGTTCAGGGCATATTAGTGTGGAGTTCTGCATTGGTACGTTCCAGTGAGACAGAGCGGTTATGGAGGGGTACAGGTTCAGGGCATATTTGTGTGGTGTTCTGCAGTGGTACGTTCGAGTGAGACAAGGAGGTTATGCAGGGTACAGGTTCAGGGCATATTTGTGTGGAGTTCTGCAGTGGTACGTTCAGAGAGACAGGGAGGTTATGGACGGGTACAGTTTCAGGGCATATTTGTGTGGAGTTCTGCAATGGTACGTTCCAGTGAGACAGGGAGGTTATGCAGGGTACAGGTTCAGGGCATATTTGAGTGGTGTTCGGAATTGGTGCGTTCCAGTGAGACAGAGAGGTTATGGACGGGTACAGTTTCAGGGCATATTTGTGTGGAGTTCTGCATTGGTACGTTCCAGTGAGACAAGGTGGTTATGGAGGGGTACAGGTTCAGGGCATATTTGAGTGGAGTTCGGCATTGGTGCGTTCCAGTGAGACAGGGAGGTTATGGACGGGTATAGTTTCAGGGCATATTTGTGTGGTGTTCTGCATTGGTACGTTCCAGTGAGACAATAAGGTTATGCAGGGTACAGGTTCAGGGGATATTTGTGTGTAATTCTGCAGTGGTACGTTCCATTGAGATAGGGTGGTTATGGAGGGGTACAGGTTCAGGGGATATTTGTGTGGTGTTCGGCAATGGTACGTTCCAGTGAGACAGGGAGGTTATGCAGGGTACAGGTTCAGGGCATATTTGAGTGGAGATCGGCATTGGTGCGTTCCAGGGAGACAGGGAGGTTATGCAGGGTACAGGTTCAGGGCATATTTGTGTGGAGTTCTGCAGTGGTACGTTCCAGTGAGACAGGGAGGTTATGGATGGGTACAGTTTCAGGGCATATTTGTGTGTAGTTCCGCATTGGAACTTTCCAGTCAGACAGGGAGTTTATGGAGGGTACAGGTTCAGGGCATATTTGTGTGGAGTTCTGCAGTGGTACGTTCCAGTGAGACAGGGAGGTTATGGATGGGTACAGTTTCAGGGCATATTTGTGTGTAGTTCCGCATTGGAACTTTCCAGTCAGACAGGGAGTTTATGGAGGGTACAGGTTCAGGGCATATTTGTGTGGAGTTCTGCAGTGGTACGTTCCAGTGAGACAGGGAGGTAATGGACGGGTACAGGTTCAGGGCATATTTGTTTGGAGTTCTGCATTGGTACTTTCCAGTGAGACAGGGAGGTTATGGAGGGTACAGGTTCAATGCATATTTGTGTGGAGTTCTGCAGTGGGACGTTCCACTGAGACTGGGAGAATATGGACGGGTACATGTTCAGGGCATATTTGTGTGGAGTTCTGCATTGGTACGTTCCAGTGAGCCAGGGCGGTTATTGCGGGGTACAGGTTCAGTGCATATTTGTGTGGTGTTCTGCTGTGGTACGTTCCAGTGAGAGAGGGAGGTTATGCAGGGTACAGGTTCAGGTCATATTTGTGTGGAGTTCTGCATTGGTATGTTCCAGTGAGACAGGGAGGTTATGGAGGGTACAGGTTCAGGGCATATTTGTGTGGAGTTCTGCATTGGTACGTTCCAGTGAGACAGGGTGTTTATGGAGGTGTACAGGTTCAGGGCATATTTGTGTGGAGTTCTGTATTAGTACGCTCCAGTGAGACAGGGAGTTTATGGAGGGTACAGGTTCAGGGCATATTTGTGTGGAGTTCTGCATTGGTATGTTCCAGTGAGACAGGGTGGTTATGGAGGGGTACAGGTTCAGGGCATATTTGTGTGGTGTTCTGCAATGGTACGTTCCAGTGAGACAGGGAGTTTATGCAGGTTTCAGGTTCAATGCATATTTGTGTGGAGTTCTGCATTGGTACGTTCCAGTGAGACAGGGTGGTTATGGAGGGGTACAGGTTCAAGACATATTTGTGTGGTGTTCTGCAATGGTACGTTCCAGTGAGACAGGGAGGTTATGCAGGGTACAGGTTCAGGCATATTTGAGTGGAGTTCGGCATTGGTGCGTTCCAGTGAGACAGGGAGGTTATGGACGGGTATAGTTTCAGGGCATATTTGTGTGGTGTTCTGCATTGGTACGTTCCAGTGAGACAGGGAGGTTATGCAGGGTACAGGTTCAGGGGATATTTGTGTGTAATTCTGCAGTGGTACGTTCCATTGAGATAGGGTGGTTATGGAGGGGTACAGGTTCAGGGGATATTTGTGTGGTGTTCGGCAATGGTACGTTCCAGTGAGACAGGGAGGTTATGCAGGGTACAGGTTCAGGGCATATTTGAGTGGAGATCGGCATTGGTGCGTTCCAGGGAGACAGGGAGGTTATGCAGGGTACAGGTTCAGGGCATATTTGTGTGGAGTTCTGCAGTGGTACGTTCCAGTGAGACAGGGAGGTTATGGATGGGTACAGTTTCAGGGCATATTTGTGTGTAGTTCCGCATTGGAACTTTCCAGTCAGACAGGGAGTTTATGGAGGGTACAGGTTCAGGGCATATTTGTGTGGAGTTCTGCAGTGGTACGTTCCAGTGAGACAGGGAGGTTATGGATGGGTACAGTTTCAGGGCATATTTGTGTGTAGTACCGCATTGGAACTTTCCAGTCAGACAGGGAGTTTATGGAGGGTACAGGTTCAGGGCATATTTGTGTGGAGTTCTGCAGTGGTACGTTCCAGTGAGACAGGGAGGTTACGGATGGGTACAGTTTCTGGGCATATTTGTGTGTAGTTCCGCATTGGTACTTTCCAGTCAGACAGGGAGTTTATGGAGGGTACAGGTTTATGGCAAATTTCAGTGGAGTTCTGCAGTGGGACGTTCCAGTGAGACAGGGAGGTTATGGACGGGTACAGGTTCAGGGCATATTTGTGTGGAGTTCTGCATTGGTACGTTCCAGTGAGACCGGGAGGTTATGGAGGGTACAGCATCAGGGCGTATTTTTGTTGAGTTCTGCAGTGGTACGTTCCAGTGAGACAGGGAGGTAATGGACGGGTACAGGTTCAGGGCATATTTGTTTGGAGTTCTGCATTGGTACTTTCCAGTGAGACAGGGAGGTTATGGAGGGTACAGGTTCAATGCATATTTGTGTGGAGTTCTGCAGTGGGACGTTCCACTGAGACTGGGAGAATATGGACGGGTACATGTTCAGGGCATATTTGTGTGGAGTTCTGCATTGGTACGTTCCAGTGAGCCAGGGCGGTTATTGCGGGGTACAGGTTCAGTGCATATTTGTGTGGTGTTCTGCAGTGGTACGTTCCAGTGAGAGAGGGAGGTTATGCAGGGTACAGGTTCAGGTCATATTTGTGTGGAGTTCTGCATTGGTATGTTCCAGTGAGACAGGGAGGTTATGGAGGGTACAGGTTCAGGGCATATTTGTGTGGAGTTCTGCATTGGTACGTTCCAGTGAGACAGGGTGTTTATGGAGGTGTACAGGTTCAGGGCATATTTGTGTGGAGTTCTGTATTGGTACGCTCCAGTGAGACAGGGAGTTTATGGAGGGTACAGGTTCAGGGCATATTTTTGTGGAATTCTGCAGTGGGACGTTCCACTGAGACAGGGAGAATATGGACGGGTACATGTTCAGGGCATATTTGTGTGGAGTTCTGCAGTGGTACATTCCAGTGAGACAGGGAGAATATGGACGGGTACATGTTCAGGGCATATTAGTGTGGAGTTCTGCATTGGTACGTTCCAGTGAGACAGAGCGGTTATGGAGGGGTACAGGTTCAGGGCATATTTGTGTGGTGTTCTGCAGTGGTACGTTCGAGTGAGACAAGGAGGTTATGCAGGGTACAGGTTCAGGGCATATTTGTGTGGAGTTCTGCAGTGGTACGTTCAGAGAGACAGGGAGGTTATGGACGGGTACAGTTTCAGGGCATATTTGTGTGGAGTTCTGCAATGGTACGTTCCAGTGAGACAGGGAGGTTATGCAGGGTACAGGTTCAGGGCATATTTGAGTGGAGTTCGGCATTGGTGCGTTCCAGTGAGACAGAGAGGTTATGGACGGGTACAGTTTCAGGGCATATTTGTGTGGAGTTCTGCATTGGTACGTTCCAGTGAGACAAGGTGGTTATGGAGGGGTACAGGTTCAGGGCATATTTGTGTGGAGTTCTGCAGTGGTACGTTCCAGTGAGACAGGGAGAATATGGACGGGTACATGTTCAGGGCATATTAGTGTGGAGTTCTGCATTGGTACGTTCCAGTGAGACAAGGTGGTTATGGAGGGGTACAGGTTCAGGGCATATTTGTGTGGTGTTCTGCAATGGTACGTTCCACTGAGACAGGGAGGTTATGCAGCGTACAGGTTCAGGCATATTTGAGTGGAGCTCGGCATTGGTGCGTTCCAGTGAGACAGGGAGGTTATGGACGGGTATAGTTTCAGGGCATATTTGTGTGGAGTTCTGCATTGGTACGTTCCAGTGAGACAAGGTGGTTATTGAGGGGTACAGGTTCAGGGCATATTTGTGTGGAGTTCTGCACTGGTACGTTCCAGTGAGACAGGGAGAATATGGACGGGTACAGTTTCAGGGCATATTTGTGTGGAGTTCTGCAGTGGGACGTTCACTGAGACAGGGACAATATGGACGGGTATATGTTCAGGGCATATTTGTGTGGAGTTCTGCAGTGGTACGTTTCAGTGAGACAGGGAGAATATGGACGGGTACATGTTAAGGGCATATTAGTGTGGAGTTCTGCATTGGTACGTTCCAGTGAGACAGAGCGGTTATGGAGGGGTACAGGTTCAGGGCATATTTGTGTGGTGTTCTGCAGAGGTACGTTCGAGTGAGACAAGGAGGTTATGCAGGGTACAGGTTCAGGGCATATTTGTGTGGAGTTCGGCATTGGTGCGTTCCAGTGAGACAGAGAGGTTATGGACGGGTACAGTTTCAGGGCATATTTGTGTGGAGTTCTGCATTGGTACGTTCCAGTGAGACAAGGTGGTTATGGAGGGGTACAGGTTCAGGGCATATTTGTGTGGAGTTCTGCATTGGTATTTTCCAGTCAGACAGGGAAGCTATGGAGGGGTACAGGTTCAGGACATATTTGTGTGGAGTTCTGCATTGGTACGTTCCACTGAGACAGGGAGGTTATCGAGAGGTACAGGTTCAGTGCATATTTGTGTGGTGTTCTGCAGTGGTACGTTCCAGTGAGAGTGGGAGGTTATGCAGGGTACATATTCAGGGCATATTTGTGTGGAGTTCTGCATTGGTACGTTCCAGTGAGACAGGGTGTTTATGGAGGTGTACAGGTTCAGGGCATATTTGTGTGGAGTTCTGTATTGGTACGCTCCAGTGAGACCGGGAGAATATGGACGGGTACAGGTTCAGGGCATATTTGTGTGTAGTTCTGCATTGGTACATTCCAGTGAGACCGGGAGGTTATGGAGGGTACAGCATCAGGGCATATTTATGTTGAGTTCTGCATTGGTACGTTCCAGTGAGACAGGGAGGTTATGGAGGGGTACAGGTTCAGGGCATGTTTGTTTGGAGTTCTGCATTGGTACTTTCCAGTGTGACAGGGAGGTTATGGAGGGTACAGGTTCAATGCATATTTGTGTGGAGTTCTGCAGTGGGACGTTCCACTCAGACTGGGAGAATATGGACGGGAACATGATCAGGGCATATTTGTGTGGAGTTCTGCATTGGTACGTTCCAGTGAGACAGGGCGGTTATTGCGGGGTACAGGTTCAGTGCATATTTGTGTGGTGTTCTGCAGTGGTACATTCCAGTGAGACAGGGAGGTTATGCAGGGTACAGGTTCAGGGCATATTTGAGTGGAGTTCGGTATTGGTGAGTTCCAGTGAGAAAGGTAGGTTATGGAGGGGTACAGGTTCAGGGCATATTTGTGTGGAGTTCTGCATTGGTACGTTCCAGTGAGACAGGGAGTTTATGGAGGGTACAGGTTCTGGGCCTATTTGTGTGGTGTTCTGCAGTGGTACGTTCCAGTGAGAGAGGAAGGTTGTGAAGGGTACAGGTTCATGTCATATTTGTGTGGAGTTCTGCATTGGTATGTTCCAGTGAGACAGGGAGGTTATGGAGGGTACAGGTTCAGGGCATATTTGTGTGGAGATCTGCATTGGTACGTTCCAGTGAGACAGGGTGGTTATGGAGGGTACAGGTTCAGGGCATATTTGTGTGGTGTTCTGCAATGGTACGTTCAAGTGAGACAGAGAGGTTATGCAGGGTACAGGTTCAGGCATATTTGAGTGGAGTTCGGCATTGGTGCGTTCCAGTGAGACAGAGAGGTTATGGATGGGTACAGTTTCAGGGCATATTTGTGTGGAGTTCTGCATTGGTACTTTCCAGTGAGAGAGGGTGGTTATGGAGGAGTACAGGGTCAGGCCATATTTGTGTGTTATTCTGCATTGGCACGTTCTAATGAGACAGGGAGGTTATGCAGGGTACATGTTCAGGGCATATTTGTGTGGAGTTCTGCAGTGGTACGTTCCAGTGAGACAGGGAGTTTATGGATGGGTACAGTTTCAGGGCATATTTGTGTGGAGTTCCGCATTGGTACCTTCCTGTCAGACAGGGAGGTTATGGAGGGTACAGGTTCATGGCAAATTTGTGTGGAGTTCTGCAGTGGGACGTTCCAGTCAGACAGGCAGGTTATGGACGGGTACAGGTTCAGGGCATATTTGTGTGGAGTTCTGCATTGGTACGTTCCAGTGAGACAGGGAAGTTATGGATGGGTGCAGGTTCAGGGCATATTTGTGTGGAGTTCTGCATTGGTACGTTCCAGTGAGACAGGGAGGTTATGGAGGGGTACAGGTTCAGGGCATATTTGTGTGTAGTTCTGCATTGGTACATTCCAGTGAGACCGGGAGGTTATGGAGGGTACAGCATCAGGGCATATTTATGCTGAGTTCTGCATTGGTACGTTCCAGTGAGACAGGGAGGTTATGGAGGGGTACAGGTTCAGGGCATGTTTGTTTGGAGTTCTGCATTGGTACTTTCCAGTGTGACAGGGAGGTTATGGAGGGTACAGGTTCAATGCATATTTGTGTGGAGTTCTGCAGTGGGACGTTCCACTCAGACTGGGAGAATATGGACGGGAACATGTTCAGGGCATATTTGTGTGGAGTTCTGCATTGGTACGTTCCAGTGAGACAGGGCGGTTATTGCGGGGTACAGGTTCAGTGCATATTTGTGTGGTGTTCTGCAGTGGTACATTCCAGTGAGACAGGGAGGTTATGCAGGGTACAGGTTCAGGGCATATTTGAGTGGAGTTCGGTATTGGTGAGTTCCAGTGAGAAAGGTAGGTTATGGAGGGGTACAGGTTCAGGGCATATTTGTGTGGTGTTCTGCATTGGTACGTTCCAGTGAGACAGGGAGTTTATGGAGGGTACAGGTTCTGGGCCTATTTGTGTGGTGTTCTGCAGTGGTACGTTCCAGTGAGAGAGGAAGGTTGTGAAGGGTACAGGTTCATGTCATATTTGTGTGGAGTTCTGCATTGGTATGTTCCAGTGAGACAGGGAGGTTATGGAGGGTACAGGTTCAGGGCATATTTGTGTGGAGTTCTGCATTGGTACGTTCCAGTGAGACAGGGTGTTTATGGATGTGTGCAGGTTCAGGGCATATTTGTATGGAGTTCAGTTTTGGTACGCTCCAGTGAGACAGGGAGGTTATGGAGGGTACAGGTTCAGGGCATATTTTTGTGGAATTCTGCAGTGGGACGTTCCACTGAGACAGGGAGAATATGGACGAGTACATGTTCAGGGCATATTTGTGTGGAGTTCTGCACTGGTACGTTCCAGTGAGACAGGGAGAATATGGACGGGTACATGTTCAGGGCATATTAGTGTGGAGGTCTGCATTGGTACGTTCCAGTGAGACAGAGCGTTTATGGAGGGGTACAGGTTCAGGGCATATTTGTGTGGTATTCTGCAGTGGTACGTTCGAGTGAGACAAGGAGGTTATGCAGGGTACAGGTTCAGGGCATATTTGTGTGGAGTTCTGCAGTGGTACGTTTC
Organism: Hemitrygon akajei; assembly: GCF_048418815.1. Lineage (NCBI taxonomy): Eukaryota > Metazoa > Chordata > Chondrichthyes > Myliobatiformes > Dasyatidae > Hemitrygon > Hemitrygon akajei. Next base: position 913,832 of record NW_027332021.1, on the reverse strand, counting down.
AGTGAGACAGGGAGGTTATGGACGGGTACAGTTTCAGGGCATATTTGTGTGGAGTTCTGCAATGGTACGTTCCAGTGAGACAGGGAGGTTATGCAGGGTACAGGTTCAGGGCATATTTGAGTGGAGTTCGGCATTGGTGCGTTCCAGTGAGACAGAGAGGTTATGGACGGGTACAGTTTCAGGGCATATTTGTGTGGAGTTCTGCATTGGTACGTACCAGTGAGACAGGGAGGATATGCAGGGTACAGGTTCAGTGCATATTTGTGTGGATTTCTGCAGTGGTACGATCCCGTGAGACAGGGAGGTTATGGACGGGTACAGTTTCAGGGCATATTTGTGTAGAGTTCTGCATTGGTACGTTCCAGTGAGACAGGGTGGTTATGGAGGGGTACAGGTTCAGGGCATATTTGTGTGGTGTTCTGCAATGGTACGTTCCAGTGAGACAGGGAGTTTATGCAGGTTTCAGGTTCAATGCATATTTGTGTGGATTTCTGCATTGGTACGTTCCAGTGAGACAGGGTGGTTATGGACGGGTACAGGTTCAAGACATATTTGTGTGGTGTTCTGCAATGGTACGTTCCAGTGAGACAGGGAGGTTATGCAGGGTACAGGTTCAGGCATATTTGAGTGGAGTTCGGCATTGGTGCGTTCCAGTGAGACAGGGAGGTTATGGACGGGTATAGTTTCAGGGCATATTTGTGTGGTGTTCTGCATTGGTACGTTCCAGTGAGACAGGGAGGTTATGCAGGGTACAGGTTCAGGGGATATTTGTGTGTAATTCTGCAGTGGTACGTTCCATTGAGATAGGGTGGTTATGGAGGGGTACAGGTTCAGGGGATATTTGTGTGGTGTTCGGCAATGGTACGTTCCAGTGAGACAGGGAGGTTATGCAGGGTACAGGTTCAGGGCATATTTGAGTGGAGATCGGCATTGGTGCGTTCCAGGGAGACAGGGAGGTTATGCAGGGTACAGGTTCAGGGCATATTTGTGTGGAGTTCTGCAGTGGTACGTTCCAGTGAGACAGGGAGGTTATGGATGGGTACAGTTTCAGGGCATATTTGTGTGTAGTTCCGCATTGGAACTTTCCAGTCAGACAGGGAGTTTATGGAGGGTACAGGTTCAGGGCATATTTGTGTGGAGTTCTGCAGTGGTACGTTCCAGTGAGACAGGGAGGTTACGGATGGGTACAGTTTCTGGGCATATTTGTGTGTAGTTCCGCATTGGTACTTTCCAGTCAGACAGGGAGTTTATGGAGGGTACAGGTTTATGGCAAATTTCAGTGGAGTTCTACAGTGGGACGTTCCAGTGTGCCAGGGAGGTTATGGACGGGTACAGGTTCAGGGCATATTTGTGTGGAGTTCTGCATTGGTACGTTCCAGTGAGACCGGGAGGTTATGGAGGGTACAGCATCAGGGCATATTTTTGTTGAGTTCTGCAGTGGTACGTTCCAGTGAGACAGGGAGGTAATGGACGGGTACAGGTTCAGGGCATATTTGTTTGGAGTTCTGCATTGGTACTTTCCAGTGAGACAGGGAGGTTATGGAGGGTACAGGTTCAATGCATATTTGTGTGGAGTTCTGCAGTGGGACGTTCCACTGAGACTGGGAGAATATGGACGGGTACATGTTCAGGGCATATTTGTGTGGAGTTCTGCATTGGTAAGTTCCAGTGAGCCAGGGCGGTTATTGCGGGGTACAGGTTCAGTGCATATTTGTGTGGTGTTCTGCAGTGGTACGTTCCAGTGAGAGAGGGAGGTTATGCAGGGTACAGGTTCAGGTCATATTTGTGTGGAGTTCTGCATTGGTATGTTCCAGTGAGACAGGGAGGTTATGGAGGGTACAGGTTCAGGACATATTTGTGTGGAGTTCTGCATTGGTACGTTCCAGTGAGACAGGGTGTTTATGGAGGTGTACAGGTTCAGGGCATATTTGTGTGGAGTTCTGTATTGGTACGCTCCAGTGAGACAGGGAGTTTATGGAGGGTACAGGTTCAGGGCATATTTGTGTGGAGTTCTGCATTGGTACGTTCCAGTGAGACAGGGTGGTTATGGAGGGGTACAGGTTCAAGACATATTTGTGTGGTGTTCTGCAATGGTACGTTCCAGTGAGACAGGGAGGTTATGCAGCGTACAGGTTCAGGCATATTTGAGTGGAGTTCGGCATTGGTGCGTTCCAGTGAGACAGGGAGGTTATGGACGGGTATAGTTTCAGGGCATATTTGTGTGGTGTTCTGCATTGGTACGTTCCAGTGAGACAGGGAGGTTATGCAGGGTACAGGTTCAGGGGATATTTGTGTGTAATTCTGCAGTGGTACGTTCCATTGAGATAGGGTGGTTATGGAGGGGTACAGGTTCAGGGGATATTTGTGTGGTGTTCGGCAATGGTACGTTCCAGTGAGACAGGGAGGTTATGCAGGGTACAGGTTCAGGGCATATTTGAGTGGAGATCGGCATTGGTGCGTTCCAGTCAGACAGGGAGTTTATGGAGGGTACAGGTTCAGGGCATATTTGTGTGGAGTTCTGCAGTGGTACGTTCCAGTGAGACAGGGAGGTAATGGACGGGTACAGGTTCAGGGCATATTTGTTTGGAGTTCTGCATTGGTACTTTCCAGTGAGACAGGGAGGTTATGGAGGGTACAGGTTCAATGCATATTTGTGTGGAGTTCTGCAGTGGGACGTTCCACTGAGACTGGGAGAATATGGACGGGTACATGTTCAGGGCATATTTGTGTGGAGTACTGCATTGGAACGTTCCAGTGAGCCAGGGCGGTTATTGCGGGGTACAGGTTCAGTGCATATTTGTGTGGTGTTCTGCAGTGGTACGTTCCAGTGAGAGAGGGAGGTTATGCAGGGTACAGGTTCAGGTCATATTTGTGTGGAGTTCTGCATTGGTATGTTCCAGTGAGACAGGGAGGTTATGGAGGGTACAGGTTCAGGGCATATTTGTGTGGAGTTCTGCATTGGTACGTTCCAGTGAGACAGGGTGTTTATGGAGGTGTACAGGTTCAGGGCATATTTGTGTGGAGTTCTGTATTGGTACGCTCCAGTGAGACAGGGAGTTTATGGAGGGTACAGGTTCAGGGCATATTTGTGTGGAGTTCTGCATTGGTACGTTCCAGTGAGACAGGGTGGTTATGGAGGGGTACAGGTTCAGGGCATATTTGTGTGGTGTTCTGCAATGGTACGTTCCAGTGAGACAGGGAGTTTATGCAGGTTTCAGGTTCAATGCATATTTGTGTGGAGTTCTGCATTGGTACGTTCCAGTGAGACAGGGTGGTAATGGAGGGGTACAGGTTCAAGACATATTTGTGTGGTGTTCTGCAATGGTACGTTCCAGTGAGACAGGGAGGTTATGCAGGGTACAGGTTCAGGCATATTTGAGTGGAGTTCGGCATTGGTGCGTTCCAGTGAGACAGGGAGGTTATGGACGGGTATAGTTTCAGGGCATATTTGTGTGGTGTTCTGCATTGGTACGTTCCAGTGAGACAGGGAGGTTATGCAGGGTACAGGTTCAGGGGATATTTGTGTGTAATTCTGCAGTGGTACGTTCCATTGAGATAGGGTGGTTATGGAGGGGTACAGGTTCAGGGGATATTTGTGTGGTGTTCGGCAATGGTACGTTCCAGTGAGACAGGGAGGTTATGCAGGGTACAGGTTCAGGGCATATTTGAGTGGAGATCGGCATTGGTGCGTTCCAGGGAGACAGGGAGGTTATGCAGGGTACAGGTTCAGGGCATATTTGTGTGGATTTCTGCAGTGGTACGATCCCGTGAGACAGGGAGGTTATGGACGGGTACAGTTTCAGGGCATATTTGTGTAGAGTTCTGCATTGGTACGTTCCAGTGAGACAGGGTGGTTATGGAGGGGTACAGGTTCAGGGCATATTTGTGTGGTGTTCTGCAATGGTACGTTCCAGTGAGACAGGGAGTTTATGCAGGTTTCAGGTTCAATGCATATTTGTGTGGAGTTCTGCATTGGTACGTTCCAGTGAGACAGGGTGGTTATGGACGGGTACAGGTTCAAGACATATTTGTGTGGTGTTCTGCAATGGTACGTTCCAGTGAGACAGGGAGGTTATGCAGGGTACAGGTTCAGGCATATTGAGTGGAGTTCGGCATTGGTGCGTTCCAGTGAGACAGGGAGGTTATGGACGGGTATAGTTTCAGGGCATATTTGTGTGGTGTTCTGCATTGGTACGTTCCAGTGAGACAGGGAGGTTATGCAGGGTACAGGTTCAGGGGATATTTGTGTGTAATTCTGCAGTGGTACGTTCCATTGAGATAGGGTGGTTATGGAGGGGTACAGGTTCAGGGGATATTTGTGTGGTGTTCGGCAATGGTACGTTCCAGTGAGACAGGGAGGTTATGCAGGGTACAGGTTCAGGGCATATTTGAGTGGAGATCGGCATTGGTGCGTTCCAGGGAGACAGGGAGGTTATGCAGGGTACAGGTTCAGGGCATATTTGTGTGGAGTTCTGCAGTGGTACGTTCCAGTGAGACAGGGAGGTTATGGATGGGTACAGTTTCAGGGCATATTTGTGTGTAGTTCCGCATTGGAACTTTCCAGTCAGACAGGGAGTTTATGGAGGGTACAGGTTCAGGGCATATTTGTGTGGAGTTCTGCAGTGGTACGTTCCAGTGAGACAGGGAGGTTACGGATGGGTACAGTTTCTGGGCATATTTGTGTGTAGTTCCGCATTGGTACTTTCCAGTCAGACAGGGAGTTTATGGAGGGTACAGGTTTATGGCAAATTTCAGTGGAGTTCTGCAGTGGGACGTTCCAGTGTGCCAGGGAGGTTATGGACGGGTACAGGTTCAGGGCATATTTGTGTGGAGTTCTGCATTGGTACGTTCCAGTGAGACCGGGAGGTTATGGAGGGTACAGCATCAGGGCATATTTTTGTTGAGTTCTGCAGTGGTACGTTCCAGTGAGACAGGGAGGTAATGGACGGGTACAGGTTCAGGGCATATTTGTTTGGAGTTCTGCATTGGTACTTTCCAGTGAGACAGGGAGGTTATGGAGGGTACAGGTTCAATGCATATTTGTGTGGAGTTCTGCAGTGGGACGTTCCACTGAGACTGGGAGAATATGGACGGGTACATGTTCAGGGCATATTTGTGTGGAGTTCTGCATTGGTAAGTTCCAGTGAGCCAGGGCGGTTATTGCGGGGTACAGGTTCAGTGCATATTTGTGTGGTGTTCTGCAGTGGTACGTTCCAGTGAGAGAGGGAGGTTATGCAGGGTACAGGTTCAGGTCATATTTGTGTGGAGTTCTGCATTGGTATGTTCCAGTGAGACAGGGAGGTTATGGAGGGTACAGGTTCAGGACATATTTGTGTGGAGTTCTGCATTGGTACGTTCCAGTGAGACAGGGTGTTTATGGAGGTGTACAGGTTCAGGGCATATTTGTGTGGAGTTCTGTATTGGTACGCTCCAGTGAGACAGGGAGTTTATGGAGGGTACAGGTTCAGGGCATATTTGTGTGGAGTTCTGCATTGGTACGTTCCAGTGAGACAGGGTGGTTATGGAGGGGTACAGGTTCAAGACATATTTGTGTGGTGTTCTGCAATGGTACGTTCCAGTGAGACAGGGAGGTTATGCAGGGTACAGGTTCAGGCATATTTGAGTGGAGTTCGGCATTGGTGCGTTCCAGTGAGACAGGGAGGTTATGGACGGGTATAGTTTCAGGGCATATTTGTGTGGTGTTCTGCATTGGTACGTTCCAGTGAGACAGGGAGGTTATGCAGGGTACAGGTTCAGGGGATATTTGTGTGTAATTCTGCAGTGGTACGTTCCATTGAGATAGGGTGGTTATGGAGGGGTACAGGTTCAGGGGATATTTGTGTGGTGTTCGGCAATGGTACGTTCCAGTGAGACAGGGAGGTTATGCAGGGTACAGGTTCAGGGCATATTTGAGTGGAGATCGGCATTGGTGCGTTCCAGGGAGACAGGGAGGTTATGCAGGGTACAGGTTCAGGGCATATTTGTGTGGAGTTCTGCAGTGGTACGTTCCAGTGAGACAGGGAGGTTATGGATGGGTACAGTTTCAGGGCATATTTGTGTGTAGTTCCGCATTGGAACTTTCCAGTCAGACAGGGAGTTTATGGAGGGTACAGGTTCAGGGCATATTTGTGTGGAGTTCTGCAGTGGTACGTTCCAGTGAGACAGGGGGGTTATGGATGGGTACAGTTTCAGGGCATATTTGTGTGTAGTTCCGCATTGGAACTTTCCAGTCAGACAGGGAGTTTATGGAGGGTACAGGTTCAGGGCATATTTGTGTGGAGTTCTGCAGTGGTACGTTCCAGTGAGACAGGGAGGTAATGGACGGGTACAGGTTCAGGGCATATTTGTTTGGAGTTCTGCATTGGTACTTTCCAGTGAGACAGGGAGGTTATGGAGGGTACAGGTTCAATGCATATTTGTGTGGAGTTCTGCAGTGGGACGTTCCACTGAGACTGGGAGAATATGGACGGGTACATGTTCAGGGCATATTTGTGTGGAGTTCTGCATTGGAACGTTCCAGTGAGCCAGGGCGGTTATTGCGGGGTACAGGTACAGTGCATATTTGTGTGGTGTTCTGCAGTGGTACGTTCCAGTGAGAGAGGGAGGTTATGCAGGGTACAGGTTCAGGTCATATTTGTGTGGAGTTCTGCATTGGTATGTTCCAGTGAGACAGGGAGGTTATGGAGGGTACAGGTTCAGGGCATATTTGTGTGGAGTTCTGTATTGGTACGCTCCAGTGAGACAGGGAGTTTATGGAGGGTACAGGTTCAGGGCATATTTGTGTGGAGTTCTGCATTGGTACGTTCCAGTGAGACAGGGTGGTTATGGAGGGGTACAGGTTCAAGACATATTTGTGTGGTGTTCTGCAATGGTACGTTCCAGTGAGACAGGGAGGTTATGCAGGGTACAGGTTCAGGCATATTTGAGTGGAGTTCGGCATTGGTGCGTTCCAGTGAGACAGGGAGGTTATGGACGGGTATAGTTTCAGGGCATATTTGTGTGGTGTTCTGCATTGGTACGTTCCAGTGAGACAGGGAGGTTATGCAGGGTACAGGTTCAGGGGATATTTGTGTGTAATTCTGCAGTGGTACGTTCCATTGAGATAGGGTGGTTATGGAGGGGTACAGGTTCAGGGGATATTTGTGTGGTGTTCGGCAATGGTACGTTCCAGTGAGACAGGGAGGTTATGCAGGGTACAGGTTCAGGGCATATTTGAGTGGAGATCGGCATTGGTGCGTTCCAGGGAGACAGGGAGGTTATGCAGGGTACAGGTTCAGGGCATATTTGTGTGGATTTCTGCAGTGGTACGATCCCGTGAGACAGGGAGGTTATGGACGGGTACAGTTTCAGGGCACATTTGTGTAGAGTTCTGCATTGGTACGTTCCAGTGAGACAGGGTGGTTATGGAGGGGTACAGGTTCAGGGCATATTTGTGTGGTGTTCTGCAATGGTACGTTCCAGTGAGACAGGGAGTTTATGCAGGTTTCAGGTTCAATGCATATTTGTGTGGAGTTCTGCATTGGTACGTTCCAGTGAGACAGGGTGGTTATGGACGGGTACAGGTTCAAGACATATTTGTGTGGTGTTCTGCAATGGTACGTTCCAGTGAGACAGGGAGGTTATGCAGGGTACAGGTTCAGGCATATTTGAGTGGAGTTCGGCATTGGTGCGTTCCAGTGAGACAGGGAGGTTATGGACGGGTATAGTTTCAGGGCATATTTGTGTGGTGTTCTGCATTGGTACGTTCCAGTGAGACAGGGAGGTTATGCAGGGTACAGGTTCAGGGGATATTTGTGTGTAATTCTGCAGTGGTACGTTCCATTGAGATAGGGTGGTTATGGAGGGGTACAGGTTCAGGGGATATTTGTGTGGTGTTCGGCAATGGTACGTTCCAGTGAGACAGGGAGGTTATGCAGGGTACAGGTTCAGGGCATATTTGAGTGGAGATCGGCATTGGTGCGTTCCAGGGAGACAGGGAGGTTATGCAGGGTACAGGTTCAGGGCATATTTGTGTGGAGTTCTGCAGTGGTACGTTCCAGTGAGACAGGGAGGTTATGGATGGGTACAGTTTCAGGGCATATTTGTGTGTAGTTCCGCATTGGAACTTTCCAGTCAGACAGGGAGTTTATGGAGGGTACAGGTTCAGGGCATATTTGTGTGGAGTTCTGCAGTGGTACGTTCCAGTGAGACAGGGAGGTTACGGATGGGTACAGTTTCTGGGCATATTTGTGTGTAGTTCCGCATTGGTACTTTCCAGTCAGACAGGGAGTTTATGGAGGGTACAGGTTTATGGCAAATTTCAGTGGAGTTCTGCAGTGGGACGTTCCAGTGTGCCAGGGAGGTTATGGACGGGTACAGGTTCAGGGCATATTTGTGTGGAGTTCTGCATTGGTACGTTCCAGTGAGACCGGGAGGTTATGGAGGGTACAGCATCAGGGCATATTTTTGTTGAGTTCTGCAGTGGTACGTTCCAGTGAGACAGGGAGGTAATGGACGGGTACAGGTTCAGGGCATATTTGTTTGGAGTTCTGCATTGGTACTTTCCAGTGAGACAGGGAGGTTATGGAGGGTACAGGTTCAATGCATATTTGTGTGGAGTTCTGCAGTGGGACGTTCCACTGAGACTGGGAGAATATGGACGGGTACATGTTCAGGGCATATTTGTGTGGAGTTCTGCATTGGTAAGTTCCAGTGAGCCAGGGCGGTTATTGCGGGGTACAGGTTCAGTGCATATTTGTGTGGTGTTCTGCAGTGGTACGTTCCAGTGAGAGAGGGAGGTTATGCAGGGTACAGGTTCAGGTCATATTTGTGTGGAGTTCTGCATTGGTATGTTCCAGTGAGACAGGGAGGTTATGCAGGGTACAGGTTCAGGACATATTTGTGTGGAGTTCTGCATTGGTACGTTCCAGTGAGACAGGGTGTTTATGGAGGTGTACAGGTTCAGGGCATATTTGTGTGGAGTTCTGTATTGGTACGCTCCAGTGAGACAGGGAGTTTATGGAGGGTACAGGTTCAGGGCATATTTGTGTGGAGTTCTGCATTGGTACGTTCCAGTGAGACAGGGTGGTTATGGAGGGGTACAGGTTCAAGACATATTTGTGTGGTGTTCTGCAATGGTACGTTCCAGTGAGACAGGGAGGTTATGCAGGGTACAGGTTCAGGCATATTTGAGTGGAGTTCGGCATTGGTGCGTTCCAGTGAGACAGGGAGGTTATGGACGGGTATAGTTTCAGGGCATATTTGTGTGGTGTTCTGCATTGGTACGTTCCAGTGAGACAGGGAGGTTATGCAGGGTACAGGTTCAGGGGATATTTGTGTGTAATTCTGCAGTGGTACGTTCCATTGAGATAGGGTGGTTATGGAGGGGTACAGGTTCAGGGGATATTTGTGTGGTGTTCGGCAATGGTGCGTTCCAGGGAGACAGGGATGTTATGCAGGGTACAGGTTCAGGGCATATTTGTGTGGAGTTCTGCAGTGGTACGTTCCAGTGAGACAGGGAGGTTATGGATGGGTACAGTTTCAGGGCATATTTGTGTGTAGTTCCGCATTGGAACTTTCCAGTCAGACAGGGAGTTTATGGAGGGTACAGGTTCAGGGCATATTTGTGTGGAGTTCTGCAGTGGTACGTTCCAGTGAGACAGGGGGGTTATGGATGGGTACAGTTTCAGGGCATATTTGTGTGTAGTTCCGCATTGGAACTTTCCAGTCAGACAGGGAGTTTATGGAGGGTACAGGTTCAGGGCATATTTGTGTGGAGTTCTGCAGTGGTACGTTCCAGTGAGACAGGGAGGTAATGGACGGGTACAGGTTCAGGGCATATTTGTTTGGAGTTCTGCATTGGTACTTTCCAGTGAGACAGGGAGGTTATGGAGGGTACAGGTTCAATGCATATTTGTGTGGAGTTCTGCAGTGGGACGTTCCACTGAGACTGGGAGAATATGGACGGGTACATGTTCAGGGCATATTTGTGTGGAGTTCTGCATTGGAACGTTCCAGTGAGCCAGGGCGGTTATTGCGGGGTACAGGTTCAGTGCATATTTGTGTGGTGTTCTGCAGTGGTACGTTCCAGTGAGAGAGGGAGGTTATGCAGGGTACAGGTTCAGGTCATATTTGTGTGGAGTTCTGCATTGGTATGTTCCAGTGAGACAGGGAGGTTATGGAGGGTACAGGTTCAGGGCATATTTGTGTGGAGTTCTGTATTGGTACGCTCCAGTGAGACAGGGAGTTTATGGAGGGTACAGGTTCAGGGCATATTTGTGTGGAGTTCTGCATTGGTACGTTCCAGTGAGACAGGGTGGTTATGGAGGGGTACAGGTTCAAGACATATTTGTGTGGTGTTCTGCAATGGTACGTTCCAGTGAGACAGGGAGGTTATGCAGGGTACAGGTTCAGGCATATTTGAGTGGAGTTCGGCATTGGTGCGTTCCAGTGAGACAGGGAGGTTATGGACGGGTATAGTTTCAGGGCATATTTGTGTGGTGTTCTGCATTGGTACGTTCCAGTGAGACAGGGAGGTTATGCAGGGTACAGGTTCAGGGGATATTTGTGTGTAATTCTGCAGTGGTACGTTCCATTGAGATAGGGTGGTTATGGAGGGGTACAGGTTCAGGGGATATTTGTGTGGTGTTCGGCAATGGTACGTTCCAGTGAGACAGGGAGGTTATGCAGGGTACAGGTTCAGGGCATATTTGAGTGGAGATCGGCATTGGTGCGTTCCAGGGAGACAGGGAGGTTATGCAGGGTACAGGTTCAGGGCATATTTGTGTGGATTTCTGCAGTGGTACGATCCCGTGAGACAGGGAGGTTATGGACGGGTACAGTTTCAGGGCACATTTGTGTAGAGTTCTGCATTGGTACGTTCCAGTGAGACAGGGTGGTTATGGAGGGGTACAGGTTCAGGGCATATTTGTGTGGTGTTCTGCAATGGTACGTTCCAGTGAGACAGGGAGTTTATGCAGGTTTCAGGTTCAATGCATATTTGTGTGGAGTTCTGCATTGGTACGTTCCAGTGAGACAGGGTGGTTATGGACGGGTACAGGTTCAAGACATATTTGTGTGGTGTTCTGCAATGGTACGTTCCAGTGAGACAGGGAGGTTATGCAGGGTACAGGTTCAGGCATATTTGAGTGGAGTTCGGCATTGGTGCGTTCCAGTGAGACAGGGAGGTTATGGACGGGTATAGTTTCAGGGCATATTTGTGTGGTGTTCTGCATTGGTACGTTCCAGTGAGACAGGGAGGTTATGCAGGGTACAGGTTCAGGGGATATTTGTGTGTAATTCTGCAGTGGTACGTTCCATTGAGATAGGGTGGTTATGGAGGGGTACAGGTTCAGGGGATATTTGTGTGGTGTTCGGCAATGGTACGTTCCAGTGAGACAGGGAGGTTATGCAGGGTACAGGTTCAGGGCATATTTGAGTGGAGATCGGCATTGGTGCGTTCCAGGGAGACAGGGAGGTTATGCAGGGTACAGGTTCAGGGCATATTTGTGTGGAGTTCTGCAGTGGTACGTTCCAGTGAGACAGGGAGGTTATGGATGGGTACAGTTTCAGGGCATATTTGTGTGTAGTTCCGCATTGGAACTTTCCAGTCAGACAGGGAGTTTATGGAGGGTACAGGTTCAGGGCATATTTGTGTGGAGTTCTGCAGTGGTACGTTCCAGTGAGACAGGGAGGTTACGGATGGGTACAGTTTCTGGGCATATTTGTGTGTAGTTCCGCATTGGTACTTTCCAGTCAGACAGGGAGTTTATGGAGGGTACAGGTTTATGGCAAATTTCAGTGGAGTTCTGCAGTGGGACGTTCCAGTGTGCCAGGGAGGTTATGGACGGGTACAGGTTCAGGGCATATTTGTGTGGAGTTCTGCATTGGTACGTTCCAGTGAGACCGGGAGGTTATGGAGGGTACAGCATCAGGGCATATTTTTGTTGAGTTCTGCAGTGGTACGTTCCAGTGAGACAGGGAGGTAATGGACGGGTACAGGTTCAGGGCATATTTGTTTGGAGTTCTGCATTGGTACTTTCCAGTGAGACAGGGAGGTTATGGAGGGTACAGGTTCAATGCATATTTGTGTGGAGTTCTGCAGTGGGACGTTCCACTGAGACTGGGAGAATATGGACGGGTACATGTTCAGGGCATATTTGTGTGGAGTTCTGCATTGGTAAGTTCCAGTGAGCCAGGGCGGTTATTGCGGGGTACAGGTTCAGTGCATATTTGTGTGGTGTTCTGCAGTGGTACGTTCCAGTGAGAGAGGGAGGTTATGCAGGGTACAGGTTCAGGTCATATTTGTGTGGAGTTCTGCATTGGTATGTTCCAGTGAGACAGGGAGGTTATGGAGGGTACAGGTTCAGGACATATTTGTGTGGAGTTCTGCATTGGTACGTTCCAGTGAGACAGGGTGTTTATGGAGGTGTACAGGTTCAGGGCATATTTGTGTGGAGTTCTGTATTGGTACGCTCCAGTGAGACAGGGAGTTTATGGAGGGTACAGGTTCAGGGCATATTTGTGTGGAGTTCTGCATTGGTACGTTCCAGTGAGACAGGGTGGTTATGGAGGGGTACAGGTTCAAGACATATTTGTGTGGTGTTCTGCAATGGTACGTTCCAGTGAGACAGGGAGGTTATGCAGGGTACAGGTTCAGGCATATTTGAGTGGAGTTCGGCATTGGTGCGTTCCAGTGAGACAGGGAGGTTATGGACGGGTATAGTTTCAGGGCATATTTGTGTGGTGTTCTGCATTGGTACGTTCCAGTGAGACAGGGAGGTTATGCAGGGTACAGGTTCAGGGGATATTTGTGTGTAATTCTGCAGTGGTACGTTCCATTGAGATAGGGTGGTTATGGAGGGGTACAGGTTCAGGGGATATTTGTGTGGTGTTCGGCAATGGTACGTTCCAGTGAGACAGGGAGGTTATGCAGGGTACAGGTTCAGGGCATATTTGAGTGGAGATCGGCATTGGTGCGTTCCAGGGAGACAGGGAGGTTATGCAGGGTACAGGTTCAGGGCATATTTGTGTGGAGTTCTGCAGTGGTACGTTCCAGTGAGACAGGGAGGTTATGGATGGGTACAGTTTCAGGGCATATTTGTGTGTAGTTCCGCATTGGAACTTTCCAGTCAGACAGGGAGTTTATGGAGGGTACAGGTTCAGGGCATATTTGTGTGGAGTTCTGCAGTGGTACGTTCCAGTGAGACAGGGAGGTTATGGATGGGTACAGTTTCAGGGCATATTTGTGTGTAGTTCCGCATTGGAACTTTCCAGTCAGACAGGGAGTTTATGGAGGGTACAGGTTCAGGGCATATTTGTGTGGAGTTCTGCAGTGGTACGTTCCAGTGAGACAGGGAGGTTACGGATGGGTACAGTTTCTGGGCATATTTGTGTGTAGTTCCGCATTGGTACTTTCCAGTCAGACAGGGAGTTTATGGAGGGTACAGGTTTATGGCAAATTTCAGTGGAGTTCTGCAGTGGGACGTTCCAGTGAGACAGGGAGGTTATGGACGGGTACAGGTTCAGGGCATATTTGTGTGGAGTTCTGCATTGGTACGTTCCAGTGAGACCCGGAGGTTATGGAGGGTACAGCATCAGGGCATATTTTTGTTGAGTTCTGCAGTGGTACGTTCCAGTGAGACAGGGAGGTAATGGACGGGTACAGGTTCAGGGCATATTTGTTTGGAGTTCTGCATTGGTACTTTCCAGTGAGACAGGGAGGTTATGGAGGGTACAGGTTCAATGCATATTTGTGTGGAGTTCTGCAGTGGGACGTTCCACTGAGACTGGGAGAATATGGACGGGTACATGTTCAGGGCATATTTGTGTGGAGTTCTGCATTGGTACGTTCCAGTGAGCCAGGGCGGTTATTGCGGGGTACAGGTTCAGTGCATATTTGTGTGGTGTTCTGCAGTGGTACGTTCCAGTGAGAGAGGGAGGTTATGCAGGGTACAGGTTCAGGGCATATTTGTGTGGAGTTCTGCAGTGGTACGTTCAGAGAGACAGGGAGGTTATGGACGGGTACAGTTTCAGGGCATATTTGTGTGGAGTTCTGCAATGGTACGTTCCAGTGAGACAGGGAGGTTATGCAGGGTACAGGTTCAGGGCATATTTGAGTGGAGTTCGGCATTGGTGCGTTCCAGTGAGACAGAGAGGTTATGGACGGGTACAGTTTCAGGGCATATTTGTGTGGAGTTCTGCATTGGTACGTTCCAGTGAGACAAGGTGGTTATGGAGGGGTACAGGTTCAGGGCATATTTGTGTGGAGTTCTGCAGTGGTACGTTCCAGTGAGACAGGGAGAATATGGACGGGTACATGTTCAGGGCATATTAGTGTGGAGTTCTGCATTGGTACGTTCCAGTGAGACAAGGTGGTTATGGAGGGGTACAGGTTCAGGGCATATTTGTGTGGTGTTCTGCAATGGTACGTTCCACTGAGACAGGGAGGTTATGCAGGGTACAGGTTCAGGCATATTTGAGTGGAGCTCGGCATTGGTGCGTTCCAGTGAGACAGGGAGGTTATGGACGGGTATAGTTTCAGGGCATATTTGTGTGGAGTTCTGCATTGGTACGTTCCAGTGAGACAAGGTGGTTATTAAGGGGTACAGGTTCAGGGCATATTTGTGTGGAGTTCTGCACTGGTACGTTCCAGTGAGACAGGGAGAATATGGACGGGTACAGTTTCAGGGCATATTTGTGTGGAGTTCTGCAGTGGGACGTTCCACTGAGACAGGGACAATATGGACGGGTATATGTTCAGGGCATATTTGTGTGGAGTTCTGCAGTGGTACGTTTCAGTGAGACAGGGAGAATATGGACGGGTACATGTTAAGGGCATATTAGTGTGGAGTTCTGCATTGGTACGTTCCAGTGAGACAGAGCGGTTATGGAGGGGTACAGGTTCAGGGCATATTTGTGTGGTGTTCTGCAGAGGTACGTTCGAGTGAGACAAGGAGGTTATGCAGGGTACAGGTTCAGGCATATTTGTGTGGAGTTCGGCATTGGTGCGTTCCAGTGAGACAGGGAGGTTATGGACGGGTATAGTTTCAGGGCATATTTGTGTGGTGGTCTGCATTGGTACGTTCCAGTGAGACAGGGAGGTTATGCAGGGTACAGGTTCAGGGGATATTTGTGTGTAATTCTGCAGTGGTACGTTCCATTGAGATAGGGTGGTTATGGAGGGGTACAGGTTCAGGGGATATTTGTGTGGTGTTCGGCAATGGTACGTTCCAGTGAGACAGGGAGGTTATGCAGGGTACAGGTTCAGGGCATATTTGAGTGGAGATCGGCATTGGTGCGTTCCAGGGAGACAGGGAGGTTATGCAGGGTACAGGTTCAGGGCATATTTGTGTGGAGTTCTGCAGTGGTACGTTCCAGTGAGACAGGGAGGTTATGGATGGGTACAGTTTCAGGGCATATTTGTGTGTAGTTCCGCATTGGAACTTTCCAGTCAGACAGGGAGTTTATGGAGGGTACAGGTTCAGGGCATATTTGTGTGGAGTTCTGCAGTGGTACGTTCCAGTGAGACAGGGAGGTTATGGATGGGTACAGTTTCAGGGCATATTTGTGTGTAGTTCCGCATTGGAACTTTCCAGTCAGACAGGGAGTTTATGGAGGGTACAGGTTCAGGGCATATTTGTGTGGAGTTCTGCAGTGGTACGTTCCAGTGAGACAGGGAGGTAATGGACGGGTACAGGTTCAGGGCATATTTGTTTGGAGTTCTGCATTGGTACTTTCCAGTGAGACAGGGAGGTTATGGAGGGTACAGGTTCAATGCATATTTGTGTGGAGTTCTGCAGTGGGACGTTCCACTGAGACTGGGAGAATATGGACGGGTACATGTTCAGGGCATATTTGTGTGGAGTTCTGCATTGGTACGTTCCAGTGAGCCAGGGCGGTTATTGCGGGGTACAGGTTCAGTGCATATTTGTGTGGTGTTCTGCAGTGGTACGTTCCAGTGAGAGAGGGAGGTTATGCAGGGTACAGGTTCAGGTCATATTTGTGTGGAGTTCTGCATTGGTATGTTCCAGTGAGACAGGGAGGTTATGGAGGGTACAGGTTCAGGGCATATTTGTGTGGAGTTCTGCATTGGTACGTTCCAGTGAGACAGGGTGTTTATGGAGGTGTACAGGTTCAGGGCATATTTGTGTGGAGTTCTGTATTGGTACGCTCCAGTGAGACAGGGAGTTTATGGAGGGTACAGGTTCAGGGCATATTTGTGTGGAGTTCTGCATTGGTACGTTCCAGTGAGACAGGGTGGTTATGGAGGGGTACAGGTTCAGGGCATATTTGTGTGGTGTTCTGCAATGGTACGTTCCAGTGAGACAGGGAGTTTATGCAGGTTTCAGGTTCAATGCATATTTGTGTGGAGTTCTGCATTGGTACGTTCCAGTGAGACAGGGTGGTTATGGAGGGGTACAGGTTCAAGACATATTTGTGTGGTGTTCTGCAATGGTACGTTCCAGTGAGACAGGGAGGTTATGCAGGGTACAGGTTCAGGCATATTTGAGTGGAGTTCGGCATTGGTGCGTTCCAGTGAGACAGGGAGGTTATGGACGGGTATAGTTTCAGGGCATATTTGTGTGGTGTTCTGCATTGGTACGTTCCAGTGAGACAGGGAGGTTATGCAGGGTACAGGTTCAGGGGATATTTGTGTGTAATTCTGCAGTGGTACGTTCCATTGAGATAGGGTGGTTATGGAGGGGTACAGGTTCAGGGGATATTTGTGTGGTGTTCGGCAATGGTACGTTCCAGTGAGACAGGGAGGTTATGCAGGGTACAGGTTCAGGGCATATTTGAGTGGAGATCGGCATTGGTGCGTTCCAGGGAGACAGGGAGGTTATGCAGGGTACAGGTTCAGGGCATATTTGTGTGGAGTTCTGCAGTGGTACGTTCCAGTGAGACAGGGAGGTTATGGATGGGTACAGTTTCAGGGCATATTTGTGTGTAGTTCCGCATTGGAACTTTCCAGTCAGACAGGGAGTTTATGGAGGGTACAGGTTTATGGCAAATTTCAGTGGAGTTCTGCAGTGGGACGTTCCAGTGAGACAGGGAGGTTATGGACGGGTACAGGTTCAGGGCATATTTGTGTGGAGTTCTGCATTGGTACGTTCCAGTGAGACCCGGAGGTTATGGAGGGTACAGCATCAGGGCATATTTTTGTTGAGTTCTGCAGTGGTACGTTCCAGTGAGACAGGGAGGTAATGGACGGGTACAGGTTCAGGGCATATTTGTTTGGAGTTCTGCATTGGTACTTTCCAGTGAGACAGGGAGGTTATGGAGGGTACAGGTTCAATGCATATTTGTGTGGAGTTCTGCAGTGGGACGTTCCACTGAGACTGGGAGAATATGGACGGGTACATGTTCAGGGCATATTTGTGTGGAGTTCTGCATTGGTACGTTCCAGTGAGCCAGGGCGGTTATTGCGGGGTACAGGTTCAGTGCATATTTGTGTGGTGTTCTGCAGTGGTACGTTCCAGTGAGAGAGGGAGGTTATGCAGGGTACAGGTTCAGGGCATATTTGTGTGGAGTTCTGCAGTGGTACGTTCAGAGAGACAGGGAGGTTATGGACGGGTACAGTTTCAGGGCATATTTGTGTGGAGTTCTGCAATGGTACGTTCCAGTGAGACAGGGAGGTTATGCAGGGTACAGGTTCAGGGCATATTTGAGTGGAGTTCGGCATTGGTGCGTTCCAGTGAGACAGAGAGTTTATGGACGGGTACAGTTTCAGGGCATATTTGTGTGGAGTTCTGCATTGGTACGTTCCAGTGAGACAAGGTGGTTATGGAGGGGTACAGGTTCAGGGCATATTTGTGTGGAGTTCTGCAGTGGTACGTTCCAGTGAGACAGGGAGAATATGGACGGGTACATGTTCAGGGCATATTAGTGTGGAGTTCTGCATTGGTACGTTCCAGTGAGACAAGGTGGTTATGGAGGGGTACAGGTTCAGGGCATATTTGTGTGGTGTTCTGCAATGGTACGTTCCACTGAGACAGGGAGGTTATGCAGGGTACAGGTTCAGGCATATTTGAGTGGAGCTCGGCATTGGTGCGTTCCAGTGAGACAGGGAGGTTATGGACGGGTATAGTTTCAGGGCATATTTGTGTGGAGTTCTGCATTGGTACGTTCCAGTGAGACAAGGTGGTTATTAAGGGGTACAGGTTCAGGGCATATTTGTGTGGAGTTCTGCACTGGTACGTTCCAGTGAGACAGGGAGAATATGGACGGGTACAGTTTCAGGGCATATTTGTGTGGAGTTCTGCAGTGGGACGTTCCACTGAGACAGGGACAATATGGACGGGTATATGTTCAGGGCATATTTGTGTGGAGTTCTGCAGTGGTACGTTTCAGTGAGACAGGGAGAATATGGACGGGTACATGTTAAGGGCATATTAGTGTGGAGTTCTGCATTGGTACGTTCCAGTGAGACAGAGCGGTTATGGAGGGGTACAGGTTCAGGGCATATTTGTGTGGTGTTCTGCAGAGGTACGTTCGAGTGAGACAAGGAGGTTATGCAGGGTACAGGTTCAGGCATATTTGTGTGGAGTTCGGCATTGGTGCGTTCCAGTGAGACAGGGAGGTTATGGACGGGTATAGTTTCAGGGCATATTTGTGTGGTGTTCTGCATTGGTACGTTCCAGTGAGACAGGGAGGTTATGCAGGGTACAGGTTCAGGGGATATTTGTGTGTAATTCTGCAGTGGTACGTTCCATTGAGATAGGGTGGTTATGGAGGGGTACAGGTTCAGGGGATATTTGTGTGGTGTTCGGCAATGGTACGTTCCAGTGAGACAGGGAGGTTATGCAGGGTACAGGTTCAGGGCATATTTGAGTGGAGATCGGCATTGGTGCGTTCCAGGGAGACAGGGAGGTTATGCAGGGTACAGGTTCAGGGCATATTTGTGTGGAGTTCTGCAGTGGTACGTTCCAGTGAGACAGGGAGGTTATGGATGGGTACAGTTTCAGGGCATATTTGTGTGTAGTTCCGCATTGGAACTTTCCAGTCAGACAGGGAGTTTATGGAGGGTACAGGTTCAGGGCATATTTGTGTGGAGTTCTGCAGTGGTACGTTCCAGTGAGACAGGGAGGTTATGGATGGGTACAGTTTCAGGGCATATTTGTGTGTAGTTCCGCATTGGAACTTTCCAGTCAGACAGGGAGTTTATGGAGGGTACAGGTTCAGGGCATATTTGTGTGGAGTTCTGCAGTGGTACGTTCCAGTGAGACAGGGAGGTAATGGACGGGTACAGGTTCAGGGCATATTTGTTTGGAGTTCTGCATTGGTACTTTCCAGTGAGACAGGGAGGTTATGGAGGGTACAGGTTCAATGCATATTTGTGTGGAGTTCTGCAGTGGGACGTTCCACTGAGACTGGGAGAATATGGACGGGTACATGTTCAGGGCATATTTGTGTGGAGTTCTGCATTGGTACGTTCCAGTGAGCCAGGGCGGTTATTGCGGGGTACAGGTTCAGTGCATATTTGTGTGGTGTTCTGCAGTGGTACGTTCCAGTGAGAGAGGGAGGTTATGCAGGGTACAGGTTCAGGTCATATTTGTGTGGAGTTCTGCATTGGTATGTTCCAGTGAGACAGGGAGGTTATGGAGGGTACAGGTTCAGGGCATATTTGTGTGGAGTTCTGCATTGGTACGTTCCAGTGAGACAGGGTGTTTATGGAGGTGTACAGGTTCAGGGCATATTTGTGTGGAGTTCTGTATTGGTACGCTCCAGTGAGATAGGGAGTTTATGGAGGGTACAGGTTCAGGGCATATTTGTGTGGAGTTCTGCATTGGTACGTTCCAGTGAGACAGGGTGGTTATGGAGGGGTACAGGTTCAGGGCATATTTGTGTGGTGTTCTGCAATGGTACGTTCCAGTGAGACAGGGAGTTTATGCAGGTTTCAGGTTCAATGCATATTTGTGTGGAGTTCTGCATTGGTACGTTCCAGTGAGACAGGGTGGTTATGGAGGGGTACAGGTTCAAGACATATTTGTGTGGTGTTCTGCAATGGTACGTTCCAGTGAGACAGGGAGGTTATGCAGGGTACAGGTTCAGGCATATTTGAGTGGAGTTCGGCATTGGTGCGTTCCAGTGAGACAGGGAGGTTATGGACGGGTATAGTTTCAGGGCATATTTGAGTGGAGATCGGCATTGGTGCGTTCCAGGGAGACAGGGAGGTTATGCAGGGTACAGGTTCAGGGCATATTTGTGTGGAGTTCTGCAGTGGTACGTTCCAGTGAGACAGGGAGGTTATGGATGGGTACAGTTTCAGGGCATATTTGTGTGTAGTTCCGCATTGGAACTTTCCAGTCAGACAGGGAGTTTATGGAGGGTACAGGTTCAGGGCATATTTGTGTGGAGTTCTGCAGTGGTACGTTCCAGTGAGACAGGGAGGTTATGGATGGGTACAGTTTCAGGGCATATTTGTGTGTAGTTCCGCATTGGAACTTTCCAGTCAGACAGGGAGTTTATGGAGGGTACAGGTTCAGGGCATATTTGTGTGGAGTTCTGCAATGGTACGTTCCAGTGAGACAGGGAGGTTACGGATGGGTACAGTTTCTGGGCATATTTGTGTGTAGTTCCGCATTGGTACTTTCCAGTCAGACAGGGAGTTTATGGAGGGTACAGGTTTATGGCAAATTTCAGTGGAGTTCTGCAGTGGGACGTTCCAGTGAGACAGGGAGGTTATGGACGGGTACAGGTTCAGGGCATATTTGTGTGGAGTTCTGCATTGGTACGTTCCAGTGAGACCCGGAGGTTATCGAGGGTACAGCATCAGGGCATATTTTTGTTGAGTTCTGCAGTGGTACGTTCCAGTGAGACAGGGAGGTAATGGACGGGTACAGGTTCAGGGCATATTTGTTTGGAGTTCTGCATTGGTACTTTCCAGTGAGACAGGGAGGTTATGGAGGGTACAGGTTCAATGCATATTTGTGTGGAGTTCTGCAGTGGGACGTTCCACTGAGACTGGGAGAATATGGACGGGTACATGTTCAGGGCATATTTGTGTGGAGTTCTGCATTGGTACGTTCCAGTGAGCCAGGGCGGTTATTGCGGGGTACAGGTTCAGTGCATATTTGTGTGGTGTTCTGCAGTGGTACGTTCCAGTGAGAGAGGGAGGTTATGCAGGGTACAGGTTCAGGTCATATTTGTGTGGAGTTCTGCATTGGTATGTTCCAGTGAGACAGGGAGGTTATGGAGGGTACAGGTTCAGGGCATATTTGTGTGGAGTTCTGCATTGGTACGTTCCAGTGAGACAGGGTGTTTATGGAGGTGTACAGGTTCAGGGCATATTTGTGTGGAGTTCTGTATTGGTACGCTCCAGTGAGACAGGGAGTTTATGGAGGGTACAGGTTCAGGGCATATTTTTGTGGAATTCTGCAGTGGTACGTTCCAGTGAGACAGGGAGGTAATGGACGGGTACAGGTTCAGGGCATATTTGTTTGGAGTTCTGCATTGGTACTTTCCAGTGAGACAGGGAGGTTATGGAGGGTACAGGTTCAATGCATATTTGTGTGGAGTTCTGCAGTGGGACGTTCCACTGAGACTGGGAGAATATGGACGGGTACATGTTCAGGGCATATTTGTGTGGAGTTCTGCATTGGTACGTTCCAGTGAGCCAGGGCGGTTATTGCGGGGTACAGGTTCAGTGCATATTTGTGTGGTGTTCTGCAGTGGTACGTTCCAGTGAGAGAGGGAGGTTATGCAGGGTACAGGTTCAGGTCATATTTGTGTGGAGTTCTGCATTGGTATGTTCCAGTGAGACAGGGAGGTTATGGAGGGTACAGGTTCAGGGCATATTTGTGTGGAGTTCTGCATTGGTACGTTCCAGTGAGACAGGGTGTTTATGGAGGTGTACAGGTTCAGGGCATATTTGTGTGGAGTTCTGTATTGGTACGCTCCAGTGAGACAGGGAGTTTATGGAGGGTACAGGTTCAGGGCATATTTGTGTGGAGTTCTGCATTGGTACGTTCCAGTGAGACAGGGTGGTTATGGAGGGGTACAGGTTCAGGGCATATTTGTGTGGTGTTCTGCAATGGTACGTTCCAGTGAGACAGGGAGTTTATGCAGGTTTCAGGTTCAATGCATATTTGTGTGGAGTTCTGCATTGGTACGTTCCAGTGAGACAGGGTGGTTATGGAGGGGTACAGGTTCAAGACATATTTGTGTGGTGTTCTGCAATGGTACGTTCCAGTGAGACAGGGAGGTTATGCAGGGTACAGGTTCAGGCATATTTGAGTGGAGTTCGGCATTGGTGCGTTCCAGTGAGACAGGGAGGTTATGGACGGGTATAGTTTCAGGGCATATTTGAGTGGAGATCGGCATTGGTGCGTTCCAGGGAGACAGGGAGGTTATGCAGGGTACAGGTTCAGGGCATATTTGTGTGGAGTTCTGCAGTGGTACGTTCCAGTGAGACAGGGAGGTTATGGATGGGTACAGTTTCAGGGCATATTTGTGTGTAGTTCCGCATTGGAACTTTCCAGTCAGACAGGGAGTTTATGGAGGGTACAGGTTCAGGGCATATTTGTGTGGAGTTCTGCAGTGGTACGTTCCAGTGAGACAGGGAGGTTATGGATGGGTACAGTTTCAGGGCATATTTGTGTGTAGTTCCGCATTGGAACTTTCCAGTCAGACAGGGAGTTTATGGAGGGTACAGGTTCAGGGCATATTTGTGTGGAGTTCTGCAATGGTACGTTCCAGTGAGACAGGGAGGTTACGGATGGGTACAGTTTCTGGGCATATTTGTGTGTAGTTCCGCATTGGTACTTTCCAGTCAGACAGGGAGTTTATGGAGGGTACAGGTTTATGGCAAATTTCAGTGGAGTTCTGCAGTGGGACGTTCCAGTGAGACAGGGAGGTTATGGACGGGTACAGGTTCAGGGCATATTTGTGTGGAGTTCTGCATTGGTACGTTCCAGTGAGACCCGGAGGTTATGGAGGGTACAGCATCAGGGCATATTTTTGTTGAGTTCTGCAGTGGTACGTTCCAGTGAGACAGGGAGGTAATGGACGGGTACAGGTTCAGGGCATATTTGTTTGGAGTTCTGCATTGGTACTTTCCAGTGAGACAGGGAGGTTATGGAGGGTACAGGTTCAATGCATATTTGTGTGGAGTTCTGCAGTGGGACGTTCCACTGAGACTGGGAGAATATGGACGGGTACATGTTCAGGGCATATTTGTGTGGAGTTCTGCATTGGTACGTTCCAGTGAGCCAGGGCGGTTATTGCGGGGTACAGGTTCAGTGCATATTTGTGTGGTGTTCTGCAGTGGTACGTTCCAGTGAGAGAGGGAGGTTATGCAGGGTACAGGTTCAGGTCATATTTGTGTGGAGTTCTGCATTGGTATGTTCCAGTGAGACAGGGAGGTTATGGAGGGTACAGGTTCAGGGCATATTTGTGTGGAGTTCTGCATTGGTACGTTCCAGTGAGACAGGGTGTTTATGGAGGTGTACAGGTTCAGGGCATATTTGTGTGGAGTTCTGTATTGGTACGCTCCAGTGAGACAGGGAGTTTATGGAGGGTACAGGTTTAGGGCATATTTTTGTGGAATTCTGCAGTGGGACGTTCCACTGAGACAGGGAGAATATGGACGGGTACATGTTCAGGGCATATTTGTGTGGAGTTCTGCAGTGGTACATTCCAGTGAGACAGGGAGAATATGGACGGGTACATGTTCAGGGCATATTAGTGTGGAGTTCTGCATTGGTACGTTCCAGTGAGACAGAGCGGTTATGGAGGGGTACAGGTTCAGGGCATATTTGTGTGGTGTTCTGCAGTGGTACGTTCGAGTGAGACAAGGAGGTTATGCAGGGTACAGGTTCAGGGCATATTTGTGTGGAGTTCTGCAGTGGTACGTTCAGAGAGACAGGGAGGTTATGGACGGGTACAGTTTCAGGGCATATTTGTGTGGAGTTCTGCAATGGTACGTTCCAGTGAGACAGGGAGGTTATGCAGGGTACAGGTTCAGGGCATATTTGAGTGGAGTTCGGCATTGGTGCGTTCCAGTGAGACAGAGAGGTTATGGACGGGTACAGGTTCAGGGCATATTTGTGTGGAGTTCTGCAGTGGTACGTTCCAGTGAGACAGGGAGAATATGGACGGGTACATGTTCAGGGCATATTAGTGTGGAGTTCTGCATTGGTACGTTCCAGTGAGACAAGGTGGTTATGGAGGGGTACAGGTTCAGGGCATATTTGTGTGGTGTTCTGCAATGGTACGTTCCACTGAGACAGGGAGGTTATGCAGGGTACAGGTTCAGGCATATTTGAGTGGAGCTCGGCATTGGTGCGTTCCAGTGAGACAGGGAGAATATGGACGGGTACAGTTTAAGGGCATATTTGTGTGGAGTTCTGCAGTGGGACGTTCCACTGAGACAGGGACAATATGGACGGGTATATGTTCAGGGCATATTTGTGTGGAGTTCTGCAGTGGTACGTTTCAGTGAGACAGGGAGAATATGGACGGGTACATGTTTGAGGGCATATTAGTGTGGAGTTCTGCATTGGTACGTTCCAGTGAGACAGAGCGGTTATGGAGGGGTACAGGTTCAGGGCATATTTGTGTGGTGTTCTGCAGAGGTACGTTCGAGTGAGACAAGGAGGTTATGCAGGGTACAGGTTCAGGGCATATTTGTGTGGAGTTCGGCATTGGTGCGTTCCAGTGAGACAGAGAGGTTATGGACGGGTACAGTTTCAGGGCATATTTGTGTGGAGTTCTGCATTGGTACGTTCCAGTGAGACAAGGTGGTTATGGAGGGGTACAGGTTCAGGGCATATTTGTGTGGAGTTCTGCATTGGTATTTTCCAGTCAGACAGGGAAGCTATGGAGGGGTACAGGTTCAGGACATATTTGTGTGGAGTTCTGCATTGGTACGTTCCACTGAGACAGGGAGGTTATCGAGAGGTACAGGTTCAGTGCATATTTGTGTGGTGTTCTGCAGTGGTACGTTCCAGTGAGAGTGGGAGGTTATGCAGGGTACATATTCAGGGCATATTTGTGTGGAGTTCTGCATTGGTACGTTCCAGTGAGACAGGGTGTTTATGGAGGTGTACAGGTTCAGGGCATATTTGTGTGGAGTTCTGTATTGGTACGCTCCAGTGAGACCGGGAGAATATGGACGGGTACAGGTTCAGGGCATATTTGTGTGTAGTTCTGCATTGGTACATTCCAGTGAGACCGGGAGGTTATGGAGGGTACAGCATC
Organism: Hemitrygon akajei; assembly: GCF_048418815.1. NCBI lineage: Eukaryota > Metazoa > Chordata > Chondrichthyes > Myliobatiformes > Dasyatidae > Hemitrygon > Hemitrygon akajei. The sequence continues at coordinate 888,653 of NW_027332021.1, read as the reverse complement.
AGGGCATATTTATGTTGAGTTCTGCATTGGTACGTTCCAGTGAGACAGGGAGGTTATGGAGGGGTACAGGTTCAGGGCATGTTTGTTTGGAGTTCTGCATTGGTACTTTCCAGTGTGACAGGGAGGTTATGGAGGGTACAGGTTCAATGCATATTTGTGTGGAGTTCTGCAGTGGGACGTTCCACTCAGACTGGGAGAATATGGACGGGAACATGATCAGGGCATATTTGTGTGGAGTTCTGCATTGGTACGTTCCAGTGAGACAGGGCGGTTATTGCGGGGTACAGGTTCAGTGCATATTTGTGTGGTGTTCTGCAGTGGTACATTCCAGTGAGACAGGGAGGTTATGCAGGGTACAGGTTCAGGGCATATTTGAGTGGAGTTCGGTATTGGTGAGTTCCAGTGAGAAAGGTAGGTTATGGAGGGGTACAGGTTCAGGGCATATTTGTGTGGAGTTCTGCATTGGTACGTTCCAGTGAGACAGGGAGTTTATGGAGGGTACAGGTTCTGGGCCTATTTGTGTGGTGTTCTGCAGTGGTACGTTCCAGTGAGAGAGGAAGGTTGTGAAGGGTACAGTTTCAGGGCATATTTGTGTGTAGTTCCGCATTGGAACTTTCCAGTCAGACAGGGAGTTTATGGAGGGTACAGGTTCAGGGCATATTTGTGTGGAGTTCTGCAATGGTACGTTCCAGTGAGACAGGGAGGTTACGGATGGGTACAGTTTCTGGGCATATTTGTGTGTAGTTCCGCATTGGTACTTTCCAGTCAGACAGGGAGTTTATGGAGGGTACAGGTTTATGGCAAATTTCAGTGGAGTTCTGCAGTGGGACGTTCCAGTGAGACAGGGAGGTTATGGACGGGTACAGGTTCAGGGCATATTTGTGTGGAGTTCTGCATTGGTACGTTCCAGTGAGACCCGGAGGTTATGGAGGGTACAGCATCAGGGCATATTTTTGTTGAGTTCTGCAGTGGTACGTTCCAGTGAGACAGGGAGGTAATGGACGGGTACAGGTTCAGGGCATATTTGTTTGGAGTTCTGCATTGGTACTTTCCAGTGAGACAGGGAGGTTATGGAGGGTACAGGTTCAATGCATATTTGTGTGGAGTTCTGCAGTGGGACGTTCCACTGAGACTGGGAGAATATGGACGGGTACATGTTCAGGGCATATTTGTGTGGAGTTCTGCATTGGTACGTTCCAGTGAGCCAGGGCGGTTATTGCGGGGTACAGGTTCAGTGCATATTTGTGTGGTGTTCTGCAGTGGTACGTTCCAGTGAGAGAGGGAGGTTATGCAGGGTACAGGTTCAGGTCATATTTGTGTGGAGTTCTGCATTGGTATGTTCCAGTGAGACAGGGAGGTTATGGAGGGTACAGGTTCAGGGCATATTTGTGTGGAGTTCTGCATTGGTACGTTCCAGTGAGACAGGGTGTTTATGGAGGTGTACAGGTTCAGGGCATATTTGTGTGGAGTTCTGTATTGGTACGCTCCAGTGAGACAGGGAGTTTATGGAGGGTACAGGTTCAGGGCATATTTTTGTGGAATTCTGCAGTGGGACGTTCCACTGAGACAGGGAGAATATGGACGGGTACATGTTCAGGGCATATTTGTGTGGAGTTCTGCAGTGGTACATTCCAGTGAGACAGGGAGAATATGGACGGGTACATGTTCAGGGCATATTAGTGTGGAGTTCTGCATTGGTACGTTCCAGTGAGACAGAGCGGTTATGGAGGGGTACAGGTTCAGGGCATATTTGTGTGGTGTTCTGCAGTGGTACGTTCGAGTGAGACAAGGAGGTTATGCAGGGTACAGGTTCAGGGCATATTTGTGTGGAGTTCTGCAGTGGTACGTTCAGAGAGACAGGGAGGTTATGGACGGGTACAGTTTCAGGGCATATTTGTGTGGAGTTCTGCAATGGTACGTTCCAGTGAGACAGGGAGGTTATGCAGGGTACAGGTTCAGGGCATATTTGAGTGGAGTTCGGCATTGGTGCGTTCCAGTGAGACAGAGAGGTTATGGACGGGTACAGGTTCAGGGCATATTTGTGTGGAGTTCTGCAGTGGTACGTTCCAGTGAGACAGGGAGAATATGGACGGGTACATGTTCAGGGCATATTAGTGTGGAGTTCTGCATTGGTACGTTCCAGTGAGACAAGGTGGTTATGGAGGGGTACAGGTTCAGGGCATATTTGTGTGGTGTTCTGCAATGGTACGTTCCACTGAGACAGGGAGGTTATGCAGGGTACAGGTTCAGGCATATTTGAGTGGAGCTCGGCATTGGTGCGTTCCAGTGAGACAGGGAGAATATGGACGTGTACATGTTCAGGGCATATTTGTGTGGAGTTCTGCAGTGGGACGTTCCACTGAGACAGGGACAATATGGACGGGTATATGTTCAGGGCATATTTGTGTGGAGTTCTGCAGTGGTACGTTTCAGTGAGACAGGGAGAATATGGACGGGTACATGTTAAGGGCATATTAGTGTGGAGTTCTGCATTGGTACGTTCCAGTGAGACAGAGCGGTTATGGAGGGGTACAGGTTCAGGGCATATTTGTGTGGTGTTCTGCAGAGGTACGTTCGAGTGAGACAAGGAGGTTATGCAGGGTACAGGTTCAGGGCATATTTGTGTGGAGTTCGGCATTGGTGCGTTCCAGTGAGACAGAGAGGTTATGGACGGGTACAGTTTCAGGGCATATTTGTGTGGAGTTCTGCATTGGTACGTTCCAGTGAGACAAGGTGGTTATGGAGGGGTACAGGTTCAGGGCATATTTGTGTGGAGTTCTGCATTGGTATTTTCCAGTCAGACAGGGAAGCTATGGAGGGGTACAGGTTCAGGACATATTTGTGTGGAGTTCTGCATTGGTACGTTCCACTGAGACAGGGAGGTTATCGAGAGGTACAGGTTCAGTGCATATTTGTGTGGTGTTCTGCAGTGGTACGTTCCAGTGAGAGTGGGAGGTTATGCAGGGTACATATTCAGGGCATATTTGTGTGGAGTTCTGCATTGGTACGTTCCAGTGAGACAGGGTGTTTATGGAGGTGTACAGGTTCAGGGCATATTTGTGTGGAGTTCTGTATTGGTACGCTCCAGTGAGACCGGGAGAATATGGACGGGTACAGGTTCAGGGCATATTTGTGTGTAGTTCTGCATTGGTACATTCCAGTGAGACCGGGACGTTATGGAGGATACAGCATCAGGGCATATTTATGTTGAGTTCTGCATTGGTACGTTCCAGTGAGACAGGGAGGTTATGGAGGGGTACAGGTTCAGGGCATGTTTGTTTGGAGTTCTGCATTGGTACTTTCCAGTGTGACAGGGAGGTTATGGAGGGTACAGGTTCAATGCATATTTGTGTGGAGTTCTGCAGTGGGACGTTCCACTCAGACTGGGAGAATATGGACGGGAACATGATCAGGGCATATTTGTGTGGAGTTCTGCATTGGTACGTTCCAGTGAGACAGGGCGGTTATTGCGGGGTACAGGTTCAGTGCATATTTGTGTGGTGTTCTGCAGTGGTACATTCCAGTGAGACAGGGAGGTTATGCAGGGTACAGGTTCAGGGCATATTTGAGTGGAGTTCGGTATTGGTGAGTTCCAGTGAGAAAGGTAGGTTATGGAGGGGTACAGGTTCAGGGCATATTTGTGTGGTGTTCTGCATTGGTACGTTCCAGTGAGACAGGGAGTTTATGGAGGGTACAGGTTCTGGGCCTATTTGTGTGGTGTTCTGCAGTGGTACGTTCCAGTGAGAGAGGAAGGTTGTGAAGGGTACAGGTTCATGTCATATTTGTGTGGAGTTCTGCATTGGTATGTTCCAGTGAGACAGGGAGGTTATGGAGGGTACAGGTTCAGGGCATATTTGTGTGGAGTTCTGCATTGGTACGTTCCAGTGAGACAGGGTGTTTATGGATGTGTGCAGGTTCAGGGCATATTTGTATGGAGTTCAGTTTTGGTACGCTCCAGTGAGACAGGGAGGTTATGGAGGGTACAGGTTCAGGGCATATTTTTGTGGAATTCTGCAGTGGGACGTTCCACTGAGACAGGGAGAATATGGACGAGTACATGTTCAGGGCATATTTGTGTGGAGTTCTGCACTGGTACGTTCCAGTGAGACAGGGAGAATATGGACGGGTACATGTTCAGGGCATATTAGTGTGGAGGTCTGCATTGGTACGTTCCAGTGAGACAGAGCGTTTATGGAGGGGTACAGGTTCAGGGCATATTTGTGTGGTATTCTGCAGTGGTACGTTCGAGTGAGACAAGGAGGTTATGCAGGGTACAGGTTCAGGGCATATTTGTGTGGAGTTCTGCAGTGGTACGTTTCAGTGAGACAGGGAGGTTATGGACGGGTACAGTTTCAGGGCATATTTGTGTGGAGTTCTGCAATGGTACGCTCCAGTGAGACAGGGAGGTTATGCAGGGTACAGGTTCAGGGCATATTTGAGTGGAGTTCGGCATTGGTGCGTTCCAGTGAGACAGAGAGGTTATGGACGGGTACAGTTTCAGGGCATATTTGTGTGGAGTTCTGCATTGGTACGTACCAGTGAGACAGGGAGGATATGCAGGGTACAGGTTCAGGGCATATTTGTGTGGATTTCTGCAGTGGTACGATCCCGTGAGACAGGGAGGTTATGGACGGGTACAGTTTCAGGGCATATTTGTGTAGAGTTCTGCATTGGTACGTTCCAGTGAGACAGGGTGGTTATGGAGGGGTACAGGTTCAGGGCATATTTGTGTGGTGTTCTGCAATGGTACGTTCCAGTGAGACAGGGAGTTTATGCAGGTTTCAGGTTCAATGCATATTTGTGTGGAGTTCTGCATTGGTACGTTCCAGTGAGACAGGGTGGTTATGGAGGGGTACAGGTTCAAGACATATTTGTGTGGTGTTCTGCAATGGTACGTTCCAGTGAGACAGGGAGGTTATGCAGGGTACAGGTTCAGGCATATTTGAGTGGAGTTCGGCATTGGTGCGTTCCAGTGAGACAGGGAGGTTATGGACGGGTATAGTTTCAGGGCATATTTGTGTGGTGTTCTGCATTGGTACGTTCCAGTGAGACAGGGAGGTTATGCAGGGTACAGGTTCAGGGGATATTTGTGTGTAATTCTGCAGTGGTACGTTCCATTGAGATAGGGTGGTTATGGAGGGGTACAGGTTCAGGGGATATTTGTGTGGTGTTCGGCAATGGTACGTTCCAGTGAGACAGGGAGGTTATGCAGGGTACAGGTTCAGGGCATATTTGAGTGGAGATCGGCATTGGTGCGTTCCAGGGAGACAGGGAGGTTATGCACGGTACAGGTTCAGGGCATATTTGTGTGGAGTTCTGCAGTGGTACGTTCCAGTGAGACAGGGAGGTTATGGATGGGTACAGTTTCAGGGCATATTTGTGTGTAGTTCCGCATTGGAACTTTCCAGTCAGACAGGGAGTTTATGGAGGGTACAGGTTCAGGGCATATTTGTGTGGAGTTCTGCAGTGGTACGTTCCTGTGAGACAGGGAGGTTACGGATGGGTACAGTTTCAGGGCATATTTGTGTGTAGTTCCGCATTGGTACTTTCCAGTCAGACAGGGAGTTTATGGAGGGTACAGGTTTATGGCAAATTTCAGTGGAGTTCTGCAGTGGGACGTTCCAGTGTGCCAGGGAGGTTATGGACGGGTACAGGTTCAGGGCATATTTGTGTGGAGTTCTGCATTGGTACGTTCCAGTGAGACCGGGAGGTTATGGAGGGTACAGCATCAGGGCATATTTTTGTTGAGTTCTGCAGTGGTACGTTCCAGTGAGACAGGGAGGTAATGGACGGGTACAGGTTCAGGGCATATTTGTTTGGAGTTCTGCATTGGTACTTTCCAGTGAGACAGGGAGGTTATGGAGGGTACAGGTTCAATGCATATTTGTGTGGAGTTCTGCAGTGGGACGTTCCACTGAGACTGGGAGAATATGGACGGGTACATGTTCAGGGCATATTTGTGTGGAGTTCTGCATTGGCACGTTCCAGTGAGCCAGGGCGGTTATTGCGGGGTACAGGTTCAGTGCATATTTGTGTGGTGTTCTGCAGTGGTACGTTCCAGTGAGAGAGGGAGGTTATGCAGGGTACAGGTTCAGGTCATATTTGTGTGGAGTTCTGCATTAGTATGTTCCAGTGAGACAGGGAGGTTATGGAGGGTACAGGTTCAGGGCATATTTGTGTGGAGTTCTGCATTGGTACGTTCCAGTGAGACAGGGTGGTTATGGAGGGGTACAGGTTCAGGGCATATTTGTGTGGTGTTCTGCAATGGTACGTTCCAGTGAGACAGGGAGGTTATGCAGGGTACAGGTTCAGGGCATATTTGTGTGGTGTTCTGCAATGGTACGTTCCACTGAGACAGGGAGGTTATGCAGGGTACAGGTTCAGGCATATTTGAGTGGAGCTCGGCATTGGTGCGTTCCAGTGAGACAGGGAGGTTATGGACGGGTATAGTTTCAGGGCATATTTGTGTGGAGTTCTGCATTGGTACGTTCCAGTGAGACAAGGTGGTTATTGAGGGGTACAGGTTCAGGGCATATTTGTGTGGAGTTCTGCACTGGTACGTTCCAGTGAGACAGGGAGAATATGGACGGGTACAGTTTCAGGGCATATTTGTGTGGAGTTCTGCAGTGGGACGTTCCACTGAGACAGGGACAATATGGACGGGTATATGTTCAGGGCATATTTGTGTGGAGTTCTGCAGTGGTACGTTTCAGTGAGACAGGGAGAATATGGACGGGTACATGTTAAGGGCATATTAGTGTGGAGTTCTGCATTGGTACGTTCCAGTGAGACAGAGCGGTTATGGAGGGGTACAGGTTCAGGGCATATTTGTGTGGTGTTCTGCAGAGGTACGTTCGAGTGAGACAAGGAGGATATGCAGGGTACAGGTTCAGGGCATATTTGTGTGGAGTTCGGCATTGGTGCGTTCCAGTGAGACAGAGAGGTTATGGACGGGTACAGTTTCAGGGCATATTTGTGTGGAGTTCTGCATTGGTACGTTCCAGTGAGACAAGGTGGTTATGGAGGGGTACAGGTTCAGGGCATATTTGTGTGGAGTTCTGCATTGGTATTTTCCAGTCAGACAGGGAAGCTATGGAGGGGTACAGGTTCAGGACATATTTGTGTGGAGTTCTGCATTGGTACGTTCCACTGAGACAGGGAGGTTATCGAGAGGTACAGGTTCAGTGCATATTTGTGTGGTGTTCTGCAGTGGTACGTTCCAGTGAGAGTGGGAGGTTATGCAGGGTACATATTCAGGGCATATTTGTGTGGAGTTCTGCATTGGTACGTTCCAGTGAGACAGGGTGTTTATGGAGGTGTACAGGTTCAGGGCATATTTGTGTGGAGTTCTGTATTGGTACGCTCCAGTGAGACCGGGAGAATATGGACGGGTACAGGTTCAGGGCATATTTGTGTGTAGTTCTGCATTGGTACATTCCAGTGAGACCGGGAGGTTATGGAGGGTACAGCATCAGGGCATATTTATGTTGAGTTCTGCATTGGTACGTTCCAGTGAGACAGGGAGGTTATGGAGGGGTACAGGTTCAGGGCATGTTTGTTTGGAGTTCTGCATTGGTACTTTCCAGTGTGACAGGGAGGTTATGGAGGGTACAGGTTCAATGCATATTTGTGTGGAGTTCTGCAGTGGGACGTTCCACTCAGACTGGGAGAATATGGACGGGAACATGATCAGGGCATATTTGTGTGGAGTTCTGCATTGGTACGTTCCAGTGAGACAGGGCGGTTATTGCGGGGTACAGGTTCAGTGCATATTTGTGTGGTGTTCTGCAGTGGTACATTCCAGTGAGACAGGGAGGTTATGCAGGGTACAGGTTCAGGGCATATTTGAGTGGAGTTCGGTATTGGTGAGTTCCAGTGAGAAAGGTAGGTTATGGAGGGGTACAGGTTCAGGGCATATTTGTGTGGAGTTCTGCATTGGTACGTTCCAGTGAGACAGGGAGTTTATGGAGGGTACAGGTTCTGGGCATATTTGTGTGGAGTTCTGCATTGGTATGTTCCAGTGAGACAGGGAGGTTATGGAGGGTACAGGTTCAGGGCATATTTGTGTGGAGTTCTGCATTGGTACGTTCCAGTGAGACAGGGTGTTTATGGATGTGTGCAGGTTCAGGGCATATTTGTATGGAGTTCAGTTTTGGTACGCTCCAGTGAGACAGGGAGGTTATGGAGGGTACAGGTTCAGGGCATATTTTTGTGGAATTCTGCATTGGTATGTTCCAGTGAGACAGGGAGGTTATGGAGGGTACAGGTTCAGGGCATATTTGTGTGGAGTTCTGCATTGGTACGTTCCAGTGAGACAGGGTGTTTATGGATGTGTGCAGGTTCAGGGCATATTTGTATGGAGTTCAGTTTTGGTACGCTCCAGTGAGACAGGGAGGTTATGGAGGGTACAGGTTCAGGGCATATTTTTGTGGAATTCTGCAGTGGGACGTTCCACTGAGACAGGGAGAATATGGACGAGTACATGTTCAGGGCATATTTGTGTGGAGTTCTGCACTGGTACGTTCCAGTGAGACAGGGAGAATATGGACGGGTACATGTTCAGGGCATATTAGTGTGGAGGTCTGCATTGGTACGTTCCAGTGAGACAGAGCGTTTATGGAGGGGTACAGGTTCAGGGCATATTTGTGTGGTATTCTGCAGTGGTACGTTCGAGTGAGACAAGGAGGTTATGCAGGGTACAGGTTCAGGGCATATTTGTGTGGAGTTCTGCAGTGGTACGTTTCAGTGAGACAGGGAGGTTATGGACGGGTACAGTTTCAGGGCATATTTGTGTGGAGTTCTGCAATGGTACGCTCCAGTGAGACAGGGAGGTTATGCAGGGTACAGGTTCAGGGCATATTTGAGTGGAGTTCGGCATTGGTGCGTTCCAGTGAGACAGAGAGGTTATGGACGGGTACAGTTTCAGGGCATATTTGTGTGGAGTTCTGCATTGGTACGTACCAGTGAGACAGGGAGGATATGCAGGGTACAGGTTCAGGGCATATTTGTGTGGATTTCTGCAGTGGTACGATCCCGTGAGACAGGGAGGTTATGGACGGGTACAGTTTCAGGGCATATTTGTGTAGAGTTCTGAATTGGTACGTTCCAGTGAGACAGGGTGGTTATGGAGGGGTACAGGTTCAGGGCATATTTGTGTGGTGTTCTGCAATGGTACGTTCCAGTGAGACAGGGAGTTTATGCAGGTTTCAGGTTCAATGCATATTTGTGTGGAGTTCTGCATTGGTACGTTCCAGTGAGACAGGGTGGTTATGGAGGGGTACAGGTTCAAGACATATTTGTGTGGTGTTCTGCAATGGTACGTTCCAGTGAGACAGGGAGGTTATGCAGGGTACAGGTTCAGGCATATTTGAGTGGAGTTCGGCATTGGTGCGTTCCAGTGAGACAGGGAGGTTATGGACGGGTATAGTTTCAGGGCATATTTGTGTGGTGTTCTGCATTGGTACGTTCCAGTGAGACAGGGAGGTTATGCAGGGTACAGGTTCAGGGGATATTTGTGTGTAATTCTGCAGTGGTACGTTCCATTGAGATAGGGTGGTTATGGAGGGGTACAGGTTCAGGGGATATTTGTGTGGTGTTCGGCAATGGTACGTTCCAGTGAGACAGGGAGGTTATGCAGGGTACAGGTTCAGGGCATATTTGAGTGGAGATCGGCATTGGTGCGTTCCAGGGAGACAGGGAGGTTATGCACGGTACAGGTTCAGGGCATATTTGTGTGGAGTTCTGCAGTGGTACGTTCCAGTGAGACAGGGAGGTTATGGATGGGTACAGTTTCAGGGCATATTTGTGTGTAGTTCCGCATTGGAACTTTCCAGTCAGACAGGGAGTTTATGGAGGGTACAGGTTCAGGGCATATTTGTGTGGAGTTCTGCAGTGGTACGTTCCTGTGAGACAGGGAGGTTACGGATGGGTACAGTTTCAGGGCATATTTGTGTGTAGTTCCGCATTGGTACTTTCCAGTCAGACAGGGAGTTTATGGAGGGTACAGGTTTATGGCAAATTTCAGTGGAGTTCTGCAGTGGGACGTTCCAGTGTGCCAGGGAGGTTATGGACGGGTACAGGTTCAGGGCATATTTGTGTGGAGTTCTGCATTGGTACGTTCCAGTGAGACCGGGAGGTTATGGAGGGTACAGCATCAGGGCATATTTTTGTTGAGTTCTGCAGTGGTACGTTCCAGTGAGACAGGGAGGTAATGGACGGGTACAGGTTCAGGGCATATTTGTTTGGAGTTCTGCATTGGTACTTTCCAGTGAGACAGGGAGGTTATGGAGGGTACAGGTTCAATGCATATTTGTGTGGAGTTCTGCAGTGGGACGTTCCACTGAGACTGGGAGAATATGGACGGGTACATGTTCAGGGCATATTTGTGTGGAGTTCTGCATTGGCACGTTCCAGTGAGCCAGGGCGGTTATTGCGGGGTACAGGTTCAGTGCATATTTGTGTGGTGTTCTGCAGTGGTACGTTCCAGTGAGAGAGGGAGGTTATGCAGGGTACAGGTTCAGGTCATATTTGTGTGGAGTTCTGCATTGGTATGTTCCAGTGAGACAGGGAGGTTATGGAGGGTACAGGTTCAGGGCATATTTGTGTGGAGTTCTGCATTGGTACGTTCCAGTGAGACAGGGTGGTTATGGAGGGGTACAGGTTCAGGGCATATTTGTGTGGTGTTCTGCAATGGTACGTTCCAGTGAGACAGGGAGGTTATGCAGGGTACAGGTTCAGGCATATTTGAGTGGAGTTCGGCATTGGTGCGCTCCAGTGAGACAGGGAGGTTATGGACGGGTATAGTTTCAGGGCATATTTGTGTGGTGTTCTGCATTGGTACGTTCCAGTGAGACAGGGAGGTTATGCAGGGTACAGGTTCAGGGGATATTTGTGTGTAATTCTGCAGTGGTACGTTCCATTGAGATAGGGAGTTTATGGACGGGTACAGTTTCAGGGCATATTTGTGTGGAGTTCTGCATTGGTACTTTCCAGTGAGACAGGGTGGTTATGGAGGGGTACAGGTTCAGGGGATATTTGTGTGGTGTTCGGCAATGGTACGTTCCAGTGAGACAGGGAGGTTATGCAGGGTACAGGTTCAGGGCATATTTGTGTGTAGTTCTGCATTGGTACATTCCAGTGAGACCGGGAGGTTATGGAGGGTACAGCATCAGGGCATATTTATGTTGAGTTCTGCATTGGTACGTTCCAGTGAGACAGGGAGGTTATGGAGGGGTACAGGTTCAGGGCATGTTTGTTTGGAGTTCTGCATTGGTACTTTCCAGTGTGACAGGGAGGTTATGGAGGGTACAGGTTCAATGCATATTTGTGTGGAGTTCTGCAGTGGGACGTTCCACTCAGACTGGGAGAATATGGACGGGAACATGATCAGGGCATATTTGTGTGGAGTTCTGCATTGGTACGTTCCAGTGAGACAGGGCGGTTATTGCGGGGTACAGGTTCAGTGCATATTTGTGTGGTGTTCTGCAGTGGTACATTCCAGTGAGACAGGGAGGTTATGCAGGGTACAGGTTCAGGGCATATTTGAGTGGAGTTCGGTATTGGTGAGTTCCAGTGAGAAAGGTAGGTTATGGAGGGGTACAGGTTCAGGGCATATTTGTGTGGAGTTCTGCATTGGTACGTTCCAGTGAGACAGGGAGTTTATGGAGGGTACAGGTTCTGGGCCTATTTGTGTGGTGTTCTGCAGTGGTACGTTCCAGTTAGAGAGGAAGGTTGTGAAGGGTACAGTTTCAGGGCATATTTGTGTGTAGTTCCGCATTGGAACTTTCCAGTCAGACAGGGAGTTTATGGAGGGTACAGGTTCAGGGCATATTTGTGTGGAGTTCTGCAATGGTACGTTCCAGTGAGACAGGGAGGTTACGGATGGGTACAGTTTCTGGGCATATTTGTGTGTAGTTCCGCATTGGTACTTTCCAGTCAGACAGGGAGTTTATGGAGGGTACAGGTTTATGGCAAATTTCAGTGGAGTTCTGCAGTGGGACGTTCCAGTGAGACAGGGAGGTTATGGACGGGTACAGGTTCAGGGCATATTTGTGTGGAGTTCTGCATTGGTACGTTCCAGTGAGACCCGGAGGTTATGGAGGGTACAGCATCAGGGCATATTTTTGTTGAGTTCTGCAGTGGTACGTTCCAGTGAGACAGGGAGGTAATGGACGGGTACAGGTTCAGGGCATATTTGTTTGGAGTTCTGCATTGGTACTTTCCAGTGAGACAGGGAGGTTATGGAGGGTACAGGTTCAATGCATATTTGTGTGGAGTTCTGCAGTGGGACGTTCCACTGAGACTGGGAGAATATGGACGGGTACATGTTCAGGGCATATTTGTGTGGAGTTCTGCATTGGTACGTTCCAGTGAGCCAGGGCGGTTATTGCGGGGTACAGGTTCAGTGCATATTTGTGTGGTGTTCTGCAGTGGTACGTTCCAGTGAGAGAGGGAGGTTATGCAGGGTACAGGTTCAGGTCATATTTGTGTGGAGTTCGGCATTGGTATGTTCCAGTGAGACAGGGAGGTTATGGAGGGTACAGGTTCAGGGCATATTTGTGTGGAGTTCTGCATTGGTACGTTCCAGTGAGACAGGGTGTTTATGGAGGTGTACAGGTTCAGGGCATATTTGTGTGGAGTTCTGTATTGGTACGCTCCAGTGAGACAGGGAGTTTATGGAGGGTACAGGTTCAGGGCATATTTTTGTGGAATTCTGCAGTGGGACGTTCCACTGAGACAGGGAGAATATGGACGGGTACATGTTCAGGGCATATTTGTGTGGAGTTCTGCAGTGGTACATTCCAGTGAGACAGGGAGAATATGGACGGGTACATGTTCAGGGCATATTAGTGTGGAGTTCTGCATTGGTACGTTCCAGTGAGACAGAGCGGTTATGGAGGGGTACAGGTTCAGGGCATATTTGTGTGGTGTTCTGCAGTGGTACGTTCGAGTGAGACAAGGAGGTTATGCAGGGTACAGGTTCAGGGCATATTTGTGTGGAGTTCTGCAGTGGTACGTTCAGAGAGACAGGGAGGTTATGGACGGGTACAGTTTCAGGGCATATTTGTGTGGAGTTCTGCAATGGTACGTTCCAGTGAGACAGGGAGGTTATGCAGGGTACAGGTTCAGGGCATATTTGAGTGGAGTTCGGCATTGGTGCGTTCCAGTGAGACAGAGAGGTTATGGACGGGTACAGGTTCAGGGCATATTTGTGTGGAGTTCTGCAGTGGTACGTTCCAGTGAGACAGGGAGAATATGGACGGGTACATGTTCAGGGCATATTAGTGTGGAGTTCTGCATTGGTACGTTCCAGTGAGACAAGGTGGTTATGGAGGGGTACAGGTTCAGGGCATATTTGTGTGGTGTTCTGCAATGGTACGTTCCACTGAGACAGGGAGGTTATGCAGGGTACAGGTTCAGGCATATTTGAGTGGAGCTCGGCATTGGTGCGTTCCAGTGAGACAGGGAGAATATGGACGTGTACATGTTCAGGGCATATTTGTGTGGAGTTCTGCAGTGGGACGTTCCACTGAGACAGGGACAATATGGACGGGTATATGTTCAGGGCATATTTGTGTGGAGTTCTGCAGTGGTACGTTTCAGTGAGACAGGGAGAATATGGACGGGTACATGTTAAGGGCATATTAGTGTGGAGTTCTGCATTGGTACGTTCCAGTGAGACAGAGCGGTTATGGAGGGGTACAGGTTCAGGGCATATTTGTGTGGTGTTCTGCAGATGTACGTTCGAGTGAGACAAGGAGGTTATGCAGGGTACAGGTTCAGGGCATATTTGTGTGGAGTTCGGCATTGGTGCGTTCCAGTGAGACAGAGAGGTTATGGACGGGTACAGTTTCAGGGCATATTTGTGTGGAGTTCTGCATTGGTACGTTCCAGTGAGACAAGGTGGTTATGGAGGGGTACAGGTTCAGGGCATATTTGTGTGGAGTTCTGCATTGGTATTTTCCAGTCAGACAGGGAAGCTATGGAGGGGTACAGGTTCAGGACATATTTGTGTGGAGTTCTGCATTGGTACGTTCCACTGAGACAGGGAGGTTATCGAGAGGTACAGGTTCAGTGCATATTTGTGTGGTGTTCTGCAGTGGTACGTTCCAGTGAGAGTGGGAGGTTATGCAGGGTACATATTCAGGGCATATTTGTGTGGAGTTCTGCATTGGTACGTTCCAGTGAGACCGTGTGTTTATGGAGGTGTACAGGTTCAGGGCATATTTGTGTGGAGTTCTGTATTGGTACGCTCCAGTGAGACCGGGAGAATATGGACGGGTACAGGTTCAGGGCATATTTGTGTGTAGTTCTGCATTGGTACATTCCAGTGAGACCGGGAGGTTATGGAGGGTACAGCATCAGGGCATATTTATGTTGAGTTCTGCATTGGTACGTTCCAGTGAGACAGGGAGGTTATGGAGGGGTACAGGTTCAGGGCATGTTTGTTTGGAGTTCTGCATTGGTACTTTCCAGTGTGACAGGGAGGTTATGGAGGGTACAGGTTCAATGCATATTTGTGTGGAGTTCTGCAGTGGGACGTTCCACTCAGACTGGGAGAATATGGACGGGAACATGATCAGGGCATATTTGTGTGGAGTTCTGCATTGGTACGTTCCAGTGAGACAGGGCGGTTATTGCGGGGTACAGGTTCAGTGCATATTTGTGTGGTGTTCTGCAGTGGTACATTCCAGTGAGACAGGGAGGTTATGCAGGGTACAGGTTCAGGGCATATTTGAGTGGAGTTCGGTATTGGTGAGTTCCAGTGAGAAAGGTAGGTTATGGAGGGGTACAGGTTCAGGGCATATTTGTGTGGAGTTCTGCATTGGTACGTTCCAGTGAGACAGGGAGTTTATGGAGGGTACAGGTTCTGGGCCTATTTGTGTGGTGTTCTGCAGTGGTACGTTCCAGTGAGAGAGGAAGGTTGTGAAGGGTACAGGTTCATGTCATATTTGTGTGGAGTTCTGCATTGGTATGTTCCAGTGAGACAGGGAGGTTATGGAGGGTACAGGTTCAGGGCATATTTGTGTGGAGTTCTGCATTGGTACGTTCCAGTGAGACAGGGTGTTTATGGATGTGTGCAGGTTCAGGGCATATTTGTATGGAGTTCAGTTTTGGTACGCTCCAGTGAGACAGGGAGGTTATGGAGGGTACAGGTTCAGGGCATATTTTTGTGGAATTCTGCAGTGGTACGTTCCACTGAGACAGGGAGAATATGGACGAGTACATGTTCAGGGCATATTTGTGTGGAGTTCTGCACTGGTACGTTCCAGTGAGACAGGGAGAATATGGACGGGTACATGTTCAGGGCATATTAGTGTGGAGGTCTGCATTGGTACGTTCCAGTGAGACAGAGCGTTTATGGAGGGGTACAGGTTCAGGGCATATTTGTGTGGTATTCTGCAGTGGTACGTTCGAGTGAGACAAGGAGGTTATGCAGGGTACAGGTTCAGGGCATATTTGTGTGGAGTTCTGCAGTGGTACGTTTCAGTGAGACAGGGAGGTTATGGACGGGTACAGTTTCAGGGCATATTTGTGTGGAGTTCTGCAATGGTACGCTCCAGTGAGACAGGGAGGTTATGCAGGGTACAGGTTCAGGGCATATTTGAGTGGAGTTCGGCATTGGTGCGTTCCAGTGAGACAGAGAGGTAATGGACGGGTACAGTTTCAGGGCATATTTGTGTGGAGTTCTGCATTGGTACGTACCAGTGAGACAGGGAGGATATGCAGGGTACAGGTTCAGGGCATATTTGTGTGGATTTCTGCAGTGGTACGATCCCGTGAGACAGGGAGGTTATGGACGGGTACAGTTTCAGGGCATATTTGTGTAGAGTTCTGCATTGGTACGTTCCAGTGAGACAGGGTGGTTATGGAGGGGTACAGGTTCAGGGCATATTTGTGTGGTGTTCTGCAATGGTACGTTCCAGTGAGACAGGGAGTTTATGCAGGTTTCAGGTTCAATGCATATTTGTGTGGAGTTCTGCATTGGTACGTTCCAGTGAGACAGGGTGGTTATGGAGGGGTACAGGTTCAAGACATATTTGTGTGGTGTTCTGCAATGGTACGTTCCAGTGAGACAGGGAGGTTATGCAGGGTACAGGTTCAGGCATATTTGAGTGGAGTTCGGCATTGGTGCGTTCCAGTGAGACAGGGAGGTTATGGACGGGTATAGTTTCAGGGCATATTTGTGTGGTGTTCTGCATTGGTACGTTCCAGTGAGACAGGGAGGTTATGCAGGGTACAGGTTCAGGGGATATTTGTGTGTAATTCTGCAGTGGTACGTTCCATTGAGATAGGGTGGTTATGGAGGGGTACAGGTTCAGGGGATATTTGTGTGGTGTTCGGCAATGGTACGTTCCAGTGAGACAGGGAGGTTATGCAGGGTACAGGTTCAGGGCATATTTGAGTGGAGATCGGCATTGGTGCGTTCCAGGGAGACAGGGAGGTTATGCACGGTACAGGTTCAGGGCATATTTGTGTGGAGTTCTGCAGTGGTACGTTCCAGTGAGACAGGGAGGTTATGGATGGGTACAGTTTCAGGGCATATTTGTGTGTAGTTCCGCATTGGAACTTTCCAGTCAGACAGGGAGTTTATGGAGGGTACAGGTTCAGGGCATATTTGTGTGGAGTTCTGCAGTGGTACGTTCCTGTGAGACAGGGAGGTTACGGATGGGTACAGTTTCAGGGCATATTTGTGTGTAGTTCCGCATTGGTACTTTCCAGTCAGACAGGGAGTTTATGGAGGGTACAGGTTTATGGCAAATTTCAGTGGAGTTCTGCAGTGGGACGTTCCAGTGTGCCAGGGAGGTTATGGACGGGTACAGGTTCAGGGCATATTTGTGTGGAGTTCTGCATTGGTACGTTCCAGTGAGACCGGGAGGTTATGGAGGGTACAGCATCAGGGCATATTTTTGTTGAGTTCTGCAGTGGTACGTTCCAGTGAGACAGGGAGGTAATGGACGGGTACAGGTTCAGGGCATATTTGTTTGGAGTTCTGCATTGGTACTTTCCAGTGAGACAGGGAGGTTATGGAGGGTACAGGTTCAATGCATATTTGTGTGGAGTTCTGCAGTGGGACGTTCCACTGAGACTGGGAGAATATGGACGGGTACATGTTCAGGGCATATTTGTGTGGAGTTCTGCATTGGCACGTTCCAGTGAGCCAGGGCGGTTATTGCGGGGTACAGGTTCAGTGCATATTTGTGTGGTGTTCTGCAGTGGTACGTTCCAGTGAGAGAGGGAGGTTATGCAGGGTACAGGTTCAGGTCATATTTGTGTGGAGTTCTGCATTAGTATGTTCCAGTGAGACAGGGAGGTTATGGAGGGTACAGGTTCAGGGCATATTTGTGTGGAGTTCTGCATTGGTACGTTCCAGTGAGACAGGGTGGTTATGGAGGGGTACAGGTTCAGGGCATATTTGTGTGGTGTTCTGCAATGGTACGTTCCAGTGAGACAGGGAGGTTATGCAGGGTACAGGTTCAGGGCATATTTGTGTGGTGTTCTGCAATGGTACGTTCCACTGAGACAGGGAGGTTATGCAGGGTACAGGTTCAGGCATATTTGAGTGGAGCTCGGCATTGGTGCGTTCCAGTGAGACAGGGAGGTTATGGACGGGTATAGTTTCAGGGCATATTTGTGTGGAGTTCTGCATTGGTACGTTCCAGTGAGACAAGGTGGTTATTGAGGGGTACAGGTTCAGGGCATATTTGTGTGGAGTTCTGCACTGGTACGTTCCAGTGAGACAGGGAGAATATGGACGGGTACAGTTTCAGGGCATATTTGTGTGGAGTTCTGCAGTGGGACGTTCCACTGAGACAGGGACAATATGGACGGGTATATGTTCAGGGCATATTTGTGTGGAGTTCTGCAGTGGTACGTTTCAGTGAGACAGGGAGAATATGGACGGGTACATGTTAAGGGCATATTAGTGTGGAGTTCTGCATTGGTACGTTCCAGTGAGACAGAGCGGTTATGGAGGGGTACAGGTTCAGGGCATATTTGTGTGGTGTTCTGCAGAGGTACGTTCGAGTGAGACAAGGAGGTTATGCAGGGTACAGGTTCAGGGCATATTTGTGTGGAGTTCGGCATTGGTGCGTTCCAGTGAGACAGAGAGGTTATGGACGGGTACAGTTTCAGGGCATATTTGTGTGGAGTTCTGCATTGGTACGTTCCAGTGAGACAAGGTGGTTATGGAGGGGTACAGGTTCAGGGCATATTTGTGTGGAGTTCTGCATTGGTATTTTCCAGTCAGACAGGGAAGCTATGGAGGGGTACAGGTTCAGGACATATTTGTGTGGAGTTCTGCATTGGTACGTTCCACTGAGACAGGGAGGTTATCGAGAGGTACAGGTTCAGTGCATATTTGTGTGGTGTTCTGCAGTGGTACGTTCCAGTGAGAGTGGGAGGTTATGCAGGGTACATATTCAGGGCATATTTGTGTGGAGTTCTGCATTGGTACGTTCCAGTGAGACAGGGTGTTTATGGAGGTGTACAGGTTCAGGGCATATTTGTGTGGAGTTCTGTATTGGTACGCTCCAGTGAGACCGGGAGAATATGGACGGGTACAGGTTCAGGGCATATTTGTGTGTAGTTCTGCATTGGTACATTCCAGTGAGACCGGGAGGTTATGGAGGGTACAGCATCAGGGCATATTTATGTTGAGTTCTGCATTGGTACGTTCCAGTGAGACAGGGAGGTTATGGAGGGGTACAGGTTCAGGGCATGTTTGTTTGGAGTTCTGCATTGGTACTTTCCAGTGTGACAGGGAGGTTATGGAGGGTACAGGTTCAATGCATATTTGTGTGGAGTTCTGCAGTGGGACGTTCCACTCAGACTGGGAGAATATGGACGGGAACATGATCAGGGCATATTTGTGTGGAGTTCTGCATTGGTACGTTCCAGTGAGACAGGGCGGTTATTGCGGGGTACAGGTTCAGTGCATATTTGTGTGGTGTTCTGCAGTGGTACATTCCAGTGAGACAGGGAGGTTATGCAGGGTACAGGTTCAGGGCATATTTGAGTGGAGTTCGGTATTGGTGAGTTCCAGTGAGAAAGGTAGGTTATGGAGGGGTACAGGTTCAGGGCATATTTGTGTGGTGTTCTGCATTGGTACGTTCCAGTGAGACAGGGAGTTTATGGAGGGTACAGGTTCTGTGCCTATTTGTGTGGTGTTCTGCAGTGGTACGTTCCAGTGAGAGAGGAAGGTTGTGAAGGGTACAGGTTCATGTCATATTTGTGTGGAGTTCTGCATTGGTATGTTCCAGTGAGACAGGGAGGTTATGGAGGGTACAGGTTCAGGGCATATTTGTGTGGAGTTCTGCATTGGTACGTTCCAGTGAGACAGGGTGTTTATGGATGTGTGCAGGTTCAGGGCATATTTGTATGGAGTTCAGTTTTGGTACGCTCCAGTGAGACAGGGAGGTTATGGAGGGTACAGGTTCAGGGCATATTTTTGTGGAATTCTGCAGTGGGACGTTCCACTGAGACAGGGAGAATATGGACGAGTACATGTTCAGGGCATATTTGTGTGGAGTTCTGCACTGGTACGTTCCAGTGAGACAGGGAGAATATGGACGGGTACATGTTCAGGGCATATTAGTGTGGAGGTCTGCATTGGTACGCTCCAGTGAGACAGAGCGTTTATGGAGGGGTACAGGTTCAGGGCATATTTGTGTGGTATTCTGCAGTGGTACGTTCGAGTGAGACAAGGAGGTTATGCAGGGTACAAGTTCAGGGCATATTTGTGTGGAGTTCTGCAGTGGTACGTTTCAGTGAGACAGGGAGGTTATGGACGGGTACAGTTTCAGGGCATATTTGTGTGGAGTTCTGCAATGGTACGCTCCAGTGAGACAGGGAGGTTATGCAGGGTACAGGTTCAGGGCATATTTGAGTGGAGTTCGGCATTGGTGCGTTCCAGTGAGACAGAGAGGTTATGGACGGGTACAGTTTCAGGGCATATTTGTGTGGAGTTCTGCATTGGTACGTACCAGTGAGACAGGGAGGATATGCAGGGTACAGGTTCAGGGCATATTTGTGTGGATTTCTGCAGTGGTACGATCCCGTGAGACAGGGAGGTTATGGACGGGTACAGTTTCAGGGCATATTTGTGTAGAGTTCTGCATTGGTACGTTCCAGTGAGACAGGGTGGTTATGGAGGGGTACAGGTTCAGGGCATATTTGTGTGGTGTTCTGCAATGGTACGTTCCAGTGAGACAGGGAGTTTATGCAGGTTTCAGGTTCAATGCATATTTGTGTGGAGTTCTGCATTGGTACGTTCCAGTGAGACAGGGTGGTTATGGAGGGGTACAGGTTCAAGACATATTTGTGTGGTGTTCTGCAATGGTACGTTCCAGTGAGACAGGGAGGTTATGCAGGGTACAGGTTCAGGCATATTTGAGTGGAGTTCGGCATTGGTGCGTTCCAGTGAGACAGGGAGGTTATGGACGGGTATAGTTTCAGGGCATATTTGTGTGGTGTTCTGCATTGGTACGTTCCAGTGAGACAGGGAGGTTATGCAGGGTACAGGTTCAGGGGATATTTGTGTGTAATTCTGCAGTGGTACGTTCCATTGAGATAGGGTGGTTATGGAGGGGTACAGGTTCAGGGCATATTTGTGTGGAGTTCTGCATTGGTACGTTCCAGTGAGACCGGGAGGTTATGGAGGGTACAGCATCAGGGCATATTTTTGTTGAGTTCTGCAGTGGTACGTTCCAGTGAGACAGGGAGGTAATGGACGGGTACAGGTTCAGGGCATATTTGTTTGGAGTTCTGCATTGGTACTTTCCAGTGAGACAGGGAGGTTATGGAGGGTACAGGTTCAATGCATATTTGTGTGGAGTTCTGCAGTGGGACGTTCCACTGAGACTGGGAGAATATGGACGGGTACATGTTCAGGGCATATTTGTGTGGAGTTCTGCATTGGCACGTTCCAGTGAGCCAGGGCGGTTATTGCGGGGTACAGGTTCAGTGCATATTTGTGTGGTGTTCTGCAGTGGTACGTTCCAGTGAGAGAGGGAGGTTATGCAGGGTACAGGTTCAGGTCATATTTGTGTGGAGTTCTGCATTAGTATGTTCCAGTGAGACAGGGAGGTTATGGAGGGTACAGGTTCAGGGCATATTTGTGTGGAGTTCTGCATTGGTACGTTCCAGTGAGACAGGGTGGTTATGGAGGGGTACAGGTTCAGGGCATATTTGTGTGGTGTTCTGCAATGGTACGTTCCAGTGAGACAGGGAGGTTATGCAGGGTACAGGTTCAGGGCATATTTGTGTGGTGTTCTGCAATGGTACGTTCCACTGAGACAGGGAGGTTATGCAGGGTACAGGTTCAGGCATATTTGAGTGGAGCTCGGCATTGGTGCGTTCCAGTGAGACAGGGAGGTTATGGACGGGTATAGTTTCAGGGCATATTTGTGTGGAGTTCTGCATTGGTACGTTCCAGTGAGACAAGGTGGTTATTGAGGGGTACAGGTTCAGGGCATATTTGTGTGGAGTTCTGCACTGGTACGTTCCAGTGAGACAGGGAGAATATGGACGGGTACAGTTTCAGGGCATATTTGTGTGGAGTTCTGCAGTGGGACGTTCCACTGAGACAGGGACAATATGGACGGGTATATGTTCAGGGCATATTTGTGTGGAGTTCTGCAGTGGTACGTTTCAGTGAGACAGGGAGAATATGGACGGGTACATGTTAAGGGCATATTAGTGTGGAGTTCTGCATTGGTACGTTCCAGTGAGACAGAGCGGTTATGGAGGGGTACAGGTTCAGGGCATATTTGTGTGGTGTTCTGCAGAGGTACGTTCGAGTGAGACAAGGAGGTTATGCAGGGTACAGGTTCAGGGCATATTTGTGTGGAGTTCGGCATTGGTGCGTTCCAGTGAGACAGAGAGGTTATGGACGGGTACAGTTTCAGGGCATATTTGTGTGGAGTTCTGCATTGGTACGTTCCAGTGAGACAAGGTGGTTATGGAGGGGTACAGGTTCAGGGCATATTTGTGTGGAGTTCTGCATTGGTATTTTCCAGTCAGACAGGGAAGCTATGGAGGGGTACAGGTTCAGGACATATTTGTGTGGAGTTCTGCATTGGTACGTTCCACTGAGACAGGGAGGTTATCGAGAGGTACAGGTTCAGTGCATATTTGTGTGGTGTTCTGCAGTGGTACGTTCCAGTGAGAGTGGGAGGTTATGCAGGGTACATATTCAGGGCATATTTGTGTGGAGTTCTGCATTGGTACGTTCCAGTGAGACAGGGTGTTTATGGAGGTGTACAGGTTCAGGGCATATTTGTGTGGAGTTCTGTATTGGTACGCTCCAGTGAGACCGGGAGAATATGGACGGGTACAGGTTCAGGGCATATTTGTGTGTAGTTCTGCATTGGTACATTCCAGTGAGACCGGGAGGTTATGGAGGGTACAGCATCAGGGCATATTTATGTTGAGTTCTGCATTGGTACGTTCCAGTGAGACAGGGAGGTTATGGAGGGGTACAGGTTCAGGGCATGTTTGTTTGGAGTTCTGCATTGGTACTTTCCAGTGTGACAGGGAGGTTATGGAGGGTACAGGTTCAATGCATATTTGTGTGGAGTTCTGCAGTGGGACGTTCCACTCAGACTGGGAGAATATGGACGGGAACATGATCAGGGCATATTTGTGTGGAGTTCTGCATTGGTACGTTCCAGTGAGACAGGGCGGTTATTGCGGGGTACAGGTTCAGTGCATATTTGTGTGGTGTTCTGCAGTGGTACATTCCAGTGAGACAGGGAGGTTATGCAGGGTACAGGTTCAGGGCATATTTGAGTGGAGTTCGGTATTGGTGAGTTCCAGTGAGAAAGGTAGGTTATGGAGGGGTACAGGTTCAGGGCATATTTGTGTGGTGTTCTGCATTGGTACGTTCCAGTGAGACAGGGAGTTTATGGAGGGTACAGGTTCTGTGCCTATTTGTGTGGTGTTCTGCAGTGGTACGTTCCAGTGAGAGAGGAAGGTTGTGAAGGGTACAGGTTCATGTCATATTTGTGTGGAGTTCTGCATTGGTATGTTCCAGTGAGACAGGGAGGTTATGGAGGGTACAGGTTCAGGGCATATTTGTGTGGAGTTCTGCATTGGTACGTTCCAGTGAGACAGGGTGTTTATGGATGTGTGCAGGTTCAGGGCATATTTGTATGGAGTTCAGTTTTGGTACGCTCCAGTGAGACAGGGAGGTTATGGAGGGTACAGGTTCAGGGCATATTTTTGTGGAATTCTGCAGTGGGACGTTCCACTGAGACAGGGAGAATATGGACGAGTACATGTTCAGGGCATATTTGTGTGGAGTTCTGCACTGGTACGTTCCAGTGAGACAGGGAGAATATGGACGGGTACATGTTCAGGGCATATTAGTGTGGAGGTCTGCATTGGTACGCTCCAGTGAGACAGAGCGTTTATGGAGGGGTACAGGTTCAGGGCATATTTGTGTGGTATTCTGCAGTGGTACGTTCGAGTGAGACAAGGAGGTTATGCAGGGTACAAGTTCAGGGCATATTTGTGTGGAGTTCTGCAGTGGTACGTTTCAGTGAGACAGGGAGGTTATGGACGGGTACAGTTTCAGGGCATATTTGTGTGGAGTTCTGCAATGGTACGCTCCAGTGAGACAGGGAGGTTATGCAGGGTACAGGTTCAGGGCATATTTGAGTGGAGTTCGGCATTGGTGCGTTCCAGTGAGACAGAGAGGTTATGGACGGGTACAGTTTCAGGGCATATTTGTGTGGAGTTCTGCATTGGTACGTACCAGTGAGACAGGGAGGATATGCAGGGTACAGGTTCAGGGCATATTTGTGTGGATTTCTGCAGTGGTACGATCCCGTGAGACAGGGAGGTTATGGACGGGTACAGTTTCAGGGCATATTTGTGTAGAGTTCTGCATTGGTACGTTCCAGTGAGACAGGGTGGTTATGGAGGGGTACAGGTTCAGGGCATATTTGTGTGGTGTTCTGCAATGGTACGTTCCAGTGAGACAGGGAGTTTATGCAGGTTTCAGGTTCAATGCATATTTGTGTGGAGTTCTGCATTGGTACGTTCCAGTGAGACAGGGTGGTTATGGAGGGGTACAGGTTCAAGACATATTTGTGTGGTGTTCTGCAATGGTACGTTCCAGTGAGACAGGGAGGTTATGCAGGGTACAGGTTCAGGCATATTTGAGTGGAGTTCGGCATTGGTGCGTTCCAGTGAGACAGGGAGGTTATGGACGGGTATAGTTTCAGGGCATATTTGTGTGGTGTTCTGCATTGGTACGTTCCAGTGAGACAGGGAGGTTATGCAGGGTACAGGTTCAGGGGATATTTGTGTGTAATTCTGCAGTGGTACGTTCCATTGAGATAGGGTGGTTATGGAGGGGTACAGGTTCAGGGGATATTTGTGTGGTGTTCGGCAATGGTACGTTCCAGTGAGACAGGGAGGTTATGCAGGGTACAGGTTCAGGGCATATTTGAGTGGAGATCGGCATTGGTGCGTTCCAGGGAGACAGGGAGGTTATGCACGGTACAGGTTCAGGGCATATTTGTGTGGAGTTCTGCAGTGGTACGTTCCAGTGAGACAGGGAGGTTATGGATGGGTACAGTTTCAGGGCATATTTGTGTGTAGTTCCGCATTGGAACTTTCCAGTCAGACAGGGAGTTTATGGAGGGTACAGGTTCAGGGCATATTTGTGTGGAGTTCTGCAGTGGTACGTTCCTGTGAGACAGGGAGGTTACGGATGGGTACAGTTTCAGGGCATATTTGTGTGTAGTTCCGCATTGGTACTTTCCAGTCAGACAGGGAGTTTATGGAGGGTACAGGTTTATGGCAAATTTCAGTGGAGTTCTGCAGTGGGACGTTCCAGTGTGCCAGGGAGGTTATGGACGGGTACAGGTTCAGGGCATATTTGTGTGGAGTTCTGCATTGGTACGTTCCAGTGAGACCGGGAGGTTATGGAGGGTACAGCATCAGGGCATATTTTTGTTGAGTTCTGCAGTGGTACGTTCCAGTGAGACAGGGAGGTAATGGACGGGTACAGGTTCAGGGCATATTTGTTTGGAGTTCTGCATTGGTACTTTCCAGTGAGACAGGGAGGTTATGGAGGGTACAGGTTCAATGCATATTTGTGTGGAGTTCTGCAGTGGGACGTTCCACTGAGACTGGGAGAATATGGACGGGTACATGTTCAGGGCATATTTGTGTGGAGTTCTGCATTGGCACGTTCCAGTGAGCCAGGGCGGTTATTGCGGGGTACAGGTTCAGTGCATATTTGTGTGGTGTTCTGCAGTGGTACGTTCCAGTGAGAGAGGGAGGTTATGCAGGGTACAGGTTCAGGTCATATTTGTGTGGAGTTCGGCATTGGTATGTTCCAGTGAGACAGGGAGGTTATGGAGGGTACAGGTTCAGGGCATATTTGTGTGGAGTTCTGCATTGGTACGTTCCAGTGAGACAGGGTGGTTATGGAGGGGTACAGGTTCAGGGCATATTTGTGTGGTGTTCTGCAATGGTACGTTCCAGTGAGACAGGGAGGTTATGCAGGGTACAGGTTCAGGCATATTTGAGTGGAGTTCGGCATTGGTGCGTTCCAGTGAGACAGGGAGGTTATGGACGGGTATAGTTTCAGGGCATATTTGTGTGGTGTTCTGCATTGGTACGTTCCAGTGAGACAGGGAGGTTATGCAGGGTACAGGTTCAGGGGATATTTGTGTGTAATTCTGCAGTGGTACGTTCCATTGAGATAGGGAGTTTATGGACGGGTACAGTTTCAGGGCATATTTGTGTGGAGTTCTGCATTGGTACTTTCCAGTGAGACAGGGTGGTTATGGAGGGGTACAGGTTCAGGGGATATTTGTGTGGTGTTCGGCAATGGTACGTTCCAGTGAGACAGGGAGGTTATGCAGGGTACAGGTTCAGGGCATATTTGTGTGTAGTTCTGCATTGGTACATTCCAGTGAGACCGGGAGGTTATGGAGGGTACAGCATCAGGGCATATTTATGTTGAGTTCTGCATTGGTACGTTCCAGTGAGACAGGGAGGTTATGGAGGGGTACAGGTTCAGGGCATGTTTGTTTGGAGTTCTGCATTGGTACTTTCCAGTGTGACAGGGAGGTTATGGAGGGTACAGGTTCAATGCATATTTGTGTGGAGTTCTGCAGTGGGACGTTCCACTCAGACTGGGAGAATATGGACGGGAACATGATCAGGGCATATTTGTGTGGAGTTCTGCATTGGTACGTTCCAGTGAGACAGGGCGGTTATTGCGGGGTACAGGTTCAGTGCATATTTGTGTGGTGTTCTGCAGTGGTACATTCCAGTGAGACAGGGAGGTTATGCAGGGTACAGGTTCAGGGCATATTTGAGTGGAGTTCGGTATTGGTGAGTTCCAGTGAGAAAGGTAGGTTATGGAGGGGTACAGGTTCAGGGCATATTTGTGTGGAGTTCTGCATTGGTACGTTCCAGTGAGACAGGGAGTTTATGGAGGGTACAGGTTCTGGGCCTATTTGTGTGGTGTTCTGCAGTGGTACGTTCCAGTGAGAGAGGAAGGTTGTGAAGGGTACAGGTTCATGTCATATTTGTGTGGAGTTCTGCATTGGTATGTTCCAGTGAGACAGGGAGGTTATGGAGGGTACAGGTTCAGGGCATATTTGTGTGGAGTTCTGCATTGGTATGTTCCAGTGAGACAGGGAGGTTATGGAGGGTACAGGTTCAGGGCATATTTTTGTGGAATTCTGCAGTGGGACGTTCCACTGAGACAGGGAGAATATGGACGAGTACATGTTCAGGGCATATTTGTGTGGAGTTCTGCACTGGTACGTTCCAGTGAGACAGGGAGAATATGGACGGGTACATGTTCAGGGCATATTAGTGTGGAGGTCTGCATTGGTACGTTCCAGTGAGTCAGAGCGTTTATGCAGGGGTACAGGTTCAGGGCATATTTGTGTGGAGTTCTGCAGTGGTACGTTTCAGTGAGACAGGGAGGTTATGGACGGGTACAGTTTCAGGGCATATTTGTGTGGAGTTCTGCAATGGTACGTTCCAGTGAGACAGGGAGGTTATGCAGGGTACAGGTTCAGGGCATATTTGAGTGGAGTTCGGCATTGGTGCGTTCCAGTGAGACAGAGAGGTTATGGACGGTTACAGTTTCAGGGCATATTTGTGTGGAGTTCTGCATTGGTACGTACCAGTGAGACAGGGAGGATATGCAGGGTACAGGTTCAGGGCATATTTGTGTGGATTTCTGCAGTGGTACGATCCCGTGAGACAGGGAGGTTATGGACGGGTACAGTTTCAGGGCATATTTGTGTAGAGTTCTGCATTGGTACGTTCCAGTGAGACAGGGTGGTTATGGAGGGGTACAGGTTCAGGGCATATTTGTGTGGTGTTCTGCAATGGTACGTTCCAGTGAGACAGGGAGTTTATGCAGGTTTCAGGTTCAATGCATATTTGTGTGGAGTTCTGCATTGGTACGTTCCAGTGAGACAGGGTGGTTATGGAGGGGTACAGGTTCAAGACATATTTGTGTGGTGTTCTGCAATGGTACGTTCCAGTGAGACAGGGAGGTTATGCAGGGTACAGGTTCAGGCATATTTGAGTGGAGTTCGGCATTGGTGCGTTCCAGTGAGACAGGGAGGTTATGGACGGGTATAGTTTCAGGGCATATTTGTGTGGTGTTCTGCATTGGTACGTTCCAGTGAGACAGGGAGGTTATGCAGGGTACAGGTTCAGGGGATATTTGTGTGTAATTCTGCAGTGGTACGTTCCATTGAGATAGGGTGGTTATGGAGGGGTACAGGTTCAGGGGATATTTGTGTGGTGTTCGGCAATGGTACGTTCCAGTGAGACAGGGAGGTTATGCAGGGTACAGGTTCAGGGCATATTTGAGTGGAGATCGGCATTGGTGCGTTCCAGGGAGACAGGGAGGTTATGCAGGGTACAGGTTCAGGGCATATTTGTGTGGAGTTCTGCAGTGGTACGTTCCAGTGAGACAGGGAGGTTATGGATGGGTACAGTTTCAGGGCATATTTGTGTGTAGTTCCGCATTGGAACTTTCCAGTCAGACAGGGAGTTTATGGAGGGTACAGGTTCAGGGCATATTTGTGTGGAGTTCTGCAGTGGTACGTTCCAGTGAGACAGGGAGGTTACGGATGGGTACAGTTTCTGGGCATATTTGTGTGTAGTTCCGCATTGGTACTTTCCAGTCAGACAGGGAGTTTATGGAGGGTACAGGTTTATGGCAAATTTCAGTGGAGTTCTGCAGTGGGACGTTCCAGTGTGCCAGGGAGTTTATGGACGGGTACAGGTTCAGGGCATATTTGTGTGGAGTTCTGCATTGGTACGTTCCAGTGAGACCGGGAGGTTATGGAGGGTACAGCATCAGGGCATATTTTTGTTGTGTTCTGCAGTGGTACGTTCCAGTGAGACAGGGAGGTAATGGACGGGTACAGGTTCAGGGCATATTTGTTTGGAGTTCTGCATTGGTACTTTCCAGTGAGACAGGGAGGTTATGGAGGGTACAGGTTCAATGCATATTTGTGTGGAGTTCTGCAGTGGGACGTTCCACTGAGACTGGGAGAATATGGACGGGTACATGTTCAGGGCATATTTGTGTGGAGTTCTGCATTGGTACGTTCCAGTGAGCCAGGGCGGTTATTGCGGGGTACAGGTTCAGTGCATATTTGTGTGGTGTTCTGCAGTGGTACGTTCCAGTGAGAGAGGGAGGTTATGCAGGGTACAGGTTCAGGTCATATTTGTGTGGAGTTCTGCATTGGTATGTTCCAGTGAGACAGGGAGGTTATGGAGGGTACAGGTTCAGGGCATATTTGTGTGGAGTTCTGCATTGGTACGTTCCAGTGAGACAGGGTGTTTATGGAGGTGTACAGGTTCAGGGCATATTTGTGTGGAGTTCTGTATTGGTACGCTCCAGTGAGACAGGGAGTTTATGGAGGGTACAGGTTCAGGGCATATTTGTGTGGAGTTCTGCATTGGTACGTTCCAGTGAGACAGGGTGGTTATGGAGGGGTACAGGTTCAGGGCATATTTGTGTGGTGTTCTGCAATGGTACGTTCCAGTGAGACAGGGAGATTATGCAGGTTTCAGGTTCAATGCATATTTGTGTGGAGTTCTGCATTGGTACGTTCCAGAGAGACAGGGTGGTTATGGAGGGGTACAGGTTCAAGACATATTTGTGTGGTGTTCTGCAGTGGTACGTTCCAGTGAGACAGGGAGGTTATGCAGGGTACAGGTTCAGGCATATTTGAGTGGAGTTCTGCATTGGTACGTTCCAGTGTGCCAGGGAGGTTATGGACGGGTACAGGTTCAGGGCATATTTGTGTGGAGTTCTGCATTGGTACGTTCCAGTGAGACCGGGAGGTTATGGAGGGTACAGCATCAGGGCATATTTTTGTTGAGTTCTGCAGTGGTACGTTCCAGTGAGACAGGGAGGTAATGGACGGGTACAGGTTCAGGGCATATTTGTTTGGAGTTCTGCATTGGTACTTTCCAGTGAGACAGGGAGGTTATGGAGGGTACAGGTTCAATGCATATTTGTGTGGAGTTCTGCAGTGGGACGTTCCACTGAGACTGGGAGAATATGGACGGGTACATGTTCAGGGCATATTTGTGTGGAGTTCTGCATTGGTACGTTCCAGTGAGCCAGGGCGGTTATTGCGGGGTACAGGTTCAGTGCATATTTGTGTGGTGTTCTGCAGTGGTACGTTCCAGTGAGAGAGGGAGGTTATGCAGGGTACAGGTTCAGGTCATATTTGTGTGGAGTTCTGCATTGGTATGTTCCAGTGAGACAGGGAGGTTATGGAGGGTACAGGTTCAGGGCATATTTGTGTGGAGTTCTGCATTGGTACGTTCCAGTGAGACAGGGTGTTTATGGAGGTGTACAGGTTCAGGGCATATTTGTGTGGAGTTCTGTATTGGTACGCTCCAGTGAGACAGGGAGTTTATGGAGGGTACAGGTTCAGGGCATATTTGTGTGTAGTTCCGCATTGGAACTTTCCAGTCAGACAGGGAGTTTATGGAGGGTACAGGTTCAGGGCATATTTGTGTGGAGTTCTGCAGTGGTACGTTCCAGTGAGACAGGGAGGTTACGGATGGGTACAGTTTCTGGGCATATTTGTGTGTAGTTCCGCATTGGTACTTTCCAGTCAGACAGGGAGTTTATGGAGGGTACAGGTTTATGGCAAATTTCAGTGGAGTTCTGCAGTGGGACGTTCCAGTGTGCCAGGGAGGTTATGGACGGGTACAGGTTCAGGGCATATTTGTGTGGAGTTCTGCATTGGTACGTTCCAGTGAGACCGGGAGGTTATGGAGGGTACAGCATCAGGGCATATTTTTGTTGTGTTCTGCAGTGGTACGTTCCAGTGAGACAGGGAGGTAATGGACGGGTACAGGTTCAGGGCATATTTGTTTGGAGTTCTGCATTGGTACTTTCCAGTGAGACAGGGAGGTTATGGAGGGTACAGGTTCAATGCATATTTGTGTGGAGTTCTGCAGTGGGACGTTCCACTGAGACTGGGAGAATATGGACGGGTACATGTTCAGGGCATATTTGTGTGGAGTTCTGCATTGGTACGTTCCAGTGAGCCAGGGCGGTTATTGCGGGGTACAGGTTCAGTGCATATTTGTGTGGTGTTCTGCAGTGGTACGTTCCAGTGAGAGAGGGAGGTTATGCAGGGTACAGGTTCAGGTCATATTTGTGTGGAGTTCTGCATTGGTATGTTCCAGTGAGACAGGGAGGTTATGGAGGGTACAGGTTCAGGGCATATTTGTGTGGAGTTCTGCATTGGTACGTTCCAGTGAGACAAGGTGTTTATGGAGGTGTACAGGTTCAGGGCATATTTGTGTGGAGTTCTGTATTGGTACGCTCCAGTGAGACAGGGAGTTTATGGAGGGTACAGGTTCAGGGCATATTTGTGTGGAGTTCTGCATTGGTACGTTCCAGTGAGACAGGGTGGTTATGGAGGGGTACAGGTTCAGGGCATATTTGTGTGGTGTTCTGCAATGGTACGTTCCAGTGAGACAGGGAGTTTATGCAGGTTTCAGGTTCAATGCATATTTGTGTGGAGTTCTGCATTGGTACGTTCCAGTGAGACAGGGTGGTTATGGAGGGGTACAGGTTCAAGACATATTTGTGTGGTGTTCTGCAGTGGTACGTTCCAGTGAGACAGGGAGGTTATGCAGGGTACAGGTTCAGGCATATTTGAGTGGAGTTCTGCATTGGTACGTTCCAGTGTGCCAGGGAGGTTATGGACGGGTACAGGTTCAGGGCATATTTGTGTGGAGTTCTGCATTGGTACGTTCCAGTGAGACCGGGAGGTTATGGAGGGTACAGCATCAGGGCATATTTTTGTTGAGTTCTGCAGTGGTACGTTCCAGTGAGACAGGGAGGTAATGGACGGGTACAGGTTCAGGGCATATTTGTTTGGAGTTCTGCATTGGTACTTTCCAGTGAGACAGGGAGGTTATGGAGGGTACAGGTTCAATGCATATTTGTGTGGAGTTCTGCAGTGGGACGTTCCACTGAGACTGGGAGAATATGGACGGGTACATGTTCAGGGCATATTTGTGTGGAGTTCTGCATTGGTACGTTCCAGTGAGCCAGGGCGGTTATTGCGGGGTACAGGTTCAGTGCATATTTGTGTGGTGTTCTGCAGTGGTACGTTCCAGTGAGAGAGGGAGGTTATGCAGGGTACAGGTTCAGGTCATATTTGTGTGGAGTTCTGCATTGGTATGTTCCAGTGAGACAGGGAGGTTATGGAGGGTACAGGTTCAGGGCATATTTGTGTGGAGTTCTGCATTGGTACGTTCCAGTGAGACAGGGTGTTTATGGAGGTGTACAGGTTCAGGGCATATTTGTGTGGAGTTCTGTATTGGTACGCTCCAGTGAGACAGGGAGTTTATGGAGGGTAAAGGTTCAGGGCATATTTGTGTGGAGTTCTGCATTGGTACGTTCCAGTGAGACAGGGTGGTTATGGAGGGGTACAGGTTCAGGGCATATTTGTGTGGTGTTCTGCAATGGTACGTTCCAGTGAGACAGGGAGTTTATGCAGGTTTCAGGTTCAATGCATATTTGTGTGGAGTTCTGCATTGGTACGTTCCAGTGAGACAGGGTGGTTATGGAGGGGTACAGGTTCAAGACATATTTGTGTGGTGTTCTGCAATGGTACGTTCCAGTGAGACAGGGAGGTTATGCAGGGTACAGGTTCAGGCATATTTGAGTGGAGTTCGGCATTGGTGCGTTCCAGTGAGACAGGGAGGTTATGGACGGGTATAGTTTCAGGGCATATTTGTGTGGTGTTCTGCATTGGTACGTTCCAGTGAGACAGGGAGGTTATGCAGGGTACAGGTTCAGGGGATATTTGTGTGTAATTCTGCAGTGGTACGTTCCATTGAGATAGGGTGGTTATGGAGGGGTACAGGTTCAGGGGATATTTGTGTGGTGTTCGGCAATGGTACGTTCCAGTGAGACAGGGAGGTTATGCAGGGTACAGGTTCAGGGCATATTTGAGTGGAGATCGGCATTGGTGCGTTCCAGGGAGACAGGGAGGTTATGCAGGGTACAGGTTCAGGGCATATTTGTGTGGAGTTCTGCAGTGGTACGTTCCAGTGAGACAGGGAGGTTATGGATGGGTACAGTTTCAGGGCATATTTGTGTGTAGTTCCGCATTGGAACTTTCCAGTCAGACAGGGAGTTTATGGAGGGTACAGGTTCAGGGCATATTTGTGTGGAGTTCTGCAGTGGTACGTTCCAGTCAGACAGGGAGGTTACGGATGGGTACAGTTTCTGGGCATATTTGTGTGTAGTTCCGCATTGGTACTTTCCAGTCAGACAGGGAGTTTATGGAGGGTACAGGTTTATGGCAAATTTCAG
Source organism: Hemitrygon akajei (assembly GCF_048418815.1). Classification (NCBI taxonomy): domain Eukaryota; kingdom Metazoa; phylum Chordata; class Chondrichthyes; order Myliobatiformes; family Dasyatidae; genus Hemitrygon; species Hemitrygon akajei. The sequence goes on along the minus strand of NW_027332021.1, from coordinate 855,790 downwards.
TGGAGTTCTGCAGTGGGACGTTCCAGTGTGCCAGGGAGGTTATGGACGGGTACAGGTTCAGGGCATATTTGTGTGGAGTTCTGCATTGGTACGTTCCAGTGAGACCGGGAGGTTATGGAGGGTACAGCATAAGGGCATATTTTTGTTGAGTTCTGCAGTTGTACGTTCCAGTGAGACAGGGAGGTAATGGACGGGTACAGGTTCAGGGCATATTTGTTTGGAGTTCTGCATTGGTACTTTCCAGTGAGACAGGGAGGTTATGGAGGGTACAGGTTCAATGCATATTTGTGTGGAGTTCTGCAGTGGGACGTTCCACTGAGACTGGGAGAATATGGACGGGTACATGTTCAGGGCATATTTGTTTGGAGTTCTGCATTGGTACGTTCCAGTGAGCCAGGGCGGTTATTGCGGGGTACAGGTTCAGTGCATATTTGTGTGGTGTTCTGCAGTGGTACGTTCCAGTGAGAGAGGGAGGTTATGCAGGGTACAGGTTCAGGTCATATTTGTGTGGAGTTCTGCATTGGTATGTTCCAGTGAGACAGGGAGGTTATGGAGGGTACAGGTTCAGGGCATATTTGTGTGGAGTTCTGCATTGGTACGTTCCAGTGAGACAGGGTGTTTATGGAGGTGTACAGGTTCAGGGCATATTTGTGTGGAGTTCTGTATTGGTACGCTCCAGTGAGACAGGGAGAATATGGACGGGTACATGTTCAGGGCATATTTGTGTGGAGTTCTGCAGTGGTACATTCCAGTGAGACAGGGAGAATATGGACGGGTACATGTTCAGGGCATATTAGTGTGGAGTTCTGCATTGGTACGTTCCAGTGAGACAGAGCGGTTATGGAGGGGTACAGGTTCAGGGCATATTTGTGTGGTGTTCTGCAGTGGTACGTTCGAGTGAGACAAGGAGGTTATGCAGGGTACAGGTTCAGGGCATATTTGTGTGGAGTTCTGCAGTGGTACGTTCAGAGAGACAGGGAGGTTATGGACGGGTACAGTTTCAGGGCATATTTGTGTGGAGTTCTGCAATGGTACGTTCCAGTGAGACAGGGAGGTTATGCAGGGTACAGGTTCAGGGCATATTTGTGTGGAGTTCTGCATTGGTACGTTCCAGTGAGACAAGGTGGTTATGGAGGGGTACAGGTTCAGGGCATATTTGTGTGGAGTTCTGCAGTGGTACGTTCCAGTGAGACAGGGAGAATATGGACGGGTACATGTTCAGGGCATATTAGTATGGAGTTCTGCATTGGTACGTTCCAGTGAGACAAGGTGGTTATGGAGGGGTACAGGTTCAGGGCATATTTGTGTGGTGTTCTGCAATGGTACGTTCCACTGAGACAGGGAGGTTATGCAGGGTACAGGTTCAGGCATATTTGAGTGGAGCTCGGCATTGGTGCGTTCCAGTGAGACAGGGAGGTTATGGACGGGTATAGTTTCAGGGCATATTTGTGTGGAGTTCTGCATTGGTACGTTCCAGTGAGACAAGGTGGTTATTGAGGGGTACAGGTTCAGGGCATATTTGTGTGGAGTTCTGCACTGGTACGTTCCAGTGAGACAGGGAGAATATGGACGGGTACAGTTTCAGGGCATATTTGTGTGGAGTTCTGCAGTGGGACGTTCCACTGAGACAGGGACAATATGGACGGGTATATGTTCAGGGCATATTTGTGTGGAGTTCTGCAGTGGTACGTTTCAGTGAGACAGGGAGAATATGGACGGGTGCATGTTAAGGGCATATTAGTGTGGAGTTCTGCATTGGTACGTTCCAGTGAGACAGAGCGGTTATGGAGGGGTACAGGTTCAGGGCATATTTGTGTGGTGTTCTGCAGAGGTACGTTCGAGTGAGACAAGGAGGTTATGCAGGGTACAGGTTCAGGGCATATTTGTGTGGAGTTCGGCATTGGTGCGTTCCAGTGAGACAGAGAGGTTATGGACGGGTACAGTTTCAGGGCATATTTGTGTGGAGTTCTGCATTGGTACGTTCCAGTGAGACAAGGTGGTTATGGAGGGGTACAGGTTCAGGGCATATTTGTGTGGAGTTCTGCATTGGTATTTTCCAGTCAGACAGGGAAGCTATGGAGGGGTACAGGTTCAGGACATATTTGTGTGGAGTTCTGCATTGGTACGTTCCACTGAGACAGGGAGGTTATCGAGAGGTACAGGTTCAGTGCATATTTGTGTGGTGTTCTGCAGTGGTACGTTCCAGTGAGAGAGGGAGGTTATGCAGGGTACATATTCAGGGCATATTTGTGTGGAGTTCTGCATTGGTACGTTCCAGTGAGACAGGGTGTTTATGGAGGTGTACAGGTTCAGGGCATATTTGTGTGGAGTTCTGTATTGGTACGCTCCAGTGAGACCGGGAGAATATGGACGGGTACAGGTTCAGGGCATATTTGTGTGTAGTTCTGCATTGGTACATTCCAGTGAGACCGGGAGGTTATGGAGGGTACAGCATCAGGGCATATTTATGTTGAGTTCTGCATTGGTACGTTCCAGTGAGACAGGGAGGTTATGGAGGGGTACAGGTTCAGGGCATGTTTGTTTGGAGTTCTGCATTGGTACTTTCCAGTGTGACAGGGAGGTTATGGAGGGTACAGGTTCAATGCATATTTGTGTGGAGTTCTGCAGTGGGACGTTCCACTCAGACTGGGAGAATATGGACGGGAACATGATCAGGGCATATTTGTGTGGAGTTCTGCATTGGTACGTTCCAGTGAGACAGGGCGGTTATTGCGGGGTACAGGTTCAGTGCATATTTGTGTGGTGTTCTGCAGTGGTACATTCCAGTGAGACAGGGAGGTTATGCAGGGTACAGGTTCAGGGCATATTTGAGTGGAGTTCGGTATTGGTGAGTTCCAGTGAGAAAGGTAGGTTATGGAGGGGTACAGGTTCAGGGCATATTTGTGTGGAGTTCTGCATTGGTACGTTCCAGTGAGACAGGGAGTTTATGGAGGGTACAGGTTCTGGGCCTATTTGTGTGGTGTTCTGCAGTGGTACGTTCCAGTGAGAGAGGAAGGTTGTGAAGGGTACAGGTTCATGTCATATTTGTGTGGAGTTCTGCATTGGTATGTTCCAGTGAGACAGGGAGGTTATGGAGGGTACAGGTTCAGGGCATATTTGTGTGGAGTTCTGCATTGGTACGTTCCAGTGAGACAGGGTGTTTATGGATGTGTGCAGGTTCAGGGCATATTTGTATGGAGTTCAGTTTTGGTACGCTCCAGTGAGACAGGGAGGTTATGGAGGGTACAGGTTCAGGGCATATTTTTGTGGAATTCTGCAGTGGGACGTTCCACTGAGACAGGGAGAATATGGACGAGTACATGTTCAGGGCATATTTGTGTGGAGTTCTGCACTGGTACGTTCCAGTGAGACAGGGAGAATATGGACGGGTACATGTTCAGGGCATATTAGTGTGGAGGTCTGCATTGGTACGTTCCAGTGAGACTGAGCGTTTATGGAGGGGTACAGGTTCAGGGCATATTTGTGTAGTATTCTGCAGTGGTACGTTCGAGTGAGACAAGGAGGTTATGCAGGGTACAGGTTCAGGGCATATTTGTGTGGAGTTCTGCAGTGGTACGTTTCAGTGAGACAGGGAGGTTATGGACGGGTACAGTTTCAGGGCATATTTGTGTGGAGTTCTGCAATGGTACGTTCCAGTGAGACAGGGAGGTTATGCAGGGTACAGGTTCAGGGCATATTTGAGTGGAGTTCGGCATTGGTGCGTTCCAGTGAGACAGAGAGGTTATGGACGGGTACAGTTTCAGGGCATATTTGTGTGGAGTTCTGCATTGGTACGTACCAGTGAGACAGGGAGGATATGCAGGGTACAGGTTCAGGGCATATTTGTGTGGATTTCTGCAGTGGTACGATCCCGTGAGACAGGGAGGTTATGGACGGGTACAGTTTCAGGGCATATTTGTGTAGAGTTCTGCATTGGTACGTTCCAGTGAGACAGGGTGGTTATGGAGGGGTACAGGTTCAGGGCATATTTGTGTGGTGTTCTGCAATGGTACGTTCCAGTGAGACAGGGAGTTTATGCAGGTTTCAGGTTCAATGCATATTTGTGTGGAGTTCTGCATTGGTACGTTCCAGTGAGACAGGGTGGTTATGGAGGGGTACAGGTTCAAGATATATTTGTGTGGTGTTCTGCAATGGTACGTTCCAGTGAGACAGGGAGGTTATGCAGGGTACAGGTTCAGGCATATTTGAGTGGAGTTCGGCATTGGTGCGTTCCAGTGAGACAGGGAGGTTATGGACGGGTATAGTTTCAGGGCATATTTGTGTGGTGTTCTGCATTGGTACGTTCCAGTGAGACAGGGAGGTTATGCAGGGTACAGGTTCAGGGGATATTTGTGTGTAATTCTGCAGTGGTACGTTCCATTGAGATAGGGTGGTTATGGAGGGGTACAGGATCAGGGGATATTTGTGTGGTGTTCGGCAATGGTACGTTCCAGTGAGACAGGGAGGTTATGCAGGGTACAGGTTCAGGGCATATTTGAGTGGAGATCGGCATTGGTGCGTTCCAGGGAGACAGGGAGGTTATGCAGGGTACAGGTTCAGGGCATATTTGTGTGGAGTTCTGCAGTGGTACGTTCCAGTGAGACAGGGAGGTTATGGATGGGTACAGTTTCAGGGCATATTTGTGTGTAGTTCCGCATTGGAACTTTCCAGTCAGACAGGGAGTTTATGGAGGGTACAGGTTCAGGGCATATTTGTGTGGAGTTCTGCAGTGGTACGTTCCTGTGAGACAGGGAGGTTACGGATGGGTACAGTTTCAGGGCATATTTGTGTGTAGTTCCGCATTGGTACTTTCCAGTCAGACAGGGAGTTTATGGAGGGTACAGGTTTATGGCAAATTTCAGTGGAGTTCTGCAGTGGGACGTTCCAGTGTGCCAGGGAGGTTATGGACGGGTACAGGTTCAGGGCATATTTGTGTGGAGTTCTGCAGTGGTACGTTCCAGTGAGACAGGGAGGTAATGGACGGGTACAGGTTCAGGGCATATTTGTTTGGAGTTCTGCATTGCTACTTTCCAGTGAGACAGGAAGGTTATGGAGGGTACAGGTTCAATGCATATTTGTGTGGTGTTCTGCAGTGGTACGTTCCAGTGAGAGAGGGAGGTTATGCAGGGTACAGGTTCAGGTCATATTTGTGTGGAGTTCTGCATTGGTATGTTCCAGTGAGACAGGGAGGTTATGGAGGGTACAGGTTCAGGGCATATTTGTGTGGAGTTCTGCATTGGTACGTTCCAGTGAGACAGGGTGGTTATGGAGGGGTACAGGTTCAGGGCATATTTGTGTGGTGTTCTGCAATGGTACGTTCCAGTGAGACAGGGAGGTTATGCAGGGTACAGGTTCAGGCATATTTGAGTGGAGTTCGGCATTGGTGCGTTCCAGTGAGACAGGGAGGTTATGGACGGGTATAGTTTCAGGGCATATTTGTGTGGTGTTCTGCATTGGTACGTTCCAGTGAGACAGGGAGGTTATGCAGGGTACAGGTTCAGGGGATATTTGTGTGTAATTCTGCAGTGGTACGTTCCATTAAGATAGGGAGTTTATGGACGGGTACAGTTTCAGGGCATATTTGTGTGGAGTTCTGCATTGGTACTTTCCAGTGAGACAGGGTGGTTATGGAGGGGTACAGGTTCAGGGGATATTTGTGTGGTGTTCGGCAATGGTACGTTCCAGTGAGACAGGGAGGTTATGCAGGGTACAGGTTCAGGGCATATTTGAGTGGAGATCGGCATTGGTACGCTCCAGTGAGACCGGGAGAATATGGACGGGTACAGGTTCAGGGCATATTTGTGTGTAGTTCTGCATTGGTACATTCCAGTGAGACCGGGAGGTTATGGAGGGTACAGCATCAGGGCATATTTATGTTGAGTTCTGCATTGGTACGTTCCAGTGAGACAGGGTGGTTATGGAGGGGTACAGGTTCAGGGGATATTTGTGTGGTGTTCGGCAATGGTACGTTCCAGTGAGACAGGGAGGTTATGCAGGGTACAGGTTCAGGGCATATTTGAGTGGAGATCGGCATTGGTACGCTCCAGTGAGACCGGGAGAATATGGACGGGTACAGGTTCAGGGCATATTTGTGTGTAGTTCTGCATTGGTACATTCCAGTGAGACCGGGAGGTTATGGAGGGTACAGCATCAGGGCATATTTATGTTGAGTTCTGCATTGGTACGTTCCAGTGAGACAGGGAGGTTATGGAGGGGTACAGGTTCAGGGCATGTTTGTTTGGAGTTCTGCATTGGTACTTTCCAGTGTGACAGGGAGGTTATGGAGGGTACAGGTTCAATGCATATTTGTGTGGAGTTCTGCAGTGGGACGTTCCACTCAGACTGGGAGAATATGGACGGGAACATGATCAGGGCATATTTGTGTGGAGTTCTGCATTGGTACGTTCCAGTGAGACAGGGCGGTTATTGCGGGGTACAGGTTCAGTGCATATTTGTGTGGTGTTCTGCAGTGGTACATTCCAGTGAGACAGGGAGGTTATGCAGGGTACAGGTTCAGGGCATATTTGAGTGGAGTTCGGTATTGGTGAGTTCCAGTGAGAAAGGTAGGTTATGGAGGGGTACAGGTTCAGGGCATATTTGTGTGGAGTTCTGCATTGGTACGTTCCAGTGAGACAGGGAGTTTATGGAGGGTACAGGTTCTGGGCCTATTTGTGTGGTGTTCTGCAGTGGTACGTTCCAGTGAGAGAGGAAGGTTGTGAAGGGTACAGGTTCATGTCATATTTGTGTGGAGTTCTGCATTGGTATGTTCCAGTGAGACAGGGAGGTTATGGAGGGTACAGGTTCAGGGCATATTTGTGTGGAGTTCTGCATTGGTACGTTCCAGTGAGACAGGGTGTTTATGGATGTGTGCAGGTTCAGGGCATATTTGTATGGAGTTCAGTTTTGGTACGCTCCAGTGAGACAGGGAGGTTATGGAGGGTACAGGTTCAGGGCATATTTTTGTGGAATTCTGCAGTGGGACGTTCCACTGAGACAGGGAGAATATGGACGAGTACATGTTCAGGGCATATTTGTGTGGAGTTCTGCACTGGTACGTTCCAGTGAGACAGGGAGAATATGGACGGGTACATGTTCAGGGCATATTAGTGTGGAGGTCTGCATTGGTACGTTCCAGTGAGACTGAGCGTTTATGGAGGGGTACAGGTTCAGGGCATATTTGTGTAGTATTCTGCAGTGGTACGTTCGAGTGAGACAAGGAGGTTATGCAGGGTACAGGTTCAGGGCATATTTGTGTGGAGTTCTGCAGTGGTACGTTTCAGTGAGACAGGGAGGTTATGGACGGGTACAGTTTCAGGGCATATTTGTGTGGAGTTCTGCAATGGTACGTTCCAGTGAGACAGGGAGGTTATGCAGGGTACAGGTTCAGGGCATATTTGAGTGGAGTTCGGCATTGGTGCGTTCCAGTGAGACAGAGAGGTTATGGACGGGTACAGTTTCAGGGCATATTTGTGTGGAGTTCTGCATTGGTACGTACCAGTGAGACAGGGAGGATATGCAGGGTACAGGTTCAGGGCATATTTGTGTGGATTTCTGCAGTGGTACGATCCCGTGAGACAGGGAGGTTATGGACGGGTACAGTTTCAGGGCATATTTGTGTAGAGTTCTGCATTGGTACGTTCCAGTGAGACAGGGTGGTTATGGAGGGGTACAGGTTCAGGGCATATTTGTGTGGTGTTCTGCAATGGTACGTTCCAGTGAGACAGGGAGTTTATGCAGGTTTCAGGTTCAATGCATATTTGTGTGGAGTTCTGCAATGGTACGTTCCAGTGAGACAGGGTGGTTATGGAGGGGTACAGGTTCAAGATATATTTGTGTGGTGTTCTGCAATGGTACGTTCCAGTGAGACAGGGAGGTTATGCAGGGTACAGGTTCAGGCATATTTGAGTGGAGTTCGGCATTGGTGCGTTCCAGTGAGACAGGGAGGTTATGGACGGGTATAGTTTCAGGGCATATTTGTGTGGTGTTCTGCATTGGTACGTTCCAGTGAGACAGGGAGGTTATGCAGGGTACAGGTTCAGGGGATATTTGTGTGTAATTCTGCAGTGGTACGTTCCATTGAGATAGGGTGGTTATGGAGGGGTACAGGATCAGGGGATATTTGTGTGGTGTTCGGCAATGGTACGTTCCAGTGAGACAGGGAGGTTATGCAGGGTACAGGTTCAGGGCATATTTGAGTGGAGATCGGCATTGGTGCGTTCCAGGGAGACAGGGAGGTTATGCAGGGTACAGGTTCAGGGCATATTTGTGTGGAGTTCTGCAGTGGTACGTTCCAGTGAGACAGGGAGGTTATGGATGGGTACAGTTTCAGGGCATATTTGTGTGTAGTTCCGCATTGGAACTTTCCAGTCAGACAGGGAGTTTATGGAGGGTACAGGTTCAGGGCATATTTGTGTGGAGTTCTGCAGTGGTACGTTCCTGTGAGACAGGGAGGTTACGGATGGGTACAGTTTCAGGGCATATTTGTGTGTAGTTCCGCATTGGTACTTTCCAGTCAGACAGGGAGTTTATGGAGGGTACAGGTTTATGGCAAATTTCAGTGGAGTTCTGCAGTGGGACGTTCCAGTGTGCCAGGGAGGTTATGGACGGGTACAGGTTCAGGGCATATTTGTGTGGAGTTCTGCAGTGGTACGTTCCAGTGAGACAGGGAGGTAATGGACGGGTACAGGTTCAGGGCATATTTGTTTGGAGTTCTGCATTGCTACTTTCCAGTGAGACAGGAAGGTTATGGAGGGTACAGGTTCAATGCATATTTGTGTGGTGTTCTGCAGTGGTACGTTCCAGTGAGAGAGGGAGGTTATGCAGGGTACAGGTTCAGGTCATATTTGTGTGGAGTTCTGCATTGGTATGTTCCAGTGAGACAGGGAGGTTATGGAGGGTACAGGTTCAGGGCATATTTGTGTGGAGTTCTGCATTGGTACGTTCCAGTGAGACAGGGTGGTTATGGAGGGGTACAGGTTCAGGGCATATTTGTGTGGTGTTCTGCAATGGTACGTTCCAGTGAGACAGGGAGGTTATGCAGGGTACAGGTTCAGGCATATTTGAGTGGAGTTCGGCATTGGTGCGTTCCAGTGAGACAGGGAGGTTATGGACGGGTATAGTTTCAGGGCATATTTGTGTGGTGTTCTGCATTGGTACGTTCCAGTGAGACAGGGAGGTTATGCAGGGTACAGGTTCAGGGGATATTTGTGTGTAATTCTGCAGTGGTACGTTCCATTAAGATAGGGAGTTTATGGACGGGTACAGTTTCAGGGCATATTTGTGTGGAGTTCTGCATTGGTACTTTCCAGTGAGACAGGGTGGTTATGGAGGGGTACAGGTTCAGGGGATATTTGTGTGGTGTTCGGCAATGGTACGTTCCAGTGAGACAGGGAGGTTATGCAGGGTACAGGTTCAGGGCATATTTGAGTGGAGATCGGCATTGGTGCGTTCCAGGGAGACAGGGAGGTTATGCAGGGTACAGCTTCAGGGCATATTTGTGTGGAGTTCTGCAGTGGTACGTTCCAGTGAGACAGGGAGGTTATGGATGGGTACAGTTTCAGGGCATATTTGTGTGTAGTTCCGCATTGGAACTTTCCAGTCAGACAGGGAGTTTATGGAGGGTACAGGTTCAGGGCATATTTGTGTGGAGTTCTGCAGTGGTACGTTCCAGTGAGACAGGGAGGTTACGGATGGGTACAGTTTCTGGGCATATTTGTGTGTAGTTCCGCATTGGTACTTTCCAGTCAGACAGGGAGTTTATGGAGGGTACAGGTTTATGGCAAATTTCAGTGGAGTTCTGCAGTGGGACGTTCCAGTGTGCCAGGGAGGTTATGGACGGGTACAGGTTCAGGGCATATTTGTGTGGAGTTCTGCATTGGTACGTTCCAGTGAGACCGGGAGGTTATGGAGGGTACAGCATCAGGGCATATTTTTGTTGAGTTCTGCATTGGTACTTTCCAGTGAGACAGGGAGGTTATGGAGGGTACAGGTTCAATGCATATTTGTGTGGAGTTCTGCAGTGGGACGTTCCACTGAGACTGGGAGAATATGGACGGGTACATGTTCAGGGCATATTTGTGTGGAGTTCTGCATTGGTACGTTCCAGTGAGCCAGGGCGGTTATTGCGGGGTACAGGTTCAGTGCATATTTGTGTGGTGTTCTGCAGTGGTACGTTCCAGTGAGAGAGGGAGGTTATGCAGGGTACAGGTTCAGGTCATATTTGTGTGGAGTTCTGCATTGGTATGTTCCAGTGAGACAGGGAGGTTATGGAGGGTACAGGTTCAGGGCATATTTGTGTGGAGTTCTGCATTGGTACGTTCCAGTGAGACAGGGTGTTTATGGAGGTGTACAGGTTCAGGGCATATTTGTGTGGAGTTCTGTATTGGTACGCTCCAGTGAGACAGGGAGTTTATGGAGGGTACAGGTTCAGGGCATATTTTTGTGGAATTCTGCAGTGGGACGTTCCACTGAGACAGGGAGAATATGGACGGGTACATGTTCAGGGTATATTTGTGTGGAGTTCTGCAGTGGTACGTTCCAGTGAGACAGGGAGAATATGGACGGGTACATGTTCAGGGCATATTAGTGTGGAGTTCTGCATTGGTACGTTCCAGTGAGACAGAGCGGTTATGGAGGGGTACAGGTTCAGGGCATATTTGTGTGGTGTTCTGCAGTGGTACGTTCGAGTGAGACAAGGAGGTTATGCAGGGTACAGGTTCAGGGCATATTTGTGTGGAGTTCTGCAGTGGTACGTTCAGAGAGACAGGGATGTTATGGACGGGTACAGTTTCAGGGCATATTTGTGTGGAGTTCTGCAATGGTACGTTCCAGTGAGACAGGGAGGTTATGCAGGGTACAGGTTCAGGGCATATTTGAGTGGAGTTCGGCATTGGTGCGTTCCAGTGAGACAGAGAGGTTATGGACGGGTACAGTTTCAGGGCATATTTGTGTGGAGTTCTGCATTGGTACGTTCCAGTGAGACAAGGTGGTTATGGAGGGGTACAGGTTCAGGGCATATTTGTGTTGAGTTCTGCAGTGGTACGTTCCAGTGAGACAGGGAGAATATGGACGGGTACATGTTCAGGGCATATTAGTGTGGAGTTCTGCATTGGTACGTTCCAGTGAGACAAGGTGGTTATGGAGGGGTACAGGTTCAGGGCATATTTGTGTGGTGTTCTGCAATGGTACGTTCCACTGAGACAGGGAGGTTATGCAGGGTACAGGTTCAGGCATATTTGAGTGGAGCTCGGCATTGGTGCGTTCCAGTGAGACAGGGAGGTTATGGACGGGTATAGTTTCAGGGCATATTTGTGTGGAGTTCTGCATTGGTACGTTCCAGTGAGACAAGGTGGTTATTGAGGGGTACAGGTTCAGGGCATATTTGTGTGGAGTTCTGCACTGGTACGTTCCAGTGAGACAGGGAGAATATGGACGGGTACAGTTTCAGGGCATATTTGTGTGGAGTTCTGCAGTGGGACGTTCCACTGAGACAGGGACAATATGGACGGGTATATGTTCAGGGCATATTTGTGTGGAGTTCTGCAGTGGTACGTTTCAGTGAGACAGGGAGAATATGGACGGGTACATGTTAAGGGCATATTAGTGTGGAGTTCTGCATTGGTACGTTCCAGTGAGACAGAGCGGTTATGGAGGGGTACAGGTTCAGGGCATATTTGTGTGGTGTTCTGCAGAGGTACGTTCGAGTGAGACAAGGAGGTTATGCAGGGTACAGGTTCAGGGCATATTTGTGTGGAGTTCGGCATTGGTGCGTTCCAGTGAGACAGAGAGGTTATGGACGGGTACAGTTTCAGGGCATATTTGTGTGGAGTTCTGCATTGGTACGTTCCAGTGAGACAAGGTGGTTATGGAGGGGTACAGGTTCAGGGCATATTTGTGTGGAGTTCTGCATTGGTATTTTCCAGTCAGACAGGGAAGCTATGGAGGGGTACAGGTTCAGGACATATTTGTGTGGAGTTCTGCATTGGTACGTTCCACTGAGACAGGGAGGTTATCGAGAGGTACAGGTTCAGTGCATATTTGTGTGGTGTTCTGCAGTGGTACGTTCCAGTGAGAGAGGGAGGTTATGAAGGGTACATATTCAGGGCATATTTGTGTGGAGTTCTGCATTGGTACGCTCCAGTGAGACCGGGAGAATATGGACGGGTACATGTTCAGGGCATATTTGTGTGGAGTTCTGCAGTGGTACGTTCCAGTGAGACAGGGAGAATATGGACGGGTACATGTTCAGGGCATATTAGTGTGGAGTTCTGCATTGGTACGTTCCAGTGAGACAGAGCGGTTATGGAGGGGTACAGGTTCAGGGCATATTTGTGTGGTGTTCTGCAGTGATACGTTCGAGTGAGACAAGGAGGTTATGGACGGGTACAGTTTCAGGGCATATTTGTGTGCAGCTCTGCAATGGTACGTTCCAGTGAGACAGGGAGGTTATGCAGGGTACAGGTTCAGGGCATATTTGAGTGGAGTTCGGCATTGGTGCGTTCCAGTGAGACAGAGAGGTTATGGACGGGTACAGTTTCAGGGCATATTTGTGTGGAGTTCTGCATTGGTACGTTCCAGTGAGACAAGGTGGTTATGGAGGGGTACAGGTTCAGGGCAAATTTGTGTGCAGTTCTGCAGTGGGACATTCCACTGAGACTGGGAGAATATGGACGGGTACATGTTCAGGGCATATTTGTGTGGAGTTCTGCATTGGTACGTTCCAGTGAGACAGGGTGTTTATGGAGGTGTACAGGTTCAGGGCATATTTGTGTGGAGTTCTGTATTGGTACGCTCCAGTGAGACAGGGAGGTTATGGAGGGTACAGGTTCAGGGCATATTTTTGTGGAATTCTGCAGTGGGACGTTCCACTGAGACAGGGACAATATGGACGGGTACATGTTCAGGGCATATTTGTGTGGAGTTCTGCAGTGGTACGTTCCAGTGAGACAGGGAGAATATGGACGGGTACATGTTCAGGGCATATTAGTGTGGAGTTCTGCATTGGTACGTTCCAGTGAGACAGAGCGGTTATGGAGGGGTACAGGTTCAGGGCATATTTGTGTGGTGTTCTGCAGTGGTACGTTCGAGTGAGACAAGGAGGTTATGCAGGGTACAGGTTCAGGGCATATTTGTGTGGAGTTCGGCATTGGTGCGTTCCAGTGAGACAGAGAGGTTATGGACGGGTACATTTTCAGGGCATATTTGTGTGGAGTTCTGCATTGGTACGTTCCAGTGAGACAAGGTGGTTATGGAGGGGTACAGGTTCAGGGCATATTTGTGTGGAGTTCTGCATTGGTATTTTCCAGTCAGACAGGGAAGCTATGGAGGGGTACAGGTTCAGGACATATTTGTGTGGAGTTCTGCATTGGTACGTTCCACTGAGACAGGGAGGTTATCGAGGGGTACAGGTTCAGTGCATATTTGTGTGGTGTTCTGCAGTGGTACGTTCCACTGAGAGAGGGAGGTTATGCAGGGTACAGGTTCAGGTCATATTTGTGTGGAGTTCTGCATTGGTATTTTCCAGTGAGACAGGGAGGTTATGGAGGGTACAGGTTCAGGGCATATTTGTGTGGAGTTCTGCATTGGTACGTTCCAGTGAGACAGGGTGTTTATGGAGGTGTACAGGTTCAGGGCATATTTGTGTGGAGTTCTGTATTGGTACGCTCCAGTGAGACAGGGAGGTTATGGAGGGTACAGGTTCAGGGCATATTTTTGTGGAATTCTGCAGTGGGACGTTCCACTGAGACAGGGAGAATATGGACGGGTACATGTTCAGGGCATATTTGTGTGGAGTTCTGCAGTGGTACGTTCCAGTGAGACAGGGAGAATATGGACGGGTACATGTTCAGGGCATATTAGTGTGGAGTTCTGCATTGGGACGTTCCAGTGAGACAGAGCGGTTATGGAGGGATACAGTTTCAGGGCATATTTGTGTGGTGTTCTGCAGTGGTACATTCGAGTGAGACAAGGAGGTTATGCAGGGTACAGGTTCAGGGCATATTTGTGTGGAGTTCTGCAGTGGTACGTTCCAGTGAGACAGGGAGTTTATGGACGGGTACAGTTTCAGGGCATATTTGTGTGGAGTTCTGCAATGGTACGTTCCAGTGAGACAGGGAGGTTATGCAGGGTACAGGTTCAGGGCATATTTGTGTGTAGTTCCGCATTGGTACTTTCCAGTCAGACAGGGAGTTTATGGAGGGTACAGGTTTATGGCAAATTTCAGTGGAGTTCTGCAGTGGGACGTTCCAGTGTGCCAGGGAGGTTATGGACGGGTACAGGTTCAGGGCATATTTGTGTGGAGTTCTGCATTGGTACGTTCCAGTGAGACCGGGAGGTTATGGAGGGTACAGCATCAGGGCATATCTTTGTTGAGTTCTGCAGTGGTACGTTCCAGTGAGACAGGGAGGTAATGGACGGGTACAGGTTCAGGGCATATTTGTTTGGAGTTCTGCATTGGTACTTTCCAGTGAGGCAGGGAGGTTATGGAGGGTACAGGTTCAATGCATATTTGTGTGGAGTTCTGCAGTGGGACGTTCCACTGAGACAGGGACAATATGGACGGGTATATGTTCAGGGCATATTTGTGTGGAGTTCTGCAGTGGTACGTTTCAGTGAGACAGGGAGAATATGGACGGGTACATGTTAAGGGCATATTAGTGTGGAGTTCTGCATTGGTACGTTCCAGTGAGACAGAGCGGTTATGGAGGGGTACAGGTTCAGGGCATATTTGTGTGGTGTTCTGCAGAGGTACGTTCGAGTGAGACAAGGAGGTTATGCAGGGTACAGGTTCAGGGCATATTTGTGTGGAGTTCGGCATTGGTGCGTTCCAGTGAGACAGAGAGGTTATGGACGGGTACAGTTTCAGGGCATATTTGTGTGGAGTTCTGCATTGGTACGTTCCAGTGAGACAAGGTGGTTATGGAGGGGTACAGGTTCAGGGCATATTTGTGTGGAGTTCTGCATTGGTATTTTCCAGTCAGACAGGGAAGCTATGGAGGGGTACAGGTTCAGGACATATTTGTGTGGAGTTCTGCATTGGTACGTTCCACTGAGACAGGGAGGTTATCGAGAGGTACAGGTTCAGTGCATATTTGTGTGGTGTTCTGCAGTGGTACGTTCCAGTGAGAGAGGGAGGTTATGAAGGGTACATATTCAGGGCATATTTGTGTGGAGTTCTGCATTGGTACGCTCCAGTGAGACCGGGAGAATATGGACGGGTACATGTTCAGGGCATATTTGTGTGGAGTTCTGCAGTGGTACGTTCCAATGAGACAGGGAGAATATGGACGGGTACATGTTCAGGGCATATTAGTGTGGAGTTCTGCATTGGTACGTTCCAGTGAGACAGAGCGGTTATGGAGGGGTACAGGTTCAGGGCATATTTGTGTGGTGTTCTGCAGTGATACGTTCGAGTGAGACAAGGAAGTTATGCAGGGTACAGGTTCAGGGCATATTTGTGTGGAGTTCTGCAGTGGTACGTTCCAGTGAGACAGGGAGGTTATGGACGGGTACAGTTTCAGGGCATATTTGTGTGCAGCTCTGCAATGGTACGTTCCAGTGAGACAGGGAGGTTATGCAGGGTACAGGTTCAGGGCATATTTGAGTGGAGTTCGGCATTGGTGCGTTCCAGTGAGACAGAGAGGTTATGGACGGGTACAGTTTCAGGGCATATTTGTGTGGAGTTCTGCATTGGTACGTTCCAGTGAGACAAGGTGGTTATGGAGGGGTACAGGTTCAGGGCAAATTTGTGTGCAGTTCTGCAGTGGTACGTTCCAGTGAGACAGGGAGAATATGGACGGGTTTATGTTCAGGGCATATTAGTGTGGAGTTCTGCATTGGTACGTTCCAGTGAGACAGAGCGGTTATGGAGGGGTACAGGTTCAGTGCATATTTGTGTGGTGTTCTGCAGTGGTACGTTCCAGTGAGACAGGGAGGTTATGGACGGGTACAGTTTCAGGGCATATTTGTGTGGAGTTCTGCAATGGTACGTACCAGTGAGACAGGGAGGTTATGCGGGGTACAGGTTCAGGGCATATTTGTGTGGATTTCTGCAATGGTACGTTCCACTGAGACAGGGAGGTTATGCAGGGTACAGGTTCAGGCATATTTGAGTGGAGTTCGGCATTGGTGCGTTCGAGTGAGACAGGGAGGTTATGGACGGGTATAGTTTCAGGGCATATTTGTGTGGAGTTCTGCATTGGTACGTTCCAGTGAGACAGGGAAGTTATGGAGGGGTACAGGTTCAGGGCATATTTGTGTGGAGTTCTGCATTGGTACATTCCAGTGAGACCGGGAGGTAATGGAGGGTACAGCATCAGGGCATATTTTTGTTGAGTTCTGCAGTGGTACGTTCCAGTGAGACAGGGAGGCAATGGACGGGTACAGGTTCAGGGCATATTTGTTTGGAGTTCTGCATTGGTACTTTCCAGTGAGACAGGGAGGTTATGGAGGGTACAGGTTCAATGCATATTTGTGTGGAGTTCTGCAGTGGGACATTCCACTGAGACTGGGAGAAAATGGACGGGTACATGTTCAGGGCATATTTGTGTGGAGTTCTGCATTGGTACGTTCCAGTGAGACAGGGTGTTTATGGAGGTGTACAGGTTCAGGGCATATTTGTGTGGAGTTCTGTATTGGTACGCTCCAGTGAGACAGGGAGGTTATGGAGGGTACAGGTTCAGGGCATATTTTTGTGGAATTCTGCAGTGGGACGTTCCACTGAGACAGGGACAATATGGACGGGTACATGTTCAGGGCATATTTGTGTGGAGTTCTGCAGTGGTACGTTCCAGTGAGACAGGGAGAATATGGACGGGTACATGTTCAGGGCATATTAGTGTGGAGTTCTGCATTGGTACGTTCCAGTGAGACAGAGCGGTTATGGAGGGGTACAGGTTCAGGGCATATTTGTGTGGTGTTCTGCAGTGGTACGTTCGAGTGAGACAAGGAGGTTATGCAGGGTACAGGTTCAGGGCATATTTGTGTGGAGTTCGGCATTGGTGCGTTCCAGTGAGACAGAGAGGTTATGGACGGGTACATTTTCAGGGCATATTTGTGTGGAGTTCTGCATTGGTACGTTCCAGTGAGACAAGGTGGTTATGGAGGGGTACAGGTTCAGGGCATATTTGTGTGGAGTTCTGCATTGGTATTTTCCAGTCAGACAGGGAAGCTATGGAGGGGTACAGGTTCAGGACATATTTGTGTGGAGTTCTGCATTGGTACGTTCCACTGAGACAGGGAGGTTATCGAGGGGTACAGGTTCAGTGCATATTTGTGTGGTGTTCTGCAGTGGTACGTTCCACTGAGAGAGGGAGGTTATGCAGGGTACAGGTTCAGGTCATATTTGTGTGGAGTTCTGCATTGGTATTTTCCAGTGAGACAGGGAGGTTATGGAGGGTACAGGTTCAGGGCATATTTGTGTGGAGTTCTGCATTGGTACGTTCCAGTGAGACAGGGTGTTTATGGAGGTGTACAGGTTCAGGGCATATTTGTGTGGAGTTCTGTATTAGTACGCTCCAGTGAGACAGGGAGGTTATGGAGGGTACAGGTTCAGGGCATATTTTTGTGGAATTCTGCAGTGGGACGTTCCACTGAGACAGGGAGAATATGGACGGGTACATGTTCAGGGCATATTTGTGTGGAGTTCTGCAGTGGTACGTTCCAGTGAGACAGGGAGAATATGGACGGGTACATGTTCAGGGCATATTAGTGTGGAGTTCTGCATTGGGACGTTCCAGTGAGACAGAGCGGTTATGGAGGGATACAGTTTCAGGGCATATTTGTGTGGTGTTCTGCAGTGGTACATTCGAGTGAGACAAGGAGGTTATGCAGGGTACAGGTTCAGGGCATATTTGTGTGGAGTTCTGCAGTGGTACGTTCCAGTGAGACAGGGAGTTTATGGACGGGTACAGTTTCAGGGCATATTTGTGTGGAGTTCTGCAATGGTACGTTCCAGTGAGACAGGGAGGTTATGCAGGGTACAGGTTCAGGGCATATTTGTGTGTAGTTCCGCATTGGTACTTTCCAGTCAGACAGGGAGTTTATGGAGGGTACAGGTTTATGGCAAATTTAAGTGGAGTTCTGCAGTGGGACGTTCCAGTGTGCCAGGGAGGTTATGGACGGGTACAGGTTCAGGGCATATTTGTGTGGAGTTCTGCATTGGTACGTTCCAGTGAGACCGGGAGGTTATGGAGGGTACAGCATCAGGGCATATCTTTGTTGAGTTCTGCAGTGGTACGTTCCAGTGAGACAGGGAGGTAATGGACGGGTACAGGTTCAGGGCATATTTGTTTGGAGTTCTGCATTGGTACTTTCCAGTGAGACAGGGAGGTTATGGAGGGTACAGGTTCAATGCATATTTGTGTGGAGTTCTGCAGTGGGACGTTCCACTGAGACTGGGAGAATATGGACGGGTACATGTTCAGGGCATATTTGTGTGGAGTTCTGCATTGGTACGTTCCAGTGAGCCAGGGCGGTTATTGCGGGGTACAGGTTCAGTGCATATTTGTGTGGTGTTCTGCAGTGGTACGTTCCAGTGAGAGAGGGAGGTTATGCAGGGTACAGGTTCAGGTCATATTTGTGTGGAGTTCTGCATTGGTATGTTCCAGTGAGACAGGGAGGTTATGGAGGGTACAGGTTCAGGGCATATTTGTGTGGAGTTCTGCATTGGTACGTTCCAGTGAGACAGGGTGTTTATGGAGGTGCACAGGTTCAGGGCATATTTGTGTGGAGTTCTGTATTGGTACGCTCCAGTGAGACAGGGAGTTTATGGAGGGTACAGGTTCAGGGCATATTTTTGTGGAATTCTGCAGTGGGACGTTCCACTGAGACAGGGAGAATATGGACGGGTACATGTTCAGGGCATGTTTGTGTGGAGTTCTGCAGTGGTACGTTCCAGTGAGACAGGGAGAATATGGACGGGTACATGTTCAGGGCATATTAGTGTGGAGTTCTGCATTGGTACGTTCCAGTGAGACAGAGCGGTTATGGAGGGGTACAGGTTCAGGGCATATTTGTGTGGTGTTCTGTAGTGGTACGTTCGAGTGAGACAAGGAGGTTATGCAGGGTACAGGTTCAGGGCATATTTGTGTGGAGTTCTGCAGTGGTACGTTCAGAGAGACAGGGAGGTTATGGACGGGTACAGTTTCAGGGCATATTTGTGTGGAGTTCTGCAATGGTACGTTCCAGTGAGACAGGGAGGTTATGCAGGGTACAGGTTCAGGGCATATTTGAGTGGAGTTCGGCATTGGTGCGTTCCAGTGAGACAGAGAGGTTATGGACGGGTACAGTTTCAGGGCATATTTGTGTGGAGTTCTGCATTGGTACGTTCCAGTGAGACAAGGTGGTTATGGAGGGGTACAGGTTCAGGGCATATTTGTGTGGAGTTCTGCAGTGGTACGTTCCAGTGAGACAGGGAGAATATGGACGGGTACATGTTCAGGGCATATTAGTGTGGAGTTCTGCATTGGTACGTTCCAGTGAGACAAGGTGGTTATGGAGGGTACAGGTTCAGGGCATATTTGTGTGGTGTTCTGCAATGGTACGTTCCACTGAGACAGGGAGGTTATGCAGGGTACAGGTTCAGGCATATTTGAGTGGAGCTCGGCATTGGTGCGTTCCAGTGAGACAGGGAGGTTATGGACGGGTATAGTTTCAGGGCATATTTGTGTGGAGTTCTGCATTGGTACGTTCCAGTGAGACAAGGTGGTTATTGAGGGGTACAGGTTCAGGGCATATTTGTGTGGAGTTCTGCACTGGTACGTTCCAGTGAGACAGGGAGAATATGGACGGGTACATGTTAAGGGCATATTAGTGTGGAGTTCTGCATTGGTACATTCCAGTGAGACAGAGCGGTTATGGAGGGGTACAGGTTCAGGGCATATTTGTGTGGTGTTCTGCAGAGGTACGTTCGAGTGAGACAAGGAGGTTATGCAGGGTACAGGTGCAGGGCATATTTGTGTGGAGTTCGGCATTGGTGCGCTCCAGTGAGACAAGGTGGTTATGGAGGGGTACAGGTTCAGGGCATATTTGTGTGGAGTTCTGCATTGGTATTTTCCAGTCAGACAGGGAAGCTATGGAGGGGTACAGGTTCAGGACATATTTGTGTGGAGTTCTGCATTGGTACGTTCCACTGAGGCAGGGAGGTTATCGAGAGGTACAGGTTCAGTGCATATTTGTGTGGTGTTCTGCAGTGGTACGTTCCAGTGAGAGAGGGAGGTTATGCAGGGTACATATTCAGGGCATATTTGTGTGGAGTTCTGCATTGGAACGTTCCAGTGAGACAGGGTGTTTATGGAGGTGTACAGGTTCAGGGCATATTTGTGTGGAGTTCTGTATTGGTACGCTCCAGTGAGACAGGGAGAATATGGACGGGTACATGTTCAGGGCATATTTGTGTGGAGTTCTGCAGTGGTACGTTCCAGTGAGACAGGGAGAATTAAGACGGGTACATGTTCAGGGCATATTAGTGTGGAGTTCTGCATTGGTACGTTCCAGTGAGACAGAGCGGTTATGGAGGGGTACAGGTTCAGGGCATATTTGTGTGGTGTTCTGCAGTGATACGTTCGAGTGAGACAAGGAAGTTATGCAGGGTACAGGTTCAGGGCATATTTGTGTGGAGTTCTGCAGTGGTACGTTCCAGTGAGACAGGGAGGTTATGGACGGGTACAGTTTCAGGGCATATTTGTGTGGAGCTCTGCAATGGTACGTTCCAGTGAGACAGGGAGGTTATGCAGGGTACAGGTTCAGGGCATATTTGAGTGGAGTTCGGCATTGGTGCGTTCCAGTGAGACAGAGAGTTTATGGACGGGTACAGTTTCAGGGCATATTTGTGTGGAGTTCTGCATTGGTACGTTCCAGTGAGACAAGGTGGTTATGGAGGGGTACAGGTTCAGGGCAAATTTGTGTGCAGTTCTGCATTGGTACGTTCCAGTGAGACAGAGCGGTTATGGAGGGGTACAGGTTCAGTGCATATTTGTGTGGTGTTCGGCAGTGGTACGTTCCAGTGAGACAGGGAGGTTATGGACGGGTACAGTTTCAGGGCATATTTGTGTGGAGTTCTGCAATGGTACGTACCAGTGAGACAGGGAGGTTATGCGGGGTACAGGTTCAGGGCATATTTGTGTGGAGTTCTGCATTGGTACCTTCCAGTGAGACAGGGAGGTTATGCAGGGTACAGGTTCAGGCAGATTTGAGTGGAGTTCGGCAATGGTGCGTTCCAGTGAGACAGGGAGGTTATGGACGGGTATAGTTTCAGGGCATATTTGTGTGGAGTTCTGCATTGGTACGTTCCAGTGAGACAGGGAAGTTATCGAGGGGTACAGGTTCAGGGCATATTTGTGTGCAGTTCTGCATTGGTACATTCCAGTGAGACCGGGAGGTAATGGAGGGTACAGCATCAGGGCATATTTGTGTGGAGTTCTGCAGTGGGACGTTCCACTGAGACTGGGAGAATATGGATGGGTACATGTTCAGGGCATATTTGTGTGGATTTCTGCATTGGTACGTTCCAGTGAGACAGGGAAGTTATGGAGGGGTACAGGTTCAGGGCATATTTGTGTGGAGTTCTGCATTGGTACATTCCAGTGAGACCGGGAGGTAATGGAGGGTACAGCATCAGGGCATATTTTTGTTGAGTTCTGCAGTGGTACGTTCCAGTGAGACAGGGAGGCAATGGACGGGTACAGGTTCAGGGCATATTTGTTTGGAGTTCTGCATTGGTACTTTCCAGTGAGACAGGGAGGTTATGGAGGGTAGAGGTTCAATGCATATTTGTGTGGAGTTCTGCAGTGGGACATTCCACTGAGACTGGGAGAATATGGACGGGTACATGTTCAGGGCATATTTGTGTGGAGTTCTGTATTGGTACGTTCCAGTGAGACAGGGTGTTTATGGAGGTGTACAGGTTCAGGGCATATTTGTGTGGAGTTCTGTATTGGTACACTCCAGTGAGACAGGGAGGTTATGGAGGGTACAGGTTCAGGGCATATTTTTGTGGAATTCTGCAGTGGGACGTTCCACTGAGACAGGGACAATATGGACGGGTACATGTTCAGGGCATATTTGTGTGGAGTTCTGCAGTGGTACGTTCCAGTGAGACAGGGAGAATATGGACGGGTACATGTTCAGGGCATATTAGTGTGGAGTTCTGCATTGGTACGTTCCAGTGAGACAGAGCGGTTATGGAGGGGACCAGGTTCAGGGCATATTTGTGTGGTGTTCTGCAGTGGTACGTTCGAGTGAGACAAGGAGGTTATGCAGGGTACAGGTTCAGGGCATATTTGTGTGGAGTTCGGCATTGGTGCGTTCCAGTGAGACAGAGAGGTTATGGACGGGTACAGTTTCAGGGCATATTTGTGTGGAGTTCTGCATTGGTATTTTCCAGTCAGACAGGGAAGCTATGGAGGGGTACAGGTTCAGGACATATTTGTGTGGAGTTCTGCATTGGTACGTTCCACTGAGACAGGGAGGTTATCGAGGGGTACAGGTTCAGTGCATATTTGTGTGGTGTTCTGCAGTGGTACGTTCCACTGAGAGAGGGAGGTTATGCAGGGTACAGGTTCAGGTCATATTTGTGTGGAGTTCTGCATTGGTACTTTCCAGTGAGACAGGGAGGTTATGGAGGGTACAGGTTCAGGGCATATTTGTGTGGAGTTCTGCATTGGTACGTTCCAGTGAGACAGGGTGTTTATGGAGGTGTACAGGTTCAGGGCATATTTGTGTGGAGTTCTGTATTGGTACGCTCCAGTGAGATAGGGAGGTTATGGAGGGTACAGGTTCAGGGCATATTTTTGTGGAATTCTGCAGTGGGACGTTCCACTGAGACAGGGAGAATATGGACGGGTACATGTTCAGGGCATATTTGTTTGGAGTTCTGCAGTGGTACGTTCCAGTGAGACAGGGAGAATATGGACGGGTACATGTTCAGGGCATATTAGTGTGGAGTTCTGCATTGGGACGTTCCAGTGAGACAGAGCGGTTATGGAGGGGTACAGGTTCAGGGCATATTTGTGTGGTGTTCTGCAGTGGTACGTTCCAGTGAGACAGGGAGGTTATGGACGGGTACAGTTTCAGGGCATATCTGTGTGGAGTTCTGCAATGGTACGTACCAGTGAGACAGGGAGGTTATGCAGGGTACAGGTTCAGGGCATATTTGTGTGGATTTCTGCAGTTGTACGATCCCGTGAGACAGGGAGGTTATGGACGGGTACAGTTTCAGGGCATATTTGTGTAGAGTTCTGCATTGGTACGTTCCAGTGAGACAGGGTGTTTATGGAGGGGTACAGGTTCAGGGCATATTTGTGTGGTGTTCTGCAATGGTACTTTCCACTGAGACAGGGAGGATATGCAGGGTACAGGTTCAGGCATATTTGAGTGGAGTTCTGCATTGGTACGTTCCAGTGAGACAGGGAGGTTATGCAGGGTACAGGTTCAGGGGATATTTGTGTGGAATTCTG
Source organism: Hemitrygon akajei (assembly GCF_048418815.1). Classification (NCBI taxonomy): domain Eukaryota; kingdom Metazoa; phylum Chordata; class Chondrichthyes; order Myliobatiformes; family Dasyatidae; genus Hemitrygon; species Hemitrygon akajei. The sequence goes on along the minus strand of NW_027332021.1, from coordinate 832,337 downwards.
CAGTGGAACGTTCCATTGAGGTAGGGAGTTTATGGACGGGTTCAGTTTCAGGGCATATTTGTGTGGAGTTCTGCATTGGTACTTTCCAGTGAGACAGGGTGGTTATGGAGGGGTTCAGGTTCAGGGGATATTTGTGTGGTGTTCTGCAATGGTACGTTCCAGTGAGACAGGGAGGTTATGCAGGGTACAGGTTCAGGGCATATTTGAGTGGAGATCGGCATTGGTGCGTTCCAGGGAGACAGGGAGGTTATGCAGGGTACAGGTTCAGGGCATATTTCTGTGGAGTTCTGCAGTGGTACGTTCCAGTGAGACCGGGTGGTTATGGATGGGTAAAGTTTCAGGGCATATTTGTGTGTAGTTCCGCATTGGTACTTTCCAGTCAGACAGGGAGTTTATGGAGGGTACAGGTTTATGGCAAATTTGTGTGGAGTTCTGCAGTGGGACGTTCCAGTGAGACAGGGAGGTTATGGACGGGTACAGTTTCAGGGCATATTTGTGTGGAGTTCTGCATTGGTACGTTCCAGTGAGACAAGGTGGTTATGGAGGGTACAGGTTCAATGCATATTTGTGTGGAGTTCTGCAGTGGGACGTTCCACTGAGACTGGGAGAATATGGACGGTTACATGTTCAGGGCATATTTGTGTGGAGTTCTGCATAGGTACATTCCAGTGAGACAGGGTGTTTATGGAGGTGTACAGGTTCAGGGCATATTTGTGTGGAGTTCTGTATTGGTACGCTCCAGTGAGACAGGGAGGTTATGGAGGGTACAGGTTCAGGGCATATTTGTGTGCAGTTCTGCATTGGTACATTCCAGTGAGACCGGGAGGTAATGGAGGGTACAGCATCAGGGCATATTTGTGTGGAGTTCTGCAGTGGGACGTTCCACTGAGACTGGGAGAATATGGATGGGTACATGTTCAGGGCATATTTGTGTGGATTTCTGCATTGGTACGTTCCAGTGAGACAGGGAAGTTATGGAGGGGTACAGGTTCAGGGCATATTTGTGTGGAGTTCTGCATTGGTACATTCCAGTGAGACCGGGAGGTAATGGAGGGTACAGCATCAGGGCATATTTTTGTTGAGTTCTGCAGTGGTACGTTCCAGTGAGACAGGGAGGCAATGGACGGGTACAGGTTCAGGGCATATTTGTTTGGAGTTCTGCATTGGTACTTTCCAGTGAGACAGGGAGGTTATGGAGGGTACAGGTTCAATGCATATTTGTGTGGAGTTCTGCAGTGGGACATTCCACTGAGACTGGGAGAATATGGACGGGTACATGTTCAGGGCATATTTGTGTGGAGTTCTGCATTGGTACGTTCCAGTGAGACAGGGTGTTTATGGAGGTGTACAGGTTCAGGGCATATTTGTGTGGAGTTCTGTATTGGTACACTCCAGTGAGACAGGGAGGTTATGGAGGGTACAGGTTCAGGGCATATTTTTGTGGAATTCTGCAGTGGGACGTTCCACTGAGACAGGGACAATATGGACGGGTACATGTTCAGGGCATATTTGTGTGGAGTTCTGCAGTGGTACGTTCCAGTGAGACAGGGAGAATATGGACGGGTACATGTTCAGGGCATATTAGTGTGGAGTTCTGCATTGGTACGTTCCAGTGAGACAGAGCGGTTATGGAGGGGACCAGGTTCAGGGCATATTTGTGTGGTGTTCTGCAGTGGTACGTTCGAGTGAGACAAGGAGGTTATGCAGGGTACAGGTTCAGGGCATATTTGTGTGGAGTTCGGCATTGGTGCGTTCCAGTGAGACAGAGAGGTTATGGACGGGTACAGTTTCAGGGCATATTTGTGTGGAGTTCTGCATTGGTACGTTCCAGTGAGACAAGGTGGTTATGGAGGGGTACAGGTTCAGGGCATATTTGTGTGGAGTTCTGCATTGGTATTTTCCAGTCAGACAGGGAAGCTATGGAGGGGTACAGGTTCAGGACATATTTGTGTGGAGTTCTGCATTGGTACGTTCCACTGAGACAGGGAGGTTATCGAGGGGTACAGGTTCAGTGCATATTTGTGTGGTGTTCTGCAGTGGTACGTTCCACTGAGAGAGGGAGGTTATGCAGGGTACAGGTTCAGCTCATATTTGTGTGGAGTTCTGCATTGGTACTTTCCAGTGAGACAGGGAGGTTATGGAGGGTACAGGTTCAGGGCATATTTGTGTGGAGTTCTGCATTGGTACGTTCCAGTGAGACAGGGTGTTTATGGAGGTGTACAGGTTCAGGGCATATTTGTGTGGAGTTCTGTATTGGTACGCTCCAGTGAGATAGGGAGGTTATGGAGGGTACAGGTTCAGGGCATATTTTTGTGGAATTCTGCAGTGGGACGTTCCACTGAGACAGGGAGAATATGGACGGGTACATGTTCAGGGCATATTTGTGTGGAGTTCTGCAGTGGTACGTTCCAGTGAGACAGGGAGAATATGGACGGGTACATGTTCAGGGCATATTAGTGTGGAGTTCTGCATTGGGACGTTCCAGTGAGACAGAGCGGTTATGGAGGGGTACAGGTTCAGGGCATATTTGTGTGGTGTTCTGCAGTGGTACGTTCCAGTGAGACAGGGAGGTTATGGACGGGTACAGTTTCAGGGCATATCTGTGTGGAGTTCTGCAATGGTACGTACCAGTGAGACAGGGAGGTTATGCAGGGTACAGGTTCAGGGCATATTTGTGTGGATTTCTGCAGTTGTACGATCCCGTGAGACAGGGAGGTTATGGACGGGTTCAGTTTCAGGGCATATTTGTGTAGAGTTCTGCATTGGTACGTTCCAGTGAGACAGGGTGTTTATGGAGGGGTACAGGTTCAGGGCATATTTGTGTGGTGTTCTGCAATGGTACTTTCCACTGAGACAGGGAGGATATGCAGGGTACAGGTTCAGGCATATTTGAGTGGAGTTCTGCATTGGTACGTTCCAGTGAGACAGGGAGGTTATGCAGGGTACAGGTTCAGGGGATATTTGTGTGGAATTCTGCAGTGGAACGTTCCATTGAGGTAGGGAGTTTATGGACGGGTTCAGTTTCAGGGCATATTTGTGTGGAGTTCTGCATTGGTACTTTCCAGTGAGACAGGGTGGTTATGGAGGGGTTCAGGTTCAGGGGATATTTGTGTGGTGTTCTGCAATGGTACGTTCCAGTGAGACAGGGAGGTTATGCAGGGTACAGGTTCAGGGCATATTTGAGTGGAGATCGGCATTGGTGCGTTCCAGGGAGACAGGGAGGTTATGCAGGGTACAGGTTCAGGGCATATTTCTGTGGAGTTCTGCAGTGGTACGTTCCAGTGAGACCGGGTGGTTATGGATGGGTAAAGTTTCAGGGCATATTTGTGTGTAGTTCCGCATTGGTACTTTCCAGTCAGACAGGGAGTTTATGGAGGGTACAGGTTTATGGCAAATTTGTGTGGAGTTCTGCAGTGGGACGTTCCAGTGAGACAGGGAGGTTATGGACGGGTACAGTTTCAGGGCATATTTGTGTGGAGTTCTGCATTGGTACGTTCCAGTGAGACAAGGTGGTTATGGAGGGTACAGGTTCAATGCATATTTGTGTGGAGTTCTGCAGTGGGACGTTCCACTGAGACTGGGAGAATATGGACGGGTACATGTTCAGGGCATATTTGTGTGGAGTTCTGCATAGGTACATTCCAGTGAGACAGGGTGTTTATGGAGGTGTACAGGTTCAGGGCATATTTGTGTGGAGTTCTGTATTGGTACGCTCCAGTGAGACAGGGAGGTTATGGAGGGTACAGGTTCAGGGCATATTTTTGTGGAATTCTGCAGTGGGACGTTCCACTGAGACAGGGAGAATATGGACGGGTACATGTTCAGGGCATATTTGTGTGGAGTTCTGCAGTGGTACGTTCCAGTGAGACAGGGAGAATATGGACGGGTACATGTTCAGGGCATATTAGTGTGGAATTCTGCATTGGTACGTTCCAGTGAGACAGAGCGGTTATGGAGGGGTACAGGTTCAGGGCATATTTGTGTGGTGTTCTGCAGTGGTACGTTCGAGTGAGACAAGAATGTTATGCAGGCTACAGGTTCAGGGCAAATTTGTGTGGAGTTCGGCATTGGTGCGTTCCAGTGAGACAGAGAGGTTATGGACGGGTACAGTTGCAGGGCATATTAGTGTGGAGTTCTGCATTGGTACGTTCCAGTGAGACAAGGTGGTTATGGAGGGGTACAGGTTTAGGGCATATTTGTGTGGAGTTCTGCATTGGTACTTTCCAGTCAGACAGGGAAGCTATGGAGGGGTACAGGTTCAGGACATATTTGTGTGGTTCTGCATTGGTACGTTCCACTGAGACAGGGAGGTTATGGAGGGGTACAGGTTCTGGGCATATTTGTGTGGAGTTCTGCATTGGTACGTACCAGTGAGACAAGGAGGTTATGGAGGGGTACAGGTTCAGGGCAAATTTGTGTGTAGTTCTGCATTGGTATTTTCCAGTCAGACAGGGAAGCTATGGAGGGGTACAGGTTCAGGACATATTTGTGTGGAGTTCTGCATTGGAACGTTCCACTGAGACAGGGAGGTTATGGAGGGGTTCAGGTTCAGGGCATATTTGTGTGCAGTTCTGCATTGGTACGTACCAGTGAGAGAAGGAGGTTATGGAGGGGTACAGGTTCAGGGCATATTTGTGTGTAGTTCTGCATTGGTACATTCCAGTGAGTCAGGGAGGTTATGGAGGATACAGCATCAGGGCATATTTGTGTTGAGTTCTGCAGTGTTACGTTCCAGTGAGACAAGGAGGTAATGGACGGGTTCAGGTTCAGGGCATATTTGTTTGGAGTTCTGCATTGGTACTTTCCAGTGCGACAGGGAGGTTATGGAGGGTACAGGTTCAATGCATATTTGTGTGGAGTTCTGCAGTGGGACGTTCCACTGAGACAGGGAGAATATGGACGTGTACATGTTCAGGGCATATTTGTGTTGAGTTCTGCAGTGTTACGTTCCAGTGAGACAGGGAGGTAATGGACGGGTTCAGGTTCAGGGCATATTTGTGTGGAGTTCTGCATTGGTACGTTCCAGTGAGACAGGGAGGTTATGGAGGGTACAGGTTCAGGGCATATTTGTGTGGAGTTCTGTATTGGTACGCTCCAGTGAGACAGGGAGGTTATGGAGGGTACAGGTTCAGGGCATATTTTTGTGGAATTCTGCAGTGGGACGTTCCACTGAGACAGGGAGAATATGGACGGGTACATGTTCAGGGCATATTAGTGTGGAATTCTGCATTGGTACGTTCCAGTGAGACAGAGCGGTTATGGAGGGGTACAGGTTCAGGGCATATTTGTGTGGTGTTCTGCAGTGGTACGTTCGAGTGAGACAAGAATGTTATGCAGGCTACAGGTTCAGGGCAAATTTGTGTGGAGTTCGGCATTGGTGCGTTCCAGTGAGACAGAGAGGTTATGGACGGGTACAGTTGCAGGGCATATTAGTGTGGAGTTCTGCATTGGTACGTTCCAGTGAGACAAGGTGGTTATGGAGGGGTACAGGTTTAGGGCATATTTGTGTGGAGTTCTGCATTGGTACTTTCCAGTCAGACAGGGAAGCTATGGAGGGGTACAGGTTCAGGACATATTTGTGTGGTTCTGCATTGGTACGTTCCACTGAGACAGGGAGGTTATGGAGGGGTACAGGTTCTGGGCATATTTGTGTGGAGTTCTGCATTGGTACGTACCAGTGAGACAAGGAGGTTATGGAGGGGTACAGGTTCAGGGCAAATTTGTGTGTAGTTCTGCATTGGTATTTTCCAGTCAGACAGGGAAGCTATGGAGGGGTACAGGTTCAGGACATATTTGTGTGGAGTTCTGCATTGGAACGTTCCACTGAGACAGGGAGGTTATGGAGGGGTTCAGGTTCAGGGCATATTTGTGTGCAGTTCTGCATTGGTACGTACCAGTGAGAGAAGGAGGTTATGGAGGGGTACAGGTTCAGGGCATATTTGTGTGTAGTTCTGCATTGGTACATTCCAGTGAGTCAGGGAGGTTATGGAGGATACAGCATCAGGGCATATTTGTGTTGAGTTCTGCAGTGTTACGTTCCAGTGAGACAAGGAGGTAATGGACGGGTTCAGGTTCAGGGCATATTTGTTTGGAGTTCTGCATTGGTACTTTCCAGTGCGACAGGGAGGTTATGGAGGGTACAGGTTCAATGCATATTTGTGTGGAGTTCTGCAGTGGGACGTTCCACTGAGACAGGGAGAATATGGACGTGTACATGTTCAGGGCATATTTGTGTTGAGTTCTGCAGTGTTACGTTCCAGTGAGACAGGGAGGTAATGGACGGGTTCAGGTTCAGGGCATATTTGTGTGGAGTTCTGCATTGGTACGTTCCAGTGAGACAGAGCGATTATTGACGGGTTCAGGTTCAGGGCATTTTTGTGTGGTGTTCTGCAGTGGTACGTTTCAGTGAGACAGGGAAGTTATGCATGGTACAGGTTCAGGGCATATTTGAGTGGAGTTCGGCATTGGTGCGTTCCAGTGAGACAGAGAGGTTATGGACGGGTACAGTTTCAGGGCATATTTGTGTGGAGTTCTGCATTGGTACGTTCCACTGAGACAGGGAGGTTATGGAGGGGTACAGGTTCAGGGCATATTTGTGTGGAGTTCTGCATTGGTACGTACCAGTGAGACAATGAGGTTATGGAGGGGTACAGGTTCAGGGCATATTTGTGTGGAGTTCTGCATTGGTACATTCCAGTGAGTCAGGGAGGTTATGGAGGATACAGCATCAGGGCATATTTGTGTTGCGTTCTGCAGTGGTACGTTCCAGTGAGACAGGGAGGTAATGGACGGGTACAGGTTCAGGGCATATTTGTTAAGAGTTCTGCATTGGTACTTACCAGTGAGACAGAGCGATTATTGAGGGGTACAGGTTCAGGGCATATTTGTGTGGAGTTCTGCAATGGTACGTTCCAGTGAGACAGGGAGATTATATTATGCAGGGTACAGGTTCAGGGCATATTTGAGTGGAGTTCGGCATTGGTGCGTTCCAGTGAGACAGAGAGGTTATGGACGGGTACAGTTTCAGGGCATATTTGTGTGGAGTTCTGCATTGTTACGTTCCAGTGAGACAAGGTGGTTATGGAGGGGTACAGGTTCAGGGCATATTTGTGTGATGTTCTGCAATGGTACGTACCAGTGAGACAGGGAGGTTATGCAGGGTACAGGTTCAGGGCATATTTGAGTGGAGATCGGCATTGGTACTTTCCAGTGAGACAGAGAGGTTATGGACGGGTACAGTTTCAGGGCATATTTGTGTGGAGTTCTGCATTGGTACGTTCCACTGAGACCGGGAGGTTATGGAGGGGTACAGGTTCAGGGCATATTTGTGTGGAGTTCTGCATTGGTACGTACCAGTGAGACAAGGAGGTTATGGAGGGGTACAGGTTCAGGGCATATTTGTGTGTAGTTCTGCATTGGTACATTCCAGTGAGTCAGGGAGGTTATGGAGGATACAGCATCAGGGCATATTTGTGTTGAGTTCTGCAGTGGTACGTTCCAGTGAGACAGGGAGGTAATGGACGGGTACAGGTTCAGGGCATATTTGTTTGGAGTTCTGCATTGGTACTTTCCAGTGAGACAGGGATGTTATGGAGGGTACAGGTTCAATGCATATTTGTGTGGAGTTCTGCAGTGGGACGTTCCACTGAGACTGGGAGAATATGGACGGGTACATGTTCAGGGCATATTTGTGTGGAGTTCTGCATTGGTACATTCCAGTGAGACAGGGTGTTTATGGAGGTGTACAGGTTCAGGGCATATTTGTGTGGAGTTCTGTATTGGTACGCTCCAGTGAGACAGGGAGGTTATGGAGGGTACAGGTTCAGGGCATATTTTTGTGGAATTCTGCAGTGGGACGTTCCGCTGAGACAGGGAGAATATGGACGGGTACATGTTCAGGGCATATTTGTGTGGAGTTCTGCAGTGGTACGTTCCAGTGAGACAGTGAGGTTATGCAGGGTATAGGTTCAGGGCATATTTGAGTGGAGATCGGCTTTGGTGCGTTCCAGGGAGACAGGGAGGTTATGGAGGGGTACAGGGTCAGGGCATATTTGTTTATAGTTCTGCATTGGCACGTTCTAATGAGACAGGGAGGTTATGCAGGGTACAGGTTCAGGGCATATTTGTGTGGAGTTCTGCATTGGTACGTTCCAGTGAGACAGTGAGGTTATGGATCGGTACAGTTTCAGGGCATATTTGTGTGTAGTTCCGCATTGGTACTTTCCAGTCAGACAGGGAGGTTATGGAGGGTACAGGTTCATGGCAAATTTGTGTGGAGTTCTGCAGTGGGACGTTCCAGTGAGACAGGGAGGTTATGGACGGGTACAGGTTCAGGGCATATTTGTGTGGAGTTCTGCTTTGGTACGTTCCAGTGAGACAGGGAAGTTATGGAGGGTACAGCATCAGGGCAGATTTTTGTTGAGTTCTGCAGTGGTACGTTCCAGTGAGACAGGGAGGTAATGGACGGGTACAGGTTCAGGGCATATTTGTTTGGAGTTCTGCATTGGTACTTTCCAGTGAGTCAGGGAGGTTATGCAGGGTACAGGTTCAGGTCATATTTGAGTGGAGTTCGGCATTGGTGAGTTCCAGTGATACAGGGAGGTTATGGAGGGGTACAGGTTCAGAGCATATTTGTGTGGAGTTCTGTATTGGTACGCTCCAGTGAGACAGGGAGGTTATGGAGGGTACAGGTTCAGGGCATATTTTTGTGGAATTCTGCAGAGGGACATTCCACTGAGACAGGGAGAATATGGACGGGTACATGTTCAGGGCATATTTGTGTGGAGTTCTGCATTGGTACGTTCCAGTGAGACAGAGCGGTTATGGAGGGGTACAGTTCCAGGGCATATTTGTGTGGTGTTCTGCATTGGTACTTTCCAGTGAGTCAGGGAGGTTATGCAGGGTACAGTTTCAGGGCATATTTGTGTGTAGTTCGGCATTGGTACGTTCCAGTGAGACAGGGAGGTTATGGAGGGTACAGGTTTATGGCAAATTTGTGTGGAGTTCTGCAGTGGGACGTTCCAGTGAGACAGGGAGGTTATGGACGGGTACAGGTTCAGGGCATATTTGTCTGGAGTTCTGCATTGGTACGTTCCAGTGAGACAGGGAGTTTATGGACGGGTACAGTTTCAGGGCATATTTGTGTGGAGTTCTGCAATGGTACGTTCCAGTGAGACAGGGAGGTTATGCAGGGTACAGGTTCAGGGCATATTTGAGTGGAGTTCGGCATTGGTGCGTTCCAGTGAGACAGAGAGGTTATGGACGGGTACAGTTTCAGGGCATATTTGTGTGGAGTTCTGCATTGGTACGTTCCAGTGAGACAAGGTGGTTATGGAGGGTACAGGTTCAATGCATATTTGTGTGGAGTTCTGCAGTGGGACGTTCCACTGAGACTGGGAGAATATGGACGGGTACATGTTTTGGGCATATTTGTGTGGAGTTCTGCATAGGTACATTCCAGTGAGACAGGGTGTTTATGGAGGTGTACAGGTTCAGGGCATATTTGTGTGGAGTTCTGTATTGGTACGCTCCAGTGAGACAGGGAGGTTATGGAGGGTACAGGTTCAGGGCATATTTTTGTGGAATTCTGCAGTGGGACGTTCCACTGAGACAGGGAGAATATGGACGGGTACATGTTCAGGGCATATTTGTGTGGAGTTCTGCAGTGGTACGTTCCAGTGAGACAGGGAGAATATGGACGGGTACATGTTCAGGGCATATTAGTGTGGAATTCTGCATTGGTACGTTCCAGTGAGACAGAGCGGTTATGGAGGGGTACAGGTTCAGGGCATATTTGTGTGGTGTTCTGCAGTGGTACGTTCGAGTGAGACAAGAATGTTATGCAGGCTACAGGTTCAGGGCATATTTGTGTGGAGTTCGGCATTGGTGCGTTCCAGTGAGACAGAGAGGTTATGGACGGGTACAGTTGCAGGGCATATTTGTGTGGAGTTCTGCATTGGTACGTTCCAGTGAGACAAGGTGGTTATGGAGGGGTACAGGTTCAGGGCATATTTGTGTGGAGTTCTGCATTGGTACGTTCCACTGAGACAGGGAGGTTATGGAGGGGTACAGGTTCTGGGCATATTTGTGTGGAGTTCTGCATTGGTACGTACCAGTGAGACAATGAGGTTATGGAGGGGTACAGGTTCAGGGCATATTTGTTTGGAGTTCTGCATTGGTACATTCCAGTGAGTCAGGGAGGTTATGGAGGATACAGCATCAGGGCATATTTGTGTTGCGTTCTGCAGTGGTATGTTCCAGTGAGACAGGGAGGTAATGGACGGGTACAGGTTCAGGGCATATTTGTTAAGAGTTCTGCATTGGTACTTACCAGTGAGACAGGGAGGTTATGGAGTGTACAGGTTCAATGCATATTTGTGTGGAGTTCTGCAGTGGGACGTTCCACTGAGACAGGGAGAATATGGACGTGTACATGTTCAGGGCATATTTGTGTGGAGTTCTGCATTGGTACGTTCCAGTGAGACAGAGCGATTATTGAGGGGTACAGGTTCAGGGCATATTTGTGTGGATTCTGCAATGGTACGTTCCAGTGAGACAGGGAGATTATATTATGCAGGGTACAGGTTCAGGGCATATTTGAGTGGAGTTCGGCATTGGTGCGTTCCAGTGAGACAGAGAGGTTATGGACGGGTACAGTTTCAGGGCATATTTGTGTGGAGTTCTGCATTGGTACGTTCCAGTGAGACAAGGTGGTTATGGAGGGGTACAGGTTCAGGGCATATTTGTGTGATGTTCTGCAATGGTACGTACCAGTGAGACAGGGAGGTTATGCAGGGTACAGGTTCAGGGCATATTTGAGTGGAGATCGGCATTGGTACATTCCAGTGAGACAGAGAGGTTATGGACGGGTACAGTTTCAGGGCATATTTGTGTGGAGTTCTGCATTGGTACGTTCCACTGAGACCGGGAGGTTATGGAGGGGTACAGGTTCAGGGCATATTTGTGTGGAGTTCTGCATTGGTACGTACCAGTGAGACAAGGAGGTTATGGAGGGGTACAGGTTCAGGGCATATTTGTGTGTAGTTCTGCATTGGTACATTCCAGTGAGTCAGGGAGGTTATGGAGGATACAGCATCAGGGCATATTTGTGTTGAGTTCTGCAGTGGTACGTTCCAGTGAGACAGGGAGGTAATGGACGGGTACAGGTTCAGGGCATATTTGTTTGGAGTTCTGCATTGGTACTTTCCAGTGAGACAGGGAGGTTATGGAGGGTACAGGTTCAATGCATATTTGTGTGGAGTTCTGCAGTGGGACGTTCCACTGAGACTGGGAGAATATGGACGGGTACATGTTCAGGGCATATTTGTGTGGAGTTCTGCATTGGTACATTCCAGTGAGACAGGGTGTTTATGGAGGTGTACAGGTTCAGGGCATATTTGTGTGGAGTTCTGTATTGGTACGCTCCAGTGAGACAGGGAGGTTATGGAGGGTACAGGTTCAGGGCATATTTTTGTGGAATTCTGCAGTGGGACGTTCCACTGAGACAGGGAGAATATGGACGGGTACATGTTCAGGGCATATTTGTGTGGAGTTCTGCAGTGGTACGTTCCAGTGAGACAGTGAGGTTATGCAGGGTATAGGTTCAGGGCATATTTGAGTGGAGATCGGCTTTGGTGCGTTCCAGGGAGACAGGGAGGTTATGGAGGGGTACAGGGTCAGGGCATATTTGTTTATAGTTCTGCATTGGCACGTTCTAATGAGACAGGGAGGTTATGCAGGGTACAGGTTCAGGGCATATTTGTTTGGAGTTCTGCATTGGTACTTTCCAGTGAGTCAGGGAGGTTATGCAGGGTACAGGTTCAGGTCATATTTGAGTGGAGTTCGGCATTGGTGAGTTCCAGTGATACAGGGAGGTTATGGAGGGGTACAGGTTCAGAGCATATTTGTGTGGAGTTCTGTATTGGTACGCTCCAGTGAGACAGGGAGGTTATGGAGGGTACAGGTTCAGGGCATATTTTTGTGGAATTCTGCAGAGGGACATTCCACTGAGACAGGGAGAATATGGACGGGTACATGTTCAGGGCATATTTGTGTGGAGTTCTGCATTGGTACGTTCCAGTGAGACAGAGCGGTTATGGAGGGGTACAGTTCCAGGGCATATTTGTGTGGTGTTCTGCAGTGGTACGTTCCAGTGAGACAGGGAGGTTATGCATGGTACAGGTTCAGGGCATATTTGTGTGGAGTTCTGCATTGGTACGTTCCACTGAGACAGGGAGGTTATGGAGGGGTACAGGTTCAGGGCATATTTGTGTGTAGTTCTGCATTGGTACATTCCAGTGAGTCAGGGAGGTTATGGAGGATACAGCATCAGGGCATATTTGTGTTGAGTTCTGCAGTGGTACGTTCCAGTGAGACAGGGAGGTAATGGACGGGTACAGGTTCAGGGCATATTTGTTAAGAGTTCTGCATTGGTACTTTCCAGTGAGACAGGGAGGTTATGGAGGGTACAGGTTCAATGCATATTTGTGTGGAGTTCTGCAGTGGGACGTTCCACTGAGACAGGGAGAATATGGACGTGTACATGTTCAGGGCATTTTTGTGTGGAGTTCTGCATTGGTACGTTCCAGTGAGACAGAGCGATTATTGAGGGGTACAGGTTCAGGGCATATTTGTGTGGAGTTCTGCAATGGTACGTTCCAGTGAGACAGGGAGATTATGCAGGGTACAGGTTCAGGGCATATTTGTGTGGAGTTCGGCATTGGTGCGTTCCAGTGAGACAGAGAGGTTATGGACGGGTACAGTTTCAGGGCATATTTGTGTGATGTTCTGCAATGGTACGTACCAGTGAGACAGGGAGGTTATGCAGGGTACAGGTTCAGGGCATATTTGAGTGGAGATCGGCATTGGTACATTCCAGTGAGACAGGGTGGTTATGGAGGGGTACAGGTTCAGGGCATATTTGAGTGGAGTTTGGCATTGGTGCGTTCCAGTGAGACAGAGAGGTTATGGACGGGTACAGTTTCAGGGCATATTTGTGTTGAGTTCTGCAGTGGTACGTTCCAGTGAGACAGGGAGGTAATGGACGGGTACAGGTTCAGGGCATATTTGTTAAGAGTTCTGCATGGTACATTCCAGTGAGACAGGGAGGTTATGGAGGGTACAGGTTCAATGCATATTTGTGTGGAGTTCTGCAGTGGGACGTTCCACTGAGACAGAGCGATTATTGAGGGGTACAGGTTCAGGGCATATTTGTGTGGAGTTCTGCAATGGTACGTTCCAGTGAGACAGGGAGATTATGCAGGGTACAGGTTCAGGGCATATTTGAGTGGAGTTCGGCATTGGTGCGTTCCAGTGAGACAGAGAGGTTATGGACGGGTACAGTTTCAGGGCATATTTGTGTGGAGTTCTGCATTGGTACGTACCAGTGAGACAATGAGGTTATGGAGGGGTACAGGTTCAGGGCATATTTGTGTGGAGTTCTGCATTGGTACATTCCAGTGAGTCAGGGAGGTTATGGAGGATACAGCATCAGGGCATATTTGTGTTGCGTTCTGCAGTGGTACGTTCCAGTGAGACAGGGAGGTAATGGACGGGTACAGGTTCAGGGCATATTTGTTAAGAGTTCTGCATTGGTACTTACCAGTGAGACAGAGCGATTATTGAGGGGTACAGGTTCAGGGCATATTTGTGTGGAGTTCTGCAATGGTACGTTCCAGTGAGACAGGGAGATTATATTATGCAGGGTACAGGTTCAGGGCATATTTGAGTGGAGTTCGGCATTGGTGCGTTCCAGTGAGACAGAGAGGTTATGGACGGGTACAGTTTCAGGGCATATTTGTGTGGAGTTCTGCATTGGTACGTTCCAGTGAGACAAGGTGGTTATGGAGGGGTACAGGTTCAGGGCATATTTGTGTGATGTTCTGCAATGGTACGTACCAGTGAGACAGGGAGGTTATGCAGGGTACAGGTTCAGGGCATATTTGAGTGGAGATCGGCATTGGTACATTCCAGTGAGACAGAGAGGTTATGGACGGGTACAGTTTCAGGGCATATTTGTGTGGAGTTCTGCATTGGTACGTTCCACTGAGACCGGGAGGTTATGGAGGGGTACAGGTTCAGGGCATATTTGTGTGGAGTTCTGCATTGGTACGTACCAGTGAGACAAGGAGGTTATGGAGGGGTACAGGTTCAGGGCATATTTGTGTGTAGTTCTGCATTGGTACATTCCAGTGAGTCAGGGAGGTTATGGAGGATACAGCATCAGGGCATATTTGTGTTGAGTTCTGCAGTGGTACGTTCCAGTGAGACAGGGAGGTAATGGACGGGTACAGGTTCAGGGCATATTTGTTTGGAGTTCTGCATTGGTACTTTCCAGTGAGACAGGGAGGTTATGGAGGGTACAGGTTCAATGCATATTTGTGTGGAGTTCTGCAGTGGGACGTTCCACTGAGACTGGGAGAATATGGACGGGTACATGTTCAGGGCATATTTGTGTGGAGTTCTGCATTGGTACATTCCAGTGAGACAGGGTGTTTATGGAGGTGTACAGGTTCAGGGCATATTTGTGTGGAGTTCTGTATTGGTACGCTCCAGTGAGACAGGGAGGTTATGGAGGGTACAGGTTCAGGGCATATTTTTGTGGAATTCTGCAGTGGGACGTTCCGCTGAGACAGGGAGAATATGGACGGGTACATGTTCAGGGCATATTTGTGTGGAGTTCTGCAGTGGTACGTTCCAGGGAGACAGGGAGGTTATGGAGGGGTACAGGGTCAGGGCATATTTGTTTATAGTTCTGCATTGGCACGTTCTAATGAGACAGGGAGGTTATGCAGGGTACAGGTTCAGGGCATATTTGTGTGGAGTTCTGCATTGGTACGTTCCAGTGAGACAGTGAGGTTATGGATCGGTACAGTTTCAGGGCATATTTGTGTGTAGTTCCGCATTGGTACTTTCCAGTCAGACAGGGAGGTTATGGAGGGTACAGGTTCATGGCAAATTTGTGTGGAGTTCTGCAGTGGGACGTTCCAGTGAGACAGGGAGGTTATGGACGGGTACAGGTTCAGGGCATATTTGTGTGGAGTTCTGCTTTGGTACGTTCCAGTGAGACAGGGAAGTTATGGAGGGTACAGCATCAGGGCAGATTTTTGTTGAGTTCTGCAGTGGTACGTTCCAGTGAGACAGGGAGGTAATGGACGGGTACAGGTTCAGGGCATATTTGTTTGGAGTTCTGCATTGGTACTTTCCAGTGAGTCAGGGAGGTTATGCAGGGTACAGGTTCAGGTCATATTTGAGTGGAGTTCGGCATTGGTGAGTTCCAGTGATACAGGGAGGTTATGGAGGGGTACAGGTTCAGAGCATATTTGTGTGGAGTTCTGTATTGGTACGCTCCAGTGAGACAGGGAGATTATGGAGGGTACAGGTTCAGGGCATATTTTTGTGGAATTCTGCAGAGGGACATTCCACTGAGACAGGGAGAATATGGACGGGTACATGTTCAGGGCATATTTGTGTGGAGTTCTGCATTGGTACGTTCCAGTGAGACAGAGCGGTTATGGAGGGGTACAGTTCCAGGGCATATTTGTGTGGTGTTCTGCATTGGTACTTTCCAGTGAGTCAGGGAGGTTATGCAGGGTACAGTTTCAGGGCATATTTGTGTGTAGTTCGGCATTGGTACGTTCCAGTGAGACAGGGAGGTTATGGAGGGTACAGGTTTATGGCAAATTTGTGTGGAGTTCTGCAGTGGGACGTTCTAGTGAGACAGGGAGGTTATGGACGGGTACAGGTTCAGGGCATATTTGTCTGGAGTTCTGCATTGGTACGTTCCAGTGAGACAGGGAGTTTATGGACGGGTACAGTTTCAGGGCATATTTGTGTGGAGTTCTGCAATGGTACGTTCCAGTGAGACAGGGAGGTTATGCAGGGTACAGGTTCAGGGCATATTTGAGTGGAGTTCGGCATTGGTGCGTTCCAGTGAGACAGAGAGGTTATGGACGGGTACAGTTTCAGGGCATATTTGTGTGGAGTTCTGCATTGGTACGTTCCAGTGAGACAAGGTGGTTATGGAGGGTACAGGTTCAATGCATATTTGTGTGGAGTTCTGCAGTGGGACGTTCCACTGAGACTGGGAGAATATGGACGGGTACATGTTCAGGGCATATTTGTGTGGAGTTCTGCATAGGTACATTCCAGTGAGACAGGGTGTTTATGGAGGTGTACAGGTTCAGGGCATATTTGTGTGGAGTTCTGTATTGGTACGCTCCAGTGAGACAGGGAGGTTATGGAGGGTACAGGTTCAGGGCATATTTTTGTGGAATTCTGCAGTGGGACGTTCCACTGAGACAGGGAGAATATGGACGGGTACATGTTCAGGGCATATTTGTGTGGAGTTCTGCAGTGGTACGTTCCAGTGAGACAGGGAGAATATGGACGGGTACATGTTCAGGGCATATTAGTGTGGAATTCTGCATTGGTACGTTCCAGTGAGACAGAGCGGTTATGGAGGGGTACAGGTTCAGGGCATATTTGTGTGGTGTTCTGCAGTGGTACGTTCGAGTGAGACAAGAATGTTATGCAGGCTACAGGTTCAGGGCATATTTGTGTGGAGTTCGGCATTGGTGCGTTCCAGTGAGACAGAGAGGTTATGGACGGGTACAGTTGCAGGGCATATTTGTGTGGAGTTCTGCATTGGTACGTTCCAGTGAGACAAGGTGGTTATGGAGGGGTACAGGTTCAGGGCATATTTGTGTGGAGTTCTGCATTGGTACTTTCCAGTCAGACAGGGAAGCTATGGAGGGGTACAGGTTCAGGACATATTTGTGTGGAGTTCTGCATTGGTACGTTCCACTGAGACAGGGAGGTTATGGAGGGGTACAGGTTCTGGGCATATTTGTGTGGAGTTCTGCATTGGTACGTACCAGTGAGACAAGGAGGTTATGGAGGGGTACAGGTTCAGGGCATATTTGTGTGTAGTTCTGCATTGGTATTTTCCAGTCAGACAGGGAAGCTATGGAGGGGTACAGGTTCAGGACATATTTGTGTGGAGTTCTGCATTGGAACGTTCCACTGAGACAGGGAGGTTATGGAGGGGTTCAGGTTCAGGGCATATTTGTGTGCAGTTCTGCATTGGTACGTACCAGTGAGACAAGGAGGTTATGGAGGGGTACAGGTTCAGGGCATATTTGTGTGTAGTTCTGCATTGGTACATTCCAGTGAGTCAGGGAGGTTATGGAGGATACAGCATCAGGGCATATTTGTGTTGAGTTCTGCAGTGGGACGTTCCACTGAGACAGGGAGAATATGGACGTGTACATGTTCAGGGCATATTTGTGTGGAGTTCTGCATTGGTACGTTCCAGTGAGACAGAGCGATTATTGACGGGTTCAGGTTCAGGGCATTTTTGTGTGGTGTTCTGCAGTGGTACGTTCCACTGAGACAGGGAGGTTATGGAGGGGTACAGGTTCAGGGCATATTTGTGTGGAGTTCTGCATTGGTACGTACCAGTGAGACAATGAGGTTATGGAGGGGTACAGGTTCAGGGCACATTTGTTTGGAGTTCTGCATTGGTACATTCCAGTGAGTCAGGGAGGTTATGGAGGATACAGCATCAGGGCATATTTGTGTTGCGTTCTGCAGTGGTACGTTCCAGTGAGACAGGGAGGTAATGGACGGGTACAGGTTCAGGGCATATTTGTTAAGAGTTCTGCATTGGTACTTACCAGTGAGACAGGGAGGTTATGGAGTGTACAGGTTCAATGCATATTTGTGTGGAGTTCTGCAGTGGGACGTTCCACTGAGACAGGGAGAATATGGACGTGTACATGTTCAGGGCATATTTGTGTGGAGTTCTGCATTGGTACGTTCCAGTGAGACAGAGCGATTATTGAGGGGTACAGGTTCAGGGCATATTTGTGTGGATTCTGCAATGGTACGTTCCAGTGAGACAGGGAGATTATATTATGCAGGGTACAGGTTCAGGGCATATTTGAGTGGAGTTCGGCATTGGTGCGTTCCAGTGAGACAGAGAGGTTATGGACGGGTACAGTTTCAGGGCATATTTGTGTGGAGTTCTGCATTGGTACGTTCCAGTGAGACAAGGTGGTTATGGAGGGGTACAGGTTCAGGGCATATTTGTGTGATGTTCCGCAATGGTACGTACCAGTGAGACAGGGAGGTTATGCAGGGTACAGGTTCAGGGCATATTTGAGTGGAGATCGGCATTGGTACATTCCAGTGAGACAGAGAGGTTATGGACGGGTACAGTTTCAGGGCATATTTGTGTGGAGTTCTGCATTGGTACGTTCCACTGAGACCGGGAGGTTATGGAGGGGTACAGGTTCAGGGCATATTTGTGTGGAGTTCTGCATTGGTACGTACCAGTGAGACAAGGAGGTTATGGAGGGGTACAGGTTCAGGGCATATTTGTGTGTAGTTCTGCATTGGTACATTCCAGTGAGTCAGGGAGGTTATGGAGGATACAGCATCAGGGCATATTTGTGTTGAGTTCTGCAGTGGTACGTTCCAGTGAGACAGGGAGGTAATGGACGGGTACAGGTTCAGGGCATATTTGTTTGGAGTTCTGCATTGGTACTTTCCAGTGAGACAGGGAGGTTATGGAGGGTACAGGTTCAATGCATATTTGTGTGGAGTTCTGCAGTGGGACGTTCCACTGAGACTGGGAGAATATGGACGGGTACATGTTCAGGGCATATTTGTGTGGAGTTCTGCATTGGTACATTCCAGTGAGACAGGGTGTTTATGGAGGTGTACAGGTTCAGGGCATATTTGTGTGGAGTTCTGTATTGGTACGCTCCAGTGAGACAGGGAGGTTATGGAGGTTACAGGTTCAGGGCATATTTTTGTGGAATTCTGCAGTGGGACGTTCCACTGAGACAGGGAGAATATGGACGGGTACATGTTCAGGGCATATTTGTGTGGAGTTCTGCAGTGGTACGTTCCAGTGAGACAGTGAGGTTATGCAGGGTATAGGTTCAGGGCATATTTGAGTGGAGATCGGCTTTGGTGCGTTCCAGGGAGACAGGGAGGTTATGGAGGGGTACAGGGTCAGGGCATATTTGTTTATAGTTCTGCATTGGCACGTTCTAATGAGACAGGTAGGTTATGCAGGGTACAGGTTCAGGGCATATTTGTGTGGAGTTCTGCATTGGTACGTTCCAGTGAGACAGTGAGGTTATGGATGGGTACAGTTTCAGGGCATATTTGTGTGTAGTTCCGCATTGGTACTTTCCAGTCAGACAGGGAGGTTATGGAGGGTACAGGTTCATGGCAAATTTGTGTGGAGTTCTGCAGTGGGACGTTCCAGTGAGACAGGGAGGTTATGGACGGGTACAGGTTCAGGGCATATTTGTGTGGAGTTCTGCTTTGGTACGTTCCAGTGAGACAGGGAAGTTATGGAGGGGTACAGCATCAGGGCAGATTTTTGTTGAGTTCTGCAGTGGTACGTTCCAGTGAGACAGGGAGGTAATGGACGGGTACAGGTTCAGGGCATATTTGTTTGGAGTTCTGCATTGGTACTTTCCAGTGAGTCAGGGAGGTTATGCAGGGTACAGGTTCAGGTCATATTTGAGTGGAGTTCGGCATTGGTGAGTTCCAGTGATACAGGGAGGTTATGGAGGGGTACAGGTTCAGAGCATATTTGTGTGGAGTTCTGTATTGGTACGCTCCAGTGAGACAGGGAGGTTATGGAGGGTACAGGTTCAGGGCATATTTTTGTGGAATTCTGCAGAGGGACATTCCACTGAGACAGGGAGAATATGGACGGGTACATGTTCAGGGCATATTTGTGTGGAGTTCTGCATTGGTACGTTCCAGTGAGACAGAGCGGTTATGGAGGGGTACAGTTCCAGGGCATATTTGTGTGGTGTTCTGCAGTGGTACGTTCCAGTGAGACAGGGAGGTTATGCATGGTACAGGTTCAGGGCATATTTGTGTGGAGTTCTGCATTGGTACGTTCCACTGAGACAGGGAGGTTATGGAGGGGTACAGGTTCAGGGCATATTTGTGTGTAGTTCTGCATTGGTACATTCCAGTGAGTCAGGGAGGTTATGGAGGATACAGCATCAGGGCATATTTGTGTTGAGTTCTGCAGTGGTACGTTCCAGTGAGACAGGGAGGTAATGGACGGGTACAGGTTCAGGGCATATTTGTTAAGAGTTCTGCATTGGTACTTTCCAGTGAGACAGGGAGGTTATGGAGGGTACAGGTTCAATGCATATTTGTGTGGAGTTCTGCAGTGGGACGTTCCACTGAGACAGGGAGAATATGGACGTGTACATGTTCAGGGCATATTTGTGTGGAGTTCTGCATTGGTACGTTCCAGTGAGACAGAGCGATTATTGAGGGGTACAGGTTCAGGGCATATTTGTGTGGAGTTCTGCAATGGTACGTTCCAGTGAGACAGGGAGATTATGCAGGGTACAGGTTCAGGGCATATTTGTGTGGAGTTCGGCATTGGTGCGTTCCAGTGAGACAGAGAGGTTATGGACGGGTACAGTTTCAGGGCATATTTGTGTGATGTTCTGCAATGGTACGTACCAGTGAGACAGGGAGGTTATGCAGGGTACAGGTTCAGGGCATATTTGAGTGGAGATCGGCATTGGTACATTCCAGTGAGACAGGGTGGTTATGGAGGGGTACAGGTTCAGGGCATATTTGAGTGGAGTTTGGCATTGGTGCGTTCCAGTGAGACAGAGAGGTTATGGACGGGTACAGTTTCAGGGCATATTTGTGTTGAGTTCTGCAGTGGTACGTTCCAGTGAGACAGGGAGGTATTGGACGGGTACAGGTTCAGGGCATATTTGTTAAGAGTTCTGCATGGTACATTCCAGTGAGACAGGGAGGTTATGGAGGGTACAGGTTCAATGCATATTTGTGTGGAGTTCTGCAGTGGGACGTTCCACTGAGACAGAGCGATTATTGAGGGGTACAGGTTCAGGGCATATTTGTGTGGAGTTCTGCAATGGTACGTTCCAGTGAGACAGGGAGATTATGCAGGGTACAGGTTCAGGGCATATTTGAGTGGAGTTCGGCATTGGTGCGTTCCAGTGAGACAGAGAGGTTATGGACGGGTACAGTTTCAGGGCATATTTGTGTGGAGTTCTGCATTGGTACGTTCCAGTGAGACAAGGTGGTTATGGAGGGGTACAGGTTCAGGGCATATTTGTGTGATGTTCCGCAATGGTACGTACCAGTGAGACAGGGAGGTTATGCAGGGTACAGGTTCAGGGCATATTTGAGTGGAGATCGGCATTGGTACATTCCAGTGAGACAGAGAGGTTATGGACGGGTACAGTTTCAGGGCATATTTGTGTGGAGTTCTGCATTGGTACGTTCCACTGAGACCGGGAGGTTATGGAGGGGTACAGGTTCAGGGCATATTTGTGTGGAGTTCTGCATTGGTACGTACCAGTGAGACAAGGAGGTTATGGAGGGGTACAGGTTCAGGGCATATTTGTGTGTAGTTCTGCATTGGTACATTCCAGTGAGTCAGGGAGGTTATGGAGGATACAGCATCAGGGCATATTTGTGTTGAGTTCTGCAGTGGTACGTTCCAGTGAGACAGGGAGGTAATGGACGGGTACAGGTTCAGGGCATATTTGTTTGGAGTTCTGCATTGGTACTTTCCAGTGAGACAGGGAGGTTATGGAGGGTACAGGTTCAATGCATATTTGTGTGGAGTTCTGCAGTGGGACGTTCCACTGAGACTGGGAGAATATGGACGGGTACATGTTCAGGGCATATTTGTGTGGAGTTCTGCATTGGTACATTCCAGTGAGACAGGGTGTTTATGGAGGTGTACAGGTTCAGGGCATATTTGTGTGGAGTTCTGTATTGGTACGCTCCAGTGAGACAGGGAGGTTATGGAGGGTACAGGTTCAGGGCATATTTTTGTGGAATTCTGCAGTGGGACGTTCCACTGAGACAGGGAGAATATGGACGGGTACATGTTCAGGGCATATTTGTGTGGAGTTCTGCAGTGGTACGTTCCAGTGAGACAGTGAGGTTATGCAGGGTATAGGTTCAGGGCATATTTGAGTGGAGATCGGCTTTGGTGCGTTCCAGGGAGACAGGGAGGTTATGGAGGGGTACAGGGTCAGGGCATATTTGTTTATAGTTCTGCATTGGCACGTTCTAATGAGACAGGGAGGTTATGCAGGGTACAGGTTCAGGGCATATTTGTGTGGAGTTCTGCATTGGTACGTTCCAGTGAGACAGTGAGGTTATGGATGGGTACAGTTTCAGGGCATATTTGTGTGTAGTTCCGCATTGGTACTTTCCAGTCAGACAGGGAGGTTATGGAGGGTACAGGTTCATGGCAAATTTGTGTGGAGTTCTGCAGTGGGACGTTCCAGTGAGACAGGGAGGTTATGGACGGGTACAGGTTCAGGGCATATTTGTGTGGAGTTCTGCTTTGGTACGTTCCAGTGAGACAGGGAAGTTATGGAGGGGTACAGCATCAGGGCAGATTTTTGTTGAGTTCTGCAGTGGTACGTTCCAGTGAGACAGGGAGGTAATGGACGGGTACAGGTTCAGGGCATATTTGTTTGGAGTTCTGCATTGGTACTTTCCAGTGAGTCAGGGAGGTTATGCAGGGTACAGGTTCAGGTCATATTTGAGTGGAGTTCGGCATTGGTGAGTTCCAGTGATACAGGGAGGTTATGGAGGGGTACAGGTTCAGAGCATATTTGTGTGGAGTTCTGTATTGGTACGCTCCAGTGAGACAGGGAGGTTATGGAGGGTACAGGTTCAGGGCATATTTTTGTGGAATTCTGCAGAGGGACATTCCACTGAGACAGGGAGAATATGGACGGGTACATGTTCAGGGCATATTTGTGTGGAGTTCTGCATTGGTACGTTCCAGTGAGACAGAGCGGTTATGGAGGCGTACAGTTCCAGGGCATATTTGTGTGGTGTTCTGCATTGGTACTTTCCAGTGAGTCATGGAGGTTATGCAGGGTACAGGTTCAGGTCATATTTGAGTGGAGTTCGGCATTGGTACGTTCCAGTGAGACAGGGAGGTTATGCAGGGTACAGGTTCAGGGCATATTTGAGTGGAGATCGGCATTGGTGCGTTCCAGGGAGACAGGGAGGTTATGCAGGGTACAGGTTCAGGGCATATTTGTGTGGAGTTCTGCATTGGTACGTTCCACTGAGACCGGGAGGTTATGGAGGGGTACAGGTTCAGGGCATATTTGTGTGGAGTTCTGCATTGGTACGTACCAGTGAGACAAGGAGGTTATGGAGGGGTACAGGTTCAGGGCATATTTGTGTGTAGTTCTGCATTGGTACATTCCAGTGAGTCAGGGAGGTTATGGAGGATACAGCATCAGGGCATATTTGTGTTGAGTTCTGCAGTGGTACGTTCCAGTGAGACAGGGAGGTAATGGACGGGTACAGGTTCAGGGCATATTTGTTTGGAGTTCTGCATTGGTACTTTCCAGTGAGACAGGGAGGTTATGGAGGGTACAGGTTCAATGCATATTTGTGTGGAGTTCTGCAGTGGGACGTTCCACTGAGACTGGGAGAATATGGACGGGTACATGTTCAGGGCATATTTGTGTGGAGTTCTGCATTGGTACATTCCAGTGAGACAGGGTGTTTATGGAGGTGTACAGGTTCAGGGCATATTTGTGTGGAGTTCTGTATTGGTACGCTCCAGTGAGACAGGGAGGTTATGGAGGGTACAGGTTCAGGGCATATTTTTGTGGAATTCTGCAGTGGGACGTTCCACTGAGACAGGGAGAATATGGACGGGTACATGTTCAGGGCATATTTGTGTGGAGTTCTGCAGTGGTACGTTCCAGTGAGACAGTGAGGTTATGCAGGGTATAGGTTCAGGGCATATTTGAGTGGAGATCGGCTTTGGTGCGTTCCAGGGAGACAGGGAGGTTATGGAGGGGTACAGGGTCAGGGCATATTTGTTTATAGTTCTGCATTGGCACGTTCTAATGAGACAGGGAGGTTATGCAGGGTACAGGTTCAGGGCATATTTGTGTGGAGTTCTGCATTGGTACGTTCCAGTGAGACAGTGAGGTTATGGATCGGTACAGTTTCAGGGCATATTTGTGTGTAGTTCCGCATTGGTACTTTCCAGTCAGACAGGGAGGTTATGGAGGGTACAGGTTCATGGCAAATTTGTGTGGAGTTCTGCAGTGGGACGTTCCAGTGAGACAGGGAGGTTATGGACGGGTACAGGTTCAGGGCATATTTGTGTGGAGTTCTGCAGTGGTACGTTCCAGTGAGACAGGGAGGTAATGGACGGGTACAGGTTCAGGGCATATTTGTTTGGAGTTCTGCATTGGTACTTTCCAGTGAGTCAGGGAGGTTATGCAGGGTACAGGTTCAGGTCATATTTGAGTGGAGTTCGGCATTGGTGAGTTCCAGTGATACAGGGAGGTTATGGAGGGGTACAGGTTCAGAGCATATTTGTGTGGAGTTCTGTATTGGTACGCTCCAGTGAGACAGGGAGGTTATGGAGGGTACAGGTTCAGGGCATATTTTTGTGGAATTCTGCAGAGGGACATTCCACTGAGACAGGGAGAATATGGACGGGTACATGTTCAGGGCATATTTGTGTGGAGTTCTGCATTGGTACGTTCCAGTGAGACAGAGCGGTTATGGAGGGGTACAGTTCCAGGGCATATTTGTGTGGTGTTCTGCATTGGTACTTTCCAGTGAGTCAGGGAGGTTATGCAGGGTACAGGTTCAGGTCATATTTGAGTGGAGTTCGGCATTGGTACGTTCCAGTGAGACAGGGAGGTTATGCAGGGTACAGGTTCAGGGCATATTTGAGTGGAGATCGGCATTGGTGCGTTCCAGGGAGACAGGGAGGTTATGCAGGGTACAGGTTCAGGGCATATTTCTGTGGAGTTCTGCAGTGGTACGTTCCAGTGAGACCGGGTGGTTATGGATGGTTAAATTTTCAGGGCATATTTGTGTGTAGTTCCGCATTGGTACTTTCCAGTCAGACAGGGAGTTTATGGAGGGTACAGGTTTATGGCAAATTTGTGTGGAGTTCTGCAGTGGGACGTTCCAGTGAGACAGGGAGATTATGGACGGGTACAGGTTCAGGGCATATTTGTCTGGAGTTCTGCATTGGTACGTTCCAGTGAGACAGGGAGTTTATGGACGGGTACAGTTTCAGGGCATATTTGTGTGGAGTTCTGCAATGGTACGTTCCAGTGAGACAGGGAGGTTATGCAGGGTACAGGTTCAGGGCATATTTGAGTGGAGTTCGGCATTGGTGCGTTCCAGTGAGACAGAGAGGTTATGGACGGGTACAGTTTCAGGGCATATTTGTGTGGAGTTCTGCATTGGTACGTTCCAGTGAGACAAGGTGGTTATGGAGGGTACAGGTTCAATGCATATTTGTGTGGAGTTCTGCAGTGGGACGTTCCTCTGAGACTGGGAGAATATGGACGGGTACATGTTCAGGGCATATTTGTGTGGAGTTCTGCATTGGTACATTCCAGTGAGACAGGGTGTTTATGGAGGTGTACAGGTTCAGGGCATATTTGTGTGGAGTTCTGTATTGGTACGCTCCAGTGAGACAGGGAGGTTATGGAGGGTACAGGTTCAGGGCATATTTTTGTGGAATTCTGCAGTGGGACGTTCCACTGAGACAGGGAGAATATGGACGGGTACATGTTCAGGGCATATTTGTGTGGAGTTCTGCAGTGGTACGTTCCAGTGAGACAGTGAGGTTATGCAGGGTATAGGTTCAGGGCATATTTGAGTGGAGATCGGCTTTGGTGCGTTCCAGGGAGACAGGGAGGTTATGGAGGGGTACAGGGTCAGGGCATATTTGTTTATAGTTCTGCATTGGCACGTTCTAATGAGACAGGGAGGTTATGCAGGGTACAGGTTCAGGGCATATTTGTGTGGAGTTCTGCATTGGTACGTTCCAGTGAGACAGTGAGGTTATGGATCGGTACAGTTTCAGGGCATATTTGTGTGTAGTTCCGCATTGGTACTTTCCAGTCAGACAGGGAGGTTATGGAGGGTACAGGTTCATGGCAAATTTGTGTGGAGTTCTGCAGTGGGACGTTCCAGTGAGACAGGGAGGTTATGGACGGGTACAGGTTCAGGGCATATTTGTGTGGAGTTCTGCAGTGGTACGTTCCAGTGAGACAGGGAGGTAATGGACGGGTACAGGTTCAGGGCATATTTGTTTGGAGTTCTGCATTGGTACTTTCCAGTGAGTCAGGGAGGTTATGCAGGGTACAGGTTCAGGTCATATTTGAGTGGAGTTCGGCATTGGTGAGTTCCAGTGATACAGGGAGGTTATGGAGGGGTACAGGTTCAGAGCATATTTGTGTGGAGTTCTGTATTGGTACGCTCCAGTGAGACAGGGAGGTTATGGAGGGTACAGGTTCAGGGCATATTTTTGTGGAATTCTGCAGAGGGACATTCCACTGAGACAGGGAGAATATGGACGGGTACATGTTCAGGGCATATTTGTGTGGAGTTCTGCATTGGTACGTTCCAGTGAGACAGAGCGGTTATGGAGGGGTACAGTTCCAGGGCATATTTGTGTGGTGTTCTGCATTGGTACTTTCCAGTGAGTCAGGGAGGTTATGCAGGGTACAGGTTCAGGTCATATTTGAGTGGAGTTCGGCATTGGTACGTTCCAGTGAGACAGGGAGGTTATGCAGGGTACAGGTTCAGGGCATATTTGAGTGGAGATCGGCATTGGTGCGTTCCAGGGAGACAGGGAGGTTATGCAGGGTACAGGTTCAGGGCATATTTCTGTGGAGTTCTGCAGTGGTACGTTCCAGTGAGACCGGGTGGTTATGGATGGTTAAATTTTCAGGGCATATTTGTGTGTAGTTCCGCATTGGTACTTTCCAGTCAGACAGGGAGTTTATGGAGGGTACAGGTTTATGGCAAATTTGTGTGGAGTTCTGCAGTGGGACGTTCCAGTGAGACAGGGAGATTATGGACGGGTACAGGTTCAGGGCATATTTGTCTGGAGTTCTGCATTGGTACGTTCCAGTGAGACAGGGAGTTTATGGACGGGTACAGTTTCAGGGCATATTTGTGTGGAGTTCTGCAATGGTACGTTCCAGTGAGACAGGGAGGTTATGCAGGGTACAGGTTCAGGGCATATTTGAGTGGAGTTCGGCATTGGTGCGTTCCAGTGAGACAGAGAGGTTATGGACGGGTACAGTTTCAGGGCATATTTGTGTGGAGTTCTGCATTGGTACGTTCCAGTGAGACAAGGTGGTTATGGAGGGTACAGGTTCAATGCATATTTGTGTGGAGTTCTGCAGTGGGACGTTCCACTGAGACTGGGAGAATATGGACGGGTACATGTTCAGGGCATATTTGTGTGGAGTTCTGCATAGGTACATTCCAGTGAGACAGGGTGTTTATGGAGGTGTACAGGTTCAGGGCATATTTGTGTGGAGTTCTGTATTGGTACGCTCCAGTGAGACAGGGAGGTTATGGAGGGTACAGGTTCAGGGCATATTTTTGTGGAATTCTGCAGTGGGACGTTCCACTGAGACAGGGAGAATATGGACGGGTACATGTTCAGGGCATATTTGTGTGGAGTTCTGCAGTGGTACGTTCCAGTGAGACAGGGGGAATATGGACGGGTACATGTTCAGGGCATATTAGAGTGGAATTCTGCATTGGTACGTTCCAGTGAGACAGAGCGGTTATGGAGGGGTACAGGTTCAGGGCATATTTGTGTGGTGTTCTGCAGTGGTACGTTCGAGTGAGACAAGAATGTTATGCAGGCTACAGGTTCAGGGCATATTTGTGTGGAGTTCGGCATTGGTGCGTTCCAGTGAGACAGAGAGGTTATGGACGGGTACAGTTGCAGGGCATATTTGTGTGGAGTTCTGCATTGGTACGTTCCAGTGAGACAAGGTGGTTATGGAGGGGTACAGGTTCAGGGCATATTTGTGTGGAGTTCTGCATTGGTACTTTCCAGTCAGACAGGGAAGCTATGGAGGGGTACAGGTTCAGGACATATTTGTGTGGAGTTCTGCATTGGTACGTTCCACTGAGACAGGGAGGTTATGGAGGGGTACAGGTTCTGGGCATATTTGTGTGGAGTTCTGCATTGGTACGTACCAGTGAGACAAGGAGGTTATGGAGGGGTACAGGTTCAGGGCATATTTGTGTGTAGTTCTGCATTGGTATTTTCCAGTCAGACAGGGACGCTATGGAGGGGTACAGGTTCAGGACATATTTGTGTGGAGTTCTGCATTGGAACGTTCCACTGAGACAGGGAGGTTATGGAGGGGTTCAGGTTCAGGGCATATTTGTGTGCAGTTCTGCATTGGTACGTACCAGTGAGACAAGGAGGTTATGGAGGGGTACAGGTTCAGGGCATATTTGTGTGTAGTTCTGCATTGGTACATTCCAGTGAGTCAGGGAGGTTATGGAGGATACAGCATCAGGGCATATTTGTGTTGAGTTCTGCAGTGTTACGTTCCAGTGAGACAGGGAGGTAATGGACGGGTACAGGTTCAGGGCATATTTGTTTGGAGTTCTGCATTGGTACTTTCCAGTGCGACAGGGAGGTTATAGAGGGTACAGGTTCAATGCATATTTGTGTGGAGTTCTGCAGTGGGACGTTCCACTGAGACAGGGAGAATATGGACGTGTACATGTTCAGGGCATATTTGTGTGGAGTTCTGCATTGGTACGTTCCAGTGAGACAGAGCGATTATTGACGGGTTCAGGTTCAGGGCATTTTTGTGTGGTGTTCTGCAGTGGTACGTTTCAGTGAGACAGGGAAGTTATGCATGGTACAGGTTCAGGGCATATTTGAGTGGAGTTCGGCATTGGTGCGTTCCAGTGAGACAGAGAGGTTATGGACGGGTACAGTTTCAGGGCATATTTGTGTGGAGTTCTGCATTGGTACGTTCCACTGAGACAGGGAGGTTATGGAGGGGTACAGGTTCAGGGCATATTTGTGTGGAGTTCTGCATTGGTACGTACCAGTGAGACAATGAGGTTATGGAGGGGTACAGGTTCAGGGCATATTTGTTTGGAGTTCTGCATTGGTACATTCCAGTGAGTCAGGGAGGTTATGGAGGATACAGCATCAGGGCATATTTGTGTTGCGTTCTGCAGTGGTACGTTCCAGTGAGACAGGGAGGTAATGGACGGGTACAGGTTCAGGGCATATTTGTTAAGAGTTCTGCATTGGTACTTACCAGTGAGACAGGGAGGTTATGGAGTGTACAGGTTCAATGCATATTTGTGTGGAGTTCTGCAGTGGGACGTTCCACTGAGACAGGGAGAATATGGACGTGTACATGTTCAGGGCATATTTGTGTGGAGTTCTGCATTGGTACGTTCCAGTGAGACAGAGCGATTATTGAGGGGTACAGGTTCAGGGCATATTTGTGTGGATTCTGCAATGGTACGTTCCAGTGAGACAGGGAGATTATATTATGCAGGGTACAGGTTCAGGGCATATTTGAGTGGAGTTCGGCATTGGTGCGTTCCAGTGAGACAGAGAGGTTATGGACGGGTACAGTTTCAGGGCATATTTGTGTGGAGTTCTGCATTGGTACGTTCCAGTGAGACAAGGTGGTTATGGAGGGGTACAGGTTCAGGGCATATTTGTGTGATGTTCTGCAATGGTACGTACCAGTGAGACAGGGAGGTTATGCAGGGTACAGGTTCAGGGCATATTTGAGTGGAGATCGGCATTGGTACATTCCAGTGAGACAGAGAGGTTATGGACGGGTACAGTTTCAGGGCATATTTGTGTGGAGTTCTGCATTGGTACGTTCCACTGAGACCGGGAGGTTATGGAGGGGTACAGGTTCAGGGCATATTTGTGTGGAGTTCTGCATTGGTACGTACCAGTGAGACAAGGAGGTTATGGAGGGGTACAGGTTCAGGGCATATTTGTGTGTAGTTCTGCATTGGTACATTCCAGTGAGTCAGGGAGGTTATGGAGGATACAGCATCAGGGCATATTTGTGTTGAGTTCTGCAGTGTTACGTTCCAGTGAGACAGGGAGGTAATGGACGGGTACAGGTTCAGGGCATATTTGTTTGGAGTTCTGCATTGGTACGTTCCAGTGCGACAGGGAGGTTATAGAGGGTACAGGTTCAATGCATATTTGTGTGGAGTTCTGCAGTGGGACGTTCCACTGAGACAGGGAGAATATGGACGTGTACATGTTCAGGGCATATTTGTGTGGAGTTCTGCATTGGTACGTTCCAGTGAGACAGAGCGATTATTGACGGGTTCAGGTTCAGGGCATTTTTGTGTGGTGTTCTGCAGTGGTACGTTTCAGTGAGACAGGGAAGTTATGCATGGTACAGGTTCAGGGCATATTTGAGTGGAGTTCGGCATTGGTGCGTTCCAGTGAGACAGAGAGGTTATGGACGGGTACAGTTTCAGGGCATATTTGTGTGGAGTTCTGCATTGGTACGTTCCACTGAGACAGGGAGGTTATGGAGGGGTACAGGTTCAGGGCATATTTGTGTGGAGTTCTGCATTGGTACGTACCAGTGAGACAATGAGGTTATGGAGGGGTACAGGTTCAGGGCATATTTGTTTGGAGTTCTGCATTGGTACATTCCAGTGAGTCAGGGAGGTTATGGAGGATACAGCATCAGGGCATATTTGTGTTGCGTTCTGCAGTGGTACGTTCCAGTGAGACAGGGAGGTAATGGACGGGTACAGGTTCAGGGCATATTTGTTAAGAGTTCTGCATTGGTACTTACCAGTGAGACAGGGAGGTTATGGAGTGTACAGGTTCAATGCATATTTGTGTGGAGTTCTGCAGTGGGACGTTCCACTGAGACAGGGAGAATATGGACGTGTACATGTTCAGGGCATATTTGTGTGGAGTTCTGCATTGGTACGTTCCAGTGAGACAGAGCGATTATTGAGGGGTACAGGTTCAGGGCATATTTGTGTGGATTCTGCAATGGTACGTTCCAGTGAGACAGGGAGATTATATTATGCAGGGTACAGGTTCAGGGCATATTTGAGTGGAGTTCGGCATTGGTGCGTTCCAGTGAGACAGAGAGGTTATGGACGGGTACAGTTTCAGGGCATATTTGTGTGGAGTTCTGCATTGGTACGTTCCAGTGAGACAAGGTGGTTATGGAGGGGTACAGGTTCAGGGCATATTTGTGTGATGTTCTGCAATGGTACGTACCAGTGAGACAGGGAGGTTATGCAGGGTACAGGTTCAGGGCATATTTGAGTGGAGATCGGCATTGGTACATTCCAGTGAGACAGAGAGGTTATGGACGGGTACAGTTTCAGGGCATATTTGTGTGGAGTTCTGCATTGGTACGTTCCACTGAGACCGGCAGGTTATGGAGGGGTACAGGTTCAGGGCATATTTGTGTGGAGTTCTGCATTGGTACGTACCAGTGAGACAAGGAGGTTATGGAGGGGTACAGGTTCAGGGCATATTTGTGTGTAGTTCTGCATTGGTACATTCCAGTGAGTCAGGGAGGTTATGGAGGATACAGCATCAGGGCATATTTGTGTTGAGTTCTGCAGTGGTACGTTCCAGTGAGACAGGGAGGTAATGGACGGGTACAGGTTCAGGGCATATTTGTTTGGAGTTCTGCATTGGTACTTTCCAGTGAGACAGGGAGGTTATGGAGGGTACAGGTTCAATGCATATTTGTGTGGAGTTCTGCAGTGGGACGTTCCACTGAGACTGGGAGAATATGGACGGGTACATGTTCAGGGCATATTTGTGTGGAGTTCTGCATTGGTACATTCCAGTGAGACAGGGTGTTTATGGAGGTGTACAGGTTCAGGGCATATTTGTGTGGAGTTCTGTATTGGTACGCTCCAGTGAGACAGGGAGGTTATGGAGGGTACAGGTTCAGGGCATATTTTTGTGGAATTCTGCAGTGGGACGTTCCACTGAGACAGGGAGAATATGGACGGGTACATGTTCAGGGCATATTTGTGTGGAGTTCTGCAGTGGTACGTTCCAGTGAGACAGTGAGGTTATGCAGGGTATAGGTTCAGGGCATATTTGAGTGGAGATCGGCTTTGGTGCGTTCCAGGGAGACAGGGAGGTTATGGAGGGGTACAGGGTCAGGGCATATTTGTTTATAGTTCTGCATTGGCACGTTCTAATGAGACAGGGAGGTTATGCAGGGTACAGGTTCAGGGCATATTTGTGTGGAGTTCTGCATTGGTACGTTCCAGTGAGACAGTGAGGTTATGGATCGGTACAGTTTCAGGGCATATTTGTGTGTAGTTCCGCATTGGTACTTTCCAGTCAGACAGGGAGGTTATGGAGGGTACAGGTTCATGGCAAATTTGTGTGGAGTTCTGCAGTGGGACGTTCCAGTGAGACAGGGAGGTTATGGACGGGTACAGGTTCAGGGCATATTTGTGTGGAGTTCTGCTTTGGTACGTTCCAGTGAGACAGGGAAGTTATGGAGGGGTACAGCATCAGGGCAGATTTTTGTTGAGTTCTGCAGTGGTACGTTCCAGTGAGACAGGGAGGTAATGGACGGGTACAGGTTCAGGGCATATTTGTTTGGAGTTCTGCATTGGTACTTTCCAGTGAGTCAGGGAGGTTATGCAGGGTACAGGTTCAGGTCATATTTGAGTGGAGTTCGGCATTGGTGAGTTCCAGTGATACAGGGAGGTTATGGAGGGGTACAGGTTCAGAGCATATTTGTGTGGAGTTCTGTATTGGTACGCTCCAGTGAGACAGGGAGGTTATGGAGGGTACAGGTTCAGGGCATATTTTTGTGGAATTCTGCAGAGGGACATTCCACTGAGACAGGGAGAATATGGACGGGTACATGTTCAGGGCATATTTGTATGGAGTTCTGCATTGGTACGTTCCAGTGAGACAGAGCGGTTATGGAGGGGTACAGTTCCAGGGCATATTTGTGTGGTGTTCTGCAGTGGTACGTTCCAGTGAGACAGGGAGGTTATGCATGGTACAGGTTCAGGGCATATTTGTGTGGAGTTCTGCATTGGTACGTTCCACTGAGACAGGGAGGTTATGGAGGGGTACAGGTTCAGGGCATATTTGTGTGTAGTTCTGCATTGGTACATTCCAGTGAGTCAGGGAGGTTATGGAGGATACAGCATCAGGGCATATTTGTGTTGAGTTCTGCAGTGGTACGTTCCAGTGAGACAGGGAGGTAATGGACGGGTACAGGTTCAGGGCATATTTGTTAAGAGTTCTGCATTGGTACTTTCCAGTGAGACAGGGAGGTTATGGAGGGTACAGGTTCAATGCATATTTGTGTGGAGTTCTGCAGTGGGACGTTCCACTGAGACAGGGAGAATATGGACGTGTACATGTTCAGGGCATATTTGTGTGGAGTTCTGCATTGGTACGTTCCAGTGAGACAGAGCGATTATTGAGGGGTACAGGTTCAGGGCATATTTGTGTGGAGTTCTGCAATGGTACGTTCCAGTGAGACAGGGAGATTATGCAGGGTACAGGTTCAGGGCATATTTGTGTGGAGTTCGGCATTGGTGCGTTCCAGTGAGACAGAGAGGTTATGGACGGGTACAGTTTCAGGGCATATTTGTGTGATGTTCTGCAATGGTACGTACCAGTGAGACAGGGAGGTTATGCAGGGTACAGGTTCAGGGCATATTTGAGTGGAGATCGGCATTGGTACATTCCAGTGAGACAGGGTGGTTATGGAGGGGTACAGGTTCAGGGCATATTTGAGTGGAGTTTGGCATTGGTGCGTTCCAGTGAGACAGAGAGGTTATGGACGGGTACAGTTTCAGGGCATATTTGTGTTGAGTTCTGCAGTGGTACGTTCCAGTGAGACAGGGAGGTAATGGACGGGTACAGGTTCAGGGCATATTTGTTAAGAGTTCTGCATTGGTACATTCCAGTGAGACAGGGAGGTTATGGAGGGTACAGGTTCAATGCATATTTGTGTGGAGTTCTGCAGTGGGACGTTCCACTGAGACAGAGCGATTATTGAGGGGTACAGGTTCAGGGCATATTTGTGTGGAGTTCTGCAATGGTACGTTCCAGTGAGACAGGGAGATTATGCAGGGTACAGGTTCAGGGCATATTTGAGTGGAGTTCGGCATTGGTGCGTTCCAGTGAGACAGAGAGGTTATGGACGGGTACAGTTTCAGGGCATATTTGTGTGGAGTTCTGCATTGGTACGTTCCAGTGAGACAAGGTGGTTATGGAGGGGTACAGGTTCAGGGCATATTTGTGTGATGTTCCGCAATGGTACGTACCAGTGAGACAGGGAGGTTATGCAGGGTACAGGTTCAGGGCATATTTGAGTGGAGATCGGCATTGGTACATTCCAGTGAGACAGGGTGGTTATGGAGGGGTACAGGTTCAGGGCATATTTGTGTAGTGTTCTGCTATGGTACGTTCCAGTGAGACAGGGAGGTTATGCAGGGTACAGTTTCAGGGCATATTTGTGTGGAGTTCTGAATTGGTATTTTCCAGTCAGACAGGGAAGCTATGGAGGGGTACAGGTTCAGGACATATTTGTGTGGTGTTCTGCATTGGTACGTTCCACTGAGACAGGGAATTTATGGAGAGGTACAGGTTCAGGGCATATTTGTGTGGAGTTCTGCATTGGTACGTACCAGTGAGACAAGGAGGTTATGGAGGGGTACAGGTTCAGGGCATATTTGTGTGTAGTTCTGCATTGGTACCTTCCAGTGAGTCAGGGAGGTTATGGAGGATACAGCATCAGGGAATATTTGTGTTGAGTTCTGCAGTGGTACGTTCCAGTGAGACAGGGAGGTAATGGACGGGTACAGGTTCAATGCATATTTGTGTGGAGTTCTGCAGTGGGACGTTCCACTGAGACAGGGAGAATATGGACGTGTACATGTTCAGGGCATATTTGTGTGGAGTTCTCCATTGGTACGTTCCAGTGAGACAGAGCGATTATTGAGGGGTACAGGTTCAGGGCATTTTTGTGTGGTGTTCTGCAGTGGTACATTCCAGTGAGTCAGGGAGGTTATGCAGGGTACAGGTTCAGGGCATATTTGTGTGGATTTCTGCAGTGGTACGTTCCCGTGAGAAAGGGAGGATATGGACGGGTACAGTTTCAGGGCATATTTGTGTGGAGTTCTGCATTGGTACGTTCCAGTGAGACAGGGTGGTTATGGAGGGGTACAGGTTCAGGGCATATTTGTGTGGTGTTCTGCAATGGTACGTTCCAGTGAGACAGGGAGTTTATGCAGGGTTCAGGTTCAATGCATATTTGTGTGGAGTTCTGCATTGGTACGTTCCAGTGAGACAGTGTGGTTATGGAGGGGTACAGGTTCAGGGCATATTTGTGTGGTGTTCTGCAATGGTACGTTCCAGTGAGACAGGGAGGTTATGCAGGGTACAGGTTCAGGCACATTTGAGTGGAGTTTGGCATTGGTGCGCTCCAGTGAGACAGGGAGATTATGGACGGGTACAGTTTCTGGGCATATTTGTGTGGAGTTCTGCATTGGTACTTTCCAGTGAGACAGGGAGGTTATGCAGGGTACAGGTTCAGGGCATATTTGTGTGGCGTTCTGCAGTGGTACGTTCCATTGAGACAGGGAGTTAATGGACGGGTACAGTTTCAGGGCATAATTGTGTGGAGATCTGCATTGGTACTTTCCAGTGAGACAGGGTGGTTATGGAGGGGTACAGGTTCAGGGGATATTTGTGTGGTGTTCTGCAATGGTACGTTCCAGTGAGACAAGGAGGTTATGCAGGGTATAGGTTCAGGGCATATTTGAGTGGAGATCGGCTTTGGTGCGTTCCAGGGAGACAGGGAGGTTATGGAGGGGTACAGGGTCAGGGCATATTTGTGTATAGTTCTGCATTGGCACGTTCTAATGAGACAGGGAGGTTATGCAGGGTACAGGTTCAGGGCATATTTGTGTGTAGTTCCGCATTGGTACTTTCCAGTCAGACAGGGAGGTTATGGAGGGTACAGGTTCATGGCAAATTTGTGTGGAGTTCTGCAGTGGGACGTTCCAGTGAGACAGGGAGGTTATGGACGGGTACAGGTTCAGGGCATATTTGTGTGGAGTTCTGCATTGGTACGTTCCAGTGAGACAGGGAAGTTATGGAGGGGTACAGCATCAGGGCAGATTTTTGTTGAGTTCTGCAGTGGTACGTTCCAGTGAGACAGGGAGGTAATGGACGGGTACAGGTTCAGGGCAAATTTGTTTGGAGTTCTGCATTGGTACTTTCCAGTGAGTCAGGGAGGTTATGCAGGGTACAGGTTCAGGTCATATTTGAGTGGAGTTCGGCATTGGTGAGTTCCAGTGATACAGGGAGGTTATGGAGGGGTACAGGTTCAGAGCATATTTGTGTGGAGTTCTGTATTGGTACGCTCCAGTGAGACAGGGAGGTTATGGAGGGTACAGGTTCAGGGCATATTTTTGTGGAATTCTGCAGAGGGACATTCCACTGAGACAGGGAGAATATGGACGGGTACATGTTCAGGGCATATTTGTGTGGAGTTCTGCATTGGTACGTTCCAGTGAGACAGAGCGGTTATGGAGGGGTACAGTTCCAGGGCATATTTGTGTGGTGTTCTGCAGTGGTACGTTCCAGTGAGACAGGGAGGTTATGCATGGTACAGGTTCATGGCATATTTGAGCGGAGTTCGGCATTGGTCCGTTCCAGTGAGACAGAGAGGTTATGGACGGGTACAGTTTCAGGGCATATTTGTGTGGAGTTCTGCATTGGTACGTTCCACTGAGACAGGGAGGTTATGGAGGGGTACAGGTTCAGGGCATATTTGTGTGGAGTTCTGCATTGGTACATTCCAGTGAGTCAGGGTGGTTATGGAGGATACAGCATCAGGGCATATTTGTGTTGAGTTCTGCAGTGGGACGTTCCACTGAGACAGGGAGAATATGGACGTGTACATGTTCAGGGCATATTTGTGTGGAGTTCTGCATTGGTACGTTCCAGTGAGACAGAGCGATTATTGAGGGGTACAGGTTCAGGGCATATTTGTGTGGAGTTCTGCAATGGTACGTTCCAGTGAGACAGGGAGATTATGCAGGGTACAGGTTCAGGGCATATTTGTGTGGAGTTCGGCATTGGTGCGTTCCAGTGAGACAGAGAGGTTATGGACGGGTACAGTTTCAGGGCATATTTGTGTGATGTTCTGCAATGGTACGTACCAGTGAGACAGGGAGGTTATGCAGGGTACAGGTTCAGGGCATATTTGAGTGGAGATCGGCATTGGTACATTCCAGTGAGACAGGGTGGTTATGGAGGGGTACAGGTTCAGGGCATATTTGAGTGGAGTTTGGCATTGGTGCGTTCCAGTGAGACAGAGAGGTTATGGACGGGTACAGTTTCAGGGCATATTTGTGTTGAGTTCTGCAGTGGTACGTTCCAGTGAGACAGGGAGGTAATGGACGGGTACAGGTTCAGGGCATATTTGTTAAGAGTTCTGCATTGGTACATTCCAGTGAGACAGGGAGGTTATGGAGGGTACAGGTTCAATGCATATTTGTGTGGAGTTCTGCAGTGGGACGTTCCACTGAGACAGAGCGATTATTGAGGGGTACAGGTTCAGGGCATATTTGTGTGGAGTTCTGCAATGGTACGTTCCAGTGAGACAGGGAGATTATGCAGGGTACAGGTTCAGGGCATATTTGAGTGGAGTTCGGCATTGGTGCGTTCCAGTGAGACAGAGAGGTTATGGACGGGTACAGTTTCAGGGCATATTTGTGTGGAGTTCTGCATTGGTACGTTCCAGTGAGACAAGGTGGTTATGGAGGGGTACAGGTTCAGGGCATATTTGTGTGATGTTCCGCAATGGTACGTACCAGTGAGACAGGGAGGTTATGCAGGGTACAGGTTCAGGGCATATTTGAGTGGAGATCGGCATTGGTACATTCCAGTGAGACAGGGTGGTTATGGAGGGGTACAGGTTCAGGGCATATTTGTGTAGTGTTCTGCTATGGTACGTTCCAGTGAGACAGGGAGGTTATGCAGGGTACAGTTTCAGGGCATATTTGTGTGGAGTTCTGAATTGGTATTTTCCAGTCAGACAGGGAAGCTATGGAGGGGTACAGGTTCAGGACATATTTGTGTGGTGTTCTGCATTGGTACGTTCCACTGAGACAGGGAATTTATGGAGGGGTACAGGTTCAGGGCATATTTGTGTGGAGTTCTGCAGTGGGACGTTCCAGTGAGACAGGGAGGTTATGGACGGGTACAGGTTCAGGGCATATTTGTGTGGAGTTCTGCTTTGGTACGTTCCAGTGAGACAGGGAAGTTATGGAGGGGTACAGCATCAGGGCAGATTTTTGTTGAGTTCTGCAGTGGTACGTTCCAGTGAGACAGGGAGGTAATGGACGGGTACAGGTTCAGGGCATATTTGTTTGGAGTTCTGCATTGGTACTTTCCAGTGAGTCAGGGAGGTTATGCAGGGTACAGGTTCAGGTCATATTTGAGTGGAGTTCGGCATTGGTGAGTTCCAGTGATACAGGGAGGTTATGGAGGGGTACAGGTTCAGAGCATATTTGTGTGGAGTTCTGTATTGGTACGCTCCAGTGAGACAGGGAGGTTATGGAGGGTACAGGTTCAGGGCATATTTTTGTGGAATTCTGCAGAGGGACATTCCACTGAGACAGGGAGAATATGGACGGGTACATGTTCAGGGCATATTTGTGTGGAGTTCTGCATTGGTACGTTCCAGTGAGACAGAGCGGTTATGGAGGGGTACAGTTCCAGGGCATATTTGTGTGGTGTTCTGCATTGGTACTTTCCAGTGAGTCAGGGAGGTTATGCAGGGTACAGGTTCAGGTCATATTTGAGTGGAGTTCGGCATTGGTACGTTCCAGTGAGACAGGGAGGTTATGCAGGGTACAGGTTCAGGGCATATTTGAGTGGAGATCGGCATTGGTGCGTTCCAGGGAGACAGGGAGGTTATGCAGGGTACAGGTTCAGGGCATATTTCTGTGGAGTTCTGCAGTGGTACGTTCCAGTGAGACCGGGTGGTTATGGATGGTTAAATTTTCAGGGCATATTTGTGTGTAGTTCCGCATTGGTACTTTCCAGTCAGACAGGGAGTTTATGGAGGGTACAGGTTTATGGCAAATTTGTGTGGAGTTCTGCAGTGGGACGTTCCAGTGAGACAGGGAGGTTATGGACGGGTACAGGTTCAGGGCATATTTGTCTGGAGTTCTGCATTGGTACGTTCCAGTGAGACAGGGAGTTTATGGACGGGTACAGTTTCAGGGCATATTTGTGTGGAGTTCTGCAATGGTACGTTCCAGTGAGACAGGGAGGTTATGCAGGGTACAGGTTCAGGGCATATTTGAGTGGAGTTCGGCATTGGTGCGTTCCAGTGAGACAGAGAGGTTATGGACGGGTACAGTTTCAGGGCATATTTGTGTGGAGTTCTGCATTGGTACGTTCCAGTGAGACAAGGTGGTTATGGAGGGTACAGGTTCAATGCATATTTGTGTGGAGTTCTGCAGTGGGACGTTCCACTGAGACTGGGAGAATATGGACGGGTACATGTTCAGGGCATATTTGTGTGGAGTTCTGCATAGGTACATTCCAGTGAGACAGGGTGTTTATGGAGGTGTACAGGTTCAGGGCATATTTGTGTGGAGTTCTGTATTGGTACGCTCCAGTGAGACAGGGAGGTTATGGAGGGTACAGGTTCAGGGCATATTTTTGTGGAATTCTGCAGTGGGACGTTCCACTGAGACAGGGAGAATATGGACGGGTACATGTTCAGGGCATATTTGTGTGGAGTTCTGCAGTGGTACGTTCCAGTGAGACAGGGGGAATATGGACGGGTACATGTTCAGGGCATATTAGAGTGGAATTCTGCATTGGTACGTTCCAGTGAGACAGAGCGGTTATGGAGGGGTACAGGTTCAGGGCATATTTGTGTGGTGTTCTGCAGTGGTACGTTCGAGTGAGACAAGAATGTTATGCAGGCTACAGGTTCAGGGCATATTTGTGTGGAGTTCGGCATTGGTGCGTTCCAGTGAGACAGAGAGGTTATGGACGGGTACAGTTGCAGGGCATATTTGTGTGGAGTTCTGCATTGGTACGTTCCAGTGAGACAAGGTGGTTATGGAGGGGTACAGGTTCAGGGCATATTTGTGTGGAGTTCTGCATTGGTACTTTCCAGTCAGACAGGGAAGCTATGGAGGGGTACAGTTTCAGGGCATATTTGTGTGGAGTTCTGCATTGGTACGTTCCACTGAGACAGGGAGGTTATGGAGGGGTACAGGTTCAGGGCATATTTGTGTGGAGTTCTGCATTGGTACGTACCAGTGAGACAATGAGGTTATGGAGGGGTACAGGTTCAGGGCATATTTGTTTGGAGTTCTGCATTGGTACATTCCAGTGAGTCAGGGAGGTTATGGAGGATACAGCATCAGGGCATATTTGTGTTGCGTTCTGCAGTGGTACGTTCCAGTGAGACAGGGAGGTAATGGACGGGTACAGGTTCAGGGCATATTTGTTAAGAGTTCTGCATTGGTACTTACCAGTGAGACAGGGAGGTTATGGAGTGTACAGGTTCAATGCATATTTGTGTGGAGTTCTGCAGTGGGACGTTCCACTGAGACAGGGAGAATATGGACGTGTACATGTTCAGGGCATATTTGTGTGGAGTTCTGCATTGGTACGTTCCAGTGAGACAGAGCGATTATTGAGGGGTACAGGTTCAGGGCATATTTGTGTGGATTCTGCAATGGTACGTTCCAGTGAGACAGGGAGATTATATTATGCAGGGTACAGGTTCAGGGCATATTTGAGTGGAGTTCGGCATTGGTGCGTTCCAGTGAGACAGAGAGGTTATGGACGGGTACAGTTTCAGGGCATATTTGTGTGGAGTTCTGCATTGGTACGTTCCAGTGAGACAAGGTGGTTATGGAGGGGTACAGGTTCAGGGCATATTTGTGTGATGTTCTGCAATGGTACGTACCAGTGAGACAGGGAGGTTATGCAGGGTACAGGTTCAGGGCATATTTGAGTGGAGATCGGCATTGGTACGTACCAGTGAGACAAGGAGGTTATGGAGGGGTACAGGTTCAGGGCATATTTGTGTGTAGTTCTGCATTGGTACATTCCAGTGAGTCAGGGAGGTTATGGAGGATACAGCATCAGGGCATATTTGTGTTGAGTTCTGCAGTGTTACGTTCCAGTGAGACAGGGAGGTAATGGACGGGTACAGGTTCAGGGCATATTTGTTTGGAGTTCTGCATTGGTACTTTCCAGTGCGACAGGGAGGTTATAGAGGGTACAGGTTCAATGCATATTTGTGTGGAGTTCTGCAGTGGGACGTTCCACTGAGACAGGGAGAATATGGACGTGTACATGTTCAGGGCATATTTGTGTGGAGTTCTGCATTGGTACGTTCCAGTGAGACAGAGCGATTATTGACGGGTTCAGGTTCAGGGCATTTTTGTGTGGTGTTCTGCAGTGGTACGTTTCAGTGAGACAGGGAAGTTATGCATGGTACAGGTTCAGGGCATATTTGAGTGGAGTTCGGCATTGGTGCGTTCCAGTGAGACAGAGAGGTTATGGACGGGTACAGTTTCAGGGCATATTTGTGTGGAGTTCTGCATTGGTACGTTCCACTGAGACAGGGAGGTTATGGAGGGGTACAGGTTCAGGGCATATTTGTGTGGAGTTCTGCATTGGTACGTACCAGTGAGACAATGAGGTTATGGAGGGGTACAGGTTCAGGGCATATTTGTTTGGAGTTCTGCATTGGTACATTCCAGTGAGTCAGGGAGGTTATGGAGGATACAGCATCAGGGCATATTTGTGTTGCGTTCTGCAGTGGTACGTTCCAGTGAGACAGGGAGGTAATGGACGGGTACAGGTTCAGGGCATATTTGTTAAGAGTTCTGCATTGGTACTTACCAGTGAGACAGGGAGGTTATGGAGTGTACAGGTTCAATGCATATTTGTGTGGAGTTCTGCAGTGGGACGTTCCACTGAGACAGGGAGAATATGGACGTGTACATGTTCAGGGCATATTTGTGTGGAGTTCTGCATTGGTACGTTCCAGTGAGACAGAGCGATTATTGAGGGGTACAGGTTCAGGGCATATTTGTGTGGATTCTGCAATGGTACGTTCCAGTGAGACAGGGAGATTATATTATGCAGGGTACAGGTTCAGGGCATATTTGAGTGGAGTTCGGCATTGGTGCGTTCCAGTGAGACAGAGAGGTTATGGACGGGTACAGTTTCAGGGCATATTTGTGTGGAGTTCTGCATTGGTACGTTCCAGTGAGACAAGGTGGTTATGGAGGGGTACAGGTTCAGGGCATATTTGTGTGATGTTCTGCAATGGTACGTACCAGTGAGACAGGGAGGTTATGCAGGGTACAGGTTCAGGGCATATTTGAGTGGAGATCGGCATTGGTACATTCCAGTGAGACAGAGAGGTTATGGACGGGTACAGTTTCAGGGCATATTTGTGTGGAGTTCTGCATTGGTACGTTCCACTGAGACCGGGAGGTTATGGAGGGGTACAGGTTCAGGGCATATTTGTGTGGAGTTCTGCATTGGTACGTACCAGTGAGACAAGGAGGTTATGGAGGGGTACAGGTTCAGGGCATATTTGTGTGTAGTTCTGCATTGGTACATTCCAGTGAGTCAGGGAGGTTATGGAGGATACAGCATCAGGGCATATTTGTGTTGAGTTCTGCAGTGTTACGTTCCAGTGAGACAGGGAGGTAATGGACGGGTACAGGTTCAGGGCATATTTGTTTGGAGTTCTGCATTGGTACTTTCCAGTGCGACAGGGAGGTTATAGAGGGTACAGGTTCAATGCATATTTGTGTGGAGTTCTGCAGTGGGACGTTCCACTGAGACAGGGAGAATATGGACGTGTACATGTTCAGGGCATATTTGTGTGGAGTTCTGCATTGGTACGTTCCAGTGAGACAGAGCGATTATTGACGGGTTCA
The DNA here is from genome assembly GCF_048418815.1 of Hemitrygon akajei. NCBI lineage: Eukaryota > Metazoa > Chordata > Chondrichthyes > Myliobatiformes > Dasyatidae > Hemitrygon > Hemitrygon akajei. The sequence goes on along the minus strand of NW_027332021.1, from coordinate 789,485 downwards.
GGTTCAGGGCATTTTTGTGTGGTGTTCTGCAGTGGTACGTTTCAGTGAGACAGGGAAGTTATGCATGGTACAGGTTCAGGGCATATTTGAGTGGAGTTCGGCATTGGTGCGTTCCAGTGAGACAGAGAGGTTATGGACGGGTACAGTTTCAGGGCATATTTGTGTGGAGTTCTGCATTGGTACGTTCCACTGAGACAGGGAGGTTATGGAGGGGTACAGGTTCAGGGCATATTTGTGTGGAGTTCTGCATTGGTACGTACCAGTGAGACAATGAGGTTATGGAGGGGTACAGGTTCAGGGCATATTTGTTTGGAGTTCTGCATTGGTACATTCCAGTGAGTCAGGGAGGTTATGGAGGATACAGCATCAGGGCATATTTGTGTTGCGTTCTGCAGTGGTACGTTCCAGTGAGACAGGGAGGTAATGGACGGGTACAGGTTCAGGGCATATTTGTTAAGAGTTCTGCATTGGTACTTACCAGTGAGACAGGGAGGTTATGGAGTGTACAGGTTCAATGCATATTTGTGTGGAGTTCTGCAGTGGGACGTTCCACTGAGACAGGGAGAATATGGACGTGTACATGTTCAGGGCATATTTGTGTGGAGTTCTGCATTGGTACGTTCCAGTGAGACAGAGCGATTATTGAGGGGTACAGGTTCAGGGCATATTTGTGTGGATTCTGCAATGGTACGTTCCAGTGAGACAGGGAGATTATATTATGCAGGGTACAGGTTCAGGGCATATTTGAGTGGAGTTCGGCATTGGTGCGTTCCAGTGAGACAGAGAGGTTATGGACGGGTACAGTTTCAGGGCATATTTGTGTGGAGTTCTGCATTGGTACGTTCCAGTGAGACAAGGTGGTTATGGAGGGGTACAGGTTCAGGGCATATTTGTGTGATGTTCTGCAATGGTACGTACCAGTGAGACAGGGAGGTTATGCAGGGTACAGGTTCAGGGCATATTTGAGTGGAGATCGGCATTGGTACATTCCAGTGAGACAGAGAGGTTATGGACGGGTACAGTTTCAGGGCATATTTGTGTGGAGTTCTGCATTGGTACGTTCCACTGAGACAGGGAGGTTATGGAGGGGTACAGGTTCAGGGCATATTTGTGTGGAGTTCTGCATTGGTACGTACCAGTGAGACAATGAGGTTATGGAGGGGTACAGGTTCAGGGCATATTTGTTTGGAGTTCTGCATTGGTACATTCCAGTGAGTCAGGGAGGTTATGGAGGATACAGCATCAGGGCATATTTGTGTTGCGTTCTGCAGTGGTACGTTCCAGTGAGACAGGGAGGTAATGGACGGGTACAGGTTCAGGGCATATTTGTTAAGAGTTCTGCATTGGTACTTACCAGTGAGACAGGGAGGTTATGGAGTGTACAGGTTCAATGCATATTTGTGTGGAGTTCTGCAGTGGGACGTTCCACTGAGACAGGGAGAATATGGACGTGTACATGTTCAGGGCATATTTGTGTGGAGTTCTGCATTGGTACGTTCCAGTGAGACAGAGCGATTATTGAGGGGTACAGGTTCAGGGCATATTTGTGTGGATTCTGCAATGGTACGTTCCAGTGAGACAGGGAGATTATATTATGCAGGGTACAGGTTCAGGGCATATTTGAGTGGAGTTCGGCATTGGTGCGTTCCAGTGAGACAGAGAGGTTATGGACGGGTACAGTTTCAGGGCATATTTGTGTGGAGTTCTGCATTGGTACGTTCCAGTGAGACAAGGTGGTTATGGAGGGGTACAGGTTCAGGGCATATTTGTGTGATGTTCTGCAATGGTACGTACCAGTGAGACAGGGAGGTTATGCAGGGTACAGGTTCAGGGCATATTTGAGTGGAGATCGGCATTGGTACATTCCAGTGAGACAGAGAGGTTATGGACGGGTACAGTTTCAGGGCATATTTGTGTGGAGTTCTGCATTGGTACGTTCCACTGAGACCGGGAGGTTATGGAGGGGTACAGGTTCAGGGCATATTTGTGTGGAGTTCTGCATTGGTACGTACCAGTGAGACAAGGAGGTTATGGAGGGGTACAGGTTCAGGGCATATTTGTGTGTAGTTCTGCATTGGTACATTCCAGTGAGTCAGGGAGGTTATGGAGGATACAGCATCAGGGCATATTTGTGTTGAGTTCTGCAGTGTTACGTTCCAGTGAGACAGGGAGGTAATGGACGGGTACAGGTTCAGGGCATATTTGTTTGGAGTTCTGCATTGGTACTTTCCAGTGCGACAGGGAGGTTATAGAGGGTACAGGTTCAATGCATATTTGTGTGGAGTTCTGCAGTGGGACGTTCCACTGAGACAGGGAGAATATGGACGTGTACATGTTCAGGGCATATTTGTGTGGAGTTCTGCATTGGTACGTTCCAGTGAGACAGAGCGATTATTGACGGGTTCAGGTTCAGGGCATTTTTGTGTGGTGTTCTGCAGTGGTACGTTTCAGTGAGACAGGGAAGTTATGCATGGTACAGGTTCAGGGCATATTTGAGTGGAGTTCGGCATTGGTGCGTTCCAGTGAGACAGAGAGGTTATGGACGGGTACAGTTTCAGGGCATATTTGTGTGGAGTTCTGCATTGGTACGTTCCACTGAGACAGGGAGGTTATGGAGGGGTACAGGTTCAGGGCATATTTGTGTGGAGTTCTGCATTGGTACGTACCAGTGAGACAATGAGGTTATGGAGGGGTACAGGTTCAGGGCATATTTGTTTGGAGTTCTGCATTGGTACATTCCAGTGAGTCAGGGAGGTTATGGAGGATACAGCATCAGGGCATATTTGTGTTGCGTTCTGCAGTGGTACGTTCCAGTGAGACAGGGAGGTAATGGACGGGTACAGGTTCAGGGCATATTTGTTAAGAGTTCTGCATTGGTACTTACCAGTGAGACAGGGAGGTTATGGAGTGTACAGGTTCAATGCATATTTGTGTGGAGTTCTGCAGTGGGACGTTCCACTGAGACAGGGAGAATATGGACGTGTACATGTTCAGGGCATATTTGTGTGGAGTTCTGCATTGGTACGTTCCAGTGAGACAGAGCGATTATTGAGGGGTACAGGTTCAGGGCATATTTGTGTGGATTCTGCAATGGTACGTTCCAGTGAGACAGGGAGATTATATTATGCAGGGTACAGGTTCAGGGCATATTTGAGTGGAGTTCGGCATTGGTGCGTTCCAGTGAGACAGAGAGGTTATGGACGGGTACAGTTTCAGGGCATATTTGTGTGGAGTTCTGCATTGGTACGTTCCAGTGAGACAAGGTGGTTATGGAGGGGTACAGGTTCAGGGCATATTTGTGTGATGTTCTGCAATGGTACGTACCAGTGAGACAGGGAGGTTATGCAGGGTACAGGTTCAGGGCATATTTGAGTGGAGATCGGCATTGGTACATTCCAGTGAGACAGAGAGGTTATGGACGGGTACAGTTTCAGGGCATATTTGTGTGGAGTTCTGCATTGGTACGTTCCACTGAGACCGGCAGGTTATGGAGGGGTACAGGTTCAGGGCATATTTGTGTGGAGTTCTGCATTGGTACGTACCAGTGAGACAAGGAGGTTATGGAGGGGTACAGGTTCAGGGCATATTTGTGTGTAGTTCTGCATTGGTACATTCCAGTGAGTCAGGGAGGTTATGGAGGATACAGCATCAGGGCATATTTGTGTTGAGTTCTGCAGTGGTACGTTCCAGTGAGACAGGGAGGTAATGGACGGGTACAGGTTCAGGGCATATTTGTTTGGAGTTCTGCATTGGTACTTTCCAGTGAGACAGGGAGGTTATGGAGGGTACAGGTTCAATGCATATTTGTGTGGAGTTCTGCAGTGGGACGTTCCACTGAGACTGGGAGAATATGGACGGGTACATGTTCAGGGCATATTTGTGTGGAGTTCTGCATTGGTACATTCCAGTGAGACAGGGTGTTTATGGAGGTGTACAGGTTCAGGGCATATTTGTGTGGAGTTCTGTATTGGTACGCTCCAGTGAGACAGGGAGGTTATGGAGGGTACAGGTTCAGGGCATATTTTTGTGGAATTCTGCAGTGGGACGTTCCACTGAGACAGGGAGAATATGGACGGGTACATGTTCAGGGCATATTTGTGTGGAGTTCTGCAGTGGTACGTTCCAGTGAGACAGTGAGGTTATGCAGGGTATAGGTTCAGGGCATATTTGAGTGGAGATCGGCTTTGGTGCGTTCCAGGGAGACAGGGAGGTTATGGAGGGGTACAGGGTCAGGGCATATTTGTTTATAGTTCTGCATTGGCACGTTCTAATGAGACAGGGAGGTTATGCAGGGTACAGGTTCAGGGCATATTTGTGTGGAGTTCTGCATTGGTACGTTCCAGTGAGACAGTGAGGTTATGGATCGGTACAGTTTCAGGGCATATTTGTGTGTAGTTCCGCATTGGTACTTTCCAGTCAGACAGGGAGGTTATGGAGGGTACAGGTTCATGGCAAATTTGTGTGGAGTTCTGCAGTGGGACGTTCCAGTGAGACAGGGAGGTTATGGACGGGTACAGGTTCAGGGCATATTTGTGTGGAGTTCTGCTTTGGTACGTTCCAGTGAGACAGGGAAGTTATGGAGGGGTACAGCATCAGGGCAGATTTTTGTTGAGTTCTGCAGTGGTACGTTCCAGTGAGACAGGGAGGTAATGGACGGGTACAGGTTCAGGGCATATTTGTTTGGAGTTCTGCATTGGTACTTTCCAGTGAGTCAGGGAGGTTATGCAGGGTACAGGTTCAGGTCATATTTGAGTGGAGTTCGGCATTGGTGAGTTCCAGTGATACAGGGAGGTTATGGAGGGGTACAGGTTCAGAGCATATTTGTGTGGAGTTCTGTATTGGTACGCTCCAGTGAGACAGGGAGGTTATGGAGGGTACAGGTTCAGGGCATATTTTTGTGGAATTCTGCAGAGGGACATTCCACTGAGACAGGGAGAATATGGACGGGTACATGTTCAGGGCATATTTGTATGGAGTTCTGCATTGGTACGTTCCAGTGAGACAGAGCGGTTATGGAGGGGTACAGTTCCAGGGCATATTTGTGTGGTGTTCTGCAGTGGTACGTTCCAGTGAGACAGGGAGGTTATGCATGGTACAGGTTCAGGGCATATTTGTGTGGAGTTCTGCATTGGTACGTTCCACTGAGACAGGGAGGTTATGGAGGGGTACAGGTTCAGGGCATATTTGTGTGTAGTTCTGCATTGGTACATTCCAGTGAGTCAGGGAGGTTATGGAGGATACAGCATCAGGGCATATTTGTGTTGAGTTCTGCAGTGGTACGTTCCAGTGAGACAGGGAGGTAATGGACGGGTACAGGTTCAGGGCATATTTGTTAAGAGTTCTGCATTGGTACTTTCCAGTGAGACAGGGAGGTTATGGAGGGTACAGGTTCAATGCATATTTGTGTGGAGTTCTGCAGTGGGACGTTCCACTGAGACAGGGAGAATATGGACGTGTACATGTTCAGGGCATATTTGTGTGGAGTTCTGCATTGGTACGTTCCAGTGAGACAGAGCGATTATTGAGGGGTACAGGTTCAGGGCATATTTGTGTGGAGTTCTGCAATGGTACGTTCCAGTGAGACAGGGAGATTATGCAGGGTACAGGTTCAGGGCATATTTGTGTGGAGTTCGGCATTGGTGCGTTCCAGTGAGACAGAGAGGTTATGGACGGGTACAGTTTCAGGGCATATTTGTGTGATGTTCTGCAATGGTACGTACCAGTGAGACAGGGAGGTTATGCAGGGTACAGGTTCAGGGCATATTTGAGTGGAGATCGGCATTGGTACATTCCAGTGAGACAGGGTGGTTATGGAGGGGTACAGGTTCAGGGCATATTTGAGTGGAGTTTGGCATTGGTGCGTTCCAGTGAGACAGAGAGGTTATGGACGGGTACAGTTTCAGGGCATATTTGTGTTGAGTTCTGCAGTGGTACGTTCCAGTGAGACAGGGAGGTAATGGACGGGTACAGGTTCAGGGCATATTTGTTAAGAGTTCTGCATTGGTACATTCCAGTGAGACAGGGAGGTTATGGAGGGTACAGGTTCAATGCATATTTGTGTGGAGTTCTGCAGTGGGACGTTCCACTGAGACAGAGCGATTATTGAGGGGTACAGGTTCAGGGCATATTTGTGTGGAGTTCTGCAATGGTACGTTCCAGTGAGACAGGGAGATTATGCAGGGTACAGGTTCAGGGCATATTTGAGTGGAGTTCGGCATTGGTGCGTTCCAGTGAGACAGAGAGGTTATGGACGGGTACAGTTTCAGGGCATATTTGTGTGGAGTTCTGCATTGGTACGTTCCAGTGAGACAAGGTGGTTATGGAGGGGTACAGGTTCAGGGCATATTTGTGTGATGTTCCGCAATGGTACGTACCAGTGAGACAGGGAGGTTATGCAGGGTACAGGTTCAGGGCATATTTGAGTGGAGATCGGCATTGGTACATTCCAGTGAGACAGGGTGGTTATGGAGGGGTACAGGTTCAGGGCATATTTGTGTAGTGTTCTGCTATGGTACGTTCCAGTGAGACAGGGAGGTTATGCAGGGTACAGTTTCAGGGCATATTTGTGTGGAGTTCTGAATTGGTATTTTCCAGTCAGACAGGGAAGCTATGGAGGGGTACAGGTTCAGGACATATTTGTGTGGTGTTCTGCATTGGTACGTTCCACTGAGACAGGGAATTTATGGAGAGGTACAGGTTCAGGGCATATTTGTGTGGAGTTCTGCATTGGTACGTACCAGTGAGACAAGGAGGTTATGGAGGGGTACAGGTTCAGGGCATATTTGTGTGTAGTTCTGCATTGGTACCTTCCAGTGAGTCAGGGAGGTTATGGAGGATACAGCATCAGGGAATATTTGTGTTGAGTTCTGCAGTGGTACGTTCCAGTGAGACAGGGAGGTAATGGACGGGTACAGGTTCAATGCATATTTGTGTGGAGTTCTGCAGTGGGACGTTCCACTGAGACAGGGAGAATATGGACGTGTACATGTTCAGGGCATATTTGTGTGGAGTTCTCCATTGGTACGTTCCAGTGAGACAGAGCGATTATTGAGGGGTACAGGTTCAGGGCATTTTTGTGTGGTGTTCTGCAGTGGTACATTCCAGTGAGTCAGGGAGGTTATGCAGGGTACAGGTTCAGGGCATATTTGTGTGGATTTCTGCAGTGGTACGTTCCCGTGAGAAAGGGAGGATATGGACGGGTACAGTTTCAGGGCATATTTGTGTGGAGTTCTGCATTGGTACGTTCCAGTGAGACAGGGTGGTTATGGAGGGGTACAGGTTCAGGGCATATTTGTGTGGTGTTCTGCAATGGTACGTTCCAGTGAGACAGGGAGTTTATGCAGGGTTCAGGTTCAATGCATATTTGTGTGGAGTTCTGCATTGGTACGTTCCAGTGAGACAGTGTGGTTATGGAGGGGTACAGGTTCAGGGCATATTTGTGTGGTGTTCTGCAATGGTACGTTCCAGTGAGACAGGGAGGTTATGCAGGGTACAGGTTCAGGCACATTTGAGTGGAGTTTGGCATTGGTGCGCTCCAGTGAGACAGGGAGATTATGGACGGGTACAGTTTCTGGGCATATTTGTGTGGAGTTCTGCATTGGTACTTTCCAGTGAGACAGGGAGGTTATGCAGGGTACAGGTTCAGGGCATATTTGTGTGGCGTTCTGCAGTGGTACGTTCCATTGAGACAGGGAGTTAATGGACGGGTACAGTTTCAGGGCATAATTGTGTGGAGATCTGCATTGGTACTTTCCAGTGAGACAGGGTGGTTATGGAGGGGTACAGGTTCAGGGGATATTTGTGTGGTGTTCTGCAATGGTACGTTCCAGTGAGACAAGGAGGTTATGCAGGGTATAGGTTCAGGGCATATTTGAGTGGAGATCGGCTTTGGTGCGTTCCAGGGAGACAGGGAGGTTATGGAGGGGTACAGGGTCAGGGCATATTTGTGTATAGTTCTGCATTGGCACGTTCTAATGAGACAGGGAGGTTATGCAGGGTACAGGTTCAGGGCATATTTGTGTGTAGTTCCGCATTGGTACTTTCCAGTCAGACAGGGAGGTTATGGAGGGTACAGGTTCATGGCAAATTTGTGTGGAGTTCTGCAGTGGGACGTTCCAGTGAGACAGGGAGGTTATGGACGGGTACAGGTTCAGGGCATATTTGTGTGGAGTTCTGCATTGGTACGTTCCAGTGAGACAGGGAAGTTATGGAGGGGTACAGCATCAGGGCAGATTTTTGTTGAGTTCTGCAGTGGTACGTTCCAGTGAGACAGGGAGGTAATGGACGGGTACAGGTTCAGGGCAAATTTGTTTGGAGTTCTGCATTGGTACTTTCCAGTGAGTCAGGGAGGTTATGCAGGGTACAGGTTCAGGTCATATTTGAGTGGAGTTCGGCATTGGTGAGTTCCAGTGATACAGGGAGGTTATGGAGGGGTACAGGTTCAGAGCATATTTGTGTGGAGTTCTGTATTGGTACGCTCCAGTGAGACAGGGAGGTTATGGAGGGTACAGGTTCAGGGCATATTTTTGTGGAATTCTGCAGAGGGACATTCCACTGAGACAGGGAGAATATGGACGGGTACATGTTCAGGGCATATTTGTGTGGAGTTCTGCATTGGTACGTTCCAGTGAGACAGAGCGGTTATGGAGGGGTACAGTTCCAGGGCATATTTGTGTGGTGTTCTGCAGTGGTACGTTCCAGTGAGACAGGGAGGTTATGCATGGTACAGGTTCATGGCATATTTGAGCGGAGTTCGGCATTGGTCCGTTCCAGTGAGACAGAGAGGTTATGGACGGGTACAGTTTCAGGGCATATTTGTGTGGAGTTCTGCATTGGTACGTTCCACTGAGACAGGGAGGTTATGGAGGGGTACAGGTTCAGGGCATATTTGTGTGGAGTTCTGCATTGGTACGTTCCAGTGAGACAGGGAGGTAATGGACGGGTACAGGTTCAGGGCATATTTGTTAAGAGTTCTGCATTGGTACATTCCAGTGAGACAGGGAGGTTATGGAGGGTACAGGTTCAATGCATATTTGTGTGGAGTTCTGCAGTGGGACGTTCCACTGAGACAGAGCGATTATTGAGGGGTACAGGTTCAGGGCATATTTGTGTGGAGTTCTGCAATGGTACGTTCCAGTGAGACAGGGAGATTATGCAGGGTACAGGTTCAGGGCATATTTGAGTGGAGTTCGGCATTGGTGCGTTCCAGTGAGACAGAGAGGTTATGGACGGGTACAGTTTCAGGGCATATTTGTGTGGAGTTCTGCATTGGTACGTTCCAGTGAGACAAGGTGGTTATGGAGGGGTACAGGTTCAGGGCATATTTGTGTGATGTTCCGCAATGGTACGTACCAGTGAGACAGGGAGGTTATGCAGGGTACAGGTTCAGGGCATATTTGAGTGGAGATCGGCATTGGTACATTCCAGTGAGACAGGGTGGTTATGGAGGGGTACAGGTTCAGGGCATATTTGTGTAGTGTTCTGCTATGGTACGTTCCAGTGAGACAGGGAGGTTATGCAGGGTACAGTTTCAGGGCATATTTGTGTGGAGTTCTGAATTGGTATTTTCCAGTCAGACAGGGAAGCTATGGAGGGGTACAGGTTCAGGACATATTTGTGTGGTGTTCTGCATTGGTACGTTCCACTGAGACAGGGAATTTATGGAGAGGTACAGGTTCAGGGCATATTTGTGTGGAGTTCTGCATTGGTACGTACCAGTGAGACAAGGAGGTTATGGAGGGGTACAGGTTCAGGGCATATTTGTGTGTAGTTCTGCATTGGTACCTTCCAGTGAGTCAGGGAGGTTATGGAGGATACAGCATCAGGGAATATTTGTGTTGAGTTCTGCAGTGGTACGTTCCAGTGAGACAGGGAGGTAATGGACGGGTACAGGTTCAATGCATATTTGTGTGGAGTTCTGCAGTGGGACGTTCCACTGAGACAGGGAGAATATGGACGTGTACATGTTCAGGGCATATTTGTGTGGAGTTCTCCATTGGTACGTTCCAGTGAGACAGAGCGATTATTGAGGGGTACAGGTTCAGGGCATTTTTGTGTGGTGTTCTGCAGTGGTACATTCCAGTGAGTCAGGGAGGTTATGCAGGGTACAGGTTCAGGGCATATTTGTGTGGATTTCTGCAGTGGTACGTTCCCGTGAGAAAGGGAGGATATGGACGGGTACAGTTTCAGGGCATATTTGTGTGGAGTTCTGCATTGGTACGTTCCAGTGAGACAGGGTGGTTATGGAGGGGTACAGGTTCAGGGCATATTTGTGTGGTGTTCTGCAATGGTACGTTCCAGTGAGACAGGGAGTTTATGCAGGGTTCAGGTTCAATGCATATTTGTGTGGAGTTCTGCATTGGTACGTTCCAGTGAGACAGTGTGGTTATGGAGGGGTACAGGTTCAGGGCATATTTGTGTGGTGTTCTGCAATGGTACGTTCCAGTGAGACAGGGAGGTTATGCAGGGTACAGGTTCAGGCACATTTGAGTGGAGTTTGGCATTGGTGCGCTCCAGTGAGACAGGGAGATTATGGACGGGTACAGTTTCTGGGCATATTTGTGTGGAGTTCTGCATTGGTACTTTCCAGTGAGACAGGGAGGTTATGCAGGGTACAGGTTCAGGGCATATTTGTGTGGCGTTCTGCAGTGGTACGTTCCATTGAGACAGGGAGTTAATGGACGGGTACAGTTTCAGGGCATAATTGTGTGGAGATCTGCATTGGTACTTTCCAGTGAGACAGGGTGGTTATGGAGGGGTACAGGTTCAGGGGATATTTGTGTGGTGTTCTGCAATGGTACGTTCCAGTGAGACAAGGAGGTTATGCAGGGTATAGGTTCAGGGCATATTTGAGTGGAGATCGGCTTTGGTGCGTTCCAGGGAGACAGGGAGGTTATGGAGGGGTACAGGGTCAGGGCATATTTGTGTATAGTTCTGCATTGGCACGTTCTAATGAGACAGGGAGGTTATGCAGGGTACAGGTTCAGGGCATATTTGTGTGTAGTTCCGCATTGGTACTTTCCAGTCAGACAGGGAGGTTATGGAGGGTACAGGTTCATGGCAAATTTGTGTGGAGTTCTGCAGTGGGACGTTCCAGTGAGACAGGGAGGTTATGGACGGGTACAGGTTCAGGGCATATTTGTGTGGAGTTCTGCATTGGTACGTTCCAGTGAGACAGGGAAGTTATGGAGGGGTACAGCATCAGGGCAGATTTTTGTTGAGTTCTGCAGTGGTACGTTCCAGTGAGACAGGGAGGTAATGGACGGGTACAGGTTCAGGGCAAATTTGTTTGGAGTTCTGCATTGGTACTTTCCAGTGAGTCAGGGAGGTTATGCAGGGTACAGGTTCAGGTCATATTTGAGTGGAGTTCGGCATTGGTGAGTTCCAGTGATACAGGGAGGTTATGGAGGGGTACAGGTTCAGAGCATATTTGTGTGGAGTTCTGTATTGGTACGCTCCAGTGAGACAGGGAGGTTATGGAGGGTACAGGTTCAGGGCATATTTTTGTGGAATTCTGCAGAGGGACATTCCACTGAGACAGGGAGAATATGGACGGGTACATGTTCAGGGCATATTTGTGTGGAGTTCTGCATTGGTACGTTCCAGTGAGACAGAGCGGTTATGGAGGGGTACAGTTCCAGGGCATATTTGTGTGGTGTTCTGCAGTGGTACGTTCCAGTGAGACAGGGAGGTTATGCATGGTACAGGTTCATGGCATATTTGAGCGGAGTTCGGCATTGGTCCGTTCCAGTGAGACAGAGAGGTTATGGACGGGTACAGTTTCAGGGCATATTTGTGTGGAGTTCTGCATTGGTACGTTCCACTGAGACAGGGAGGTTATGGAGGGGTACAGGTTCAGGGCATATTTGTGTGGAGTTCTGCATTGGTACATTCCAGTGAGTCAGGGTGGTTATGGAGGATACAGCATCAGGGCATATTTGTGTTGAGTTCTGCAGTGGGACGTTCCACTGAGTCAGGGAGAATATGGACGTGTACATGTTCAGGGCATATTTGTGTGGAGTTCTGCATTGGTACGTTCCAGTGAGACAGAGCGATTATTGAGGGGTACAGGTTCAGGGCATATTTGTGTGGAGTTCTGCAATGGTACGTTCCAGTGAGACAGGGAGATTATGCAGGGTACAGGTTCAGGGCATATTTGTGTGGAGTTCGGCATTGGTGCGTTCCAGTGAGACAGAGAGGTTATGGACGGGTACAGTTTCAGGGCATATTTGTGTGATGTTCTGCAATGGTACGTACCAGTGAGACAGGGAGGTTATGCAGGGTACAGGTTCAGGGCATATTTGAGTGGAGATCGGCATTGGTACATTCCAGTGAGACAGGGTGGTTATGGAGGGGTACAGGTTCAGGGCATATTTGAGTGGAGTTTGGCATTGGTGCGTTCCAGTGAGACAGAGAGGTTATGGACGGGTACAGTTTCAGGGCATATTTGTGTTGAGTTCTGCAGTGGTACGTTCCAGTGAGACAGGGAGGTAATGGACGGGTACAGGTTCAGGGCATATTTGTTAAGAGTTCTGCATTGGTACATTCCAGTGAGACAGGGAGGTTATGGAGGGTACAGGTTCAATGCATATTTGTGTGGAGTTCTGCAGTGGGACGTTCCACTGAGACAGAGCGATTATTGAGGGGTACAGGTTCAGGGCATATTTGTGTGGAGTTCTGCAATGGTACGTTCCAGTGAGACAGGGAGATTATGCAGGGTACAGGTTCAGGGCATATTTGAGTGGAGTTCGGCATTGGTGCGTTCCAGTGAGACAGAGAGGTTATGGACGGGTACAGTTTCAGGGCATATTTGTGTGGAGTTCTGCATTGGTACGTTCCAGTGAGACAAGGTGGTTATGGAGGGGTACAGGTTCAGGGCATATTTGTGTGATGTTCCGCAATGGTACGTACCAGTGAGACAGGGAGGTTATGCAGGGTACAGGTTCAGGGCATATTTGAGTGGAGATCGGCATTGGTACATTCCAGTGAGACAGGGTGGTTATGGAGGGGTACAGGTTCAGGGCATATTTGTGTAGTGTTCTGCTATGGTACGTTCCAGTGAGACAGGGAGGTTATGCAGGGTACAGTTTCAGGGCATATTTGTGTGGAGTTCTGAATTGGTATTTTCCAGTCAGACAGGGAAGCTATGGAGGGGTACAGGTTCAGGACATATTTGTGTGGTGTTCTGCATTGGTACGTTCCACTGAGACAGGGAATTTATGGAGGGGTACAGGTTCAGGGCATATTTGTGTGGAGTTCTGCATTGGTACGTACCAGTGAGACAAGGAGGTTATGGAGGGGTACAGGTTCAGGGCATATTTGTGTGTAGTTCTGCATTGGTACCTTCCAGTGAGTCAGGGAGGTTATGGAGGATACAGCATCAGGGAATATTTGTGTTGAGTTCTGCAGTGGTACGTTCCAGTGAGACAGGGAGGTAATGGACGGGTACAGGTTCAATGCATATTTGTGTGGAGTTCTGCAGTGGGACGTTCCACTGAGACAGGGAGAATATGGACGTGTACATGTTCAGGGCATATTTGTGTGGAGTTCTCCATTGGTACGTTCCAGTGAGACAGAGCGATTATTGAGGGGTACAGGTTCAGGGCATTTTTGTGTGGTGTTCTGCAGTGGTACATTCCAGTGAGTCAGGGAGGTTATGCAGGGTACAGGTTCAGGGCATATTTGTGTGGATTTCTGCAGTGGTACGTTCCCGTGAGAAAGGGAGGATATGGACGGGTACAGTTTCAGGGCATATTTGTGTGGAGTTCTGCATTGGTACGTTCCAGTGAGACAGGGTGGTTATGGAGGGGTACAGGTTCAGGGCATATTTGTGTGGTGTTCTGCAATGGTACGTTCCAGTGAGACAGGGAGTTTATGCAGGGTTCAGGTTCAATGCATATTTGTGTGGAGTTCTGCATTGGTACGTTCCAGTGAGACAGTGTGGTTATGGAGGGGTACAGGTTCAGGGCATATTTGTGTGGTGTTCTGCAATGGTACGTTCCAGTGAGACAGGGAGGTTATGCAGGGTACAGGTTCAGGCACATTTGAGTGGAGTTTGGCATTGGTGCGCTCCAGTGAGACAGGGAGATTATGGACGGGTACAGTTTCTGGGCATATTTGTGTGGAGTTCTGCATTGGTACTTTCCAGTGAGACAGGGAGGTTATGCAGGGTACAGGTTCAGGGCATATTTGTGTGGCGTTCTGCAGTGGTACGTTCCATTGAGACAGGGAGTTAATGGACGGGTACAGTTTCAGGGCATAATTGTGTGGAGATCTGCATTGGTACTTTCCAGTGAGACAGGGTGGTTATGGAGGGGTACAGGTTCAGGGGATATTTGTGTGGTGTTCTGCAATGGTACGTTCCAGTGAGACAAGGAGGTTATGCAGGGTATAGGTTCAGGGCATATTTGAGTGGAGATCGGCTTTGGTGCGTTCCAGGGAGACAGGGAGGTTATGGAGGGGTACAGGGTCAGGGCATATTTGTGTATAGTTCTGCATTGGCACGTTCTAATGAGACAGGGAGGTTATGCAGGGTACAGGTTCAGGGCATATTTGTGTGTAGTTCCGCATTGGTACTTTCCAGTCAGACAGGGAGGTTATGGAGGGTACAGGTTCATGGCAAATTTGTGTGGAGTTCTGCAGTGGGACGTTCCAGTGAGACAGGGAGGTTATGGACGGGTACAGGTTCAGGGCATATTTGTGTGGAGTTCTGCATTGGTACGTTCCAGTGAGACAGGGAAGTTATGGAGGGGTACAGCATCAGGGCAGATTTTTGTTGAGTTCTGCAGTGGTACGTTCCAGTGAGACAGGGAGGTAATGGACGGGTACAGGTTCAGGGCAAATTTGTTTGGAGTTCTGCATTGGTACTTTCCAGTGAGTCAGGGAGGTTATGCAGGGTACAGGTTCAGGTCATATTTGAGTGGAGTTCGGCATTGGTGAGTTCCAGTGATACAGGGAGGTTATGGAGGGGTACAGGTTCAGAGCATATTTGTGTGGAGTTCTGTATTGGTACGCTCCAGTGAGACAGGGAGGTTATGGAGGGTACAGGTTCAGGGCATATTTTTGTGGAATTCTGCAGAGGGACATTCCACTGAGACAGGGAGAATATGGACGGGTACATGTTCAGGGCATATTTGTGTGGAGTTCTGCATTGGTACGTTCCAGTGAGACAGAGCGGTTATGGAGGGGTACAGTTCCAGGGCATATTTGTGTGGTGTTCTGCAGTGGTACGTTCCAGTGAGACAGGGAGGTTATGCATGGTACAGGTTCATGGCATATTTGAGCGGAGTTCGGCATTGGTCCGTTCCAGTGAGACAGAGAGGTTATGGACGGGTACAGTTTCAGGGCATATTTGTGTGGAGTTCTGCATTGGTACGTTCCACTGAGACAGGGAGGTTATGGAGGGGTACAGGTTCAGGGCATATTTGTGTGGAGTTCTGCATTGGTACATTCCAGTGAGTCAGGGTGGTTATGGAGGATACAGCATCAGGGCATATTTGTGTTGAGTTCTGCAGTGGGACGTTCCACTGAGACAGGGAGAATATGGACGTGTACATGTTCAGGGCATATTTGTGTGGAGTTCTGCATTGGTACGTTCCAGTGAGACAGAGCGATTATTGAGGGGTACAGGTTCAGGGCATATTTGTGTGGTGTTCTGCAGTGGTACGTTCCAGTGAGACAGGGAGGTTATGCAGGGTGCAGGTTCAGGGCATATTTGTGTGGAGTTCTACCATGGTACGTTCCAGTGAGACAGGGAGATTATGCAGGGTACAGGTTCAGGGCATATTTGAGTGGAGTTCGGCATTGGTGCGTTCCAGTGAGACAGAGAGGTTATGGACGGGTACAGTTTCAGGGCATATTTGTGTGGAGTTCTGCATTGGTACGTTCCAGTGAGACAAGGTGGTTATGGAGGGGTACAGGTTCAGGGCATATTTGTGTGATGTTCTGCAATGGTACGTACCAGTGAGACAGGGAGGTTATGCAGGGTACAGGTTCAGGGCATATTTGAGTGGAGATCGGCATTGGTACATTCCAGTGAGACAGGGTGGTTATGGAGGGGTACAGGTTCAGGGCATATTTGAGTGGAGTTCGGCATTGGTGCGTTCCACAGAGACAGGGAGGTTATGGAGGGGTACAGGTTCAGGGCATATTTGTGTGGAGTTCTGCATTGGTACGTACCAGTGAGACAAGGAGGTTATGGAGGGGTACAGGTTCAGGGCATATTTGTGTGTAGTTCTGCATTGGTACATTCCAGTGAGTCCGGGAGGTTATGGAGGATACAGCATCAGGGAATATTTGTGTTGAGTTCTGCAGTGGTACGTTCCAGTGAGACAGGGAGGTAATGGACGGGTACAGGTTCAGGGCATATTTGTTTGGAGTTCTGCATTGGTACTTTCCAGTGAGACAGGGAGGTTATGGAGGGTACAGGTTCAATGCATATTTGTGTGGAGTTCTGCAGTGGGACGTTCCACTGAGACAGGGAGAATAAGGACGTGTACATGTTCAGGGCATATTTGTGTGGAGTTCTGCATTGGTACGTTCCAGTGAGACCGAGCGATTATTGAGGGGTACAGGTTCAGGGCATTTTTGTGTGGTGTTCTGCAGTGGTACGTTCCAGTGAGTCAGGGAGGTTATGCAGGGTACAGGTTCAGGGCATATTTGTGTGGATTTCTGCAGTGGTACGTTGCCGTGAGAAAGGGAGGATATGGACGGGTACAGTTTCAGGGCATATTTGTGTGGAGTTCTGCATTGGTACGTTCCAGTGAGACAGGGTGGTTATGGAGGGGTACAGGTTCAGGGCATATTTGTGTGGTGTTCTGCAATGGTACGTTCCAGTGAGACAGGGAGTTTATGCAGGGTTCAGGTTCAATGCATATTTGTGTGGAGTTCTGCATTGGTACGTTCCAGTGAGACAGGGTGGTTATGGAGGGGTACAGGTTCAGGGCATATTTGTGTGGTGTTCTGCAATGGTACGTTCCAGTGAGACAGGGAGGTTATGCAGGGTACAGGTTCAGGCACATTTGAGTGGAGTTTGGCATTGGTGCGTTCCAGTGAGAAAGGGAGATTATAGACGGGTACAGTTTCTGGGCATATTTGTGTGGAGTTCTGCATTGGTACGTTCCAGTGAGACAGGGAGGTTATGCAGGGTACAGGTTCAGGGCATATTTGTGTGGCGTTCTGCAGTGGTACGTTCCATTGAGACAGGGAGTTAATGGACGGGTACAGTTTCAGTGCATATTTGTGTGGAGATCTGCATTGGTACTTTCCAGTGAGACAGGGTGGTTATGGCGGGGTACAGGTTCAGGGGATATTTGTGGGGTGTTCTGCAATGGTACGTTCCAGTGAGACAGGGAGGTTATGCAGGGTACAGGTTCAGGGCATATTTGAGTGGAGATCGGCTTTGGTGCGTTCCAGGGAGACAGGAAGGTTATGGAGGGGTACAGGGTCAGGGCATATTTGTGTGTAGTTCTGCATTGGCACGTTCTAATGAGACAGGGAGGTTATGCAGGGTACAGGTTCAGGGCATATTTGTGTGGAGTTCTGCATTGGTACGTTCCAGTGAGACAGGGAGGTTATGGATGGGTACAGTTTCAGGGCATATTTGTGTGTAGTTCCGCTTTGTTACTTTCCAGTCAGACAGGGAGGTTATGGAGGGTACAGGTTAATGGCAAATTTGTGTGGAGTTCTGCAGTGGGACGTTCCAGTGAGACAGGGAGGTTATGGACGGGTACAGGTTCAGGGCATATTTGTGTGGAGTTCTGCATTGGTACGTTCCAGTGAGACAGGGAAATTATGGAGGGGTACAGGTTCATTGCATATTTGTGTGGAGTTCTGCATTGGTACATTCCAGTGAGACCGGGAGGTTATGGAGGGTACAGCATCAGGGCAGATTTTTGTTGAGTTCTGCAGTGGTACGTTCCAGTGAGACAGGGAGGTAATGGACGGGTACAGGTTCAGGGCATATTTGTTTGGAGTTCTGCATTGGTACTTTCCAGTGAGACAGGGAGGTTATGCAGGGTACAGGTTCAGGTCATATTTGAGTGGAGTTCGGCATTGGTGAGTTCCAGTGATACAGGGAGGTTATGGAGGGGTACAGGTTCAGAGCATATTTGTGTGGAGTTCGGCGTTGGTACTTTCCAGTGAGACAGGGAGGTTATGGAGGGTACAGGTTCAGGGCATATTTGTGTGGAGTTCTGCATTGGTACGTTCCAGTGAGACAGGGTGGTTATGGAGGTGTACAGGTTCAGGGCAAATTTGTGTGGAGTTCTGCATTGGTAAGTTCCAGTGAGACAATGAGGTTATGGGCGGGTACAGGTTCAGGGCATATTTCTGTGGAGTTCTGTATTGGTACGCTCCAGTGAGACAGGGAGGTTATGGAGGGTACAGGTTCAGGGCATATTTTTGTGGAATTCTGCAGAGGGACATTCCACTGAGACAGGGAGAATATGGACGGGTACATGTTCAGGGCATATTTGTGTGGAGTTCTGCATTGGTACGTTCCAGTGAGACAGAGCGGTTATGGAGGGGTACAGTTCCAGGGCATATTTGTGTGGTGTTCTGCAGTGGTACGTTCGAGTGTGACAGGGAGGTTATGCAGGGTACAGGTTCAGTGCATATTTGTGTGGAGTTCTGCAGTGGTACGTTCCAGTGAGACAGGGAGAATATGGACGGGTACATGTTCAGGGCATATTAGTGTGGAGTTCTGCATTGGTACGTTCCAGTGAGACAGGGTGTTTATGGAGGTGTACAGGTTCAGGGCATATTTGTGTGGAGTTCTGTATTGGTATGCTCCAGTGAGACAGTGAGGTTATGGAGGGTACAGGTTCTGGGCATATTTTTGTGGAATTCTGCAGTGGGACGTTCCACTGAGACAGGGAGAATATGG
This sequence comes from Hemitrygon akajei, assembly GCF_048418815.1. NCBI lineage: Eukaryota > Metazoa > Chordata > Chondrichthyes > Myliobatiformes > Dasyatidae > Hemitrygon > Hemitrygon akajei. Next base: position 770,602 of record NW_027332021.1, on the reverse strand, counting down.
ACGGGTACATGTTCAGGGCATATTTGTGTGGAGTTCTGCAGTGGTACGTTCCAGTGAGACAGGGAGAATATGGACGGGTACATGTTCAGGGCATATTAGTGTGGAGTTCTGCATTGGTACGTTCCAGTGAGACAGAGCGGTTATGGAGGGGTACAGGTTCAGGGCATATTTGTGTGGTGTTCTGCAGTGGTACGTTCGAGTGAGACAAGGAGGTTATGCAGGGTACAGGTTCAGGGCATATTTGTGTGGAGTTCTGCAGTGGTACGTTCCAGTGAGACAGGGAAGTTATGGACGGGTACAGTTTCAGGGCATATTTGTGTGGAGTTCTGCAATGGTACGTTCCAGTGAGACAGGGAGGTTATGCAGGGTACAGGTTCAGGGCATATTTGAGTGGAGTTCGGCATTGGTGCGTTCCAGTGAGACAGAGATGTTATGGACGGGTACAGTTTCAGGGCATATTTGTGGGGAGTTCTGCATTGGTACGTTCCAGTGAGACAAGGTGGTTATGGAGGGGTACAGGTTCAGGGCATATTTGTGTGGAGTTCTGCATTGGTATTTTCCAGTCAGACAGGGAAGCTATGGAGGGGTACAGGTTCAGGACATATTTGTGTGGAGTGCTGCATTGGTACGTTCCACTGAGACAGGGAGGTTATGGAGGGGTACAGGTTCAGGGCATATTTGTGTGGATTTCTGCATTGGTACGTACCAGTGAGACAAGGAGGTTATGGAGGGGTACAGGTTCAGGGCATATTTGTGTGTAGTTCTGCATTGGTACATTCCAGTGAGTCAGGGAGGTTATGGAGGATACAGCATCTGGGCATATTTGTGTTGAGTTCTGCAGTGGTACGCTCCAGTGAGACAGGGAGGTTATGGAGGGTACAGGTTCAGGGCATATTTTTGTGGAATTCTGCAGTGGGACGTTCCACTGAGACAGGGAGAATATGGACGGGTACATGTTCAGGGCATATTTGTGTGGAGTTCTGCAGTGGTACGTTCCAGTGAGACAGGGAGAATATGGACGGGTACATGTTCAGGGCATATTAGTGTGGAGTTCTGCATTGGTACGTTCCAGTGAGACAGAGCGGTTATGCAGGGTACAGGTTCAGGGCATATTTGTGTGGCGTTCTGCAGTGGTACGTTCCATTGAGACAGGGAGTTAATGGACGGGTACAGTTTCAGGGCATATTTGTGTGGAGATCTGCATTGGTACTTTCCAGTGAGACAGGGTGGTTATGGAGGGGTACAGGTTCAGGAGATATTTGTGTGGAGTTCTGCATTGGTACGTTCCAGTGAGACAGGGAAGTTATGGAGGGGTACAGCATCAGGGCAGATTTTTGTTGAGTTCTGCAGTGGTACGTTCCAGTGAGACAGGGAGGTAATGGACGGGTACAGGTTCAGGGCAAATTTGTTTGGAGTTCTGCATTGGTACTTTCCAGTGAGTCAGGGAGGTTATGCAGGGTACAGGTTCAGGTCATATTTGAGTGGAGTTCGGCATTGGTGAGTTCCAGTGATACAGGGAGGTTATGGAGGGGTACAGGTTCAGAGCATATTTGTGTGGAGTTCTGTATTGGTACGCTCCAGTGAGACAGGGAGGTTATGGAGGGTACAGGTTCAGGGCATATTTTTGTGGAATTCTGCAGAGGGACATTCCACTGAGACAGGGAGAATATGGACGGGTACATGTTCAGGGCATATTTGTGTGGAGTTCTGCATTGGTACGTTCCAGTGAGACAGAGCGGTTATGGAGGGGTACAGTTCCAGGGCATATTTGTGTGGTGTTCTGCAGTGGTACGTTCCAGTGAGACAGGGAGGTTATGCATGGTACAGGTTCATGGCATATTTGAGCGGAGTTCGGCATTGGTCCGTTCCAGTGAGACAGAGAGGTTATGGACGGGTACAGTTTCAGGGCATATTTGTGTGGAGTTCTGCATTGGTACGTTCCACTGAGACAGGGAGGTTATGGAGGGGTACAGGTTCAGGGCATATTTGTGTGGAGTTCTGCATTGGTACATTCCAGTGAGTCAGGGTGGTTATGGAGGATACAGCATCAGGGCATATTTGTGTTGAGTTCTGCAGTGGGACGTTCCACTGAGACAGGGAGAATATGGACGTGTACATGTTCAGGGCATATTTGTGTGGAGTTCTGCATTGGTACGTTCCAGTGAGACAGAGCGATTATTGAGGGGTACAGGTTCAGGGCATATTTGTGTGGTGTTCTGCAGTGGTACGTTCCAGTGAGACAGGGAGGTTATGCAGGGTGCAGGTTCAGGGCATATTTGTGTGGAGTTCTACCATGGTACGTTCCAGTGAGACAGGGAGATTATGCAGGGTACAGGTTCAGGGCATATTTGAGTGGAGTTCGGCATTGGTGCGTTCCAGTGAGACAGAGAGGTTATGGACGGGTACAGTTTCAGGGCATATTTGTGTGGAGTTCTGCATTGGTACGTTCCAGTGAGACAAGGTGGTTATGGAGGGGTACAGGTTCAGGGCATATTTGTGTGATGTTCTGCAATGGTACGTACCAGTGAGACAGGGAGGTTATGCAGGGTACAGGTTCAGGGCATATTTGAGTGGAGATCGGCATTGGTACATTCCAGTGAGACAGGGTGGTTATGGAGGGGTACAGGTTCAGGGCATATTTGAGTGGAGTTCGGCATTGGTGCGTTCCACAGAGACAGGGAGGTTATGGAGGGGTACAGGTTCAGGGCATATTTGTGTGGAGTTCTGCATTGGTACGTACCAGTGAGACAAGGAGGTTATGGAGGGGTACAGGTTCAGGGCATATTTGTGTGTAGTTCTGCATTGGTACATTCCAGTGAGTCCGGGAGGTTATGGAGGATACAGCATCAGGGAATATTTGTGTTGAGTTCTGCAGTGGTACGTTCCAGTGAGACAGGGAGGTAATGGACGGGTACAGGTTCAGGGCATATTTGTTTGGAGTTCTGCATTGGTACTTTCCAGTGAGACAGGGAGGTTATGGAGGGTACAGGTTCAATGCATATTTGTGTGGAGTTCTGCAGTGGGACGTTCCACTGAGACAGGGAGAATAAGGACGTGTACATGTTCAGGGCATATTTGTGTGGAGTTCTGCATTGGTACGTTCCAGTGAGACCGAGCGATTATTGAGGGGTACAGGTTCAGGGCATTTTTGTGTGGTGTTCTGCAGTGGTACGTTCCAGTGAGTCAGGGAGGTTATGCAGGGTACAGGTTCAGGGCATATTTGTGTGGATTTCTGCAGTGGTACGTTGCCGTGAGAAAGGGAGGATATGGACGGGTACAGTTTCAGGGCATATTTGTGTGGAGTTCTGCATTGGTACGTTCCAGTGAGACAGGGTGGTTATGGAGGGGTACAGGTTCAGGGCATATTTGTGTGGTGTTCTGCAATGGTACGTTCCAGTGAGACAGGGAGTTTATGCAGGGTTCAGGTTCAATGCATATTTGTGTGGAGTTCTGCATTGGTACGTTCCAGTGAGACAGGGTGGTTATGGAGGGGTACAGGTTCAGGGCATATTTGTGTGGTGTTCTGCAATGGTACGTTCCAGTGAGACAGGGAGGTTATGCAGGGTACAGGTTCAGGCACATTTGAGTGGAGTTTGGCATTGGTGCGTTCCAGTGAGAAAGGGAGATTATAGACGGGTACAGTTTCTGGGCATATTTGTGTGGAGTTCTGCATTGGTACGTTCCAGTGAGACAGGGAGGTTATGCAGGGTACAGGTTCAGGGCATATTTGTGTGGCGTTCTGCAGTGGTACGTTCCATTGAGACAGGGAGTTAATGGACGGGTACAGTTTCAGTGCATATTTGTGTGGAGATCTGCATTGGTACTTTCCAGTGAGACAGGGTGGTTATGGCGGGGTACAGGTTCAGGGGATATTTGTGGGGTGTTCTGCAATGGTACGTTCCAGTGAGACAGGGAGGTTATGCAGGGTACAGGTTCAGGGCATATTTGAGTGGAGATCGGCTTTGGTGCGTTCCAGGGAGACAGGAAGGTTATGGAGGGGTACAGGGTCAGGGCATATTTGTGTGTAGTTCTGCATTGGCACGTTCTAATGAGACAGGGAGGTTATGCAGGGTACAGGTTCAGGGCATATTTGTGTGGAGTTCTGCATTGGTACGTTCCAGTGAGACAGGGAGGTTATGGATGGGTACAGTTTCAGGGCATATTTGTGTGTAGTTCCGCTTTGTTACTTTCCAGTCAGACAGGGAGGTTATGGAGGGTACAGGTTAATGGCAAATTTGTGTGGAGTTCTGCAGTGGGACGTTCCAGTGAGACAGGGAGGTTATGGACGGGTACAGGTTCAGGGCATATTTGTGTGGAGTTCTGCATTGGTACGTTCCAGTGAGACAGGGAAATTATGGAGGGGTACAGGTTCATTGCATATTTGTGTGGAGTTCTGCATTGGTACATTCCAGTGAGACCGGGAGGTTATGGAGGGTACAGCATCAGGGCAGATTTTTGTTGAGTTCTGCAGTGGTACGTTCCAGTGAGACAGGGAGGTAATGGACGGGTACAGGTTCAGGGCATATTTGTTTGGAGTTCTGCATTGGTACTTTCCAGTGAGACAGGGAGGTTATGCAGGGTACAGGTTCAGGTCATATTTGAGTGGAGTTCGGCATTGGTGAGTTCCAGTGATACAGGGAGGTTATGGAGGGGTACAGGTTCAGAGCATATTTGTGTGGAGTTCGGCGTTGGTACTTTCCAGTGAGACAGGGAGGTTATGGAGGGTACAGGTTCAGGGCATATTTGTGTGGAGTTCTGCATTGGTACGTTCCAGTGAGACAGGGTGGTTATGGAGGTGTACAGGTTCAGGGCAAATTTGTGTGGAGTTCTGCATTGGTAAGTTCCAGTGAGACAATGAGGTTATGGGCGGGTACAGGTTCAGGGCATATTTCTGTGGAGTTCTGTATTGGTACGCTCCAGTGAGACAGGGAGGTTATGGAGGGTACAGGTTCAGGGCATATTTTTGTGGAATTCTGCAGAGGGACATTCCACTGAGACAGGGAGAATATGGACGGGTACATGTTCAGGGCATATTTGTGTGGAGTTCTGCATTGGTACGTTCCAGTGAGACAGAGCGGTTATGGAGGGGTACAGTTCCAGGGCATATTTGTGGGGTGTTCTGCAGTGGTACGTTCGAGTGTGACAGGGAGGTTATGCAGGGTACAGGTTCAGTGCATATTTGTGTGGAGTTCTGCAGTGGTACGTTCCAGTGAGACAGGGAGAATATGGACGGGTACATGTTCAGGGCATATTAGTGTGGAGTTCTGCATTGGTACGTTCCAGTGAGACAGGGTGTTTATGGAGGTGTACAGGTTCAGGGCATATTTGTGTGGAGTTCTGTATTGGTATGCTCCAGTGAGACAGTGAGGTTATGGAGGGTACAGGTTCTGGGCATATTTTTGTGGAATTCTGCAGTGGGACGTTCCACTGAGACAGGGAGAATATGGACGGGTACATGTTCAGGGCATATTTGTGTGGAGTTCTGCAGTGGTACGTTCCAGTGAGACAGGGAGAATATGGACGGGTACATGTTCAGGGCATATTAGTGTGGAGTTCTGCATTGGTACGTTCCAGTGAGACAGAGCGGTTATGGAGGGGTACAGGTTCAGGGCATATTTGTGTGGTGTTCTGCAGTGGTACGTTCGAGTGAGACAAGGAGGTTATGCAGGGTACAGGTTCAGGGCATATTTGTGTGGAGTTCTGCAGTGGTACGTTCCAGTGAGACAGGGAAGTTATGGACGGGTACAGTTTCAGGGCATATTTGTGTGGAGTTCTGCAATGGTACGTTCCAGTGAGACAGGGAGGTTATGCAGGGTACAGGTTCAGGGCATATTTGAGTGGAGTTCGGCATTGGTGCGTTCCAGTGAGACAGAGATGTTATGGACGGGTACAGTTTCAGGGCATATTTGTGGGGAGTTCTGCATTGGTACGTTCCAGTGAGACAAGGTGGTTATGGAGGGGTACAGGTTCAGGGCATATTTGTGTGGAGTTCTGCATTGGTATTTTCCAGTCAGACAGGGAAGCTATGGAGGGGTACAGGTTCAGGACATATTTGTGTGGAGTGCTGCATTGGTACGTTCCACTGAGACAGGGAGGTTATGGAGGGGTACAGGTTCAGGGCATATTTGTGTGGATTTCTGCATTGGTACGTACCAGTGAGACAAGGAGGTTATGGAGGGGTACAGGTTCAGGGCATATTTGTGTGTAGTTCTGCATTGGTACATTCCAGTGAGTCAGGGAGGTTATGGAGGATACAGCATCTGGGCATATTTGTGTTGAGTTCTGCAGTGGTACGCTCCAGTGAGACAGGGAGGTTATGGAGGGTACAGGTTCAGGGCATATTTTTGTGGAATTCTGCAGTGGGACGTTCCACTGAGACAGGGAGAATATGGACGGGTACATGTTCAGGGCATATTTGTGTGGAGTTCTGCAGTGGTACGTTCCAGTGAGACAGGGAGAATATGGACGGGTACATGTTCAGGGCATATTAGTGTGGAGTTCTGCATTGGTACGTTCCAGTGAGACAGAGCGGTTATGCAGGGTACAGGTTCAGGGCATATTTGTGTGGCGTTCTGCAGTGGTACGTTCCATTGAGACAGGGAGTTAATGGACGGGTACAGTTTCAGGGCATATTTGTGTGGAGATCTGCATTGGTACTTTCCAGTGAGACAGGGTGGTTATGGAGGGGTACAGGTTCAGGAGATATTTGTGTGTAGTTCTGCATTGGTACAGTCCAGTGAGTCAGGGAGGTTATGGAGGATACAGCATCAGGGCATATTTGTGTTGAGTTCTGCAGTGGTACGTTCCAGTGAGACAGGGAGGTAATGGATGGGTACAGGTTCAGGGCATATTTTTGTGGCGTTCTGCAGTGGTACGTTCCAGTGAGACAGGGAGGTTATGGACGGGTACAGTTTCAGGGCATATTTGTGTGGAGTTCTGCAATGGTACGTTCCAGTGAGACAGGGAGGTTTTTCAGGGTACAGGTTCAGGGCATATTTGAGTGGAGTTCGGCATTGGTGCGTTCCAGTGAGACAGGGTGTTTATGGAGGTGTACAGGTTCAGGGCATATTTGTGTGGAGTTCTGTATTGGTACGCTCCAGTGAGACAGGGAGGTTATGGAGGGTACAGGTTCAGGGCATATTTTTGTGGAATTCTGCAGTGGGACGTTCCACTGAGACAGGGAGAATATGGACGGGTACATGTTCAGGGCATATTTGTGTGGAGTTCTGCAGTGGTACGTTCCAGTGAGACAGGGAGAATATGGACGGGTACATGTTCAGGGCATATTAGTCTGGAGTTCTGCATTGGTACGTTCCAGTGAGACAGAGCGGTTATGCAGGGTACAGGTTCAGGGCATATTTGTGTGGCGTTCTGCAGTGGTACGTTCCATTGAGACAGGGAGTTAATGGACGGGTACAGTTTCAGGGCATATTTGTGTGGAGATCTGCATTGGTACTTTCCAGTGAGACAGGGTGGTTATGGAGGGGTACAGGTTCAGGAGATATTTGTGTGTAGTTCTGCATGGTACAGTCCAGTGAGTCAGGGAGGTTATGGAGGATACAGCATCAGGGCATATTTGTGTTGAGTTCTGCAGTGGTACGTTCCAGTGAGACAGGGAGGTAATGGATGGGTACAGGTTCAGGGCATATTTTTGTGGCGTTCTGCAGTGGTACGTTCCAGTGAGACAGGGAGGTTATGGACGGGTACAGTTTCAGGGCATATTTGTGTGGAGTTCTGCATTGGTACGTTCCAGTGAGACAAGGTGATTATGGAGGGGTACAGGTTCAGGGCATATTTGTGTGATGTTCTGCAATGGTACGTACCAGTGAGACAGGGAGTTTATGCAGGTTTCAGGTTCAATGCATATTTGTGTGGAGTTCTGCATTGGTACGTTCCAGTGAGACAGGGTGGTTATGGAGGGGTACAGGTTCAGGGCATATTTGTGTGGAGTTCTGCATTGGTACATTCCAGGGAGACCGGGAGGTTATGGAGGGTACAGCATCAGGGCATATTTTTGTTGAGTTCTGCAGTGGTACGTTCCAGTGAGACAGGGAGGCAATGGACGGGTACAGGTTCAGGGCATATTTGTTTGGAGTTCTGCATTGGTACTTTCCAGTGAGACAGGGAGGTTATGGAGGGTACAGGTTCAATGCATATTTGTGTGGTGTTCTGCAGTGGGACGTTCCACTGAGACTGGGAGAATATGGACGGGTACATGTTCAGGGCATATTTGTGTGGAGTTCTGCATTCGTACGTTCCAGTGAGACAGGGTGTTTATGGAGGTGTACAGGTTCAGGGCATATTTGTGTGGAGTACTGTATTGGTATGCTCCAGTGAGACAGTGAGGTTATGGAGGGTACAGGTTCAGGGCATATTTTTGTGGAATTCTGCAGTGGGACGTTCCACTGAGACAGGGAGAATATGGAGGGGTACATGTTCAGGGCATATTTGTGTGGAGTTCTGCAGTGGTACGTTCCAGTGAGACAGGGAGAATATGGACGGGTACATGTTCAGGGCATATTAGTGTGGAGTTCTGCATTGGTACGTTCCAGTGAGACAGAGCGGTTATGGAGGGGTACAGGTTCAGGGCATATTTGTGTGGTGTTCTGCAGTTGTACGTTCGAGTGAGACAAGGAGGTTATGCAGGGTACAGGTTCAGGGCATATTTGTGTGGAGTTCTGCAGTGGTACGTTCCAGTGAGACAGGGAAGTTATGGACGGGTACAGTTTCAGGGCATATTTGTGTGGAGTTCTGCAATGGTACGTTCCAGTGAGACAGGGAGGTTATGCAGGGTACAGGTTCAGGGCATATTTGAGTGGAGTTCGGCATTGGTGCGTTCCAGTGAGACAGAGATGTTATGGACGGGTACAGTTTCAGGGCATATTTGTGGGGAGTTCTGCATTGGTACGTTCCAGTGAGGCAAGGTGGTTATGGAGGGGTACAGGTTCAGGGCATATTTGTGTGGAGTTCTGCATTGGTATTTTCCAGTCAGACAGGGAAGCTATGGAGGGGTACAGGTTCAGGACATATTTGTGTGGAGTTCTGCATTGGTACGTTCCACTGAGACAGGGAGGTTATGGAGGGGTACAGGTTCAGGGCATATTTGTGTGGATTTCTGCATTGGTACGTACCAGTGAGACAAGGAGGTTATGGAGGGGTACAGGTTCAGGGCATATTTGTGTGTAGTTCTGCATTGGTACATTCCAGTGAGTCAGGGAGTTTATGGAGGATACAGCATCTGGGCATATTTGTGTTGAGTTCTGCAGTGGTACGCTCCAGTGAGACAGGGAGGTTATGGAGGGTACAGGTTCAGGGCATATTTTTGTGGAATTCTGCAGTGGGACGTTCCACTGAGACAGGGAGAATATGGACGGGTACATGTTCAGGGCATATTTGTGTGGAGTTCTGCAGTGGTACGTTCCAGTGAGACAGGGAGAATATGGACGGGTACATGTTCAGGGCATATTAGTGTGGAGTTCTGCATTGGTACGTTCCAGTGAGACAGAGCGGCTATGCAGGGTACAGGTTCAGGGCATATTTGTGTGGCGTTCTGCAGTGGTACGTTCCATTGAGACAGGGAGTTAATGGACGGGTACAGTTTCAGGGCATATTTGTGTGGAGATCTGCATTGGTACTTTCCAGTGAGACAGGGTGGTTATGGAGGGGTACAGGTTCAGGAGATATTTGTGTGTAGTTCTGCATTGGTACAGTCCAGTGAGTCAGGGAGGTTATGGAGGATACAGCATCAGGGCATATTTGTGTTGAGTTCTGCAGTGGTACGTTCCAGTGAGACAGGGAGGTAATGGATGGGTACAGGTTCAGGGCATATTTTTCTGGCGTTCTGCAGTGGTACGTTCCAGTGAGACAGGGAGGTTATGGACGGGTACAGTTTCAGGGCATATTTGTGTGGAGTTCTGCAATGGTACGTTCCAGTGAGACAGGGAGGTTTTTCAGGGTACAGGTTCAGGGCATATTTGAGTGGAGTTCGGCATTGGTGCGTTCCAGTGAGACAGGGTGTTTATGGAGGTGTACAGGTTCAGGGCATATTTGTGTGGAGTTCTGTATTGGTATGCTCCAGTGAGACAGTGAGGTTATGGAGGGTACAGGTTCAGGGCATATTTTTGTGGAATTCTGCAGTGGGACGTTCCACTGAGACAGGGAGAATATGGACGGGTACATGTTCAGGGCATATTAGTGTGGAGTTCTGCATTGGTACGTTCCAGTGAGACAGAGCGGTTATGGAGGGGTACAGGTTCAGGGCATATTTGTGAGGTGTTCTGCAGTGGTACGTTCGAGTGAGACAAGGAGGTTATGCAGGGTACAGGTTCAGGGCATATTTGTGTGGAGTTCTGCAGTGGTACGTTCCAGTGAGACAGGGAAGTTATGGACGGGTACAGTTTCAGGGCATATTTGTGTGGAGTTCTGCAATGGTACGTTCCAGTGAGACAGGGAGGTTATGCAGGGTACAGGTTCAGGGCATATTTGAGTGGAGTTCGGCATTGGTGCGTTCCAGTGAGACAGAGATGTTATGGACGGGTACAGTTTCAGGGCATATTTGTGGGGAGTTCTGCATTGGTACGTTCCAGTGATACAAGGTGGTTATGGAGGGGTACAGGTTCAGGGCATATTTGTGTGGAGATCTGCATTGGTATTTTCCAGTCAGACAGGGAAGCTATGGAGGGGTACAGGTTCAGGACATATTTGTGTGGAGTTCTGCATTGGTACGTTCCACTGAGACAGGGAGGTTATGGAGGGGTACAGGTTCAGGGCATATTTGTGTGGATTTCTGCATTGGTACGTACCAGTGAGACAAGGAGGTTATGGAGGGGTACAGGTTCAGGGCATATTTGTGTGTAGTTCTGCATTGGTACATTCCAGTGAGTCAGGGAGGTTATGGAGGATACAGCATCTGGGCATATTTGTGTTGAGTTCTGCAGTGGTACGCTCCAGTGAGACAGGGAGGTTATGGAGGGTACAGGTTCAGGGCATATTTTTGTGGAATTCTGCAGTGGGACGTTCCACTGAGACAGGGAGAATATGGACGGGTACATGTTCAGGGCATATTTGTGTGGAGTTCTGCAGTGGTACGTTCCAGTGAGACAGGGAGAATATGGACGGGTACATGTTCAGGGCATATTAGTGTGGAGTTCTGCATTGGTACGTTCCAGTGAGACAGAGCGGTTATGCAGGGTAAAGGTTCAGGGCATATTTGTGTGGCGTTCTGCAGTGGTACGTTCCATTGAGACAGGGAGTTAATGGACGGGTACAGTTTCAGGGCATATTTGTGTGGAGATCTGCATTGGTACTTTCCAGTGAGACAGGGTGGTTATGGAGGGGTACAGGTTCAGGAGATATTTGTGTGTAGTTCTGCATTGGTACAGTCCAGTGAGTCAGGGAGGTTATGGAGGATACAGCATCAGGGCATATTTGTGTTGAGTTCTGCAGTGGTACGTTCCAGTGAGACAGGGAGGTAATGGATGGGTACAGGTTCAGGGCATATTTTTGTGGCGTTCTGCAGTGGTACGTTCCAGTGAGACAGGGAGGTTATGGACGGGTACAGTTTCAGGGCATATTTGTGTGGAGTTCTGCAATGGTACGTTCCAGTGAGACAGGGAGGTTTTTCAGGGTACAGGTTCAGGGCATATTTGAGTGGAGTTCGGCATTGGTGCGTTCCAGTGAGACAGGGTGTTTATGGAGGTGTACAGGTTCAGGGCATATTTGTGTGGAGTTCTGTATTGGTACGCTCCAGTGAGACAGGGAGGTTATGGAGGGTACAGGTTCAGGGCATATTTTTGTGGAATTCTGCAGTGGGACGTTCCACTGAGACAGGGAGAATATGGACGGGTACATGTTCAGGGCATATTTGTGTGGAGTTCTGCAGTGGTACGTTCCAGTGAGACAGGGAGAATATGGACGGGTACATGTTCAGGGCATATTAGTGTGGAGTTCTGCATTGGTACGTTCCAGTGAGACAGAGCGGTTATGCAGGGTACAGGTTCAGGGCATATTTGTGTGGCGTTCTGCAGTGGTACGTTCCATTGAGACAGGGAGTTAATGGACGGGTACAGTTTCAGGGCATATTTGTGTGGAGATCTGCATTGGTACTTTCCAGTGAGACAGGGTGGTTATGGAGGGGTACAGGTTCAGGAGATATTTGTGTGTAGTTCTGCATGGTACAGTCCAGTGAGTCAGGGAGGTTATGGAGGATACAGCATCAGGGCATATTTGTGTTGAGTTCTGCAGTGGTACGTTCCAGTGAGACAGGGAGGTAATGGATGGGTACAGGTTCAGGGCATATTTTTGTGGCGTTCTGCAGTGGTACGTTCCAGTGAGACAGGGAGGTTATGGACGGGTACAGTTTCAGGGCATATTTGTGTGGAGTTCTGCATTGGTACGTTCCAGTGAGACAAGGTGATTATGGAGGGGTACAGGTTCAGGGCATATTTGTGTGATGTTCTGCAATGGTACGTACCAGTGAGACAGGGAGTTTATGCAGGTTTCAGGTTCAATGCATATTTGTGTGGAGTTCTGCATTCGTACGTTCCAGTGAGACAGGGTGGTTATGGAGGGGTACAGGTTCAGGGCATATTTGTGTGGTGTTCTGCAATGGTACGTTCCACTGAGACAGGGAGGTTATGCAGGGTACAGGTTCAGGCATATTTGAGTGGAGTTCGGCATTGGTGCGTTCCAGTGAGACAGGGAGGTTATGGACGGGTATAGTTTCTGGGCATATTTGTGTGGAGTTCTGCATTGGTACGTTCCAGTGAGACAGGGAGGTTATGCAGGGTACAGGTTCAGGGGATATTTGTGTGGAATTCTGCAGTGGTACGTTCCATTGAGATAGGGAGTTTATGGACGGGTACAGTTTCAGGGCATATTTGTGTGGAGATCGGCATTGGTGCGTTCCAGGGAGACAGGGAGGTGATGCAGGGTACAGGTTCAGGGCATATTTGTGTGGAATTCTGCAGTGGTACGTTCCATTGAGATAGGGAGTTTATGGACGGGTACAGGTTCAGGGCATATTTGAGTGGAGATCGGCATTGGTGCGTTCCAGGGAGACAGGGAGGTGATGCAGGGTACAGTTTCAGGGCATATTTGTGTGGAGTTCTGCAGTGGTACGTTCCAGTGAGACCGGGTGGTTATGGATGGGTACAGTTTCAGGGCATATTTGTGTGTAGTTCCGCATTGGTACTTTCCCGTCAGACAGGGAGTTTATGGAGGGTACAGGTTTATGGCAAATTTGTGTGGAGTTCTGCAGTGGGACGTTCCAGTGAGACAGGGAGGTTATGGACGGGTACATGTTCAGGGCATATTTGTGTGGAGTTCTGCATTGGTACGTTCCAGTGAGATAGGGTGTTTATGGAGGTGTACAGGTTCAGGGCATATTTGTGTGGAGTTCTGTATTGGTACGCTCCAGTGAGACAGGGAGGTTATGGAGGGTACAGGTTCAGGGCATATTTTTGTGGAATTCTGCAGTGGGACGTTCCACTGAGACAGGGAGAATATGGAAGGGTACATGTTCAGGGCATATTTGTGTGGAGTTCTGCAGTGGTACGTTCCAGTGAGACAGGGAGAATATGGACGGGTACATGTTCAGGGCATATTAGTGTGGAGTTCTGCATTGGTACGTTCCAGTGAGACAGAGCGGTTATGTAGGGGTACAGTTTCAGGGCATATTTGTGTGGAGTTCTGCATTGGTACTTTCCAGTGAGACAGGGTGGTTATGGAGGCGTACAGGTTCAGGAGATATTTGTGTGTAGTTCTGCATTGGTACAGTCCAGTGAGTCAGGGAGGTTATGGAGGATACAGCATCAGGGCATATTTGTGTTGAGTTCTGCAGTGGTACGTTCCAGTGAGACAGGGAGGTAATGGATGGGTACAGGTTCAGGGCATATTTTTGTGGCGTTCTGCAGTGGTACGTTCCAGTGAGACAGGGAGGTTATGGACGGGTACAGTTTCAGGGCATATTTGTGTGGAGTTCTGCAATGGTACGTTCCAGTGAGACAGGGAGGTTTTTCAGGGTACAGGTTCAGGGCATATTTGAGTGGATTTCGGCATTGGTGCGTTCCAGTGAGACAGGGAGGTTATGGAGGGTACAGGTTCAGGGCATATTTTTGTGGAATTCTGCAGTGGGACGTTCCACTGAGACAGGGAGAATATGGACGGGTACATGTTCAGGGCATATTTGTGTGGAGTTCTGCATGGGTACTTTCCAGTGAGACAGGGTGGTTATGGAGGGGTACAGGTTCAGGAGATATTTGTGTGTAGTTCTGCATTGGTACAGTCCAGTGAGTCAGGGAGGTTATGGAGGATACAGCATCAGGGCATATTTGTGTTGAGTTCTGCAGTGGTACGTTCCAGTGAGACAGGGAGGTTATGGACGGGTACAGTTTCAGGGCATATTTGTGTGGAGTTCTGCAATGGTACGTTCCAGTGAGACAGGGAGGTTTTGCAGGGTACAGGTTCAGGGCATATTTGAGTGGAGTTCGGCATTGGTGCGTTCCAGTGAGACAGAGAGGTTATGGAGGGGTACAGGTTCAGGGCATATTTGTGTGGTGTTCTGCATTGGTACGTTCCAGTGAGACAGGGAGGTTATGCAGGGTACAGGTTCAGGGGATATTTGTGTGGAATTCTGCAGTGGTACGTTCCATTGAGATAGGGAGTTTATGGACGGGTACAGTTTCAGGGCATATTTGTGTGGAGATCGGCATTGGTGCGTTCCAGGGAGACAGGGAGGTGATGCAGGGTACAGGTTCAGGGCATATTTGTGTGGAATTCTGCAGTGGTACGTTCCATTGAGATAGGGAGTTTATGGACGTGTACAGGTTCAGGGCATATTTGAGTGGAGATCGGCATTGGTGCGTTCCAGGCAGACAGGGAGGTGATGCAGGGTACAGGTTCAGGGCACATTTGTGTGGAGTTCTGCAGTGGTACGTTCCAGTGAGGCAGGGTGGTTATGGAGGGGTACAGGTTCAGGGCATATTTGTGTGGTGTTCTGCAATGGTACGTTCCACTGAGACAGGGAGGTTATGCAGGGTACAGGTTCAGGCATATTTGAGTGGAGTTCGGCATTGGTGCGTTCCAGTGAGACAGGGAGGTTATGGACGGGTATAGTTTCTGGGCATATTTGTGTGGAGTTCTGCATTGGTACGTTCCAGTGAGACAGGGTGGTTATGGAGGGGTACAGTTTCAGGGCATATTTGTGTGTAGTTCCGCATTGGTACTTTCCCGTCAGACAGGGAGTTTATGGAGGGTACAGGTTTATGGCAAATTTGTGTGGAGTTCTGCAGTGGGACGTTCCAGTGAGACAGGGAGGTTATGGACGGGTACAGGTTCAGGGCATATTTGTGTGGAGTTCTGCATTGGTACGTTCCAGTAAGACAGGGAAGTTATGGAGGGGTACAGGTTCAGGGCATATTTGTGTGGAGTTCTGCATTGGTACATTCCAGGGAGACCGGGAGGTTATGGAGGGTACAGCATCAGGGCATATTTTTGTTGAGTTCTGCAGTGGTACGTTCCAGTGAGACAGGGAGGCAATGGACGGGTACAGGTTCAGGGCATATTTGTTTGGAGTTCTGCATTGGTACTTTCCAGTGAGACAGGGAGGTTATGGAGGGTACAGGTTCAATGCATATTTGTGTGGTGTTATGCAGTGGGACGTTCCACTGAGACTGGGAGAATATGGACGGGTACATGTTCAGGGCATATTTGTGTGGAGTTCTGCATTGGTACGTTCCAGTGAGATAGGGTGTTTATGGAGGTGTACAGGTTCAGGGCATATTTGTGTGGAGTTCTGTATTGGTACGCTCCAGTGAGACAGGGAGGTTATGGAGGGTACAGGTTCAGGGCATATTTTTGTGGAATTCTGCAGTGGGACGTTCCACTGAGACAGGGAGAATATGGAAGGGTACATGTTCAGGGCATATTTGTGTGGAGTTCTGCAGTGGTACGTTCCAGTGAGACAGGGAGAATATGGACGGGTACATGTTCAGGGCATATTAGTGTGGAGTTCTGCATTGGTACGTTCCAGTGAGACAGAGCGGTTATGTAGGGGTACAGTTTCAGGGCATATTTGTGTGGAGTTCTGCATTGGTACTTTCCAGTGAGACAGGGTGGTTATGGAGGCGTACAGGTTCAGGAGATATTTGTGTGTAGTTCTGCATTGGTACAGTCCAGTGAGTCAGGGAGGTTATGGAGGATACAGCATCAGGGCATATTTGTGTTGAGTTCTGCAGTGGTACGTTCCAGTGAGACAGGGAGGTAATGGATGGGTACAGGTTCAGGGCATATTTTTGTGGCGTTCTGCAGTGGTACGTTCCAGTGAGACAGGGAGGTTATGGACGGGTACAGTTTCAGGGCATATTTGTGTGGAGTTCTGCAATGGTACGTTCCAGTGAGACAGGGAGGATTTTCAGGGTACAGGTTCAGGGCATATTTGAGTGGAGTTCGGCATTGGTGCGTTCCAGTGAGACAGGGTGTTTATGGAGGTGTACAGGTTCAGGGCATATTTGTGTGGAGTTCTGTATTGGTACGCTCCAGTGAGACAGGGAGGTTATGGAGGGTACAGGTTCAGGGCATATTTTTGTGGAATTCTGCAGTGGGACGTTCCACTGAGACAGGGAGAATATGGACGGGTACATGTTCAGGGCATATTTGTGTGGAGTTCTGCAGTGGTACGTTCCAGTGAGACAGGGAGAATATGGACGGGTACATGTTCAGGGCATATTGGTGTGGAGTTCTGCATTGGTACGTTCCAGTGAGACAGAGCGGTTATGCAGGGTACAGGTTCAGGGCATATTTGTGTGGCGTTCTGCAGTGGTACGTTCCATTGAGACAGGGAGTTAATGGACGGGTACAGTTTCAGGGCATATTTGTGTGGAGATCTGCATTGGTACTTTCCAGTGAGACAGGGTGGTTATGGAGGGGTACAGGTTCAGGAGATATTTGTGTGTAGTTCTGCATTGGTACAGTCCAGTGAGTCAGGGAGGTTATGGAGGATACAGCATCAGGGCATATTTGTGTTGAGTTCTGCAGTGGTACGTTCCAGTGAGACAGGGAGGTTATGGACGGGTACAGTTTCAGGGCATATTTGTGTGGAGTTCTGCAATGGTACGTTCCAGTGAGACAGGGAGGTTTTGCAGGGTACAGGTTCAGGGCATATTTGAGTGGAGTTCGGCATTGGTGCGTTCCAGTGAGACAGAGAGGTTATGGACGGGTACAGTTTCAGGGCATATTTGTGTGGAGTTCTGCATTGGTACGTTCCAGTGAGACAAGGTGATTATGGAGGGGTACAGGTTCAGGGCATATTTGTGTGATGTTCTGCAATGGTACGTACCAGTGAGACAGGGAGTTTATGCAGGTTTCAGGTTCAATGCATATTTGTGTGGAGTTCTGCATTGGTACGTTCCAGTGAGACAGGGTGGTTATGGAGGGGTACAGGTTCAGGGCATATTTGTGTGGTGTTCTGCAATGGTACGTTCCACTGAGACAGGGAGGTTATGCAGGGTACAGGTTCAGGCATATTTGAGTGGAGTTCGGCATTGGTGCGTTCCAGTGAGACAGGGAGGTTATGGACGGGTATAGTTTCTGGGCATATTTGTGTGGAGTTCTGCATTGGTACGTTCCAGTGAGACAGGGAGGTTATGCAGGGTACAGGTTCAGGGGATATTTGTGTGGAATTCTGCAGTGGTACGTTCCATTGAGATAGGGAGTTTATGGACGGGTACAGTTTCAGGGCATATTTGTGTGGAGATCGGCATTGGTGCGTTCCAGGGAGACAGGGAGGTGTTGCAGGGTACAGGTTCAGGGCATATTTGTGTGGAATTCTGCAGTGGTACGTTCCATTGAGATAGGGAGTTTATGGACGGGTACAGGTTCAGGGCATATTTGAGTGGAGATCGGCATTGGTGCGTTCCAGGCAGACAGGGAGGTGATGCAGGGTACAGGTTCAGGGCACATTTGTGTGGAGTTCTGCAGTGGTACGTTTCAGTGAGGCAGGGTGGTTATGGAGGGGTACAGGTTCAGGGCATATTTGTGTGGTGTTCTGCAATGGTACGTTCCACTGAGACAGGGAGGTTATGCAGGGTACAGGTTCAGGCATATTTGAGTGGAGTTCGGCATTGGTGCGTTCCAGTGAGACAGGGAGGTTATGGACGGGTATAGTTTCTGGGCATATTTGTGTGGAGTTCTGCATTGGTACGTTCCAGTGAGACAGGGAGGTTATGCAGGGTACAGGTTCAGGGGATATTTGTGTGGAATTCTGCAGTGGTACGTTCCATTGAGATAGGGAGTTTATGGACGGGTACAGTTTCAGGGCATATTTGTGTGGAGATCGGCATTGGTGCGTTCCAGGGAGACAGGGAGGTGATGCAGGGTACAGGTTCAGGGCATATTTGTGTGGAATTCTGCAGTGGTACGTTCCATTGAGATAGGGAGTTTATGGACGGGTACAGGTTCAGGGCATATTTGAGTGGAGATCGGCATTGGTGCGTTCCAGGGAGACCGGGTGGTTATGGATGGGTACAGTTTCAGGGCATATTTGTGTGTAGTTCCGCATTGGCACTTTCCAGTCAGACAGGGAGTTTATGGAGGGTACAGGTTTATGGCAAATTTGTGTGGAATTCTGCAGTGGGACGTTCCAGTGAGACAGGGAGGTTATGGACGGGTACAGGTTCAGGGCATATTTGTGTGGAGTTCTGCATTGGTACGTTCCAGTGAGACAGGGAAGTTATGGAGGGGTACAGGTTCAGGGCATATTTGTGTGGAGTTCTGCATTGGTACATTCCAGTGAGACCGGGAGGTTATGGAGGGTACAGCATCAGGGCATATTTTTGTTGAGTTCTGCAGTGGTACGTTCCAGTGAGACAGGGAGGCAATGGACGGGTACAGGTTCAGGGCATATTTGTTTGGAGTTCTGCATTGGTACTTTCCAGTGAGACAGGGAGGTTATGGAGGGTACAGGTTCAATGCATATTTGTGTGGTGTTCTGCAGTGGGACGTTCCACTGAGACTGGGAGAATATGGACGGGTACATGTTCAGGGCATATTTGTGTGGAGTTCTGCATTGGTACGTTCCAGTGAGACAGGGTGTTTATGGAGGTGTACAGGTTCAGGGCATATTTGTGTGGAGTTCTGTATTGGTATGCTCCAGTGAGACAGTGAGGTTATGGAGGGTACAGTTTCAGGGCATATTTTTGTGGAATTCTGCAGTGGGACGTTCCACTGAGACAGGGAGAATATGGACGGGTACATGTTCAGGGCATATTTGTGTGGAGTTCTGCAGTGGTACGTTCCAGTGAGACAGGGAGAATATGGACGGGTACATGTTCAGGGCATATTAGTGTGGAGTTCTGCATTGGTACGTTCCAGTGAGACAGAGCGGTTATGGAGGGGTACAGGTTCAGGGCATATTTGTGTGGTGTTCTGCAGTGGTACGTTCGAGTGAGACAAGGAGGTTATGCAGGGTACAGGTTCAGGGCATATTTGTGTGGAGTTCTGCAGTGGTACGTTCCAGTGAGACAGGGAAGTTATGGACGGGTACAGTTTCAGGGCATATTTGTGTGGAGTTCTGCAATGGTACGTTCCAGTGAGACAGGGAGGTTATGCAGGGTACAGGTTCAGGGCATATTTGAGTGGAGTTCGGCATTGGTGCGTTCCAGTGAGACAGAGATGTTATGGACGGGTACAGTTTCAGGGCATATTTGTGGGGAGTTCTGCATTGGTACGTTCCAGTGAGACAAGGTGGTTATGGAGGGGTACAGGTTCAGGGCATATTTGTGTGGAGTTCTGCATTGGTATTTTCCAGTCAGACAGGGAAGCTATGGAGGGGTACAGGTTCAGGACATATTTGTGTGGAGTTCTGCATTGGTACGTTCCACTGAGACAGGAAGGTTATGGAGGGGTACAGGTTCAGGGCATATTTGTGTGGATTTCTGCATTGGTACGTACCAGTGAGACAAGGAGGTTATGGAGGGGTACAGGTTCAGGGCATATTTGTGTGTAGTTCTGCATTGGTACATTCCAGTGAGTCAGGGAGGTTATGGAGGATACAGCATCTGGGCATATTTGTGTTGAGTTCTGCAGTGGTACGCTCCAGTGAGACAGGGAGGTTATGGAGGGTACAGGTTCAGGGCATATTTTTGTGGAATTCTGCAGTGGGACGTTCCACTGAGACAGGGAGAATATGGACGGGTACATGTACAGGGCATATTTGTGTGGAGTTCTGCAGTGGTACGTTCCAGTGAGACAGGGAGAATATGGACGGGTACATGTTCAGGGCATATTAGTGTGGAGTTCTGCATTGGTACGTTCCAGTGAGACAGAGCGGTTATGCAGGGTACAGGTTCAGGGCATATTTGTGTGGCGTTCTGCAGTGGTACGTTCCATTGAGACAGGGAGTTAATGGACGGGTACAGTTTCAGGACATATTTGTGTGGAGATCTGCATTGGTACTTTCCAGTGAGACAGGGTGGTTATGGAGGGGTACAGGTTCAGGAGATATTTGTGTGTAGTTCTGCATTGGTACAGTCCAGTGAGTCAGGGAGGTTATGGAGGATACAGCATCAGGGCATATTTGTGTTGAGTTCTGCAGTGGTACGTTCCAGTGAGACAGGGAGGTAATGGATGGGTACAGGTTCAGGGCATATTTTTGTGGAGTTCTGCAATGGTACGTTCCAGTGAGACAGGGAGGTTTTGCAGGGTACAGGTTCAGGGCATATTTGAGTGGAGTTCGGCATTGGTGCGTTCCAGTGAGACAGAGAGGTTATGGACGGGTACAGTTTCAGGGCATATTTGTGTGGAGTTCTGCATTGGTACGTTCCAGTGAGACAAGGTGATTATGGAGGGGTACAGGTTCAGGGCATATTTGTGTGATGTTCTGCAATGGTACGTACCAGTGAGACAGGGAGTTTATGCAGGTTTCAGGTTCAATGCATATTTGTGTGGAGTTCTGCATTGGTACGTTCCAGTGAGACAGGGTGGTTATGGAGGGGTACAGGTTCAGGGCATATTTGTGTGGTGTTCTGCAATGGTACGTTCCACTGAGACAGGGAGGTTATGCAGGGTACAGGTTCAGGCATATTTGAGTGGAGTTCGGCATTGGTGCGTTCCAGTGAGACAGGGAGGTTATGGACGGGTATAGTTTCTGGGCATATTTGTGTGGAGTTCTGCATTGGTGCGTTCCAGGGAGACAGGGAGGTGATGCAGGGTACAGGTTCAGGGCATATTTGTGTGGAATTCTGCAGTGGTACGTTCCATTGAGATAGGGAGTTTATGGACGGGTACAGGTTCAGGGCATATTTGAGTGGAGATCGGCATTGGTGCGTTCCAGGCAGACAGGGAGGTGATGCAGGGTACAGGTTCAGGGCATATTTGTGTGGAGTTCTGCAGTGGTACGTTCCAGTGAGGCAGGGTGGTTATGGAGGGGTACAGGTTCAGGGCATATTTGTGTGGTGTTCTGCAATGGTACGTTCCACTGAGACAGGGAAGTTATGGAGGGGTACAGGTTCAGGGCATATTTGTGTGGAGTTCTGCATTGGTACATTCCAGTGAGACCGGGAGGTTATGGAGGGTACAGCATCAGGGCATATTTTTGTTGAGTTCTGCAGTGGTACGTTCCAGTGAGACAGGGAGGCAATGGACGGGTACAGGTTCAGGGCATATTTGTTTGGAGTTCTGCATTGGTACTTTCCAGTGAGACAGGGAGGTTATGGAGGGTACAGGTTCAATGCATATTTGTGTGGTGTTCTGCAGTGGGACGTTCCACTGAGACTGGGAGAATATGGACGGGTACATGTTCAGGGCATATTTGTGTGGAGTTCTGCATTGGTACGTTCCAGTGAGACAGGGTGTTTATGGAGGTGTACAGGTTCAGGGCATATTTGTGTGGAGTTCTGTATTGGTATGCTCCAGTGAGACAGTGAGGTTATGGAGGGTACAGTTTCGGGGCATATTTTTGTGGAATTCTGCAGTGGGACGTTCCACTGAGACAGGGAGAATATGGACGGGTACATGTTCAGGGCATATTTGTGTGGAGTTCTGCAGTGGTACGTTCCAGTGAGACAGGGAGAATATGGACGGGTACATGTTCAGGGCATATTAGTGTGGAGTTCTGCATTGGTACGTTCCAGTGAGACAGAGCGGTTATGGAGGGGTACAGGTTCAGGGCATATTTGTGTGGTGTTCTGCAGTGGTACGTTCGAGTGAGACAAGGAGGTTATGCAGGGTACAGGTTCAGGGCATATTTGTGTGGAGTTCTGCAGTGGTACGTTCCAGTGAGACAGGGAAGTTATGGACGGGTACAGTTTCAGGGCATATTTGTGTGGAGTTCTGCAATGGTACGT
This sequence comes from Hemitrygon akajei, assembly GCF_048418815.1. Classification (NCBI taxonomy): domain Eukaryota; kingdom Metazoa; phylum Chordata; class Chondrichthyes; order Myliobatiformes; family Dasyatidae; genus Hemitrygon; species Hemitrygon akajei. The sequence goes on along the minus strand of NW_027332021.1, from coordinate 748,262 downwards.
TCCAGTGAGACAGGGAGGTTATGCAGGGTACAGGTTCAGGGCATATTTGAGTGGAGTTCGGCATTGGTGCGTTCCAGTGAGACAGAGATGTTATGGACGGGTACAGTTTCAGGGCATATTTGTGGGGAGTTCTGCATTGGTACGTTCCAGTGAGACAAGGTGGTTATGGAGGGGTACAGGTTCAGGGCATATTTGTGTGGAGTTCTGCATTGGTATTTTCCAGTCAGACAGGGAAGCTATGGAGGGGTACAGGTTCAGGACATATTTGTGTGGAGTTCTGCATTGGTACGTTCCACTGAGACAGGGAGGTTATGGAGGGGTACAGGTTCAGGGCATATTTGTGTGGATTTCTGCATTGGTACGTACCAGTGAGACAAGGAGGTTATGGAGGGGTACAGGTTCAGGGCATATTTGTGTGTAGTTCTGCATTGGTACATTCCAGTGAGTCAGGGAGGTTATGGAGGATACAGCATCTGGGCATATTTGTGTTGAGTTCTGCAGTGGTACGCTCCAGTGAGACAGGGAGGTTATGGAGGGTACAGGTTCAGGGCATATTTTTGTGGAATTCTGCAGTGGGACGTTCCACTGAGACAGGGAGAATATGGACGGGTACATGTACAGGGCATATTTGTGTGGAGTTCTGCAGTGGTACGTTCCAGTGAGACAGGGAGAATATGGACGGGTACATGTTCAGGGCATATTAGTGTGGAGTTCTGCATTGGTACGTTCCAGTGAGACAGAGCGGTTATGCAGGGTACAGGTTCAGGGCATATTTGTGTGGCGTTCTGCAGTGGTACGTTCCATTGAGACAGGGAGTTAATGGACGGGTACAGTTTCAGGACATATTTGTGTGGAGATCTGCATTGGTACTTTCCAGTGAGACAGGGTGTTTATGGAGGTGTACAGGTTCAGGGCATATTTGTGTGGAGTTCTGTATTGGTATGCTCCAGTGAGACAGTGAGGTTATGGAGGGTACAGTTTCGGGGCATATTTTTGTGGAATTCTGCAGTGGGACGTTCCACTGAGACAGGGAGAATATGGACGGGTACATGTTCAGGGCATATTTGTGTGGAGTTCTGCAGTGGTACGTTCCAGTGAGACAGGGAGAATATGGACGGGTACATGTTCAGGGCATATTAGTGTGGAGTTCTGCATTGGTACGTTCCAGTGAGACAGAGCGGTTATGGAGGGGTACAGGTTCAGGGCATATTTGTGTGGTGTTCTGCAGTGGTACGTTCGAGTGAGACAAGGAGGTTATGCAGGGTACAGGTTCAGGGCATATTTGTGTGGAGTTCTGCAGTGGTACGTTCCAGTGAGACAGGGAAGTTATGGACGGGTACAGTTTCAGGGCATATTTGTGTGGAGTTCTGCAATGGTACGTTCCAGTGAGACAGGGAGGTTATGCAGGGTACAGGTTCAGGGCATATTTGAGTGGAGTTCGGCATTGGTGCGTTCCAGTGAGACAGAGATGTTATGGACGGGTACAGTTTCAGGGCATATTTGTGGGGAGTTCTGCATTGGTACGTTCCAGTGAGACAAGGTGGTTATGGAGGGGTACAGGTTCAGGGCATATTTGTGTGGAGTTCTGCATTGGTATTTTCCAGTCAGACAGGGAAGCTATGGAGGGGTACAGGTTCAGGACATATTTGTGTGGAGTTCTGCATTGGTACGTTCCACTGAGACAGGGAGGTTATGGAGGGGTACAGGTTCAGGGCATATTTGTGTGGATTTCTGCATTGGTACGTACCAGTGAGACAAGGAGGTTATGGAGGGGTACAGGTTCAGGGCATATTTGTGTGTAGTTCTGCATTGGTACATTCCAGTGAGTCAGGGAGGTTATGGAGGATACAGCATCTGGGCATATTTGTGTTGAGTTCTGCAGTGGTACGCTCCAGTGAGACAGGGAGGTTATGGAGGGTACAGGTTCAGGGCATATTTTTGTGGAATTCTGCAGTGGGACGTTCCACTGAGACAGGGAGAATATGGACGGGTACATGTACAGGGCATATTTGTGTGGAGTTCTGCAGTGGTACGTTCCAGTGAGACAGGGAGAATATGGACGGGTACATGTTCAGGGCATATTAGTGTGGAGTTCTGCATTGGTACGTTCCAGTGAGACAGAGCGGTTATGCAGGGTACAGGTTCAGGGCATATTTGTGTGGCGTTCTGCAGTGGTACGTTCCATTGAGACAGGGAGTTAATGGACGGGTACAGTTTCAGGACATATTTGTGTGGAGATCTGCATTGGTACTTTCCAGTGAGACAGGGTGGTTATGGAGGGGTACAGGTTCAGGAGATATTTGTGTGTAGTTCTGCATTGGTACAGTCCAGTGAGTCAGGGAGGTTATGGAGGATACAGCATCAGGGCATATTTGTGTTGAGTTCTGCAGTGGTACGTTCCAGTGAGACAGGGAGGTAATGGATGGGTACAGGTTCAGGGCATATTTTTGTGGAGTTCTGCAATGGTACGTTCCAGTGAGACAGGGAGGTTTTGCAGGGTACAGGTTCAGGGCATATTTGAGTGGAGTTCGGCATTGGTGCGTTCCAGTGAGACAGAGAGGTTATGGACGGGTACAGTTTCAGGGCATATTTGTGTGGAGTTCTGCATTGGTACGTTCCAGTGAGACAAGGTGATTATGGAGGGGTACAGGTTCAGGGCATATTTGTGTGATGTTCTGCAATGGTACGTACCAGTGAGACAGGGAGTTTATGCAGGTTTCAGGTTCAATGCATATTTGTGTGGAGTTCTGCATTGGTACGTTCCAGTGAGACAGGGTGGTTATGGAGGGGTACAGGTTCAGGGCATATTTGTGTGGTGTTCTGCAATGGTACGTTCCACTGAGACAGGGAGGTTATGCAGGGTACAGGTTCAGGCATATTTGAGTGGAGTTCGGCATTGGTGCGTTCCAGTGAGACAGGGAGGTTATGGACGGGTATAGTTTCTGGGCATATTTGTGTGGAGTTCTGCATTGGTACGTTCCAGTGAGACAGGGAGGTTATGCAGGGTACAGGTTCAGGGGATATTTGTGTGGAATTCTGCAGTGGTACGTTCCATTGAGATAGGGAGTTTATGGACGGGTACAGTTTCAGGGCATATTTGTGTGGAGATCGGCATTGGTGCGTTCCAGGGAGACAGGGAGGTGATGCAGGGTACAGGTTCAGGGCATATTTGTGTGGAATTCTGCAGTGGTACGTTCCATTGAGATAGGGAGTTTATGGACGGGTACAGGTTCAGGGCATATTTGAGTGGAGATCGGCATTGGTGCGTTCCAGGCAGACAGGGAGGTGATGCAGGGTACAGGTTCAGGGCATATTTGTGTGGAGTTCTGCAGTGGTACGTTCCAGTGAGGCAGGGTGGTTATGGAGGGGTACAGGTTCAGGGCATATTTGTGTGGTGTTCTGCAATGGTACGTTCCACTGAGACAGGGAAGTTATGGAGGGGTACAGGTTCAGGGCATATTTGTGTGGAGTTCTGCATTGGTACATTCCAGTGAGACCGGGAGGTTATGGAGGGTACAGCATCAGGGCATATTTTTGTTGAGTTCTGCAGTGGTACGTTCCAGTGAGACAGGGAGGCAATGGACGGGTACAGGTTCAGGGCATATTTGTTTGGAGTTCTGCATTGGTACTTTCCAGTGAGACAGGGAGGTTATGAAGGGTACAGGTTCAATGCATATTTGTGTGGTGTTCTGCAGTGGGACGTTCCACTGAGACTGGGAGAATATGGACGGGTACATGTTCAGGGCATATTTGTGTGGAGTTCTGCATTGGTACGTTCCAGTGAGACAGGGTGTTTATGGAGGTGTACAGGTTCAGGGCATATTTGTGTGGAGTTCTGTATTGGTATGCTCCAGTGAGACAGTGAGGTTATGGAGGGTACAGTTTCAGGGCATATTTTTGTGGAATTCTGCAGTGGGACGTTCCACTGAGACAGGGAGAATATGGACGGGTACATGTTCAGGGCATATTTGTGTGGAGTTCTGCAGTGGTACGTTCCAGTGAGACAGGGAGAATATGGACGGGTACATGTTCAGGGCATATTAGTGTGGAGTTCTGCATTGGTACGTTCCAGTGAGACAGAGCGGTTATGGAGGGGTACAGGTTCAGGGCATATTTGTGTGGTGTTCTGCAGTGGTACGTTCGAGTGAGACAAGGAGGTTATGCAGGGTACAGGTTCAGGGCATATTTGTGTGGAGTTCTGCAGTGGTACGTTCCAGTGAGACAGGGAAGTTATGGACGGGTACAGTTTCAGGGCATATTTGTGTGGAGTTCTGCAATGGTACGTTCCAGTGAGACAGGGAGGTTATGCAGGGTACAGGTTCAGGGCATATTTGAGTGGAGTTCGGCATTGGTGCGTTCCAGTGAGACAGAGATGTTATGGACGGGTACAGTTTCAGGGCATATTTGTGGGGAGTTCTGCATTGGTACGTTCCAGTGAGACAAGGTGGTTATGGAGGGGTACAGGTTCAGGGCATATTTGTGTGGAGTTCTGCATTGGTATTTTCCAGTCAGACAGGGCAGCTATGGAGGGGTACAGGTTCAGGACATATTTGTGTGGAGTTCTGCATTGGTACGTTCCACTGAGACAGGGAGGTTATGGAGGGGTACAGGTTCAGGGCATATTTGTGTGGATTTCTGCATTGGTACGTACCAGTGAGACAAGGAGGTTATGGAGGGGTACAGGTTCAGGGCATATTTGTGTGTAGTTCTGCATTGGTACATTCCAGTGAGTCAGGGAGGTTATGGAGGATACAGCATCTGGGCATATTTGTGTTGAGTTCTGCAGTGGTACGCTCCAGTGAGACAGGGAGGTTATGGAGGGTACAGGTTCAGGGCATATTTTTGTGGAATTCTGCAGTGGGACGTTCCACTGAGACAGGGAGAATATGGACGGGTACATGTACAGGGCATATTTGTGTGGAGTTCTGCAGTGGTACGTTCCAGTGAGACAGGGAGAATATGGACGGGTACATGTTCAGGGCATATTAGTGTGGAGTTCTGCATTGGTACGTTCCAGTGAGACAGAGCGGTTATGCAGGGTACAGGTTCAGGGCATATTTGTGTGGCGTTCTGCAGTGGTACGTTCCATTGAGACAGGGAGTTAATGGACGGGTACAGTTTCAGGACATATTTGTGTGGAGATCTGCATTGGTACTTTCCAGTGAGACAGGGTGGTTATGGAGGGGTACAGGTTCAGGAGATATTTGTGTGTAGTTCTGCATTGGTACAGTCCAGTGAGTCAGGGAGGTTATGGAGGATACAGCATCAGGGCATATTTGTGTTGAGTTCTGCAGTGGTACGTTCCAGTGAGACAGGGAGGTAATGGATGGGTACAGGTTCAGGGCATATTTTTGTGGAGTTCTGCAATGGTACGTTCCAGTGAGACAGGGAGGTTTTGCAGGGTACAGGTTCAGGGCATATTTGAGTGGAGTTCGGCATTGGTGCGTTCCAGTGAGACAGAGAGGTTATGGACGGGTACAGTTTCAGGGCATATTTGTGTGGAGTTCTGCATTGGTACGTTCCAGTGAGACAAGGTGATTATGGAGGGGTACAGGTTCAGGGCATATTTGTGTGATGTTCTGCAATGGTACGTACCAGTGAGACAGGGAGTTTATGCAGGTTTCAGGTTCAATGCATATTTGTGTGGAGTTCTGCATTGGTACGTTCCAGTGAGACAGGGTGGTTATGGAGGGGTACAGGTTCAGGGCATATTTGTGTGGTGTTCTGCAATGGTACGTTCCACTGAGACAGGGAGGTTATGCAGGGTACAGGTTCAGGCATATTTGAGTGGAGTTCGGCATTGGTGCGTTCCAGTGAGACAGGGAGGTTATGGACGGGTATAGTTTCTGGGCATATTTGTGTGGAGTTCTGCATTGGTACCTTCCAGTGAGACAGGGAGGTTATGCAGGGTACAGGTTCAGGGGATATTTGTGTGGAATTCTGCAGTGGTACGTTCCATTGAGATAGGGAGTTTATGGACGGGTACAGTTTCAGGGCATATTTGTGTGGAGATCGGCATTGGTGCGTTCCAGGGAGACAGGGAGGTGATGCAGGGTACAGGTTCAGGGCATATTTGTGTGGAATTCTGCAGTGGTACGTTCCATTGAGATAGGGAGTTTATGGACGGGTACAGGTTCAGGGCATATTTGAGTGGAGATCGGCATTGGTGCGTTCCAGGGAGACAGGGAGGTGATGCAGGGTACAGGTTCAGGGCATATTTGTGTGGAGTTCTGCAGTGGTACTTTCCAGTGAGACCGGGTGGCTATGGATGGGTACAGTTTCAGGGCATATTTGTGTGTAGGTCCGCATTGGTACTTTCCCGTCAGACAGGGAGTTTATGGAGGGTACAGGTTTATGGCAAATTTGTGTGGAGTTCTGCAGTGGGACGTTCCAGTGAGACAGGGAGGTTATGGACGGGTACAGGTTCAGGGCATATTTTTGTGGAATTCTGCAGTGGGACGTTCCACTGAGACAGGGAGAATATGGACGGGTACATGTTCAGGGCATATTTGTGTGGAGTTCTGCAGTGGTACGTTCCAGTGAGACAGGGAGAATATGGACGGGTACATGTTCAGGGCATATTAGTGTGGAGTTCTGCATTGGTACGTTCCAGTGAGACAGAGCGGTTATGCAGGGTACAGGTTCAGGGCATATTTGTGTGGCGTTCTGCAGTGGTACGTTCCATTGAGACAGGGAGGTTATGCAGGGTACAGTTTCAGGCATATTTGAGTGGAGTTCGGCATTGGTGCGTTCCAGTGAGACAGGGAGGTTATGGACGGGTATAGTTTCTGGGCATATTTGTGTGGAGTTCTGCATTGGTACGTTCCAGTGAGACAGGGAGGTTATGCAGGGTACAGGTTCAGGGGATATTTGTGTGGAATTCTGCAGTGGTACGTTCCATTGAGATAGGGAGTTTATGGACGGGTACAGTTTCAGGGCATATTTGTGTGGAGATCGGCATTGGTGCGTTCCAGGGAGACAGGGAGGTGATGCAGGGTACAGGTTCAGGGCATATTTGTGTGGAATTCTGCAGTGGTACGTTCCATTGAGATAGGGAGTTTATGGACGGGTACAGGTTCAGGGCATATTTGAGTGGAGATCGGCATTGGTGCGTTCCAGGGAGACAGGGAGGTGATGCAGGGTACAGGTTCAGGGCATATTTGTGTGGAGTTCTGCAGTGGTACGTTCCAGTGAGACCGGGTGGTTATGGATGGGTACAGTTTCAGGGCATATTTGTGTGTAGGTCCGCATTGGTACTTTCCCGTCAGACAGGGAGTTTATGGAGGGTACAGGTTTATGGCAAATTTGTGTGGAGTTCTGCAGTGGGACGTTCCAGTGAGATAGGGAGGTTATGGACGGGTACAGGTTCAGGGCATATTTGTGTGGAGTTCTGCATTGGTACGTTCCAGTGAGACAGGGAAGTTATGGAGGGGTACAGGTTCAGGGCATAATTGTGTGGAGTTCTGCATTGGTACATTCCAGTGAGACCGGGAGGTTATGGAGGGTACAGCATCAGGGCATATTTTTGTTGAGTTCTGCAGTGGTACGTTCCAGTGAGACAGGGAGGCAATGGACGGGTACAGGTTCAGGGCATATTTGTTTGGAGTTCTGCATTGGTACTTTCCAGTGAGACAGGGAGGTTATGGAGGGTACAGGTTCAATGCATATTTGTGTGGTGTTCTGCAGTGGGACGTTCCACTGAGACTGGGAGAATATGGACGGGTACATGTTCAGGGCATATTTGTGTGGAGTTCTGCATTGGTACGTTCCAGTGAGATAGGGTGTTTATGGAGGTGTACAGGTTCAGGGCATATTTGTGTGGAGTTCTGTATTGGTACGCTCCAGTGAGACAGGGAGGTTATGGAGGGTACAGGTTCAGGGCATATTTTTGTGGAATTCTGCAGTGGGACGTTCCACTGAGACAGGGAGAATATGGAAGGGTACATGTTCAGGGCATATTTGTGTGGAGTTCTGCAGTGGTACGTTCTAGTGAGACAGGGAGAATATGGACGGGTACATGTTCAGGGCATATTAGTGTGGAGTTCTGCATTGGTACGTTCCAGTGAGACAGAGCGGTTATGGAGGGGTACAGTTTCAGGGCATATTTGTGTGGAGTTCTGCATTGGTACTTTCCAGTGAGACAGGGTGGTTATGGAGGGGTACAGGTTCAGGAGATATTTGTGTGTAGTTCTGCATTGGTACAGTCCAGTGAGTCAGGGAGGTTATGGAGGATACAGCATCAGGGCATATTTGTGTTGAGTTCTGCAGTGGTACGTTCCAGTGAGACAGGGAGGTAATGGATGGGTACAGGTTCAGGGCATATTTTTGTGGCGTTCTGCAGTGGTACGTTCCAGTGAGACAGGGAGGTTATGGACGGGTACAGTTTCAGGGCATATTTGTGTGGAGTTCTGCAATGGTACGTTCCAGTGAGACAGGGAGGTTTTTCAGGGTACAGGTTCAGGGCATATTTGAGTGGAGTTCGGCATTGGTGCGTTCCAGTGAGACAGGGTGTTTATGGAGGTGTACTGGTTCAGGGCATATTTGTGTGGAGTTCTGTATTGGTACGCTCCAGTGAGACAGGGAGGTTATGGAGGGTACAGGTTCAGGGCATATTTTTGTGGAATTCTGCAGTGGGACGTTCCACTGAGACAGGGAGAATATGGACGGGTACATGTTCAGGGCATATTTGTGTGGAGTTCTGCAGTGGTACGATCCAGTGAGACAGGGAGAATATGGACGGGTACATGTTCAGGGCATATTAGTGTGGAGTTCTGCATTGGTACGTTCAGTGAGACAGAGCGGTTATGCAGGGTACAGGTTCAGGGCATATTTGTGTGGCGTTCTGCAGTGGTACGTTCCATTGAGACAGGGAGTTAATGGACGGGTACAGTTTCAGGGCATATTTGTGTGGAGATCTGCATTGGTACTTTCCAGTGAGACAGGGTGGTTATGGAGGGGTACAGGTTCAGGAGATATTTGTGTGTAGTTCTGCATTGGTACAGTCCAGTGAGTCAGGGAGGTTATGGAGGATACAGCATCAGGGCATATTTGTGTTGAGTTCTGCAGTGGTACGTTCCAGTGAGACAGGGAGGTAATGGATGGGTACAGGTTCAGGGCATATTTTTGTGGCGTTCTGCAGTGGTACGTTCCAGTGAGACAGGGAGGTTATGGACGGGTACAGTTTCAGGGCATATTTGTGTGGAGTTCTGCAATGGTACGTTCCAGTGAGACAGGGAGGTTTTGCAGGGTACAGGTTCAGGGCATATTTGAGTGGAGTTCGGCATTGGTGCGTTCCAGTGAGACAGAGAGGTTATGGACGGGTACAGTTTCAGGGCATATTTGTGTGGAGTTCTGCATTGGTACGTTCCAGTGAGACAAGGTGATTATGGAGGGGTACAGGTTCAGGGCATATTTGTGTGATGTTCTGCAATGGTACGTACCAGTGAGACAGGGAGTTTATGCAGGTTTCAGGTTCAATGCATATTTGTGTGGAGTTCTGCATTGGTACGTTCCAGTGAGACAGGGTGGTTATGGAGGGGTACAGGTTCAGGGCATATTTGTGTGGTGTTCTGCCATGGTACGATCCACTGAGACAGGGAGGTTATGCAGGGTACAGGTTCAGGCATATGTGAGTGGAGTTCGGCATTGGTGCGTTCCAGTGAGACAGGGAGGTTATGGACGGGTATAGTTTCTGGGCATATTTGTGTGGAGTTCTGCATTGGTACGTTCCAGTGAGACAGGGAGGTTATGCAGGGTACAGGTTCAGGGGATATTTGTGTGGAATTCTGCAGTGGTACGTTCCATTGAGATAGGGAGTTTATGGACGGGTACAGTTTCAGGGCATATTTGTGTGGAGATCGGCATTGGTGCGTTCCAGGGAGACAGGGAGGTGATGCAGGGTACAGGTTCAGGGCATATTTGTGTGGAATTCTGCAGTGGTACGTTCCATTGAGATAGGGAGTTTATGGACGGGTACAGGTTCAGGGCATATTTGTGTGTAGTTCTGCATTGGTACAGTCCAGTGAGTCAGGGAGGTTATGGAGGATACAGCATCAGGGCATATTTGTGTTGATTTCTGCAGTGGTACGTTCCAGTGAGACAGGGAGGTAATGGATGGGTACAGGTTCAGGGCATATTTTTGTGGCGTTCTGCAGTGGTACGTTCCAGTGAGACAGGGAGGTTATGGACGGGTACAGTTTCAGGGCATATTTGTGTGGAGTTCTGCAATGGTACGTTCCAGTGAGACAGGGAGGTTTTGCAGGGTACAGGTTCAGGGCATATTTGAGTGGAGTTCGGCATTGGTGCGTTCCAGTGAGACAGAGAGGTTATGGACGGGTACAGTTTCAGGGCATATTTGTGTGGAGTTCTGCATTGGTACGTTCCAGTGAGACAGGGAGGTAATGGATGGGTACAGGTTCAGGGCATATTTTTGTGGCGTTCTGCAGTGGTACGTTCCAGTGAGACAGGGAGGTTATGGACGGGTACAGTTTCAGGGCATATTTGTGTGGAGTTCTGCAATGGTACGTTCCAGTGAGACAGGGAGGTTTTGCAGGGTACAGGTTCAGGGCATATTTGAGTGGAGTTCGGCATTGGTGCGTTCCAGTGAGACAGAGAGGTTATGGACGGGTACAGTTTCAGGGCATATTTGTGTGGAGTTCTGCATTGGTACGTTCCAGTGAGACAGAGGGGTAATGGATGGGTACAGGTTCAGGGCATATTTTTGTGGCGTTCTGCAGTGGTACGTTCCAGTGAGACAGGGAGGTTATGGACGGGTACAGTTTCAGGGCATATTTGTGTGGAGTTCTGCAATGGTACGTTCCAGTGAGACAGGGAGGTTTTGCAGGGTACAGGTTTAGGGCATATTTGATTGGAGTTCGGCATTGGTGCGTTCCAGTGAGACAGAGAGGTTATGGACGGGTACAGTTTCAGGGCATATTTGTGTGGAGTTCTGCATTGGTACGTTCCAGTGAGACAAGGTGATTATGGAGGGGTACAGGTTCAGGGCATATTTGTGTGATGTTCTGCAATGGTACGTACCAGTGAGACAGGGAGTTTATGCAGGTTTCAGGTTCAATGCATATTTGTGTGGAGTTCTGCATTGGTACGTTCCAGTGAGACAGGGTGGTTATGGAGGGGTACAGGTTCAGGGCATATTTGTGTGGTGTTCTGCAATGGTACGATCCACTGAGACAGGGAGGTTATGCAGGGTACAGGTTCAGGCATATTTGAGTGGAGTTCGGCATTGGTGCGTTCCAGTGAGACAGGGAGGTTATGGACGGGTATAGTTTCTGGGCATATTTGTGTGGAGTTCTGCATTGGTACGTTCCAGTGAGACAGGGAGGTTATACAGGGTACAGGTTCAGGGGATATTTGTGTGGAATTCTGCAGTGGTACGTTCCATTGAGATAGGGAGTTTATGGACGGGTACAGTTTCAGGGCATATTTGTGTGGAGATCGGCATTGGTGCGTTCCAGGGAGACAGGGAGGTGATGCAGGGTACAGGTTCAGGGCATATCTGTGTGGAATTCTGCAGTGGTACGTTCCATTGAGATAGGGAGTTTATGGACGGGTACAGGTTCAGGGCATATTTGTGTGTAGTTCTGCATTGGTACAGTCCAGTGAGTCAGGGAGGTTATGGAGGATACAGCATCAGGGCATATTTGTGTTGAGTTCTGCAGTGGTACGTTCCAGTGAGACAGGGAGGTAATGGATGGGTACAGGTTCAGGGCATATTTTTGTGGCGTTCTGCAGTGGTACGTTCCAGTGAGACAGGGAGGTTATGGACGTGTACAGTTTCAGGGCATATTTGTGTGGAGTTCTGCAATGGTACGTTCCAGTGAGACAGGGAGGTTTTGCAGGGTACAGGTTCAGGGCATATTTGAGTGGAGTTCGGCATTGGTGCGTTCCAGTGAGACAGAGAGGTTATGGACGGGTACAGTTTCAGGGCATATTTGTGTGGAGTTCTGCATTGGTACGTTCCAGTGAGACAGGGAGGTAATGGATGGGTACAGGTTCAATGCATATTTGTGTGGAGTTCTGCATTGGTACGTTCCAGTGAGACAGGGTGGTTATGGAGGGGTACAGGTTCAGGAGATATTTGTGTGTAGTTCTGCATTGGTACAGTCCAGTGAGACAGAGAGGTTATGGACGGGTACAGTTTCAGGGCATATTTGTGTGGAGTTCTGCATTGGTACGTTCCAGTGAGACAGGGAGGTAATGGATGGGTACAGGTTCAGGGCATATTTTTGTGGCGTTCTGCAGTGGTACGTTCCAGTGAGACAGGGAGGTTATGGACGGGTACAGTTTCAGGGCATATTTGTGTGGAGTTCTGCAATGGTACGTTCCAGTGAGACAGGGAGGTTTTGCAGGGTACAGGTTCAGGGCATATTTGAGTGGAGTTCGGCATTGGTGCGTTCCAGTGAGACAGAGAGGTTATGGACGGGTACAGTTTCAGGGCATATTTGTGTGGAGTTCTGCATTGGTACGTTCCAGTGAGACAAGGTGATTATGGAGGGGTACAGGTTCAGGGCATATTTGTGTGATGTTCTGCAATGGTACGTACCAGTGAGACAGGGAGTTTATGCAGGTTTCAGGTTCAATGCATATTTGTGTGGAGTTCTGCATTGGTACGTTCCAGTGAGACAGGGTGGTTATGGAGGGGTACAGGTTCAGGGCATATTTGTGTGGTGTTCTGCAATGGTACGATCCACTGAGACAGGGAGGTTATGCAGGGTACAGGTTCAGGCATATTTGAGTGGAGTTCGGCATTGGTGCGTTCCAGTGAGACAGGGAGGTTATGGACGGGTATAGTTTCTGGGCATATTTGTGTGGAGTTCTGCATTGGTACGTTCCAGTGAGACAGGGAGGTTATGCAGGGTACAGGTTCAGGGGATATTTGTGTGGAATTCTGCAGTGGTACGTTCCATTGAGATAGGGAGTTTATGGACGGGTACAGTTTCAGGGCATATTTGTGTGGAGATCGGCATTGGTGCGTTCCAGGGAGACAGGGAGGTGATGCAGGGTACAGGTTCAGGGCATATTTGTGTGGAATTCTGCAGTGGTACGTTCCATTGAGATAGGGAGTTTATGGACGGGTACAGGTTCAGGGCATATTTGAGTGGAGATCGGCATTGGTGCGTTCCAGCGAGACAGGGAGGTGATGCAGGGTACAGGTTCAGGGCATATTTGTGTGGAGTTCTGCAGTGGTACGTTCCAGTGAGACCGGGTGGTTATGGATGGGTACAGTTTCAGGGCATATTTGTGTGTAGTTCCGCATTGGTACTTTCCCGTCAGACAGGGAGTTTATGGAGGGTACAGGTTTATGGCAAATTTGTGTGGAGTTCTGCAGTGGGACGTTCCAGTGAGACAGGGAGGTTATGGACGGGTACAGGTTCAGGGCATATTTGTGTGGAGTTCTGCATTGGTACGTTCCAGTGAGACAGGGAAGTTATGGAGGGGTACAGGTTCAGGGCATAATTGTGTGGAGTTCTGCATTGGTACATTCCAGTGAGACCGGGAGGTTATGGAGGGTACAGCATCAGGGCATATTTTTGTTGAGTTCTGCAGTGGTACGTTCCAGTGAGACAGGGAGGCAATGGACGGGTACAGGTTCAGGGCATATTTGTTTGGAGTTCTGCATTGGTACTTTCCAGTGAGACAGGGAGGTTATGGAGGGTACAGGTTCAATGCATATTTGTGTGGTGTTCTGCAGTGGGACGTTCCACTGAGACTGGGAGAATATGGACGGGTACATGTTCAGGGCATATTTGTGTGGAGTTCTGCATTGGTACGTTCCAGTGAGATAGGGTGTTTATGGAGGTGTACAGGTTCAGGGCATATTTGTGTGGAGTTCTGTATTGGTACGCTCCAGTGAGACAGGGAGGTTATGGAGGGTACAGGTTCAGGGCATATTTTTGTGGAATTCTGCAGTGGGACGTTCCACTGAGACAGGGAGAATATGGAAGGGTACATGTTCAGGGCATATTTGTGTGGAGTTCTGCAGTGGTACGTTCCAGTGAGACAGGGAGAATATGGACGGGTACATGTTCAGGGCATATTAGTGTGGAGTTCTGCATTGGTACGTTCCAGTGAGACAGAGCGGTTATGGAGGGGTACATGTTCAGGGCATATTTGTGTGGTGTTCTGCAGTGGTACGTTCGAGTGAGACAAGGAGGTTATGCAGGGTACAGGTTCAGGGCATATTTGTGTGGAGTTCTGCAGTGGTACGTTCCAGTGAGACAGGGAAGTTATGGACGGGTACAGTTTCAGGGCATATTTGTGTGGAGTTCTGCAATGGTACGTTCCAGTGAGACAGGGAGGTTATGCAGGGTACAGGTTCAGGGCATATTTGAGTGGAGTTCGCATTGGTGCGTTCCAGTGAGACAGAGATGTTATGGACGGGTATAGTTTCAGGGCATATTTGTGGGGAGTTCTGCATTGGTACGTTCCAGTGAGACAAGGTGGTTATGGAGGGGTACAGGTTCAGGGCATATTTGTGTGGAGTTCTGCATTGGTATTTTCCAGTCAGACAGGGAAGCTATGGAGGGGTACAGGTTCAGGACATATTTGTGTGGAGTTCTGCATTGGTACGTTCCACTGAGACAGGGAGGTTATGGAGGGGTACAGGTTCAGGGCATATTTGTGTGGATTTCTGCATTGGTACGTACTAGTGAGACAAGGAGGTTATGGAGGGGTACAGGTTCAGGGCATATTTGTGTGTAGTTCTGCATTGGTACATTCCAGTGAGTCAGGGAGGTTATGGAGGATACAGCATCAGGGCATATTTGTGTTGAGTTCTGCAGTGGTACGCTCCAGTGAGACAGGGAGGTTATGGAGGGTACAGGTTCAGGGCATATTTTTGTGGAATTCTGCAGTGGGACGTTCCACTGAGACAGGGAGAATATGGACGGGTACATGTTCAGGGCATAGTTGTGTGGAGTTCTGCAGTGGTACGTTCCAGTGAGACAGGGAGAATATGGACGGGTACATGTTCAGGGCATATTGGTGTGGAGTTCTGCATTGGTACGTTCCAGTGAGACAGTGTGGTTATACAGGGTACAGGTTCAGGGCATATTTGTGTGGCGTTCTGCAGTGGTATGTTCCATTGAGACAGGGAGTTAATGGACGGGTACAGTTTCAGGGCATATTTGTGTGGAGATCTGCATTGGCACGTTCTAATGAGACAGGGAGGTTATGCAGGGTACAGGTTCAGGGCATATTTGTGTGGAGTTCTGCATTGGTAAGTTCCAGTGAGACAGGGTGGTTATGGAGGGGTACAGGTTGAGGAGATATTTGTGTGGTGTTCTGCAATGGTATGTTCCAGTGTGACAGGGAGGTCATGCAGGGTACAGGTTCAGGGCATATTTGAGTGGAGATCGGCTTTGGTGCGTTCCAGGGAGACAGGGAGGTTATGGAGGGGTACAGGGTCAGGGCATATTTGTGTGTAGTTCTGCATTGGCACGTTCTAATGAGACAGGGAGGTTATGCAGGGTACAGGTTCAGGGCATATTTGTGTGGAGTTCTGCATTGGTACGTTCCAGTGAGACAGGGAGGTTATGGAGGGTACACGTTCAATGCATATTTGTGTGGAGTTCTGCAGTGGGACGTTCCACTGAGAGAGGGAGAATATGGACGGGTACATGTTCAGAGCATATTTGTGTGGAGTTCTGCAGTGGTACGTTCCAGTGAGACAGGGAGAATATGGAAGGGTACATGTTCAGGGCATATTAGTGTGGAGTTCTGCATTGGTACGTTCCAGTGAGACAGAGCGGTTATGGAGGGGTACAGGTTCAGGGCATATTTGTGTGGTGTTCTGCAGTGGTACCTTCCAGTGAGACAGGGAGGTTATGGACGGGTACAGTTTCAGGGCATATTTGTGTGGAGTTCTGCAATGGTACAGTCCAGTGAGTCAGGGGGGTTATGGAGGATACAGCATCAGGGCATATTTGTGTTGAGTTCTGCAGTGGTACGTTCCAGTGAGACAGGGAGGTAATGGATGGGTACAGGTTCAGGGCATATTTTTGTGGCGTTCTGCAGTGGTACGTTCCAGTGAGACAGGGAGGTTATGGACGGGTACAGTTTCAGGGCATATTTGTGTGGAGTTCTGCAATGGTACGTTCCAGTGAGACAGGGAGGATTTTCAGGGTACAGGTTCAGGGCATATTTGAGTGGAGTTCGGCATTGGTGCGTTCCAGTGAGACAGGGTGTTTATGGAGGTGTACAGGTTCAGGGCATATTTGTGTGGAGTTCTGTATTGGTACGCTCCAGTGAGACAGGGAGGTTATGGAGGGTACAGGTTCAGGGCATATTTTTGTGGAATTCTGCAGTGGGACGTTCCACTGAGACAGGGAGAATATGGACGGGTACATGTTCAGGGCATATTTGTGTGGAGTTCTGCAGTGGTACGTTCCAGTGAGACAGGGAGAATATGGACGGGTACATGTTCAGGGCATATTAGTGTGGAGTTCTGCATTGGTACGTTCCAGTGAGACAGAGCGGTTATGCAGGGTACAGGTTCAGGGCATATTTGTGTGGCGTTCTGCAGTGGTACGTTCCATTGAGACAGGGAGTTAATGGACGGGTACAGTTTCAGGGCATATTTGTGTGGAGATCTGCATTGGTACTTTCCAGTGAGACAGGGTGGTTATGGAGGGGTACAGGTTCAGGAGATATTTGTGTGTAGTTCTGCATTGGTACAGTCCAGTGAGTCAGGGAGGTTATGGAGGATACAGCATCAGGGCATATTTGTGTTGAGTTCTGCAGTGGTACGTTTCAGTGAGACAGGGAGGTAATGGATGGGTACAGGTTCAGGGCATATTTTTGTGGCGTTCTGCAGTGGTACGTTCCAGTGAGACAGGGAGGTTATGGACGGGTACAGTTTCAGGGCATATTTGTGTGGAGTTCTGCAATGGTACGTTCCAGTGAGACAGGGAGGTTTTGCAGGGTACAGGTTCAGGGCATATTTGAGTGGAGTTCGGCATTGGTGCGTTCCAGTGAGACAGAGAGGTTATGGACGGGTACAGTTTCAGGGCATATTTGTGTGGAGTTCTGCATTGGTACGTTCCAGTGAGACAAGGTGATTATGGAGGGGTACAGGTTCAGGGCATATTTGTGTGATGTTCTGCAATGGTACGTACCAGTGAGACAGGGAGTTTATGCAGGTTTCAGGTTCAATGCATATTTGTGTGGAGTTCTGCATTGGTACGTTCCAGTGAGACAGGGTGGTTATGGAGGGGTACAGGTTCAGGGCATATTTGTGTGGTGTTCTGCAATGGTACGATCCACTGAGACAGGGAGGTTATGCAGGGTACAGGTTCAGGCATATTTGAGTGGAGTTCGGCATTGGTGCGTTCCAGTGAGACAGGGAGGTTATGGACGGGTATAGTTTCTGGGCATATTTGTGTGGAGTTCTGCATTGGTACGTTCCAGTGAGACAGGGAGGTTATGCAGGGTACAGGTTCAGGGGATATTTGTGTGGAATTCTGCAGTGGTACGTTCCATTGAGATAGGGAGTTTATGGACGGGTACAGTTTCAGGGCATATTTGTGTGGAGATCGGCATTGGTGCGTTCCAGGGAGACAGGGAGGTGATGCAGGGTACAGGTTCAGGGCATATTTGTGTGGAATTCTGCAGTGGTACGTTCCATTGAGATAGGGAGTTTATGGACGGGTACAGGTTCAGGGCATATTTGAGTGGAGATCGGCATTGGTGCGTTCCAGGGAGACAGGGAGATGATGCAGGGTACAGGTTCAGCGCATATTTGTGTGGAGTTCTGCAGTGGTACGTTCCAGTGAGACCGGGTGGTTATGGATGGGTACAGTTTCAGGGCATATTTGTGTGTAGTTCCGCATTGGTACTTTCCCGTCAGACAGGGAGTTTATGGAGGGTACAGGTTTATGGCAAATTTGTGTGGAGTTCTGCAGTGGGACGTTCCAGTGAGACAGGGAGGTTATGGACGGGTACAGGTTCAGGGCATATTTGTGTGGAGTTCTGCATTGGTACGTTCCAGTGAGACAGGGAAGTTATGGAGGGGTACAGGTTCAGGGCATAATTGTGTGGAGTTCTGCATTGGTACATTCCAGTGAGACCGGGAGGTTATGGAGGGTACAGCATCAGGGCATATTTTTGTTGAGTTCTGCAGTGGTACGTTCCAGTGAGACAGGGAGGCAATGGACGGGTACAGGTTCAGGGCATATTTGTTTGGAGTTCTGCATTGGTACTTTCCAGTGAGACAGGGAGGTTATGGAGGGTACAGGTTCAATGCATATTTGTGTGGTGTTCTGCAGTGGGACGTTCCACTGAGACTGGGAGAATATGGACGGGTACATGTTCAGGGCATATTTGTGTGGAGTTCTGCATTGGTACGTTCCAGTGAGATAGGGTGTTTATGGAGGTGTACAGGTTCAGGGCATATTTGTGTGGAGTTCTGTATTGGTACGCTCCAGTGAGACAGGGAGGTTATGGAGGGTACAGGTTCAGGGCATATTTTTGTGGAATTCTGCAGTGGGACGTTCCACTGAGACAGGGAGAATATGGAAGGGTACATGTTCAGGGCATATTTGTGTGGAGTTCTGCAGTGGTACGTTCCAGTGAGACAGGGAGAATATGGACGGGTACATGTTCAGGGCATATTAGTGTGGAGTTCTGCATTGGTACGTTCCAGTGAGACAGAGCGGTTATGGAGGGGTACATGTTCAGGGCATATTTGTGTGGTGTTCTGCAGTGGTACGTTCGAGTGAGACAAGGAGGTTATGCAGGGTACAGGTTCAGGGCATATTTTTGTGGAGTTCTGCAGTGGTACGTTCCAGTGAGACAGGGAAGTTATGGACGGGTACAGTTTCAGGGCATATTTGTGTGGAGTTCTGCAATGGTACGTTCCAGTGAGACAGGGAGGTTATGCAGGGTACAGGTTCAGGGCATATTTGAGTGGAGTTCGGCATTGGTGCGTTCCAGTGAGACAGAGATGTTATGGACGGGTACAGTTTCAGGGCATATTTGTGGGGAGTTCTGCATTGGTACGTTCCAGTGAGACAAGGTGGTTATGGAGGGGTACAGGTTCAGGGCATATTTGTGTGGAGTTCTGCATTGGTATTTTCCAGTCAGACAGGGAAGCTATGGAGGGGTACAGGTTCAGGACATATTTGTGTGGAGTTCTGCATTGGTACGTTCCACTGAGACAGGGAGGTTATGGAGGGGTACAGGTTCAGGGCATATTTGTGTGGATTTCTGCATTGGTACGTACTAGTGAGACAAGGAGGTTATGGAGGGGTACAGGTTCAGGGCATATTTGTGTGTAGTTCTGCATTGGTACATTCCAGTGAGTCAGGGAGGTTATGGAGGATACAGCATCAGGGCATATTTGTGTTGAGTTCTGCAGTGATACGCTCCAGTGAGACAGGGAGGTTATGGAGGGTACAGGTTCAGGGCATATTTTTGTGGAATTCTGCAGTGGGACGTTCCACTGAGACAGGGAGAATATGGACGGGTACATGTTCAGGGCATAGTTGTGTGGAGTTCTGCAGTGGTACGTTCCAGTGAGACAGGGAGAATATGGACGGGTACATGTTCAGGGCATATTGGTGTGGAGTTCTGCATTGGTACGTTCCAGTGAGACAGTGTGGTTATACAGGGTACAGGTTCAGGGCATATTTGTGTGGCGTTCTGCAGTGGTATGTTCCATTGAGACAGGGAGTTAATGGACGGGTACAGTTTCAGGGCATATTTGTGTGGAGATCTGCATTGGCACGTTCTAATGAGACAGGGAGGTTATGCAGGGTACAGGTTCAGGGCATATTTGTGTGGAGTTCTGCATTGGTAAGTTCCAGTGAGACAGGGTGGTTATGGAGGGGTACAGGTTCAGGAGATATTTGTGTGGTGTTCTGCAATGGTACGTTCCAGTGTGACAGGGAGGTCATGCAGGGTACAGGTTCAGGGCATATTTGAGTGGAGATCGGCTTTGGTGCGTTCCAGGGAGACAGGGAGGTTATGGAGGGGTACAGGGTCAGGGCATATTTGTGTGTAGTTCTGCATTGGCACGTTCTAATGAGACAGGGAGGTTATGCAGGGTACAGGTTCAGGGCATATTTGTGTGGAGTTCTGCATTGGTACGTTCCAGTGAAACAGGGAGGTTATGGAGGGTACACGTTCAATGCATATTTGTGTGGAGTTCTGCAGTGGGACGTTCCACTGAGACAGGGAGAATATGGACGGGTACATGTTCAGGGCATATTTGTGTGGAGTTCTGCAGTGGTACGTTCCAGTGAGACAGGGAGAATATGGAAGGGTACATGTTCAGGGCATATTAGTGTGGAGTTCTGCATTGGTACGTTCCAGTGAGACAGAGCGGTTATGGAGGGGTACAGGTTCAGGGCATATTTGTGTGGTGTTCTGCAGTGGTACCTTCCAGTGAGACAGGGAGGTTATGGACGGGTACAGTTTCAGGGCATATTTGTGTGGAGTTCTGCAATGGTACAGTCCAGTGAGTCAGGGGGGTTATGGAGGATACAGCATCAGGGCATATTAGTGTTGAGTTCTGCAGTGGTACGTTCCAGTGAGACAGGGAGGTAATGGATGGGTACAGGTTCAGGGCATATTTTTGTGGCGTTCTGCAGTGGTACGTTCCAGTGAGACAGGGAGGTTATGGACGGGTACAGTTTCAGGGCATATTTGTGTGGAGTTCTGCAATGGTACGTTCCAGTGAGACAGGGAGGATTTTCAGGGTACAGGTTCAGGGCATATTTGAGTGGAGTTCGGCATTGTTGCGTTCCAGTGAGACAGGGTGTTTATGGAGGTGTACAGGTTCAGGGCATATTTGTGTGGAGTTCTGTATTGGTACGCTCCAGTGAGACAGGGAGGTTATGGAGGGTACAGGTTCAGGGCATATTTTTGTGGAATTCTGCAGTGGGACGTTCCACTGAGACAGGGAGAATATGGACGGGTACATGTTCAGGGCATATTTGTGTGGAGTTCTGCAGTGGTACGTTCCAGTGAGACAGGGAGAATATGGACGGGTACATGTTCAGGGCATATTAGTGTGGAGTTCTGCATTGGTACGTTCCAGTGAGACAGAGCGGTTATGCAGGGTACAGGTTCAGGGCATATTTGTGTGGCGTTCTGCAGTGGTACGTTCCATTGAGACAGGGAGTTAATGGACGGGTACAGTTTCAGGGCATATTTGTGTGGAGATCTGCATTGGTACTTTCCAGTGAGACAGGGTGGTTATGGAGGGGTACAGGTTCAGGAGATATTTGTGTGTAGTTCTGCATTGGTACAGTCCAGTGAGTCAGGGAGGTTATGGAGGATACAGCATCAGGGCATATTTGTGTTGAGTTCTGCAGTGGTACGTTTCAGTGAGACAGGGAGGTAATGGATGGGTACAGGTTCAGGGCATATTTTTGTGGCGTTCTGCAGTGGTACGTTCCAGTGAGACAGGGAGGTTATGGACGGGTACAGTTTCAGGGCATATTTGTGTGGAGTTCTGCAATGGTACGTTCCAGTGAGACAGGGAGGTTTTGCAGGGTACAGGTTCAGGGCATATTTGAGTGGAGTTCGGCATTGGTGCGTTCCAGTGAGACAGAGAGGTTATGGACGGGTACAGTTTCAGGGCATATTTGTGTGGAGTTCTGCATTGGTACGTTCCAGTGAGACAAGGTGATTATGGAGGGGTACAGGTTCAGGGCATATTTGTGTGATGTTCTGCAATGGTACGTACCAGTGAGACAGGGAGTTTATGCAGGTTTCAGGTTCAATGCATATTTGTGTGGAGTTCTGCATTGGTACGTTCCAGTGAGACAGGGTGGTTATGGAGGGGTACAGGTTCAGGGCATATTTGTGTGGTGTTCTGCAATGGTACGATCCACTGAGACAGGGAGGTTATGCAGGGTACAGGTTCAGGCATATTTGAGTGGAGTTCGGCATTGGTGCGTTCCAGTGAGACAGGGAGGTTATGGACGGGTATAGTTTCTGGGCATATTTGTGTGGAGTTCTGCATTGGTACGTTCCAGTGAGACAGGGAGGTTATGCAGGGTACAGGTTCAGGGGATATTTGTGTGGAATTCTGCAGTGGTACGTTCCATTGAGATAGGGAGTTTATGGACGGGTACAGTTTCAGGGCATATTTGTGTGGAGATCGGCATTGGTGCGTTCCAGGGAGACAGGGAGGTGATGCAGGGTACAGGTTCAGGGCATATTTGTGTGGAATTCTGCAGTGGTACGTTCCATTGAGATAGGGAGTTTATGGACGGGTACAGGTTCAGGGCATATTTGAGTGGAGATCGGCATTGGTGCGTTCCAGGGAGACAGGGAGATGATGCAGGGTACAGGTTCAGGGCATATTTGTGTGGAGTTCTGCAGTGGTACGTTCCAGTGAGACCGGGTGGTTATGGATGGGTACAGTTTCAGGGCATATTTGTGTGTAGTTCCGCATTGGTACTTTCCCGTCAGACAGGGAGTTTATGGAGGGTACAGGTTTATGGCAAATTTGTGTGGAGTTCTGCAGTGGGACGTTCCAGTGAGACAGGGAGGTTATGGACGGGTACAGGTTCAGGGCATATTTGTGTGGAGTTCTGCATTGGTACGTTCCAGTGAGACAGGGAAGTTATGGAGGGGTACAGGTTCAGGGCATAATTGTGTGGAGTTCTGCATTGGTACATTCCAGTGAGACCGGGAGGTTATGGAGGGTACAGCATCAGGGCATATTTTTGTTGAGTTCTGCAGTGGTACGTTCCAGTGAGACAGGGAGGCAATGGACGGGTACAGGTTCAGGGCATATTTGTTTGGAGTTCTGCATTGGTACTTTCCAGTGAGACAGGGAGGTTATGGAGGGTACAGGTTCAATGCATATTTGTGTGGTGTTCTGCAGTGGGACGTTCCACTGAGACTGGGAGAATATGGACGGGTACATGTTCAGGGCATATTTGTGTGGAGTTCTGCATTGGTACGTTCCAGTGAGATAGGGTGTTTATGGAGGTGTACAGGTTCAGGGCATATTTGTGTGGAGTTCTGTATTGGTACGCTCCAGTGAGACAGGGAGGTTATGGAGGGTACAGGTTCAGGGCATATTTTTGTGGAATTCTGCAGTGGGACGTTCCACTGAGACAGGGAGAATATGGAAGGGTACATGTTCAGGGCATATTTGTGTGGAGTTCTGCAGTGGTACGTTCCAGTGAGACAGGGAGAATATGGACGGGTACATGTTCAGGGCATATTAGTGTGGAGTTCTGCATTGGTACGTTCCAGTGAGACAGAGCGGTTATGGAGGGGTACATGTTCAGGGCATATTTGTGTGGTGTTCTGCAGTGGTACGTTCGAGTGAGACAAGGAGGTTATGCAGGGTACAGGTTCAGGGCATATTTTTGTGGAGTTCTGCAGTGGTACGTTCCAGTGAGACAGGGAAGTTATGGACGGGTACAGTTTCAGGGCATATTTGTGTGGAGTTCTGCAATGGTACGTTCCAGTGAGACAGGGAGGTTATGCAGGGTACAGGTTCAGGGCATATTTGTGTGTAGTTCTGCATTGGTACATTCCAGTGAGTCAGGGAGGTTATGGAGGATACAGCATCAGGGCATATTTGTGTTGAGTTCTGCAGTGATACGCTCCAGTGAGACAGGGAGGTTATGGAGGGTACAGGTTCAGGGCATATTTTTGTGGAATTCTGCAGTGGGACGTTCCACTGAGACAGGGAGAATATGGACGGGTACATGTTCAGGGCATAGTTGTGTGGAGTTCTGCAGTGGTACGTTCCAGTGAGACAGGGAGAATATGGACGGGTACATGTTCAGGGCATATTGGTGTGGAGTTCTGCATTGGTACGTTCCAGTGAGACAGTGTGGTTATACAGGGTACAGGTTCAGGGCATATTTGTGTGGCGTTCTGCAGTGGTATGTTCCATTGAGACAGGGAGTTAATGGACGGGTACAGTTTCAGGGCATATTTGTGTGGAGATCTGCATTGGCACGTTCTAATGAGACAGGGAGGTTATGCAGGGTACAGGTTCAGGGCATATTTGTGTGGAGTTCTGCATTGGTAAGTTCCAGTGAGACAGGGTGGTTATGGAGGGGTACAGGTTCAGGAGATATTTGTGTGGTGTTCTGCAATGGTACGTTCCAGTGTGACAGGGAGGTCATGCAGGGTACAGGTTCAGGGCATATTTGAGTGGAGATCGGCTTTGGTGCGTTCCAGGGAGACAGGGAGGTTATGGAGGGGTACAGGGTCAGGGCATATTTGTGTGTAGTTCTGCATTGGCACGTTCTAATGAGACAGGGAGGTTATGCAGGGTACAGGTTCAGGGCATATTTGTGTGGAGTTCTGCATTGGTACGTTCCAGTGAAACAGGGAGGTTATGGAGGGTACACGTTCAATGCATATTTGTGTGGAGTTCTGCAGTGGGACGTTCCACTGAGACAGGGAGAATATGGACGGGTACATGTTCAGGGCATATTTGTGTGGAGTTCTGCAGTGGTACGTTCCAGTGAGACAGGGAGAATATGGAAGGGTACATGTTCAGGGCATATTAGTGTGGAGTTCTGCATTGGTACGTTCCAGTGAGACAGAGCGGTTATGGAGGGGTACAGGTTCAGGGCATATTTGTGTGGTGTTCTGCAGTGGTACCTTCCAGTGAGACAGGGAGGTTATGGAGGATACAGCATCAGGGCATATTTGTGTTGAGTTCTGCAGTGGTACGTTCCAGTGAGACAGGGAGGTAATGGATGGGTACAGGTTCAGGGCATATTTTTGTGGCGTTCTGCAGTGGTACGTTCCAGTGAGACAGGGAGGTTATGGACGGGTACAGTTTCAGGGCATATTTGTGTGGAGTTCTGCAATGGTACGTTCCAGTGAGACAGGGAGGATTTTCAGGGTACAGGTTCAGGGCATATTTGAGTGGAGTTCGGCATTGGTGCGTTCCAGTGAGACAGGGTGTTTATGGAGGTGTACAGGTTCAGGGCATATTTGTGTGGAGTTCTGTATTGGTACGCTCCAGTGAGACAGGGAGGTTATGGAGGGTACAGGTTCAGGGCATATTTTTGTGGAATTCTGCAGTGGGACGTTCCACTGAGACAGGGAGAATATGGACGGGTACATGTTCAGGGCATATTTGTGTGGAGTTCTGCAGTGGTACGTTCCAGTGAGACAGGGAGAATATGGACGGGTACATGTTCAGGGCATATTAGTGTGGAGTTCTGCATTGGTACGTTCCAGTGAGACAGAGCGGTTATGCAGGGTACAGGTTCAGGGCATATTTGTGTGGCGTTCTGCAGTGGTACGTTCCATTGAGACAGGGAGTTAATGGACGGGTACAGTTTCAGGGCATATTTGTGTGGAGATCTGCATTGGTACTTTCCAGTGAGACAGGGTGGTTATGGAGGGGTACAGGTTCAGGAGATATTTGTGTGTAGTTCTGCATTGGTACAGTCCAGTGAGTCAGGGAGGTTATGGAGGATACAGTATCAGGGCATATTTGTGTTGAGTTCTGCAGTGGTACGTTTCAGTGAGACAGGGAGGTAATGGATGGGTACAGGTTCAGGGCATATTTTTGTGGCGTTCTGCAGTGGTACGTTCCAGTGAGACAGGGAGGTTATGGACGGGTACAGTTTCTGGGCATATTTGTGTGGAGTTCTGCAATGGTACGTTCCAGTGAGACAGGGAGGTTTTGCAGGGTACAGGTTCAGGGCATATTTGAGTGGAGTTCGGCATTGGTGCGTTCCAGTGAGACAGAGAGGTTATGGACGGGTACAGTTTCAGGGCATATTTGTGTGGAGTTCTGCATTGGTACGTTCCAGTGAGACAAGGTGATTATGGAGGGGTACAGGTTCAGGGCATATTTGTGTGAAGTTCTGCAATGGTACGTACCAGTGAGACAGGGAGTTTATGCAGGTTTCAGGTTCAATGCATATTTGTGTGGAGTTCTGCATTGGTACGTTCCAGTGAGACAGGGAGGTAATGGATGGGTACAGGTTCAGGGCATATTTTTGTGGCGTTCTGCAGTGGTACGTTCCAGTGAGACAGGGAGGTTATGGACGGGTACAGTTTCAGGGCATATTTGTGTGGAGTTCTGCAATGGTACGTTCCAGTGAGACAGGGAGGATTTTCAGGGTACAGGTTCAGGGCATATTTGAGTGGAGTTCGGCATTGGTGCGTTCCAGTGAGACAGGGTGTTTATGGAGGTGTACAGGTTCAGGGCATATTTGTGTGGAGTTCTGTATTGGTACGCTCCAGTGAGACAGGGAGGTTATGGAGGGTACAGGTTCAGGGCATATTTTTGTGGAATTCTGCAGTGGGACGTTCCACTGAGACAGGGAGAATATGGACGGGTACATGTTCAGGGCATATTTGTGTGGAGTTCTGCAGTGGTACGTTCCAGTGAGACAGGGAGAATATGGACGGGTACATGTTCAGGGCATATTAGTGTGGAGTTCTGCATTGGTACGTTCCAGTGAGACAGAGCGGTTATGCAGGGTACAGGTTCAGGGCATATTTGTGTGGCGTTCTGCAGTGGTACGTTCCATTGAGACAGGGAGTTAATGGACGGGTACAGTTTCAGGGCATATTTGTGTGGAGATCTGCATTGGTACTTTCCAGTGAGACAGGGTGGTTATGGAGGGGTACAGGTTCAGGAGATATTTGTGTGTAGTTCTGCATTGGTACAGTCCAGTGAGTCAGGGAGGTTATGGAGGATACAGCATCAGGGCATATTTGTGTTGAGTTCTGCAGTGGTACGTTTCAGTGAGACAGGGAGGTAATGGATGGGTACAGGTTCAGGGCATATTTTTGTGGCGTTCTGCAGTGGTACGTTCCAGTGAGACAGGGAGGTTATGGACGGGTACAGTTTCAGGGCATATTTGTGTGGAGTTCTGCAATGGTACGTTCCAGTGAGACAGGGAGGTTTTGCAGGGTACAGGTTCAGGGCATATTAGAGTGGAGTTCGGCATTGGTGCGTTCCAGTGAGACAGAGAGGTTATGGACGGGTACAGTTTCAGGGCATATTTGTGTGGAGTTCTGCATTGGTACGTTCCAGTGAGACAAGGTGATTATGGAGGGGTACAGGTTCAGGGCATATTTGTGTGATGTTCTGCAATGGTACGTACCAGTGAGACAGGGAGTTTATGCAGGTTTCAGGTTCAATGCATATTTGTGTGGAGTTCTGCATTGGTACGTTCCAGTGAGACAGGGTGGTTATGGAGGGGTACAGGTTCAGGGCATATTTGTGTGGTGTTCTGCAATGGTACGATCCACTGAGACAGGGAGGTTATGCAGGGTACAGGTTCAGGCATATTTGAGTGGAGTTCGGCATTGGTGCGTTCCAGTGAGACAGGGAGGTTATGGACGGGTATAGTTTCTGGGCATATTTGTGTGGAGTTCTGCATTGGTACGTTCCAGTGAGACAGGGAGGTTATGCAGGGTACAGGTTCAGGGGATATTTGTGTGGAATTCTGCAGTGGTACGTTCCATTGAGATAGGGAGTTTATGGACGGGTACAGTTTCAGGGCATATTTGTGTGGAGATCGGCATTGGTGCGTTCCAGGGAGACAGGGAGGTGATGCAGGGTACAGGTTCAGGGCATATTTGTGTGGAATTCTGCAGTGGTACGTTCCATTGAGATAGGGAGTTTATGGACGGGTACAGGTTCAGGGCATATTTGAGTGGAGATCGGCATTGGTGCGTTCCAGGGAGACAGGGAGGTGATGCAGGGTACAGGTTCAGGGCATATTTGTGTGGAGTTCTGCAGTGGTACGTTCCAGTGAGACCGGGTGGTTATGGATGGGTACAGTTTCAGGGCATATTTGTGTGTAGTTCCGCATTGGTACTTTCCCGTCAGACAGGGAGTTTATGGAGGGTACAGGTTTATGGCAAATTTGTGTGGAGTTCTGCAGTGGGACGTTCCAGTGAGACAGGGAGGTTATGGACGGGTACAGGTTCAGGGCATATTTGTGTGGAGTTCTGCATTGGTACGTTCCAGTGAGACAGGGAAGTTATGGAGGGGTACAGGTTCAGGGCATAATTGTGTGGAGTTCTGCATTGGTACATTCCAGTGAGACCGGGAGGTTATGGAGGGTACAGCATCAGGGCATATTTTTGTTGAGTTCTGCAGTGGTACGTTCCAGTGAGACAGGGAGGCAATGGACGGGTACAGGTTCAGGGCATATTTGTTTGGAGTTCTGCATTGGTACTTTCCAGTGAGACAGGGAGGTTATGGAGGGTACAGGTTCAATGCATATTTGTGTGGTGTTCTGCAGTGGGACGTTCCACTGAGACTGGGAGAATATGGACGGGTACATGTTCAGGGCATATTTGTGTGGAGTTCTGCATTGGTACGTTCCAGTGAGATAGGGTGTTTATGGAGGTGTACAGGTTCAGGGCATATTTGTGTGGAGTTCTGTATTGGTACGCTCCAGTGAGACAGGGAGGTTATGGAGGGTACAGGTTCAGGGCATATTTTTGTGGAATTCTGCAGTGGGACGTTCCACTGAGACAGGGAGAATATGGAAGGGTACATGTTCAGGGCATATTTGTGTGGAGTTCTGCAGTGGTACGTTCCAGTGAGACTGGGAGAATATGGACGGGTACATGTTCAGGGCATATTAGTGTGGAGTTCTGCATTGGTACGTTCCAGTGAGACAGAACGGTTATGGAGGGGTACATGTTCAGGGCATATTTGTGTGGTGTTCTGCAGTGGTACGTTCGAGTGAGACAAGGAGGTTATGCAGGGTACAGGTTCAGGGCATATTTGTGTGGAGTTCTGCAGTGGTACGTTCCAGTGAGACAGGGAAGTTATGGACGGGTACAGTTTCAGGGCATATTTGTGTGGAGTTCTGCAATGGTACGTTCCAGTGAGACAGGGAGGTTATGCAGGGTACAGGTTCAGGGCATATTTGAGTGGAGTTCGGCATTGGTGCGTTCCAGTGAGACAGAGATGTTATGGACGGGTACAGTTTCAGGGCATATTTGTGGGGAGTTCTGCATTGGTACGTTCCAGTGAGACAAGGTGGTTATGGAGGGGTACAGGTTCAGGGCATATTTGTGTGGAGTTCTGCATTGGTATTTTCCAGTCAGACAGGGAAGCTATGGAGGGGTACAGGTTCAGGACATATTTGTGTGGAGTTCTGCATTGGTACGTTCCACTGAGACAGGGAGGTTATGGAGGGGTACAGGTTCAGGGCATATTTGTGTGGATTTCTGCATTGGTACGTACTAGTGAGACAAGGAGGTTATGGAGGGGTACAGGTTCAGGGCATATTTGTGTGTAGTTCTGCATTGGTACATTCCAGTGAGTCAGGGAGGTTATGGAGGATACAGCATCAGGGCATATTTGTGTTGAGTTCTGCAGTGGTACGCTCCAGTGAGACAGGGAGGTTATGGAGGGTACAGGTTCAGGGCATATTTTTGTGGAATTCTGCAGTGGGACGTTCCACTGAGACAGGGAGAATATGGACGGGTACATGTTCAGGGCACAGTTGTGTGGAGTTCTGCAGTGGTACGTTCCAGTGAGACAGGGAGAATATGGACGGGTACATGTTCAGGGCATATTGGTGTGGAGTTCTGCATTGGTACGTTCCAGTGAGACAGTGTGGTTATACAGGGTACAGGTTCAGGGCATATTTGTGTGGCGTTCTGCAGTGGTATGTTCCATTGAGACAGGGAGTTAATGGACGGGTACAGTTTCAGGGCATATTTGTGTGGAGATCTGCATTGGCACGTTCTAATGAGACAGGGAGGTTATGCAGGGTACAGGTTCAGGGCATATTTGTGTGGAGTTCTGCATTGGTAAGTTCCAGTGAGACAGGGTGGTTATGGAGGGGTACAGGTTCAGGAGATATTTGTGTGGTGTTCTGTAATGGTACGTTCCAGTGTGACAGGGAGGTCATGCAGGGTACAGGTTCAGGGCATATTTGAGTGGAGATCGGCTTTGGTGCGTTCCAGGGAGACAGGGAGGTTATGGAGGGGTACAGGGTCAGGGCATATTTGTGTGTAGTTCTGCATTGGCACGTTCTAATGAGACAGGGAGGTTATGCAGGGTACAGGTTCAGGGCATATTTGTGTGGAGTTCTGCATTGGTACGTTCCAGTGAGACAGGGAGGTTATGGAGGGTACACGTTCAATGCATATTTGTGTGGAGTTCTGCAGTGGGACGTTCCACTGAGACAGGGAGAATATGGACGGGAACATGTTCAGGGCATATTTGTGTGGAGTTCTGCAGTGGTACGTTCCAGTGAGACAGGGAGAATATGGAAGGGTACATGTTCAGGGCATATTAGTGTGGAGTTCTGCATTGGTACGTTCCAGTGAGACAGAGCGGTTATGGAGGGGTACAGGTTCAGGGCATATTTGTGTGGTGTTCTGCAGTGGTACCTTCCAGTGAGACAGGGAGGTTATGGACGGGTACAGTTTCAGGGCATATTTGTGTGGAGTTCTGCAATGGTACAGTCCAGTGAGTCAGGGAGGTTATGGAGGATACAGCATCAGGGCATATTTGTGTTGAGCTCTGCAGTGGTACGTTCCAGTGAGACAGGGAGGTAATGGATGGGTACAGGTTCAGGGCATATTTTTGTGGCGTTCTGCAGTGGTACGTTCCAGTGAGACAGGGAGGTTATGGACGGGTACAGTTTCAGGGCATATTTGTGTGGAGTTCTGCAATGGTACGTTCCAGTGAGACAGGGAGGATTTTCAGGGTACAGGTTCAGGGCATATTTGAGTGGAGTTCGGCATTGGTGCGTTCCAGTGAGACAGGGTGTTTATGGAGGTGTACAGGTTCAGGGCATATTTGTGTGGAGTTCTGTATTGGTACGCTCCAGTGAGACAGGGAGGTTATGGAGGGTACAGGTTCAGGGCATATTTTTGTGGAATTCTGCAGTGGGACGTTCCACTGAGACAGGGAGAATATGGACGGGTACATGTTCAGGGCATATTTGTGTGGAGTTCTGCAGTGGTACGTTTCAGTGAGACAGGGAGAATATGGACGGGTACATGTTCAGGGCATATTAGTGTGGAGTTCTGCATTGGTACGTTCCAGTGAGACAGAGCGGTTATGCAGGGTACAGGTTCAGGGCATATTTGTGTGGCGTTCTGCAGTGGTACGTTCCATTGAGACAGGGAGTTAATGGACGGGTACAGTTTCAGGGCATATTTGTGTGGAGATCTGCATTGGTACTTTCCAGTGAGACAGGGTGGTTATGGAGGGGTACAGGTTCAGGAGATATTTGTGTGTAGTTCTGCATTGGTACAGTCCAGTGAGTCAGGGAGGTTATGGAGGATACAGCATCAGGGCATATTTGTGTTGAGTTCTGCAGTGGTACGTTTCAGTGAGACAGGGAGGTAATGGATGGGTACAGGTTCAGGGCATATTTTTGTGGCGTTCTGCAGTGGTACGTTCCAGTGAGACAGGGAGGTTATGGACGGGTACAGTTTCAGGGCATATTTGTGTGGAGTTCTGCAATGGTACGTTCCAGTGAGACAGGGAGGTTTTGCAGGGTACAGGTTCAGGGCATATTTGAGTGGAGTTCGGCATTGGTGCGTTCCAGTGAGACAGAGAGGTTATGGACGGGTACAGTTTCAGGGCATATTTGTGTGGAGTTCTGCATTGGTACGTTCCAGTGAGACAAGGTGATTATGGAGGGGTACAGGTTCAGGGCATATTTGTGTGATGTTCTGCAATGGTACGTACCAGTGAGACAGGGAGTTTATGCAGGTTTCAGGTTCAATGCATATTTGTGTGGAGTTCTGCATTGGTACGTTCCAGTGAGACAGGGTGGTTATGGAGGGGTACAGGTTCAGGGCATATTTGTGTGGTGTTCTGCAATGGTACGATCCACTGAGACAGGGAGGTTATGCAGGGTACAGGTTCAGGCATATTTGAGTGGAGTTCGGCATTGGTGCGTTCCAGTGAGACAGGGAGGTTATGGACGGGTATAGTTTCTGGGCATATTTGTGTGGAGTTCTGCATTGGTACGTTCCAGTGAGACAGGGAGGTTATGCAGGGTACAGGTTCAGGGGATATTTGTGTGGAATTCTGCAGTGGTACGTTCCATTGAGATAGGGAGTTTATGGACGGGTACAGTTTCAGGGCATATTTGTGTGGAGATCGGCATTGGTGCGTTCCAGGGAGACAGGGAGGTGATGCAGGGTACAGGTTCAGGGCATATTTGTGTGGAATTCTGCAGTGGTACGTTCCATTGAGATAGGGAGTTTATGGACGGGTACAGGTTCAGGGCATATTTGAGTGGAGATCTGCATTGGTGCGTTCCAGGGAGACAGGGAGGTGATGCAGGGTACAGGTTCAGGGCATATTTGTGTGGAGTTCTGCAGTGGTACGTTCCAGTGAGACCGGGTGGTTATGGATGGGTACAGTTTCAGGGCATATTTGTGTGTAGTTCCGCATTGGTACTTTCCCGTCAGACAGGGAGTTTATGGAGGGTACAGGTTTATGGCAAATTTGTGTGGAGTTCTGCAGTGGGACGTTCCAGTGAGACAGGGAGGTTATGGACGGGTACAGGTTCAGGGCATATTTTTGTGGAATTCTGCAGTGGGACGTTCCACTGAGACAGGGAGAATATGGACGGGTACATGTTCAGGGCATATTTGTGTGGAGTTCTGCAGTGGTACGTTCCAGTGAGACAGGGAGAATATGGACGGGTACATGTTCAGGGCATATTAGTGTGGAGTTCTGCATTGGTACGTTCCAGTGAGACAGAGCGGTTATGCAGGGTACAGGTTCAGGGCATATTTGTGTGGCGTTCTGCAGTGGTACGTTCCATTGAGACAGGGAGTTAATGGACGGGTACAGTTTCAGGGCATATTTGTGTGGAGATCTGCATTGGTACTTTCCAGTGAGACAGGGTGGTTATGGAGGGGTACAGGTTCAGGAGATATTTGTGTGTAGTTCTGCATTGGTACAGTCCAGTGAGTCAGGGAGGTTATGGAGGATACAGCATCAGGGCATATTTGTGTTGAGTTCTGCAGTGGTACGTTTCAGTGAGACAGGGAGGTAATGGATGGGTACAGGTTCAGGGCATATTTTTGTGGCGTTCTGCAGTGGTACGTTCCAGTGAGACAGGGAGGTTATGGACGGGTACAGTTTCAGGGCATATTTGTGTGGAGTTCTGCAATGGTACGTTCCAGTGAGACAGGGAGGTTTTGCAGGGTACAGGTTCAGGGCATATTTGAGTGGAGTTCGGCATTGGTGCGTTCCAGTGAGACAGAGAGGTTATGGACGGGTACAGTTTCAGGGCATATTTGTGTGGAGTTCTGCATTGGTACGTTCCAGTGAGACAAGGTGATTATGGAGGGGTACAGGTTCAGGGCATATTTGTGTGATGTTCTGCAATGGTACGTACCAGTGAGACAGGGAGTTTATGCAGGTTTCAGGTTCAATGCATATTTGTGTGGAGTTCTGCATTGGTACGTTCCAGTGAGACAGGGTGGTTATGGAGGGGTACAGGTTCAGGGCATATTTGTGTGGTGTTCTGCAATGGTACGATCCACTGAGACAGGGAGGTTATGCAGGGTACAGGTTCAGGGGATATTTGTGTGGAATTCTGCAGTGGTACGTTCCATTGAGATAGGGAGTTTATGGACGGGTACAGTTTCAGGGCATATTTGTGTGGAGATCGGCATTGGTGCGTTCCAGGGAGACAGGGAGGTGATGCAGGGTACAGGTTCAGGGCATATTTGTGTGGAATTCTGCAGTGGTACGTTCCATTGAGATAGGGAGTTTATGGACGGGTACAGGTTCAGGGCATATTTGAGTGGAGATCGGCATTGGTGCGTTCCAGGGAGACAGGGAGGTGATGCAGGGTACAGGTTCAGGGCATATTTGTGTGGAGTTCTGCAGTGGTACGTTCCAGTGAGACCGGGTGGTTATGGATGGGTACAGTTTCAGGGCATATTTGTGTGTAGTTCCGCATTGGTACTTTCCCGTCAGACAGGGAGTTTTTGGAGGGTACAGGTTTATGGCAAATTTGTGTGGAGTTCTGCAGTGGGACGTTCCAGTGAGACAGGGAGGTTATGGACGGGTACAGGTTCAGGGCATATTTGTGTGGAGTTCTGCATTGGTACGTTCCAGTGAGACAGGGAAGTTATGGAGGGGTACAGGTTCAGGGCATAATTGTGTGGAGTTCTGCATTGGTACATCCCAGTGAGACCGGGATGTTATGGAGGGTACAGCATCAGGGCATATTTTTGTTGAGTTCTGCAGTGGTACGTTCCAGTGAGACAGGGAGGCAATGGACGGGTACAGGTTCAGGGCATATTTGTTTGGAGTTCTGCATTGGTACTTTCCAGTGAGACAGGGAGGTTATGGAGGGTACAGGTTCAATGCATATTTGTGTGGTGTTCTGCAGTGGGACGTTCCACTGAGACTGGGAGAATATGGACGGGTACATGTTCAGGGCATATTTGTGTGGAGTTCTGCATTGGTACGTTCCAGTGAGATAGGGTGTTTATGGAGGTGTACAGGTTCAGGGCATATTTGTGTGGAGTTCTGTATTGGTACGCTCCAGTGAGACAGGGAGGTTATGGAGGGTACAGGTTCAGGGCATATTTTTGTGGAATTCTGCAGTGGGACGTTCCACTGAGACAGGGAGAATATGGAAGGGTACATGTTCAGGGCATATTTGTGTGGAGTTCTGCAGTGGTACGTTCCAGTGAGACAGGGAGAATATGGACGGGTACATGTTCAGGGCATATTAGTGTGGAGTTCTGCATTGGTACGTTCCAGTGAGACAGAGCGGTTATGGAGGGGTACATGTTCAGGGCATATTTGTGTGGTGTTCTGCAGTGGTACGTTCGAGTGAGACAAGGAGGTTATGCAGGGTACAGGTTCAGGGCATATTTTTGTGGAGTTCTGCAGTGGTACGTTCCAGTGAGACGGGAAGTTATGGACGGGTACAGTTTCAGGGCATATTTGTGTGGAGTTCTGCAATGGTACGTTCCAGTGAGACAGGGAGGTTATGCAGGGTACAGGTTCAGGGCATATTTGAGTGGAGTTCGGCATTGGTGCGTTCCAGTGAGACAGAGATGTTATGGACGGGTACAGTTTCAGGGCATATTTGTGGGGAGTTCTGCATTGGTACGTTCCAGTGAGACAAGGTGGTTATGGAGGGGTACAGGTTCAGGGCATATTTGTGTGGAGTTCTGCATTGGTATTTTCCAGTCAGACAGGGAAGCTATGGAGGGGTACAGGTTCAGGACATATTTGTGTGGAGTTCTGCATTGGTACGTTCCACTGAGACAGGGAGGTTATGGAGGGGTACAGGTTCAGGGCATATTTGTGTGGATTTCTGCATTGGTACGTACTAGTGAGACAAGGAGGTTATGGAGGGGTACAGGTTCAGGGCATATTTGTGTGTAGTTCTGCATTGGTACATTCCAGTGAGTCAGGGAGGTTATGGAGGATACAGCATCAGGGCATATTTGTGTTGAGTTCTGCAGTGGTACGCTCCAGTGAGACAGGGAGGTTATGGAGGGTACAGGTTCAGGGCATATTTTTGTGGAATTCTGCAGTGGGACGTTCCACTGAGACAGGGAGAATATGGACGGGTACATGTTCAGGGCATAGTTGTGTGGAGTTCTGCAGTGGTACGTTCCAGTGAGACAGGGAGAATATGGACGGGTACATGTTCAGGGCATATTGGTGTGGAGTTCTGCATTGGTACGTTCCAGTGAGACAGTGTGGTTATACAGGGTACAGGTTCAGGGCATATTTGTGTGGCGTTCTGCAGTGGTATGTTCCATTGAGACAGGGAGTTAATGGACGGGTACAGTTTCAGGGCATATTTGTGTGGAGATCTGCATTGGCACGTTCTAATGAGACAGGGAGGTTATGCAGGGTACAGGTTCAGGGCATATTTGTGTGGAGTTCTGCATTGGTAAGTTCCAGTGAGACAGGGTGGTTATGGAGGGGTACAGGTTCAGGAGATATTTGTGTGGTGTTCTGCAATGGTACGTTCCAGTGTGACAGGGAGGTCATGCAGGGTACAGGTTCAGGGCATATTTATGTGGAGATCGGCTTTGGTGCGTTCCAGGGAGACAGGGAGGTTATGGAGGGGTACAGGGTCAGGGCATATTTGTGTGTAGTTCTGCATTGGCACGTTCAAATGAGACAGGGAGGTTATGCAGGGTACAGGTTCAGGGCATATTTGTGTGGAGTTCTGCATTGGTACGTTCCAGTGAGACAGGGAGGTTATGGAGGGTACACGTTCAATGCATATTTGTGTGGAGTTCTGCAGTGGGACGTTCCACTGAGACAGGGAGAATATGGACGGGTACATGTTCAGGGCATATTTGTGTGGAGTTCTGCAGTGGTACGTTCCAGTGAGACAGGGAGAATATGGAAGGGTACATGTTCAGGGCATATTAGTGTGGAGTTCTGCATTGGTACGTTCCAGTGAGACAGAGCGGTTATGGAGGGGTACAGGTTCAGGGCATATTTGTGTGGTGTTCTGCAGTGGTACCTTCCAGTGAGACAGGGAGGTTATGGACGGGTACAGTTTCTGGGCATATTTGTGTGGAGTTCTGCAATGGTACAGTCCAGTGAGTCAGGGAGGTTATGGAGGATACAGCATCAGGGCATATTTGTGTTGAGTTCTGCAGTGGTACGTTC
The DNA here is from genome assembly GCF_048418815.1 of Hemitrygon akajei. Lineage (NCBI taxonomy): Eukaryota > Metazoa > Chordata > Chondrichthyes > Myliobatiformes > Dasyatidae > Hemitrygon > Hemitrygon akajei. Next base: position 711,673 of record NW_027332021.1, on the reverse strand, counting down.
CAGTGAGACAGGGAGGTAATGGATGGGTACAGGTTCAGGGCATATTTTTGTGGCGTTCTGCAGTGGTACGTTCCAGTGAGACAGGGAGGTTATGGACGGGTACAGTTTCAGGGCATATTTGTGTGGAGTTCTGCAATGGTACGTTCCAGTGAGACAGGGAGGATTTTCAGGGTACAGGTTCAGGGCATATTTGAGTGGAGTTCGGCATTGGTGCGTTCCAGTGAGACAGGGTGTTTATGGAGGTTTACAGGTTCAGGGCATATTTGTGTGGAGTTCTGTATTGGTACGCTCCAGTGAGACAGGGAGGTTATGGAGGGTACAGGTTCAGGGCATATTTTTGTGGAATTCTGCAGTGGGACGTTCCACTGAGACAGGGAGAATATGGACGGGTACATGTTCAGGGCATATTTGTGTGGAGTTCTGCAGTGGTACGTTCCAGTGAGACAGGGAGAATATGGACGGGTACATGTTCAGGGCATATTAGTGTGGAGTTCTGCATTGGTACGTTCCAGTGAGACAGAGCGGTTATGCAGGGTACAGGTTCAGGGCATATTTGTGTGGCGTTCTGCAGTGGTACGTTCCATTGAGACAGGGAGTTAATGGACGGGTACAGGTTCAGGGATTATTTGTGTGGAGATCTGCATTGGTACTTTCCAGTGAGACAGGGTGGTTATGGAGGGGTACAGGTTCAGGAGATATTTGTGTGTAGTTCTGCATTGGTACAGTCCAGTGAGTCAGGGAGGTTATGGAGGATACAGCATCAGGGCATATTTGTGTTGAGTTCTGCAGTGGTACGTTTCAGTGAGACAGGGAGGTAATGGATGGGTACAGGTTCAGGGCATATTTTTGTGGCGTTCTGCAGTGGTACGTTCCAGTGAGACAGGGAGGTTATGGACGGGTACAGTTTCAGGGCATATTTGTGTGGAGTTCTGCAATGGTACGTTCCAGTGAGACAGGGAGGTTTTGCAGGGTACAGGTTCAGGGCATATTTGAGTGGAGTTCGGCATTGGTGCGTTCCAGTGAGACAGAGAGGTTATGGACGGGTACAGTTTCAGGGCATATTTGTGTGGAGTTCTGCATTGGTACGTTCCAGTGAGACAAGGTGATTATGGAGGGGTACAGGTTCAGGGCATATTTGTGTGATGTTCTGCAATTGTACGTACCAGTGAGACAGGGAGTTTATGCAGGTTTCAGGTTCAATGCATATTTGTGTGGAGTTCTGCATTGGTACGTTCCAGTGAGACAGGGTGGTTATGGAGGGGTACAGGTTCAGGGCATATTTGTGTGGTGTTCTGCAATGGTACGATCCACTGAGACAGGGAGGTTATGCAGGGTACAGGTTCAGGCATATTTGAGTGGAGTTCGGCATTGGTGCGTTCCAGTGAGACAGGGAGGTTATGGACGGGTATAGTTTCTGGGCATATTTGTGTGGAGTTCTGCATTGGTACGTTCCAGTGAGACAGGGAGGTTATGCAGGGTACAGGTTCAGGGGATATTTGTGTGGAATTCTGCAGTGGTACGTTCCATTGAGATAGGGAGTTTATGGACGGGTACAGTTTCAGGGCATATTTGTGTGGAGATCGGCATTGGTGCGTTCCAGGGAGACAGGGAGGTGATGCAGGGTACAGGTTCAGGGCATATTTGTGTGGAATTCTGCAGTGGTACGTTCCATTGAGATAGGGAGTTTATGGACGGGTACAGGTTCAGGGCTTATTTGTGTGTAGTTCTGCATTGGTACAGTCCAGTGAGTCAGGGAGGTTATGGACGGGTATAGTTTCTGGGCATATTTGTGTGGAGTTCTGCATTGGTACGTTCCAGTGAGACAGGGAGGTAATGGATGGGTACAGGTTCAGGGCATATTTTTGTGGCGTTCTGCAGTGGTACGTTCCAGTGAGACAGGGAGGTTATGGACGGGTACAGTTTCAGGGCATATTTGTGTGGAGTTCTGCAATGGTACGTTCCAGTGAGACAGGGAGGTTTTGCAGGGTACAGGTTCAGGGCATATTTGAGTGGAGTTCGGCATTGGTGCGTTCCAGTGAGACAGAGAGGTTATGGACGGGTACAGTTTCAGGGCATATTTGTGTGGAGTTCTGCATTGGTACGTTCCAGTGAGACAGGGAGGTAATGGATGGGTACAGGTTCAGGGCATATTTTTGTGGCGTTCTGCAGTGGTACGTTCCAGTGAGACAGGGAGGTTATGGACGGGTACAGTTTCAGGGCATATTTGTGTGGAGTTCTGCAATGGTACGTTCCAGTGAGACAGGGAGGTTTTGCAGGGTACAGGTTCAGGGCATATTTGAGTGGAGTTCGGCATTGGTGCGTTCCAGTGAGACAGGGAGGTAATGGATGGGTACAGGTTCAGGGCATATTTGTGTGGTGTTCTGCAGTGGTACCTTCCAGTGAGACAGGGAGGTTATGGACGGGTACACTTTCAGGGCATATTTGTGTGGAGTTCTGCAATGGTACAGTCCAGTGAGTCAGGGAGGTTATGGAGGATACAGCATCAGGGCATATTTGTGTTGAGTTCTGCAGTGGTACGTTCCAGTGAGACAGGGAGGTAATGGATGGGTACAGGTTCAGGGCATATTTTTGTGGCGTTCTGCAGTGGTACGTTCCAGTGAGACAGGGAGGTTATGGACGGGTACAGTTTCAGGGCATATTTGTGTGGAGTTCTGCAATGGTACGTTCCAGTGAGACAGGGAGGATTTTCAGGGTACAGGTTCAGGGCATATTTGAGTGGAGTTCGGCATTGGTGCGTTCCAGTGAGACAGGGTGTTTATGGAGGTGTACAGGTTCAGGGCATATTTGTGTGGAGTTCTGTATTGGTACGCTCCAGTGAGACAGGGAGGTTATGGAGGGTACAGGTTCAGGGCATATTTTTGTGGAATTCTGCAGTGGGACGTTCCACTGAGACAGGGAGAATATGGACGGGTACATGTTCAGGGCATATTTGTGTGGAGTTCTGCAGTGGTACGTTCCAGTGAGACAGGGAGAATATGGACGGGTACATGTTCAACGCATATTAGTGTGGAGTTCTGCATTGGTACGTTCCAGTGAGACAGAGCGGTTATGCAGGGTACAGGTTCAGGGCATATTTGTGTGGCGTTCTGCAGTGGTACGTTCCATTGAGACAGGGAGTTAATGGACGGGTACAGTTTCAGGGCATATTTGTGTGGAGATCTGCATTGGTACTTTCCAGTGAGACAGGTTGGTTATGGAGGGGTACAGGTTCAGGAGATATTTGTGTGTAGTTCTGCATTGGTACAGTCCAGTGAGTCAGGGAGGTTATGGAGGATACAGCATCAGGGCATATTTGTGTTGAGTTCTGCAGTGGTACGTTTCAGTGAGACAGGGAGGTAATGGATGGGTACAGGTTCAGGGCATATTTTTGTGGCGTTCTGCAGTGGTACGTTCCAGTGAGACAGGGATGTTATGGACGGGTACAGTTTCAGGGCATATTTGTGTGGAGTTCTGCAATGGTACGTTCCAGTGAGACAGGGAGGTTTTGCAGGGTACAGGTTCAGGGCATATTTGAGTGGAGTTCGGCATTGGTGCGTTCCAGTGAGACAGAGAGGTTATGGACGGGTACAGTTTCAGGGCATATTTGTGTGGAGTTCTGCATTGGTACGTTCCAGTGAGACAAGGTGATTATGGAGGGGTACAGGTTCAGGGCATATTTGTGTGATGTTCTGCAATGGTACGTACCAGTGAGACAGGGAGTTTATGCAGGTTTCAGGTTCAATGCATATTTGTGTGGAGTTCTGCATTGGTACGTTCCAGTGAGACAGGGTGGTTATGGAGGGGTACAGGTTCAGGGCATATTTGTGTGGTGTTCTGCAATGGTACGATCCACTGAGACAGGGAGGTTATGCAGGGTACAGGTTCAGGCATATTTGAGTGGAGTTCGGCATTGGTGCGTTCCAGTGAGACAGGGAGGTTATGGACGGGTATAGTTTCTGGGCATATTTGTGTGGAGTTCTGCATTGGTACGTTCCAGTGAGACAGGGAGGTTATGCAGGGTACAGGTTCAGGGGATATTTGTGTGGAATTCTGCAGTGGTACGTTCCATTGAGATAGGGAGTTTATGGACGGGTACAGTTTCAGGGCATATTTGTGTGGAGATCGGCATTGGTGCGTTCCAGGGAGACAGGGAGGTGATGCAGGGTACAGGTTCAGGGCATATTTGTGTGGAATTCTGCAGTGGTACGTTCCATTGAGATAGGGAGTTTATGGACGGGTACAGGTTCAGGGCTTATTTGTGTGTAGTTCTGCATTGGTACAGTCCAGTGAGTCAGGGAGGTTATGGACGGGTATAGTTTCTGGGCATATTTGTGTGGAGTTCTGCATTGGTACGTTCCAGGGAGACAGGGAGGTAATGGATGGGTACAGGTTCAGGGCATATTTTTGTGGCGTTCTGCAGTGGTACGTTCCAGTGAGACAGGGAGGTTATGGACGGGTACAGTTTCAGGGCATATTTGTGTGGAGTTCTGCAATGGTACGTTCCAGTGAGACAGGGAGGTTTTGCAGGGTACAGGTTCAGGGCATATTTGAGTGGAGTTCTGCAATGGTACGTTCCAGTGAGACAGGGAGGTTTTGCAGGGTACAGGTTCAGGGCATATTTGAGTGGAGTTCGGCATTGGTGCGTTCCAGTGAGACAGAGAGGTTATGGACGGGTACAGTTTCAGGGCATATTTGTGTGGAGTTCTGCATTGGTACGTTCCAGTGAGACAGGGTGGTAATGGATGGGTACAGGTTCAGGGCATATTTTTGTGGCGTTCTGCAGTGGTACGTTCCAGTGAGACAGGGAGGTTATGGACGGGTACAGTTTCAGGGCATATTTGTGTGGAGTTCTGCAATGGTACGTTCCAGTGAGACAGGGAGGTTTTGCAGGGTACAGGTTCAGGGCATATTTGAGTGGAGTTCGGCATTGGTGCGTTCCAGTGAGACAGGGAGGTAATGGATGGGTACAGGTTCAGGGCATATTTTTGTGGCGTTCTGCAGTGGTACGTTCCAGTGAGACAGGGAGGTTATGGACGGGTACAGTTTCAGGGCATATTTGTGTGGAGTTCTGCAATGGTACGTTCCAGTGAGACAGGGAGGTTTTGCAGGGTACAGGTTCAGGGCATATTTGAGTGGAGTTCGGCATTGGTGCGTTCCAGTGAGACAGAGAGGTTATGGACGGGTACAGTTTCAGGGCATATTTGTGTGGAGTTCTGCATTGGTACGTTCCAGTGAGACAAGGTGATTATGGAGGGGTACAGGTTCAGGGCATATTTGTGTGATGTTCTGCAATGGTACGTACCAGTGAGACAGGGAGTTTATGCAGGTTTCAGGTTCAATGCATATTTGTGTGGAGTTCTGCATTGGTACGTTCCAGTGAGACAGGGTGGTTATGGAGGGGTACAGGTTCAGGAGATATTTGTGTGTAGTTCTGCATTGGTACAGTCCAGTGAGACAGAGAGGTTATGGACGGGTACAGTTTCAGGGCATATTTGTGTGGAGTTCTGCATTGGTACGTTCCAGTGAGACAGGGAGGTAATGGATGGGTACAGGTTCAGGGCATATTTTTGTGGCGTTCTGCAGTGGTACGTTCCAGTGAGACAGGGAGGTTATGGACGGGTACAGTTTCAGGGCATATTTGTGTGGAGTTCTGCAATGGTACGTTCCAGTGAGACAGGGAGGTTTTGCAGGGTACAGGTTCAGGGCATATTTGAGTGGAGTTCGGCATTGGTGCGCTCCAGTGAGACAGAGAGGTTATGGACGGGTACAGTTTCAGGGCATATTTGTGTGGAGTTCTGCATTGGTACGTTCCAGTGAGACAAGGTGATTATGGAGGGGTACAGGTTCAGGGCATATTTGTGTGATGTTCTGCAATGGTACGTACCAGTGAGACTGGGAGTTTATGCAGGTTTCAGGTTCAATGCATATTTGTGTGGAGTTCTGCATTGGTACGTTCCAGTGAGACAGGGTGGTTATGGAGGGGTACAGGTTCAGGGGATATTTGTGTGGTGTTCTGCAATGGTACGATCCACTGAGACAGGGAGGTTATGCAGGGTACAGGTTCAGGCATATTTGAGTGGAGTTCGGCATTGGTGCGTTCCAGTGAGACAGGGAGGTTATGGACGGGTATAGTTTCCGGGCATATTTGTGTGGAGTTCTGCATTGGTACGTTCCAGTGAGACAGGGAGGTTATGCAGGGTACAGGTTCAGGGGATATTTCTGTGGAATTCTGCAGTGGTACGTTCCATTGAGATAGGGAGTTTATGGACGGGTACAGTTTCAGGGCATATTTGTGTGGAGATCGGCATTGGTTCGTTCCAGGGAGACAGGGAGGTGATGCAGGGTACAGGTTCAGGGCATATTTGTGTGGAATTCTGCAGTGGTACGTTCCATTGAGATAGGGAGTTTATGGACGGGTACAGGTTCAGGGCATATTTGAGTGGAGATCGGCATTGGTGCGTTCCAGGGAGACAGGGAGGTGATGCAGGGTACAGGTTCAGGGCATATTTGTGTGGAGTTCTGCAGTGGTACGTTCCAGTGAGACCGGGTGGTTATGGATGGGTACAGTTTCAGGGCATATTTGTGTGTAGTTCCGCATTGGTACTTTCCCGTCAGACAGGGAGTTTATGGAGGGTACAGGTTTATGGCAAATTTGTGTGGAGTTCTGCAGTGGGACGTTCCAGTGAGACAGGGAGGTTATGGACGGGTACAGGTTCAGGGCATATTTGTGTGGAGTTCTGCATTGGTACGTTCCAGTGAGACAGGGAAGTTATGGAGGGGTACAGGTTCAGGGCATAATTGTGTGGAGTTCTGCATTGGTACATTCCAGTGAGACCGGGAGGTTATGGAGGGTACAGCATCAGGGCATATTTTTGTTGAGTTCTGCAGTGGTACGTTCCAGTGAGACAGGGAGGCAATGGAAGGGTACAGGTTCAGGGCATATTTGTTTGGAGTTCTGCATTGGTACTTTCCAGTGAGACAGGGAGGTTATGGAGGGTACAGGTTCAATGCATATTTGTGTGGTGTTCTGCAGTGGGACGTTCCACTGAGACTGGGAGAATATGGACGGGTACATGTTCAGGGCATATTTGTGTGGAGTTCTGCATTGGTACGTTCCAGAGAGATAGGGTGTTTATGGAGGTGTACAGGTTCAGGGCATATTTGTGTGGAGTTCTGTATTGGTACGCTCCAGTGAGACAGGGAGGTTATGGAGAGTACAGGTTCAGGGCATATTTTTGTGGAATTCTGCAGTGGGACGTTCCACTGAGACAGGGGGAATATGGAAGGGTACATGTTCAGGGCATATTTGTGTGGAGTTCTGCAGTGGTACGTTCCAGAGAGACAGGGAGAATATGGACGGGTACATGTTCAGGGCATATTAGTGTGGAGTTCTGCATTGGTACGTTCCAGTGAGACAGAGCGGTTATGGAGGGGTACATGTTCAGGGCATATTTGTGTGGTGTTCTGCAGTGGTACGTTCGAGTGAGACAAGGAGGTTATGCAGGGTACAGGTTCAGGGCATATTTGTGTGGAGTTCTGCAGTGGTACGTTCCAGTGAGACAGGGAAGTTATGGACGGGTACAGTTTCAGGGCATATTTGTGTGGAGTTCTGCAATGGTACGTTCCAGTGAGACAGGGAGGTTATGCAGGGTACAGGTTCAGGGCATATTTGAGTGGAGTTCGGCATTGGTGCGTTCCAGTGAGACAGAGATGTTATGGACGGGTACAGTTTCAGGGCATATTTGTGGGGAGTTCTGCATTGGTACGTTCCAGTGAGACAAGGTGGTTATGGAGGGGTACAGGTTCAGGGCATATTTGTGTGGAGTTCTGCATTGGTATTTTCCAGTCAGACAGGGAAGCTATGGAGGGGTACAGGTTCAGGACATATTTGTGTGGAGTTCTGCATTGGTACGTACCAGTGAGACAGGGAGGTTATGGAGGGGTACAGGTTCAGGGCATATTTGTGTGTAGTTCTGCATTGGTACATTCCAGTGAGTCAGGGAGGTTATGGAGGATACAGCATCAGGGCATATTTGTGTTGAATTCTGCAGTGGTACGCTCCAGTGAGACAGGGAGGTTATGGAGGGTACAGGTTCAGGGCATATTTTTGTGGAATTCTGCAGTGGGACGTTCCACTGAGACAGGGAGAATATGGACGGGTACATGTTCAGGGCATATTTGTGTGGAGTTCTGCAGTGGTACGTTCCAGTGAGACAGGGAGAATATGGACGGGTACATGTTCAGGGCATATTGGTGTGGAGTTCTGCATTGGTACGTTCCAGTGAGACAGTGTGGTTATACAGGGTACAGGTTCAGGGCATATTTGTGTGGCGTTCTGCAGTGGTATGTTCCATTGAGACAGGGAGTTAATGGACGGGTACAGTTTCAGGGCATATTTGTGTGGAGATCTGCATTGGCACGTTCTAATGAGACAGGGAGGTTATGCAGGGTACAGGTTCAGGGCATATTTGTGTGGAGTTCTGCATTGGTAAGTTCCAGTGAGACAGGGTGGTTATGGAGGGGTACAGGTTCAGGAGATATTTGTGTGGTGTTCTGCAATGGTACGTTCCAGTGTGACAGGGAGGTCATGCAGGGTACAGGTTCAGGGCATATTTGAGTGGAGATCGGCTTTGGTGCGTTCCAGGGAGACAGGGAGGTTATGGAGGGGTACAGGGTCAGGGCATATTTGTGTGTAGTTCTGCATTGGCACGTTCTAATGAGACAGGGAGGTTATGCAGGGTACAGGTTCAGGGCATATTTGTGTGGAGTTCTGCATTGGTACGTTCCAGTGAGACAGGGAGGTTATGGAGGGTACACGTTCAATGCATATTTGTGTGGAGTTCTGCAGTGGGACGTTCCACTGAGACAGGGAGAATATGGACGGGTACATGTTCAGGGCATATTTGTGTGGAGTTCTGCAGTGGTACTTTCCAGTGAGACAGGGAGAATATGGAAGGGTACATGTTCAGGGCATATTAGTGTGGAGTTCTGCATTGGTACGTTCCAGTGAGACAGAGCCGTTATGGAGGGGTACAGGTTCAGGGCATATTTGTGTGGAGATCTGCATTGGTACTTTCCAGTGAGACAGGGAGGTTATGGACGGGTACAGGTTCAGGAGATATTTGTGTGTAGTTCTGCATTGGTACAGTCCAGTGAGTCAGGGAGGTTATGGAGGATACAGCATCAGGGCATATTTGTGTTGAGTTCTGCAGTGGTACGTTCCAGTGAGACAGGGAGGTAATGGATGGGTACAGGTTCAGGGCATATTTTTGTGGCGTTCTGCAGTGGTACGTTCCAGTGAGACAGGGAGGTTATGGACGGGTACAGTTTCAGGGCATATTTGTGTGGAGTTCTGCAATGGTACGTTCCAGTGAGACAGGGAGGTTTTGCAGGGTACAGGTTCAGGGCATATTTGAGTGGAGTTCGGCATTGGTGCGTTCCAGTGAGACAGAGAGGTTATGGACGGGTACAGTTTCAGGGCATATTTGTGTGGAGTTCTGCATTGGTACGTTCCAGTGAGACAGGGAGGTAATGGATGGGTACAGGTTCAGGGCATATTTTTGTGGCGTTCTGCAGTGGTACGTTCCAGTGAGACAGGGAGGTTATGAACGTGTACAGTTTCAGGGCATATTTGTGTGGAGTTCTGCAATGGTACGTTCCAGTGAGACAGGGAGGTTTTGCAGGGTACAGGTTCAGGGCATATTTGAGTGGAGTTCGGCATTGGTGCGTTCCAGTGAGACAAGAGGTTATGGACGGGTACAGTTTCAGGGCATATTTGTGTGGAGTTCTGCATTGGTACGTTCCAGTGAGACAGGGAGGTAATGGATGGGTACAGGTTCAGGGCATATTTTTGTGGCGTTCTGCAGTGGTACGTTCCAGTGAGACAGGGAGGTTATGGACGGGTACAGTTTCAGGGCATATTTGTGTGGAGTTCTGCAATGGTACGTTCCAGTGAGACAGGGAGGTTTTGCAGGGTACAGGTTCAGGGCATATTTGAGTGGAGTTCGGCATTGGTGCGTTCCAGTGAGACAGAGAGGTTATGGACGGGTACAGTTTCAGGGCATATTTGTGTGGAGTTCTGCATTGGTACGTTCCAGTGAGACAAGGTGATTATGGAGGGGTACAGGTTCAGGGCATATTTGTGTGATGTTCTGCAATGGTACGTACCAGTGAGACAGGGAGTTTATGCAGGTTTCAGGTTCAATGCATATTTGTGTGGAGTTCTGCATTGGTACGTTCCCATGAGACAGGGTGGTTATGGAGGGGTACAGTTTCAGGGCATATTTGTGTGGTGTTCTGCAATGGTACGTTCCACTGAGACAGGGAGGTTATGCAGGGTACAGGTTCAGGCATATTTGAGTGGAGTTCGGCATTGGTGCGTTCCAGTGAGACAGGGAGGTTATGCAGGGTACAGGTTCAGGGGATATTTGTGTGGAATTCTGCAGTGGTACGTTCCATTGAGATAGGGAGTTTATGGACGGGTACAGTTTCAGGGCATATTTGTGTGGAGATCGGCATTGGTGCGTTCCAGGGAGACAGGGAGGTGATGCAGGGTACAGGTTCAGGGCATATTTGTGTGGAATTCTGCAGTGGTACGTTCCATTGAGATAGGGAGTTTATGGACGGGTACAGGTTCAGGGCTTATTTGTGTGTAGTTCTGCATTGGTACAGTCCAGTGAGTCAGGGAGGTTATGGACGGGTATAGTTTCTGGGCATATTTGTGTGGAGTTCTGCATTGGTACGTTCCAGTGAGACAGGGAGGTAATGGATGGGTACAGGTTCAGGGCATATTTTTGTGGCGTTCTGCAGTGGTACGTTCCAGTGAGACAGGGAGGTTATGGACGGGTACAGTTTCAGGGCATATTTGTGTGGAGTTCTGCAATGGTACGTTCCAGTGAGACAGGGAGGTTTTGCAGGGTACAGGTTCAGGGCATATTTGAGTGGAGTTCGGCATTGGTGCGTTCCAGTGAGACAGAGAGGTTATGGACGGGTACAGTTTCAGGGCATATTTGTGTGGAGTTCTGCATTGGTACGTTCCAGTGAGACAGTGAGGTAATGGATGGGTACAGGTTCAGGGCATATTTTTGTGGCGTTCTGCAGTGGTACGTTCCAGTGAGACAGGGAGGTTATGGACGGGTACAGTTTCAGGGCATATTTGTGTGGAGTTCTGCAATGGTACGTTCCAGTGAGACAGGGAGGTTTTGCAGGGTACAGGTTCAGGGCATATTTGAGTGGAGTTCGGCATTGGTGCGTTCCAGTGAGACAGAGAGGTTATGGACGGGTACAGTTTCAGGGCATATTTGTGTGGAGTTCTGCATTGGTACGTTCCAGTGAGACAAGGTGATTATAGAGGGGTACAGGTTCAGGGCATATTTGTGTGATGTTCTGCAATGGTACGTACCAGTGAGACAGGGAGTTTATGCAGGTTTCAGGTTCAATGCATATTTGTGTGGAGTTCTGCATTGGTACGTTCCAGTGAGACAGGGTGGTTATGGAGGGGTACAGGTTCAGGGCATATTTGTGTGGTGTTCTGCAATGGTACGATCCACTGAGACAGGGAGGTTATGCAGGGTACAGGTTCAGGCATATTTGAGTGGAGTTCGGCATTGGTGCGTTCCAGTGAGACAGGGAGGTTATGGACGGGTATAGTTTTTGGGCATATTTGTGTGGAGTTCTGCATTGGTACGTTCCAGTGAGACAGGGAGGTTATGCAGGGTACAGGTTCAGGGGATATTTGTGTGGAATTCTGCAGTGGTACGTTCCATTGAGATAGGGAGTTTATGGACGGGTACAGTTTCAGGGCATATTTGTGTGGAGATCGGCATTGGTGCGTTCCAGGGAGACAGGGAGGTGATGCAGGGTACAGGTTCAGGGCATATTTGTGTGGAATTCTGCAGTGGTACGTTCCATTGAGATAGGGAGTTTATGGACGGGTACAGGTTCAGGGCATATTTGTGTGTAGTTCTGCATTGCTACAGTCCAGTGAGTCAGGGAGGTTATGGAGGATACAGCATCAGGGCATATTTGTGTTGAGTTCTGCAGTGGTACGTTCCAGTGAGACAGGGAGGTAATGGATGGGTACAGGTTCAGGGCATATTTTTGTGGCGTTCTGCAGTGGTACGTTCCAGTGAGACAGGGAGGTTATGGACGGGTACAGTTTCAGGGCATATTTGTGTGGAGTTCTGCAATGGTACGTTCCAGTGAGACAGGGAGGTTTTGCAGGGTACAGGTTCAGGGCATATTTGAGTGGAGTTCGGCATTGGTGCGTTCCAGTGAGACAGAGAGGTTATGGACGGGTACAGTTTCAGGGCATATTTGTGTGGAGTTCTGCATTGGTACGTTCCAGTGAGACAGGGAGGTTATGCAGGGTACAGGTTCAGGGGATATTTCTGTGGAATTCTGCAGTGGTACGTTCCATTGAGATAGGGAGTTTATGGACGGGTACAGTTTCAGGGCATATTTGTGTGGAGATCGGCATTGGTTCGTTCCAGGGAGACAGGGAGGTGATGCAGGGTACAGGTTCAGGGCATATTTGTGTGGAATTCTGCAGTGGTACGTTCCATTGAGATAGGGAGTTTATGGACGGGTACAGGTTCAGGGCATATTTGAGTGGAGATCGGCATTGGTGCGTTCCAGGGAGACAGGGAGGTGATGCAGGGTACAGGTTCAGGGCATATTTGTGTGGAGTTCTGCAGTGGTACGTTCCAGTGAGACCGGGTGGTTATGGATGGGTACAGTTTCAGGGCATATTTGTGTGTAGTTCCGCATTGGTACTTTCCCGTCAGACAGGGAGTTTATGGAGGGTACAGGTTTATGGCAAATTTGTGTGGAGTTCTGCAGTGGGACGTTCCAGTGAGACAGGGAGGTTATGGACGGGTACAGGTTCAGGGCATATTTGTGTGGAGTTCTGCATTGGTACGTTCCAGTGAGACAGGGAAGTTATGGAGGGGTACAGGTTCAGGGCATAATTGTGTGGAGTTCTGCATTGGTACATTCCAGTGAGACCGGGAGGTTATGGAGGGTACAGCATCAGGGCATATTTTTGTTGAGTTCTGCAGTGGTACGTTCCAGTGAGACAGGGAGGCAATGGAAGGGTACAGGTTCAGGGCATATTTGTTTGGAGTTCTGCATTGGTACTTTCCAGTGAGACAGGGAGGTTATGGAGGGTACAGGTTCAATGCATATTTGTGTGGTGTTCTGCAGTGGGACGTTCCACTGAGACTGGGAGAATATGGACGGGTACATGTTCAGGGCATATTTGTGTGGAGTTCTGCATTGGTACGTTCCAGAGAGATAGGGTGTTTATGGAGGTGTACAGGTTCAGGGCATATTTGTGTGGAGTTCTGTATTGGTACGCTCCAGTGAGACAGGGAGGTTATGGAGAGTACAGGTTCAGGGCATATTTTTGTGGAATTCTGCAGTGGGACGTTCCACTGAGACAGGGGGAATATGGAAGGGTACATGTTCAGGGCATATTTGTGTGGAGTTCTGCAGTGGTACGTTCCAGAGAGACAGGGAGAATATGGACGGGTACATGTTCAGGGCATATTAGTGTGGAGTTCTGCATTGGTACGTTCCAGTGAGACAGAGCGGTTATGGAGGGGTACATGTTCAGGGCATATTTGTGTGGTGTTCTGCAGTGGTACGTTCGAGTGAGACAAGGAGGTTATGCAGGGTACAGGTTCAGGGCATATTTGTGTGGAGTTCTGCAGTGGTACGTTCCAGTGAGACAGGGAAGTTATGGACGGGTACAGTTTCAGGGCATATTTGTGTGGAGTTCTGCAATGGTACGTTCCAGTGAGACAGGGAGGTTATGCAGGGTACAGGTTCAGGGCATATTTGAGTGGAGTTCGGCATTGGTGCGTTCCAGTGAGACAGAGATGTTATGGACGGGTACAGTTTCAGGGCATATTTGTGGGGAGTTCTGCATTGGTACGTTCCAGTGAGACAAGGTGGTTATGGAGGGGTACAGGTTCAGGGCATATTTGTGTGGAGTTCTGCATTGGTATTTTCCAGTCAGACAGGGAAGCTATGGAGGGGTACAGGTTCAGGACATATTTGTGTGGAGTTCTGCATTGGTACGTTCCACTGAGACAGGGAGGTTATGGAGGGGTACAGGTTCAGGGCATATTTGTGTGGATTTCTGCATTGGTACGTACCAGTGAGACAAGGAGGTTATGGAGGGGTACAGGTTCAGGGCATATTTGTGTGTAGTTCTGCATTGGTACATTCCAGTGAGTCAGGGAGGTTATGGAGGATACAGCATCAGGGCATATTTGTGTTGAATTCTGCAGTGGTACGCTCCAGTGAGACAGGGAGGTTATGGAGGGTACAGGTTCAGGGCATATTTTTGTGGAATTCTGCAGTGGGACGTTCCACTGAGACAGGGAGAATATGGACGGGTACATGTTCAGGGCATATTTGTGTGGAGTTCTGCAGTGGTACGTTCCAGTGAGACAGGGAGAATATGGACGGGTACATGTTCAGGGCATATTGGTGTGGAGTTCTGCATTGGTACGTTCCAGTGAGACAGTGTGGTTATACAGGGTACAGGTTCAGGGCATATTTGTGTGGCGTTCTGCAGTGGTATGTTCCATTGAGACAGGGAGTTAATGGACGGGTACAGTTTCAGGGCATATTTGTGTGGAGATCTGCATTGGCACGTTCTAATGAGACAGGGAGGTTATGCAGGGTACAGGTTCAGGGCATATTTGTGTGGAGTTCTGCATTGGTAAGTTCCAGTGAGACAGGGTGGTTATGGAGGGGTACAGGTTCAGGAGATATTTGTGTGGTGTTCTGCAATGGTACGTTCCAGTGTGACAGGGAGGTCATGCAGGGTACAGGTTCAGGGCATATTTGAGTGGAGATCGGCTTTGGTGCGTTCCAGGGAGACAGGGAGGTTATGGAGGGGTACAGGGTCAGGGCATATTTGTGTGTAGTTCTGCATTGGCACGTTCTAATGAGACAGGGAGGTTATGCAGGGTACAGGTTCAGGGCATATTTGTGTGGAGTTCTGCATTGGTACGTTCCAGTGAGACAGGGAGGTTATGGAGGGTACACGTTCAATGCATATTTGTGTGGAGTTCTGCAGTGGGACGTTCCACTGAGACAGGGAGAATATGGACGGGTACATGTTCAGGGCATATTTGTGTGGAGTTCTGCAGTGGTACTTTCCAGTGAGACAGGGAGAATATGGAAGGGTACATGTTCAGGGCATATTAGTGTGGAGTTCTGCATTGGTACGTTCCAGTGAGACAGAGCCGTTATGGAGGGGTACAGGTTCAGGGCATATTTGTGTGGAGATCTGCATTGGTACTTTCCAGTGAGACAGGGAGGTTATGGACGGGTACAGGTTCAGGAGATATTTGTGTGTAGTTCTGCATTGGTACAGTCCAGTGAGTCAGGGAGGTTATGGAGGATACAGCATCAGGGCATATTTGTGTTGAGTTCTGCAGTGGTACGTTCCAGTGAGACAGGGAGGTAATGGATGGGTACAGGTTCAGGGCATATTTTTGTGGCGTTCTGCAGTGGTACGTTCCAGTGAGACAGGGAGGTTATGGACGGGTACAGTTTCAGGGCATATTTGTGTGGAGTTCTGCAATGGTACGTTCCAGTGAGACAGGGAGGTTTTGCAGGGTACAGGTTCAGGGCATATTTGAGTGGAGTTCGGCATTGGTGCGTTCCAGTGAGACAGAGAGGTTATGGACGGGTACAGTTTCAGGGCATATTTGTGTGGAGTTCTGCATTGGTACGTTCCAGTGAGACAGGGAGGTAATGGATGGGTACAGGTTCAGGGCATATTTTTGTGGCGTTCTGCAGTGGTACGTTCCAGTGAGACAGGGAGGTTATGAACGTGTACAGTTTCAGGGCATATTTGTGTGAAGTTCTGCAATGGTACGTTCCAGTGAGACAGGGAGGTTTTGCAGGGTACAGGTTCAGGGCATATTTGAGTGGAGTTCGGCATTGGTGCGTTCCAGTGAGACAAGAGGTTATGGACGGGTACAGTTTCAGGGCATATTTGTGTGGAGTTCTGCATTGGTACGTTCCAGTGAGACAGGGAGGTAATGGATGGGTACAGGTTCAGGGCATATTTTTGTGGCGTTCTGCAGTGGTACGTTCCAGTGAGACAGGGAGGTTATGGACGGGTACAGTTTCAGGGCATATTTGTGTGGAGTTCTGCAATGGTACGTTCCAGTGAGACAGGGAGGTTTTGCAGGGTACAGGTTCAGGGCATATTTGAGTGGAGTTCGGCATTGGTGCGTTCCAGTGAGACAGAGAGGTTATGGACGGGTACAGTTTCAGGGCATATTTGTGTGGAGTTCTGCATTGGTACGTTCCAGTGAGACAAGGTGATTATGGAGGGGTACAGGTTCAGGGCATATTTGTGTGATGTTCTGCAATGGTACGTACCAGTGAGACAGGGAGTTTATGCAGGTTTCAGGTTCAATGCATATTTGTGTGGAGTTCTGCATTGGTACGTTCCCATGAGACAGGGTGGTTATGGAGGGGTACAGTTTCAGGGCATATTTGTGTGGTGTTCTGCAATGGTACGTTCCACTGAGACAGGGAGGTTATGCAGGGTACAGGTTCAGGCATATTTGAGTGGAGTTCGGCATTGGTGCGTTCCAGTGAGACAGGGAGGTTATGCAGGGTACAGGTTCAGGGGATATTTGTGTGGAATTCTGCAGTGGTACGTTCCATTGAGATAGGGAGTTTATGGACGGGTACAGTTTCAGGGCATATTTGTGTGGAGATCGGCATTGGTGCGTTCCAGGGAGACAGGGAGGTGATGCAGGGTACAGGTTCAGGGCATATTTGTGTGGAATTCTGCAGTGGTACGTTCCATTGAGATAGGGAGTTTATGGACGGGTACAGGTTCAGGGCTTATTTGTGTGTAGTTCTGCATTGGTACAGTCCAGTGAGTCAGGGAGGTTATGGACGGGTATAGTTTCTGGGCATATTTGTGTGGAGTTCTGCATTGGTACGTTCCAGTGAGACAGGGAGGTAATGGATGGGTACAGGTTCAGGGCATATTTTTGTGGCGTTCTGCAGTGGTACGTTCCAGTGAGACAGGGAGGTTATGGACGGGTACAGTTTCAGGGCATATTTGTGTGGAGTTCTGCAATGGTACGTTCCAGTGAGACAGGGAGGTTTTGCAGGGTACAGGTTCAGGGCATATTTGAGTGGAGTTCGGCATTGGTGCGTTCCAGTGAGACAGAGAGGTTATGGACGGGTACAGTTTCAGGGCATATTTGTGTGGAGTTCTGCATTGGTACGTTCCAGTGAGACAGTGAGGTAATGGATGGGTACAGGTTCAGGGCATATTTTTGTGGCGTTCTGCAGTGGTACGTTCCAGTGAGACAGGGAGGTTATGGACGGGTACAGTTTCAGGGCATATTTGTGTGGAGTTCTGCAATGGTACGTTCCAGTGAGACAGGGAGGTTTTGCAGGGTACAGGTTCAGGGCATATTTGAGTGGAGTTCGGCATTGGTGCGTTCCAGTGAGACAGAGAGGTTATGGACGGGTACAGTTTCAGGGCATATTTGTGTGGAGTTCTGCATTGGTACGTTCCAGTGAGACAAGGTGATTATAGAGGGGTACAGGTTCAGGGCATATTTGTGTGATGTTCTGCAATGGTACGTACCAGTGAGACAGGGAGTTTATGCAGGTTTCAGGTTCAATGCATATTTGTGTGGAGTTCTGCATTGGTACGTTCCAGTGAGACAGGGTGGTTATGGAGGGGTACAGGTTCAGGGCATATTTGTGTGGTGTTCTGCAATGGTACGATCCACTGAGACAGGGAGGTTATGCAGGGTACAGGTTCAGGCATATTTGAGTGGAGTTCGGCATTGGTGCGTTCCAGTGAGACAGGGAGGTTATGGACGGGTATAGTTTTTGGGCATATTTGTGTGGAGTTCTGCATTGGTACGTTCCAGTGAGACAGGGAGGTTATGCAGGGTACAGGTTCAGGGGATATTTGTGTGGAATTCTGCAGTGGTACGTTCCATTGAGATAGGGAGTTTATGGACGGGTACAGTTTCAGGGCATATTTGTGTGGAGATCGGCATTGGTGCGTTCCAGGGAGACAGGGAGGTGATGCAGGGTACAGGTTCAGGGCATATTTGTGTGGAATTCTGCAGTGGTACGTTCCATTGAGATAGGGAGTTTATGGACGGGTACAGGTTCAGGGCATATTTGTGTGTAGTTCTGCATTGCTACAGTCCAGTGAGTCAGGGAGGTTATGGAGGATACAGCATCAGGGCATATTTGTGTTGAGTTCTGCAGTGGTACGTTCCAGTGAGACAGGGAGGTAATGGATGGGTACAGGTTCAGGGCATATTTTTGTGGCGTTCTGCAGTGGTACGTTCCAGTGAGACAGGGAGGTTATGGACGGGTACAGTTTCAGGGCATATTTGTGTGGAGTTCTGCAATGGTACGTTCCAGTGAGACAGGGAGGTTTTGCAGGGTACAGGTTCAGGGCATATTTGAGTGGAGTTCGGCATTGGTGCGTTCCAGTGAGACAGAGAGGTTATGGACGGGTACAGTTTCAGGGCATATTTGTGTGGAGTTCTGCATTGGTACGTTCCAGTGAGACAGGGAGGTAATGGATGGGTACAGGTTCAGGGCATATTTTTGTGGCGTTCTGCAGTGGTACGTTCCAGTGAGACAGGGAGGTTATGCAGGGTACAGGTTCAGGGGATATTTGTGTGGAGATCGGCATTGGTGCGTTCCAGGGAGACAGGGAGGTGATGCAGGGTACAGGTTCAGGGCATATTTGTGTGGAATTCTGCAGTGGTACGTTCCATTGAGATAGGGAGTTTATGGACGGGTACAGGTTCAGGGCATATTTGAGTGGAGATCGGCATTGGTGGGTTCCAGGGAGACAGGGAGGTGATGCAGGGTACAGGTTCAGGGCATATTTGTGTGGAGTTCTGCAGTGGTACGTTCCAGTGAGACCGGGTGGTTATGGATGGGTACAGTTTCAGGGCATATTTGTGTGTAGTTCCGCATTGGTACTTTCCCGTCAGACAGGGAGTTTATGGAGGGTACAGGTTTATGGCAAATTTGTGTGGAGTTCTGCAGTGGGACGTTCAAGTGAGACAGGGAGGTTATGGACGGGTACAGGTTCAGGGCATATTTGTGTGGAGTTCTGCATTGGTACGTTCCAGTGAGACAGGGAAGTTATGGAGGGGTACAGGTTCAGGGCATAATTTTGTGGAGTTCTGCATTGGTACATTCCAGTGAGACCGGGAGGTTATGGAGGGTACAAAATCAGGGCATATATTTGTTGAGTTCTGCAGTGGTACGTTCCAGTGAGACAGGGAGACAATGGACGGGTACAGGTTCAGGGCATATTTGTTTGGAGTTCTGCATTGGTACTTTCCAGTGAGACAGGGAGGTTATGGAGGGTACAGGTTCAATGCATATTTGTGTGGTGTTCTGCAGTGGGACGTTCCAGTGAGATAGGGTGTTTATGGAGGTGTACAGGTTCAGGGCATATTTGTGTGGAGTTCTGTATTGGTACGCTCCAGTGAGACAGGGAGGTTATGGAGGGTACAGGTTCAGGGCATATTTTTGTGGAATTCTGCAGTGGGACGTTCCACTGAGACAGGGAGAATATGGAAGGGTACATGTTCAGGGCATATTTGTGTGGAGTTCTGCAGTGGTACGTTCCAGTGAGACAGGGAGAATATGGACGGGTACAGTTTCAGGGCATATTTGTGTGGAGATCGGCATTGGTGCGTTCCAGGGAGACAGGGAGGTGATGCAGGGTACAGGTTCAGGGCATATTTGTGTGGAATTCTGCAGTGGTACGTTCCATTGAGATAGGGAGTTTATGGACGGGTACAGGTTCAGGGCTTATTTGTGTGTAGTTCTGCATTGGTACAGTCCAGTGAGTCAGGGAGGTTATGGACGGGTATAGTTTCTGGGCATATTTGTGTGGAGTTCTGCATTGGTACGTTCCAGTGAGACAGGGAGGTAATGGATGGGTACAGGTTCAGGGCATATTTTTGTGGCGTTCTGCAGTGGTACGTTCCAGTGAGACAGGGAGGTTATGGACGGGTACAGTTTCAGGGCATATTTGTGTGGAGTTCTGCAATGGTACGTTCCAGTGAGACAGGGAGGTTTTGCAGGGTACAGGTTCAGGGCATATTTGAGTGGAGTTCGGCATTGGTGCGTTCCAGTGAGACAGAGAGGTTATGGACGGGTACAGTTTCAGGGCATATTTGTGTGGAGTTCTGCATTGGTACGTTCCAGTGAGACAGTGAGGTAATGGATGGGTACAGGTTCAGGGCATATTTTTGTGGCGTTCTGCAGTGGTACGTTCCAGTGAGACAGGGAGGTTATGGACGGGTACAGTTTCAGGGCATATTTGTGTGGAGTTCTGCAATGGTACGTTCCAGTGAGACAGGGAGGTTTTGCAGGGTACAGGTTCAGGGCATATTTGAGTGGAGTTCGGCATTGGTGCGTTCCAGTGAGACAGAGAGGTTATGGACGGGTACAGTTTCAGGGCATATTTGTGTGGAGTTCTGCATTGGTACGTTCCAGTGAGACAAGGTGATTATAGAGGGGTACAGGTTCAGGGCATATTTGTGTGATGTTCTGCAATGGTACGTACCAGTGAGACAGGGAGTTTATGCAGGTTTCAGGTTCAATGCATATTTGTGTGGAGTTCTGCATTGGTACGTTCCAGTGAGACAGGGTGGTTATGGAGGGGTACAGGTTCAGGGCATATTTGTGTGGTGTTCTGCAATGGTACGATCCACTGAGACAGGGAGGTTATGCAGGGTACAGGTTCAGGCATATTTGAGTGGAGTTCGGCATTGGTGCGTTCCAGTGAGACAGGGAGGTTATGGACGGGTATAGTTTTTGGGCATATTTGTGTGGAGTTCTGCATTGGTACGTTCCAGTGAGACAGGGAGGTTATGCAGGGTACAGGTTCAGGGGATATTTGTGTGGAATTCTGCAGTGGTACGTTCCATTGAGATAGGGAGTTTATGGACGGGTACAGTTTCAGGGCATATTTGTGTGGAGATCGGCATTGGTGCGTTCCAGGGAGACAGGGAGGTGATGCAGGGTACAGGTTCAGGGCATATTTGTGTGGAATTCTGCAGTGGTACGTTCCATTGAGATAGGGAGTTTATGGACGGGTACAGGTTCAGGGCATATTTGTGTGTAGTTCTGCATTGCTACAGTCCAGTGAGTCAGGGAGGTTATGGAGGATACAGCATCAGGGCATATTTGTGTTGAGTTCTGCAGTGGTACGTTCCAGTGAGACAGGGAGGTAATGGATGGGTACAGGTTCAGGGCATATTTTTGTGGCGTTCTGCAGTGGTACGTTCCAGTGAGACAGGGAGGTTATGGACGGGTACAGTTTCAGGGCATATTTGTGTGGAGTTCTGCAATGGTACGTTCCAGTGAGACAGGGAGGTTTTGCAGGGTACAGGTTCAGGGCATATTTGAGTGGAGTTCGGCATTGGTGCGTTCCAGTGAGACAGAGAGGTTATGGACGGGTACAGTTTCAGGGCATATTTGTGTGGAGTTCTGCATTGGTACGTTCCAGTGAGACAGGGAGGTAATGGATGGGTACAGGTTCAGGGCATATTTTTGTGGCGTTCTGCAGTGGTACGTTCCAGTGAGACAGGGAGGTTATGCAGGGTACAGGTTCAGGGGATATTTGTGTGGAGATCGGCATTGGTGCGTTCCAGGGAGACAGGGAGGTGATGCAGGGTACAGGTTCAGGGCATATTTGTGTGGAATTCTGCAGTGGTACGTTCCATTGAGATAGGGAGTTTATGGACGGGTACAGGTTCAGGGCATATTTGAGTGGAGATCGGCATTGGTGGGTTCCAGGGAGACAGGGAGGTGATGCAGGGTACAGGTTCAGGGCATATTTGTGTGGAGTTCTGCAGTGGTACGTTCCAGTGAGACCGGGTGGTTATGGATGGGTACAGTTTCAGGGCATATTTGTGTGTAGTTCCGCATTGGTACTTTCCCGTCAGACAGGGAGTTTATGGAGGGTACAGGTTTATGGCAAATTTGTGTGGAGTTCTGCAGTGGGACGTTCAAGTGAGACAGGGAGGTTATGGACGGGTACAGGTTCAGGGCATATTTGTGTGGAGTTCTGCATTGGTACGTTCCAGTGAGACAGGGAAGTTATGGAGGGGTACAGGTTCAGGGCATAATTTTGTGGAGTTCTGCATTGGTACATTCCAGTGAGACCGGGAGGTTATGGAGGGTACAAAATCAGGGCATATATTTGTTGAGTTCTGCAGTGGTACGTTCCAGTGAGACAGGGAGACAATGGACGGGTACAGGTTCAGGGCATATTTGTTTGGAGTTCTGCATTGGTACTTTCCAGTGAGACAGGGAGGTTATGGAGGGTACAGGTTCAATGCATATTTGTGTGGTGTTCTGCAGTGGGACGTTCCAGTGAGATAGGGTGTTTATGGAGGTGTACAGGTTCAGGGCATATTTGTGTGGAGTTCTGTATTGGTACGCTCCAGTGAGACAGGGAGGTTATGGAGGGTACAGGTTCAGGGCATATTTTTGTGGAATTCTGCAGTGGGACGTTCCACTGAGACAGGGAGAATATGGAAGGGTACATGTTCAGGGCATATTTGTGTGGAGTTCTGCAGTGGTACGTTCCAGTGAGACAGGGAGAATATGGACGGGTACATGTTCAGGGCATATTTGTGTGGAGTTCTGCATTGGTACGTTCCAGTGAGATAGGGTGTTTATGGAGGTGTACAGGTTCAGGGCATATTTGTGTGGAGTTCTGTATTGGTACGCTCCAGTGAGACAGGGAGGTTATGGAGGGTACAGGTTCAGGGCATATTTTTGTGGAATTCTGCAGTGGGACGTTCCACTGAGACAGGGAGAATATGGAAGGGTACATGTTCAGGGCATATTTGTGTGGAGTTCTGCAGTGGTACGTTCCAGTGAGACAGGGAGAATATGGACGGGTACATGTTCAGGGCATATTAGTGTGGAGTTCTGCATTGGTACGTTCCAGTGAGACAGAGCGGTTATGGAGGGGTACATGTTCAGGGCATATTTGTGTGGTGTTCTGCAGTGGTACGTTCGAGTGAGACAAGGAGGTTATGCAGGGTACAGGTTCAGGGCATATTTGTGTGGAGTTCTGCAGTGGTACGTTCCAGTGAGACAGGGAAGTTATGGACGGGTACAGTTTCAGGGCATATTTGTGTGGAGTTCTGCAATGGTACGTTCCAGTGAGACAGGGAGGTTATGCAGGGTACAGGTTCAGGGCATATTTGAGTGGAGTTCGGCATTGGTGCGTTCCAGTGAGACAGAGATGTTATGGACGGGTACAGTTTCAGGGCATATTTGTGGGGAGTTCTGCATTGGTACGTTCCAGTGAGACAAGGTGGTTATGGAGGGGTACAGGTTCAGGGCATATTTGTGTGGAGTTCTGCATTGGTATTTTCCAGTCAGACAGGGAAGCTATGGAGGGGTACAGGTTCAGGACATATTTGTGTGGAGTTCTGCATTGGTACGTTCCACTGAGACAGGGAGGTTATGGAGGGGTACAGGTTCAGGGCATATTTGTGTGGATTTCTGCATTGGTACGTACCAGTGAGACAAGGAGGTTATGGAGGGGTACAGGTTCAGGGCATATTTGTGTGTAGTTCTGCATTGGTACATTCCAGTGAGTCAGGGAGGTTATGGAGGATACAGCATCAGGGCATATTTGTGTTGAGTTCTGCAGTGGTACGCTCCAGTGAGACAGGGAGGTTATGGAGGGTACAGGTTCAGGGCATATTTTTGTGGAATTCTGCAGTGGGACGTTCCACTGAGACAGGGAGAATATGGACGGGTACATGTTCAGGGCATATTTGTGTGGAGTTCTGCAGTGGTACGTTCCAGTGAGACAGGGAGAATATGGACGGGTACATGTTCAGGGCATATTGGTGTGGAGTTCTGCATTGGTACGTTCCAGTGAGACAGTGTGGTTATACAGGGTACAGGTTCAGGGCATATTTGTGTGGCGTTCTGCAGTGGTATGTTCCATTGAGACAGGGAGTTAATGGACGGGTACAGTTTCAGGGCATATTTGTGTGGAGATCTGCATTGGCAAGTTCTAATGAGACAGGGAGGTTATGCAGGGTACAGGTTCAGGGCATATTTGTGTGGAGTTCTGCATTGGTACGTTCCAGTGAGACAGGGTGGTTATGGAGGGGTACAGGTTCAGGGCATATTTGTGTGGAGTTCTGCATTGGTACGTTCCAGTGAGACAGGGAGGTTATGGAGGGTACACGTTCAATGCATATTTGTGTGGAGTTCTGCAGTGGGACGTTCCACTGAGACAGGGAGAATATGGACGGGTACATGTTCAGGGCATATTTGTGTGGAGTTCTGCAGTGGTACGTTCCAGTGAGACAGGGAGAATATGGAAGGGTACATGTTCAGGGCATATTAGTGTGGAGTTCTGCATTGGTACGTTCCAGTGAGACAGAGCGCTTATGGAGGGGTACAGGTTCAGGGCATATTTGTGTGGTGTTCTGCAGTGGTACCTTCCAGTGAGACAGGGAGGTTATGGACGGGTACAGTTTCAGGGCATATTTGTGTGGAGTTCTGCAATGGTACGTTCCAGTGAGACAGGGAGGTTTTTCAGGGTACAGGTTCAGGGCATATTTGAGTGGAGTTCGGCATTGGTGCGTTCCAGTGAGACAGAAAGGTTATGGACGGGTACAGTTTCAGGGCATATTTGTGTGGAGTTCTGCATTGGTACGTTCCAGTGAGACAAGGTGGTTATGGAGGGGTACAGGTTCAGGGCATATTTGTGTGATGTTCTGCAATGGTACGTACCAGTGAGACAGGGAGTTTATGCAGGTTTCAGGTTCAATGCATATTTGTGTGGAGTTCTGCATTGGTACGTTCCAGTGAGACAGGGTGGTTATGGAGGGGTACAGGTTCAGGGCATATTTGTGTGGTGTTCTGCAATGGTACGTTCCACTGAGACAGGGAGGTTATGCAGCGTACAGGTTCAGGCATATTTGAGTGGAGTTCGGCATTGGTGCGTTCCAGTGAGACAGGGAGGTTATGGACGGGTATAGTTTCCGGGCATATTTGTGTGGAGTTCTGCATTGGTACGTTCCAGTGAGACAGGGAGGTTATGCAGGGTACAGGTTCAGGGCATATTTGTGTGGAGTTCTGCAGTGGTACGTTCCAGTGAGACCGGGTGGTTATGGATGGGTACAGTTTCAGCGCATATTTGTGTGTAGTTACGCATTGGTACTTTCCAGTCAGACAGGGAGGTTATGGAGGGTACAGCATCAGGGCATATTTTTGTTGAGTTCTGCAGTGGTACGTTCCAGTGAGACAGGGAGGCAATGGACGGGTACAGGTTCAGGGCATATTTGTTTGGAGTTCTGCATTGGTACTTTCCAGTGAGACAGGGAGGTTATGGAGGGTACAGGTTCAATGCATATTTGTGTGGAGTTCTGCAGTGGGACGTTCCACTGAGACTGGGAGAATATGGACCGGTACATGTTCAGGGCATATTTGTGTGGAGTTCTGCATTGGTACGTTCCAGTGAGACAGGGTGTTTATGGAGGTGTACAGGTTCAGGGCATATTTGTGTGGAGTTCTGTATTGGTATGCTCCAGTGAGACAGGGAGGTTATGGAGGGTACAGGTTCAGGGCATATTTTTGTGGAATTCTGCAGTGGGACGTTCCACTGAGACAGGGAGAATATGGACGGGTGCAGGTTCAGGGCATATATGTGTGGAGTTCTGCATTGGTATTTTCCAGTCAGACAGGGAAGCTATGGAGGGGTACAGGTTCAGGACATATTTGTGTGGAGTTCTGCATTGGTACGTTCCACTGAGACAGGGAGGTTATGGAGGGGTACAGGTTCAGGGCATATTTGTGTGGATTTCTGCATTGGTACGTACCAGTGAGACAAGGAGGTTATGGAGGGGTACAGGTTCAGGGCATATTTGTGTGTAGTTCTGCATTGGTACATTCCAGTGAGTCAGGGAGGTTATGGAGGATACAGCATCAGGGCATATTTGTGTTGAGTTCTGCAGTGGTACGCTCCAGTGAGACAGGGAGGTTATGGAGGGTACAGGTTCAGGGCATATTAGTGTGGAGTTCTGCATTGGTACGTTCCAGTGAGACAGAGTGGTTATACAGGGTACAGGTTCAGGGCATATTTGTGTGGCGTTCTGCAGTGGTATGTTCCATTGAGACAGGGAGTTAATGGACGGGTACAGTTTCAGGGCATATTTGTGTGGAGATCAGCATTGGCACGTTCTAATGAGACAGGGAGGTTATGCAGGGTACAGGTTCAGGGCATATTTGTGTGGAGTTCTGCATTGGTACGTTCCAGTGAGACAGGGTGGTTATGGAGGGGTACAGGTTCAGGAGATATTTGTGTGGTGTTCTGCAATGGTACGTTCCAGTGTGACAGGGAGGTCATGCAGGGTACAGGTTCAGGGCATATTTGAGTGGAGATCGGCTTTGGTGCGTTCCAGGGAGACAGGGAGGTTATGGAGGGGTACAGGGTCAGGGCATATTTGTGTGTAGTTCTGCATTGGCACGTTCTAATGAGACAGGGAGGTTATGCAGGGTACAGGTTCAGGGCATATTTGTGTGGAGTTCTGCATTGGTACGTTCCAGTGAGACAGGGAGGTTATGGAGGGTACACGTTCAATGCATATTTGTGTGGAGTTCTGCAGTGGGACGTTCCACTGAGACAGGGAGAATATGGACGGGTACATGTTCAGGGCATATTTGTGTGGAGTTCTGCAGTGGTACGTTCCAGTGAGACAGGGAGAATATGGAAGGGTACATGTTCAGGGCATATTAGTGTGGAGTTCTGCATTGGTACGTTCCAGTGAGACAGAGCGGTTATGGAGGGGTACAGGTTCAGGGCATATTTGTGTGGTGTTCTGCAGTGGTACGTTCCAGTGAGACAGGGAGGTTATGGACGGGTACAGTTTCAGGGCATATTTGTGTGGAGTTCTGCAATGGTACGTTCCAGTGAGACAGGGAGGTTTTTCAGGGTACAGGTTCAGGGCATATTTGAGTGGAGTTCGGCATTGGTGCGTTCCAGTGAGACAGAGAGGTTATGGACGGGTACAGTTTCAGGGCATATTTGTGTGGAGTTCTGCATTGGTACGTTCCAGTGAGACAAGGTGGTTATGGAGGGGTACAGGTTCAGGGCATATTTGTGTGATGTTCTGCAACGGTACGTACCAGTGAGACAGGGAGTTTATGCAGGTTTCAGCTTCAATGCATATTTGTGTGGAGTTCTGCATTGGTACGTTCCAGTGAGACAGGGTGGTTATGGATGGGTACAGTTTCAGCGCATATTTGTGTGTAGTTACGCATTGGTACTTTCCAGTCAGACAGGGAGGTTATGGAGGGTACAGCATCAGGGCATATTTTTGTTGAGTTCTGCAGTGGTACGTTCCAGTGAGACAGGGAGGCAATGGACGGGTACAGGTTCAGGGCATATTTGTGTGGAGTTCTGCAGTGGGACGTTCCACTGAGACTGGGAGAATATGGACCGGTACATGTTCAGGGCATATTTGTGTGGAATTCTGCAGTGGGACGTTCCACTGAGACAGGGAGAATATGGACGGGTACAGGTTCAGGGCATATTTGTGTGGATTTCTGCATTGGTACGTACCAGTGAGTCAGGGAGGTTATGGAGGATACAGCATCAGGGCATATTTGTGTTGAGTTCTGCAGTGGTACGCTCCAGTGAGACAGGGAGGTTATGGAGGGTACAGGTTCAGGGCATATTAGTGTGGAGTTCTGCATTGGTACGTTCCAGTGAGACAGAGTGGTTATACAGGGTACAGGTTCAGGGCATATTTGTGTGGCGTTCTGCAGTGGTATGTTCCATTGAGACAGGGAGTTAATGGACGGGTACAGTTTCAGGGCATATTTGTGTGGAGTTCTGCATTGGTACGTTCCAGTGAGACAGGGTGGTTATGGAGGGGTACAGGTTCAGGAGATATTTGTGTGGTGTTCTGCAATGGTACGTTCCAGTGTGACAGGGAGGTCATGCAGGGTACAGGTTCAGGGCATATTTGAGTGGAGATCGGCTTTGGTGCGTTCCAGGGAGACAGGGAGGTTATGGAGGGGTACAGGGTCAGGGCATATTTGTGTGTAGTTCTGCATTGGCACGTTCTAATGAGACAGGGAGGTTATGCAGGGTACAGGTTCAGGGCATATGTGTGTGGAGTTCTGCATTGGTACGTTCCAGTGAGACAGGGAGGTTATGGAGGGTACACGTTCAATGCATATTTGTGTGGAGTTCTGCAGTGGGACGTTCCACTGAGACAGGGAGAATATGGACGGGTACATGTTCAGGGCATATTTGTGTGGAGTTCTGCAGTGGTACGTTCCAGTGAGACAGGGAGAATATGGAAGGGTACATGTTCAGGGCATATTAGTGTGGAGTTCTGCATTGGTACGTTCCAGTGAGACAGAGCGGTTATGGAGGGGTACAGGTTCAGGGCATATTTGTGTGGTGTTCTGCAGTGGTACGTTCCAGTGAGACAGGGAGGTTATGGACGGGTACAGTTTCAGGGCATATTTGTGTGGAGTTCTGCAATGGTACGTTCCAGTGAGACAGGGAGGTTTTTCAGGGTACAGGTTCAGGGCATATTTGAGTGGAGTTCGGCATTGGTGCGTTCCAGTGAGACAGAGAGGTTATGGACGGGTACAGTTTCAGGGCATATTTGTGTGGAGTTCTGCATTGTTATGTACCAGTGAGACAAGGAGGTTATGGAGGGGTACAGGTTCAGGGCATATTTGTGTGTAGTTCTGCATTGGTACATTCCAGTGAGTCAGGGAGGTTATGGAGGATACAGCATCAGGGCATATTTGTGTTGAGTTCTGCAGTGGTACGCTCCAGTGAGACAGGGAGGTTATGGAGGGTACAGGTTCAGGGCATATTTGTGTGGCGTTCTGCAGTGGTATGTTCCATTGAGACAGGGAGTTAATGGACGGGTACAGTTTCAGGGCATATTTGTGTGGAGATCTGCATTGGCAAGTTCTAATGAGACAGGGAGGTTATGCAGGGTACAGGTTCAGGGCATATTTGTGTGGAGTTCTGCATTGGTACGTTCCAGTGAGACAGGGTGGTTATGGAGGGGTACAGGTTCAGGGCATATTTGTGTGGAGTTCTGCATTGGTACGTTCCAGTGAGACAGGGAGGTTATGGAGGGTACACGTTCAATGCATATTTGTGTGGAGTTCTGCAGTGGGACGTTCCACTGAGACAGGGAGAATATGGACGGGTACATGTTCAGGGCATATTTGTGTGGAGTTCTGCAGTGGTACGTTCCAGTGAGACAGGGAGAATATGGAAGGGTACATGTTCAGGGCATATTAGTGTGGAGTTCTGCATTGGTACGTTCCAGTGAGACAGAGCGCTTATGGAGGGGTACAGGTTCAGGGCATATTTGTGTGGTGTTCTGCAGTGGTACCTTCCAGTGAGACAGGGAGGTTATGGACGGGTACAGTTTCAGGGCATATTTGTGTGGAGTTCTGCAATGGTACGTTCCAGTGAGACAGGGAGGTTTTTCAGGGTACAGGTTCAGGGCATATTTGAGTGGAGTTCGGCATTGGTGCGTTCCAGTGAGACAGAAAGGTTATGGACGGGTACAGTTTCAGGGCATATTTGTGTGGAGTTCTGCATTGGTACGTTCCAGTGAGACAAGGTGGTTATGGAGGGGTACAGGTTCAGGGCATATTTGTGTGATGTTCTGCAATGGTACGTACCAGTGAGACAGGGAGTTTATGCAGGTTTCAGGTTCAATGCATATTTGTGTGGAGTTCTGCATTGGTACGTTCCAGTGAGACAGGGTGGTTATGGAGGGGTACAGGTTCAGGGCATATTTGTGTGGTGTTCTGCAATGGTACGTTCCACTGAGACAGGGAGGTTATGCAGCGTACAGGTTCAGGCATATTTGAGTGGAGTTCGGCATTGGTGCGTTCCAGTGAGACAGGGAGGTTATGGACGGGTATAGTTTCCGGGCATATTTGTGTGGAGTTCTGCATTGGTACGTTCCAGTGAGACAGGGAGGTTATGCAGGGTACAGGTTCAGGGCATATTTGTGTGGAGTTCTGCAGTGGTACGTTCCAGTGAGACCGGGTGGTTATGGATGGGTACAGTTTCAGCGCATATTTGTGTGTAGTTACGCATTGGTACTTTCCAGTCAGACAGGGAGGTTATGGAGGGTACAGCATCAGGGCATATTTTTGTTGAGTTCTGCAGTGGTACGTTCCAGTGAGACAGGGAGGCAATGGACGGGTACAGGTTCAGGGCATATTTGTTTGGAGTTCTGCATTGGTACTTTCCAGTGAGACAGGGAGGTTATGGAGGGTACAGGTTCAATGCATATTTGTGTGGAGTTCTGCAGTGGGACGTTCCACTGAGACTGGGAGAATATGGACCGGTACATGTTCAGGGCATATTTGTGTGGAGTTCTGCATTGGTACGTTCCAGTGAGACAGGGTGTTTATGGAGGTGTACAGGTTCAGGGCATATTTGTGTGGAGTTCTGTATTGGTATGCTCCAGTGAGACAGGGAGGTTATGGAGGGTACAGGTTCAGGGCATATTTTTGTGGAATTCTGCAGTGGGACGTTCCACTGAGACAGGGAGAATATGGACGGGTGCAGGTTCAGGGCATATATGTGTGGAGTTCTGCATTGGTATTTTCCAGTCAGACAGGGAAGCTATGGAGGGGTACAGGTTCAGGACATATTTGTGTGGAGTTCTGCATTGGTACGTTCCACTGAGACAGGGAGGTTATGGAGGGGTACAGGTTCAGGGCATATTTGTGTGGATTTCTGCATTGGTACGTACCAGTGAGACAAGGAGGTTATGGAGGGGTACAGGTTCAGGGCATATTTGTGTGTAGTTCTGCATTGGTACATTCCAGTGAGTCAGGGAGGTTATGGAGGATACAGCATCAGGGCATATTTGTGTTGAGTTCTGCAGTGGTACGCTCCAGTGAGACAGGGAGGTTATGGAGGGTACAGGTTCAGGGCATATTAGTGTGGAGTTCTGCATTGGTACGTTCCAGTGAGACAGAGTGGTTATACAGGGTACAGGTTCAGGGCATATTTGTGTGGCGTTCTGCAGTGGTATGTTCCATTGAGACAGGGAGTTAATGGACGGGTACAGTTTCAGGGCATATTTGTGTGGAGATCAGCATTGGCACGTTCTAATGAGACAGGGAGGTTATGCAGGGTACAGGTTCAGGGCATATTTGTGTGGAGTTCTGCATTGGTACGTTCCAGTGAGACAGGGTGGTTATGGAGGGGTACAGGTTCAGGAGATATTTGTGTGGTGTTCTGCAATGGTACGTTCCAGTGTGACAGGGAGGTCATGCAGGGTACAGGTTCAGGGCATATTTGAGTGGAGATCGGCTTTGGTGCGTTCCAGGGAGACAGGGAGGTTATGGAGGGGTACAGGGTCAGGGCATATTTGTGTGTAGTTCTGCATTGGCACGTTCTAATGAGACAGGGAGGTTATGCAGGGTACAGGTTCAGGGCATATTTGTGTGGAGTTCTGCATTGGTACGTTCCAGTGAGACAGGGAGGTTATGGAGGGTACACGTTCAATGCATATTTGTGTGGAGTTCTGCAGTGGGACGTTCCACTGAGACAGGGAGAATATGGACGGGTACATGTTCAGGGCATATTTGTGTGGAGTTCTGCAGTGGTACGTTCCAGTGAGACAGGGAGAATATGGAAGGGTACATGTTCAGGGCATATTAGTGTGGAGTTCTGCATTGGTACGTTCCAGTGAGACAGAGCGGTTATGGAGGGGTACAGGTTCAGGGCATATTTGTGTGGTGTTCTGCAGTGGTACGTTCCAGTGAGACAGGGAGGTTATGGACGGGTACAGTTTCAGGGCATATTTGTGTGGAGTTCTGCAATGGTACGTTCCAGTGAGACAGGGAGGTTTTTCAGGGTACAGGTTCAGGGCATATTTGAGTGGAGTTCGGCATTGGTGCGTTCCAGTGAGACAGAGAGGTTATGGACGGGTACAGTTTCAGGGCATATTTGTGTGGAGTTCTGCATTGGTACGTTCCAGTGAGACAAGGTGGTTATGGAGGGGTACAGGTTCAGGGCATATTTGTGTGATGTTCTGCAACGGTACGTACCAGTGAGACAGGGAGTTTATGCAGGTTTCAGCTTCAATGCATATTTGTGTGGAGTTCTGCATTGGTACGTTCCAGTGAGACAGGGTGGTTATGGATGGGTACAGTTTCAGCGCATATTTGTGTGTAGTTACGCATTGGTACTTTCCAGTCAGACAGGGAGGTTATGGAGGGTACAGCATCAGGGCATATTTTTGTTGAGTTCTGCAGTGGTACGTTCCAGTGAGACAGGGAGGCAATGGACGGGTACAGGTTCAGGGCATATTTGTGTGGAGTTCTGCAGTGGGACGTTCCACTGAGACTGGGAGAATATGGACCGGTACATGTTCAGGGCATATTTGTGTGGAATTCTGCAGTGGGACGTTCCACTGAGACAGGGAGAATATGGACGGGTACAGGTTCAGGGCATATTTGTGTGGATTTCTGCATTGGTACGTACCAGTGAGTCAGGGAGGTTATGGAGGATACAGCATCAGGGCATATTTGTGTTGAGTTCTGCAGTGGTACGCTCCAGTGAGACAGGGAGGTTATGGAGGGTACAGGTTCAGGGCATATTAGTGTGGAGTTCTGCATTGGTACGTTCCAGTGAGACAGAGTGGTTATACAGGGTACAGGTTCAGGGCATATTTGTGTGGCGTTCTGCAGTGGTATGTTCCATTGAGACAGGGAGTTAATGGACGGGTACAGTTTCAGGGCATATTTGTGTGGAGTTCTGCATTGGTACGTTCCAGTGAGACAGGGTGGTTATGGAGGGGTACAGGTTCAGGAGATATTTGTGTGGTGTTCTGCAATGGTACGTTCCAGTGTGACAGGGAGGTCATGCAGGGTACAGGTTCAGGGCATATTTGAGTGGAGATCGGCTTTGGTGCGTTCCAGGGAGACAGGGAGGTTATGGAGGGGTACAGGGTCAGGGCATATTTGTGTGTAGTTCTGCATTGGCACGTTCTAATGAGACAGGGAGGTTATGCAGGGTACAGGTTCAGGGCATATGTGTGTGGAGTTCTGCATTGGTACGTTCCAGTGAGACAGGGAGGTTATGGAGGGTACACGTTCAATGCATATTTGTGTGGAGTTCTGCAGTGGGACGTTCCACTGAGACAGGGAGAATATGGACGGGTACATGTTCAGGGCATATTTGTGTGGAGTTCTGCAGTGGTACGTTCCAGTGAGACAGGGAGAATATGGAAGGGTACATGTTCAGGGCATATTAGTGTGGAGTTCTGCATTGGTACGTTCCAGTGAGACAGAGCGGTTATGGAGGGGTACAGGTTCAGGGCATATTTGTGTGGTGTTCTGCAGTGGTACGTTCCAGTGAGACAGGGAGGTTATGGACGGGTACAGTTTCAGGGCATATTTGTGTGGAGTTCTGCAATGGTACGTTCCAGTGAGACAGGGAGGTTTTTCAGGGTACAGGTTCAGGGCATATTTGAGTGGAGTTCGGCATTGGTGCGTTCCAGTGAGACAGAGAGGTTATGGACGGGTACAGTTTCAGGGCATATTTGTGTGGAGTTCTGCATTGTTATGTACCAGTGAGACAAGGAGGTTATGGAGGGGTACAGGTTCAGGGCATATTTGTGTGTAGTTCTGCATTGGTACATTCCAGTGAGTCAGGGAGGTTATGGAGGATACAGCATCAGGGCATATTTGTGTTGAGTTCT
Organism: Hemitrygon akajei; assembly: GCF_048418815.1. NCBI lineage: Eukaryota > Metazoa > Chordata > Chondrichthyes > Myliobatiformes > Dasyatidae > Hemitrygon > Hemitrygon akajei. The sequence continues at coordinate 677,858 of NW_027332021.1, read as the reverse complement.
GCAGTGGTACGCTCCAGTGAGACAGGGAGGTTATGGAGGGTACAGGTTCAGGGCATATTAGTGTGGAGTTCTTCATTGGTACGTTCCAGTGAGACAGAGTGGTTATGCAGGGTACAGGTTCAGGGCATATTTGTGTTGAGTTCTGCAGTGGTACGCTCCAGTGAGACAGGGAGGTTATGGAGGGTACAGGTTCAGGGCATATTAGTGTGGAGTTCTGCATTGGTACGTTCCAGTGAGACAGGGAGAATATGGACGGGTACATGTTCAGGGCATATTTGTGTGGAGTTCTGCAGTGTTACGTTCCAGTGAGACAGGGAGAATATGGACGGGTACAAGTTCAGGGCATATTAGTGTGGAGTTCTGCATTGGTACGTTCCAGTGAGACAGAGTGGTTATACAGGGTACAGGTTCAGGGCATATTTGTGTGGCGTTCTGCAGTGGTATGTTCCATTGAGACAGGGAGTTAATGGACGGGTACAGGTTCAGGGCATATTTGTGTGGAGTTCTGCATTGGTACGTTCCAGTGAGACAGGGTGGTTATGGAGGGGTACAGGTTCAGGAGATATTTGTGTGGTGTTCTGCAATGGTACGTTCCAGTGTGACAGGGAGGTCATGCAGGGTACAGGTTCAGGGCATATTTGAGTGGAGATCGGCTTTGGTGCGTTCCAGGGAGACAGGGAGGTTATGGAGGGGTACAGGGTCAGGGCATATTTGTGTGTAGTTCTGCATTGGCACGTTCTAATGAGACAGGGAGGTTATGCAGGGTACAGGTTCAGGGCATATTTGTGTGGAGTTCTGCATTGGTACGTTCCAGTGAGACAGGGAGGTTATGGAGGGTACACGTTCAATGCATATTTGTGTGGAGTTCTGCAGTGTGACGTTCCACTGAGACAGGGAGAATATGGACGGGTACAGTTTCAGGGCATATTTGTGTGGAGTTCTGCATTGGTACGTACCAGTGAGACAAGGAGGTTATGGAGGGGTACAGGTTCAGGTCATATTTGTGTGTAGTTCTGCATTGGTACGTTCCAGTGAGTCAGGGAGGTTATGGAGGATACAGCATCAGGGCATATTTGTGTTGAGTTCTGCAGTGGTACGCTCCAGTGAGACAGGGAGGTTATGGAGGGTACAGGTTCAGGGCATATTAGTGTGGAGTTCTTCATTGGTACGTTCCAGTGAGACAGAGTGGTTATACAGGGTACAGGTTCAGGGCATATTTGTGTTGAGTTCTGCAGTGGTACGCTCCAGTGAGACAGGGAGGTTATGGAGGGTACAGGTTCAGGGCATATTAGTGTGGAGTTCTGCATTGGTACGTTCCACTGAGACAGGGTGGTTATGGAGGGGTACAGGTTCAGGAGATATTTGAGTGGTGTTCTGCATTGGTATTTTCCAGTCAGACAGGGAAGCTATGGAGGGGTACAGATTCAGGACATATTTGTGTGGAGTTCTGCATTGGTACGTTCCACTGAGACAGGGAGGTTATGGAGGGGTACAGGTTCAGGGCATATTTGTGTGGATTTCTGCATTGGTACGTACCAGTGAGACAAGGAGGGTATGGAGGGGTACAGGTTCAGGGCATATTTGTGTGTAGTTCTGCATTGGTACATTCCAGTGAGTCAGGGAGGTTATGGAGGATAAAGCATCAGGGCATATTTGTGTTGAGTTCTGCAGTGGTACGCTCCAGTGAGACAGGGAGGTTATGGAGGGTACAGGTTCAGGGCATATTAGTGTGGAGTTCTGCATTGGTACGTTCCAGTGAGACAGAGTGGTTATACAGGGTACAGGTTCAGGGCATATTTGTGTGGCGTTCTGCAGTGGTATGTTCCATTGAGACAGGGAGTTAATGGACGGGTACAGTTTCAGGGCATATTTGTGTGGAGTTCTGCATTGGTACGTTCCAGTGAGACAGGGTGGTTATGGAGGGGTACAGGTTCAGGAGATATTTGTGTGGTGTTCTGCAATGGTACGTTCCAGTGTGACAGGGAGGTCATGCAGGGTACAGGTTCAGGGCATATTTGAGTGGAGATCGGCTTTGGTGCGTTCCAGGGAGACAGGGAGGTTATGGAGGGGTACAGGGTCAGGGCATATTTGTGTGTAGTTCTGCATTGGCACGTTCTAATGAGACAGGGAGGTTATGCAGGGTACAGGTTCAGGGCATATTTGTGTGGAGTTCTGCATTGGTACGTTCCAGTGAGACAGGGAGGTTATGGAGGGTACACGTTCAATGCATATTTGTGTGGAGTTCTGCAGTGGGACGTTCCACTGAGACAGGGAGAATATGGACGGGTACATGTTCAGGGCATATTTGTGTGGAGTTCTGCAGTGGTACGTTCCAGTGAGACAGGGAGAATATGGAAGGGTACATGTTCAGGGCATATTAGTGTGGAGTTCTGCATTGGTACGTTCCAGTGAGACAGAGCGGTTAGGAAGGGGTACAGGTTCAGGGCATATTTGTGTGGTGTTCTGCAGTGGTACGTTCCAGTGAGACAGGGAGGTTATGGACGGGTACAGTTTCAGGGCATATTTGTGTGGAGTTCTGCATTGGTACGTTCCAGTGAGACAAGGTGGTTATGGAGGGGTACAGGTTCAGGGCATATTTGTGTGATGTTCTGCAATGGTACGTACCAGTGAGACAGGGAGTTTATGCAGGTTTCAGCTTCAATGCATATTTGTGTGGAGTTCTGCATTGGTACGTTCCAGTGAGACAGGGTGGTTATGGAGGGGTACAGGTTCAGGGCATATTTGTGTGGTGTTCTGCAATGGTACGTTCCACTGAGACAGGGAGGTTATGCAGCGTACAGGTTCAGGCATATTTGAGTGGAGTTCGGCATTGGTGCCTTCCAGTGAGACAGGGAGGTTATGGACGGGTATAGTTTCCGGGCATATTTGTGTGGAGTTCTGCATTGGTACGTTCCAGTGAGACAGGGAGGTTATGCAGGGTACAGGTTCAGGGGATATTTCTGTGGAATTCTGCAGTGGTACGTTCCATTGAGATAGGGAGTTTATGGACGGGTACAGTTTCAGGGCATATTTGTGTGGAGTTCTGCATTGGTACTTTCCAGTGAGACAGGGTGGTTATGGAGGGGTACAGGTTCAGGGGATATTTGTGTGGTGTTCTGCAATGGTACGTTCCAGTGAGACAGGGAGGTTATGCAGGGTACAGGTTCAGGGCATATTTGAGTGGAGATCGGCATTGGTGCGTTCCAGGGAGACAGGGAGGTTATGCAGGGTACAGGTTCAGGGCATATTTGTCTGGAGTTCTGCAGTGGTACGTTCCAGTGAGACCGGGTGGTTATGGATGGGTACAGTTTCAGGGCATATTAGTGTGGAGTTCTGCATTGGTACGTTCCACTGAGACAGGGTGGTTATGGAGGGGTACAGGTTCAGGAGATATTTGAGTGGTGTTCTGCATTGGTATTTTCCAGTCAGACAGGGAAGCTATGGAGGGGTACAGATTCAGGACATATTTGTGTGGAGTTCTGCATTGGTACGTTCCACTGAGACAGGGAGGTTATGGAGGGGTACAGGTTCAGGGCATATTTGTGTGGATTTCTGCATTGGTACGTACCAGTGAGACAAGGAGGGTATGGAGGGGTACAGGTTCAGGGCATATTTGTGTGTAGTTCTGCATTGGTACATTCCAGTGAGTCAGGGAGGTTATGGAGGATAAAGCATCAGGGCATATTTGTGTTGAGTTCTGCAGTGGTACGCTCCAGTGAGACAGGGAGGTTATGGAGGGTACAGGTTCAGGGCATATTAGTGTGGAGTTCTGCATTGGTACGTTCCAGTGAGACAGAGTGGTTATACAGGGTACAGGTTCAGGGCATATTTGTGTGGCGTTCTGCAGTGGTATGTTCCATTGAGACAGGGAGTTAATGGACGGGTACAGTTTCAGGGCATATTTGTGTGGAGTTCTGCATTGGTACGTTCCAGTGAGACAGGGTGGTTATGGAGGGGTACAGGTTCAGGAGATATTTGTGTGGTGTTCTGCAATGGTACGTTCCAGTGTGACAGGGAGGTCATGCAGGGTACAGGTTCAGGGCATATTTGAGTGGAGATCGGCTTTGGTGCGTTCCAGGGAGACAGGGAGGTTATGGAGGGGTACAGGGTCAGGGCATATTTGTGTGTAGTTCTGCATTGGCACGTTCTAATGAGACAGGGAGGTTATGCAGGGTACAGGTTCAGGGCATATTTGTGTGGAGTTCTGCATTGGTACGTTCCAGTGAGACAGGGAGGTTATGGAGGGTACACGTTCAATGCATATTTGTGTGGAGTTCTGCAGTGGGACGTTCCACTGAGACAGGGAGAATATGGACGGGTACATGTTCAGGGCATATTTGTGTGGAGTTCTGCAGTGGTACGTTCCAGTGAGACAGGGAGAATATGGAAGGGTACATGTTCAGGGCATATTAGTGTGGAGTTCTGCATTGGTACGTTCCAGTGAGACAGAGCGGTTAGGAAGGGGTACAGGTTCAGGGCATATTTGTGTGGTGTTCTGCAGTGGTACGTTCCAGTGAGACAGGGAGGTTATGGACGGGTACAGTTTCAGGGCATATTTGTGTGGAGTTCTGCATTGGTACGTTCCAGTGAGACAAGGTGGTTATGGAGGGGTACAGGTTCAGGGCATATTTGTGTGATGTTCTGCAATGGTACGTACCAGTGAGACAGGGAGTTTATGCAGGTTTCAGCTTCAATGCATATTTGTGTGGAGTTCTGCATTGGTACGTTCCAGTGAGACAGGGTGGTTATGGAGGGGTACAGGTTCAGGGCATATTTGTGTGGTGTTCTGCAATGGTACGTTCCACTGAGACAGGGAGGTTATGCAGCGTACAGGTTCAGGCATATTTGAGTGGAGTTCGGCATTGGTGCCTTCCAGTGAGACAGGGAGGTTATGGACGGGTATAGTTTCCGGGCATATTTGTGTGGAGTTCTGCATTGGTACGTTCCAGTGAGACAGGGAGGTTATGCAGGGTACAGGTTCAGGGGATATTTCTGTGGAATTCTGCAGTGGTACGTTCCATTGAGATAGGGAGTTTATGGACGGGTACAGTTTCAGGGCATATTTGTGTGGAGTTCTGCATTGGTACTTTCCAGTGAGACAGGGTGGTTATGGAGGGGTACAGGTTCAGGGGATATTTGTGTGGTGTTCTGCAATGGTACGTTCCAGTGAGACAGGGAGGTTATGCAGGGTACAGGTTCAGGGCATATTTGAGTGGAGATCGGCATTGGTGCGTTCCAGGGAGACAGGGAGGTTATGCAGGGTACAGGTTCAGGGCATATTTGTCTGGAGTTCTGCAGTGGTACGTTCCAGTGAGACCGGGTGGTTATGGATGGGTACAGTTTCAGCGCATATTTGTGTGTAGTTCCGCATTGGTACTTTCCAGTCAGACAGGGAGGTTATGGAGGGTACAGCATCATGGCATATTTTTGTTGAGTTCTGCAGTGGTACGTTCCAGTGAGACAGGGAGGTTATGGAGGGTACAGGTTCAATGCATATTTGTGTGGAGTTCTGCAGTGGGACGTTCCACTGAGACTGGGAGAATATGGACCGGTACATGTTCAGGGCATATTTGTGTGGAGTTCTGCATTGGTACGTTCCAGTGAGACAGGGTGTTTATGGAGGTGTACAGGTTCAGGGCATATTTGTGTGGAGTTCTGTATTGGTATGCTCCAGTGAGACAGGGAGGTTATGGAGGGTACAGGTTCAGGGCATATTTTTGTGGAATTCTGCAGTGGGACGTTCCACTGAGACAGGGAGAATAAGGACGGGTACATGTTCAGGGCATATTTGTGTGGAGTTCTGCAGTGGTACGTTCCAGTGAGACAGGGAGAATATGGACGGGTACATGTTCAGGGCATATTAGTGTGGAGTTCTGCATTGGTACGTTCCAGTGAGACAGAGCGGTTATGGAGGGGTACAGGTTCAGGGCATATTTGTGTGGTGTTCTGCAGTGGTACGTTCGAGTGAGACAAGGAGGTTATGCAGGGTACAGGTTCAGGGCATATTTGTGTGGAGTTCTGCAGTGGTACGTTCCAGTGAGACAGGGAAGTTATGGACGGGTACAGTTTCAGGGCATATTTGTGTGGAGTTCTGCAATGGTACGTTCCAGTGAGACAGGGAGGTTATGCAGGGTACAGGTTCAGGGCATATTTGAGTGGAGTTCGGCATTGGTGCGTTCCAGTGAGACAGAGATGTTATGGACGGGTACAGTTTCAGGGCATATTTGTGGGGAGTTCTGCATTGGTACGTTCCAGTGAGACAAGGTGGTTATGGAGGGGTACAGGTTCAGGGCATATTTGTGTGGAGTTCTGCATTGGTATTTTCCAGTCAGACAGGGAAGCTATGGAGGGGTACAGGTTCAGGACATATTTGTGTGGAGTTCTGCATTGGTACGTTCCACTGAGACAGGGAGGTTATGGAGGGGTACAGGTTCAGGGCATATTTGTGTGGATTTCTGCATTGGTACGTACCAGTGAGAGAAGGAGGTTATGGAGGGGTACAGGTTCAGGGCATATTTGTGTGTAGTTCTGCATTGGTACATTCCAGTGAGTCAGGGAGGTTATGGAGGATACAGCATCAGGGCATATTTGTGTTGAGTTCTGCAGTGGTACGCTCCAGTGAGACAGGGAGGTTATGGAGGGTACAGGTTCAGGGCATATTTTTGTGGAATTCTGCAGTGGGACGTTCCACTGAGACAGGGAGAATATGGACGGGTACATGTTCAGGGCATATTTGTGTGGAGTTCTGCAGTGGTACGTTCCAGTGAGACAGGGAGAATATGGACGGGTACATGTTCAGGGCATATTAGTGTGGAGTTCTGCATTGGTACGTTCCAGTGAGACAGAGTGGTTATACAGGGTACAGGTTCAGGGCATATTTGTGTGGCGTTCTGCAGTGGTACGTTCCATTGAGACAGGGAGTTAATGGACGGGTACAGTTTCAGGGCATATTTGTGTGGAGATCTGCATTGGCACGTTCTAATGAGACAGGGAGGTTATGCAGGGTACAGGTTCAGGGCATATTTGTGTGGAGTTCTGCATTGGTACGTTCCAGTGAGACAGGGTGGTTATGGAGGGGTACAGGTTCAGGAGATATTTGTGTGGTGTTCTGCAATGGTACGTTCCAGTGAGACAGGGAGGTCATGCAGGGTACAGGTTCAGGGCATATTTGAGTGGAGATCGGCTTTGGTGCGTTCCAGGGAGACAGGGAGGTTATGGAGGGGTACAGGGTCAGGGCATATTTGTGTGTAGTTCTGCATTGGCACGTTCTAATGAGACAGGGAGGTTATGCAGGGTACAGGTTCAGGGCATATTTGTGTGGAGTTCTGCATTGGTACGTTCCAGTGAGACAGGGAGGTTATGGAGGGTACACGTTCAATGCATATTTGTGTGGAGTTCTGCAGTGGGACGTTCCACTGAGACAGGGAGAATATGGACGGGTACATGTTCAGGGCATATTTGTGTGGAGTTCTGCAGTGGTACGTTCCAGTGAGACAGGGAGAATATGGAAGGGTACATGTTCAGGGCATATTAGTGTGGAGTTCTGCATTGGTACGTTCCAGTGAGACAGAGCGGTTATGGAGGGGTACAGGTTCAGGGCATATTTGTGTGGTGTTCTGCAGTGGTACGTTCCAGTGAGACAGGGAGGTTATGGACGGGTACAGTTTCAGGGCATATTTGTGTGGAGTTCTGCAATGGTACGTTCCAGTGAGACAGGGAGGTTTTTCAGGGTACAGGTTCAGGGCATATTTGAGTGGAGTTCGGCATTGGTGCGTTCCAGTGAGACAGAGAGGTTATGGACGGGTACAGTTTCAGGGCATATTTGTGTGGAGTTCTGCATTGTTATGTACCAGTGAGACAAGGAGGTTATGGAGGGGTACAGGTTCAGGGCATATTTGTGTGTAGTTCTGCATTGGTACATTCCAGTGAGTCAGGGAGGTTATGGAGGATACAGCATCAGGGCATATTTGTGTTGAGTTCTGCAGTGGTACGCTCCAGTGAGACAGGGAGGTTATGGAGGGTACAGGTTCAGGGCATATTAGTGTGGAGTTCTTCATTGGTACGTTCCAGTGAGACAGAGTGGTTATGCAGGGTACAGGTTCAGGGCATATTTGTGTTGAGTTCTGCAGTGGTACGCTCCAGTGAGACAGGGAGGTTATGGAGGGTACAGGTTCAGGGCATATTAGTGTGGAGTTCTGCATTGGTACGTTCCAGTGAGACAGGGAGAATATGGACGGGTACAAGTTCAGGGCATATTAGTGTGGAGTTCTGCATTGGTACGTTCCAGTGAGACAGAGTGGTTATACAGGGTACAGGTTCAGGGCATATTTGTGTGGCGTTCTGCAGTGGTATGTTCCATTGAGACAGGGAGTTAATGGACGGGTACAGTTTCAGGGCATATTTGTGTGGAGATCTGCATTGGCACGTTCTAATGAGACAGGGAGGTTATGCAGGGTACAGGTTCAGGGCATATTTGTGTGGAGTTCTGCATTGGTACGTTCCAGTCAGACAGGGTGGTTATGGAGGGGTACAGGTTCAGGAGATATTTGTGTGGTGTTCTGCAATGGTACGTTCCAGTGTGACAGGGAGGTCATGCAGGGTACAGGTTCAGGGCATATTTGAGTGGAGATCGGCTTTGGTGCGTTCCAGGGAGACAGGGAGGTTATGGAGGGGTACAGGGTCAGGGCATATTTGTGTGTAGTTCTGCATTGGCACGTTCTAATGAGACAGGGAGGTTATGCAGGGTACAGGTTCAGGGCATATTTGTGTGGAGTTCTGCATTGGTACGTTCCAGTGAGACAGGGAGGTTATGGAGGGTACACGTTCAATGCATATTTGTGTGGAGTTCTGCAGTGTGACGTTCCACTGAGACAGGGAGAATATGGACGGGTACATGTTCAGGGCATATTTGTGTGGAGTTCTGCAGTGGTACGTTCCAGTGAGACAGGGAGAATATGGAAGGGTACATGTTCAGGGCATATTAGTGTGGAGTTCTGCATTGGTACGTTCCAGTGAGACAGAGCGGTTATGGAGGGGTACAGGTTCAGGGCATATTTGTGTGGTGTTCTGCAGTGGTACGTTCCAGTGAGACAGGGAGGTTATGGACGGGTACAGTTTCAGGGCATATTTGTGTGGAGTTCTGCAATGGTACTTTCCAGTGAGACAGGGAGGTTTTTCAGGGTACAGGTTCAGGGCATATTTGAGTGGAGTTCGGCATTGGTGCGTTCCAGTGAGACAGAGAGGTTATGGACGGGTACAGTTTCAGGGCATATTTGTGTGGAGTTCTGCATTGGTACGTACCAGTGAGACAAGGAGGTTATGGAGGGGTACAGGTTCAGGTCATATTTGTGTGTAGTTCTGCATTGGTACATTCCAGTGAGTCAGGGAGGTTATGGAGGATACAGCATCAGGGCATATTTGTGTTGAGTTCTGCAGTGGTACGCTCCAGTGAGACAGGGAGGTTATGGAGGGTACAGGTTCAGGGCATATTAGTGTGGAGTTCTTCATTGGTACGTTCCAGTGAGACAGAGTGGTTATACAGGGTACAGGTTCAGGGCATATTTGTGTTGAGTTCTGCAGTGGTACGCTCCAGTGAGACAGGGAGGTTATGGAGGGTACAGGTTCAGGGCATATTAGTGTGGAGTTCTGCATTGGTACGTTCCACTGAGACAGGGTGGTTATGGAGGGGTACAGGTTCAGGAGATATTTGAGTGGTGTTCTGCATTGGTATTTTCCAGTCAGACAGGGAAGCTATGGAGGGGTACAGATTCAGGACATATTTGTGTGGAGTTCTGCATTGGTACGTTCCACTGAGACAGGGAGGTTATGGAGGGGTACAGGTTCAGGGCATATTTGTGTGGATTTCTGCATTGGTACGTACCAGTGAGACAAGGAGGGTATGGAGGGGTACAGGTTCAGGGCATATTTGTGTGTAGTTCTGCATTGGTACATTCCAGTGAGTCAGGGAGGTTATGGAGGATAAAGCATCAGGGCATATTTGTGTTGAGTTCTGCAGTGGTACGCTCCAGTGAGACAGGGAGGTTATGGAGGGTACAGGTTCAGGGCATATTAGTGTGGAGTTCTGCATTGGTACGTTCCAGTGAGACAGAGTGGTTATACAGGGTACAGGTTCAGGGCATATTTGTGTGGCGTTCTGCAGTGGTATGTTCCATTGAGACAGGGAGTTATTGGACGGGTACAGTTTCAGGGCATATTTGTGTGGAGTTCTGCATTGGTACGTTCCAGTGAGACAGGGTGGTTATGGAGGGGTACAGGTTCAGGAGATATTTGTGTGGTGTTCTGCAATGGTACGTTCCAGTGTGACAGGGAGGTCATGCAGGGTACAGGTTCAGGGCATATTTGAGTGGAGATCGGCTTTGGTGCGTTCCAGGGAGACAGGGAGGTTATGGAGGGGTACAGGGTCAGGGCATATTTGTGTGTAGTTCTGCATTGGCACGTTCTAATGAGACAGGGAGGTTATGCAGGGTACAGGTTCAGGGCATATTTGTGTGGAGTTCTGCATTGGTACGTTCCAGTGAGACAGGGAGGTTATGGAGGGTACACGTTCAATGCATATTTGTGTGGAGTTCTGCAGTGGGACGTTCCACTGAGACAGGGAGAATATGGACGGGTACATGTTCAGGGCATATTTGTGTGGAGTTCTGCAGTGGTACGTTCCAGTGAGACAGGGAGAATATGGAAGGGTACATGTTCAGGGCATATTAGTGTGGAGTTCTGCATTGGTACGTTCCAGTGAGACAGAGCGGTTAGGAAGGGGTACAGGTTCAGGGCATATTTGTGTGGTGTTCTGCAGTGGTACGTTCCAGTGAGACAGGGAGGTTATGGACGGGTACAGTTTCAGGGCATATTTGTGTGGAGTTCTGCATTGGTACGTTCCAGTGAGACAAGGTGGTTATGGAGGGGTACAGGTTCAGGGCATATTTGTGTGATGTTCTGCAATGGTACGTACCAGTGAGACAGGGAGTTTATGCAGGTTTCAGCTTCAATGCATATTTGTGTGGAGTTCTGCATTGGTACGTTCCAGTGAGACAGGGTGGTTATGGAGGGGTACAGGTTCAGGGCATATTTGTGTGGTGTTCTGCAATGGTACGTTCCACTGAGACAGGGAGGTTATGCAGCGTACAGGTTCAGGCATATTTGAGTGGAGTTCGGCATTGGTGCCTTCCAGTGAGACAGGGAGGTTATGGACGGGTATAGTTTCCGGGCATATTTGTGTGGAGTTCTGCATTGGTACGTTCCAGTGAGACAGGGAGGTTATGCAGGGTACAGGTTCAGGGGATATTTCTGTGGAATTCTGCAGTGGTACGTTCCATTGAGATAGGGAGTTTATGGACGGGTACAGTTTCAGGGCATATTTGTGTGGAGTTCTGCATTGGTACTTTCCAGTGAGACAGGGTGGTTATGGAGGGGTACAGGTTCAGGGGATATTTGTGTGGTGTTCTGCAATGGTACGTTCCGGTGAGACAGGGAGGTTATGCAGGGTACAGGTTCAGGGCATATTTGAGTGGAGATCGGCATTGGTGCGTTCCAGGGAGACAGGGAGGTTATGCAGGGTACAGGTTCAGGGCATATTTGTGTGGAGTTCTGCAGTGGTACGTTCCAGTGAGACCGGGTGGTTATGGATGGGTACAGTTTCAGCGCATATTTGTGTGTAGTTCCGCATTGGTACTTTCCAGTCAGACAGGGAGGTTATGGAGGGTACAGCATCAGGGCATATTTTTGTTGAGTTCTGCAGTGGTACGTTCCAGTGAGACAGGGAGGCAATGGACGGGTACAGGTTCAGGGCATATTTGTTTGGAGTTCTGTATTGGTACTTTCCAGTGAGACAGGGAGGTTATGGAGGGTACAGGTTCAATGCATATTTGTGTGGAGTTCTGCAGTGGGACGTTCCACTGAGACTGGGAGAATATGGACCGGTACATGTTCAGGGCATATTTGTGTGGAGTTCTGCATTGGTACGTTCCAGTGAGACAGGGTGTTTATGGAGGTGTACAGGTTCAGGGCATATTTGTGTGGAGTTCTGTATTGGTATGCTCCAGTGAGACAGGGAGGTTATGGAGGGTACAGGTTCAGGGCATATTTTTGTGGAATTCTGCAGTGGGACGTTCCACTGAGACAGGGAGAATAAGGACGGGTACATGTTCAGGGCATATTTGTGTGGAGTTCTGCAGTGGTACGTTCCAGTGAGACAGGGAGAATATGGACGGGTACATGTTCAGGGCATATTAGTGTGGAGTTCTGCATTGGTACGTTCCAGTGAGACAGAGCGGTTATGGAGGGGTACAGGTTCAGGGCATATTTGTGTGGTGTTCTGCAGTGGTACGTTCGATTGAGACAAGGAGGTTATGCAGGGTACAGGTTCAGGGCATATTTGTGTGGAGTTCTGCAGTGGTACGTTCCAGTGAGACAGGGAAGTTATGGACGGGTACAGTTTCAGGGCATATTTGTGTGGAGTTCTGCAATGGTACGTTCCAGTGAGACAGGGAGGTTATGCAGGGTACAGGTTCAGGGCATATTTGAGTGGAGTTCGGCATTGGTGCGTTCCAGTGAGACAGAGATGTTATGGACGGGTACAGTTTCAGAGCATATTTGTGGGGAGTTCTGCATTGGTACGTTCCAGTGAGACAAGGTGGTTATGGAGGGGTACAGGTTCAGGGCATATTTGTGTGGAGTTCTGCATTGGTATTTTCCAGTCAGACAGGGAAGCTATGGAGGGGTACAGGTTCAGGACATATTTGTGTGGAGTTCTGCATTGGTACGTTCCACTGAGACAGGGAGGTTATGGAGGGGTACAGGTTCAGGGCATATTTGTGTGGATTTCTGCATTGGTACGTACCAGTGAGAGAAGGAGGTTATGGAGGGGTACAGGTTCAGGGCATATTTGTGTGTAGTTCTGCATTGGTACATTCCAGTGAGTCAGGGAGGTTATGGAGGATACAGCATCAGGGCATATTTGTGTTGAGTTCTGCAGTGGTACGCTCCAGTGAGACAGGGAGGTTATGGAGGGTACAGGTTCAGGGCATATTTTTGTGGAATTCTGCAGTGGGACGTTCCACTGAGACAGGGAGAATATGGACGGGTACATGTTCAGGGCATATTTGTGTGGAGTTCTGCAGTGGTACGTTCCAGTGAGACAGGGAGAATATGGACGGGTACATGTTCAGGGCATATTAGTGTGGAGTTCTGCATTGGTACGTTCCAGTGAGACAGAGTGGTTATACAGGGTACAGGTTCAGGGCATATTTGTGTGGCGTTCTGCAGTGGTACGTTCCATTGAGACAGGGAGTTAATGGACGGGTACAGTTTCAGGGCATATTTGTGTGGAGATCTGCATTGGCACGTTCTAATGAGACAGGGAGGTTATGCAGGGTACAGGTTCAGGGCATATTTGTGTGGAGTTCTGCATTGGTACGTTCCAGTGAGACAGGGTGGTTATGGAGGGGTACAGGTTCAGGAGATATTTGTGTGGTGTTCTGCAATGGTACGTTCCAGTGAGACAGGGAGGTCATGCAGGGTACAGGTTCAGGGCATATTTGAGTGGAGATCGGCTTTGGTGCGTTCCAGGGAGACAGGGAGGTTATGGAGGGGTACAGGGTCAGGGCATATTTGTGTGTAGTTCTGCATTGGCACGTTCTAATGAGACAGGGAGGTTATGCAGGGTACAGGTTCAGGGCATATTTGTGTGGAGTTCTGCATTGGTACGTTCCAGTGAGACAGGGAGGTTATGGAGGGTACACGTTCAATGCATATTTGTGTGGAGTTCTGCAGTGGGACGTTCCACTGAGACAGGGAGAATATGGACGGGTACATGTTCAGGGCATATTTGTGTGGAGTTCTGCAGTGGTACGTTCCAGTGAGACAGGGAGAATATGGAAGGGTACATGTTCAGGGCATATTAGTGTGGAGTTCTGCATTGGTACGTTCCAGAGAGACAGAGCGGTTATGGAGGGGTACAGGTTCAGGGCATATTTGTGTGGTGTTCTGCAGTGGTACGTTCCAGTGAGACAGGGAGGTTATGGACGGGTACAGTTTCAGGGCATATTTGTGTGGAGTTCTGCAATGGTACATTCCAGTGAGACAGGGAGGTTTTTCAGGGTACAGGTTCAGGGCATATTTGAGTGGAGTTCGGCATTGGTGCGTTCCAGTGAGACAGAGAGGTTATGGACGGGTACAGTTTCAGGGCATATTTGTGTGGAGTTCTGCATTGGTACGTTCCAGTGAGACAAGCTGGTTATGGAGGGGTACAGGTTCAGGGCATATTTGTGTGATGTTCTGCAATGGTACGAACCAGTGAGACAGGGAGTTTATGCAGGTTTCAGGTTCAATGCATATTTGTGTGGAGTTCTGCATTGGTACGTTCCAGTGAGACAGGGTGGTTATGGAGGGGTACAGGTTCAGGGCATATTTGTGTGGTGTTCTCCAATGGTACGTTCCACTGAGACAGGGAGGTTATGCAGCGTACAGGTTCAGGCATATTTGAGTGGAGTTCGGCATTGGTGCGATCCAGTGAGACAGGGAGGTTATGGACGGGTATAGTTTCCGGGCATATTTGTGTGGAGTTCTGCATTGGTACGTTCCAGTGAGACAGGGAGGTTATGCAGGGTACAGGTTCAGGGGATATTTCTGTGGTGTTCTGCAATGGTACGTTCCAGTGAGACAGGGAGGTTATGCAGGGTACAGTTTCAGGGCATATTTGTGTGGAGTTCTGCATTGGTACTTTCCAGTGAGACAGGGTGGTTATGGAGGGGTACAGGTTCAGGGGATATTTGTGTGGTGTTCTGCAATGGTACGTTCCAGTGAGACAGGGAGGTTATGCAGGGTACAGGTTCAGGGCATATTTGAGTGGAGATCGGCATTGGTGCGTTCCAGGGAGACAGGGAGGTTATGCAGGGTACAGGTGCAGGGCATATTTGTGTGGAATTCTGCAGTGGTACGTTCCAGTGAGACCGGGTGGTTATGGATGGGTACAGTTTCAGCGCATATTTGTGTGTAGTTCCGCATTGGTACTTTCCAGTCAGACAGGGAGTTTATGGAGGGTACAGGTTTATGGCAAATTTGTGTGGAGTTCCGCAGTGGGACGTTCCAGTGAGACAGGGAGGTTATGGACGGGTACAGGTTCAGGCATATTTGTGTGGAGTTCTGCATTGGTACGTTCCAGTGAGACAGGGAAGTTATGGAGGGGTACAGGTTCAGGGCATATTTCTGTGGAGTTCTGCATTGGTACATTCCAGTGAGACCGGGAGGTTATGGAGGGTACAGCATCAGGGCATATTTTTGTTGAGTTCTGCAGTGGTACGTTCCAGTGAGACAGGGAGGTTATGGAGGGTACAGGTTCAATGCATATTTGTGTGGAGTTCTGCAGTGGGACGTTCCACTGAGACTGGGAGAATATGGACGGGTACATGTTCAGGGCATATTTGTGTGGAGTTCTGCATTGGTACGTTCCAGTGAGACAGGGTGTTTATGGAGGTGTACAGGTTCAGGGCATATTTGTGTGGAGTTCTGTATTGGTACGCTCCAGTGAGACAGGGAGATTATGGAGGGTACAGGATCAGGGCATATTTTTGTGGAATTCTGCAGTGGGACGTTCCACTGAGACAGGGAGAATATGGACGGGTACATGTTCTGGGCATATTTTTGTGGAGTTCTGCACTGGTACGTTCCAGTGAGACAGGAGGAATATGGACGGGTACATGTTCAGGGCATATTAGTGTGGAGTTCTGCATTGGTACGTTCCAGTGAGACAGAGCGGTTATGGAGGGGTACAGGTTCAGGGCATATTTGTGTGGTGTTCTGCAGTGGTACGTTCGAGTGAGACAAGGAGGTTATGCAGGGTACAGGTTCAGGGCATATTTGTGTGGAGTTCTGCAGTGGTACGTTCCAGTGAGACAGGGAAGTTATGGACGGGTACAGTTTCAGGGCATATTTGTGTGGAGTTCTGCAATGGTACGTTCCAGTGAGACAGGGACGTTATGCAGGGTACAGGTTCAGGGCATATTTGAGTGGAGTTCGGCATTGGAGCGTTCCAGTGAGACAGAGATGTTATGGACGGGTACAGTTTCAGGGCATATTTGTGGGGAGTTCTGCATTGGTACGTTCCAGTGAGACAAGGTGGTTATGGAGGGGTACAGGTTCAGGGGATATTTGTGTGGTGTTCTGCAATGGTACGTTCCAGTGAGACAGGGAGGTTATGCAGGGTACAGGTTCAGGGCATATTTGAGTGGAGATCGGCATTGGTGCGTTCCAGGGAGACAGGGAGGTTATGCAGGGTACAGGTTCAGGGCATATTTGTGTGGAGTTCTGCAGTGGTACGTTCCAGTGAGACCGGGTGGTTATGGATGGGTACAGTTTCAGCGCATATTTGTGTGTAGTTCCGCATTGGTACTTTCCAGTCAGACAGGGAAGTTATGGAGGGTACAGCATCAGGGCATATTTTTGTTGAGTTCTGCAGTGGTACGTTCCAGTGAGTCAGGGAGGCAATGGACGGGTACAGGTTCAGGGCATATTTGTTTGGAGTTCTGCATTGGTACTTTCCAGTGAGACAGGGAGGTTATGGAGGGTACAGGTTCAATGCATATTTGTGTGGAGTTCTGCAGTGGGACGTTCCACTGAGACTGGGAGAATATGGACCGGTACATGTTCAGGGCATATTTGTGTGGAGTTCTGCATTGGTACGTTCCAGTGAGACAGGGTGTTTATGGAGGTGTACAGGTTCAGGGCATATTTGTGTGGAGTTCTGTATTGGTATGCTCCAGTGAGACAGGGAGGTTATGGAGGGTACAGGTTCAGGGCATATTTTTGTGGAATTCTGCAGTGGGACGTTCCACTGAGACAGGGAGAATAAGGACGGGTACATGTTCAGGGCATATTTGTGTGGAGTTCTGCAGTGGTACGTTCCAGTGAGACAGGGAGAATATGGACGGGTACATGTTCAGGGCATATTAGTGTGGAGTTCTGCATTGGTACGTTCCAGTGAGACAGAGCGGTTATGGAGGGGTACAGGTTCAGGGCATATTTGTGTGGTGTTCTGCAGTGGTACGTTCGAGTGAGACAAGGAGGTTATGCAGGGTACAGGTTCAGGGCATATTTGTGTGGAGTTCTGCAGTGGTACGTTCCAGTGAGACAGGGAAGTTATGGACGGGTACAGTTTCAGGGCATATTTGTGTGGAGTTCTGCAATGGTACGTTCCAGTGAGACAGGGAGGTTATGCAGGGTACAGGTTCAGGGCATATTTGAGTGGAGTTCGGCATTGGTGCGTTCCAGTGAGACAGAGATGTTATGGACGGGTACAGTTTCAGGGCATATTTGTGGGGAGTTCTGCATTGGTACGTTCCAGTGAGACAAGGTGGTTATGGAGGGGTACAGGTTCAGGGCATATTTGTGTGGAGTTCTGCATTGGTATTTTCCAGTCAGACAGGGAAGCTATGGAGGGGTACAGGTTCAGGACATATTTGTGTGGAGTTCTGCATTGGTACGTTCCACTGAGACAGGGAGGTTATGGAGGGGTACAGGTTCAGGGCATATTTGTGTGGATTTCTGCATTGGTACGTACCAGTGAGACAAGGTAGTTATGGAGGGGTACAGGTTCAGGGCATATTTGTGTGTAGTTCTGCATTGGTACATTCCAGTGAGTCAGGGAGGTTATGGAGGATACAGCATCAGGGCATATTTGTGTTGAGTTCTGCAGTGGTACGCTCCAGTGAGACAGGGAGGTTATGGAGGGTACAGGTTCAGGGCATATTTTTGTGGAATTCTGCAGTGGGACGTTCCACTGAGACAGGGAGAATATGGACGGGTACATGTTCAGGGCATATTTGTGTGGAGTTCTGCAGTGGTAAGTTCCAGTGAGACAGGGAGAATATGGACGGGTACATGTTCAGGGCATATTAGTGTGGAGTTCTGCATTGGTACGTTCCAGTGAGACAGAGTGGTTATACAGGGTACAGGTTCAGGGCATATTTGTGTGGCGTTCTGCAGTGGTACGTTCCATTGAGACAGGGAGTTAATGGACGGGTACAGTTTCAGGGCATATTTGTGTGGAGATCTGCATTGGCACGTTCTAATGAGACAGGGAGGTTATGCAGGGTACAGGTTCAGGGCATATTAGTGTGGAGTTCTGCATTGGTACGTTCCAGTGAGACAGAGCGGTTATGGAGGGGTACAGGTTCAGGGCATATTTGTGTGGTGTTCTGCAGTGGTACGTTCGAGTGAGACAAGGAGGTTATGCAGGGTACAGGTTCAGGGCATATTTGTGTGGAGTTCTGCAGTGGTACGTTCCAGTGAGACAGGGAAGTTATGGACGGGTACAGTTTCAGGGCATATTTGTGTGGAGTTCTGCAATGGTACGTTCCAGTGAGACAGGGACGTTATGCAGGGTACAGGTTCAGGGCATATTTGAGTGGAGTTCGGCATTGGAGCGTTCCAGTGAGACAGAGATGTTATGGACGGGTACAGTTTCAGGGCATATTTGTGGGGAGTTCTGCATTGGTACGTTCCAGTGAGACAAGGTGGTTATGGAGGGGTACAGGTTCAGGGGATATTTGTGTGGTGTTCTGCAATGGTACGTTCCAGTGAGACAGGGAGGTTATGCAGGGTACAGGTTCAGGGCATATTTGAGTGGAGATCGGCATTGGTGCGTTCCAGGGAGACAGGGAGGTTATGCAGGGTACAGGTTCAGGGCATATTTGTGTGGAGTTCTGCAGTGGTACGTTCCAGTGAGACCGGGTGGTTATGGATGGGTACAGTTTCAGCGCATATTTGTGTGTAGTTCCGCATTGGTACTTTCCAGTCAGACAGGGAAGTTATGGAGGGTACAGCATCAGGGCATATTTTTGTTGAGTTCTGCAGTGGTACGTTCCAGTGAGTCAGGGAGGCAATGGACGGGTACAGGTTCAGGGCATATTTGTTTGGAGTTCTGCATTGGTACTTTCCAGTGAGACAGGGAGGTTATGGAGGGTACAGGTTCAATGCATATTTGTGTGGAGTTCTGCAGTGGGACGTTCCACTGAGACTGGGAGAATATGGACCGGTACATGTTCAGGGCATATTTGTGTGGAGTTCTGCATTGGTACGTTCCAGTGAGACAGGGTGTTTATGGAGGTGTACAGGTTCAGGGCATATTTGTGTGGAGTTCTGTATTGGTATGCTCCAGTGAGACAGGGAGGTTATGGAGGGTACAGGTTCAGGGCATATTTTTGTGGAATTCTGCAGTGGGACGTTCCACTGAGACAGGGAGAATAAGGACGGGTACATGTTCAGGGCATATTTGTGTGGAGTTCTGCAGTGGTACGTTCCAGTGAGACAGGGAGAATATGGACGGGTACATGTTCAGGGCATATTAGTGTGGAGTTCTGCATTGGTACGTTCCAGTGAGACAGAGCGGTTATGGAGGGGTACAGGTTCAGGGCATATTTGTGTGGTGTTCTGCAGTGGTACGTTCGAGTGAGACAAGGAGGTTATGCAGGGTACAGGTTCAGGGCATATTTGTGTGGAGTTCTGCAGTGGTACGTTCCAGTGAGACAGGGAAGTTATGGACGGGTACAGTTTCAGGGCATATTTGTGTGGAGTTCTGCAATGGTACGTTCCAGTGAGACAGGGAGGTTATGCAGGGTACAGGTTCAGGGCATATTTGAGTGGAGTTCGGCATTGGTGCGTTCCAGTGAGACAGAGATGTTATGGACGGGTACAGTTTCAGGGCATATTTGTGGGGAGTTCTGCATTGGTACGTTCCAGTGAGACAAGGTGGTTATGGAGGGGTACAGGTTCAGGGCATATTTGTGTGGAGTTCTGCATTGGTATTTTCCAGTCAGACAGGGAAGCTATGGAGGGGTACAGGTTCAGGACATATTTGTGTGGAGTTCTGCATTGGTACGTTCCACTGAGACAGGGAGGTTATGGAGGGGTACAGGTTCAGGGCATATTTGTGTGGATTTCTGCATTGGTACGTACCAGTGAGACAAGGTAGTTATGGAGGGGTACAGGTTCAGGGCATATTTGTGTGTAGTTCTGCATTGGTACATTCCAGTGAGTCAGGGAGGTTATGGAGGATACAGCATCAGGGCATATTTGTGTTGAGTTCTGCAGTGGTACGCTCCAGTGAGACAGGGAGGTTATGGAGGGTACAGGTTCAGGGCATATTTTTGTGGAATTCTGCAGTGGGACGTTCCACTGAGACAGGGAGAATATGGACGGGTACATGTTCAGGGCATATTTGTGTGGAGTTCTGCAGTGGTAAGTTCCAGTGAGACAGGGAGAATATGGACGGGTACATGTTCAGGGCATATTAGTGTGGAGTTCTGCATTGGTACGTTCCAGTGAGACAGAGTGGTTATACAGGGTACAGGTTCAGGGCATATTTGTGTGGCGTTCTGCAGTGGTACGTTCCATTGAGACAGGGAGTTAATGGACGGGTACAGTTTCAGGGCATATTTGTGTGGAGATCTGCATTGGCACGTTCTAATGAGACAGGGAGGTTATGCAGGGTACAGGTTCAGGGCATATTTGTGTGGAGTTCTGCATTGGTACGTTCCAGTGAGACAGGGTGGTTATGGAGGGGTACAGGTTCAGGAGATATTTGTGTGGTGTTCTGCAATGGTACGTTCCAGTGAGACAGGGAGGTCATGCAGGGTACAGGTTCAGGGCATATTTGAGTGGAGATCGGCTTTGGTGCGTTCCAGGGAGACAGGGAGGTTATGGAGGGGTACAGGGTCAGGGCATATTTGTGTGTAGTTCTGCATTGGCACGTTCTAATGAGACAGGGAGGTTATGCAGGGTACAGGTTCAGGGCATATTTGTGTGGAGTTCTGCATTGGTACGTTCCAGTGAGACAGGGAGGTTATGGAGGGTACACGTTCAATGCATATTTGTGTGGAGTTCTGCAGTGGGACGTTCCAGTGAGTCAGGGAGGCAATGGACGGGTACAGGTTCAGGGCATATTTGTGTGGAGTTCTGCATTGGTACGTTCCAGTGAGACAGGGAGGTTATGGAGGGTACACGTTCAATGCATATTTGTGTGGAGTTCTGCAGTGGTACGTTCCAGTGAGTCAGGGAGGCAATGGACGGGTACAGGTTCAGGGCATATTTGTTTGGAGTTCTGCATTGGTACTTTCCAGTGAGACAGGGAGGTTATGGAGGGTACAGGTTCAATGCATATTTGTGTGGAGTTCTGCAGTGGGACGTTCCACTGAGACTGGGAGAATATGGACCGGTACATGTTCAGGGCATATTTGTGTGGAGTTCTGCATTGGTACGTTCCAGTGAGACAGGGTGTTTATGGAGGTGTACAGGTTCAGGGCATATTTGTGTGGAGTTCTGTATTGGTATGCTCCAGTGAGACAGGGAGGTTATGGAGGGTACAGGTTCAGGGCATATTTTTGTGGAATTCTGCAGTGGGACGTTCCACTGAGACAGGGAGAATAAGGACGGGTACATGTTCAGGGCATATTTGTGTGGAGTTCTGCAGTGGTACGTTCCAGTGAGACAGGGAGAATATGGACGGGTACATGTTCAGGGCATATTAGTGTGGAGTTCTGCATTGGTACGTTCCAGTGAGACAGAGCGGTTATGGAGGGGTACAGGTTCAGGGCATATTTGTGTGGTGTTCTGCAGTGGTACGTTCGAGTGAGACAAGGAGGTTATGCAGGGTACAGGTTCAGGGCATATTTGTGTGGAGTTCTGCAGTGGTACGTTCCAGTGAGACAGGGAAGTTATGGACGGGTACAGTTTCAGGGCATATTTGTGTGGAGTTCTGCAATGGTACGTTCCAGTGAGACAGGGAGGTTATGCAGGGTACAGGTTCAGGGCATATTTGAGTGGAGTTCGGCATTGGTGCGTTCCAGTGAGACAGAGATGTTATGGACGGGTACAGTTTCAGGGCATATTTGTGGGGAGTTCTGCATTGGTACGTTCCAGTGAGACAAGGTGGTTATGGAGGGGTACAGGTTCAGGGCATATTTGTGTGGAGTTCTGCATTGGTATTTTCCAGTCAGACAGGGAAGCTATGGAGGGGTACAGGTTCAGGACATATTTGTGTGGAGTTCTGCATTGGTACGTTCCACTGAGACAGGGAGGTTATGGAGGGGTACAGGTTCAGGGCATATTTGTGTGGATTTCTGCATTGGTACGTACCAGTGAGACAAGGTAGTTATGGAGGGGTACAGGTTCAGGGCATATTTGTGTGTAGTTCTGCATTGGTACATTCCAGTGAGTCAGGGAGGTTATGGAGGATACAGCATCAGGGCATATTTGTGTTGAGTTCTGCAGTGGTACGCTCCAGTGAGACAGGGAGGTTATGGAGGGTACAGGTTCAGGGCATATTTTTGTGGAATTCTGCAGTGGGACGTTCCACTGAGACAGGGAGAATATGGACGGGTACATGTTCAGGGCATATTTGTGTGGAGTTCTGCAGTGGTAAGTTCCAGTGAGACAGGGAGAATATGGACGGGTACATGTTCAGGGCATATTAGTGTGGAGTTCTGCATTGGTACGTTCCAGTGAGACAGAGTGGTTATACAGGGTACAGGTTCAGGGCATATTTGTGTGGCGTTCTGCAGTGGTACGTTCCATTGAGACAGGGAGTTAATGGACGGGTACAGTTTCAGGGCATATTTGTGTGGAGATCTGCATTGGCACGTTCTAATGAGACAGGGAGATTATGCAGGGTACAGGTTCAGGGCATATTTGTGTGGAGTTCTGCATTGGTACGTTCCAGTGAGACAGGGTGGTTATGGAGGGGTACAGGTTCAGGAGATATTTGTGTGGTGTTCTGCAATGGTACGTTCCAGTGAGACAGGGAGGTCATGCAGGGTACAGGTTCAGGGCATATTTGAGTGGAGATCGGCTTTGGTGCGTTCCAGGGAGACAGGGAGGTTATGGAGGGGTACAGGGTCAGGGCATATTTGTGTGTAGTTCTGCATTGGCACGTTCTAATGAGACAGGGAGGTTATGCAGGGTACAGGTTCAGGGCATATTTGTGTGGAGTTCTGCATTGGTACGTTCCAGTGAGACAGGGAGGTTATGGAGGGTACACGTTCAATGCATATTTGTGTGGATTTCTGCAGTGGGACGTTCCACTGAGACAGGGAGAATATGGACGGGTACATGTTCAGGGCATATTTGTGTGGAGTTCTGCAGTGGTACGTTCCAGTGAGACAGGGAGAATATGGAAGGGTACATGTTCAGGGCATATTAGTGTGGAGTTCTGCATTGGTACGTTCCAGAGAGACAGAGCGGTTATGGAGGGGTACAGGTTCAGGGCATATTTGAGTGGTGTTCTGCAGTGGTACGTTCCAGTGAGACAGGGAGGTTATGGACGGGTACAGTTTCAGGGCATATTTGTGTGGAGTTCTGCAATGGTACATTCCAGTGAGACAGGGAGGTTTTTCAGGGTACAGGTTCAGGGCATATTTGAGTGGAGTTCGGCATTGGTGCGTTCCAGTGAGACAGAGAGGTTATGGACGGGTACAGTTTCAGGGCATATTTGTGTGGAGTTCTGCATTGGTACGTTCCAGTGAGACAAGGTGGTTATGGAGGGGTACAGGTTCAGGGCATATTTGTGTGATGTTCTGCAATGGTACGTACCAGTGAGACAGGGAGTTTATGCAGGTTTCAGGTTCAATGCATATTTGTGTGGAGTTCTGCATTGGTACGTTCCAGTGAGACAGGGTGGTTATGGAGGGGTACAGGTTCAGGGCATATTTGTGTGGTGTTCTCCAATGGTACGTTCCACCGAGACAGGGAGGTTATGCAGCGTACAGGTTCAGGCATATTTGAGTGGAGTTCGGCATTGGTGCGATCCAGTGAGACAGGGAGGTTATGGACGGGTATAGTTTCCGGGCATATTTGTGTGGAGTTCTGCATTGGTACGTTCCAGTGAGACAGGGAGGTTATGCAGGGTACAGGTTCAGGGGATATTTCTGTGGAATTCTGCAGTGGTACGTTCCATTGAGATAGGGAGTTTATGGACGGGTACAGTTTCAGGGCATATTTGTGTGGAGTTCTGCATTGGTACTTTCCAGTGAGACAGGGTGGTTATGGAGGGGTACAGGTTCAGGGGATATTTGTGTGGTGTTCTGCAATGGTACGTTCCAGTGAGACAGGGAGGTTATGCAGGGTACAGTTTCAGGGCATATTTGAGTGGAGATCGGCATTGGTGCGTTCCAGGGAGACAGGGAGGTTATGCAGGGTACAGGTGCAGGGCATATTTGTGTGGAGTTCTGCAGTGGTACGTTCCAGTGAGACCGGGTGGTTATGGATGGGTACAGTTTCAGCGCATATTTGTGTGTAGTTCCGCATTGGTACTTTCCAGTCAGACAGGGAGTTTATGGAGGGTACAGGTTTAAGGCATATTTGTGTGGAGTTCTGCATTGGTACGTTCCAGTGAGACAGGGAAGTTATGGAGGGGTACAGGTTCAGGGCATATTTCTGTGGAGTTCTGCATTGGTACATTCCAGTGAGACCGGGAGGTTATGGAGGGTACAGCATCAGGGCATATTTTTGTTGAGTTCTGCAGTGGTACGTTCCAGTGAGACAGGGAGGTTATGGAGGGTACAGGTTCAATGCATATTTGTGTGGAGTTCTGCAGTGGGACGTTCCACTGAGACTGGGAGAATATGGACGGGTACATGTTCAGGGCATATTTGTGTGGAGTTCTGCATTGGTACGTTCCAGTGAGACAGGGTGTTTATGGAGGTGTACAGGTTCAGGGCATATTTGTGTGGAGTTCTGTATTGGTACGCTCCAGTGAGACAGGGAGATTATGGAGGGTACAGGATCAGGGCATATTTTTGTGGAATTCTGCAGTGGGACGTTCCACTGAGACAGGGAGAATATGGACGGGTACATGTTCAGGGCATATTTTTGTGGAGTTCTGCACTGGTACGTTCCAGTGAGACAGGAAGAATATGGACGGGTACATGTTCAGGGCATATTAGTGTGGAGTTCTGCATTGGTACGTTCCAGTGAGACAGAGCGGTTATGGAGGGGTACAGGTTCAGGGCATATTTGTGTGGTGTTCTGCAGTGGTACGTTCGAGTGAGACAAGGAGGTTATGCAGGGTACAGGTTCAGGGCATATTTGTGTGGAGTTCTGCAGTGGTACGTTCCAGTGAGACAGGGAAGTTATGGACGGGTACAGTTTCAGGGCATATTTGTGTGGAGTTCTGCAATGGTACGTTCCACTGAGACAGGGACGTTATGCAGGGTACAGGTTCAGGGCATATTTGAGTGGAGTTCGGCATTGGAGCGTTCCAGTGAGACAGAGATGTTATGGACGGGTACAGTTTCAGGGCATATTTGTGGGGAGTTCTGCATTGGTACGTTCCAGTGAGACAAGGTGGTTATGGAGGGGTACAGGTTCAGGGCATATTTGGGTGGAGATCTGCATTGGTATTTTCCAGTCAGACAGGGAAGCTATGGAGGGGTACAGTTTCAGGACATATTTGTGTGGAGTTCTGCATTGGTACGTTCCACTGAGACAGGGAGGTAATGGAGGGGTACAGGTTCAGGGCATATTTGTGTGGAGTTTTGCATTGGTACGTACCAGTGAGACAAGGTAGTTATGGAGGGGTACAGGTTCAGGGCATATTTGTGTGTAGTTCTGCAGTGGTACATTCCAGTGAGTCAGGGAGGTTATGGAGGATACAGCATCAGGGCATATTTGTGTTGAGTTCTGCAGTGGTACGTTCCAGTGAGACAGGGAGGTAATGGACGGGTACAGGTTCAATGCATATTTGTGTGGAGTTCTGCAGTGGGACGTTCCACTGAGGCAGGGAGAATATGGACGTGTACATGTTCAGGGCATATTTGTGTGGAGTTCTGCATTGGTACGTTCCAGTGAGACAGAGCGATTATTGACGGGTACAGGTTCAGGGCATATTTGTGTGGTGTTCTGCAGTGGTACGTTCCAGTGAGACAGGGATGTTATGCATGGTACAGGTTCAGAGCATATTTGAGTGGAGTTCGGCATTGGTACGTTCCAGTGAGACAGAGAGGTTATGGACGGGTACAGTTTCAGGGCATATTTGTGTGGAGTTCTGCATTGGTACGTTCCACTGAGACAGGGAGGTTATGGGGGGGTACAGGTTCAGGGAATATTTGTGTGGAGTTCTGCATTGGTACGTACCAGTGAGACAAGGAGGTTATGGAGGGTTACAGGTTCAGGGCATATTTGTGTGTAGTTCTGCATTGGTACATTCCAGTGAGTCAGGGAGGTTATGGAGGATACAGCATCTGGGCATATTTGTGTTGAGTTCTGCAGTGGTACGTTCCAGTGAGACAAGGTGGTTATGGAGGGGTACAGGTTCAGGGCATATTTGAGTGATGTTCTGCATTGGTACGTTCCAGTGAGACAGGGAAATTATGGAGGGGTACAGTTTCAGGGCATATTTGTGTGGAGTTCTGCATTGGTACATTCCAGTGAGACCGGGAGGTTATGGAGGGTACAGCATCAGGGCATATTTTTGTTGAGTTCTGCAGTGGTACGTTCCAGTGAGACAGGGAGGCAATGGACGGGTACAGGTACAGGGCATATTTGTTTGGAGTTCTGCATTGGTACTTTCCAGTGAGACAGGGAGGTTATGGAGGGTACAGGTTCAATGCATATTTGTGTGGAGTTCTGCAGTGGGACGTTCCACTGAGACTGGGAGAATATGGACGGGTACATGTTCAGGGCATATTTGTGTGGAATTCTGCATTGGTACGTTCCAGTGAGACAGGGTTTTTATGGAGGTGTACAGGTTCAGGGCATATTTGTGTGGAGTTCTGTATTGGTACGCTCCAGTGAGACAGGGAGGTTATGGAGGGTACAGGTTCAGGGCATATTTTTGTGGAATTCTGCAGTGGGACGTTCCACTGAGACAGGGAGAATATGGACGGGTACATGTTCAGGGCATATTTGTGTGGAGTTCTGCAGTGGTACGTTCCAGTGAGACAGGGAGAATATGGACGGGTACATGTTCAGGGCATATTAGTGTGGAGTTCTGCATTGGTACATTCCAGTGAGACAGAGCGGTTATGGAGGGGTACAGGTTCAGGGCATATTTGTGTGGTGTTCTGCAGTGGTACGTTCGAGTGAGACAAGGAGGTTATGCACGGTACAGGTTCAGGGCATATTTGTGTGGAGTTCTGCAGTGGTACGTTCCAGTGAGACAGGGAAGTTATGGACGGGTACAGTTTCAGGGCATATTTGTGTGGAGTTCTGCAATGGTACGTTCCAGTGAGACAGGGAGGTTATGCAGGGTACAGGTTCAGGGCATAT
Source organism: Hemitrygon akajei (assembly GCF_048418815.1). Classification (NCBI taxonomy): domain Eukaryota; kingdom Metazoa; phylum Chordata; class Chondrichthyes; order Myliobatiformes; family Dasyatidae; genus Hemitrygon; species Hemitrygon akajei. The sequence goes on along the minus strand of NW_027332021.1, from coordinate 650,585 downwards.
TTGAGTGGAGTTCGGCATTGGTGCGTTCCAGTGAGACAGAGAGGTTATGGACGGGTACAGTTTCAGGGCATATTTGTGTGGAGTTCTGCATTGGTACATTCCACTGAGACAGGGAGGTTATGGAGGATACAGCATCAGGGCATATTTGTGTTGAGTTCTGCAGTGGTACGTTCCAGTGAGACAGGGAGGTAATGGACGGGTACAGGTTCAATGCATATTTGTGTGGAGTTCTGCATTGGTACGTTCCACTGAGACAGGGAGGTAATGGAGGGGTACAGGTTCAGGGCATATTTGTGTGGAGTTCTGCATTGGTACGTACCAGTGAGACAAGGTAGTTATGGAGGGGTACAGGTTCAGGGCATATTTGTGTGTAGTTCTGCAGTGGTACATTCCAGTGAGTCAGGGAGGTTATGGAGGATACAGCATCAGGGCATATTTGTGTTGAGTTCTGCAGTGCTACGTTCCAGTGAGACAGGGAGGTAATGGACGGGTACAGGTTCAATGCATATTTGTGTGGAGTTCTGCAGTGGGACGTTCCACTGAGGCAGGGAGAATATGGACGTGTACATGTTCAGGGCATATTTGTGTGGAGTTCTGCATTGGTACGTTCCAGTGAGACAGAGCGATTATTGACGGGTACAGGTTCAGGGCATATTTGTGTGGTGTTCTGCAGTGGTACGTTCCAGTGAGACAGGGATGTTATGCATGGTACAGGTTCAGAGCATATTTGAGTGGAGTTCGGCATTGGTGCGTTCCAGTGAGACAGAGAGGTTATGGACGGGTACAGTTTCAGGGCATATTTGTGTGGAGTTCTGCATTGGTACGTTCCACTGAGACAGGGAGGTTATGGGGGGGTACAGGTTCAGGGAATATTTGTGTGGAGTTCTGCATTGGTACGTACCAGTGAGACAAGGAGGTTATGGAGGGTTACAGGTTCAGGGCATATTTGTGTGTAGTTCTGCATTGGTACATTCCAGTGAGTCAGGGAGGTTATGGAGGATACAGCATCTGGGCATATTTGTGTTGAGTTCTGCAGTGGTACGTTCCAGTGAGACAAGGTGGTTATGGAGGGGTACAGGTTCAGGGCATATTTGAGTGATGTTCTGCATTGGTACGTTCCAGTGAGACAGGGAAATTATGGAGGGGTACAGTTTCAGGGCATATTTGTGTGGAGTTCTGCATTGGTACATTCCAGTGAGACCGGGAGGTTATGGAGGGTACAGCATCAGGGCATATTTTTGTTGAGTTCTGCAGTGGTACGTTCCAGTGAGACAGGGAGGCAATGGACGGGTACAGGTACAGGGCATATTTGTTAGGAGTTCTGCATTGGTACTTTCCAGTGAGACAGGGAGGTTATGGAGGGTACAGGTTCAATGCATATTTGTGTGGAGTTCTGCAGTGGGACGTTCCACTGAGACTGGGAGAATATGGACGGGTACATGTTCAGGGCATATTTGTGTGGAATTCTGCATTGGTACGTTCCAGTGAGACAGGGTTTTTATGGAGGTGTACAGGTTCAGGGCATATTTGTGTGGAGTTCTGTATTGGTACGCTCCAGTGAGACAGGGAGGTTATGGAGGGTACAGGTTCAGGGCATATTTTTGTGGAATTCTGCAGTGGGACGTTCCACTGAGACAGGGAGAATATGGACGGGTACATGTTCAGGGCATATTTGTGTGGAGTTCTGCAGTGGTACGTTCCAGTGAGACAGGGAGAATATGGACGGGTACATGTTCAGGGCATATTAGTGTGGAGTTCTGCATTGGTACATTCCAGTGAGACAGAGCGGTTATGGAGGGGTACAGGTTCAGGGCATATTTGTGTGGTGTTCTGCAGTGGTACGTTCGAGTGAGACAAGGAGGTTATGCACGGTACAGGTTCAGGGCATATTTGTGTGGAGTTCTGCAGTGGTACGTTCCAGTGAGACAGGGAAGTTATGGACGGGTACAGTTTCAGGGCATATTTGTGTGGAGTTCTGCAATGGTACGTTCCAGTGAGACAGGGAGGTTATGCAGGGTACAGGTTCAGGGCATATTTGAGTGGAGTTCGGCATTGGTGCGTTCCAGTGAGACAGAGAGGTTATGGACGGGTACAGTTTCAGGGCATATTTGTGTGGAGTTCTGCATTGGTACATTCCACTGAGACAGGGAGGTTATGGAGGATACAGCATCAGGGCATATTTGTGTTGAGTTCTGCAGTGGTACGTTCCAGTGAGACAGGGAGGTAATGGACGGGTACAGGTTCAATGCATATTTGTGTGGAGTTCTGCAGTGGGACGTTCCACTGAGACAGGGAGAATATGGACGTGTACATGTTCAGGGCATATTTGTGTGGAGTTCTGCATTGGTACGTTCCAGTGAGACAGAGCGATTATTGACGGGTACAGGTTCAGGGCATATTTGTGTGGTGTTCTGCAGTGGTACGTTCCAGTGAGACAGGGATGTTATGCATGGTACAGGTTCAGGGCATATTTGAGTGGAGTTCGGCATTGGTGCGTTCCAGTGAGACAGAGAGGTTATGGACGGGTCCAGTTTCAGGGCATATTTGTGTGGAGTTCTGCATTGGTACGTTCCACTGAGACAGGGAGGTTATGGGGGGGTACAGGTTCAGGGAATATTTGTGTGGAGTTCTGCATTGGTACGTACCAGTGAGACAAGGAGGTTATGGAGGGGTACAGGTTCAGGGCATATTTGTGTGTAGTTCTGCATTGGTACATTCCAGTGAGTCAGGGAGGTTATGGAGGATACAGCATCAGGGCATATTTGTGTTGAGTTCTGCATTGGTACTTTCCAGTGAGACAGGGAGGTTTAGGAGGGTACAGGTTCAATGCATATTTGTGTGGAGATCTGCAGTGGGACGTTCCACTGAGACAGGGAGAATATGGACGGGTACATGTTCAGGGCATATTTGTGTGGAGTTCTGCATTGGTACTTTCCAGTGAGACAGGGAAGTTATGGAGGGGTACAGGTTCAGGGCATATTTCTGTGGAGTTCTGCATTGGTACATTCCAGTGAGACCGGGAGGTTATGGAGGGTACAGCATCAGGGCATATTTTTGTTGAGTTCTGCAGTGGTACGTTCCAGTGAGACAGGGAGGTTATGGAGGGTACAGGTTCAATGCATATTTGTGTGGAGTTCTGCAGTGGGACGTTCCACTGAGACTGGGAGAATATGGACGGGTACATGTTCAGGGCATATTTGTGTGGAGTTCTGCATTGGTACGTTCCAGTGAGACAGGGTGTTTATGGAGGTGTACAGGTTCAGGGCATATTTGTGTGGAGTTCTGTATTGGTACGCTCCAGCTAGACAGGGAGATTATGGAGGGGACAGGATCAGGGCATATTTTTGTGGAATTCTGCAGTGGGACGTTCCACTGAGACAGGGAGAATATGGACGGGTACATGTTCAGGGCATATTTTTGTGGAGTTCTGCACTGGTACGTTCCAGTGAGACAGGAAGAATATGGACGGGTACATGTTCAGGGCATATTAGTGTGGAGTTCTGCATTGGTACGTTCCAGTGAGACAGAGCGGTTATGGAGGGGTACAGGTTCAGGGCATATTTGTGTGGTGTTCTGCAGTGGTACGTTCGAGTGAGACAAGGAGGTTATGCAGGGTACAGGTTCAGGGCATATTTGTGTGGAGTTCTGCAGTGGTACGTTCCAGTGAGACAGGGAAGTTATGGACGGGTACAGTTTCAGGGCATATTTGTGTGGAGTTCTGCAATGGTACGTTCCAGTGAGACAGGGACGTTATGCAGGGTACAGGTTCAGGGCATATTTGAGTGGAGTTCGGCATTGGAGCGTTCCAGTGAGACAGAGATGTTATGGACGGGTACAGTTTCAGGGCATATTTGTGGGGAGTTCTGCATTGGTACGTTCCAGTGAGACAAGGTGGTTATGGAGGGGTACAGGTTCAGGGCATATTTGGGTGGAGATCTGCATTGGTATTTTCCAGTCAGACAGGGAAGCTATGGAGGGGTAAAGTTTCAGGACATATTTGTGTGGAGTTCTGCATTGGTACGTTCCACTGAGACAGGGAGGTAATGGAGGGGTACAGGTTCAGGGCATATTTGTGTGGAGTTCTGCATTGGTACGTACCAGTGAGACAAGGTAGTTATGGAGGGGTACAGGTTCAGGGCATATTTGTGTGTAGTTCTGCAGTGGTACATTCCAGTGAGTCAGGGAGGTTATGGAGGATACAGCATCAGGGCATATTTGTGTTGAGTTCTGCAGTGCTACGTTCCAGTGAGACAGGGAGGTAATGGACGGGTACAGGTTCAATGCATATTTGTGTGGAGTTCTGCAGTGGGACGTTCCACTGAGGCAGGGAGAATATGGACGTGTACATGTTCAGGGCATATTTGTGTGGAGTTCTGCATTGGTACGTTCCAGTGAGACAGAGCGATTATTGACGGGTACAGGTTCAGGGCATATTTGTGTGGTGTTCTGCAGTGGTACGTTCCAGTGAGACAGGGATGTTATGCATGGTACAGGTTCAGAGCATATTTGAGTGGAGTTCGGCATTGGTGCCTTCCAGTGAGACAGAGAGGTTATGGACGGGTACAGTTTCAGGGCATATTTGTGTGGAGTTCTGCATTGGTACGTTCCACTGAGACAGGGAGGTTATGGGGGGGTACAGGTTCAGGGAATATTTGTGTGGAGTTCTGCATTGGTACGTACCAGTGACACAAGGAGGTTATGGAGGGTTACAGGTTCAGGGCATATTTGTGTGTAGTTCTGCATTGGTACATTCCAGTGAGTCAGGGAGGTTATGGAGGATACAGCATCTGGGCATATTTGTGTTGAGTTCTGCAGTGGTACGTTCCAGTGAGACAAGGTGGTTATGGAGGGGTACAGGTTCAGGGCATATTTGAGTGATGTTCTGCATTGGTACGTTCCAGTGAGACAGGGAAGTTATGGAGGGGTACAGTTTCAGGGCATATTTGTGTGGAGTTCTGCATTGGTACATTCCAGTGAGACCGGGAGGTTATGGAGGGTACAGCATCAGGGCATATTTTTGTTGAGTTCTGCAGTGGTACGTTCCAGTGAGACAGGGAGGCAATGGACGGGTACAGGTACAGGGCATATTTGTTTGGAGTTCTGCATTGGTACTTTCCAGTGAGACAGGGAGGTTATGGAGGGTACAGGTTCAATGCATATTTGTGTGGAGTTCTGCAGTGGGACGTTCCACTGAGACTGGGAGAATATGGACGGGTACATGTTCAGGGCATATTTGTGTGGAATTCTGCATTGGTACGTTCCAGTGAGACAGGGTTTTTATGGAGGTGTACAGGTTCAGGGCATATTTGTGTGGAGTTCTGTATTGGTACGCTCCAGTGAGACAGGGAGGTTATGGAGGGTACAGGTTCAGGGCATATTTTTGTGGAATTCTGCAGTGGGACGTTCCACTGAGACAGGGAGAATATGGACGGGTACATGTTCAGGGCATATTTGTGTGGAGTTCTGCAGTGGTACGTTCCAGTGAGACAGGGAGAATATGGACGGGTACATGTTCAGGGCATATTAGTGTGGAGTTCTGCATTGGTACATTCCAGTGAGACAGAGCGGTTATGGAGGGGTACAGGTTCAGGGCATATTTGTGTGGTGTTCTGCAGTGGTACGTTCGAGTGAGACAAGGAGGTTATGCACGGTACAGGTTCAGGGCATATTTGTGTGGAGTTCTGCAGTGGTACGTTCCAGTGAGACAGGGAAGTTATGGACGGGTACAGTTTCAGGGCATATTTGTGTGGAGTTCTGCAATGGTACGTTCCAGTGAGACAGGGAGGTTATGCAGGGTACAGGTTCAGGGCATATTTGAGTGGAGTTCGGCATTGGTGCGTTCCAGTGAGACAGAGAGGTTATGGACGGGTACAGTTTCAGGGCATATTTGTGTGGAGTTCTGCATTGGTACATTCCACTGAGACAGGGAGGTTATGGAGGATACAGCATCAGGGCATATTTGTGTTGAGTTCTGCAGTGGTACGTTCCAGTGAGACAGGGAGGTAATGGACGGGTACAGGTTCAATGCATATTTGTGTGGAGTTCTGCAGTGGGACGTTCCACTGAGACAGGGAGAATATGGACGTGTACATGTTCAGGGCATATTTGTGTGGAGTTCTGCATTGGTACGTTCCAGTGAGACAGAGCGATTATTGACGGGTACAGGTTCAGGGCATATTTGTGTGGTGTTCTGCAGTGGTACGTTCCAGTGAGACAGGGATGTTATGCATGGTACAGGTTCAGGGCATATTTGAGTGGAGTTCGGCATTGGTGCGTTCCAGTGAGACAGAGAGGTTATGGACGGGTCCAGTTTCAGGGCATATTTGTGTGGAGTTCTGCATTGGTACGTTCCACTGAGACAGGGAGGTTATGGGGGGGTACAGGTTCAGGGAATATTTGTGTGGAGTTCTGCATTGGTACGTACCAGTGAGACAAGGAGGTTATGGAGGGGTACAGGTTCAGGGCATATTTGTGTGTAGTTCTGCATTGGTACATTCCAGTGAGTCAGGGAGGTTATGGAGGATACAGCATCAGGGCATATTTGTGTTGAGTTCTGCATTGGTACTTTCCAGTGAGACAGGGAGGTTTAGGAGGGTACAGGTTCAATGCATATTTGTGTGGAGATCTGCAGTGGGACGTTCCACTGAGACTGGGAGAATATGGACGGGTACATGTTCAGGGCATATTTGTGTGGAGTTCTGCATTGGTACTTTCCAGTGAGACAGGGTGTTTATGGAGGTGTACAGGTTCAGGGCATATTTGTGTGGAGTTCTGTATTGGTACGCTCCAGTGAGACAGGGAGGTTATGGAGGGTACAGGTTCAGGGCATATTTTTGTGGAATTCTGCAGTGGGACGTTCCACTGAGACAGGGAGAATATGGACGGGTACATGTTCAGGGCATATTTGTGTGGAGTTCTGCAGTGGTACGTTCCAGTGAGACAGGGAGAATATGGACGGGTACATGTTCAGGGCATATTAGTGTGGAGTTCTGCATTGGTACGTTCCAGTGAGACAGAGCGGTTATGGAGGGGTACAGGTTCAGGGCATATTTGTGTGGTGTTCTGCAGTGGTACGTTCGAGTGAGACAAGGAGGTTATGCAGGGTACAGGTTCAGGGCATATTTGTGTGGAGTTCTGCAGTGGTACGTTCCAGTGAGACAGGGAAGTTATGGACGGGTACAGTTTCAGGGCATATTTGTGTGGAGTTCTGCAATGGTACGTCCCAGTGAGACAGGGAGGTTATGCAGGGTACAGGTTCAGGGCATATTTGAGTGGAGTTTGGCATTGGTGCGTTCCAGTGAGACAGAGATTTTATGGACGGGTACAGTTTCAGGGCATATTTGTGGGGATTTCTGCATTGGTACGTTCCAGTGAGACAAGGTGGTTATGGAGGGGTACAGGTTCAGGGCATATTTGTGTGGAGTTCTGCATTGGTATTTTCCAGTCAGACAGGGAAGCTATGGAGGGGTACAGGTTCAGGGCATATTTGTGTGGAGTTCTGCATTGGTACGTACCAGTGAGACAAGGAGGTTATGGAGGGGGACAGGTTCAGGGCATATTTGTGTGTATTTCTGCATTGGTACATTCCAGTGAGTCAGGGAGTTTATGGAGGATACAGCATCAGGGCATATTTGTGTTGAGTTCTGCAGTGGTACGTTCCAGTGAGACAGGGAGGTAATGGACGGGTACAGGTTCAATGCATATTTGTGTGGAGTTCTGCAGTGGGACGTTCCACTGAGACAGGGAGAATATGGACGTGTACATGTTCAGGGCATATTTGTGTGGAGTTCTGCATTGGTACGTTCCAGTGAGACAGAGCGATTATTGACGGGTACAGGTTCAGGGCATATTTGTGTGGTGTTCTGCAGTGGTACGTTCCAGTGAGACAGGGATGTTATGCATGGTACAGGTTCAGGGCATATTTGAGTGGAGTTCGGCATTGGTGCGTTCCAGTGAGACAGAGAGGTTATGGACGGGTCCAGTTTCAGGGCATATTTGTGTGGAGTTCTGCATTGGTACGTTCCACTGAGACAGGGAGGTTATGGGGGGGTACAGGTTCAGGGAATATTTGTGTGGAGTTCTGCATTGGTACGTACCAGTGAGACAAGGAGGTTATGGAGGGGTACAGGTTCAGGGCATATTTGTGTGTAGTTCTGCATTGGTACATTCCAGTGAGTCAGGGAGGTTATGGAGGATGCAGCATCAGGGCATATTTGTGTTGAGTTCTGCATTGGTACTTTCCAGTGAGACAGGGAGGTTTAGGAGGGTACAGGTTCAATGCATATTTGTGTGGAGATCTGCAGTGGGACGTTCCACTGAGACTGGGAGAATATGGACGGGTACATGTTCAGGGCATATTTGTGTGGAGTTCTGCATTGGTACCTTCCAGTGAGACAGGGTGTTTATGGAGGTGTACAGGTTCAGGGCATATTTGTGTGGAGTTCTGTATTGGTACGCTCCAGTGAGACAGGGAGGTTATGGAGGGTACAGGTTCAGGGCATATTTTTGTGGAATTCTGCAGTGGGACGTTCCACTGAGACAGGGAGAATATGGACGGGTACATGTTCAGGGCATATTTGTGTGGAGTTCTGCAGTGGTACGTTCCAGTGAGACAGGGAGAATATGGACGGGTACATGTTCAGGGCATATTAGTGTGGAGTTCTGCATTGGTACGTTCCAGTGAGACAGAGCGGTTATGGAGGGGTACAGGTTCAGGGCATATTTGTGTGGTGTTCTGCAGTGGTACGTTCGAGTGAGACAAGGAGGTTATGCAGGGTACAGGTTCAGGGCATATTTGTGTGGAGTTCTGCAGTGGTACGTTCCAGTGAGACAGGGAAGTTATGGACGGGTACAGTTTCAGGGCATATTTGTGTGGAGTTCTGCAATGGTACGTCCCAGTGAGACAGGGAGGTTATGCAGGGTACAGGTTCAGGGCATATTTGAGTGGAGTTTGGCATTGGTGCGTTCCAGTGAGACAGAGATTTTATGGACGGGTACAGTTTCAGGGCATATTTGTGGGGATTTCTGCATTGGTACGTTCCAGTGAGACAAGGTGGTTATGGAGGGGTACAGGTTCAGGGCATATTTGTGTGGAGTTCTGCATTGGTATTTTCCAGTCAGACAGGGAAGCTATGGAGGGGTACAGGTTCAGGGCATATTTGTGTGGAGTTCTGCATTGGTACGTACCAGTGAGACAAGGAGGTTATGGAGGGGGACAGGTTCAGGGCATATTTGTGTGTATTTCTGCATTGGTACATTCCAGTGAGTCAGGGAGTTTATGGAGGATACAGCATCAGGGCATATTTGTGTTGAGTTCTGCAGTGGTACGTTCCAGTGAGACAGGGAGGTAATGGACGGGTACAGGTTCAATGCATATTTGTGTGGAGTTCTGCAGTGGGACGTTCCACTGAGACAGGGAGAATATGGACGTGTACATGTTCAGGGCATATTTGTGTGGAGTTCTGCATTGGTACGTTCCAGTGAGACAGAGCGATTATTGACGGGTACAGGTTCAGGGCATATTTGTGTGGTGTTCTGCAGTGGTACGTTCCAGTGAGAAAGGGATGTTATGCATGGTACAGGTTCAGGGCATATTTCAGTGGAGTTCGTCATTGGTGCGTTCCAGTGAGACAGAGAGGTTATGGACGGGTACAGTTTCAGGGCATATTTGTGTGATGTTCTGCAATGGTACGTACCAGTGAGACAGGGAGGTTATGCAGGGTACAGGTTCAGGGCATCTTTGAGTGGAGATCGGCATTGGTACATTCCAGTGAGACAGGGTGGTTATGGAGGGGTACAGGTTCAGGGCATATTTGTGTAGTGTTCTGCAATGGTACGTTCCAGTGAGACAGGGAGGTTATGCAGGGTACAGTTTCAGGGCATATTTGTGTGGAGTTCTGCATTGGTATTTTCCAGTCAGACAGGGAAGCTATGGAGGGGTACAGGTTCAGGACATATTTGTGTGGATTTCTGCATTGGTACGTTCCACTGAGACAGGGAGGTTATGGAGGGGTACAGGTTCAGGGCATATATGTGTGGAGTTCTGCATTAGTACGTACCAGTGAGACAAGGAGGTTATGGAGGGGTACAGCTTCAGGGCATATTTGTGTGGAGTTCTGCATTGGTACATTCCAGTGAGTCAGGGAGGTTATGGAGGGGTACAGGTTCAGGGCATATTTGTGTGTACTTCTGCATTGGTACATTCCAGTGAGTCAGGGAGGTTATGGAGAATACAGCATCAGGGCATATTTGTGTTGAGTTCTGCATTGGTATTTTCCAGTCAGACAGGGAAGCTATGGAGGGGTACAGGTTCAGGACATATTTGTGTGGATTTCTGCATTGGTACGTTCCACTGAGACAGGGAGGTTATGGAGGGGTACAGGTTCAGGGCATATATGTGTGGAGTTCTGCATTAGTACGTACCAGTGAGACAAGGAGGTTATGGAGGGGTACAGCTTCAGGGCATATTTGTGTGGAGTTCTGCATTGGTACATTCCAGTGAGTCAGGGAGGTTATGGAGGGGTACAGGTTCAGGGCATATTTGTGTGTATTTCTGCATTGGTACATTCCAGTGAGTCAGGGAGGTTATGGAGAATACAGCATCAGGGCATATTTGTGTTGAGTTCTGCAGTGGTACGTTCCAGTGAGTCATGGAGGTAATGGACGGGTACAGGTTCAGGGCATATTTGTGTGGTGTTCTGCAGTGGTACGTTCCAGTGAGACAGGGAGGTTATGGACGGGTACAGTTTCAGGGCATATTTGTGTGGAGTTCTGCAATGGTACGTTCCAGTGAGGCAGGGAGGTTTTGCAGGGTACAGGTTCAGGGCATATTTGAGTGGAGTTCGGCATTGGTGCGTTCCAGTGAGACAGAGAGGTTATGGACGGGTACAGTTTCAGGGCATATTTGTGTGGAGTTCTGCATTGGTACGTTCCAGTGAGACAAGGTGGTTATGCAGGGGTACAGGTTCAGGGAATATTTGTGTGGTGTTCTGCAATGGTACGTTCCACTGAGACAGGGAGGTTATGCAGGGTACAGGTTCAGGCATATTTCAGTGGAGTTCGGCATTGGTGCGTTCCAGTGAGACAGGGATGTTATGGACGGGTATAGTTTCTGGGCATATTTGTGTGGAGTTCTGCATTGGTACGTTCCAGTTAGACAGGGAGGTTATGCAGGGTACAGGTTCAGGGGATATTTGTGTGGAATTCTGCAGTGGTACGTTCCATTGAGATAGGGAGTTTATGGACGGGTACAGTTTCAGGGCATATTTGTGTGGAGTTCTGCATTGGTACTTTCCAGTGAGACAGGGTGGTTATGGAGGGGTACAGGTTCAGGGCATATTTAAGTGGAGATCGGCATTGGTGCGTTCCAGGGAGACAGGGAGGTGATGCAGGGTACAGGTTCAGGGCATATTTGAGTGGAGTTCTGCCGTGGTACGTTCCAGTGAGACCGGGTGGTTATGGATGGGTACAGTTTCAGGGCATATTTGTGTGTAGTTCCGCATTGGTACTTTCCAGTCAGACAGGGAGTTTATGGAGGGTACAGGTTTATGGCAAATTTGTGTGGAGTTCTGCAGTGGGACGTTCCAGTGAGACAGGGAGGTTATGGACGGGTACAGGTTCAGGGCATATTTGTGTGGAGTTCTGCATTGGTAGGTTCCAGTGAGACAGGGAAGTTATGGAGGGGTACAGATTCAGGGCATATTTGTGTGGAGTTCTGCATTGGTACATTCCAGTGAGACCGGGAGGTTATGGAGGGTACAGCATCAGGGCATATTTTTGTTGATTTCTGCAGTGGTACGTTCCAGTGAGACAGGGAGGCAATGGACGGGTACAGGTTCAGGGTATATTTGTTTGGAGTTCTGCATTGGTACTTTCCAGTGAGACAGGGAGGTTATGGAGGGTACAGGTTCAATGCATATTTGTGTGGAGTTCTGCAGAGGGACGTTCCACTGAGACTGGGAGAATATGGACGGGTACATGTTCAGGGCATATTTGTGTGGAGTTCTGCATTGGTACGTTCCAGTGAGACAGGGTGTTTATGGAGGTGTGCAGGTTCAGGGCATATTTGTGTGGAGTTCTGTATTGGTACGCTCCAGTGAGACAGGGAGGTTATGGAGGGTACAGGTTCAGGGCTTATTTTTGTGGAATTCTGCAGTGGGACGTTCCACTGAGACAGGGAGAATATGGACGGGTACATGTTCAGGGCATATTTGTGTGGAGTTCTGCAGTGGTACGTTCCAGTGAGACAGGGAGAATATGGACGGGTACATGTTCAGGGCATATTAGTGTGGAGTTCTGCATTGGTACGTTCCAGTGAGACAGAGCGGTTATGGAGGGGTACAGGTTCAGGGCATATTTGTGTGGTGTTCTGCAGTGGTACGTTCGAGTGAGACAAGGAGGTTATGCAGGGTACAGGTTCAGGACATATTTGTGTGGAGTTCTGCAGTGGTACGTTCCAGTGAGACAGGGAGGTTATGGACGGGTACAGTTTCAGGGCATATTTGTGTGGAGTTCTGCAATGGTACGTTCCAGTGAGACAGGGAGGTTATGCAGGGTACAGGTTCAGGGCATATTTGAGTGGAGTTCGGCATTGGTGCGTTCCAGTGAGACAGAGATGTTATGGACGGGTACAGTTTCAGTGCATATTTGTGGGGAGTTCTGCATTGGTACGTTCCAGCTAGACAAGGTGGTTATGGAGGGGTACAGGTTCAGGGCATATTTGTGTGGAGTTCTGCATTGGTATTTTCCAGTCAGACAGGGAAGCTATGGAGGGGTACAGGTTCAGGACATATTTGTGTGGAGTTCTGCATTGGTACGTTCCACTGAGACAGGGAGGTTATGGAGGGGTACAGGTTCAGGGCATATTTGTGTGGAGTTCTGCATTGGTACGTACCAGTGAGACAAGGAGGTTATGGAGGGGTACAGGTTCAGGGCATATTTGTGTGTAGTTCTGCATTGGTACATTCCAGTGAGTCAGGGAGGTTATGGAGGATACAGCATCAGGGCATATTTGGGTTGAGTTCCGCAGTGGTATGTTCCAGTGAGACAGGGAGGTAATGGACGGGTACAGGTTCAATGCATATTTGTGTGGAGTTCTGCAGTGGGACGTTCCACTGAGACAAGGAGAATATGGACGTGTACATGTTCAGGGCATATTTGTGTGGAGTTCTGCATTGGTACGTTCCAGTGAGACAGAGCGATTATTGACGGGTACAGGTTCAGGGCATATTTGTGTGGTGTTCTGCAGTAGTACGTTCCAGTGAGACAGGGATGTTATGCATGGTACAGGTTCAGGGCATATTTGAGTGGAGTTCGGCATTGGTGCGTTCCAGTGAGACAGAGAGGTTATGGACGGGTACAGTTTCAGGGCATATTTGTGTGGAGTTCTGCATTGGTACGTTGCACTGAGACAGGGAGGTTATGGGGGGGTACAGGTTCAGGGAATATTTGTGTGGAGTTCTGCATTGGTACGTACCAGTGAGTCAGGGAGGTTATGGAGGGGTACAGGTTCAGGGCATATTTGTGTGATGTTCTGCAATGGTACGTACCAGTGAGACAGGGAGGTTATGCAGGGTACAGGTTCAGGGCATCTTTGAGTGGAGATCGGCATTGGTACATTCCAGTGAGACAGGGTGGTTATGGAGGGGTACAGGTTCAGGGCATATTTGTGTAGTGTTCTGCAATGGTACGTTCCAGTGAGACAGGGAGGTTATGCAGGGTACAGTTTCAGGGCATATTTGTGTGGAGTTCTGCATTGGTATTTTCCAGTCAGACAGGGAAGCTATGGAGGGGTACAGGTTCAGGACATATTTGTGTGGATTTCTGCATTGGTACGTTCCACTGAGACAGGGAGGTTATGGAGGGGTACAGGTTCAGGGCATATTTGTGTGGAGTTCTGCATTAGTACGTACCAGTGGGACAAGGAGGTTATGGAGGGGTACAGCTTCAGGGCATATTTGTGTGGAGTTCTGCATTGGTACATTCCAGTGAGTCAGGGAGGTTATGGAGGATACAGCATCAGGGCATATTTGTGTTGAGTTCTGCAGTGGTACGTTCCAGTGAGACAGGGAGGTTATGCAGGGTACAGGTTCAGGCATATTTGAGTGGAGTTCGGCATTGGTGCGTTCCAGTGAGACAGGGAGGTTATGGACGGGTATAGTTTCTGGGCATATTTGTGTGGAGTTCTGCATTGGTACGTTCCACTGAGACAGGGAGGTTTTGCAGGGTACAGGTTCAGGGCATATTTGAGTGGAGTTCGGCATTGGTGCGTTCCAGTGAGACAGAGAGTTTATGGACGGGTACAGTTTCAGGGCATATTTGTGTGGAGTTCTGCATTGGTACGTTCCAGTGAGACAAGGTGGTTATGGAGGGGTACAGGTTCAGGGAATATTTGTGTGGTGTTCTGCAATGGTACGTTCCACTGAGACAGGGAGGTTATGCAGGGTACAGGTTCAGGCATATTTGAGTGGAGTTCGGCATTGGTGCGTTCCAGTGAGACAGGGAGGTTATGGACGGGTATAGTTTCTGGGCATATTTGTGTGGAGTTCTGCATTGCTACGTTCCAGTGAGACAGGGAGGTTATGCAGGGTACAGGTTCAGGGGATATTTGTGTGGAATTCTGCAGTGGTACTTTCCATTGAGATAGGGAGTTTATGGACGGGTACAGTTTCAGGGCATATTTGTGTGGAGTTCTGCATTGGTACTTTCCAGTGAGACAGGGTGGTTATGGACGGGTACAGGTTCAGGGCATATTTGTGTGGAGTTCTGCATTGGTAGGTTCCAGTGAGACAGGGAGGCAATGGACGGGTACAGGTTCAGGGTATATTTGTTTGGAGTTCTGCATTGGTACTTTCCAGTGAGACAGGGAGGTTATGGAGGGTACAGGTTCAATGCATATTTGTGTGGAGTTCTGCAGAGGGACGTTCCACTGAGACTGGGAGAATATGGACGGGTACATGTTCAGGGCATATTTGTGTGGAGTTCTGCATTGGTACGTTCCAGTGAGACAGGGTGTTTATGGAGGTGTGCAGGTTCAGGGCATATTTGTGTGGAGTTCTGTATTGGTACGCTCCAGTGAGACAGGGAGGTTATGGAGGGTACAGGTTCAGGGAATATTTTTGTGGAATTCTGCAGTGGGACGTTCCACTGAGACAGGGAGAATATGGACGGGTACATGTTCAGGGCATATTTGTGTGGAGTTCTGCAGTGGTACGTTCCAGTGAGACAGGGAGAATATGGACGGGTACATGTTCAGGGCATATTAGTGTGGAGTTCTGCATTGGTACGTTCCAGTGAGACAGAGCGGTTATGGAGGGGTACAGGTTCAGGGCATATTTGTGTGGTGTTCTGCAGTGGTACGTTCGAGTGAGACAAGGAGGTTATGCAGGGTACAGGTTCAGGACATATTTGTGTGGAGTTCTGCAGTGGTACGTTCCAGTGAGACAGGGAGGTTATGGACGGGTACAGTTTCAGGGCATATTTGTGTGGAGTTCTGCAGTGGTACGTTCGAGTGAGACAAGGAGGTTATGCAGGGTACAGGTTCAGGACATATTTGTGTGGAGTTCTGCAGTGGTACGTTCCAGTGAGACAGGGAGGTTATGGACGGGTACAGTTTCAGGGCATATTTGTGTGGAGTTCTGCAATGGTACGTTCCAGTGAGACAGGGAGGTTATGCAGGGTACAGGTTCAGGGCATATTTGAGTGGAGTTCGGCATTGGTGCGTTCCAGTGAGACAGAGATGTTATGGACGGGTACAGTTTCAGTGCATATTTGTGGGGAGTTCTGCATTGGTACGTTCCAGCTAGACAAGGTGGTTATGGAAGGGTACAGGTTCAGGGCATATTTGTGTGGAGTTCTGCATTGGTATTTTCCAGTCAGACAGGGAAGCTATGGAGGGGTACAGGTTCAGGACATATTTGTGTGGAGTTCTGCATTGGTACGTTCCACTGAGACAGGGAGGTTATGGAGGGGTACAGGTTCAGGGCATATTTGTGTGGAGTTCTGCATTGGTACGTACCAGTGAAACAAGGAGGTTATGGAGGGGTACAGGTTCAGGGCATATTTGTGTGTAGTTCTGCATTGGTACATTCCAGTGAGTCAGGGAGATTATGGAGGATACAGCATCAGGGCATATTTGTGTTGAGTTCCGCAGTGGTATGTTCCAGTGAGACAGGGAGGTAATGGACGGGTACAGGTTCAATGCATATTTGTGTGGAGTTCTGCAGTGGGACGTTCCACTGAGACAAGGAGAATATGGACGTGTACATGTTCAGGGCATATTTGTGTGGAGTTCTGCATTGGTACGTTCCAGTGAGACAGAGCGATTATTGACGGGTACAGGTTCAGGGCATATTTGTGTGGTGTTCTGCAGTAGTACGTTCCAGTGAGACAGGGAGGTTATGGGGGGGTACAGGTTCAGGGAATATTTGTGTGGAGTTCTGCATTGGTACGTACCAGTGAGACAAGGAGGTTATGGAGGTGTACAGGTTCAGGGCATATTTGTGTGTAGTTCTGCATTGGTACATTCCAGTGAGTCAGGGAGGTTATGGAGGGGTACAGGTTCAGGGCATATTTGTGTGATGTTCTGCAATGGTACGTACCAGTGAGACAGGGAGGTTATGCAGGGTACAGGTTCAGGGCATCTTTGAGTGGAGATCGGCATTGGTACATTCCAGTGAGACAGGGTGGTTATGGAGGGGTACAGGTTCAGGGCATATTTGTGTAGTGTTCTGCAATGGTACGTTCCAGTGAGACAGGGAGGTTATGCAGGGTACAGTTTCAGGGCATATTTGTGTGGAGTTCTGCATTGGTATTTTCCAGTCAGACAGGGAAGCTATGGAGGGGTACAGGTTCAGGACATATTTGTGTGGATTTCTGCATTTTTACGTTCCACTGAGACAGGGAGGTTATGGAGGGGTACAGGTTCAGGGCATATTTGTGTGGAGTTCTGCATTAGTACGTACCAGTGAGACAAGGAGGTTATGGAGGGGTACAGCTTCAGGGCATATTTGTGTGGAGTTCTGCATTGGTACATTCCAGTGAGTCAGGGAGGTTATGGAGGATACAGCATCAGGGCATATTTGTGTTGAGTTCTGCAGTGGTAGGTTCCAGTGAGACAGGGAGGTTATGCAGGGTACAGGTTCAGGCATATTTGAGTGGAGTTCGGCATTGGTGCGTTCCAGTGAGACAGGGAGGTTATGGACGGGTATAGTTTCTGGGCATATTTGTGTGGAGTTCTGCATTGGTACGTTCCAGTGAGACAAGGTGGTTATGGAGGGGTACAGGTTCAGGGAATATTTGTGTGGTGTTCTGCAATGGTACGTTCCACTGAGACAGGGAGGTTATGCAGGGTACAGGTTCAGGCATATTTGAGTGGAGTTCGGCATTGGTGCGTTCCAGTGAGACAGGGAGGTTATGGACGGGTATAGTTTCTGGGCATATTTGTGTGGAGTTCTGCATTGGTACGTTCCAGTGAGACATGGAGGTTATGCAGGGTACAGGTTCAGGGGATATTTGTGTGGAATTCTGCAGTGGTACGTTCCATTGAGATAGGGAGTTTATGGACGGGTACAGTTTCAGGGCATATTTGTGTGGAGTTCTGCATTGGTACTTTCCAGTGAGACAGGGTGGTTATGGAGGGGTACAGGTTCAGGGGATATTTGTGTGGTGTTCTGCAATGGTACGTTCCAGTGAGACAGGGAGGTTATGCAGGGTACAGGTTCAGGGCATATTTGAGTGGAGATCGGCATTGGTGCGTTCCAGGGAGACAGGGAGGTTATATAGGGTACAGGTTCAGGGCATATTTGTGTGGAGTTCTGCCGTGGTACGTTCCAGTGAGACCGGGTGGTTATGGATGGGTACAGTTTCAGGGCATATTTGTGTGTAGTTCCGCATTGGTACTGTCCAGTCAGACAGGGAGTTTATGGAGGGTACAGGTTTATGGCAAATTTGTGTGGAGTTCTGCAGTGGGACGTTCCAGTGAGACAGGGAGGTTATGGACGGGTACAGGTTCAGGGCATATTTGTGTGGAGTTCTGCATTGGTAGGTTCCAGTGAGACAGGGAAGTTATGGAGGGGTACAGGTTCAGGGCATATTTGTGTGGAGTTCTGCATTGGTACATTCCAGTGAGACCGGGAGGTTATGGAGGGTACAGCATCAGGGCATATTTTTGTTGATTTCTGCAGTGGTACGTTCCAGTGAGACAGGGAGGCAATGGACGGGTACAGGTTCAGGGTATATTTGTTTGGAGTTCTGCATTGGTACTTTCCAGTGAGACAGGGAGGTTATGGAGGGTACAGGTTCAATGCATATTTGTGTGGAGTTCTGCAGAGGGACGTTCCACTGAGACTGGGAGAATATGGACGGGTACATGTTCAGGGCATATTTGTGTGGAGTTCTGCATTGGTACGTTCCAGTGAGACAGGGTGTTTATGGAGGTGTGCAGGTTCAGGGCATATTTGTGTGGAGTTCTGTATTGGTACGCTCCAGTGAGACAGGGAGGTTATGGAGGGTACAGGTTCAGGGCATATTTTTGTGGAATTCTGCAGTGGGACGTTCCACTGAGACAGGGAGAATATGGACGGGTACATGTTCAGGGCATATTTGTGTGGAGTTCTGCAGTGGTACGTTCCAGTGAGACAGGGAGAATATGGACGGGTACATGTTCAGGGCATATTAGTGTGGAGTTCTGCATTGGTACGTTCCAGTGAGACAGAGCGGTTATGGAGGGGTACAGGTTCAGGGCATATTTGTGTGGTGTTCTGCAGTGGTACGTTCGAGTGAGACAAGGAGGTTATGCAGGGTACAGGTTCAGGACATATTTGTGTGGAGTTCTGCAGTGGTACGTTCCAGTGAGACAGGGAGGTTATGGACGGGTACAGTTTCAGGGCATATTTGTGTGGAGTTCTGCAATGGTACGTTCCAGTGAGACAGGGAGGTTATGCAGGGTACAGGTTCAGGGCATATTTGAGTGGAGTTCGGCATTGGTGCGTTCCAGTGAGACAGAGATGTTATGGACGGGTACAGTTTCTGTGCATATTTGTGGGGAGTTCTGCATTGGCACGTTCCAGCTAGACAAGGTGGTTATGGAGGGGTACAGGTTCAGGGCATATTTGTGTGGAGTTCTGCATTGGTACGTTCCACTGAGACAGGGAGGTTATGGAGGGGTACAGGTTCAGGGCATATTTGTGTGGAGTTCTGCATTGGTACGTACCAGTGAGACAAGGAGGTTATGGAGGGGTACAGGTTCAGGGCATATTTGTGTGTAGTTCTGCATTGGTACATTCCAGTGAGTCAGGGAGGTTATGGAGGATACAGCATCAGGGCATATTTGTTTTGAGTTCCGCAGTGGTATGTTCCAGTGAGACAGGGAGGTAATGGACGGGTACAGGTTCAATGCATATTTGTGTGGAGTTCTGCAGTGGGACGTTCCACTGAGACAAGGAGAATATGGACGTGTACATGTTCAGGGCATATTTGTGTGGAGTTCAGCATTGGTACGTTCCAGTGAGACAGAGCGATTATTGACGGGTACAGGTTCAGGGCATATTTGTGTGGTGTTCTGCAGTAGTACGTTCCAGTGAGACAGGGATGTTATGCATGGTACAGGTTCAGGGCATATTTGAGTGGAGTTCGGCATTGGTGCGTTCCAGTGAGACAGAGAGGTTATGGACGGGTACAGTTTCAGGGCATATTTGTGTGGAGTTCTGCATTGGTACGTTCCACTGAGACAGGGAGGTTATGGGGGGGTACAGGTTCAGGGAATATTTGTGTGGAGTTCTGCATTGGTACGTACCAGTGAGACAAGGAGGTTATGGAGGGGTACAGGTTCAGGGCATATTTGTGTGTAGTTCTGCATTGGTACATTCCAGTGAGTCAGGAAGGTTATGGAGGGGTACAGGTTCAGGGCATATTTGTGTGATGTTCTGCAATGGTACGTACCAGTGCGACAGGGAGGTTATGCAGGGTACAGGTTCAGGGCATCTTTGAGTGGAGATCGGCATTGGTACATTCCAGTGAGACAGGGTGGTTATGGAGGGGTACAGGTTCAGGGCATATTTGTGTAGTGTTCTGCAATGGTACGTTCCAGTGAGACAGGGAGGTTATGCAGGGTACAGTTTCAGGGCATATTTGTGTGGAGTTCTGCATTGGTATTTTCCAGTCAGACAGGGAAGCTATGGAGGGGTACAGGTTCAGGACATATTTGTGTGGATTTCTGCATTGGTACGTTCCACTGAGACAGGGAGGTTATGGAGGGGTACAGGTTCAGGGCATATTTGTGTGGCGTTCTGCATTAGTACGTACCAGTGAGACAAGGAGGTTATGGAGGGGTACAGGTTCAGGGCATATTTGTGTGTAGTTCTGCATTGGTACATTCCAGTGAGTCAGGGAGGTTATGGAGGATACAGCATCAGGGCATATTTGTGTTGAGTTCTGCAGTGGTACGTTCCAGTGAGACAGGGAGGTAATGGACGGGTACAGGTTCAATGCATATTTGTGTGGAGTTCCGCAGTGGGAGGTTCCACTGAGACAGGGAGAATATGGACGTGTACATGTTCAGGGCATATTTGTGTGGAGTTCGGCATTGGTACGTTCCAGTGAGACAGAGCGATTATTGACGGGTACAGGTTCAGGGCATATTTGTGTGGTGTTCTTCAGTGGTACGTTCCAGTGAGACAGGGATGTTATGCATGGTACAGGTTCATGGCATATTTGAGTGGAGTTCGGCAATGGTGCGTTCCAGTGAGACAGAGAGGTTATGGACGGGTACAGTTTCAGGGCATATTTGTGTGGAGTTCTGCATTGGTACGTTCCACTGAGACAGGGAGGTTATGGGGGGGTACAGATTCAGGGAATATTTGTGTGGAGTTCTGCATTGGTACGTACCAGTGAGACAAGGAGGTTATGGAGGGGTACAGGTTCAGGGCATATTTGTGTGTAGTTCTGCATTGGTACATTCCAGTGAGTCAGGGAGGTTATGGAGGATACAGCATCAGGGCATATTTGTGTTGAGTTCTGCAGTGGTACGTTCCAGTGAGTCAGGGAGGTAATGGACGGGTACAGGTTCAGGGCATATTTGTGTGTTGTTCTGCAGTGGTACGTTCCAGTGAGACAGGGAGGTTATGGACGGGTACAGTTTCAGGGCATATTTGTGTGGAGTTCTGCAATGGTACGTTCCAGTGAGACAGGGAGGTTTTGCAGGGTACAGTTTCAGGGCATATTTGAGTGGAGTTCGGCATTGGTGCGTTCCAGTGAGACAGAGAGGTTATGGACGGGTACAGTTTCAGGGCATATTTGTGTGGAGTTCTGCATTGGTACGTTCCAGTGAGACAAGGTGGTTATGGAGGGGTACAGGTTCAGGTCATATTTGTGTGATGTTCTGCAATGGTACGTACCAGTGAGACAGGGAGTTTATGCAGGTTTCAGGTTCAATGCATATTTGTGTGGAGTTCTGCATTGGTACGTTCCAGTGAGACAGGGTGGATATGGAGGGGTACAGGTTCAGGGAATATTTGTGTGGTGTTCTGCAATGGTACGTTCCAGTGAGACAGGGAGGTTATGGACGGGTATAGTTTCTGGGCATATTTGTGTGGAGTTCTGCATTGGTACGTTCCAGTGAGACAGGGAGGTTATGCAGGGTACAGGTTCAGGGGATATTTGTGTGGAATTCTGCAGTGGTACGTTCCATTGAGATAGGGAGTTTATGGACGGGTACAGTTTCAGGGCATATTTGTGTGGAGTTCTGCATTGGTTCTTTCCAGTGAGACAGGGTGGTTATGGAGGGGTACAGGTTCAGGGGATATTTGTGTGGTGTTCTGCAATGGTACGTTCCAGTGAGACAGGGAGGTTATGCAGGGTACAGGTTCAGGGCATATTTGAGTGGAGATCGGCATTGGTGCGTTCCAGGGAGACAGGGAGGTGATGCAGGGTACAGGTTCAGGGCATATTTGTGTGGAGTTCTGCCGTGGTACGTTCCAGTGAGACCGGGTGGTTATGGATGGGTACAGTTTCAGGGCATATTTGTGTGTAGTTCCGCATTGGTACTTTCCAGTCAGACAGGGAGTTTATGGAGGGTACAGGTTCAGGGCATATTTGTGTGGAGTTCTGCATTGGTACGTTCCAGTGAGACAGGGAAGTTATGGAGGGGTACAGGTTCAGGGCATATTTGTGTGGAGTTCTGCATTGGTACATTCCAGTGAGACCGGGAGGTTATGGAGGGTACAGCATCAGGGCATATTTTTGTTGAGTTCTGCAGTGGTACGTTCCAGTGAGACAGGGAGGCAATGGACGGGTACAGGTTCAGGGCATATTTGTTTGGAGTTCTGCATTGGTACTTTCCAGTGAGACAGAGAGGTTATGGAGGGTACAGGTTCAATGCATATTTGTGTGGAGTTCTGCAGAGGGACGTTCCACTGAGACTGGGAGAATATGGACGGGTACATGTTCAGGGCATATTTGTGTGGAGTTCTGCATTGGTACGTTCCAGTGAGACAGGGTGTTTATGGAGGTGTGCAGGTTCAGGGCATATTTGTGTGGAGTTCTGTATTGGTACGCTCCAGTGAGACAGGGAGGTTATGGAGGGTACAGGTTCAGGGCATATTTTTGTGGAATTCTGCAGTGGGACGTTCCACTGAGACTGGGAGAATATGGACGGGTACATGTTCAGGGCATATTTGTGTGGAGTTCTGCAGTGGTACGTTCCAGTGTGACAGGGAGAATATGGACGGGTACATGTTCAGGGCATATTAGTGTGGAGTTCTGCATTGGTACGTTCCAGTGAGACAGAGCGGTTATGGAGGGGTACAGGTTCAGGGCATATTTGTGTGGTGTTCTGCAGTGGTACGTTCGAGTGAGACAAGGAGGTTATGCAGGGTACAGGTTCAGGGCATATTTGTGTGGAGTTCTGCAGTGGTACGTTCCAGTGAGACAGGGAGGTTATGGACGGGTACAGTTTCAGGGCATATTTGTGTGGAGTTCTGCAATGGTACGTTCCAGTGAGACAGGGAGGTTATGCAGGTTACAGGTTCAGGGCATATTTGAGTGGAGTTCGGCATTGGTGCGTTCCAGTGAGACAGAGATGTTATGGACGGGTACAGTTTCAGTGCATATTTGTGGGGAGTTCTGCATTGGTACGTTCCAGTGAGACAAGGTGGTTATGGAGGGGTACAGGTTCAGGGCATATTTGTGTGGAGTTCTGCATTGGTATTTTCCAGTCAGACAGGGAAGCTATGGAGGGGTACAGGTTCAGGACATATTTGTGTGGAGTTCTGCATTGGTACGTTCCACTGAGACAGGGAGGTTATGGAGGGGTACAGGTTCAGGGCATATTTGTGTGGAGTTCTGCATTGGTACGTACCAGTGAGAAAAGGAGGTTATGGAGGGGTACAGGTTCAGGGCATATTTGTGTGTAGTTCTGCATTGGTACATTCCAGTGAGTCAGGGAGGTTATGGAGGATACAGCATCAGGGCATATTTGTGTTGAGTTCTGCAGTGGTACGTTCCAGTGAGACAGGGAGGTAATGGACGGGTACAGGTTCAATGCATATTTGTGTGGAGTTCTGCAGTGGGACGTTCCACTGAGACAAGGAGAATATGGACGTGTACATGTTCAGGGCATATTTGTGTGGAGTTCTGCATTGGTACGTTCCAGTGAGACAGAGCGATTATTGACGGGTACAGGTTCAGGGCATATTTGTGTGGTGTTCTGCAGTGGTACGTTCCAGTGAGACAGGGATGTTATGCATTGTACAGGTTCAGGGCATATTTGAGTGGAGTTCGGCATTGGTGCGTTCCAGTGAGACAGAGAGGTTATGGACGGGTACAGTTTCAGGGCATATTTGTGTGGAGTTCTGCATTGGTACGTTCCACTGAGACAGGGAGGTTATGGGGGGGGTACAGGTTCAGGGAATATTTGTGTGGAGTTCTGCATTGGTACGTACCAGTGAGACAAGGAGGTTATGGAGGGGTACAGGTTCAGGGCATATTTGTGTGTAGTTCTGCATTGGTACATTCCAGTGAGTCAGGGAGGTTATGGAGGATACAGCATCAGGGCATATTTGTGTTGAGTTCTGCAGTGGTACGTTCCAGTGAGACAGGGAGGTAATGGACGGGTACAGGTTCAGGGCATATTTTTTTTTGGAGTTCTGCATTGGCACTTTCCAGTGAGACAGGGAGGTTATGGAGGGTACAGGTTCAATGCATATTTCTGTGGAGTTCTGCAGTGGGACGTTCCACTGAGACAGGGAGAATATGGACGTGTACATGTTCAGGGCATATTTGTGTGGAGTTCTGCATTGGTACGTTCCAGTGAGACAGAGCGATTATTGAGGGGTACAGGTTCAGGGCATATTTGTGTTGTGTTCTGCAGTGGTACGTTCCAGTGAGACAGGGAGGTTATGCAGGGTACAGGTTCAGGGCATATTTGTGTGGAGTTCTGCAATGGTACGTTCCAGTGAGACAGGGAGGTTATGCAGGGTACAGGTTCAGGGCATATTTGAGTGGAGTTCGGCATTGGTGCGTTCCAGGGAGACAGAGAGGTTATGGACGGGTACAGTTTCAGGGCATATTTGTGTGGAGTTCTGCATTAGTACGTACCAGTGAGACAAGGAGGTTATGGAGGGGTACAGCTTCAGGGCATATTTGTGTGGAGTTCTGCATTGGTACGTTCCACTGAGACAGGGAGGTTATGGAGGGGTACAGGTTCAGGGCATATTTGTGTGTAGTTCTGCATTGGTACCTTCCAGTGAGTCAGGGAGGTTATGGAGGATACAGCATCAGGGCATATTTGTGTTGAGTTCTGCAGTGGTACGTTCCAGTGAGACAGGGAGGTAATGGACGGGTACAGGTTCAATGCATATTTGTGTGGAGTTCTGCAGTGGGACGTTCCACTGAGACAGGGAGAATATGGACGTGTACATGTTCAGGGCATATTTGTGTGGAGTTCTGCATTGGTACGTTCCAGTGAGACAGAGCGATTATTGAGGGGTACAGGTTCAGGGCATATTTGTGTGGTGTTCTGCAGTGGTACGTTCCAGTGAGACAGGGATGTTATGCATGGTACAGGTTCAGGGCATATTTGAGTGGAGTTCGGCATTGGTGCGTCCCAGTGAGACAGAGAGGTTATGGACGGGTACAGTTTCAGGGCATATTTGTGTGGAGTTCTGCATAGGTACGTTCCACTGAGACAGGGAGGTTATGGGGGGGTACAGGTTCAGGGAATATTTGTGTGTAGTTCTGCATTGCTACATTCCAGTGAGTCAGGGAGGTTATGGAGGATACAGCATCAGGGCATATTTGTGTTGAGTTCTGCAGTGGTACGTTCCAGTGAGTCAGGGAGGTAATGGACGGGTACAGGTTCAGGGCATATTTGTGTGGTGTTCTGCAGTGGTACGTTCCAGTGAGACAGGGAGGTTATGGACGGTTACAGTTTCAGGGCATATTTGTGTGGAGTTCTGCAATGGCACGTTCCAGTGAGACAGGGAGGTTTTGCAGGGTACAGGTTCAGGGCATATTTGAGTGGAGTTCGGCATTGGTGCGTTCCAGTGAGACAGAGAGGTTATGGACGGGTACAGTTTCAGGGCATATTTGTGTGGAGTTCTGCATTGGTACGTTCCAGTGAGACAAGGTGGTTATGGAGGGGTACAGGTTCAGGTCATATTTGTGTGATGTTCTGCAATGGTACGTACCAGTGAGACAGGGAGTTTATTCAGGTTTCAGGTTCAATGCATATTTGTGTGGAGTTCTGCATTGGTACGTTCCAGTGAGACAGGGTGGTTATGGAGGGGTACTGGTTCACGGAATATTTGTGTGGTGTTCTGCAATGGTACGTTCCACTGAGACAGGGAGGTTATGCAGGGTACATGTTCAGGGCATATTTGTGTGGAGTTCTGCATTGGTGCGTTCCAGTGAGACAGAGCGATTATTGACGGGTACAGGTTCAGGGCATATTTGTGAGGTGTTCTGCAGTGGTACCTTCCAGTGAGACAGGGATGTTATGCATGGTACAGGTTCAGGGCATATTTGAGTGGAGTTCGGCATTGGTGCGTCCCAGTGAGACAGAGAGGTTATGGACGGGTACAGTTTCAGGGCATATTTGTGTGGAGTTCTGCATTGGTACGTTCCAGTGAGACAGGGTGTTTATGGAGGTGTGCAGGTTCAGGGCATATTTGTGTGGAGTTCTGTATTGGTACGCTCCAGTGAGACAGGGAGGTTATGGAGGGTACAGGTTCAGGGCATATTTTTGTGGAATTCTGCAGTGGGACGTTCCACTGAGACTGGGAGAATATGGACGGGTACATGTTCAGGGCATATTTGTGTGGAGTTCTGCAGTGGTACGTTCCAGTGAGACAGGGAGAATATGGACGGGTACATGTTCAGGGCATATTAGTGTGGAGTTCTGCATTGGTACGTTCCAGTGAGACAAAGCGGTTATGGAGGGGTACATGTTCAGGGCATATTTGTGTGGTGTTCTGCAGTGGTACGTTCGAGTGAGACAAGGAGGTTATGCAGGGTACAGGTTCAGGGCATATTTGTGTGGAGTTCTGCAGTGGTACGTTCCAGTGAGACAGGGAGGTTATGGACGGGTACAGTTTCAGGGCATATTTGTGTGGAGTTCTGCAATGGTACGTTCCAGTGAGACAGGGAGGTTATGCAGGGTACAGGTTCAGGGCATATTTGAGTGGAGTTCGGCATTGGTGCGTTCCAGTGAGACAGAGATGTTATGGACGGGTACAGTTTCAGTGCATATTTGTGGGGAGTTCTGCATTGGTACGTTCCAGTGAGACAAGGTGGTTATGGAGGGGTACAGGTTCAGGGCATATTTGTGTGGAGTTCTGCATTGGTATTTTCCAGTCAGACAGGGAAGCTATGGAGGGGTACAGGTTCAGGACATATTTGTGTGGAGTTCTGCATTGGTACGTTCCACTGAGACAGGGAGGTTATGGAGGGGTACAGGTTCAGGGCATATTTGTGTGGAGTTCTGCATTGGTACGTACCAGTGAGACAAGGAGGTTATGGAGGGGTACAGGTTCAGGGCATATTTGTGTGTAGTTCTGCATTGGTACATTCCAGTGAGTCAGGGAGGTTATGGAGGATACAGCATCAGGGCATATTTGTGTTGAGTTCTGCAGTGGTACGTTCCAGTGAGACAGGGAGGTAATGGACGGGTACAGGTTCAATGCATATTTGTGTGGAGTTCTGCAGTGGGACGTTCCACTGAGACAAGGAGAATACGGACGTGTACATGTTCAGGGCATATTTGTGTGGAGTTCTGCATTGGTACGTTCCAGTGAGACAGAGCGATTATTGACGGGTACAGGTTCAGGGCATATTTGTGTGGTGTTCTGCAGTGGTACGTTCCAGTGAGACAGAGAGGTTATGGACGGGTACAGTTTCAGGGCATATTTGTGTGGAGTTCTGCATTGGTACGTTCCACTGAGACAGGGAGGTTATGGGGGGGTACAGGTTCAGGGAATATTTGTGTGGAGTTCTGCATTGGTACGTACCAGTGAGACAAGGAGGTTATGGAGGGGTACAGGTTCAGGGCATATTTGTGTGTAGTTCTGCATTGGTACATTCCAGTGAGTCAGGGAGGTTATGGAGGATACAGCATCAGGGCATATTTGTGTTGAGTTCTGCAGTGGTACGTTCCAGTGAGACAGGGAGGTAATGGACGGGTACAGGTTCAGGGCATATTTTTTTTTGGAGTTCTGCATTGGCACTTTCCAGTGAGACAGGGAGGTTATGGAGGGTACAGGTTCAATGCATATTTCTGTGGAGTTCTGCAGTGGGACGTTCCACTGAGACAGGGAGAATATGGACGTGTACATGTTCAGGGCATATTTGTGTGGAGTTCTGCATTGGTACGTTCCAGTGAGACAGAGCGATTATTGAGGGGTACAGGTTCAGGGCATATTTGTGTGGTGTTCTGCAGTGGTACGTTCCAGTGAGACAGGGAGGTTATGCAGGGTACAGGTTCAGGGCATATTTGTGTGGAGTTCTGCAATGGTACGTTCCAGTGAGACAGGGAGGTTATGCAGGGTACAGGTTCAGGGCATATTTGAGTGGAGTTCGGCATTGGTGCGTTCCAGGGAGACAGAGAGGTTATGGACGGGTACAGTTTCAGGGCATATTTGTGTGGAGTTCTGCATTGGTACGTTCCGGTGAGACAAGGTGGTTATGGAGGGGTACAGGTTCAGGGCATTTTTGTGTGATGTTCTGCAATGGTACGTACCAGTGAGACAGGGAGGTTATGCAGGGTACAGGTTCAGGGCATATTTGAGTGGAGATCGGCATTGGTACATTCCAGTGAGACAGGGTGGTTATGGAGGGGTACAGGTTCAGGGCATATTTGTGTAGTTTTCTGCAATGGTACGTTCCAGTGAGACAGGGAGGTTATGCAGGGTACAGTTTCAGGGCATATTTGTGTGGAGTTCTGCATTAGTACGTACCAGTGAGACAAGGAGGTTATGGAGGGGTACAGCTTCAGGGCATATTTGTGTGGAGTTCTGCATTGGTACGTTCCACTGAGACAGGGAGGTTATGGAGGGGTACAGGTTCAGTGCATATTTGTGTGGAGTTCTGCAATGGTACGTACCAGTGAGACAAGGAGGTTATGGAGGGGTACAGGTTCAGGGCATATTTGTGTGTAGTTCGGCATTGGTACATTCCAGTGAGTCAGGGAGGTTATGGAGGATACAGCATCAGGGCATATTTGTGTTGAGTTCTGCAGTGGTACGTTCCAGTGAGACAGGGAGTTAATGGACGGGTACAGGTTCAATGCATATTTGTGTGGAGTTCTGCAGTGGGACGTTCCACTGAGACAAGGAGAATATGGACGTGTACATGTTCAGGGCATATTTGTGTGGAGTTCTGCATTGGTGCGTTCCAGTGAGACAGAGCGATTATTGACGGGTACAGGTTCAGGGCATATTTGTGAAGTGTTCTGCAGTGGTACGTTCCAGTGAGACAGGGATGTTATGCATGGTACAGGTTCAGGGCATATTTGAGTGGAGTTCGGCATTGGTGCGTCCCAGTGAGACAGAGAGGTTATGGACGGGTACAGTTTCAGGGCATATTTGTGTGGAGTTCTGCATTGGTACGTTCCAGTGAGACAGGGTGTTTATGGAGGTGTGCAGGTTCAGGGCATATTTGTGTGGAGTTCTGTATTGGTACGCTCCAGTGAGACAGGGAGTTTATGGAGGGTACAGGTTCAGGGCATATTTTTGTGGAATTCTGCAGTGGGACGTCCACTGAGACTGGGAGAATATGGACGGGTACATGTTCAGGGCATATTTGTGTGGAGTTCTGCAGTGGTACGTTCCAGTGAGACAGGGAGAATATGGACGGGTACATGTTCAGGGCATATTAGTGTGGAGTTCTGCATTGGTACGTTCCAGTGAGACAGAGCGGTTATGGAGGGGTACATGTTCAGGGCATATTTGTGTGGTGTTCTGCAGTGGTACGTTCGAGTGAGACAAGGAGGTTATGCAGGGTACAGGTTCAGGGCATATTTGTGTGGAGTTCTGCAGTGGTACGTTCCAGTGAGACAGGGAGGTTATGGACGGGTACAGTTTCAGGGCATATTTGTGTGGAGTTCTGCAATGGTACGTTCCAGTGAGACAGGGAGGTTGTGCAGGGTACAGGTTCAGGGCATATTTGAGTGGAGTTCGGCATTGGTGCGTTCCAGTGAGACAGAGATGTTATGGACGGGTACAGTTTCAGTGCATATTTGTGGGGAGTTCTGCATTGGTACGTTCCAGTGAGACAAGGTGGTTATGGAGGGGTACAGGTTCAGGGCATATTTGTGTGGAGTTCTGCATTGGTATTTTCCAGTCAGACAGGGAAGCTATGGAGGGGTACAGGTTCAGGACATATTTGTGTGGAGTTCTGCATTGGTACGTTCCACTGAGACAGGGAGGTTATGGAGGGGTACAGGTTCAGGGCATATTTGTGTGGAGTTCTGCATTGGTACATTCCAGTGAGTCAGGGAGGTTATGGAGGATACAGCATCAGGGCATATTTGTGTTGAGTTCTGCAGTGGTACGTTCCAGTGAGACAGGGAGGTAATGGACGGGTACAGGTTCAATGCATATTTGTGTGGAGTTCTGCAGTGGGACGTTCCACTGAGACAAGGAGAATATGGACGTGTACATGTTCAGGGCATATTTGTGTGGAGTTCTGCATTGGTACGCTCCAGTGAGACTGAGCGATTATTGAGGGGTAAAGGTTCAGGGCATATTTGTGTGTTGTTCTGCAGTGGCACGTTCCAGTGAGACAGGGATGTTATGCATGGTACAGGTTCAGGGCATATTTGAGTGGAGTTCGGCATTGGTGCGTCCCAGTGAGACAGAGAGGTTATGGACGGGTACAGTTTCAGGGCATATTTGTGTGGAGTTCTGCATTGGTACGTTCCACTGAGACAGGGAGGTTATGGGGGGGTACAGGTTCAGGGAATATTTGTGTGTAGTTCTGCATTGCTACATTCCAGTGAGTCAGGGAGGTTATGGAGGATACAGCATCAGGGCATATTTGTGTTGAGTTCTGCAGTGGTACGTTCCAGTGAGTCAGGGAGGTAATGGACGGGTACAGGTTCAGGGCATATTTGTGTGGTGTTCTGCAGTGGTACGTTCCAGTGAGACAGGGAGGTTATGGACGGGTACAGTTTCAGGGCATATTTGTGTGGAGTTCTGCAATGGCACGTTCCAGTGAGACAGGGAGGTTTTGCAGGGTACAGGTTCAGGGCATATTTGTGTGGAGTTCTGCATTGGTATGTTCCAGTGAGACAAGGTGGTTATGGAGGGGTACAGGTTCAGGTCATATTTGTGTGATGTTCTGCAATGGTACGTACCAGTGAGACAGGGAGTTTATGCAGGTTTCAGGTTCAATGCATATTTGTGTGGAGTTCTGCATTGGTACGTTCCAGTGAGACAGGGTGGTTATGGAGGGGTACTGGTTCAGGGAATATTTGTGTGGTGTTCTGCAATGGTACGTTCCACTGAGACAGGGAGGTTATGCAGGGTACATGTTCAGGGCATATTTGTGTGGAGTTCTGCATTGGTGCGTTCCAGTGAGACAGAGCGATTATTGACGGGTACAGGTTCAGGGCATATTTGTGAGGTGTTCTGCAGTGGTACGTTCCAGTGAGACAGGGATGTTATGCATGGTACAGGTTCAGGGCATATTTGAGTGGAGTTCGGCATTGGTGCGTCCCAGTGAGACAGAGAGGTTATGGACGGGTACAGTTTCAGGGCATATTTGTGTGGAGTTCTGCATTGGTACGTTCCAGTGAGACAGGGTGTTTATGGAGGTGTGCAGGTTCAGGGCATATTTGTGTGGAGTTCTGTATTGGTACGCTCCAGTGAGACAGGGAGGTTATGGAGGGTACAGGTTCAGGGCATATTTTTGTGGAATTCTGCAGTGGGACGTTCCACTGAGACTGGGAGAATATGGACGGGTACATGTTCAGGGCATATTTGTGTGGAGTTCTGCAGTGGTACGTTCCAGTGAGACAAGGAGAATATGGACGGGTACATGTTCAGGGCATATTAGTGTGGAGTTCTGCATTGGTACGTTCCAGTGAGACAGAGCGGTTATGGAGGGGTACATGTTCAGGGCATATTTGTGTGGTGTTCTGCAGTGGTACGTTCGAGTGAGACAAGGAGGTTATGCAGGATACAGGTTCAGGACATATTTGTGTGGAGTTCTGCAGTGGTACGTTCCAGTGAGACAGGGAGGTTATGGACGGGTACAGTTTCAGGGCATATTTGTGTGGAGTTCTGCAATGGTACGTTCCAGTGAGACAGGGAGGTTATGCAGGGTACAGGTTCAGGGCATATTTGAGTGGAGTTCGGCATTGGTGCGTTCCAGTGAGACAGAGATGTTATGGACGGGTACAGTTTCAGTGCATATTTGTGGGTGTTCTGCATTGGTACGTTCCAGTGAGACAAGGTGGTTATGGAGGGGTACAGGTTCAGGGCATATTTGTGTGGAGTTCTGCATTGGTATTTTCCAGTCAGACAGGGAAGCTATGGAGGGGTACAGGTTCAGGACATATTTGTGTGGAGTTCTGCATTGGTACGTTCCACTGAGACAGGGAGGTTATGGAGGGGTACAGGTTCAGGGCATATTTGTGTGGAGTTCTGCATTGGTACGTACCAGTGAGACAAGGAGGTTATGGAGGGGTACAGGTTCAGGGCATATTTGTGTGTAGTTCTGCATTGGTACATTCCAGTGAGTCAGGGAGGTTATGGAGGATACAGCATCAGGGCATATTTGTGTTGAGTTCTGCAGTGGTACGTTCCAGTGAGACAGGGAGGTAATGGACGGGTACAGGTTCAATGCATATTTGTGTGGAGTTCTGCAGTGGGACGTTCCACTGAGACAAGGAGAATATGGACGTGTACATGTTCAGGGCATATTTGTGTGGAGTTCTGCATTGGTACGTTCCAGTGAGACAGAGCGATTATTGACGGGTACAGGTTCAGGGCATATTTGTGTGGTGTTCTGCAGTGGTACGTTCCAGTGAGACAGGGATGTTATGCATGGTACAGGTTCAGGGCATATTTGAGTGGAGTTCGGCATTGGTGCGTTCCAGTGAGACAGAGAGGTTATGGACGGGTACAGTTTCAGGGCATATTTGTGTGGAGTTCTGCATTGGTACGTTCCACTGAGACAGGGAGGTTATGGGGGGGTACAGGTTCAGGGAATATTTGTGTGGAGTTCTGCATTGGTACGTACCAGTGAGACAAGGAGGTTATGGAGGGGTACAGGTTCAGGGCATATTTGTGTGTAGTTCTGCATTGGTACATTCCGGTGAGTCAGGGAGGTTATGGAGGATACAGCATCAGGGCATATTTGTGTTGAGTTCTGCAGTGGTACGTTCCAGTGAGACAGGGAGGTAATGGACGGGTACAGGTTCAGGGCATATTTTTTTTTGGAGTTCTGCATTGGCACTTTCCAGTGAGACAGGGAGGTTATGGAGGGTACAGGTTCAATGCATATTTCTGTGGAGTTCTGCAGTGGGACGTTCCACTGAGACAGGGAGAATATGGACGTGTACATGTTCAGGTCATATTTGTGTGGAGTTCTGCATTGGTACGTTCCAGAGAGACAGAGCGATTATTGAGGGGTACAGGTTCAGGGCATATTTGTGTGGTGTTCTGCAGTGGTACGTTCCAGTGAGACAGGGAGGTTATGCAGGGTACAGGTTCAGGGCATATTTGTGTGGAGTTCTGCAATGGTACGTTCCAGTGAGACAGGGAGGTTATGGACGGGTACAGTTTCAGGGCATATTTGTGTGGAGTTCTGCAATGGTACGTTCCAGTGAGACAGAGATGTTATGGACGGGTACAGTTTCAGTGCATATTTGTGGGGAGTTCTGCATTGGTACGTTCCAGTGAGACAAGGTGGTTATGGAGGGGTACAGGTTCAGGGCATATTTGTGTGGAGTTCTGCATTGGTATTTTCCAGTCAGACAGGGAAGCTATGGAGGGGTACAGTCAGGGAGGTTATGGAGGATACAGCATCAGGGCATATTTGTGTTGAGTTCTGCAGTGGTACGTTCCAGTGAGACAGGGAGGTAATGGACGGGTACAGGTTCAATGCATATTTGTGTGGAGTTCTGCAGTGGGACGTTCCACTGAGACAAGGAGAATATGGACGTGTACATGTTCAGGGCATATTTGTGTGGAGTTCTGCATTGGTACGTTCCAGTGAGACAGAGCGATTATTGACGGGTACAGGTTCAGGGCATATTTGTGTGGTGTTCTGCAGTGGTACGTTCCAGTGAGACAGGGATGTTATGCATGGTACAGGTTCAGGGCATATTTGAGTGGAGTTCGGCATTGGTGCGTTCCAGTGAGACAGAGAGGTTATGGACGGGTACAGTTTCAGGGCATATTTGTGTGGAGTTCTGCATTGGTACGTTCCACTGAGACAGGGAGGTTATGGGGGGGTACAGGTTCAGGGAATATTTGTGTGGAGTTCTGCATTGGTACGTACCAGTGAGACAAGGAGGTTATGGAGGGGTACAGGTTCAGGGCATATTTGTGTGTAGTTCTGCATTGGTACATTCCAGTGAGTCAGGGAGGTTATGGAGGATACAGCATCAGGGCATATTTGTGTTGAGTTCTGCAGTGGTACGTTCCAGTGAGACAGGGAGGTAATGGACGGGTACAGGTTCAGGGCATATTTTTTTTTGGAGTTCTGCATTGGCACTTTCCAGTGAGACAGGGGGGTTATGGAGGGTACAGGTTCAATGCATATTTCTGTGGAGTTCTGCAGTGGGACGTTCCACTGAGACAGGGAGAATATGGACGTGTACATGTTCAGGGCATATTTGTGTGGAGTTCTGCATTGGTACGTTCCAG
The DNA here is from genome assembly GCF_048418815.1 of Hemitrygon akajei. Classification (NCBI taxonomy): domain Eukaryota; kingdom Metazoa; phylum Chordata; class Chondrichthyes; order Myliobatiformes; family Dasyatidae; genus Hemitrygon; species Hemitrygon akajei. Next base: position 616,221 of record NW_027332021.1, on the reverse strand, counting down.
TGAGACAGAGCGATTATTGAGGGGTACAGGTTCAGGGCATATTTGTGTGGTGTTCTGCAGTGGTACGTTCCAGTGAGACAGGGAGGTTATGCAGGGTACAGGTTCAGGGCATATTTGTGTGGAGTTCTGCAATGGTACGTTCCAGTGAGACAGGGAGGTTATGCAGGGTACAGGTTCAGGGCATATTTGAGTGGAGTTCGGCATTGGTGCGTTCCAGGGAGACAGAGAGGTTATGGACGGGTACAGTTTCAGGGCATATTTGTGTGGAGTTCTGCATTGGTACGTTCCGGTGAGACAAGGTGGTTATGGAGGGGTACAGGTTCAGGGCATTTTTGTGTGATGTTCTGCAATGGTACGTACCAGTGAGACAGGGAGGTTATGCAGGGTACAGGTTCAGGGCATATTTGAGTGGAGATCGGCATTGGTACATTCCAGTGAGACAGGGTGGTTATGGAGGGGTACAGGTTCAGGGCATATTTGTGTAGTTTTCTGCAATGGTACGTTCCAGTGAGACAGGGAGGTTATGCAGGGTACAGTTTCAGGGCATATTTGTGTGGAGTTCTGCATTAGTACGTACCAGTGAGACAAGGAGGTTATGGAGGGGTACAGCTTCAGGGCATATTTGTGTGGAGTTCTGCATTGGTACGTTCCACTGAGACAGGGAGGTTATGGAGGGGTACAGGTTCAGGGCATATTTGTGTGGAGTTCTGCATTGGTACATTCCAGTGAGTCAGGGAGGTTATGGAGGATACAGCATCAGGGCATATTTGTGTTGAGTTCTGCAGTGGTACGTTCCAGTAAGACAGGGAGGTAATGGACGGGTACAGGTTCAATGCATATTTGTGTGGAGTTCTGCAGTGGGACGTTCCACTGAGACAAGGAGAATATGGACGTGTACATGTTCAGGGCATATTTGTGTGGAGTTCTGCATTGGTACGTTCCAGTGAGACAGAGCGATTATTGACGGGTACAGGTTCAGGGCATATTTGTGTGGTGTTCTGCAGTGGTACGTTCCAGTGAGACAGGGATGTTATGCATGGTACAGGTTCAGGGCATATTTGAGTGGAGTTCGGCATTGGTGCGTCCCAGTGAGACAGAGAGGTTATGGACGGGTACAGTTTCAGGGCATATTTGTGTGGAGTTCTGCATTGGTACGTTCCACTGAGACAGGGAGGTTATGGGGGGGTACAGGTTCAGGGAATATTTGTGTGTAGTTCTGCATTGCTACATTCCAGTGAGTCAGGGAGGTTATGGAGGATACAGCATCAGGGCATATTTGTGTTGAGTTCTGCAGTGGTACGTTCCAGTGAGTCAGGGAGGTAATGGACGGGTACAGGTTCAGGGCATATTTGTGTGGTGTTCTGCAGTGGTACGTTCCAGTGAGACAGGGAGGTTATGGACGGGTACAGTTTCAGGGCATATTTGTGTGGAGTTCTGCAATGGCACGTTCCAGTGAGACAGGGAGGTTTTGCAGGGTACAGGTTCAGGGCATATTTGAGTGGAGTTCGGCATTGGTGCGTTCCAGTGAGACAGAGAGGTTATGGACGGGTACAGTTTCAGGGCATATTTGTGTGGAGTTCTGCATTGGTACGTTCCAGTGAGACAAGGTGGTTATGGAGGGGTACAGGTTCAGGTCATATTTGTGTGATGTTCTGCAATGGTACGTACCAGTGAGACAGGGAGTTTATGCAGGTTTCAGGTTCAATGCATATTTGTGTGGAGTTCTGCATTGGTACGTTCCAGTGAGACAGGGTGGTTATGGAGGGGTACTGGTTCAGGGAATATTTGTGTGGTGTTCTGCAATGGTACGTTCCACTGAGACAGGGAGGTTATGCAGGGTACATGTTCAGGGCATATTTGTGTGGAGTTCTGCATTGGTGCGTTCCAGTGAGACAGAGCGATTATTGACGGGTACAGGTTCAGGGCATATTTGTGAGGTGTTCTGCAGTGGTACGTTCCAGTGAGACAGGGATGTTATGCATGGTACAGGTTCAGGGCATATTTGAGTGGAGTTCGGCATTGGTGCGTCCCAGTGAGACAGAGAGGTTATGGACGGGTACAGTTTCAGGGCATATTTGTGTGGAGTTCTGCATTGGTACGTTCCAGTGAGACAGGGTGTTTATGGAGGTGTGCAGGTTCAGGGCATATTTGTGTGGAGTTCTGTATTGGTACGCTCCAGTGAGACAGGGAGGTTATGGAGGGTACAGGTTCAGGGCATATTTTTGTGGAATTCTGCAGTGGGACGTTCCACTGAGACTGGGAGAATATGGACGGGTACATGTTCAGGGCATATTTGTGTGGAGTTCTGCAGTGGTACGTTCCAGTGAGACAAGGAGAATATGGACGGGTAACATGTTCAGGGCATATTAGTGTGGAGTTCTGCATTGGTACGTTCCAGTGAGACAGAGCGGTTATGGAGGGGTACATGTTCAGGGCATATTTGTGTGGTGTTCTGCAGTGGTACGTTCGTGTGAGACAAGGAGGTTATGCAGGATACAGGTTCAGGACATATTTGTGTGGAGTTCTGCAGTGGTACGTTCCAGTGAGACAGGGAGGTTATGGACGGGTACAGTTTCAGGGCATATTTGTGTGGAGTTCTGCAATGGTACGTTCCAGTGAGACAGGGAGGTTATGCAGGGTACAGGTTCAGGGCATATTTGAGTGGAGTTCGGCATTGGTGCGTTCCAGTGAGACAGAGATGTTATGGACGGGTACAGTTTCAGTGCATATTTGTGGGGAGTTCTGCATTGGTACGTTCCAGTGAGACAAGGTGGTTATGGAGGGGTACAGGTTCAGGGCATATTTGTGTGGAGTTCTGCATTGGTATTTTCCAGTCAGACAGGGAAGCTATGGAGGGGTACAGGTTCAGGACATATTTGTGTGGAGTTCTGCATTGGTACGTTCCACTGAGACAGGGAGGTTATGGAGGGGTACAGGTTCAGGGCATATTTGTGTGGAGTTCTGCATTGGTACGTACCAGTGAGACAAGGAGGTTATGGAGGGGTACAGGTTCAGGGCATATTTGTGTGTAGTTCTGCATTGGTACATTCCAGTGAGTCAGGGAGGTTATGGAGGATACAGCATCAGGGCATATTTGTGTTGAGTTCTGCAGTGGTACGTTCCAGTGAGACAGGGAGGTAATGGACGGGTACAGGTTCAATGCATATTTGTGTGGAGTTCTGCAGTGGGACGTTCCACTGAGACAAGGAGAATATGGACGTGTACATGTTCAGGGCATATTTGTGTGGAGTTCTGCATTGGTACGTTCCAGTGAGACAGAGCGATTATTGACGGGTACAGGTTCAGGGCATATTTGTGTGGTGTTCTGCAGTGGTACGTTCCAGTGAGACAGGGATGTTATGCATGGTACAGGTTCAGGGCATATTTGAGTGGAGTTCGGCATTGGTGCGTTCCAGTGAGACAGAGAGGTTATGGACGGGTACAGTTTCAGGGCATATTTGTGTGGAGTTCTGCATTGGTACGTTCCACTGAGACAGGGAGGTTATGGGGGGGTACAGGTTCAGGGAATATTTGTGTGGAGTTCTGCATTGGTACGTACCAGTGAGACAAGGAGGTTATGGAGGGGTACAGGTTCAGGGCATATTTGTGTGTAGTTCTGCATTGGTACATTCCAGTGAGTCAGGGAGGTTATGGAGGATACAGCATCAGGGCATATTTGTGTTGAGTTCTGCAGTGGTACGTTCCAGTGAGACAGGGAGGTAATGGACGGGTACAGGTTCAGGGCATATTTTTTTTTGGAGTTCTGCATTGGCACTTTCCAGTGAGACAGGGAGGTTATGGAGGGTACAGGTTCAATGCATATTTCTGTGGAGTTCTGCAGTGGGACGTTCCACTGAGACAGGGAGAATATGGACGTGTACATGTTCAGGTCATATTTGTGTGGAGTTCTGCATTGGTACGTTCCAGAGAGACAGAGCGATTATTGAGGGGTACAGGTTCAGGGCATATTTGTGTGGTGTTCTGCAGTGGTACGTTCCAGTGAGACAGGGAGGTTATGCAGGGTACAGGTTCAGGGCATATTTGTGTGGAGTTCTGCATTGGTGCGTTCCAGTGAGACAGAGCGATTATTGACGGGTACAGGTTCAGGGCATATTTGTGAGGTGTTCTGCAGTGGTACGTTCCAGTGAGACAGGGATGTTATGCATGGTACAGGTTCAGGGCATATTTGAGTGGAGTTCGGCATTGGTGCGTCCCAGTGAGACAGAGAGGTTATGGACGGGTACAGTTTCAGGGCATATTTGTGTGGAGTTCTGCATTGGTACGTTCCAGTGAGACAGGGTGTTTATGGAGGTGTGCAGGTTCAGGGCATATTTGTGTGGAGTTCTGTATTGGTACGCTCCAGTGAGACAGGGAGGTTATGGAGGGTACAGGTTCAGGGCATATTTTTGTGGAATTCTGCAGTGGGACGTTCCACTGAGACTGGGAGAATATGGACGGGTACATGTTCAGGGCATATTTGTGTGGAGTTCTGCAGTGGTACGTTCCAGTGAGACAAGGAGAATATGGACGGGTAACATGTTCAGGGCATATTAGTGTGGAGTTCTGCATTGGTACGTTCCAGTGAGACAGAGCGGTTATGGAGGGGTACATGTTCAGGGCATATTTGTGTGGTGTTCTGCAGTGGTACGTTCGAGTGAGACAAGGAGGTTATGCAGGATACAGGTTCAGGACATATTTGTGTGGAGTTCTGCAGTGGTACGTTCCAGTGAGACAGGGAGGTTATGGACGGGTACAGTTTCAGGGCATATTTGTGTGGAGTTCTGCAATGGTACGTTCCAGTGAGACAGGGAGGTTATGCAGGGTACAGGTTCAGGGCATATTTGAGTGGAGTTCGGCATTGGTGCGTTCCAGTGAGACAGAGATGTTATGGACGGGTACAGTTTCAGTGCATATTTGTGGGGAGTTCTGCATTGGTACGTTCCAGTGAGACAAGGTGGTTATGGAGGGGTACAGGTTCAGGGCATATTTGTGTGGAGTTCTGCATTGGTATTTTCCAGTCAGACAGGGAAGCTATGGAGGGGTACATGTTCAGGACATATTTGTGTGGAGTTCTGCATTGGTACGTTCCACTGAGACAGGGAGGTTATGGAGGGGTACAGGTTCAGGGCATATTTGTGTGGAGTTCTGCATTGGTACGTACCAGTGAGACAAGGAGGTTATGGAGGGGTACAGGTTCAGGGCATATTTGTGTGTAGTTCTGCATTGGTACATTCCAGTGAGTCAGGGAGGTTATGGAGGATACAGCATCAGGGCATATTTGTGTTGAGTTCTGCAGTGGTACGTTCCAGTGAGACAGGGAGGTAATGGACGGGTACAGGTTCAATGCATATTTGTGTGGAGTTCTGCAGTGGGACGTTCCACTGAGACAAGGAGAATATGGACGTGTACATGTTCAGGGCATATTTGTGTGGAGTTCTGCATTGGTACGTTCCAGTGAGACAGAGCGATTATTGACGGGTACTGGTTCAGGGCATATTTGTGTGGTGTTCTGCAGTGGTACGTTCCAGTGAGACAGGGATGTTATGCATGGTACAGGTTCAGGGCATATTTGAGTGGAGTTCGGCATTGGTGCGTTCCAGTGAGACAGAGAGGTTATGGACGGGTACAGTTTCAGGGCATATTTGTGTGGAGTTCTGCATTGGTACGTTCCACTGAGACAGGGAGGTTATGGGGGGGTACAGGTTCAGGGAATATTTGTGTGGAGTTCTGCATTGGTACGTACCAGTGAGACAAGGAGGTTATGGAGGGGTACAGGTTCAGGGCATATTTGTGTGTAGTTCTGCATTGGTACATTCCAGTGAGTCAGGGAGGTTATGGAGGATACAGCATCAGGGCATATTTGTGTTGAGTTCTGCAGTGGTACGTTCCAGTGAGACAGGGAGGTAATGGACGGGTACAGGTTCAGGGCATATTTTTTTTTGGAGTTCTGCATTGGCACTTTCCAGTGAGACAGGGAGGTTATGGAGGGTACAGGTTCAATGCATATTTCTGTGGAGTTCGGCAGTGGGACGTTCCACTGAGACAGGGAGAATATGGACGTGTACATGTTCAGGGCATATTTGTGTGGAGTTCTGCATTGGTACGTTCCAGTGAGACAGAGCGATTATTGAGGGGTACAGGTTCAGGGCATATTTGTGTGGTGTTCTGCAGTGGTACGTTCCAGTGAGACAGGGAGGTTATGCAGGGTACAGGTTCAGGGCATATTTGTGTGGAGTTCTGCAATGGTACGTTCCAGTGAGACAGGGAGGTTATGCAGGGTACAGGTTCAGGGCATATTTGAGTGGAGTTCGGCATTGGTGCGTTCCAGGGAGACAGAGAGGTTATGGACGGGTACAGTTTCAGGGCATATTTGTGTGGAGTTCTGCATTGGTACGTTCCGGTGAGACAAGGTGGTTATGGAGGGGTACAGGTTCAGGGCATATTTGTGTGGAGTTCTGCATTGGTACATTCCAGTGAGTCAGGGAGGTTATGGAGGATACAGCATCAGGGCATATTTGTGTTGAGTTCTGCAGTGGTACGTTCCAGTGAGACAGGGAGGTAATGGACGGGTACAGGTTCAATGCATATTTGTGTGGAGTTCTGCAGTGGGACGTTCCACTGAGACAAGGAGAATATGGACGTGTACATGTTCAGGGCATATTTGTGTGGAGTTCTGCATTGGTACGTTCCAGTGAGACAGAGCGATTATTGACGGGTACAGGTTCAGGGCATATTTGTGTGGTGTTCTGCAGTGGTACGTTCCAGTGAGACAGGGATGTTATGCATGGTACAGGTTCAGGGCATATTTGAGTGGAGTTCGGCATTGGTGCGTCCCAGTGAGACAGAGAGGTTATGGACGGGTACAGTTTCAGGGCATATTTGTGTGGAGTTCTGCATTGGTACGTTCCACTGAGACAGGGAGGTTATGCAGGGTACAGGTTCAGGGAATATTTGTGTGTAGTTCTGCATTGCTACATTCCAGTGAGTCAGGGAGGTTATGGAGGATACAGCATCAGGGCATATTTGTGTTGAGTTCTGCAGTGGTACGTTCCAGTGAGTCAGGGAGGTAATGGACGGGTACAGGTTCAGGGCATATTTGTGTGGTGTTCTGCAGTGGTACGTTCCAGTGAGACAGGGAGGTTATGGACGGGTACAGTTTCAGGGCATATTTGTGTGGAGTTCTGCAATGGCACGTTCCAGTGAGACAGGGAGGTTTTGCAGGGCACAGGTTCAGGGCATATTTGAGTGGAGTTCGGCATTGGTGCGTTCCAGTGAGACAGAGAGGTTATGGACGGGTACAGTTTCAGGGCATATTTGTGTGGAGTTCTGCATTGGTACGTTCCAGTGAGACAAGGTGGTTATGGAGGGGTACAGGTTCAGGTCATATTTGTGTGATGTTCTGCAATGGTACGTACCAGTGAGACAGGGAGTTTATGCAGGTTTCAGGTTCAATGCATATTTGTGTGGAGTTCTGCATTGGTACGTTCCATTGAGACAGGGTGGTTATGGAGGGGTACTGGTTCAGGGAATATTTGTGTGGTGTTCTGCAATGGTACGTTCCACTGAGACAGGGAGGTTATGCAGGGTACATGTTCAGGGCATATTTGTGTGGAGTTCTGCATTGGTGCGTTCCAGTGAGACAGAGCGATTATTGACGGGTACAGGTTCAGGGCATATTTGTGAGGTGTTCTGCAGTGGTACGTTCCAGTGAGACAGGGATGTTATGCATGGTACAGGTTCAGGGCATATTTGAGTGGAGTTCGGCATTGGTGCGTCCCAGTGAGACAGAGAGGTTATGGACGGGTACAGTTTCAGGGCATATTTGTGTGGAGTTCTGCATTGGTACGTTCCAGTGAGACAGGGTGTTTATGGAGGTGTGCAGGTTCAGGGCATATTTGTGTGGAGTTCTGTATTGGTACGCTCCAGTGAGACAGGGAGGTTATGGAGGGTACAGGTTCAGGGCATATTTTTGTGGAATTCTGCAATGGGACGTTCCACTGAGACTGGGAGAATATGGACGGGTACATGTTCAGGGCATATTTGTGTGGAGTTCTGCAGTGGTACGTTCCAGTGAGACAGGGAGAATATGGACGGGTACATGTTCAGGGCATATTAGTGTGGAGTTCTGCATTGGTACGTTCCAGTGAGACAGAGCGGTTATGGAGGGGTACATGTTCAGGGCATATTTGTGTGGTGTTCTGCAGTGGTACGTTCGAGTGAGACAAGGAGGTTATGCAGGGTACAGGTTCAGGACATATTTGTGTGGAGTTCTGCAGTGGTACGTTCCAGTGAGACAGGGAGGTTATGGACGGGTACAGTTTCAGGGCATATTTGTGTGGAGTTCTGCAATGGTACGTTCCAGTGAGACAGGGAGGTTATGCAGGGTACAGGTTCAGGGCATATTTGAGTGGAGTTCGGCATTGGTGCGTTCCAGTGAGACAGAGATGTTATGGACGGGTACAGTTTCAGTGCATATTTGTGGGGAGTTCTGCATTGGTACGTTCCAGTGAGACAAGGTGGTTATGGAGGGGTACAGGTTCAGGGCATATTTGTGTGGAGTTCTGCATTGGTATTTTCCAGTCAGACAGGGAAGCTATGGAGGGGTACAGGTTCAGGACATATTTGTGTGGAGTTCTGCATTGGTACGTTCCACTGAGACAGGGAGGTTATGGAGGGGTACAGGTTCAGGGCATATTTGTGTGGAGTTCTGCATTGGTACGTACCAGTGAGACAAGGAGGTTATGGAGGGGTACAGGTTCAGGGCATATTTGTGTGTAGTTCTGCATTGGTACATTCCAGTGAGTCAGGGAGGTTATGGAGGATACAGCATCAGGGCATATTTGTGTTGAGTTCTGCAGTGGTACGTTCCAGTGAGACAGGGAGGTAATGGACGGGTACAGGTTCAATGCATATTTGTGTGGAGTTCTGCAGTGGGACGTTCCACTGAGACAAGGAGAATATGGACGTGTACATGTTCAGGGCATATTTGTGTGGAGTTCTGCATTGGTACGTTCCAGTGAGACAGAGCGATTATTGACGGGTACAGGTTCAGGGCATATTTGTGGGGAGTTCTGCATTGGTACGTTCCAGTGAGACAAGGTGGTTATGGAGGGGTACAGGTTCAGGGCATATTTGTGTGGAGTTCTGCATTGGTATTTTCCAGTCAGACAGGGAAGCTATGGAGGGGTACAGGTTCAGGACATATTTGTGTGGAGTTCTGCATTGGTACGTTCCACTGAGACAGGGAGGTTATGGAGGGGTACAGGTTCAGGGCATTTTTGTGTGGAGTTCTGCATTGGTACGTACCAGTGAGACAAGGAGGTTATGGAGGGGTACAGGTTCAGGGCATATTTGTGTGTAGTTCTGCATTGGTACATTCCAGTGAGTCAGGGAGGTTATGGAGGATACAGCATCAGGGCATATTTGTGTTGAGTTCTGCAGTGGTACGTTCCAGTGAGACAGGGAGGTAATGGACGGGTACAGGTTCAATGCATATTTGTGTGGAGTTCTGCAGTGGGACGTTCCACTGAGACAAGGAGAATATGGACGTGTACATGTTCAGGGCATATTTGTGTGGAGTTCGGCATTGGTGCGTTCCAGTGAGACAGAGAGGTTATGGACGGGTACAGTTTCAGGGCATATTTGTGTGGAGTTCTGCATTGGTACGTTCCACTGAGACAGGGAGGTTATGGGGGGGTACAGGTTCAGGGAATATTTGTGTGGAGTTCTGCATTGGTACGTACCAGTGAGACAAGGAGGTTATGGAGGGGTACAGGTTCAGGGCATATTTGTGTGTAGTTCTGCATTGGTACATTCCAGTGAGTCAGGGAGGTTATGGAGGATACAGCATCAGGGCATATTTGTGTTGAGTTCTGCAGTGGTACGTTCCAGTGAGACAGGGAGGTAATGGACGGGTACAGGTTCAGGGCATATTTTTTTTTGGAGTTCTGCATTGGCACTTTCCAGTGAGACAGGGAGGTTATGGAGGGTACAGGTTCAATGCATATTTCTGTGGAGTTCGGCAGTGGGACGTTCCACTGAGACAGGGAGAATATGGACGTGTACATGTTCAGGGCATATTTGTGTGGAGTTCTGCATTGGTACGTTCCAGTGAGACAGAGCGATTATTGAGGGGTACAGGTTCAGGGCATATTTGTGTGGTGTTCTGCAGTGGTACGTTCCAGTGAGACAGGGAGGTTATGCAGGGTACAGGTTCAGGGCATATTTGTGTGGAGTTCTGCAATGGTACGTTCCAGTGAGACAGGGAAGTTATGCAGGGTACAGGTTCAGGGCATATTTGAGTGGAGTTCGGCATTGGTGCGTTCCAGGGAGACAGAGAGGTTATGGACGGGTACAGTTTCAGGGCATATTTGTGTGGAGTTCTGCATTGGTACGTTCCGGTGAGACAAGGTGGTTATGGAGGGGTACAGGTTCAGGGCATATTTGTGTGGAGTTCTGCATTGGTACATTCCAGTGAGTCAGGGAGGTTATGGAGGATACAGCATCAGGGCATATTTGTGTTGAGTTCTGCAGTGGTACGTTCCAGTGAGACAGGGAGGTAATGGACGGGTACAGGTTCAATGCATATTTGTGTGGAGTTCTGCAGTGGGACGTTCCACTGAGACAAGGAGAATATGGACGTGTACATGTTCAGGGCATATTTGTGTGGAGTTCTGCATTGGTACGTTCCAGTGAGACAGAGCGATTATTGACGGGTACAGGTTCAGGGCATATTTGTGTGGTGTTCTGCAGTGGTACGTTCCAGTGAGACAGGGATGTTATGCATGGTACAGGTTCAGGGCATATTTGAGTGGAGTTCGGCATTGGTGCGTCCCAGTGAGACAGAGAGGTTATGGACGGGTACAGTTTCAGGGCATATTTGTGTGGAGTTCTGCATTGGTACGTTCCACTGAGACAGGGAGGTTATGCAGGGTACAGGTTCAGGGAATATTTGTGTGTAGTTCTGCATTGCTACATTCCAGTGAGTCAGGGAGGTTATGGAGGATACAGCATCAGGGCATATTTGTGTTGAGTTCTGCAGTGGTACGTTCCAGTGAGTCAGGGAGGTAATGGACGGGTACAGGTTCAGGGCATATTTGTGTGGTGTTCTGCAGTGGTACGTTCCAGTGAGACAGGGAGGTTATGGACGGGTACAGTTTCAGGGCATATTTGTGTGGAGTTCTGCAATGGCACGTTCCAGTGAGACAGGGAGGTTTTGCAGGGCACAGGTTCAGGGCATATTTGAGTGGAGTTCGGCATTGGTGCGTTCCAGTGAGACAGAGAGGTTATGGACGGGTACAGTTTCAGGGCATATTTGTGTGGAGTTCTGCATTGGTACGTTCCAGTGAGACAAGGTGGTTATGGAGGGGTACAGGTTCAGGTCATATTTGTGTGATGTTCTGCAATGGTACGTACCAGTGAGACAGGGAGTTTATGCAGGTTTCAGGTTCAATGCATATTTGTGTGGAGTTCTGCATTGGTACGTTCCATTGAGACAGGGTGGTTATGGAGGGGTACTGGTTCAGGGAATATTTGTGTGGTGTTCTGCAATGGTACGTTCCACTGAGACAGGGAGGTTATGCAGGGTACATGTTCAGGGCATATTTGTGTGGAGTTCTGCATTGGTGCGTTCCAGTGAGACAGAGCGATTATTGACGGGTACAGGTTCAGGGCATATTTGTGAGGTGTTCTGCAGTGGTACGTTCCAGTGAGACAGGGATGTTATGCATGGTACAGGTTCAGGGCATATTTGAGTGGAGTTCGGCATTGGTGCGTCCCAGTGAGACAGAGAGGTTATGGACGGGTACAGTTTCAGGGCATATTTGTGTGGAGTTCTGCATTGGTACGTTCCAGTGAGACAGGGTGTTTATGGAGGTGTGCAGGTTCAGGGCATATTTGTGTGGAGTTCTGTATTGGTACGCTCCAGTGAGACAGGGAGGTTATGGAGGGTACAGGTTCAGGGCATATTTTTGTGGAATTCTGCAATGGGACGTTCCACTGAGACTGGGAGAATATGGACGGGTACATGTTCAGGGCATATTTGTGTGGAGTTCTGCAGTGGTACGTTCCAGTGAGACAGGGAGAATATGGACGGGTACATGTTCAGGGCATATTAGTGTGGAGTTCTGCATTGGTACGTTCCAGTGAGACAGAGCGGTTATGGAGGGGTACATGTTCAGGGCATATTTGTGTGGTGTTCTGCAGTGGTACGTTCGAGTGAGACAAGGAGGTTATGCAGGGTACAGGTTCAGGACATATTTGTGTGGAGTTCTGCAGTGGTACGTTCCAGTGAGACAGGGAGGTTATGGACGGGTACAGTTTCAGGGCATATTTGTGTGGAGTTCTGCAATGGTACGTTCCAGTGAGACAGGGAGGTTATGCAGGGTACAGGTTCAGGGCATATTTGAGTGGAGTTCGGCATTGGTGCGTTCCAGTGAGACAGAGATGTTATGGACGGGTACAGTTTCAGTGCATATTTGTGGGGAGTTCTGCATTGGTACGTTCCAGTGAGACAAGGTGGTTATGGAGGGGTACAGGTTCAGGGCATATTTGTGTGGAGTTCTGCATTGGTATTTTCCAGTCAGACAGGGAAGCTATGGAGGGGTACAGGTTCAGGACATATTTGTGTGGAGTTCTGCATTGGTACGTTCCACTGAGACAGGGAGGTTATGGAGGGGTACAGGTTCAGGGCATATTTGTGTGGAGTTCTGCATTGGTACGTACCAGTGAGACAAGGAGGTTATGGAGGGGTACAGGTTCAGGGCATATTTGTGTGTAGTTCTGCATTGGTACATTCCAGTGAGTCAGGGAGGTTATGGAGGATACAGCATCAGGGCATATTTGTGTTGAGTTCTGCAGTGGTACGTTCCAGTGAGACAGGGAGGTAATGGACGGGTACAGGTTCAATGCATATTTGTGTGGAGTTCTGCAGTGGGACGTTCCACTGAGACAAGGAGAATATGGACGTGTACATGTTCAGGGCATATTTGTGTGGAGTTCTGCATTGGTACGTTCCAGTGAGACAGAGCGATTATTGACGGGTACAGGTTCAGGGCATATTTGTGGGGAGTTCTGCATTGGTACGTTCCAGTGAGACAAGGTGGTTATGGAGGGGTACAGGTTCAGGGCATATTTGTGTGGAGTTCTGCATTGGTATTTTCCAGTCAGACAGGGAAGCTATGGAGGGGTACAGGTTCAGGACATATTTGTGTGGAGTTCTGCATTGGTACGTTCCACTGAGACAGGGAGGTTATGGAGGGGTACAGGTTCAGGGCATATTTGTGTGGAGTTCTGCATTGGTACGTACCAGTGAGACAAGGAGGTTATGGAGGGGTACAGGTTCAGGGCATATTTGTGTGTAGTTCTGCATTGGTACATTCCAGTGAGTCAGGGAGGTTATGGAGGATACAGCATCAGGGCATATTTGTGTTGAGTTCTGCAGTGGTACGTTCCAGTGAGACAGGGAGGTAATGGACGGGTACAGGTTCAATGCATATTTGTGTGGAGTTCTGCAGTGGGACGTTCCACTGAGACAAGGAGAATATGGACGTGTACATGTTCAGGGCATATTTGTGTGGAGTTCTGCATTGGTACGTTCCAGTGAGACAGAGCGATTATTGACGGGTACAGGTTCAGGGCATATTTGTGTGGTGTTCTGCAGTGGTACGTTCCAGTGAGACAGGGATGTTATGCATGGTACAGGTTCAGGGCATATTTGAGTGGAGTTCGGCATTGGTGCGTTCCAGTGAGACAGAGAGGTTATGGACGGGTACAGTTTCAGGGCATATTTGTGTGGAGTTCTGCATTGGTACGTTCCACTGAGACAGGGAGGTTATGGGGGGGTACAGGTTCAGGGAATATTTGTGTGGAGTTCTGCATTGGTACGTACCAGTGAGACAAGGAGGTTATGGAGGGGTACAGGTTCAGGGCATATTTGTGTGTAGTTCTGCATTGGTACATTCCAGTGAGTCAGGGAGGTTATGGAGGATACAGCATCAGGGCATATTTGTGTTGAGTTCTGCAGTGGTACGTTCCAGTGAGACAGGGAGGTAATGGACGGGTACAGGTTCAGGGCATATTTTTTTTTGGAGTTCTGCATTGGCACTTTCCAGTGAGACAGGGAGGTTATGGAGGGTACAGGTTCAATGCATATTTCTGTGGAGTTCTGCAGTGGGACGTTCCACTGAGACAGGGAGAATATGGACGTGTACATGTTCAGGGCATATTTGTGTGGAGTTCTGCATTGGTACGTTCCAGTGAGACAGAGCGATTATTGAGGGGTACAGGTTCAGGGCATATTTGTGTGGTGTTCTGCAGTGGTACGTTCGAGTGAGACAAGGAGGTTATGCAGGGTACAGGTTCAGGACATATTTGTGTGGAGTTCTGCAGTGGTACGTTCCAGTGAGACAGGGAGGTTATGGACGGGTACAGTTTCAGGGCATATTTGTGTGGAGTTCTGCAATGGTACGTTCCAGTGAGACAGGGAGGTTATGCAGGGTACAGGTTCAGGGCATATTTGAGTGGAGTTCGGCATTGGTGCGTTCCAGTGAGACAGAGATGTTATGGACGGGTACAGTTTCAGTGCATATTTGTGGGGAGTTCTGCATTGGTACGTTCCAGTGAGACAAGGTGGTTATGGAGGGGTACAGGTTCAGGGCATATTTGTGTGGAGTTCTGCATTGGTATTTTCCAGTCAGACAGGGAAGCTATGGAGGGGTACAGGTTCAGGACATATTTGTGTGGAGTTCTGCATTGGTACGTTCCACTGAGACAGGGAGGTTATGGAGGGGTACAGGTTCAGGGCATATTTGTGTGGAGTTCTGCATTGGTACGTACCAGTGAGACAAGGAGGTTATGGAGGGGTACAGGTTCAGGGCATATTTGTGTGTAGTTCTGCATTGGTACATTCCAGTGAGTCAGGGAGGTTATGGAGGATACAGCATCAGGGCATATTTGTGTTGAGTTCTGCAGTGGTACGTTCCAGTGAGACAGGGACGTAATGGACGGGTACAGGTTCAATGCATATTTGTGTGGAGTTCTGCAGTGGGACGTTCCACTGAGACAAGGAGAATATGGACGTGTACATGTTCAGGGCATATTTGTGTGGAGTTCTGCATTGGTACGTTCCAGTGAGACAGAGCGATTATTGACGGGTACAGGTTCAGGGCATATTTGTGTGGTGTTCTGCAGTGGTACGTTCCAGTGAGACAGGGATGTTATGCATGGTACAGGTACAGGGCATATTTGAGTGGAGTTCGGCATTGGTGCGTTCCAGTGAGACAGAGAGGTTATGGACGGGTACAGTTTCAGGGCATATTTGTGTGGAGTTCTGCATTGGTACGTTCCAGAGAGACAGAGCGATTATTGAGGGGTACATGTTCAGGGCATATTTGTGTGGTGTTCTGCAGTGGTACGTTCCAGTGAGACAGGGAGGTTATGCAGGGTACAGGTTCAGGGCATATTTGTGTGGAGTTCTGCAATGGTACGTTCCAGTGAGACAGGGAGGTTATGCAGGGTACAGGTTCAGGGCATATTTGAGTGGAGTTCGGCATTGGTGCGTTCCAGGGAGACAGAGAGGTTATGGACGGGTACAGTTTCAGGGCATATTTGTGTGGAGTTCTGCATTGGTACGTTCCGGTGAGACAAGGTGGTTATGGAGGGGTACAGGTTCAGGGCATTTTTGTGTGATGTTCTGCAATGGTACGTACCAGTGAGACAGGGAGGTTATGCAGGGTACAGGTTCAGGGCATATTTGAGTGGAGATCGGCATTGGTACATTCCAGTGAGACAGGGTGGTTATGGAGGGGTACAGGTTCAGGGCATATTTGTGTAGTGTTCTGCAATGGTACGTTCCAGTGAGACAGGGAGGTTATGCAGGGTACAGTTTCAGGGCATATTTGTGTCGAGTTCTGCATTAGTACGTACCAGTGAGACAAGGAGGTTATGGAGGGGTACAGGTTCAGGGCATATTTATGTGTAGTTCTGCATTGGTACATTCCAGTGAGTCAGGGAGGTTATGGAGGATACAGCATCAGGGCATATTTGTGTTGAGTTCTGCAGTGGTACGTTCCAGTGAGACAGGGAGGTAATGGACGGGTACAGGTTCAATGCATACTTGTGTGGAGTTCTGCAGTGGGACGTTCCACTGAGACAAGGAGAATATGGACGTGTACATGTTCAGGGCATATTTGTGTGGAGTTCTGCATTGGTACGTTCCGGTGAGACAAGGTGGTTATGGAGGGGTACAGGTTCAGGGCATTTTTGTGTGATGTTCTGCAATGGTACGTACCACTGAGACAGGGAGGTTATGGAGGGGTACAGGTTCAGGGCATATTTGTGTGGAGTTCTGCATTGGTACGTACCAGTGAGACAAGGAGGTTATGGAGGGGTACAGGTTCAGGGCATATTTGTGTGTAGTTCTGCATTGGTACATTCCAGTGAGTCAGGGAGGTTATGGAGGATACAGCATCAGGGCATATTTGTGTTGAGTTCTGCAGTGGTACGTTCCAGTGAGACAGGGAGGTAATGGACGGGTACAGGTTCAATGCATATTTGTGTGGAGTTCTGCAGTGGGACGTTCCACTGAGACAAGGAGAATATGGACGTGTACATGTTCAGGGCATATTTGTGTGGAGTTCTGCATTGGTACGTTCCAGTGAGACAGAGCGATTATTGACGGGTACAGGTTCAGGGCATATTTGTGTGGTGTTCTGCAGTGGTACGTTCCAGTGAGACAGGGATGTTATGCATGGTACAGGTTCAGGGCATATTTGAGTGGAGTTCGGCATTGGTGCGTTCCAGTGAGACAGAGAGGTTATGGACGGGTACAGTTTCAGGGCATATTTGTGTGGAGTTCTGCATTGGTACGTTCCACTGAGACAGGGAGGTTATGGGGGGGTACAGGTTCAGGGAATATTTGTGTGCAGTTCTGCATTGGTACGTACCAGTGAGACAAGGAGGTTATGGAGGGGTACAGGTTCAGGGCATATTTGTGTGGAGTTCTGCATTGGTACGTTCCGGTGAGACAAGGTGGTTATGGAGGGATACAGGTTCAGGGCATTTTTGTGTGATGTTCTGCAATGGTACGTACCACTGAGACAGGGAGGTTATGGAGGGGTACAGGTTCAGGGCATATTTGTGTGGAGTTCTGCATTGGTACGTACCAGTGAGACAAGGAGGTTATGGAGGGGTACAGGTTCAGGGCATATTTGTGTGTAGTTCTGCATTGGTACATTCCAGTGAGTCAGGGAGGTTATGGAGGATACAGCATCAGGGCATATTTGTGTTGAGTTCTGCAGTGGTACGTTCCAGTGAGACAGGGAGGTAATGGACGGGTACAGGTTCAATGCATATTTGTGTGGAGTTCTGCAGTGGGACGTTCCACTGAGACAAGGAGAATATGGACGTGTACATGTTCAGGGCATATTTGTGTGGAGTTCTGCATTGGTACGTTCCAGAGAGACAGAGCGATTATTGAGGGGTACAGGTTCAGGGCATATTTGTGTGGTGTTCTGCAGTGGTACGTTCCAGTGAGACAGGGAGGTTATGCAGGGTACAGGTTCAGGGCATATTTGTGTGGAGTTCTGCAATGGTACGTTCCAGTGAGACAGGGAGGTTATGCAGGGTACAGGTTCAGGGCATATTTGAGTGGAGTTCGGCATTGGTGCGTTCCAGGGAGACAGAGAGGTTATGGACGGGTACAGTTTCAGGGCATATTTGTGTGGAGTTCTGCATTGGTACGTTCCGGTGAGACAAGGTGGTTATGGAGGGGTACAGGTTCAGGGCATTTTTGTGTGATGTTCTGCAATGGTACGTACCAGTGAGACAGGGAGGTTATGCAGGGTACAGGTTCAGGGCATATTTGTGTGGTGTTCTGCAGTGGTACGTTCCAGTGAGACAGGGAGGTTATGCAGGGTACAGGTTCAGGGCATATTTGTGTGGAGTTCTGCAATGGTACGTTCCAGTGAGACAGGGAGGTTATGCAGGGCACAGGTTCAGGGCATATTTGAGTGGAGTTCGGCATTGGTGCGTTCCAGGGAGACAGAGAGGTTATGGACGGGTACAGTTTCAGGGCATATTTGTGTGGAGTTCTGCATTGGTACGTTCCGGTGAGACAAGGTGGTTATGGAGGGGTACAGGTTCAGGGCATTTTTGTGTGATGTTCTGCAATGGTACGTACCAGTGAGACAGGGAGGTTATGCAGGGTACAGGTTCAGGGCATATTTGAGTGGAGATCGGCATTGGTACATTCCAGTGAGACAGGGTGGTTATGGAGGGGTACAGGTTCAGGGCATATTTGTGTAGTGTTCTGCAATGGTACGTTCCAGTGAGACAGGGAGGTTATGCAGGGTACAGTTTCAGGGCATATTTGTGTCGAGTTCTGCATTAGTACGTACCAGTGAGACAAGGAGGTTATGGAGGGGTACTGGTTCAGGGCATATTTATGTGTAGTTCTGCATTGGTACATTCCAGTGAGTCAGGGAGGTTATGGAGGATACAGCATCAGGGCATATTTGTGTTGAGTTCTGCAGTGGTACGTTCCAGTGAGACAGGGAGGTAATGGACGGGTACAGGTTCAATGCATACTTGTGTGGAGTTCTGCAGTGGGACGTTCCACTGAGACAAGGAGAATATGGACGTGTACATGTTCAGGGCATATTTGTGTGGAGTTCTGCATTGGTACGTTCCGGTGAGACAAGGTGGTTATGGAGGGGTACAGGTTCAGGGCATTTTTGTGTGATGTTCTGCAATGGTACGTACCAGTGAGACAGGGAGGTTATGCAGGGTACAGGTTCAGGGCATATTTGAGTGGAGATCGGCATTGGTACATTCCAGTGTGACAGGGTGGTTATGGAGGGGTACAGGTTCAGGGCATATTTGTGTAGTGTTCTGCAATGGTACGTTCCAGTGAGACAGGGAGGTTATGCAGGGTACAGTTTCAGGGCATATTTGTGTCGGGTTCTGCATTAGTACGTACCAGTGAGACAAGGAGGTTATGGAGGGGTACAGCTTCAGGGCATATTTGTGTGGAGTTCTGCATTGGTACGTTCCACTGAGACAGGGGGGTTATGGAGGGGTACAGGTTCAGGGCATATTTGTGTGGAGTTCTGCATTGGTACGTACCAGTGAGACAAGGAGGTTATGGAGGGGTACAGGTTCAGGGCATATTTGTGTGTAGTTCTGCATTGGTACATTCCAGTGAGTCAGGGAGGTTATGGAGGATACAGCATCAGGGCATATTTGTGTTGAGTTCTGCAGTGGTACGTTCCAGTGAGACAGGGAGGTAATGGACGGGTACAGGTTCAATGCATATTTGTGTGGAGTTCTGCAGTGGGACGTTCCACTGAGACAAGGAGAATATGGACGTGTACATGTTCAGGGCATATTTGTGTGGAGTTCTGCATTGGTACGTTCCAGTGAGACAGAGCGATTATTGACGGGTACAGGTTCAGGGCATATTTGTGTGGTGTTCTGCAGTGGTACGTTCCAGTGAGACATGGATGTTATGCATGGTACAGGTTCAGGGCATATTTGAGTGGAGTTCGGCATTGGTGCGTCCCAGTGAGACAGAGAGGTTATGGACGGGTACAGTTTCAGGGCATATTTGTGTGGAGTTCTGCATTGGTACGTTCCACTGAGACAGGGAGGTTATGGGGGGGGGGTACAGGTTCAGGGAATATTTGTGTGTAGTTCTGCATTGCTACATTCCAGTGAGTCAGGGAGGTTATGGAGGATACAGCATCAGGGCATATTTGTGTTGAGTTCTGCAGTGGTACGTTCCAGTGAGTCAGGGAGGTAATGGACGGGTACAGGTTCAGGGCATATTTGTGTGGTGTTCTGCAGTGGTACGTTCCAGTGAGACAGGGAGGTTATGGACGGGTACAGTTTCAGGGCATATTTGTGTGGAGTTCTGCAATGGCACGTTCCAGTGAGACAGGGAGGATTTGCAGGGTACAGGTTCAGGGCATATTTGTGTAGTGTTCTGCAATGGTACGTTCCAGTGAGACAGGGAGGTTATGCAGGGTACAGTTTCAGGGCATATTTGTGTCGAGTTCTGCATTAGTACGTACCAGTGAGACAAGGAGGTTATGGAGGGGTACAGGTTCAGGGCATATTTATGTGTAGTTCTGCATTGGTACATTCCAGTGAGTCAGGGAGGTTATGGAGGATAGAGCATCAGGGCATATTTGTGTTGAGTTCTGCAGTGGTACGTTCCAGTGAGACAGGGAGGTAATGGACGGGTACAGGTTCAATGCATACTTGTGTGGAGTTCTGCAGTGGGACGTTCCACTGAGACAAGGAGAATATGGACGTGTACATGTTCAGGGCATATTTGTGTGGAGTTCTGCATTGGTACGTTCCAGTGAGACAGAGCGATTATTGACGGGTACAGGTTCAGGGCATATTTGTGTGGTGTTCTGCAGTGGTACGTTCCAGTGAGACAGGGCTGTTATGCATGGTACAGGTTCAGGGCATATTTGAGTGGAGTTCGGCATTGGTGCGTTCCAGTGAGACAGAGAGGTTATGGACGGGTACAGTTTCAGGGCATATTTGTGTGGAGTTCTGCATTGGTACGTTCCACTGAGACAGGGAGGTTATGGGGGGGTACAGGTTCAGGGAATATTTGTGTGGAGTTCTGCATTGGTACGTACCAGTGAGACAAGGAGGTTATGGAGGGGTACAGTTTCAGGGCATATTTGTGTGTAGTTCTGCATTGGTACATTCCAGTGAGTCAGGGAGGTTATGGAGGATACAGCATCAGGGCATATTTGTGTTGAGTTCTGCAGTGGTACGTTCCAGTGAGACAGGGAGGTAATGGACGGGTACAGGTTCAGGGCATATTTTTTTTTGGAGTTCTGCATTGGCACTTTCCAGTGAGACAGGGAGGTTATGGAGGGTACAGGTTCAATGCATATTTCTGTGGAGTTCTGCAGTGGGACGTTCCACTGAGACAGGGAGAATATGGACGTGTACATGTTCAGGTCATATTTGTGTGGAGTTCTGCATTGGTACGTTCCAGAGAGACAGAGCGATTATTGAGGGGTACAGGTTCAGGGCATATTTGTGTGGTGTTCTGCAGTGGTACGTTCCAGTGAGACAGGGAGGTTATGCAGGGTACAGGTTCAGGGCATATTTGTGTGGAGTTCTGCAATGGTACGTTCCAGTGAGACAGGGAGGTTATGCAGGGTACAGGTTCAGGGCATATTTGAGTGGAGTTCGGCATTGGTGCGTTCCAGGGAGACAGAGAGGTTATGGACGGGTACAGTTTCAGGGCATATTTGTGTGGAGTTCTGCATTGGTACGTTCCGGTGAGACAAGGTGGTTATGGAGGGGTACAGGTTCAGGGCATTTTTGTGTGGTGTTCTGCAATGGTACGTACCAGTGAGACAGGGAGGTTATGCAGGGTACAGGTTCAGGGCATATTTGAGTGGAGATCGGCATTGGTACATTCCAGTGAGACAGGGTGGTTATGGAGGGGTACAGGTTCAGGGCATATTTGTGTCGAGTTCTGCATTAGTACGTACCAGTGAGACAAGGAGGTTATGGAGGGGTACAGCTTCAGGGCATATTTGTGTGGAGTTCTGCATTGGTACGTTCCACTGAGACAGGGGGGTTATGGAGGGGTACAGGTTCAGGGCATATTTGTGTGGAGTTCTGCATTGGTACGTACCAGTGAGACAAGGAGGTTATGGAGGGGTACAGGTTCAGGGCATATTTGTGTGTAGTTCTGCATTGGTACATTCCAGTGAGTCAGGGAGGTTATGGAGGATACAGCATCAGGGCATATTTGTGTTGAGTTCTGCAGTGGTACGTTCCAGTGAGACAGGGAGGTAATGGACGGGTACAGGTTCAATGCATATTTGTGTGGAGTTCTGCAGTGGGACGTTCCACTGAGACAAGGAGAATATGGACGTGTACATGTTCAGGGCATATTTGTGTGGAGTTCTGCATTGGTACGTTCCAGTGAGACAGAGCGATTATTGACGGGTACAGGTTCAGGGCATATTTGTGTTGTGTTCTGCAGTGGTACGTTCCAGTGAGACATGGATGTTATGCATGGTACAGGTTCAGGGCATATTTGAGTGGAGTTCGGCATTGGTGCGTCCCAGTGAGACAGAGAGGTTATGGACGGGTACAGTTTCAGGGCATATTTGTGTGGAGTTCTGCATTGGTACGTTCCACTGAGACAGGGAGGTTATGGGGGGGGGTACAGGTTCAGGGAATATTTGTGTGTAGTTCTGCATTGCTACATTCCAGTGAGTCAGGGAGGTTATGGAGGATACAGCATCAGGGCATATTTGTGTGATGTTCTGCAATGGTACGTACCAGTGAGACAGGGAGTTTATGCAGGTTTCAGGTTCAATGCATATTTGTGTGGAGTTCTGCATTGGTACGTTCCAGTGAGACAGGGTGGTTATGGAGGGGTACTGGTTCAGGGAATATTTGTGTGGTGTTCTGCAATGGTACGTTCCACTGAGACAGGGAGGTTATGCAGGGTACATGTTCAGGGCATATTTGTGTGGAATTCTGCAGTGGTACGTTCCAGTGAGACAGGGAGAATATGGACGGGTACATGTTCAGGGCATATTAGTGTGGAGTTCTGCATTGGTACGTTCCAGTGAGACAGAGCGGTTATGGAGGGGTACATGTTCAGGGCATATTTGTGTGGTGTTCTGCAGTGGTACGTTCGAGTGAGACAAGGAGGTTATGCAGGGTACAGGTTCAGGGCATATTTGTGTGGAGTTCTGCAGTGGTACGTTCCAGTGAGACAGGGAGGTTATGGACGGGTACAGTTTCAGGGCATATTTGTGTGGAGTTCTGCAATGGTACGTTCCAGTGAGACAGGGAGGTTATGCAGGGTACAGGTTCAGGGCATATTTGAGTGGAGTTCGGCATTGGTACGTTCCAGTGAGACAGAGCGATTATTGACGGGTACAGGTTCAGGGCATATTTGTGTGGTGTTCTGCAGTGGTACGTTCCAGTGAGACATGGATGTTATGCATGGTACAGGTTCAGGGCATATTTGAGTGGAGTTCGGCATTGGTGCGTCCCAGTGAGACAGAGAGGTTATGGACGGGTACAGTTTCAGGGCATATTTGTGTGGAGTTCTGCATTGGTACGTTCCACTGAGACAGGGAGGTTATGGGGGGGGGGTACAGGTTCAGGGAATATTTGTGTGTAGTTCTGCATTGCTACATTCCAGTGAGTCAGGGAGGTTATGGAGGATACAGCATCAGGGCATATTTGTGTTGAGTTCTGCAGTGGTACGTTCCAGTGAGTCAGGGAGGTAATGGACGGGTACAGGTTCAGGGCATATTTGTGTGGTGTTCTGCAGTGGTACGTTCCAGTGAGACAGGGAGGTTATGGACGGGTACAGTTTCAGGGCATATTTGTGTGGAGTTCTGCAATGGCACGTTCCAGTGAGACAGGGAGGTTTTGCAGGGTACAGGTTCAGGGCATATTTGTGTAGTGTTCTGCAATGGTACGTTCCAGTGAGACAGGGAGGTTATGCAGGGTACAGTTTCAGGGCATATTTGTGTCGAGTTCTGCATTAGTACGTACCAGTGAGACAAGGAGGTTATGGAGGGGTACAGGTTCAGGGCATATTTATGTGTAGTTCTGCATTGGTACATTCCAGTGAGTCAGGGAGGTTATGGAGGATACAGCATCAGGGCATATTTGTGTTGAGTTCTGCAGTGGTACGTTCCAGTGAGACAGGGAGGTAATGGACGGGTACAGGTTCAATGCATACTTGTGTGGAGTTCTGCAGTGGGACGTTCCACTGAGACAAGGAGAATATGGACGTGTACATGTTCAGGGCATATTTGTGTGGAGTTCTGCATTGGTACGTTCCAGTGAGACAGAGCGATTATTGACGGGTACAGGTTCAGGGCATATTTGTGTGGTGTTCTGCAGTGGTACGTTCCAGTGAGACAGGGCTGTTATGCATGGTACAGGTTCAGGGCATATTTGAGTGGAGTTCGGCATTGGTGCGTTCCAGTGAGACAGAGAGGTTATGGACGGGTACAGTTTCAGGGCATATTTGTGTGGAGTTCTGAATTGGTACGTTCCACTGAGACAGGGAGGTTATGGGGGGGTACAGGTTCAGGGAATATTTGTGTGGAGTTCTGCATTGGTACGTACCAGTGAGACAAGGAGGTTATGGAGGGGTACAGGTTCAGGGCATATTTGTGTGTAGTTCTGCATTGGTACATTCCAGTGAGTCAGGGAGGTTATGGAGGATACAGCATCAGGGCATATTTGTGTTGAGTTCTGCAGTGGTACGTTCCAGTGAGACAGGGAGGTAATGGACGGGTACAGGTTCAGGGCATATTTTTTTTTGGAGTTCTGCATTGGCACTTTCCAGTGAGACAGGGAGGTTATGGAGGGTACAGGTTCAATGCATATTTCTGTGGAGTTCTGCAGTGGGACGTTCCACTGAGACAGGGAGAATATGGACGTGTACATGTTCAGGTCATATTTGTGTGGAGTTCTGCATTGGTACGTTCCAGAGAGACAGAGCGATTATTGAGGGGTACAGGTTCAGGGCATATTTGTGTGGTGTTCTGCAGTGGTACGTTCCAGTGAGACAGGGAGGTTATGCAGGGTACAGGTTCAGGGCATATTTGTGTGGAGTTCTGCAATGGTACGTTCCAGTGAGACAGGGAGGTTATGCAGGGTACAGGTTCAGGGCATATTTGAGTGGAGTTCGGCATTGGTGCGTTCCAGGGAGACAGAGAGGTTATGGACGGGTACAGTTTCAGGGCATATTTGTGTGGAGTTCTGCATTGGTACGTTCCGGTGAGACAAGGTGGTTATGGAGGGGTACAGGTTCAGGGCATTTTTGTGTGATGTTCTGCAATGGTACGTACCAGTGAGACAGGGAGGTTATGCAGGGTACAGGTTCAGGGCATATTTGAGTGGAGATCGGCATTGGTACATTCCAGTGAGACAGGGTGGTTATGGAGGGGTACAGGTTCAGGGCATATTTGTGTAGTGTTCTGCAATGGTACGTTCCAGTGAGACAGGGAGGTTATGCAGGGTACAGTTTCAGGGCATATTTGTGTCGAGTTCTGCATTAGTACGTACCAGTGAGACAAGGAGGTTATGGAGGGGTACAGCTTCAGGGCATATTTGTGTGGAGTTCTGCATTGCTACGTTCCACTGAGACAGGGGGGTTATGGAGGGGTACAGGTTCAGGGCATATTTGTGTGGAGTTCTGCATTGGTACGTACCAGTGAGACAAGGAGGTTATGGAGGGGTACAGGTTCAGGGCATATTTGTGTGTAGTTCTGCATTGGTACATTCCAGTGAGTCAGGGAGGTTATGGAGGATACAGCATCAGGGCATATTTGTGTTGAGTTCTGCAGTGGTACGTTCCAGTGAGACAGGGAGGTAATGGACGGGTACAGGTTCAATGCATATTTGTGTGGAGTTCTGCAGTGGGACGTTCCACTGAGACAAGGAGAATATGGACGTGTACATGTTCAGGGCATATTTGTGTGGAGTTCTGCATTGGTACGTTCCAGTGAGACAGAGCGATTATTGACGGGTACAGGTTCAGGGCATATTTGTGTGGTGTTCTGCAGTGGTACGTTCCAGTGAGACATGGATGTTATGCATGGTACAGGTTCAGGGCATATTTGAGTGGAGTTCGGCATTGGTGCGTCCCAGTGAGACAGAGAGGTTATGGACGGGTACAGTTTCAGGGCATATTTGTGTGGAGTTCTGCATTGGTACGTTCCACTGAGACAGGGAGGTTATGGGGGGGGGGGGTACAGGTTCAGGGAATATTTGTGTGTAGTTCTGCATTGCTACATTCCAGTGAGTCAGGGAGGTTATGGAGGATACAGCATCAGGGCATATTTGTGTGATGTTCTGCAATGGTACGTACCAGTGAGACAGGGAGTTTATGCAGGTTTCAGGTTCAATGCATATTTGTGTGGAGTTCTGCATTGGTACGTTCCAGTGAGACAGGGTGGTTATGGAGGGGTACTGGTTCAGGGAATATTTGTGTGGTGTTCTGCAATGGTACGTTCCACTGAGACAGGGATGTTATGCAGGGTACATGTTCAGGGCATATTTGTGTGGAGTTCTGCATTGGTGCGTTCCAGTGAGACAGAGCGATTATTGACGGGTACAGGTTCAGGGCATATTTGTGAGGTGTTCTGCAGTGGTACGTTCCAGTGAGACAGGGATGTTATGCATGGTACAGGTTCAGGGCATATTTGAGTGGAGTTCGGCATTGGTGCGTCCCAGTGAGACAGAGAGTTTATGGACGGGTACAGTTTCAGGGCATATTTGTGTGGAGTTCTGCATTGGTACGTTCCACTGAGACAGGGGGGTTATGGAGGGGTACAGGTTCAGGGCATATTTGTGTGGAGTTCTGCATTGGTACGTACCAGTGAGACAAGGAGGTTATGGAGGGGTACAGGTTCAGGGCATATTTGTGTGTAGTTCTGCATTGGTACATTCCAGTGAGTCAGGGAGGTTATGGAGGATACAGCATCAGGGCATATTTGTGTTGAGTTCTGCAGTGGTACGTTCCAGTGAGACAGGGAGGTAATGGACGGGTACAGGTTCAATGCATATTTGTGTGGAGTTCTGCAGTGGGACGTTCCACTGAGACAAGGAGAATATGGACGTGTACATGTTCAGGGCATATTTGTGTGGAGTTCTGCATTGGTACGTTCCAGTGAGACAGAGCGATTATTGACGGGTACAGGTTCAGGGCATATTTGTGTGGTGTTCTGCAGTGGTACGTTCCAGTGAGACATGGATGTTATGCATGGTACAGGTTCAGGGCATATTTGAGTGGAGTTCGGCATTGGTGCGTCCCAGTGAGACAGAGAGGTTATGGACGGGTACAGTTTCAGGGCATACTTGTGTGGAGTTCTGCATTGGTACGTTCCACTGAGACAGGGAGGTTATGGGGGGGGGTACAGGTTCAGGGAATATTTGGGTGTAGTTCTGCATTGCTACATTCCAGTGAGTCAGGGAGGTTATGGAGGATACAGCATCAGGGCATATTTGTGTGATGTTCTGCAATGGTACGTACCAGTGAGACAGGGAGTTTATGCAGGTTTCAGGTTCAATGCATATTTGTGTGGAGTTCTGCATTGGTACGTTCCAGTGAGACAGGGTGGTTATGGAGGGGTACTGGTTCAGGGAATATTTGTGTGGTGTTCTGCAATGGTACGTTCCACTGAGACAGGGATGTTATGCAGGGTACATGTTCAGGGCATATTTGTGTGGAGTTCTGCATTGGTGCGTTCCAGTGAGACAGAGCGATTATTGACGGGTACAGGTTCAGGGCATATTTGTGAGGTGTTCTGCAGTGGTACGTTCCAGTGAGACAGGGATGTTATGCATGGTACAGGTTCAGGGCATATTTGAGTGGAGTTCGGCATTGGTGCGTCCCAGTGAGACAGAGAGTTTATGGACGGGTACAGTTTCAGGGCATATTTGTGTGGAGTTCTGCATTGGTACGTTCCAGTGAGACAGGGTGTTTATGGAGGTGTGCAGGTTCAGGGCATATTTGTGTGGAGTTCTGTATTGGTACGCTCCAGTGAGACAGGGAGGTTATGGAGGGTACAGGTTCAGGGCATATTTTTGTGGAATTCTGCAGTGGGACGTTCCACTGAGACTGGGAGAATATGGACGGGTACATGTTCAGGGCATATTTGTGTGGAATTCTGCAGTGGTACGTTCCAGTGAGACAGGGAGAATATGGACGGGTACATGTTCAGGGCATATTAGTGTGGAGTTCTGCATTGGTACGTTCCAGTGAGACAGAGCGGTTATGGAGGGGTACATGTTCAGGGCATATTTGTGTGGGTTCTGCAGTGGTACGTTCGAGTGAGACAAGGAGGTTATGCAGGGTACAGGTTCAGGGCATATTTGTGTGGAGTTCTGCAGTGGTACGTTCCAGTGAGACAGGGAGGTTATGGACGGGTACAGTTTCAGGGCATATTTGTGTGGAGTTCTGCAATGGTACGTTCCAGTGAGACAGGGAGGTTATGCAGGGTACAGGTTCAGGGCATATTTGAGTGGAGTTCGGCATTGGTGCGTTCCAGTGAGACAGAGATGTTATGGACGGGTACAGTTTCAGTGCATATTTGTGGGGAGTTCTGCATTGGTACGTTCCAGTGAGACAAGGTGGTTATGGAGGGGTACAGGTTCAGGGCATATTTGTGTGGAGTTCTGCATTGGTATTTTCCAGTCAGACAGGGAAGCTATGGAGGGGTACAGGTTCAGGACATATTTGTGTGGAGTTCTGCATTGGTACGTTCCACTGAGACAGGGAGGTTATGGAGGGGTACAGGTTCAGGGCATATTTGTGTGGAGTTCTGCATTGGTACGTACCAGTGAGACAAGGAGGTTATGGAGGGGTACAGGTTCAGGGCATATTTGTGTGTAGTTCTGCATTGGTACATTCCAGTGAGTCAGGGAGGTTATGGAGGATACAGCATCAGGGCATATTTGTGTTGAGTTCTGCAGTGGTACGTTCCAGTAAGACAGGGAGGTAATGGACGGGTACAGGTTCAATGCATATTTGTGTGGAGTTCTGCAGTGGGACGTTCCACTGAGACAAGGAGAATATGGACGTGTACATGTTCAGGGCATATTTGTGTGGAGTTCTGCATTGGTACGCTCCAGTGAGACAGAGCGATTATTGACGGGTACAGGTTCAGGGCATATTTGTGTGTTGTTCTGCAGTGGTACGTTCCAGTGAGACAGGGATGTTATGCATGGTACAGGTTCAGGGCATATTTGAGTGGAGTTCGGCATTGGTGCGTTCCAGTGAGACAGAGAGGTTATGGACGGGTACAGTTTCAGGGCATATTTGTGTGGAGTTCTGCATTGGTACGTTCCACTGAGACAGGGAGGTTATGGGGGGGTACAGGTTCAGGGAATATTTGTGTGGAGTTCTGCATTGGTACGTTCCAGTGAGACAAGGAGGTTATGGAGGGGTACAGGTTCAGGGCATATTTGTGTGTAGTTCTGCATTGGTACATTCCAGTGAGTCAGGGAGGTTATGGAGGATACAGCATCAGGGCATATTTGTGTTGAGTTCTGCAGTGGTACGTTCCAGTGAGACAGGGAGGTAATGGACGGGTACAGGTTCAGGGCATATTTGTTTGGAGTTCTGCATTGGCACTTTCCAGTGAGACAGGGAGGTTATGGAGGGTACAGGTTCAATGCATATTTCTGTGGAGTTCTGCAGTGGGCCGTTCCACTGAGACAGGGAGAATATGGACGTGTACATGTTCAGAGCATATTTGTGTGGAGTTCTGCATTGGTACGTTCCAGTGAGACAGAGCGATTATTGAGGGGTACAGGTTCAGGGCATATTTGTGTGTTGTTCTGCAGTGGCACGTTCCAGTGAGACAGGGATGTTATGCATGGTACAGGTTCAGGGCATATTTGAGTGGAGTTCGGCATTGGTGCGTCCCAGTGAGACAGAGAGGTTATGGACGGGTACAGTTTCAGGGCATATTTGTGTGGAGTTCTGCATTGGTACGTTCCACTGAGACAGGGAGGTTATGGGGGGGTACAGGTTCAGGGAATATTTGTGTGTAGTTCTGCATTGCTACATTCCAGTGAGTCAGGGAGGTTATGGAGGATACAGCATCAGGGCATATTTGTGTTGAGTTCTGCAGTGGTACGTTCCAGTGAGTCAGGGAGGTAATGGACGGGTACAGGTTCAGGGCATATTTGTGTGGTGTTCTGCAGTGGTACGTTCCAGTGAGACAGGGAGGTTATGGACGGGTACAGTTTCAGGGCATATTTGTGTGGAGTTCTGCAATGGTACGTTCCAGTGAGACAGGGAGGTTTTGCAGGGTACAGGTTCAGGGCATATTTGAGTGGAGTTCGGCATTGGTGCGTTCCAGTGAGACAGAGAGGTTATGGACGGGTACAGTTTCAGGGCATATTTGTGTGGAGTTCTGCATTGGTACGTTCCAGTGAGACAAGGTGGTTATGGAGGGGTACAGGTTCAGGTCATATTTGTGTGATGTTCTGCAATGGTACGTACCAGTGAGACAGGGAGTTATGCAGGTTTCAGGTTCAATGCATATTTGTGTGGAGTTCTGCATTGGTACGTTCCAGTGAGACAGGGTGGTTATGGAGGGGTACTGGTTCAGGGAATATTTGTGTGGTGTTCTGCAATGGTACGTTCCACTGAGACAGGGAGGTTATGCAGGGTACAGGTTCAGGCATATTTGAGTGGAGTTCGGCATTGGTGCGTTCCAGTGAGACAGGGAGGTTATGGACGGGTATAGTTTCTGGGCATATTTGTGTGTAGTTCTGCATTGGTACATTCCAGTGAGTCAGGGAGGTTATGGAGGATACAGCATCAGGGCATATTTGTGTTGAGTTCTGCAGTGGTACGTTCCAGTGAGTCAGGGAGGTAATGGACGGGTACAGGTTCAGGTCATATTTGTGTGGTGTTCTGCAGTGGTGCGTTCCAGTGAGACAGAGAGGTTATGGACGGGTACAGTTTCAGGGCATATTTGTGTGGAGTTCTGCATTGGTACGTTCCAGTGAGACAAGGTGGTTATGGAGGGGTACAGGTTCAGGTCATATTTGTGTGATGTTCTGCAATGGTACGTACCAGTGAGACAGGGAGTTTATGCAGGTTTCAGGTTCAATGCATATTTGTGTGGAGTTCTGCATTGGTACGTTCCAGTGAGACAGGGTGGTTATGGAGGGGTACAGGTTCAGGGAATATTTGTGTGGTGTTCTGCAATGGTACGTTCCACTGAGACAGGGAGGTTATGCAGGGTACAGGTTCAGGCATATTTGAGTGGAGTTCGGCATTGGTGCGTTCCAGTGAGACAGGGAGGTTATGGACGGGTATAGTTTCTGGGCATATTTGTGTGGAGTTCTGCATTGGATCTTTCCAGTGAGACAGGGTGGTTATGGAGGGGTACAGGTTCAGGGGATATTTGTGTGGTGTTCTGCAATGGTACGTTCCAGTGAGACAGGGAGGTTATGCAGGGTACAGGTTCAGGGCATATTTGAGTGGAGATCGGCATTGGTGCGTTCCAGGGAGACAGGGAGGTGATGCAGGGTACAGGTTCAGGGCATATTTGTGTGGAGTTCTGCCGTGGTACGTTCCAGTGAGACCGGGTGGTTATGGATGGGTACAGTTTCAGGGCATATTTGTGTGTAGTTCCGCATTGGTACTTTCCAGTCAGACAGGGAGTTTATGGAGGGTACAGGTTTATGGCAAATTTGTGTGGAGTTCTGCAGTGCAACGTTCCAGTGAGACAGGGAGGTTATGGACGGGTACAGGTTCAGGGCATATTTGTGTGGAGTTCTGCATTGGTGCGTTCCAGTGAGACAGAGCGATTATTGACGGGTACAGGTTCAGGGCATATTTGTGTGGTGTTCTGCAGTGGTACGTTCCAGTGAGACAGGGATGTTATGCATGGTACAGGTTCAGGGCATATTTGAGTGGAGTTCGGCATTGGTGCGTCCCAGTGAGACAGAGAGGTTATGGACGGGTACAGTTTCAGGGCATATTTGTGTGGAGTTCTGCATTGGTACGTTCCACTGAGACAGGGAGGTTATGGGGGCGGTACAGGTTCAGGGAATATTTGTGTGTAGTTCTGCATTGCTACATTCCAGTGAGTCAGGGAGGTTATGGAGGATACAGCATCAGGGCATATTTGTGTTGAGTTCTGCAGTGGTACGTTCCAGTGATTCAGGGAGGTAATGGACGGGTACAGGTTCAGGGCATATTTGTGTGGTGTTCTGCAGTGGTACGTTCCAGTGAGACAGGGAGGTTATGGACGGGTACAGTTTCAGGGCATATTTGTGTGGAGTTCTGCAATGGTACGTTCCAGTGAGACAGGGAGGTTTTGCAGGGTACAGGTTCAGGGCATATTTGAGTGGAGTTCGGCATTGGTGCGTTCCAGTGAGACAGGGAGGTTATGGAGGGGTACAGGTTCAGGGCATATTTGTGTGGAGTTCTGCATTGGTACGTTCCACTGAGACAGGGAGGTTATGGAGGGGTACAGGTTCAGGGCATATTTGTGTGGAGTTCTGCATTGGTACGTACCAGTGAGACAAGGAGGTTATGGAGGGGTACAGGTTCAGGGCATATTTGTGTGTAGTTCTGCATTGGTACATTCCAGTGAGTCAGGGAGGTTATGGAGGATACAGCATCAGGGCATATTTGTGTTGAGTTCTGCAGTGGTACGTTCCAGTAAGACAGGGAGGTAATGGACGGGTACAGGTTCAATGCATATTTGTGTGGAGTTCTGCAGTGGGACGTTCCACTGAGACAAGGAGAATATGGACGTGTACATGTTCAGGGCATATTTGTGTGGAGTTCTGCATTGGTACGCTCCAGTGAGACAGAGCGATTATTGACGGGTACAGGTTCAGGGCATATTTGTGTGTTGTTCTGCAGTGGTACGTTCCAGTGAGACAGGGATGTTATGCATGGTACAGGTTCAGGGCATATTTGAGTGGAGTTCGGCAATGGTGCGTTCCAGTGAGACAGAGAGGTTATGGACGGGTACAGTTTCAGGGCATATTTGTGTGGAGTTCTGCATTGGTACGTTCCACTGAGACAGGGAGGTTATGGGGGGGTACAGGTTCAGGGAATATTTGTGTGGAGTTCTGCATTGGTACGTTCCAGTGAGACAAGGAGGTTATGGAGGGGTACAGGTTCAGGGCATATTTGTGTGTAGTTCTGCATTGGTACATTCCAGTGAGTCAGGGAGGTTATGGAGGATACAGCATCAGGGCATATTTGTGTTGAGTTCTGCAGTGGTACGTTCCAGTGAGACAGGGAGGTAATGGACGGGTACAGGTTCAGGGCATATTTGTTTGGAGTTCTGCATTGGCACTTTCCAGTGAGACAGGGAGGTTATGGAGGGTACAGGTTCAATGCATATTTCTGTGGAGTTCTGCAGTGGGCCGTTCCACTGAGACAGGGAGAATATGGACGTGTACATGTTCAGAGCATATTTGTGTGGAGTTCTGCATTGGTACGTTCCAGTGAGACAGAGCGACTATTGAGGGGTACAGGTTCAGGGCATATTTGTGTGTTGTTCTGCAGTGGCACGTTCCAGTGAGACAGGGATGTTATGCATGGTACAGGTTCAGGGCATATTTGAGTGGAGTTCGGCATTGGTGCGTCCCAGTGAGACAGAGAGGTTATGGACGGGTACAGTTTCAGGGCATATTTGTGTGGAGTTCTGCATTGGTACGTTCCACTGAGACAGGGAGGTTATGGGGGGGTACAGGTTCAGGGAATATTTGTGTGTAGTTCTGCATTGCTACATTCCAGTGAGTCAGGGAGGTTATGGAGGATACAGCATCAGGGCATATTTGTGTTGAGTTCTGCAGTGGTACGTTCCAGTGAGTCAGGGAGGTAATGGACGGGTACAGGTTCAGGGCATATTTGTGTGGTGTTCTGCAGTGGTACGTTCCAGTGAGACAGGGAGGTTATGGACGGGTACAGTTTCAGGGCATATTTGTGTGGAGTTCTGCAATGGTACGTTCCAGTGAGACAGGGAGGTTTTGCAGGGTACAGGTTCAGGGCATATTTGAGTGGAGTTCGGCATTGGTGCGTTCCAGTGAGACAGAGAGGTTATGGACGGGTACAGTTTCAGGGCATATTTGTGTGGAGTTCTGCATTGGTACGTTCCAGTGAGACAAGGTGGTTATGGAGGGGTACAGGTTCAGGTCATATTTGTGTGATGTTCTGCAATGGTACGTACCAGTGAGACAGGGAGTTTATGCAGGTTTCAGGTTCAATGCATATTTGTGTGGAGTTCTGCATTGGTACGTTCCAGTGAGACAGGGTGGTTATGGAGGGGTACTGGTTCAGGGAATATTTGTGTGGTGTTCTGCAATGGTACGTTCCACTGAGACAGGGAGGTTATGCAGGGTACAGGTTCAGGCATATTTGAGTGGAGTTCGGCATTGGTGCGTTCCAGTGAGACAGGGAGGTTATGGACGGGTATAGTTTCTGGGCATATTTGTGTGTAGTTCTGCATTGGTACATTCCAGTGAGTCAGGGAGGTTATGGAGGATACAGCATCAGGGCATATTTGTGTTGAGTTCTGCAGTGGTACGTTCCAGTGAGTCAGGGAGGTAATGGACGGGTACAGGTTCAGGGCATATTTGTGTGGTGTTCTGCAGTGGTGCGTTCCAGTGAGACAGAGAGGTTATGGACGGGTACAGTTTCAGGGCATATTTGTGTGGAGTTCTGCATTGGTACGTTCCAGTGAGACAAGGTGGTTATGGAGGGGTACAGGTTCAGGTCATATTTGTGTGATGTTCTGCAATGGTACGTACCAGTGAGACAGGGAGTTTATGCAGGTTTCAGGTTCAATGCATATTTGTGTGGAGTTCTGCATTGGTACGTTCCAGTGAGACAGGGTGGTTATGGAGGGGTACAGGTTCAGGGAATATTTGTGTGGTGTTCTGCAATGGTACGTTCCACTGAGACAGGGAGGTTATGCAGGGTACAGGTTCAGGCATATTTGAGTGGAGTTCGGCATTGGTGCGTTCCAGTGAGACAGGGAGGTTATGGACGGGTATAGTTTCTGGGCATATTTGTGTGGAGTTCTGCATTGGATCTTTCCAGTGAGACAGGGTGGTTATGGAGGGGTACAGGTTCAGGGGATATTTGTGTGGTGTTCTGCAATGGTACGTTCCAGTGAGACAGGGAGGTTATGCAGGGTACAGGTTCAGGGCATATTTGAGTGGAGATCGGCATTGGTGCGTTCCAGGGAGACAGGGAGGTGATGCAGGGTACAGGTTCAGGGCATATTTGTGTGGAGTTCTGCCGTGGTACGTTCCAGTGAGACCGGGTGGTTATGGATGGGTACAGTTTCAGGGCATATTTGTGTGTAGTTCCGCATTGGTACTTTCCAGTCAGACAGGGAGTTTATGGAGGGTACAGGTTTATGGCAAATTTGTGTGGAGTTCTGCAGTGCAACGTTCCAGTGAGACAGGGAGGTTATGGACGGGTACAGGTTCAGGGCATATTTGTGTGGAGTTCTGCATTGGTGCGTTCCAGTGAGACAGAGCGATTATTGACGGGTACAGGTTCAGGGCATATTTGTGTGGTGTTCTGCAGTGGTACGTTCCAGTGAGACAGGGATGTTATGCATGGTACAGGTTCAGGGCATATTTGAGTGGAGTTCGGCATTGGTGCGTCCCAGTGAGACAGAGAGGTTATGGACGGGTACAGTTTCAGGGCATATTTGTGTGGAGTTCTGCATTGGTACGTTCCACTGAGACAGGGAGGTTATGGGGGCGGTACAGGTTCAGGGAATATTTGTGTGTAGTTCTGCATTGCTACATTCCAGTGAGTCAGGGAGGTTATGGAGGATACAGCATCAGGGCATATTTGTGTTGAGTTCTGCAGTGGTACGTTCCAGTGATTCAGGGAGGTAATGGACGGGTACAGGTTCAGGGCATATTTGTGTGGTGTTCTGCAGTGGTACGTTCCAGTGAGACAGGGAGGTTATGGACGGGTACAGTTTCAGGGCATATTTGTGTGGAGTTCTGCAATGGTACGTTCCAGTGAGACAGGGAGGTTTTGCAGGGTACAGGTTCAGGGCATATTTGAGTGGAGTTCGGCATTGGTGCGTTCCAGTGAGACAGGGAGGTTATGGAGGGGTACAGGTTCAGGGCATATTTGTGTGGAGTTCTGCATTGGTACGTTCCACTGAGACAGGGAGGTTATGGAGGGGTACAGGTTCAGGGCATATTTGTGTGGAGTTCTGCATTGGTACGTACCAGTGAGACAAGGAGGTTATGGAGGGGTACAGGTTCAGGGCATATTTGTGTGTAGTTCTGCATTGGTACATTCCAGTGAGTCAGGGAGGTTATGGAGGATACAGCATCAGGGCATATTTGTGTTGAGTTCTGCAGTGGTACGTTCCAGTAAGACAGGGAGGTAATGGACGGGTACAGGTTCAATGCATATTTGTGTGGAGTTCTGCAGTGGGACGTTCCACTGAGACAAGGAGAATATGGACGTGTACATGTTCAGGGCATATTTGTGTGGAGTTCTGCATTGGTACGCTCCAGTGAGACAGAGCGATTATTGACGGGTACAGGTTCAGGGCATATTTGTGTGTTGTTCTGCAGTGGTACGTTCCAGTGAGACAGGGATGTTATGCATGGTACAGGTTCAGGGCATATTTGAGTGGAGTTCGGCAATGGTGCGTTCCAGTGAGACAGAGAGGTTATGGACGGGTACAGTTTCAGGGCATATTTGTGTGGAGTTCTGCATTGGTACGTTCCACTGAGACAGGGAGGTTATGGGGGGGTACAGGTTCAGGGAATATTTGTGTGGAGTTCTGCATTGGTACGTTCCAGTGAGACAAGGAGGTTATGGAGGGGTACAGGTTCAGGGCATATTTGTGTGTAGTTCTGCATTGGTACATTCCAGTGAGTCAGGGAGGTTATGGAGGATACAGCATCAGGGCATATTTGTGTTGAGTTCTGCAGTGGTACGTTCCAGTGAGACAGGGAGGTAATGGACGGGTACAGGTTCAGGGCATATTTGTTTGGAGTTCTGCATTGGCACTTTCCAGTGAGACAGGGAGGTTATGGAGGGTACAGGTTCAATGCATATTTCTGTGGAGTTCTGCAGTGGGCCGTTCCACTGAGACAGGGAGAATATGGACGTGTACATGTTCAGAGCATATTTGTGTGGAGTTCTGCATTGGTACGTTCCAGTGAGACAGAGCGATTATTGAGGGGTACAGGTTCAGGGCATATTTGTGTGTTGTTCTGCAGTGGCACGTTCCAGTGAGACAGGGATGTTATGCATGGTACAGGTTCAGGGCATATTTGAGTGGAGTTCGGCATTGGTGCGTCCCAGTGAGACAGAGAGGTTATGGACGGGTACAGTTTCAGGGCATATTTGTGTGGAGTTCTGCATTGGTACGTTCCACTGAGACAGGGAGGTTATGGGGGGGTACAGGTTCAGGGAATATTTGTGTGTAGTTCTGCATTGCTACATTCCAGTGAGTCAGGGAGGTTATGGAGGATACAGCATCAGGGCATATTTGTGTTGAGTTCTGCAGTGGTACGTTCCAGTGAGTCATGGAGGTAATGGACGGGTACAGGTTCAGGGCATATTTGTGTGGTGTTCTGCAGTGGTACGTTCCAGTGAGACAGGGAGTTTATGGACGGGTACAGTTTCAGGGCATATTTGTGTGGAGTTCTGCAATGGTACGTTCCAGTGAGACAGGGAGGTTTTGCAGGGTACAGGTTCAGGGCATATTTGAGTGTAGTTCCGCATTGGTACTTTCCAGTCAGACAGGGAGTTTATGGAGGGTACAGGTTTATGGCAAATTTGTGTGGAGTTCTGCAGTGCAACGTTCCAGTGAGACAGGGAGGTTATGGACGGGTACAGGTTCAGGGCATATTTGTGTGGAGTTCTGCATTGGTGCGTTCCAGTGAGACAGAGCGATTATTGACGGGTACAGGTTCAGGGCATATTTGTGTGGTGTTCTGCAGTGGTACGTTCCAGTGAGACAGGGATGTTATGCATGGTACAGGTTCAGGGCATATTTGAGTGGAGTTCGGCATTGGTGCGTCCCAGTGAGACAGAGAGGTTATGGACGGGTACAGTTTCAGGGCATATTTGTGTGGAGTTCTGCATTGGTACGTTCCACTGAGACAGGGAGGTTATGGGGGCGGTACAGGTTCAGGGAATATTTGTGTGTAGTTCTGCATTGCTACATTCCAGTGAGTCAGGGAGGTTATGGAGGATACAGCATCAGGGCATATTTGTGTTGAGTTCTGCAGTGGTACGTTCCAGTGATTCAGGGAGGTAATGGACGGGTACAGGTTCAGGGCATATTTGTGTGGTGTTCTGCAGTGGTACGTTCCAGTGAGACAGGGAGGTTATGGACGGGTACAGTTTCAGGGCATATTTGTGTGGAGTTCTGCAATGGTACGTTCCAGTGAGACAGGGAGGTTTTGCAGGGTACAGGTTCAGGGCATATTTGAGTGGAGTTCGGCATTGGTGCGTTCCAGTGAGACAGGGAGGTTATGGAGGGGTACAGGTTCAGGGCATATTTGTGTGGAGTTCTGCATTGGTACGTTCCACTGAGACAGGGAGGTTATGGAGGGGTACAGGTTCAGGGCATATTTGTGTGGAGTTCTGCATTGGTACGTACCAGTGAGACAAGGAGGTTATGGAGGGGTACAGGTTCAGGGCATATTTGTGTGTAGTTCTGCATTGGTACATTCCAGTGAGTCAGGGAGGTTATGGAGGATACAGCATCAGGGCATATTTGTGTTGAGTTCTGCAGTGGTACGTTCCAGTAAGACAGGGAGGTAATGGACGGGTACAGGTTCAATGCATATTTGTGTGGAGTTCTGCAGTGGGACGTTCCACTGAGACAAGGAGAATATGGACGTGTACATGTTCAGGGCATATTTGTGTGGAGTTCTGCATTGGTACGCTCCAGTGAGACAGAGCGATTATTGACGGGTACAGGTTCAGGGCATATTTGTGTGTTGTTCTGCAGTGGTACGTTCCAGTGAGACAGGGATGTTATGCATGGTACAGGTTCAGGGCATATTTGAGTGGAGTTCGGCAATGGTGCGTTCCAGTGAGACAGAGAGGTTATGGACGGGTACAGTTTCAGGGCATATTTGTGTGGAGTTCTGCATTGGTACGTTCCACTGAGACAGGGAGGTTATGGGGGGGTACAGGTTCAGGGAATATTTGTGTGGAGTTCTGCATTGGTACGTTCCAGTGAGACAAGGAGGTTATGGAGGGGTACAGGTTCAGGGCATATTTGTGTGTAGTTCTGCATTGGTACATTCCAGTGAGTCAGGGAGGTTATGGAGGATACAGCATCAGGGCATATTTGTGTTGAGTTCTGCAGTGGTACGTTCCAGTGAGACAGGGAGGTAATGGACGGGTACAGGTTCAGGGCATATTTGTTTGGAGTTCTGCATTGGCACTTTCCAGTGAGACAGGGAGGTTATGGAGGGTACAGGTTCAATGCATATTTCTGTGGAGTTCTGCAGTGGGCCGTTCCACTGAGACAGGGAGAATATGGACGTGTACATGTTCAGAGCATATTTGTGTGGAGTTCTGCATTGGTACGTTCCAGTGAGACAGAGCGATTATTGAGGGGTACAGGTTCAGGGCATATTTGTGTGTTGTTCTGCAGTGGCACGTTCCAGTGAGACAGGGATGTTATGCATGGTACAGGTTCAGGGCATATTTGAGTGGAGTTCGGCATTGGTGCGTCCCAGTGAGACAGAGAGGTTATGGACGGGTACAGTTTCAGGGCATATTTGTGTGGAGTTCTGCATTGGTACGTTCCACTGAGACAGGGAGGTTATGGGGGGGTACAGGTTCAGGGAATATTTGTGTGTAGTTCTGCATTGCTACATTCCAGTGAGTCAGGGAGGTTATGGAGGATACAGCATCAGGGCATATTTGTGTTGAGTTCTGCAGTGGTACGTTCCAGTGAGTCAGGGAGGTAATGGACGGGTACAGGTTCAGGGCATATTTGTGTGGTGTTCTGCAGTGGTACGTTCCAGTGAGACAGGGAGTTTATGGACGGGTACAGTTTCAGGGCATATTTGTGTGGAGTTCTGCAATGGTACGTTCCAGTGAGACAGGGAGGTTTTGCAGGGTACAGGTTCAGGGCATATTTGAGTGGAGTTCTGCAATGGTACGTTCCAGTGAGACAGGGAGGTTTTGCAGGGTACAGGTTCAGGGCATATTTGAGTGTAGTTCCGCATTGGTACTTTCCAGTCAGACAGGGAGTTTATGGAGGGTACAGGTTTATGGCAAATTTGTGTGGAGTTCTGCAGTGCAACGTTCCAGTGAGACAGGGAGGTTATGGACGGGTACAGGTTCAGGGCATATTTGTGTGGAGTTCTGCATTGGTGCGTTCCAGTGAGACAGAGCGATTATTGACGGGTACAGGTTCAGGGCATATTTGTGTGGTGTTCTGCAGTGGTACGTTCCAGTGAGACAGGGATGTTATGCATGGTACAGGTTCAGGGCATATTTGAGTGGAGTTCGGCATTGGTGCGTCCCAGTGAGACAGAGAGGTTATGGACGGGTACAGTTTCAGGGCATATTTGTGTGGAGTTCTGCATTGGTACGTTCCACTGAGACAGGGAGGTTATGGGGGCGGTACAGGTTCAGGGAATATTTGTGTGTAGTTCTGCATTGCTACATTCCAGTGAGTCAGGGAGGTTATGGAGGATACAGCATCAGGGCATATTTGTGTTGAGTTCTGCAGTGGTACGTTCCAGTGATTCAGGGAGGTAATGGACGGGTACAGGTTCAGGGCATATTTGTGTGGTGTTCTGCAGTGGTACGTTCCAGTGAGACAGGGAGGTTATGGACGGGTACAGTTTCAGGGCATATTTGTGTGGAGTTCTGCAATGGTACGTTCCAGTGAGACAGGGAGGTTTTGCAGGGTACAGGTTCAGGGCATATTTGAGTGGAGTTCGGCATTGGTGCGTTCCAGTGAGACAGGGAGGTTATGGAGGGGTACAGGTTCAGGGCATATTTGTGTGGAGTTCTGCATTGGTACGTTCCACTGAGACAGGGAGGTTATGGAGGGGTACAGGTTCAGGGCATATTTGTGTGGAGTTCTGCATTGGTACGTACCAGTGAGACAAGGAGGTTATGGAGGGGTACAGGTTCAGGGCATATTTGTGTGTAGTTCTGCATTGGTACATTCCAGTGAGTCAGGGAGGTTATGGAGGATACAGCATCAGGGCATATTTGTGTTGAGTTCTGCAGTGGTACGTTCCAGTAAGACAGGGAGGTAATGGACGGGTACAGGTTCAATGCATATTTGTGTGGAGTTCTGCAGTGGGACGTTCCACTGAGACAAGGAGAATATGGACGTGTACATGTTCAGGGCATATTTGTGTGGAGTTCTGCATTGGTACGCTCCAGTGAGACAGAGCGATTATTGACGGGTACAGGTTCAGGGCATATTTGTGTGTTGTTCTGCAGTGGTACGTTCCAGTGAGACAGGGATGTTATGCATGGTACAGGTTCAGGGCATATTTGAGTGGAGTTCGGCAATGGTGCGTTCCAGTGAGACAGAGAGGTTATGGACGGGTACAGTTTCAGGGCATATTTGTGTGGAGTTCTGCATTGGTACGTTCCACTGAGACAGGGAGGTTATGGGGGGGTACAGGTTCAGGGAATATTTGTGTGGAGTTCTGCATTGGTACGTTCCAGTGAGACAAGGAGGTTATGGAGGGGTACAGGTTCAGGGCATATTTGTGTGTAGTTCTGCATTGGTACATTCCAGTGAGTCAGGGAGGTTATGGAGGATACAGCATCAGGGCATATTTGTGTTGAGTTCTGCAGTGGTACGTTCCAGTGAGACAGGGAGGTAATGGACGGGTACAGGTTCAGGGCATATTTGTTTGGAGTTCTGCATTGGCACTTTCCAGTGAGACAGGGAGGTTATGGAGGGTACAGGTTCAATGCATATTTCTGTGGAGTTCTGCAGTGGGCCGTTCCACTGAGACAGGGAGAATATGGACGTGTACATGTTCAGAGCATATTTGTGTGGAGTTCTGCATTGGTACGTTCCAGTGAGACAGAGCGATTATTGAGGGGTACAGGTTCAGGGCATATTTGTGTGTTGTTCTGCAGTGGCACGTTCCAGTGAGACAGGGATGTTATGCATGGTACAGGTTCAGGGCATATTTGAGTGGAGTTCGGCATTGGTGCGTCCCAGTGAGACAGAGAGGTTATGGACGGGTACAGTTTCAGGGCATATTTGTGTGGAGTTCTGCATTGGTACGTTCCACTGAGACAGGGAGGTTATGGGGGGGTACAGGTTCAGGGAATATTTGTGTGTAGTTCTGCATTGCTACATTCCAGTGAGTCAGGGAGGTTATGGAGGATACAGCATCAGGGCATATTTGTGTTGAGTTCTGCAGTGGTACGTTCCAGTGAGTCAGGGAGGTAATGGACGGGTACAGGTTCAGGGCATATTTGTGTGGTGTTCTGCAGTGGTACGTTCCAGTGAGACAGGGAGTTTATGGACGGGTACAGTTTCAGGGCATATTTGTGTGGAGTTCTGCAATGGTACGTTCCAGTGAGACAGGGAGGTTTTGCAGGGTACAGGTTCAGGGCATATTTGAGTGGAGTTCGGCATTGGTGCGTTCCAGTGAGACAGAGAGGTTATGGACGGGTACAGTTTCAGGGCATATTTGTGTGGAGTTCTGCATTGGTACGTTCCAGTGAGACAAGGTGGTTATGGAGGGGTACAGGTTCAGGTCATATTTGTGTGATGTTCTGCAATGGTACGTACCAGTGAGACAGGGAGTTTATGCAGGTTTCAGGTTCAATGCATATTTGTGTGGAGTTCTGCATTGGTACGTTCCAGTGAGACAGGGTGGTTATGGAGGGGTACTGGTTCAGGGAATATTTGTGTGGTGTTCTGCAATGGTACGTTCCACTGAGACAGGGAGGTTATGCAGGGTACAGGTTCAGGCATATTTGAGTGGAGTTCGGCATTGGTGCGTTCCAGTGAGACAGGGAGGTTATGGACGGGTATAGTTTCTGGGCATATTTGTGTGTAGTTCTGCATTGGTACATTCCAGTGAGTCAGGGAGGTTATGGAGGATACAGCATCAGGGCATATTTGTGTTGAGTTCTGCAGTGGTACGTTCCAGTGAGTCAGGGAGGTAATGGACGGGTACAGGTTCAGGGCATATTTGTGTGGTGTTCTGCAGTGGTGCGTTCCAGTGAGACAGAGAGGTTATGGACGGGTACAGTTTCAGGGCATATTTGTGTGGAGTTCTGCATTGGTACGTTCCAGTGAGACAAGGTGGTTATGGAGGGGTACAGGTTCAGGTCATATTTGTGTGATGTTCTGCAATGGTACGTACCAGTGAGACAGGGAGTTTATGCAGGTGTCAGGTTCAATGCATATTTGTGTGGAGTTCTGCATTGGTACGTTCCAGTGAGACAGGGTGGTTATGGAGGGGTACAGGTTCAGGGAATATTTGTGTGGTGTTCTGCAATGGTACGTTCCACTGAGACAGGGAGGTTATGCAGGGTACAGGTTCAGGCATATTTGAGTGGAGTTCGGCATTGGTGCGTTCCAGTGAGACAGGGAGGTTATGGACGGGTATAGTTTCTGGGCATATTTGTGTGGAGTTCTGCATTGGATCTTTCCAGTGAGACAGGGTGGTTATGGAGGGGTACAGGTTCAGGGGATATTTGTGTGGTGTTCTGCAATGGTACGTTCCAGTGAGACAGGGAGGTTATGCAGGGTACAGGTTCAGGGCATATTTGAGTGGAGATCGGCATTGGTGCGTTCCAGGGAGACAGGGAGGTGATGCAGGGTACAGGTTCAGGGCATATTTGTGTGGAGTTCTGCCGTGGTACGTTCCAGTGAGACCGGGTGGTTATGGATGGGTACAGTTTCAGGGCATATTTGTGTGTAGTTCCGCATTGGTACTTTCCAGTCAGACAGGGAGTTTATGGAGGGTACAGGTTTATGGCAAATTTGTGTGGAGTTCTGCAGTGCAACGTTCCAGTGAGACAGGGAGGTTATGGACGGGTACAGGTTCAGGGCATATTTGTGTGGAGTTCTGCATTGGTGCGTTCCAGTGAGACAGAGCGATTATTGACGGGTACAGGTTCAGGGCATATT
The DNA here is from genome assembly GCF_048418815.1 of Hemitrygon akajei. Lineage (NCBI taxonomy): Eukaryota > Metazoa > Chordata > Chondrichthyes > Myliobatiformes > Dasyatidae > Hemitrygon > Hemitrygon akajei. The sequence continues at coordinate 572,557 of NW_027332021.1, read as the reverse complement.
TGTGTGGTGTTCTGCAGTGGTACGTTCCAGTGAGACAGGGATGTTATGCATGGTACAGGTTCAGGGCATATTTGAGTGGAGTTCGGCATTGGTGCGTCCCAGTGAGACAGAGAGGTTATGGACGGGTACAGTTTCAGGGCATATTTGTGTGGAGTTCTGCATTGGTACGTTCCACTGAGACAGGGAGGTTATGGGGGCGGTACAGGTTCAGGGAATATTTGTGTGTAGTTCTGCATTGCTACATTCCAGTGAGTCAGGGAGGTTATGGAGGATACAGCATCAGGGCATATTTGTGTTGAGTTCTGCAGTGGTACGTTCCAGTGATTCAGGGAGGTAATGGACGGGTACAGGTTCAGGGCATATTTGTGTGGTGTTCTGCAGTGGTACGTTCCAGTGAGACAGGGAGGTTATGGACGGGTACAGTTTCAGGGCATATTTGTGTGGAGTTCTGCAATGGTACGTTCCAGTGAGACAGGGAGGTTTTGCAGGGTACAGGTTCAGGGCATATTTGAGTGGAGTTCGGCATTGGTGCGTTCCAGTGAGACAGAGAGGTTATGGACGGGTACAGTTTCAGGGCATATTTGTGTGGAGTTCTGCATTGGTACGTTCCAGTGAGACAAGGTGGTTATGGAGGGGTACAGGTTCAGGTCATATTTGTGTGATGTTCTGCAATGGTACGTACCAGTGAGACAGGTAGTTTATGGAGGTTTCAGGTTCAATGCATATTTGTGTGGAGTTCTGCATTGGTACGTTCCAGTGAGACAGGGTGGTTATGGAGGGGTACTGGTTCAGGGAATATTTGTGTGGTGTTCTGCAATGGTACGTTCCACTGAGACAGGGAGGTTATGCAGGGTACAGGTTCAGGCATATTTGAGTGGAGTTCGGCATTGGTGCGTTCCAGTGAGACAGGGAGGTTATGGACGGGTATAGTTTCTGGGCATATTTGTGTGGAGTTCTGCATTGGTACGTTCCAGTCAGACAGAGAGGTTATGGACGGGTACAGTTTCAGGGCATATTTGTGTGGAGTTCTGCATTGGTACGTTCCACTGAGACAGGAAGTTTATGGGGGGGGTACAGGTTCAGGGAATATTTGTGTGGAGTTCTGCATTGGTACGTACAAGTGAGACAAGGAGGTTATGGAGGGGTACAGGTTCAGGGCATATTTGTGTGTAGTTCTGCATTGGTACATTCCAGTGAGTCAGGGAGGTTATGGAGGATACAGCATCAGGGCATATTTGTGTTGAGTTCTGCAGTGGTACGTTCCAGTGAGTCAGGGAGGTAATGGACGGGTACAGGTTCAGGGCATATTTGTGTGGTGTTCTGCAGTGGTACTTTCCAGTGAGACAGGGAGGTTATGGACGGGTACAGTTTCAGGGCATATTTGTGTGGAGTTCTGCAATGGTACGTTCCAGTGAGACAGGGAGGTTTTGCAGGGTACAGGTTCAGGGCATATTTGAGTGGAGTTCGGCATTGGTGCGTTCCAGTGAGACAGAGAGGTTATGGACGGGTACAGTTTCAGGGCATATTTGTGTGGAGTTCTGCATTGGTACGTTCCAGTGAGACAAGGTGGTTATGGAGGGGTACAGGTTCAGGTCATATTTGTGTGATGTTCTGCAATGGTACGTACCAGTGAGACAGGGAGTTTATGCAGGTTTCAGGTTCAATGCATATTTGTGTGGAGTTCTGCATTGGTACGTTCCAGTGAGACAGGGTGGTTATGGAGGGGTACAGGTTCAGGGAATATTTGTGTGGTGTTCTGCAATGGTACGTTCCACTGAGACAGGGAGGTTATGCAGGGTACAGGTTCAGGCATATTTGAGTGGAGTTCGGCATTGGTGCGTTCCAGTGAGACAGGGAGGTTATGGACGGGTATAGTTTCTGGGCATATTTGTGTGGAGTTCTGCATTGGTACGTTCCAGTGAGACAGGGAGGTTATGCAGGGTACAGGTTCAGGGGATATTTGTGTGGAATTCTGCAGTGGTACGTTCCATTGAGATAGGGAGTTTATGGACGGGTACTGTTTCAGGGCATATTTGTGTGGAGTTCTGCATTGGATCTTTCCAGTGAGACAGGGTGGTTATGGAGGGGTACAGGTTCAGGGGATATTTGTGTGGTGTTCTGCAATGGTACGTTCCAGTGAGACAGGGAGGTTATGCAGGGTACAGGTTCAGGGCATATTTGAGTGGAGATCGGCATTGGTGCGTTCCAGGGAGACAGGGAGGTGATGCAGGGTACAGGTTCAGGGCATATTTGTGTGGAGTTCTGCCGTGGTACGTTCCAGTGAGACCGGGTGGTTATGGATGGGTACAGTTTCCGGGCATATTTGTGTGTAGTTCCGCATTGGTACTTTCCAGTCAGACAGGGAGTTTATGGAGGGTACAGGTTTATGGCAAATTTGTGTGGAGTTCTGCAGTGCAACGTTCCAGTGAGACAGGGAGGTTATGGACGGGTACAGGTTCAGGGCATATTTGTGTGGAGTTCTGCATTGGTACGTTCCAGTGAGACAGGGAAGTTATGGAGGGGTACAGGTTCAGGGCATATTTGTGTGGAGTTCTGCATTGGTACATTCCAGTGAGACCGGGAGGTAATGGAGGGTACAGCATCAGGGCATATTTTTGTTGAGTTCTGCAGTGGTATGTTCCAGTGAGACAGAGAGGTTATGGAGGGTACAGGTTCAATGCATATTTGTGTGGAGTTCTGCAGAGGGACGTTCCACTGAGACTGGGAGAATATGGACGGGTACATGTTCAGGGCATATTTGTGTGGAGTTCTGCATTGGTACGTTCCAGTGAGACAGGGTGTTTATGGAGGTGTGCAGGTTCAGGGCATATTTGTGTGGAGTTCTGTATTGGTACGCTCCAGTGAGACAGGGAGGTTATGGAGGGTACAGGTTCAGGGCATATTTTTGTGGAATTCTGCAGTGGTGCGTTCCAGTGAGACAGAGAGGTTATGGACGGGTACAGTTTCAGGGCATATTTGTGTGGAGTTCTGCATTGGTACGTTCCAGTGAGACAAGGTGGTTATGGAGGGGTACAGGTTCAGGTCATATTTGTGTGATGTTCTGCAATGGTACGTACCAGTGAGACAGGGAGTTTATGCAGGTTTCAGGTTCAATGCATATTTGTGTGGAGTTCTGCATTGGTACGTTCCAGTGAGACAGGGTGGTTATGGAGGGGTACAGGTTCAGGGAATATTTGTGTGGTGTTCTGCAATGGTACGTTCCACTGAGACAGGGAGGTTATGCAGGGTACAGGTTCAGGCATATTTGAGTGGAGTTCGGCATTGGTGCGTTCCAGTGAGACAGGGAGGTTATGGACGGGTATAGTTTCTGGGCATATTTGTGTGGAGTTCTGCATTGGATCTTTCCAGTGAGACAGGGTGGTTATGGAGGGGTACAGGTTCAGGGGATATTTGTGTGGTGTTCTGCAATGGTACGTTCCAGTGAGACAGGGAGGTTATGCAGGGTACAGGTTCAGGGCATATTTGAGTGGAGATCGGCATTGGTGCGTTCCAGGGAGACAGGGAGGTGATGCAGGGTACAGGTTCAGGGCATATTTGTGTGGAGTTCTGCCGTGGTACGTTCCAGTGAGACCGGGTGGTTATGGATGGGTACAGTTTCAGGGCATATTTGTGTGTAGTTCCGCATTGGTACTTTCCAGTCAGACAGGGAGTTTATGGAGGGTACAGGTTTATGGCAAATTTGTGTGGAGTTCTGCAGTGCAACGTTCCAGTGAGACAGGGAGGTTATGGACGGGTACAGGTTCAGGGCATATTTGTGTGGAGTTCTGCATTGGTGCGTTCCAGTGAGACAGAGCGATTATTGACGGGTACAGGTTCAGGGCATATTTGTGTGGTGTTCTGCAGTGGTACGTTCCAGTGAGACAGGGATGTTATGCATGGTACAGGTTCAGGGCATATTTGAGTGGAGTTCGGCATTGGTGCGTCCCAGTGAGACAGAGAGGTTATGGACGGGTACAGTTTCAGGGCATATTTGTGTGGAGTTCTGCATTGGTACGTTCCACTGAGACAGGGAGGTTATGGGGGCGGTACAGGTTCAGGGAATATTTGTGTGTAGTTCTGCATTGCTACATTCCAGTGAGTCAGGGAGGTTATGGAGGATACAGCATCAGGGCATATTTGTGTTGAGTTCTGCAGTGGTACGTTCCAGTGATTCAGGGAGGTAATGGACGGGTACAGGTTCAGGGCATATTTGTGTGGTGTTCTGCAGTGGTACGTTCCAGTGAGACAGGGAGGTTATGGACGGGTACAGTTTCAGGGCATATTTGTGTGGAGTTCTGCAATGGTACGTTCCAGTGAGACAGGGAGGTTTTGCAGGGTACAGGTTCAGGGCATATTTGAGTGGAGTTCGGCATTGGTGCGTTCCAGTGAGACAGAGAGGTTATGGACGGGTACAGTTTCAGGGCATATTTGTGTGGAGTTCTGCATTGGTACGTTCCAGTGAGACAAGGTGGTTATGGAGGGGTACAGGTTCAGGTCATATTTGTGTGATGTTCTGCAATGGTACGTACTAGTGAGACAGGTAGTTTATGGAGGTTTCAGGTTCAATGCATATTTGTGTGGAGTTCTGCATTGGTACGTTCCAGTGAGACAGGGTGGTTATGGAGGGGTACTGGTTCAGGGAATATTTGTGTGGTGTTCTGCAATGGTACGTTCCACTGAGACAGGGAGGTTATGCAGGGTACAGGTTCAGGCATATTTGAGTGGAGTTCGGCATTGGTGCGTTCCAGTGAGACAGGGAGGTTATGGACGGGTATAGTTTCTGGGCATATTTGTGTGGAGTTCTGCATTGGTACGTTCCAGTCAGACAGAGAGGTTATGGACGGGTACAGTTTCAGGGCATATTTGTGTGGAGTTCTGCATTGGTACGTTCCACTGAGACAGGAAGTTTATGGGGGGGGTACAGGTTCAGGGAATATTTGTGTGGAGTTCTGCATTGGTACGTACAAGTGAGACAAGGAGGTTATGGAGGGGTACAGGTTCAGGGCATATTTGTGTGTAGTTCTGCATTGGTACATTCCAGTGAGTCAGGGAGGTTATGGAGGATACAGCATCAGGGCATATTTGTGTTGAGTTCTGCAGTGGTACGTTCCAGTGAGTCAGGGAGGTAATGGACGGGTACAGGTTCAGGGCATATTTGTGTGGTGTTCTGCAGTGGTACTTTCCAGTGAGACAGGGAGGTTATGGACGGGTACAGTTTCAGGGCATATTTGTGTGGAGTTCTGCAATGGTACGTTCCAGTGAGACAGGGAGGTTTTGCAGGGTACAGGTTCAGGGCATATTTGAGTGGAGTTCGGCATTGGTGCGTTCCAGTGAGACAGAGAGGTTATGGACGGGTACAGTTTCAGGGCATATTTGTGTGGAGTTCTGCATTGGTACGTTCCAGTGAGACAAGGTGGTTATGGAGGGGTACAGGTTCAGGTCATATTTGCGTGATGTTCTGCAATGGTACGTACCAGTGAGTCAGGGAGTTTATGCAGGTTTCAGGTTCAATGCATATTTGTGTGGAGTTCTGCATTGGTACGTTCCAGTGAGACAGGGTGGTTATGGAGGGGTACAGGTTCAGGGAATATTTGTGTGGTGTTCTGCAATGGTACGTTCCACTGAGACAGGGAGGTTATGCAGGGTACAGGTTCAGGCATATTTGAGTGGAGTTCGGCATTGGTGCGTTCCAGTGAGACAGGGAGGTTATGGACGGGTATAGTTTCTGGGCATATTTGTGTGGAGTTCTGCATTGGTACGTTCCAGTGAGACAGGGAGGTTATGCAGGGTACAGGTTCAGGGGATATTTGTGTGGAATTCTGCAGTGGTACGTTCCATTGAGATAGGGAGTTTATGGACGGGTACTGTTTCAGGGCATATTTGTGTGGAGTTCTGCATTGGATCTTTCCAGTGAGACAGGGTGGTTATGGAGGGGTACAGGTTCAGGGGATATTTGTGTGGTGTTCTGCAATGGTACGTTCCAGTGAGACAGGGAGGTTATGCAGGGTACAGGTTCAGGGCATATTTGAGTGGAGATCGGCATTGGTGCGTTCCAGGGAGACAGGGAGGTGATGCAGGGTACAGGTTCAGGGCATATTTGTGTGGAGTTCTGCCGTGGTACGTTCCAGTGAGACCGGGTGGTTATGGATGGGTACAGTTTCCGGGCATATTTGTGTGTAGTTCCGCATTGGTACTTTCCAGTCAGACAGGGAGTTTATGGAGGGTACAGGTTTATGGCAAATTTGTGTGGAGTTCTGCAGTGCAACGTTCCAGTGAGACAGGGGGGTTATGGACGGGTACAGGTTCAGGGCATATTTGTGGGGAGTTCTGCATTGGTACGTTCCAGTGAGACAGGGAAGTTATGGAGGGGTACAGGTTCAGGGCATATTTGTGTGGAGTTCTGCATTGGTACATTCCAGTGAGACCGGGAGGTAATGGAGGGTACAGCATCAGGGCATATTTTTGTTGAGTTCTGCAGTGGTATGTTCCAGTGAGACAGGGAGGCAATGGACGGGTACAGGTTCAGGGCATATTTGTTTGGAGTTCTGCATTGGTACTTTCCAGTGAGACAGAGAGGTTATGGAGGGTACAGGTTCAATGCATATTTGTGTGGAGTTCTGCAGAGGGACGTTCCACTGAGACTGGGAGAATATGGACGGGTACATGTTCAGGGCATATTTGTGTGGAGTTCTGCATTGGTACGTTCCAGTGAGACAGGGTGTTTATGGAGGTGTGCAGGTTCAGGGCATATTTGTGTGGAGTTCTGTATTGGTACGCTCCAGTGAGACAGGGAGGTTATGGAGGGTACAGGTTCAGGGCATATTTTTGTGGAATTCTGCAGTGGGACGTTCCACTGAGACAGGGAGAATATGGACGGGTACATGTTCAGGGCATATTTGTGTGGAGTTCTGCATTGGTACGTTCCAGTGAGTCAGAGCGGTTATGGAGGGGTACAGGTTCAGGGCATATTTGTGTGGTGTTCTGCAGTGGTACGTTCCAGTGAGACAGGGATGTTATGCATGGTACAGGTTCAGGGCATATTTGTGTGGAGTTCTGCATTGGTACGTTCCACTGAGACAGGGAGGTTATGGGGGGGTACAGGTTCAGGGAATATTTGTGTGGAGTTCTGCATTGGTACGTACCAGTGAGACAAGGAGGTTATGGAGGGGTACAGGTTCAGGGCATATTTGTGTGTAGTTCTGCATTGGTACATTCCAGTGAGTCAGGGAGGTTATGGAGGATACAGCATCAGGGCATATTTGTGTTGAGTTCTGCAGTGGTACGTTCCAGTGAGTCAGGGAGGTAATGGACGCCTACAGGTTCAGGGCATATTTGTGTGGTGTTCTGCAGTGGTACGTTCCAGTGAGACAGGGAGGTTATGGACGGGTACAGTTTCAGGGCATATTTGTGTGGAGTTCTGCACTGGTACGTTCCAGTGAGACAGGGAGGTTTTGCAGGGTACAGGTTCAGGGCATATTTGAGTGGAGTTCGGCATTGGTGCGTTCCAGTGAGACAGAGAGGTTATGGACGGGTACAGTTTCAGGGCATATTTGTGTGGAGTTCTGCATTGGTACGTTCCAGTGAGACAAGGTGGTTATGGAGGGGTACAGGTTCAGGTCATATTTGTGTGATGTTCTGCAATGGTACGTACCAGTGAGACAGGGAGTTTATGCAGGTTTCAGGTTCAATGCATATTTGTGTGGAGTTCTGCATTGGTACGTTCCAGTGAGACAGGGTGGTTATGGAGGGGAACAGGTTCAGGGAATATTTGTGTGGTGTTCTGCAATGGTACGTTCCACTGAGACAGGGAGGTTATGCAGGGTACAGGTTCAGGCATATTTGAGTGGAGTTCGGCATTGGTGCGTTCCAGTGAGACAGGGAGGTTATGGACGGGTATAGTTTCTGGGCATATTTGTGTGGAGTTCTGCATTGGTACGTTCCAGTGAGTCAGGGAGGTTATGCAGGGTACAGGTTCAGGGGATATTTGTGTGGAATTCTGCAGTGGTACGTTCCATTGAGATAGGGAGTTTATGGACGGGTACAGTTTCAGGGCATATTTGTGTGGAGTTCTGCATTGGATCTTTCCAGTGAGACAGGGTGGTTATGGAGGGGTACAGGTTCAGGGGACATTTGTGTGGTGTTCTGCAATGGTACGTTCCAGTGAGACAGGGAGGTTATGCAGGGTACAGGTTCAGGGCATATTTGAGTGGAGATCGGCATTGGTGCGTTCCACGGAGACAGGGAGGTTATGCAGGGTACAGGTTCAGTGCATATTTGTGTGGAGTTCTGCCGTGGTACGTTCCAGTGAGACCGGGTGGTTATGGATGGGTACAGTTTCAGGGCATATTTGTGTGTAGTTCCGCATTGGTACTTTCCAGTCAGACAGGGAGTTTATGGAGGGTACAGGTTTATGGCAAATTTGTGTGGAGTTCTGCAGTGCAACGTTCCAGTGAGACAGGGAGGTTATGGGGGGGTACAGGTTCAGGGAATATTTGTGTGTAGTTCTGCATTGCTACATTCCAGTGAGTCAGGGAGGTTATGGAGGATACAGCATTAGGGCATATTTGTGTTGAGTTCTGCAGTGGTACGTTCCAGTGAGTCAGGGAGGTTTTGCAGGGTACAGGTTCAGGGCATATTTGAGTGGAGTTCGGCATTGGTGCGTTCCAGTGAGACAGAGAGGTTATGGACGGGTACAGTTTCAGGGCATATTTGTGTGGAGTTCTGCAATGGTACGTTCCAGTGAGACAGTGAGGTTTTGCAGGGTACTGGTTCAGGGAATATTTGTGTGGTGTTCTGCAATGGTACGTTCCACTGAGACAGGGAGGTTATGCAGGGTACAGGTTCAGTCATATTTGAGTGGAGTTCGGCATTGGTGCGTTCCAGTGAGACAGGGAGGTTATGGACGGGTATAGTTTCTGGGCATATTTGTGTGGAGTTCTGCATTGGTACGTTCCAGTGAGACAGAGAGGTTATGGACGGGTACAGTTTCAGGGCATATTTGTGTGGAGTTCTGCATTGGTACGTTCCACTGAGACAGGGAGGTTATGGGGGGGTACAGGTTCAGGGCATATTTGTTTGTAGTTCTGATTTGGTACATTCCAATGAGTCAGGGAGGTTATGGAGGATACAGCATCAGGGCATATTTGTGTTGAGTTCTGCAGTGGTACGTTACAGTGAGTCAGGGAGGTAATGGACGGGTACAGGTTCAGGGCATATTTGTGTGGTGTTCTGCAGTGGTACGTTCCAGTGAGACAGGGAGGTTATGGACGGGTACAGTTTCAGGGCATATTTGTGTGGAGTTCTGCAATGGTACGTTCCAGTGAGACAGGGAGGTTATGGAGGGGTACAGGTTCAGGGCATATTTGAGTGGAGTTCGGCATTGGTGCGTTCCAGTGAGACAGAGAGGTTATGGACGGGTACAGTTTCAGGGCATATTTGTGTGGAGTTCTGCATTGGTACGTTCCAGTGAGACAAGGTGGTTATGGAGGGGTACAGGTTCAGGTCATATTTGTGTGATGTTCTGCAATGGTACGTACCAGTGAGACAGGGAGTTTATGCAGGTTTCAGGTTCAATGCATATTTGTGTGGAGTTCTGCATTGGTACGTTCCAGTGAGACAGGGTGGTTATGGAGGGGTACAGGTTCAGGGAATATTTGTGTGGTGTTCTGCAATGGTACGTTCCACTGAGACAGGGAGGTTATGCAGGTTACAGGTTCAGGCATATTTGAGTGGAGTTCGGCATTGGTGCGTTCCAGTGAGACAGGGAGGTTATGGACGGGTATAGTTTCTGGGCATATTTGTGTGGAGTTCTGCATTGGTACGTTCCAGTGAGACAGGGAGGTTATGCAGGGTACAGGTTCAGGGGATATTTGTGTGGAATTCTGCAGTGGTATGTTCCATTGAGATAGGGAGTTTATGGACGGGTACTGTTTCAGGGCATATTTGTGTGGAGTTCTGCATTGGATCTTTCCAGTGAGACAGGGTGGTTATGGAGGGGTACAGGTTCAGGGGATATTTGTGTGGTGTTCTGCAATGGTACGTTCCAGTGAGACAGGGAGGTTATGCAGGGTACAGGTTCAGGGCATATTTGAGTGGAGATCGGCATTGGTGCGTTCCAGGGAGACAGGGAGGTGATGCAGGGTACAGGTTCAGGGCATATTTGTGTGGAGTTCTGCCGTGGTACGTTCCAGTGAGACCGGGTGGTTATGGATGGGTACAGTTTCAGGGCATATTTGTGTGTAGTTCCGCATTGGTACTTTCCAGTCAGACAGGGAGTTTATGGAGGGTACAGGTTTATGGCAAATTTGTGTGGAGTTCTGCAGTGCAACGTTCCAGTGAGACAGGGAGGTTATGGACGGGTACAGGTTCAGGGCATATTTGTGTGGAGTTCTGCATTGGTACGTTCCAGTGAGACAGGGAAGTTATGGAGGGGTACAGGTTCAGGGCATATTTGTGTGGAGTTCTGCATTGGTACATTCCAGTGAGACCGGGAGGTTATGGAGGGTACAGCATCAGGGCATATTTTTGTTGAGTTCTGCAGTGGTATGTTCCAGTGAGACAGGGAGGCAATGGACGGGTACAGGTTCAGGGCATATTTGTTTGGAGTTCTGCATTGGTACTTTCCAGTGAGACAGAGAGGTTATGGAGGGTACAGGTTCAATGCATATTTGTGTGGAGTTCTGCAGAGGGACGTTCCACTGAGACTGGGAGAATATGGACGGGTACATGTTCAGGGCATATTTGTGTGGAGTTCTGCATTGGTACGTTCCAGTGAGACAGGGTGTTTATGGAGGTGTGCAGGTTCAGGGCATATTTGTGTGGAGTTCTGTATTGGTACGCTCCAGTGAGACAGGGAGGTTATGGAGGGTACAGGTTCAGGGCATATTTTTGTGGAATTCTGCAGTGGGACGTTCCACTGAGACAGGGAGAATATGGACGGGTACATGTTCAGGGCATATTTGTGTGGAGTTCTGCATTGGTACGTTCCAGTGAGACAGAGCGGTTATGGAGGGGTACAGGTTCAGGGCATATTTGTGTGGTGTTCTGCAGTGGTACGTTCCAGTGAGACAGGGATGTTATGCATGGTACAGGTTCAGGGCATATTTGAGTGGAGTTCGGCATTGGTGCGTTCCAGTGAGACAGAGAGGTTACGGACGGGTACAGTTTCAGGGCATATTTGTGTGGAGTTCTGCATTGGTACGTTCCACTGAGACAGGGAGGTTATGGGGGGGTACAGGTTCATGGAATATTTGTGTGGAGTTCTGCATTGGTACGTACCAGTGAGACAAGGAGGTTATGGAGGGGTACAGGTTCAGGGCATATTTGTGTGGAGTTCTGCATTGGTACATTCCAGTGAGTCAGGGAGGTTATGGAGGGTACAGTTTCAGGGCATATTTGTGTGGAGTTCTGCATTGGTACGTTCCAGTGAGACAAGGTGGTAATGGAGGGGTACAGGTTCAGGGCATATTTGTGTGATGTTCTGCAATGGTACGTACCAGTGAGACAGGGAGGTTATGCAGGGTACAGGTTCAGGGCATATTTGAGTGGAGATCGGCATTGGTACATTCCAGTGAGACAGGGTGGTTATGGAGGGGTACAGGTTTAGGGCATATTTGTGTAGTGTTCTGCAATGGTACGTTCCAGTGAGACAGGGAGGTTATGCAGGGTACAGTTTCAGGGCATATTTGTGTGGAGTTCTGCATTGGTATTTTCCAGTCAGACAGGGAAGCTATGGAGGGGTACAGGTTCAGGACATATTTGTATGGTGTTCTGCAATGGTACGTTCCAGTGAGACAGGGAGTTTATGCAGGGTTCAGGTTCAATGCATATTTGTGTGGAGTTCTGCATTGGTACGTTCCAGTGAGACAGTGTGGTTATGGAGGGGTACAGGTTCAGGGCATATTTGTGTGGTGTTCTGCAATGGTACGTTCCAGTGAGACAGGGAGGTTATGCAGTGTACAGGTTCAGGCACATTTGAGTGGAGTTTGGCATTGGTGCGTTCCAGTGAGACAGGGAAGATATGGAGGGGTACAGGTTAATTGCATATTTGTGTGGAGTTCTGCATTGGTACATTCCAGTGAGACCGGGAGGTTATGGAGGGTACAGCATCAGGGCAGATTTTTGTTGAATTCTGCAGTGGTACGTTCCAGTGAGACAGGGAGGTAATGGACGGGTACAGGTTCAGGGCATATTTGTGTGGAGTTCTGATTTGGTACGTTCCTGGGAGACAGAGCGGTTATGGAGGGGTACAGTTTCAGGGCATATTTGTGTGGTTTTCTGCAGTGGTACGTTCGAGTGAGACAGGGAGGTTATGCAGGGTACAGGTTCAGTGCATATTTGTGTGGAGTTCTGCAGTGATACGTTCCAGTGAGACAGGGAGAATATGAACGGGTACATGTTCAGGGCATATTTGTGTGGAGATCTGCATTGGTACTTTCCAGGGAGACAGGGTGGTTATGGAGGGGTACAGGTTCAGGGCATATTTGTGTGGTGTTCTGCAATGGTACGTTCCAGTGAGACAGGGAGGTTATGCAGGGTACAGGTTCAGTGCATATTTGAGTGGAGATCGGCTTTGGTGCCTTCCAGGGAGACAGGGAGGTTATGGAGGGGTACAGGGTCAGGGCATATTTGTGTGTAGTTCTGCATTGGCACGTTCTAATGAGACAGGGAGGTTATGGATGGGTACAGTTTCAGGGCATATTTGTGTGTAGTTCCGCATTGGTACTTTCCAGTCAGACAGGGAGGTTAAGGAGGGTACAGGTTCATGGCAAATTTGTGTGGAGTTCTGCAGTGGGACGTTCCAGTGAGACAGGGAGGTTATGGACGGGTACAGGTTCAGGGCATATTTGTGTGGAGTTCTGCATTGGTACGTTCCAGTGAGACAGGGAGGTAATGGACGGGTACAGGTTCAGGGCATATTTGTTTGGAGTTCTGCATTGGCACTTTCCAGTGAGACAGGGAGGTTATGGAGGGTACAGGTTCAATGCATATTTCTGTGGAGTTCTGCAGTGGGACGTTCCACTTAGACAGGGAGAATATGGACGTGTACATGTTCAGGGCATATTTGTGTGGAGTTCTGCATTGGTACGTTCCAGTGAGACAGAGCGATTATTGAGGGGTACAGGTTCAGGGCATATTTGTGTGGTGTTCTGCAGTGGTACGTTCCAGTGAGACAGGGAGGTTATGCAGGGTACAGCTTCAGGGCATATTTGAGTGGAGTTCGGCATTGGTGCGTTCCAGTGCGACAGAGAGGTTATGGACGGGTACAGTTTCAGGGCATATTTGTGTGGAGTTCTGCATTGGTACGTTCCAGTGAGACAAGGTGGTTATGGAGGGGTACAGGTTCAGGGCATATTTGTGTGATGTTCTGCAATGGTACGTACCAGTGAGACAGGGAGGTTATGCAGGGTACAGGTTCAGGGCATATTTGAGTGGAGATCGGCATTGGTACATTCCAGTGAGACAGGGTGGTTATGGAGGGGTACAGGTTCAGGGCATATTTGTGTAGTGTTCTGCAATGGTACGTTCCAGTGAGACAGGGAGGTTATGCAGGGTACAGTTTCAGGGCATATTTGTGTGGAGTTCTGCATTGGTACGTTCCAGTGAGAGGGGGAGGTTATGCAGGGTACAGGTTCAGGCACATTTGAGTGGAGTTTGGCATTGGTGCGTTCCAGTGAGACAGGGAAGATATGGAGGGGTACAGGTTCATTGCATATTTGTGTGGAGTTCTGCATTGGTACATTCCAGTGAGACCGGGAGGTTATGGAGGGTACAGCATCAGGGCAGATTTTTGTTGAGTTCTGCAGTGGTACGTTCCAGTGAGACAGGGAGGTAATGGACGGGTACAGGTTCAGGGCATATTTGTGTGGAGTTCTGCATTGGTACGTTCCTGGGAGACAGAGCGGTTATGGAGGGGTACAGTTTCAGGGCATATTTGTGTGGTTTTCTGCAGTGGTACGTTCGAGTGAGACAGGGAGGTTATGCAGGGTACAAGTTCAGTGCATATTTGTGTGGTGTTCTGCAGTGATACGTTCCAGTGAGACAGGGAGAATATGAACGGGTACATGTTCAGGGCATATTTGTGTGGAGATCTGCATTGGTACTTTCCAGGGAGACAGGGTGGTTATGGAGGGGTACAGGTTCAGGGCATATTTGTGTGGTGTTCTGCAATGGTACGTTTCAGTGAGACAGGGAGGTTATGCAGGGTACAGGTTCAGGGCATATTTGAGTGGAGATCGGCTTTGGTGCGTTCCAGGGTGACAGGGAGGTTATGGAGGGGTACAGGGTCAGGGCATATTTGTGTGTAGTTCTGCTTTGGCACGTTCTAATGAGACAGGGAGGTTATGGATGGGTACAGTTTCAGGGCATATTTGTGTGTAGTTCCGCATTGGTACTTTCCAGTCAGACAGGGAGGTTAAGGAGGGTACAGGTTCATGGCAAATTTGTGTGGAGTTCTGCAGTGGGACGTTCCAGTGAGACAGTGAGGTTATGGACGGGTACAGGTTCAGGGCATATTTGTGTGGAGTTCTGCATTGGTACGTTCCAGTGAGACAGGGAAGTTATGGAGGGGTACAGGTTCATTGCATATTTGTGTGGAGTTCTGCATTGGTACATTCCAGTGAGACCGGGAGGTTATGGAGGGTACAGCATCAGGGCAGATTTTTGTTGAGTTCTGCAGTGGTACGTTCCAGTGAGACAGGGAGGTAATGGACGGGTACAGGTTCAGGGCATATTTGTTTGGAGTTCTGCATTGGTACTTTCCAGTGAGACAGGGAGGTTACGCAGGGTACAGGTTCAGGTCATATTTGAGTGGAGTTCGGCATTGGTGAGTTCCAGTGAGACAGGGAGGTTATGGAGGGGTACAGGTTCAGAGCATATTTGTGTGGAGTTCGGCATTGGTACGTTCCAGTGAGACAGGGAGGTTATGGAGGGTACAGGTTCAGGGCATATTTGTGTGGAGTTCTGCATTGGTTCGTTCCAGTGAGACAGGGAATTAATGTAGGGGTACAGGTTCAGGGCATATTTGCGTGGAGTTCTGCATTGGTACGTTCCAGTGAGACAGGGAGGTCTTGGAGGGTACTGGTTCAGGGCATATTTCTGTGGAGATCTGCATTGGTACGTTCCAGTGAGACAGGGAGGTTATGGAGGGGTACAGGGTCAGGGCATATTTGTGTGGAGTTCTGCATTGGTACTTTACAGTGAGACAGGGAGGTTATGGAGGGGTAAACGAAAAGGGCATTTTTGTGTGGAGGTCGCATTGTTACATTCCAGTGAGACTGGGAGGTTATGGAGGGTACAGCTTCAGGGCATATTTGTGTGGAGTTCTGCATCGGTTAGTTCCAGTGAGACGTGGAGGTAATGGAGGGGTACAGGTTCAGGGCATATTTGTGTGGAGTTCTGCATTGGTACGTTCCAGTGAGACAGGGAGGTCATGGAGGGTACAGGTTCAGGGCATATTTGTGTGGAGTTCTACATTGGTTCGTTCCAGTCATACAGGGATGTTATGGTGGGGTACAGGAACAGGGCATATTTGTGTGGAGTTCTGCATTGCTACTTTACAGTGAGACAGGGACGTTATGGAGGGGTACAGGTTCAGGGCATATTTGTGTGTAGTTCTGCATTGGTACATTCCAGTGAGTCAGGGAGGTTATGGAGGATACAGCATCAGGGCATATTTGTGTTGAGTTCTGCAGTGGTACGTTCCAGTGAGTCAGGGTGGTAATGGACGGGTACAGGTTCAGGGCATATTTGTGTGGTGTTCTGCAGTGGTACGTTCCAGTGAGACAGGGAGGTTATGGACGGGTACAGTTTCAGGGCATATTTGTGTGATGTTCTGCAATGGTACGTACCAGTGAGACAGGGAGGTTATGCAGGGTACAGGTTCAGGGCATATTTGAGTGGAGATCGGCATTGGTACATTCCAGTGAGACAGGGTGGTTATGGAGGGGTACAGGTTCAGGGCATATTTGTGTAGTGTTCTGCAATGGTACGTTCCAGTAAGACAGGTAGGTTATGCAGGGTACAGTTTCAGGGCATATTTGTGTGGAGTTCTGCATTAGTACGTACCAGTGAGACAAGGAGGTTATGGAGGGGTACAGCTTCAGGGCATATTTGTGTGGAGTTCTGCATTGGTACGTTCCACTGAGACAGGGAGGTTATGGAGGGGTACAGGTTCAGGGCATATTTGTGTGGAGTTCTGCATTGGTACGTACCAGTGAGACAAGGAGGTTATGGAGGGGTACAGGTTCAGGGCATATTTGTGTGTAGTTCTGCATTGGTACATTCCAGTGAGTAAGGGAGGTTATGGAGGATACAGCATCAGGGCATATTTGTGTTGAGTTCTGCAGTGGTACGTTCCAGTGAGACAGGGAGGTAATGGACGGGTACAGGTTCAATGCATATTTGTGTGGAGTTCTGCAGTGGGACGTTCCACTGAGACAAGGAGAATATGGACGTGTACATGTTCAGGGCATATTTGTGTGGAGTTCTGCATTGGTACGTTCCAGTGAGACAGGGATGTTATGCATGGTACAGGTTCAGGGCATATTTGAGTGGAGTTCGGCATTGGTGCGTTCCAGTGAGACAGAGAGGTTATGGACGGGTACATGTTCAGGGCATATTTGTGTGGAGTTCTGCACTGGTACATTCCAGTGAGACAGAGCGATTATTGAGGGGTACAGGTTCAGGGCATATTTGTGTGGTGTTCTGCAGTGGTACGTTCCAGTGAGACAGGGAGGTTATGCAGGGTACAGGTACAGGGCATATTTGAGTGGAGTTCGGCTTTGGTGCGTTCCAGTGAGACAGAGAGGTTATGGACGGGTACAGTTTCAGGGCATATTTGTGTGGAGTTCTGCATTGGTACGTTCCAGTGAGACAAGGTGGTTATGGAGGGGTACAGGTTCAGGGCATATTTGTGTGATGTTCTGCAATGGTACGTACCAGTGAGACAGGGAGGTTATGCAGGGTACAGGTTCAGGGCATATTTGAGTGGAGATCGGCATTGGTACATTCCAGTGAGCCAGGGTGGTTATGGACGGGTACAGGTTCAGGGCATATTTGTGTAGTGTTCTGCAATGGTACGTTCCAGTGAGACAGGGAGGTTATGCAGGGTACAGTTTCAGGGCATATTTGTGTGGAGTTCTGCATTGGTATTTTCCAGTCAGACAGGGAAGCTATGGAGGGGTACAGGTTCAGGACATATTTGTGTGGTGTTCTGCAATGGTACGTTCCAGTGAGACAGGGAGTTTATGCAGGGTTCAGGTTCAATGCATATTTGTGTGGAGTTCTGCATTGGTACGTTCCAGTGAGACAGTGTGGTTATGGAGGGGTACATGTTCAGGGCATATTTGTGTGGTGTTCTGCAATGGTACGTTCCAGTGAGACAGGGAGGTTATGCAGGGTACAGGTTCAGGCACATTTGAGTGGAGTTTGGCATTGGTGCGTTCCAGTGAGACAGGGAAGATATGGAGGGGTACAGGTTCATTGCATATTTGTGTGGAGTTCTGCATTGGTACATTCCAGTGAGACCGGGAGGTTATGGAGGGTACAGCATCAGGGCAGATTTTTGTTGAGTTCTGCAGTGGTACGTTCCAGTGAGACAGGGAGGTAATGGACGGGTACAGGTTCAGGGCATATTTGTGTGGAGTTCTGCATTGGTACGTTCCTGGGAGACAGAGCGGTTATGGAGGGGTACAGTTTCAGGGCATATTTGTGTGGTTTTCTGCAGTGGTACGTTCGAGTGAGACAGGGAGGTTATGCAGGGTACAGGTTCAGTGCATATTTGTGTGGAGTTCTGCAGTGATACGTTCCAGTGAGACAGGGAGAATATGAACGGGTACATGTTCAGGGCATATTTGTGTGGAGATCTGCATTGGTACTTTCCAGGGAGACAGGGTGGTTATGGAGGGGTACAGGTTCAGGGCATATTTGTGTGGTGTTCTGCAATGGTACGTTCCAGTGAGACAGGGAGGTTATGCAGGGTACAGGTTCAGGGCATATTTGAGTGGAGATCGGCTTTGGTGCGTTCCAGGGAGACAGGGAGGTTATGGAGGGGTACAGGGTCAGGGCATATTTGTGTGTAGTTCTGCAGTGATACGTTCCAGTGAGACAGGGAGAATATGAACGGGTACATGTTCAGGGCATATTTGTGTGGAGTTCTGCATTGGCACTTTCCAGTGAGACAGGGAGGTTATGGAGGGTACAGGTTCAATGCATATTTCTGTGGAGTTCTGCAGTGGGACGTTCCACTTAGACAGGGAGAATATGGACGTGTACATGTTCAGGGCATATTTGTGTGGAGTTCTGCATTGGTACGTTCCAGTGAGACAGAGCGATTATTGAGGGGTACAGTTTCAGGGCATATTTGTGTGGTGTTCTGCAGTGGTACGTTCTAGTGAGACAGGGAGGTTATGCAGGGTACAGGTTCAGGGCATATTTGAGTGGAGTTCGGCATTGGTGCGTTCCAGTGAGACAGAGAGGTTATGGACGGGTACAGTTTCAGGGCATATTTGTGTGGAGATCTGCATTGCTACGTTCCAGTGAGACAAGGTGGTTATGGAGGGGTACAGGTTCAGGGCATATTTGTGTGATGTTCTGCAATGGTACGTACCAGTGAGACAGGGAGGTTATGCAGGGTACAGGTTCAGGGCATATTTGAGTGGAGATCGGCATTGGTACATTCCAGTGAGACAGGGTGGTTATGGAGGGGTACAGGTTCAGGGCATATTTGTGTAGTGTTCTGCAATGGTACGTTCCAGTGAGACAGGGAGGTTATGCAGGGTACAGTTTCAGGGCATATTTGTGTGGAGTTCTGCATTGGTATTTTCCAGTCAGACAGGGAAGCTATGGAGGGGTACAGGTTCAGGACATATTTGTGTGGTGTTCTGCAATGGTACGTTCCAGTGAGACAGGGACTTTATGCAGGGTTCAGGTTCAATGCATATTTGTGTGGAGTTCTGCATTGGTACGTTCCAGTGAGACAGTGTGGTTATGGAGGGGTACAGGTTCAGGGCATATTTGTGTGGTGTTCTGCAATGGTACGTTCCAGTGAGACAGGGAGGTTATGCAGGGTACAGGTTCAGGCACATTTGAGTGGAGTTTGGCATTGGTGCGTTCCAGTGAGACAGGGAAGATATGGAGGGGTACAGGTTCATTGCATATTTGTGTGGAGTTCTGCATTGGTACATTCCAGTGAGACCGGGAGGTTATGGAGGGTACAGCATCAGGGCAGATTTTTGTTGAGTTCTGCAGTGGTACGTTCCAGTGAGACAGGGAGGTAATGGACGGGTACAGGTTCAGGGCATATTTGTGTGGAGTTCTGCATTGGTACGTTCCTGGGAGACAGAGCGGTTATGGAGGGGTACAGTTTCAGGGCATATTTGTGTGGTTTTCTGCAGTGGTACGTTCGAGTGAGACAGGGAGGTTATGCAGGGTACAGGTTCAGTGCATATTTGTGTGGAGTTCTGCAGTGATACGTTCCAGTGAGACAGGGAGAATATGAACGGGTACATGTTCAGGGCATATTTGTGTGGAGATCTGCATTGGTACTTTCCAGGGAGACAGGGTGGTTATGGAGGGGTACAGGTTCAGGGCATATTTGTGTGGTGTTCTGCAATGGTACGTTCCAGTGAGACAGGGAGGTTATGCAGGGTACAGGTTCAGGGCATATTTGAGTGGAGATCGGCTTTGGTGCGTTCCAGGGAGACAGGGAGGTTATGGAGGGGTACAGGGTCAGGGCATATTTGTGTGTAGTTCTGCAGTGATACGTTCCAGTGAGACAGGGAGAATATGAACGGGTACATGTTCAGGGCATATTTGTGTGGAGTTCTGCATTGGCACTTTCCAGTGAGACAGGGAGGTTATGGAGGGTACAGGTTCAATGCATATTTCTGTGGAGTTCTGCAGTGGGACGTTCCACTTAGACAGGGAGAATATGGACGTGTACATGTTCAGGGCATATTTGTGTGGAGTTCTGCATTGGTACGTTCCAGTGAGACAGAGCGATTATTGAGGGGTACAGGTTCAGGGCATATTTGTGTGGTGTTCTGCAGTGGTACGTTCCAGTGAGACAGGGAGGTTATGCAGGGTACAGGTTCAGGGCATATTTGAGTGGAGTTCGGCATTGGTGCGTTCCAGTGAGACAGAGAGGTTATGGACGGGTACAGTTTCAGGGCATATTTGTGTGGAGTTCTGCATTGCTACGTTCCAGTGAGACAAGGTGGTTATGGAGGGGTACAGGTTCAGGGCATATTTGTGTGATGTTCTGCAATGGTACGTACCAGTGAGACAGGGAGGTTATGCAGGGTACAGGTTCAGGGCATATTTGAGTGGAGATCGGCATTGGTACATTCCAGTGAGACAGGGTGGTTATGGAGGGGTTCCAGTTCAGGGCATATTTGTGTAGTGTTCTGCAATGGTACGTTCCAGTGAGACAGGGAGGTTATGCAGGGTACAGTTTCAGGGCATATTTGTGTGGAGTTCTGCATTGGTATTTTCCAGTCAGACAGGGAAGCTATGGAGGGGTACAGGTTCAGGACATATTTGTGTGGTGTTCTGCAATGGTACGTTCCAGTGAGACAGGGACTTTATGCAGGGTTCAGGTTCAATGCATATTTGTGTGGAGTTCTGCATTGGTACGTTCCAGTGAGACAGTGTGGTTATGGAGGGGTACAGGTTCAGGGCATATTTGTGTGGTGTTCTGCAATGGTACGTTCCAGTGAGACAGGGAGGTTATGCAGGGTACAGGTTCAGGCACATTTGAGTGGAGTTTGGCATTGGTGCGTTCCAGTGAGACAGGGAAGATATGGAGGGGTACAGGTTCATTGCATATTTGTGTGGAGTTCTGCATTGGTACATTCCAGTGAGACCGGGAGGTTATGGAGGGTACAGCATCAGGGCAGATTTTTGTTGAGTTCTGCAGTGGTACGTTCCAGTGAGACAGGGAGGTAATGGACGGGTACAGGTTCAGGGCATATTTGTGTGGAGTTCTGCATTGGTACGTTCCTGGGAGACAGAGCGGTTATGGAGGGGTACAGTTTCAGGGCATATTTGTGTGGTTTTCTGCAGTGGTACGTTCGAGTGAGACAGGGAGGTTATGCAGGGTACAGGTTCAGTGCATATTTGTGTGGAGTTCTGCAGTTATACGTTCCAGTGAGACAGGGAGAATATGAACGGGTACATGTTCAGGGCATATTTGTGTGGAGATCTGCATTGGTACTTTCCAGGGAGACAGGGTGGTTATGGAGGGGTACAGGTTCAGGGCATATTTGTGTGGTGTTCTGCAATGGTACGTTCCAGTGAGACAGGGAGGTTATGCAGGGTACAGGTTCAGGGCATATTTGAGTGGAGATCGGCTTTGGTGCGTTCCAGGGAGACAGGGAGGTTATGGAGGGGTACAGGGTCAGGGCATATTTGTGTGTAGTTCTGCATTGGCACGTTCTAATGAGACAGGGAGTTTATGGATGGGTACAGTTTCAGGGCATATTTGTGTGTAGTTCCGCATTGGTACTTTCCAGTCAGACAGGGAGGTTAAGGAGGGGTACAGGTTCATTGCATATTTGTGTGGAGTTCTGCATTGGTACATTCCAGTGAGACCGGGAGGTTATGGAGGGTACAGCATCAGGGCAGATTTTTGTTGAGTTCTGCAGTGGTACGTTCCAGTGAGACAGGGAGGTAATGGACGGGTACAGGTTCAGGGCATATTTGTGTGGAGTTCTGCATTGGTACGTTCCTGGGAGACAGAGCGGTTATGGAGGGGTACAGTTTCAGGGCAAATTTGTGTGGTTTTCTGCAGTGGTACTTTCGAGTGAGACAGGGAGGTTATGCAGGGTACAGGTTCAGTGCATATTTGAGTGGAGATCGGCTTTGGTGCGTTCCAGGGAGACAGGGAGGTTATGGAGGGGTACAGGGTCAGGGCATATTTGTGTGTAGTTCTGCATTGGCACGTTCTAATGAGACAGGGAGGTTATGGATGGGTACAGTTTCAGGGCATATTTGTGTGTAGTTCCGCATTGGTACTTTCCAGTCAGACAGGGAGGTTAAGGAGGGGTACAGGTTCATTGCATATTTGTGTGGAGTTCTGCATTGGTACATTCCAGTGAGACCGGGAGGTTATGGAGGGTACAGCATCAGGGCAGATTTTTGTTGAGTTCTGCAGTGGTACGTTCCAGTGAGACAGGGAGGTAATGGACGGGTACAGGTTCAGGGCATATTTGTGTGGAGTTCTGCATTGGTACGTTCCTGGGAGACAGAGCGGTTATGGAGGGGTACAGTTTCAGGGCAAATTTGTGTGGTTTTCTGCAGTGGTACTTTCGAGTGAGACAGGGAGGTTATGCAGGGTACAGGTTCAGTGCATATTTGAGTGGAGATCGGCTTTGGTGCGTTCCAGGGAGACAGGGAGGTTATGGAGGGGTACAGGGTCAGGGCATATTTGTGTGTAGTTCTGCATTGGCACGTTCTAATGAGACAGGGAGGTTATGGATGGGTACAGTTTCAGGGCATATTTGTGTGTAGTTCCGCATTGGTACTTTCCAGTCAGACAGGGAGGTTAAGGAGGGTACAGGTTCATGGCAAATTTGTGTGGAGTTCTGCAGTGGGACGTTCCAGTGAGACAGGGAGGTTATGGACGGGTACAGGTTCAGGGCATATTTGTTTGGAGTTCTGCATTGGTACTTTCCAGTGAGACAGGGAGGTTACGCAGGGGTACAGGTTCAGGTCATATTTGAGTAGAGTTCGGCATTGGTGAGTTCCAGTGAGACAGGGAGGTTATGGAGGGGTACAGGTTCAGAGCATATTTGTGTGGAGTTCGGCATTGGTACGTTCCAGTGTGACAGGGAGGTTATGGAGGGTACAGGTTCAGGGCATATTTGTGTGGAGTTCTGCATTGGTTCGTTCCAGTGAGACAGGGAATTAATGTAGGGGTACAGGTTCAGGGCATATTTGCGTGGAGTTCTGCATTGGTACGTTCCAGTGAGACAGGGAGGTCTTGGAGGGTACTGGTTCAGGGCATATTTCTGTGGAGGTCTGCATTGGTACGTTCCAGTGAGACAGGGAGGTTATGGAGGGGTACACGGTCAGGGCATATTTGTGTGGAGTTCTGCATTGGTACTTTACAGTGAGACAGGGAGGTTATGGAGGGGTAAACGAAAAGGGCATATTTGTGTGGAGGTCGGCATTGTTACATTCCAGTGAGACTGGGAGGTTATGGAGGGTACAGCTTCAGGGCATATTTGTGTGGAGTTCTGCATCGGTTAGTTCCAGTGAGACAGGGAGGTTATGCAGGGTACAGGTTCAGGGCATATTTGAGTGGAGATCGGCTTTGGTGCGTTCCAGGGAGACAGGGAGGTTATGGAGGGGTACAGGGTCAGGGCATATTTGTGTGTAGTTCTGCATTGGCACGTTCTAATGAGACAGGGAGGTTATGAATGGGTACAGTTTCAGGGCATATTTGTGTGTAGTTCCGCATTGGTACTTTCCAGTCAGACAGGGAGGTTAAGGAGGGTACAGGTTCATGGCAAATTTGTGTGGAGTTCTTCAGTGGGACGTTCCAGTGAGACAGGGAGGTTATGGACGGGTACAGGTTCAGGGCATATTTGTGTGGAGTTCTGCATTGGTACGTTCCAGTGAGACAGGGAAGTTATGGAGGGGTACAGGTTCATTGCATATTTGTGTGGAGTTCTGCATTGGTACATTCCAGTGAGACCGGGAGGTTATGGAGGGTACAGCATCAGGGCAGATTTTTGTTGAGTTCTGCAGTGGTACGTTCCAGTGAGACAGGGAGGTAATGGACGGGTACAGGTTCAGGGCATATTTGTTTGGAGTTCTGCATTGGTACTTTCCAGTGAGACAGGGAGGTTACGCAGGGTACAGGTTCAGGTCATATTTGAGTGGAGTTCGGCATTGGTGAGTTCCAGTGAGACAGGGAGGTTATGGAGGGGTACAGGTTCAGAGCATATTTGTGTGGAGTTCGGCATTGGTACGTTCCAGTGAGACAGGGAGGTTATGGAGGGTACAGGTTCAGGGCATATTTGTGTGGAGTTCTGCATTGGTTCGTTCCAGTGAGACATGGAATTAATGTAGGGGTACAGGTTCAGGGCATATTTGCGTGGAGTTGTGCATTGGTACGTTCCAGTGAGACAGGGAGGTCTTGGAGGGTACTGGTTCAGGGCATATTTCTGTGGAGATCTGCATTGGTACGTTCCAGTGAGACAGGGAGGTTATGGAGGGGTACACGGTCAGGGCATATTTGTGTGGAGTTCTGCATTGGTACTTTACAGTGAGACAGGGAGGTTATGGAGGGGTAAACGAAAAGGGCATATTTGTGTGGAGGTCGGCATTGTTACATTCCAGTGAGACTGGGAGTTTATGGAGGGTACAGCTTCAGGGCATATTTGTGTGGAGTTCTGCATCGGTTAGTTCCAGTGAGACGTGGAGGTAATGGAGGGGTACAGGTTCAGGGCATATTTGTGTGGAGTTCTGCATTGGTACGTTCCAGTGAGACAGGGAGGTCATGGAGGGTACAGGTTCAGGGCATATTTGTGTGGAGTTCTACATTGGTTCGTTCCAGTCATACAGGGATGTTATGGTGGGGTACAGGAACAGGGCATATTTGTGTGGAGTTCTGCATTGCTACTTTACAGTGAGACAGGGACGTTATGGAGGGGTACAGGAACAGGGAATATTTGTGTGTAGTTCTGCATTGGTATGTTCCAGTGAGACAGGGAGGTTATGGAGGGTACAGGTTCAGGGCAAATTTGTGTGGAGTTCTGCATTGGTTAGTTCCAGGGAGACGGGGAGGTAATGGAGGGGTACAGGTTCAGTGCATATTTGTGTGGAGTTCTGAATTGGTACGTTCCAGTGAGACAGGGAGTTAATGGAGTGGTGCATGTTCAGGGCATATTTGTGTGGAGTTCTGCATTGGTACGTTCCGGTGAAACAGGGAGGTTATGGAGGATACTGGTTCAGGGCATATTTGTGTGGAGATCTGCATTGGTACGTTCCAGTGATACTGGGAGGTAATGCAGGGGAATAGGTTCAGTGCATATTTCTGTGGAGTTCTGCATTGGTACGTTCCAGTGAGACAGGGAGGTTATGGAGGGGTACCGGTTCAGGTCATATTTGTGTGGAGTTCTGCATTGGTACGTTCCAGTGAGAGAGGGAGGTTATGGAGGGTACTGGTTCTGGACATATTTGTTTGGAGTTCTGCATTGGTTCGTTCCAGTGAGACAGGGAATTTATGTAGGGGTACAGGTTCAGGGCATATTTGTGTGGAGTTCTGCATTGGTTCGTTCCAGTCAGACAGGAATGTTATGGTGGGGTACAGGGTTAGGGCATTTTTGTGTGGAGTTCTGCATTGGTAATTTCCAGTGAGACTGGGAGGTTATGGAGGGGTACAGGTTCAGGGCATTTTTATGTGGTGTTCTGCATGGGTACGTTCCAGTGACACAAGGAGGTTATGGAGGGTACAGGTTCAGGGCATATTTCTGTGGAGTTCTGCATTGGTACATTCCAGTGAGACAGGGAGGTTATGGAGGGGTTCTGGAACAGTGCATATTTGTGTGGGGTTCTGCATTGGTACGTTCCAGTGAGTCATTGATGTTATGGAGGGTACAGGTTCAGGGCAAATTTGTGTGGAGTTCTGCATTGGTTAGTTCCAGGGAGACGGTTAGGTAATGGAAGGGTACATGTTCAGGGCATATTTGTGTGGAGTTCTGCATTGGTACGGTCCAGTGAGACAGGGAGTTAATGGAGGGGAGCCTGTTCAGGGCACATTTGTGTGGAGTTCTGCATTGGTACGTTCCAGTGAGACAGGGAGTTTATGGAGGATACTGGTTCAGGGCATATCTGTGTGGAGATCTGCATTGGTACGTTCCAGTGAGACAGGGAGATTATGGAGGATACTGGTTAAGGGCATATTTGTGTGGAGATCTGCATTGGTACGTTCCAGTGAGACAGGGAGGTTATGGAGGATACTGGTTCAGGGCATATTTGTGTGGAGATCTGCATTGGTACGTTCCAGTGAGACAGGGAGTTAATGGAGGGTTACAGGTTCAGAGCATATTTGTGTGGAGTTCTGCATTGGTACGTTCCAGTGAGACAGGGAGGTCTTGGAGGGTACTGGTTCAGGGCATATTTCTGTGGAGATCTGCATTGGTACGTTCCAGTGAGACAGGGAGGTTATGGAGGGGTACAGGGTCAGGGCATATTTGTGTGGAGTTCTGCATTGGTACTTTACAGTGAGACAGGGAGGTTATGGAGGGGTAAACGAAAAGGGCATATTTGTGTGGAGGTCAGCATTGTTACATTCCAGTGAGACTGGGAGGTTATGGAGGGTACAGCTTCAGGGCATATTTGTGTGGAGTTCTGCATCGGTTAGTTCCAGTGAGACGTGGAGGTAATGGAGGGGTACAGGTTCAGGGCATATTTGTGTGGAGTTCTGCATTGGTACGTTCCAGTGAGACAGGGAGGTCATGGAGGGTACAGGTTCAGGGCATATTTGTGTGGAGTTCTACATTGGTTCGTTCCAGTCATACAGGGATGTTATGGTTCGGTACAGGAACAGGGCATATTTGTGTGGAGTTCTGCATTGCTACTTTACAGTGAGACAGGGACGTTATGGAGGGGTACAGGAACAGGGAATATTTGTGTGTAGTTCTGCATTGGTATGTTCCAGTGAGACAGGGAGGTTATGGAGGGTACAGGTTCAGGGCAAATTTGTGTGGAGTTCTGCATTGGTTAGTTCCAGGGAGACGGGGAGGTAATGGAGGGGTACAGGTTCAGTGCATATTTGTGTGGATTTCTGAATTGGTACGTTCCAGTGAGACAGGGAGTTAATGGAGTGGTGCATGTTCAGGGCATATTTGTGTGGAGTTCTGCATTGGTACGTTCCGGTGAAATAGGGAGGTTATGGAGGATACTGGTTCAGGGCATATTTGTGTGGAGATCTGCATTGGTACGTTCCAGTGAGACTGGGAGGTAATGCAGGGGAATAGGTTCAGTGCATATTTCTGTGGAGTTCTGCATTGGTACGTTCCAGTGAGACAGGGAGGTTATGGAGGGGTACCGGTTCAGGTCATATTTGTGTGGAGTTCTGCATTGGTACGTTCCAGTGAGAGAGGGAGGTTATGGAGGGTACTGGTTCTGGGCATATTTGTTTGGAGTTCTGCATTGGTTCGTTCCAGTGAGACAGGGAATTTATGTAGGGGTACAGGTTCAGGGCATATTTGTGTGGAGTTCTGCATTGGTTCGTTCCAGTCAGACAGGAATGTTATGGTGGGGTACAGGGTCAGGGCATTTTTGTGTGGAGTTCTGCATTGGTAATTTACAGTGAGACTGGGAGGTTATGGAGGGGTCCAGGTTCAGGGCATATTTCTGTGGAGTTCTGCATTGGTACATTCCAGTGAGAAAGGGAGGTTATGGAGGGGTACAGGTTCAGGGCATACTTTTGTGGAGTTCTGCACTGTTACGTTCCAGTGAGACAGGGAGGTTATGGAGGGGATCTGGAACAGTGCATATTTGTGTGGGGTTCTGCATTGGTACGTTCCAGTGAGTCATTGATGTTATGGAGGGTACAGGTTCAGGGCAAATTTGTGTGGAGTTCTGCATTGGTTAGTTCCAGGGAGACGGTTAGGTCATGGAAGGGTACATGTTCTGGGCATATTTGTGTGGAGTTCTGCATTGGTACGGTCCAGTGAGACAGGGAGTTAATGGAGGGGTGCATGTTCAGGGCACATTTGTGTGGAGTTCTGCATTGGTACGTTCCAGTGAGACAGGGAGGTTATGGAGGATACTGGTTCAGGGCATATCTGTGTGGAGATCTGCATTGGTACGTTCCAGTGAGACAGGGAGGTTATGGAGGATACTGGTTAAGGGCATATTTGTGTGGAGATCTGCATTGGTACGTTCCAGTGAGACAGGGAGATTATGGAGGATACTGGTTCAGGGCATATTTGTGTGGAGATCTGCATTGGTACGTTCCAGTGAGACAGGGAGTTAATGGAGGGTTACAGGTTCAGAGCATATTTGTGTGGAGTTCTGCATTGGTACTTTCCAGTGAGACAGGGAGGTTATGGAGCGTACAGGTTCAGGGCATATATGTGTGGAGTTCTGCATTGGCACGTTCCAGTGAGACAGGGAGGTAATGGAGGGTTACAGGTTCAGAGCATATTTGTGTGGAGTTCTGCATTGGTACTTTCCAGTCAGACAGGGTGGTTATGGAGGGTGCAGGTTCAGGGCATATTTGTGTGGAGTCCTGCATTGGTACGTTCCAGTGAGACAGGGAGTTTATGGAGGATACTGGTTCAGGGCATATTTGTGTGGAGATCTGCATTGGTACGTTCCAGTGAGACTGGGAGGTAATGCAGGGGAACAGGTTCAGAGCATATTTGTGTGGAGTTCTGCATTGGTACTTTCCAGTGAGACAGGGAGGTTACGGAGGGTACAGGTTCAGGACATATTTGTGTGGAGTTCTGCTTTGGTACGTTCCAGTGAGAGAGCGAGGTTATGGAGGGTATAGCTTCAGGGCATATTTGTGTGGAGTTCTGCATTGGTTCGTTCCAGTGAGACAGGGAATTAATGTAGGGGTACAGGTTCAGGGCATATTTGCGTGGAGTTCTGCATTGGTACGTTCCAGTGAGACAGGGAGGTCTTGGAGGGTACAGGTTCAGGGTATATTTGTGTGGAGTTCTGCATTGGTTCGTTCCAGTCAGACAGGGATGTTATGGTGGGGTACAGGGTCAGGGCATTTTTGTGTGGAGTTCTGCATTGGTAAGTTCCAGTGAGACTGAGAGGTTATGGAGGGTTACAGGTTCAGGGCATATTTGTGTGGAGTTCTGCATTGGTACGTTCCAGTGACACAAGGAGGTTATGGAGGGTACAGGTTCAGGACATATTTGTGTGGAGTTCTGCATTGGTACATTCCAGTGAGAAAGGGAGGTTATGGAGGGTTACAGGTTCAGGGCATATTTGTGTGGAGTTCTGCATTGGTACGTTCCAGTGACACTAGGAGGTTATGGAGGGTACAGGTTCAGGACATATTTGTGTGGAGTTCTGCATTGGTACATTCCAGTGAGAAAGGGAGGTTATGGAGGGGTACAGGTCCAGGGCATACTTTTGTGGAGTTCTGCACTGTTACGTTGCAGTGAGACAGGGTTGTTATGGAGGGTACAGGTTCAGGGCAAATTTGTGTGGAGTTCTGCATTGGTTAGTTCCAGGGAGACGGGTAGGTAATGGAGGGGTACAGGTTCAGGGCATTTTTGTGTGGAGTTCTGCATTGGTACGGTCCAGTGAGACAGGGAGGTTATGGAGTATACTGGTTCAGTATACAGGAACAGGGAATATTTGTGTGGAAATATTTGTGTAAGAAAGAAAGATAGAAAGAAAGACATAGACTGTTATGCAGACGAGAAGGACATTGCTGATAATTACTCAGGGATGAAGATTCTTACTCGAGGATGGAGATTCTTTGGGACGGATATTCTGACTCAGCGTGGCTTAATCACATGCGAGAAAGGGGCACGGCATCGTCATAGAAGCAGCGAGAGGACAGCTCAGCCGGTGCAAGAACAAAAGACATCGTAGTTCATCCCGAATCCTTGCAAACCGGTCATGGTGGATGATCTGATGTCCTGTTTGCTCTGCCTCGCGATGCCAGTGGAGAACGCCGGAGGCGGGGAAAATAGTTTGAAGGTCACTGGAATGAGTTTCACCAGAAAACGCAGGTTCACCCATGTGGTCCGTACACAACTATTCCGGAGACCGTGCACCCAAGCCCGGTGATTCTTTGTTCTAATGTGGAAGCGTCAATTTTGTGAGCAATGAAAATGCACTAACATTGGTCGCAGTGTGGAGACGAAATCGCTGCGACAAATGCCTACATCTGAAGAAACTCAGCACATTCCGCTGACGTCAGTTAAAACTTACAGTTCCAATAAACCTATGCCGTCATATTAGATACACCTGATATGGAGAAGTAGTTAACACTAATGAACAACAGTATGACTCTAATATTCTTTTAAACTTTTTTTTAAACTGCTTCTTCTTCCTCCAGTTCAAGAATTGAATGCTAGATTCTCCGCTGATATCTGAAATTTTTCATGTTTGGCAACTTCCTGGTGAAGCCTTTCTGCAGCGGTTTCAGTGCAATCACATCCAAAC
The DNA here is from genome assembly GCF_048418815.1 of Hemitrygon akajei. NCBI lineage: Eukaryota > Metazoa > Chordata > Chondrichthyes > Myliobatiformes > Dasyatidae > Hemitrygon > Hemitrygon akajei. Next base: position 542,407 of record NW_027332021.1, on the reverse strand, counting down.
ATTATGATACTCTGATTAGACCATAATTATATGTCACTGGATCATGACCTTTCCGGTTCGTTAAGACAGGTAGTCGGAATGTGTTGAAATGCACAATTCTCTACACGTTCCCTACCTTCATTCATGTTTGAAATCCCATTCCCTTGCCTTTCCCTACATCAGCAGATAAGAACCCATTCACTCTTTGTCAATATCCCAACCCAACTCATCCATGGAAGTTAATGACCTCAATAGTGACCCCTGTTCGCCTGTCGATGACCACTATCCAGTATTTCATGAGTTTTCATGGCACAACCTCGTTCGACAATGGCAGTTCAACCTCGAAGAGCACTCGCGCATTTTCAGACGTGATTCGCCTGCCATTACAGCATGAAACTAATGGCTCCAGTTTATTCCATTCCATGGATCGGCCATGGGCATTTGGTAATTTATGATTCGTTTTTGTCAGTGTATGTCACGTGACAGGTGTTGTTTCAAGGTCTGAAATAGAAACATATACATAACGATCACCCTCGGACTTTAGGTGAAGAGTAAATGCTTCAATTTTCAAAATGGAGTTTGTGGGGCTGTGAAAGATAAGTTAAACTGTGGCGCGTGAAACACTGGCTTCTCTTTAGGGTTGTATCGTACTAGGACGAGAATGGAACACGATTATCACCATGGAAAAATGGAGCGAGCAGTTCAGTCGGTATAAGAGATTTGTGTTTCCATACCAGATCATGATACAGTCTGTCAGATATTCTCCAGTATACACCCGTAGATGTTAATATGTTTGGATGACATCACAAATCTGCACGAACTGACATAGTACAGGTTGTAAATACTGGTAAACCTTTCCAAAACACAGCTAACAAATGCTGCTCCTCTGGGCCTCTACACTAACAATTCCAGTCAATATTTAAGTAATTATAGGCGAGCTGCAAACTACTCTGGTGCTCTTACAATTTCCATAAGCTGGTGGCATGTATTTATTTCTCTCCTGCTAGCATCTCAAAAATCTTTGGAAATTGAAGCACATAACATCTCAGGAACCCCCCCCCCCCTCCCCCCATGAACTCTGCGTTACATCTCGAAAGCTGCCTAGAGGGAGGTAGGTGATTGATAGTGTCGATGAATTCCAGTGTCAGTGTCGCACAGGGTGGAGTACAGTGCTGAGTGTGGAAAGGTCTATGTGGTCAATTCACAATGTTCAGAGTTGTATAGGTCTGTGTCCTGGTTTTGAAAATCTGGATATTGTAAAGTTCATTATCCAGGCAACCAGCTGCTGTATGTTCTCGTACAGGCTCGTATGCACGACATGTTTATATGATGGTTACACCCTCCTCTTTCTCAACACGCGGAGTTGCAGCAGAGTTTGCTTTCTGATTATCCACCTCCCTGCGGTGCCGTGCTGGAGCTGCACTGGTCAGTGTACATACAGTTCAGAGCTGGTTTGCACAGGTCTGTGTTCCTGCAGTGTTGCAGGTGGCCGGTGTATTCAGCGGGCTGAGAATGATCGTCTCTGAATGCACAGTGAAATGTGAGGTTGTTCGTGCCTTTACCTCTACAGTAAATATGAGTCTTCGCCGAGCAGTGTTGCGTTTATTGGAATTCGTGTTCCTCGATTTTGGTGCCCCAACAGTCCAGAGCTGGCGATGTTTATCGATCAGAGTTACAGTACAAACCAGCTCTGCATTATCAATGTTATATTTTGATCAATCTCGGCACTTGTATTAGACTCTTGTGCTGGCCTGTACAAACACTGACCAGAGCTGTGCTCTGGCACCTCTGTTTGCTTGTTTGCAGTGCCATTGCGTTTAGAGAAGTGTGTTCTTGTCACACAAACTAATCTTGTATATCGTTCCCACTGTCCCGTTCCTGCAGCTCGGCAGGTTAATTCTCCCGGAGGATCTGCCCACCTTAGCTCTGAACACTCTAATTGGCTGTTCCCAGCACCCATGCAGGAATGTCCCAGATGAAAACGACAGTCAGAGTCGAAATAACAATTTCATCACATGCAGACTGGGCTTCAAACAATTGACCAATATACATTAAACAGTACAGTACAGGAATAGACCTCCACACCCTTCCCCAGCTCACTGTGTGTGTGCTGTCAATGATGATAATTTAAGCTGCATATGTGCCTGCATGTGGTCCGTGTCCCCCACAGTTATGCTCCTTGATCGAGCACCACCTCCTCCGTAGTATCAACGCGTCTGAGAATATCACCATAGGCGCTTCCTGATCTCATTCTTCCTTCTCTGTCTCTGTCGCTCTTCCTCGCGCGCTCTCTCTCCCAAGCTGTCTCTCACAATGTCTCTTCCTCTTTTCCCCTCTCTCAGGTATCTCCTTTACAACCCTCCTCTTTCTCTCTTTCTATCACTCTACTCTCCTATATTTATTTTTCTCTCTCTTGCAGTTAAAAGTTAAAGCAATTTTGTTCCATCTTAATCTGTAAAACAGTAAAACTTCTGTTGCTGGAAGATAGCTGAAGAACCTACAGTTAAAGAAAGAGGAGAAAACAAGAGTGCAAGAGGGAAGGAAAGCGCGAGTTATTACGGGAGCAGGAGTAGTTGGTACTGACGAAAATATGCTCCAGGATCAGGTAGTTTTGTCAGAACCAGAAGACTGAGGGTGACAGGTTCGCCTGAAAATTATAAAGGTGGGAGGTGAGTGAGTGCAAAGGTGATTTCGGTGTAAATTTGTAAAGAGTCAACCTCTTGGGTTGACACTCTTTATCAAGACTCTGATCTTGGGTGCGCTGTTTGTTTTGTAACTGTGATCATCACATTGTTTCATTGTATACACAAGGCGGGTTGCAGAATAGGGAGCAAGAAGACAGCCGAATTATAAATCTTCATGTCATTCATTTCTGACGTTTCATGAGCTTCAACACAGGATTCCACGGGTATCGCACCGCATTCCTTAGTTCCTCCCGGAATTTGCTCTGGGTCAGGACGTAAATGTATTAGAACAGGAACTGAGAATCTGCAGCATTCTGTATGTCGTTTCTGTGATTTAACGGGGTTCAGTAACAGAATAAGCAACACTCTTTGAAATCGTTTGATAGATATAAAATATTACTTGTGTTACCCACAACAATATGAAGCTACCGGTAATGCTGAAGAGCAAAACGATAGATTTCCGTCGGTTCTTCATCTCCCGGTCCTGCTCATTCTCTGCACTCTTTTGTCTGCGGAGCGCACTGCGGGCTTGACTAGCCGCTAGAATCCGGTTGACAGTCAAAATATTGAACAACAAAATCAGAAAAAATGGGACATAAGGTGTACAAATGCGGTGAAGAATCACAAACTCAGCTCATGAGAGTGAGTTTCTATAGCTCGGTGTAAGAACACAATACCAGGGAACACTATTAATTATTACCTTATGTTCTGATGCAAATTCCCAGGGAACACTCTCCAAACAGGCCAGCACACTCACTGTTCCGATAACCACAACCGCCGTTCTCTCTGTGCAATATTTTATTTTCAGCTTGTCACAGCAAATAGCCACAAATCGACCGACGGTGAAAGCGACAGTCAGACAGACAGAGGTCGCTTTTCTCGCAAAAATCAACCAGAAAAGGAGTTTACACACAGGAGTTATGATCAGGAATGACTGGGGAAATAATACCAAGGAGTCCACCTCAGCAGCGGATCGGAGATAACGACCAGGATATCGGCCACTGCCATTCCCACCAGGTAGCGAGTGACACATTTGGAGAGACCGCACTTTCCCCGATACAGGCTTGCAATCGTCATCAAATTCGCTGGAACAGAGGCAGAGAAAAGCGAGAACAGAAAATACAGAGCAGCAACTAATTCAGCAGTTTGAGGGGATCCTGCAATATTTCCAGTTCATTGTCGCATTTAGTGAAAGTGTCAAGAGAGGGCGCATGTCATCCAGAGACAGAAGAGGATTTTGCCCTGTAAAATGAAGTCAAAATGATTCCTATATTAATTCCTAAATTTGAAGCGGCAGAGGAAAACTAAAGCCGGGTTATCACCCTCCTAAGAGTCTTTTTTTTACCCCTGCCTTCGCGTCACGTTGGATGAAATTAGTAAATCCGGACGCTGATTGCACACACACACACACACACACACACACGCACACACACACGCACACACACACGCGCACACGCACACACACACACACACACACACACACACACACACACACACACACACACACACACACACACACACACACACACACACACACACACACACACACACACACACCAGCAGAGTTACGAAACAGAGAACAAGGTCGGTGACAACGGTGAAATGACCATGTTACTGTTGAAGAAACTGAAGAAAATCTGCAGAATGCGACGTCCAAGGCAACACCCAATGAGAACAGGAACATCTCTGCTGAGAATTGTGTGCGTGATGTTGCTGATGTAAGAGAATTTTCTGAGCATGTCAAAGCTGACTGAGGTCAGACGAAAGTTGTGAAGAAATATTTCAGGCTGCCAAGTAATGGGCAGTCTGGTTAAATAATTCATCCTCTACCTGTCTGTCTCTGCTACAGTGTGAGAACGTAAGGTTCATACACTTTTACAAATTTCGTCCATAAATCTGGCACTGAATCATCTTTTGTGATTATCTTCATGTTTTCTTCAATTTACATTTTACACAATTATATTAATCAATGCACCCATGCACACACCCCAAACATGTTATCCCCAAGTACGTGAGCACCCCATATCCACGTTTTTGTGGGTGTATCTGGGTGTTCAGGCGGGTTGGTTGTGATCTTGGTATTTCTACGGATGTGGTGGTCTCCTCATGGATTTTGAGATGCCTGGGGTTTTTGCTGTCAAGGCAGCCATCTCGTGTTTGAAACCATCCTGTGCCTGGATCATCCAATATCTGGGTTGAGGTGTACATGCACTTTGGGGTGCGCTCTTATTTAGAGATCTGCGAAGGTTATGGAGCTTTCGCAGATTTTCGTGATCTGTGCATATTTAGGTGTGTACTGTTGAGTATGAGGGTAAACAGGGCTTTGTGGTGAGAAGCAAATTTCAGTGTGTCTGCCGATCTGTAAACAATTTTGGGGCATTTGTCAGGATTTTTTAATGTCGATTCAGACATTTTCTGAACTGGTTGAAATGATTCCTGCTCTGAAATAATCCATTATGCATTTGGAAGTGTCAGCGTGTTTTAGGTGCGCACTGATTTAGGGATTGCGCCGATTTATGGGGATGTTTTCGGAATTCTGAGATCTCACAGAGTTTTGGTGTCTGCGGATTTGGAGTTGTGACTTGTCTAAATTTTGCATCATTTACAGATACTTTCATAATAGATATACTTTTAATGTTCCACAGTATTCTTGTTACTTTATGGTGGCGGCAGCAATTTGGTGATCTGTTTGAAGTTATCCTTGCTCTGGGAAAATCTAATGTGCATGTGTGCATGTCAACGGGCTTGTGGTCAGACTGAAATTGGGATTGCGCCGGTATAGGGGTGCAAGGTTGAATATGTGGCTCCACGCAGATTTGCTGTACAACCATACTTTTGTGTAGTGGTTGATCTCCAAATGAATTCTGGGGTATATGTGAATTTTTAACGTCGAGACAGTCATTTTCTGAATTCTTTAAAATGATTCTCATTCTGAGATTATGCATTGGGGCGTGTCAGAGTGATTAGGGTGCGCGCCGATTTGGGGATAGAGCAGATTTAGGACGTCCGCTACAAATTTGCGAAGCACAATAATTTACGAAGCCATCATGTGTACTACTCGAAATGATTATTTTCTGGGATACTTAAAACGCATTTGAGGTTCCCAGCGGGTTTGATGCACAGGTGGATTTTGGGTGTGCTCTTTCTTGAGGATGTGTGCGTATTTGGGGTGCACATGGGTTTGAGATGTGAACAGAATTGGAAATTGCGCAGACTTAAGGGTTTCTTCTCAGTTAAAGGGATGCAAACCGATTGGGGGTTTGTGCATCTACACTCCATCCGCCGAACAGGCGGTATCTCCAAGTGGTCACCCATTTTAATTCCACTTCCCATTCCCATTCCGATATGTCCATTCATGAGATCCTCCACTGTCACGATAAGGTCACACTTAGGTGCGAGGAACAACAGCTTATAATCCGTTTGGTTCGCTTCCAACCTGATGGCATGAACATTGCTTTCTCAAACCTCTCCTTCACCATTTCCACCCCTTTGTCCCTCTCACTTAATATCTCCTTGTCCGCTATAGCCTCACTATGGTCCAGCTCCCCTTACCCCATTTTTCTTTCATTCTTCCATAGCTTTCTGTCTCTTTCAGCAATCAACTTCCTAGCACTTTGCTTCATCCTTCCACCTCCAAGTTTCACCTGTCGTCTGGGGTTTCTCTTTCCCCTCACACTATCTTTCAAATCTACTCCTCTGCTTTTTTCCCCTCCAGTCCTGCTGAGGGGCTTCGGCCCGAAACGTCGACTGCGTTCTTTTCCATAAATGCTGCCTGGCCTGAGAAGTTTCTCCAGCATTTGGACTAAACACCACCCCCCGCACCCGTTTTGTTAAGTATTCAGTTATATGGGGCAGTAATGTACAGCATACAAGACTGCATATACCTTTGATCGAGCTGATTGCATTCAGCCGACTCAAGGAGTTGGGTAAATCTCCAGTTGAATTGTATGCACAGGAGAGGAAGTTACAGTATGGGTGTCTTAGGAATGCATTGCTGTGAATGACCGGGACACGTTGTTATATTATCACACTGGCCAGTGTTAAGGCTCCAAATACAACAACATTATCATCATGGTCAACGATGGTCAAATTCATGTGCACCCTCATACTCAGCAGCAGTATGCACGTATCTCGAAAATGCGTGTGAGTCCCAAAATCTGCGCACTTCCCCAAGTAAGGACGCACATTTGATGACCCAGACGAAGAATCATTTCAAACACAAAATGGCTGCATTGACGCTAAAAGCCCCACGCATCCCAAAGGTCGTGAGCACATCACCAAATCCACCGACACACACAGATCAACCCAAATCCTTATGAACTCGCAGATACACCCAAAGAAATGTGGCGACTCCATATTCGCCGACACACCCCCAGATATGCTATCCCCAAATACGAGCGCATCCACATATTCAAGAACAAACCCCAAAATCCGTGTGCATCCGTGTGCACCCCGAGACTCTGTGCAACCCATTTTCGCTGACACGCCTAATTTCTGCAGCGCGCATCCTAAACCCGCTGACACCCCCACATGTCCATGGGATTTTCCCAAGCAAGATACATTCGAAACAGTTGGGAAATTGGCAGACTCGACGTTAACAATCCGCACTCAACACTTTCGGGTGCAAATCCTGATCGGCCAACACACCCAAATCTATGTATATCTCCAAATACGTGTGCACGGCCATGTTTGAGACTAAATTTCGAGTGATGTCTGAGTTTCTTCCTGAAATCTCACCAGCGGTTCTTTTCTCGCATTCCCTTCAAACTTGCAGCAATTTCTAAAAGCACAGCTCAGTACCTTTAAATGTAAATTTAAAGTATGTTACAGCATTGATTATGAATTAGACCAATAGTCTGTAAAGTTGCACAGCGCTCCGGACTTTCGGAATTTACTTTGGCAGAGTCTTTGCACTGATAAATCAAAACTGCCCGCCACGAATCCACAAAAGATGTGCACATCACCAAATCAGTGCACACTCCAAACACACTGACACCCCATATACATAATAGATAATTTCAAAGCAGAAATCATGTCCAACAGTTCAGAAAATGGTTGTTTTGACATTTAAAATTCGCACAACCCGAAATTACGATTGCAACTGTTGATTAGTAAGCAAAGAGCCCCCGGAATATACGAACATCACATCTAATTACGTCCCCTAATTAACTACAGATCCCTAAATTGGCGCGTATCCCCAAATCCTTGTGCATATTTTCCGCCAAACCCTAAATCTACGCACACCTGAAATCAGTGCTCAACTGAGGACTTAACTTTATTTGAGGACTCAACTTTAAATCCGTGTGCATTCCCAAATCCAAACTCACACCATAGCAGTGTGCACCCCTTATTCTCCGACACTGTCCAATATCCGCGCGACCCAATTCAGTGCGCACCCAGGGACTCTTGGGAATAATGCACAAGGTGCAAAATCAGTTCATACCCCTGAGAAGGAAGGATTCAAAGGGGGGAAAGGTGCCACAGTGGTTGACAAAGGAAGTCAGAGTTTGCATAGCATTAAAAAAGGAAGTATGACAGAGCTAAGGTGAGTGGGAGGACAGATGATTGGGAAGTTTTTAAGGAACAACAGAACTTAACTAAAAAGGCAATACGGGGTGAAAAAATGAGGTCCGAACGCAAGCTAGCCAGGAATATAAAGGAAGATAGCAAAAGCTTTTTTAGGTATGTGAAGAGAAAGAAGACAGTTAAGAACAAGAGACAGAGAAGCAGTTTCAGCGACAGGTTACTATCGATGCAATGCTCCTCAGACAGGATGAAGAGGTCAATACTCCCCAATGCCATTAGGCTTTACAATTCTACCGCCAGGACTTAAGAACTTTTTAAAAGCTATTATTAATGCTTTTTGAGATAGTGATTTAGATGCATATCATATTTTTTTACTGAGTTAAGTATTGTATGTAATTAGCTTTGCTACAACAAGTGTATGGGACATTGGAAAAAAAGTTGAATTTCCCCATGGGGATGAATAAAGTATCTATCTATCTATCTATCTATCTATCTATCTATCTATCTATCTATCTATCTATCTATCTATCTATCTATCTATCTATCTATCTATCTATCTATCTATCTATCTATCTATCTATCTATCAATGTTTGGCCCTTGAAGAATGAATTGGGTGAAATTGTTATGGGAAACACAGAAACGGCAGAATAATTTAATGAGTACTTTAGATCTGTTTTCACTAAGGAAGACACCAGCGGTCTCCCAGATGTATGGATGGGCCAAGGACATAGAGTAACAGAGGAAATGAAACAGATTGACATTAGAAAGGAAACGGTGATGAGAAGACTGATGGGACTGAAGGCTGAAAAATCCCCAGGTCCAGATGGTCTGCATCCTAGGGTACTAAAGGAGCTGGCCCTGGAAATTGCGGATGCATTGGTAATCATTTTCCAATGTTCCTTAGATTCAGGATCAGTTCCTGAGGATTGGAGAATGGCTAATGTTATCCCACTTTTTAAGAAAGGAGGGAGGGAGAAAACAGAAAACTATCGACCTCTCAGCCTGACATCGGTGGTGGGGAACATGCTAGAGTCCATTATTAAGGATTAAATAGTGTCATATCTAGATAGCAGTGATTGTATTGGGCCGAGCCAGCATGGATTTACCAAGGGTAAATCATGCTTGACTAATCTGTTGGAGTTTTCCGAGGATGTAACCAGGAAGATAGACGGGGGAGATGCAGTGGATGTAGTGTACCTCGATTTTCAGAAGGCATTTGATAAGTTCCCACATAGGAGATTGCAGGGTAAAATCAAAGCTCATGGCATCGGGGGGAAGACATTGACATGGATAGAAAACTGGATGTCAGATAGAAAGCAAAGTGTAGCGGTAAATGGGTATTTCTCGGAATGGCAGGTGGTGACTAGTGGGGTGCCGCAGGGCTCGGTATTGGGACCACAGCTGTTTACAATTTACGTCAACGATTTAGATGAAGGCATTGAGAATAACATCAGCAAATTTGCTGATGATACTAAGCTGGGTGACAGTGTGACATGTGAAGAGGATGTTAGGAGAATTCAGGGTGACTTGGATAGGTTGGATGAGTGGGCAGATACTTGGCAGATGACGTTTAATGTGAATAAGTGTGAGGTTATCCAATTTGGGAGTAAGAACAGGAAGGCAGATTATTATCTGAATGATGTAGAGTTAGGTAAGGGAGAAGAGATACAAAGAGATCCAGGATTCCTAGTTCATCAGTCACGGAAGGTGAATGAGCAAGTGCCGCAGGCAGTGAAGAAGGCTAATGGAATGTTGCCCTTTATTATCAAGGGAATTGAGTACAAGAGCAAAGAGCAAATGCTCTTGCATTTGTACAGATCCCTGGTGAGACCACACCCGGAGTATTGTGTACAGTTTTGGTCTCCAGGGTTAAGGAAGGACATCCTGGCTGTAGAGGAAGTGCAGCGTAGATTCACGAGGTTAATTCCTGCGATGTCTGGACTGTATTACGCAGAGGGATTAGAGAGACTGGGCTTGTACACGCTGGAATTAAGGAGATTGAGAGGGGATCTGATTGCAACATATAAGATTATTAAGGGATTGGACAAGATAGAGGCAGGAAATATGTTCCAGATGCTGGGAGAGTCGAGCTCCAGAGAGCATGGTTTGAGAATAAGGGGTAGGTCATTTAGGACTGAGTTAAGGAAAAACTTCTTCTCCCGGAGAATTGTGGGGGTCTGGAATGCACTGCCTCGGAAGGTAGTGGAGCCCAATTCTCTGGATGCTTTCAAGAAGGAGCTAGATAGGTATCTTATGGATAGGGGAATCAAGGGATGTGGAGACAAGGCAGGAACCGGGTATTGATAGTAGATGATCAGCCATGATCTCAAAATGGCGGTGCAGGCTCGAAGGGCCAAATGGTCTACTTCTGCACCTATTGTTTATTGTCTGTTGTACATAAATCCGCTAACATCCAAACTTGCAGTTTAGAGTCCTTTCAAAAATTCAGAAAGTGGATGCCACGACTTTAGAATCCGCACAAAGCTCAAAATTCATGTGCAACTTCAGATCCGCCAACACGCCCAAATCTTTATCTCACCCTAAATCCGTTTCCATGTACACAATCTCATCCATGTACACTTCAAATATGTGCACCACCTCACTAGGAGCGCACCCCAAAATCCATGCGAATATCATACCCTGTGAGAAACCCATCCGCACATTAGATTATCCCAGAGGAAGTATCATTTAAAATACTTCATGTCAAGTATCAAATTAACTTCATTATTCACGTGATCTATATGAAACAACTTTGAGAATCGGCACACCTCCAAACCGCAGACACCCAAAATGAGTGAGAAATCCGTGTGCATCTCCAAATGCAAATGCATCCCCACAACTTCAAAACACGTTAATTAGATTATCGCAAAATAATAATTTTAGACGTTCACAAGATGACAAAATCTGTGTACAACGAGCCCCGGGTGTCAGCGTGTTAGGGCTGCGCATAGATTTGGTGATACGCACCAATTTGACGATGCACATGGACGATGCACATGGTGATGTGCACCAATTTGACGATGATTTGGTGCACCAATTTGACGATAGATTTGGTGATGCGCACCAATTTGACGATGCACATGGTTATGTGCGCTGATGGGATACACATAGATTTGTGTGAGTTGGCGGATCAAAATTTGCGTCTGGCTGCCTTTTTCTCAATTGTTTTTATTGACTGTTGCTCCGGGAAAATCTGATTTACCCGTGGTGGAGTCCGCAGGTTTAGGGTGCGCACTGAATTGGCGATTGCGGAATTTTACTTTCTGTCGTCGAATATGGGTTGCACACCTGTGGTTCATATGGATCTGCGGTTGTGCATGGATTTCGGAGCGTTCTCTAATAAAGGGTTGCAAACTGATTTAGGGGAGCGCTCCGATATAGGGGTGCGCACCTTTTTGGCGATAGCAGATTTTGGGTAGTTGGCGAGTCTCCAAGTTTTGCATATCGATTTGGTGACGTACTTAGAGTCTTGGGATACGTGGTGCTTTTTACTGTTAAGACAGCCATTTTGTGTTTGCATTGATTATCCGTCTGGATCATCTCATATGCCTGTAGGATTGTCAGCGGATCTGAGACGCTCTCGTATATGGGATGTGCGCAGATTTGGGGGTGCGGACGGAATTTAGTGATCTGCTTACAGTTCGAGGTGTAGTCCTGAATATGGGGCTGCACACGGATTTGCGTTGATACGCAGATTTGGGTGTGTCACCGATCTGCAAAAGGATTTTGGCGCACATGTGGCTTCCTAACCTCGAGACGGTCATCTTCTGAATTGATTGAAATGCTTGCTGGCATCCATCATGCATCTGGTGTGTCAGCCGTTTTGGGGTGCGCACCGATTTTGGGATTGCGCAGATTTAGGGCTGCTTCGGCGAACAGATTTAGTGAAAACAGCGGATTTGGGGGTACTCTCTTTAGGAGAGTTTCGGCGAATACGTGTGCACAATGATTTGGAACCACATACGTATTTGATGGTGCTTTCTGACTGGGAGGTTGCACAAGCAATATGGATGCACTGGTACTTAGACGTCAGTGTGGATTTGGAGTGGATTCAGAGAGTAGAATGGAGGGTGTGAGTTGCATGGTGTGGCGGGAGCTCTGAACATTAGTTCATTCATTTTCTTACTGCCAGCATTTATACTCTGTCAACTTGATTTATTATGTTAAGCAGCTGTTTTGTCATTGTGATCTTCGAATGCATCTCCCCACCTCATTCAGACTATACAGTCCCCTGAGGACTGGGGATGAGGACAGGTTTAGGTGCATGTCGGCGCATATGGGTGCACATAAATTTGTTGGTGTCGGTCGATTTGGGGTTGTGCTGAAGCTCAAAGTCATTTTATTTATAGTGCCTTTAAATACCTGCACTATGTTCTCGCGATTTCTTTGAGGTGAATGCTGCCACTCTAAAGTGATTGTTCCTTTGGGAAAATCAAATTCCCATGTGTGTGTCAACAGGTTTGGTGGTGTACACGATCTTAGAGTGCTCCCGGATTTGGGGGTGTCTTTGGATTTCGGATCCTGATAAACATCAAGGTTGTTTCATTGACAGGTATATTATTAATAAATACACTTTCATTTTTCTACTCTGCTCTTGCTGTGATTTTTAATTTGGAGGTTGTTACTTTGCGAGCTATTTGAAATTATTTCTCCTCTCTGATAACTTAATCTGTAAGTGAGAGGTGTTGTCGGATACGGAGTGCGCACCCATTTGGGTGAGCATACGGAATTGGGAGTGCTCGTGGATTTTTGGATGTCGGAGGAATTGGGTTAATGCCAAAATTCAAATTGTTTCGTTTATAGATACTCGGATAAATAATGCACTTTAACGTTGAGTTTTGTTCTTGCTATTTTTAATGTGGATTAATGTGTTTATATTGTCCAGATTTTATTCTTATAACTTCCGAAATCATGTTTATATCATATGAAATTTCATCAAAAGGTGATAATGTACACTCACGTGCTCATCCATTGAACATTCTGACAACCAGTCATTTCATTTTAAAAGCTATTCTGTATTGATTAGCTGAGTATGCCAGGAGGAGCTCAGTAGACCAGGCAGCATCTGTGGAAAAACGTAAACAGTCGGCGTTTTGGGCCGAGATTCTTCACTGTGAAATTGTTTCTGAAGAAATCACTTACCCAGAATTCGGTATACATTGATCTGTTGTAATGCGATGTACAGTGTCAAAAAAACAAAACCTTATCTTCCAACCAGTTTTCTAATCCACCTCAACACCCCAGGTGTTTTTGTTTTTTTTTGCAGTAATAACATCACCTCTATTGAATGCTTATAGACAAATTATGTCAGGAGTGGGATTCGAACCCACGACCCCAGATGGAGACCAGAACACTCCATTTTGTTGGAAATACTTTCATTCCTTGAGTCTGGCGCCTTAGAGCACTCGGCCATCCGGACAACTTTTGAGTTGTGTTTCAGAACGGAATGAATGTCCGATTTGTAAGCAAAGTCATATACAGACAAACACGCATTTCGCCCTGCATATCGGAAATGAAGGCGAGAGGTTAACAGCTTCTGTGGAGAGTGAAGCTGTAAAACAATTACAAATCGAAGACTTGTGGGACGCGTCTCTGCAAGAACTGGGAAGGACTTTTGCTGAGATGGATGAGAACGCTTGGAAGACTCATTGTTTTCACATTTAGGGAAGCGGAGAAATAAACGTTTCTAGACAGGACTGAATCTGAAAACATTGGGTGGGATTTGATCGTGACAACAGAAACTGAACACAGGAGGTTCAATTGTACCGTGCAACGCTGCTTTACAGATGGATGTTGGTAAGTAGACTATAAGGCCCAGTTATCTGATGATTATGGAAGGAAGCCAAATCGATATAAGGTTCACAAGAACATAAGACATCGTGCAGAAAGACGGTTCGGTCTCCTGGGTTTGCTTCATCATTCCGTCATGGATGAGTTATTACAGTCAGAATGTTGTTCAGGCTTGTCGGCCAATGTTTAATCTGACGGAGAGGAAACAGAAGAAAGGTGTTTTGAACGTTAGAGCAGATGCCTTTCTGAGAGATAAGACGCTTTAGAGAACGTAATTCGCTCAGGTTCTCTGATCCAGTGGTAACGGCACTGAACACATTAAAGTAAGGCAGGGACAAGCGGGGCAGCCATTGTCTCAGTAAAAGGCTCCTCGCAGGATGTGGAAGGCGGGGAGACGTCCAGAGTTCCTGATGACGACACCTGCGGGAAGTGCACACAGCTGCATTGTGTAACAATCCGCCCAAAGGTGTTCGAGTTGAATCTGGATATACTCCGGTTCATTCAGAGTCATGGGCGTGATGGACCAGGACATATAGAGTGGTGGGGCAGCCAGCGTAAATCAGAGGAATGCTTGATATAGACTGTAATTTCCCAGAGCTCGGATGGCAGCACGGTATTACAGGACTGTTTGCTGCCGGCTGTGATTTTCCAGAACTAGGATGTTGCCGTTTTTCCGCAGGACTGTTGATGCCGGCTGTAATTGCCCGGACTTCGGATGCTGTCGCTGTCTCGAAGGATTGATAGTATAAACTGTAATTCCATCGTCGTTGTTTGTTTGTTTGTTTGAACGTTTAGCGCTACTTTCTGTTATCAAAATCTTTGCACATCCTGCTAACGTTTTCACTCGCTCACACGTTCCACCAAAACAACTACGCGTTACTGTCACAAAATCAGCAGCAGCCATTTTAGTACCTAACGCATGTCTTCATATTCCTACCAAAACAGCATATTTTTCTTGTACTCTTTCCCTGTTTCATTAACTTAATCAACTCAGATAATGGAATAGGAGTCAAATTTGAAGCATGTTAATGTCAATAGTTTCTAGGTTAATTCAGTTTCAAATAGTTGTAATAGATTCTAAGCCTTGGTCTGGAAAAATGAATAGGGGGATAAGGCTGATGAAGAAAGAAGTTTTTACGGCTGTTTTAACATAGGTTGAGGATCAGGTATGATCGAGGTGTGTTTTGGTAGGGAGTATAGATGAAATTAAGGGATATAGGAGGATTAGGAAGATTAGTAAAAATGATGTGTTGAAGATTAATGAGATCATAGCTTCAGCTTGGAGTTGCACCAAGAGTTTTTGGTTCCTAAGACCGATAGATGACTATTATCTTTCTAAAGCTTTAAGAAAACCATGGATTTGAACCATCGGTGGGGGAAGTTAGCAGTTTCCCTTGTCCCAGACCTTTCTTGGGTAATTAAAAAGAGTTTAACTTTTATTTTTAGAACCACAATCTAATGTTTTTATTAAGCTATAATTACAGGATGTTCAGCCTAGAATTAGTTCTGGTTTGGAGATAAGGAGGAGTGTTGGGATTAGATGGAGATATATTAATAGATATTCTCGTGTATGGGAGGGATTTATAAAGGTTATATGAGGGGGGAGAGGCCCTCGTTGTGTTATAATAAATATATATAGGGAGTAGGAAGCGGTTAGTAGGACGCCAAACCCAGTAATGATAATAGTTCATTGGGATCATTTAAAAAGGGAGGAGATAATAAGAAGTTCTCCTATTAGGTTTGGAGAGGGGGGTAGAGCTAGGTTTGCCAGGTTAGTGAGGAATCATGAGGTTGCTATTAGTGGAAGGATAATTTGTAAACCTCGGGTGAGAAGAAGGGAGCGTCCAGGCTAAAGTGCTACACAGCTCTGTGAAAGAATGCGTGGGGCAGAGTAAGGTTAGAAACGGGTTTCTCACCAGGATCACCACGCTCACATCCTCCTTAATGGTGAGTGAATCTGGAGAGGATGCTTCCGATGGTGGTAGTGTCTAACGTTGGAGGGTACAATCTCAGAAATGAGTGCGTCCATTTAGAACTGAGTTGAGGAGGATTGTTTTCAGCGAGAAAGCAGTGACTCGGTGTAATTATTTGCCGCAGGCAGCTGTAGAAGCCAAATCTTTAATTATATTTAAGACAGATGTTGATATATTCCTGATTGGTCAGGGTATGAAGGGATATGGTCGGGGGCTGTGAGCTCTGCCGAAGACTGGGACTGAAAGGAGAAATGGATCAGCCATGCTGAAATTGTGGAGCAGGCTTGATGGGCTGATACTGCTCTTATGTCTTATGGCATTTTAGTAACGTACTCTATATTCTGAAATATGCCACTACCTCTAGCACTCCTGATCTGCCTCCAATTCAACACCTCTCACGCGACGTTCCAATGTCGCCCTTCCCAACATCCTTTGCTCCCATCAGCTTTATAAACTCACTTTCCACTCCATTTTGGCGTATACAGCACTGACAAATGTTTTAGCCTCCCTGGCTTTATGCGCAGCACTGTAATTCCATGCAGAGTTTACCGTGGATCTTCTGCAAAACCTGATGCCTCTGAAATTTCCAATAAACAGTGTGCTTTGCTCAACGGCTGCTTATATGAATTTGTGTTTACCACAAGACGTTATCAGAATACGAACGATGGAGAGGTAACATCTGTTGAAACGCACAGACGCATATTAAAAAAAAAACTGATGGCAGCAAAGCTGAGGTGACAGAAGATGATGGGACTGGGTAATGGAAACAATTTTCTATAGTCTGACACCTCATCGAGAAATTTCTATTACCAAACCCTTCCCGTTAACCCTGCCTTCAAAACGACTGCTTTGCAAATACCTCTTGAGACACAACCATCTGTTTACTGAAATAAGCAACCAAAGTGAACTGCTAAATTATCTGACCTTCCCTGTTGTTGAAAGGCTCTGTCTTTAAACTTATTCACCCGTCAATATCCGTTCTGTAACATCGGAACTCCGGCCTGTCCAGAAGCCATTCCTCTCCTTGTGATTGTGAAGTTTCTGTGATAATTTGGAGTTTAATCAACCAATGTAACAATTACGTCAGCTCATTGACCATTTGCCCAGTTTCCTACTTGAACTGTATGAAGTGTGCAATCTTGCGCCGATTTTGGATTTAAGAATGGCCTGTCACTTGATTGTTTGAATATATGAATACTTTGCCAAACATTATCCTGAAAACTGTTTTGCTTGAAAACTCCGCTGATTTGCAATTGAACTTGGACGTTATCTACATAGACGGCCATTTAATGTAAACACATCTATTCTTCAGCTCTTCTCTGAATTTCCTTTGTGTCAGTGTACAGATACAAGTGTTAGTGCACATACTCAGAATTTGCAACAATTGCTGTAGTATATATACCGAGGAACTCAAATATCTGTCTTGATAAGAATAGTTTTGTGCTTGCCATTTCAGGGAATGAGCTACATAGGGCAGCCAAAATAATATGAAATTAGCGGATATTGCAAACAACAAAATCATCACTTTTCTACCTCGGCATACTTCTGATTATCACATTTCTTCCGAAGCCCTCTGCGGACTCTATTTGCCTTAATAATATGCCTTACTGTTAACTCATTGAACACTAGGATTAAGCCGATTGGTAGCAACGGTGTTAAACTGCTATCCAGTAATTCGATTCCTTTCCGTACTAGTGAAGTACCGTATTCATATGTGAATGCGCAACACCATGGTTGTACACAACCAAACCTGCTGACACCCACGTATACACATTTGTTTTTCCCAAAAGAAGAGTCACTTTAGTGTGACAGCATTCACCTTAAAGAAATCGCGAGAAAATAGTGCAGCTATTATTGAAGACTCTATAAATGAAATGACTTTGAGATTGACCACAACCCCAAATCGA
Source organism: Hemitrygon akajei (assembly GCF_048418815.1). Taxonomy (NCBI): domain Eukaryota; kingdom Metazoa; phylum Chordata; class Chondrichthyes; order Myliobatiformes; family Dasyatidae; genus Hemitrygon; species Hemitrygon akajei. Next base: position 524,547 of record NW_027332021.1, on the reverse strand, counting down.
CAGACACCAACAAATTAATATGCACCCATATGCGCCGACACCTACCTAAACCTGATCTCATCATCAATCGTCAGGCACCCGTGTGCACCCCAAATTCATACTGACGTCCTGTGCACCTATATTGGTTGATACATTCCTAAGCTTGTGCAACCTCCCAATCAGAAAGCACCATCAAATACGTATGTGTTTCCAAATCCACCGATCACTGTGCACACGTCCTCGCGGAAACTCTCCTAAAGAGTCCAGATCTGTATGTACCCCCAAATCCGCTATTTTCCCAAAATCTGTTCGCATCGCAAATCAGTTGCCACCCATATATGCCGAAGCAGCCCTAAATCTGCGCAAACCCAAAATCGGTGCGCTCCCCAAACCCGCTGACACCCGAGATGCATAATGGATTATCCCAGACAAGCAAACATTTCAATCAATTCAGAAAATGACCATCTCCAGGTTAGGAAGGCAAAATCCTTTTGCAGATCGGCGAAACACCCAAATCTGCGTGTCAACCCAAATCCGTGTGCAGCCCATATTGAAATCTACACTCTTAATATCTGATCACTAAAATCCGTCCGCACCCCCAAATCTGCGCACATCCTCAAATACGAGAGCACCCCACAGGCATATTAGATGACCCAAACACAAAATGGCTGTCTTAACAGAAAAAAACCACTACGTAACCCAAAATCCCAACGTCCGTCACCAAATCGATATGCACTCACAAAAATGTGGAGACTCACATATTCGCTAACTACCCCAAATTTGCTATCCCCAAAAAGGTGCGCACCCCGATATCGGAGCACTCCCCTAAAACAGTTTGCAACCCTTTATTAGAGAACGCTCCTAAATCCATTCACAACCCCAGATCCTTATAAAACACAAGACCGTGTACAACCCATATTTGACGACAAAAAATAAAATTGCGCAATCGCCAATTCAGTGCGAACCCGAAACCCACGGACTCCGCCACTTGTACAACAGATTTTCCCGGAGCAACAATCAATAAAAGCAATTGAGAAAGTGGCAGCCTCGACATTAATAATCCGCACGCAAATTTTGATCCGTCAACTCACCAAATCTATGTGTATCCCATGATCGAAAAGGCAACCCAAATCAGCGAATATCACCAAATCCATGTGCATTGTCAAATTGGTGCGCATCACCAAATCCATGCGCAGCCCAAACACGCTGAAACCCCCACATTCATTTGTGGGGCTCGTTGTACACAGATTTTGTCATCTTGTGAAAGTCTGAAATTATTATGTTGAGATAATCGATTTAGCGGGTGTGTGTCCACGGTTTTGAAGTTGTGGGGATCTATTTGCATTTGGAGTTGCACATGGATTTCTCACGTATTTGGGGTGTCTACTGTTTGGAGCTGTGCCGAAGCTCAAAGTTGTTTCATGTAGATCACGTGAATAATAAATTTAATTAGAAATTTGACATGAAGTATTTTAAATGTCTCTCCTCTGCGATAATCTAATGTGCAAGTGTCTTTCTTCGCGGGTATGATATTCACATGAATTTTAGGGTAGGCTCCTAGTTGAGGTGGTATACATATTTGAGGTGTACATGGATTTGGGATTGTGTACATGTAAACACGGATATGGGCTGAGATAAAGATTTGGGCGTGTTGGTGGATCAGAAGTTGCACATGAATTTTGGACTGTGTGCGGGTTTTAATATCGAGGCATCTATTTTCTGAATTCTTGAAAGGATTTTAAACTGCATGTCAGGATGTTAGCGTTTTTGGGGTGCGCACTGAATTGAGTCGTACAGATATTGGGCAGTGTCTGAGAATAAGGGGTGCACACTGCTATGGTGTGAGTTTGGATTTTGGGAATGCGCACGGATTTAAAGTTGAATCCTCAAATGAAGGGGTGAGCATTGACTTCGGGTGTTCGTAGATTGTAGGGTTGGCGGCAAATATGCACAGGTATTTGGGGATACACGCAAATTTTGGGGTTTTAGTCAATTACGGGGGCGTAATTAGATGTTCTGATGTTCGTATATTCCGGGGGTTATTTGTTGACCGATCAACAGTTGCGATCGTATTTTGGGGTGCGTGCGGATTTTAAAGATCGAAACAGCCATTTTCTGAACTGTTGGACATGAATTCTGCTTTGGAATAATCTATTTTGTATGTGGTGTGTCACCGTATTTGGAGTGCGCACTGATTTGCTGATGTGCAAGGTTTTGTGAATTCATGGCTGCAGTTTTGATTTATCAATGCAAAGACTCTGCTAAATTACATTCGAATAATCTGGAGCACTGGGCAACTTTACAGAGTATTGGTCTAATTCTTTATCAAAATTGTAAAATACTTTAAATTCACATTTAACGGTACTGCGCTGTGCTTTTAGAAATTGCTGCAAGTTTGAAGGGAATGCGAGAAAAGAACCGCCGGTGAGATTTAAGGAAGAAACTCAGACATCACTCGAAATTTAATCTGAAACATGGCCGTGCACACGTATTTGGGGATACATGTAAGATCTGGCTTCCCATAATTGAAATTATTCAGTTAAACTATCACAGACACACATACTATCCGTGTGCAATGTCGTCCCTGAAGGAGTTTCGTCTGGGTTGTTAACAATAAAAGCCATTAAAGCAAGTTCTAGCACTTGTGTACACATTAATTTTGGCAGATTGTTCATAATACTTTCTATCTGTACTCATACTCCATCCATATCTATAGAACAGATTCGACAAACCACTCTTCTTCCTGATCTAATCGCCATCCTTCAGGAAATATCCATAAATATGAACATTGCATTCGCATGGCCCTATTGCCCTCTCTTGATTTTAATTTAAGATGAGAATGAATGGTCCTTTCCTTTGTTGTACTACTGTCACCGGGCACTCATGAGTTTCACCCCGATAAGTTCAATTCTCAACGAGCGTGACAGCACTGTTAACTCGTTCAACCACGACGTTACAGCCCTGTAATAACAATTTCAACTGACTAGTGGAATTTGACTGACAGTTGCATCTTTCTTACTGTCATCCAGATGACATAAAGCATATTATGCCAGAGCATAAGTAAAATATTTAACTGTCCAAATCATCGATAATGACCTTGGGATGTTAGATATCTCGTTTCGTCGGTGTAAATATTCGATTTGCAAATGTTACTGGCGTCAGTCTGTCATCTTTGGAGTTACAAAGCTGATACGGTTTTATGGTGGCAGCGACCTCGAACGAGAATGACTCGGAGAGGCCTGGGTCTTAATCGAAGGTGCTGTTGCAAGATCTGTATTAAGATCTGATTCTGCCTTGTTCTGGTTTCCCTTCCCATGCGACGCCTACCCTCAAGAGTTTCATGAGTGGGTACGCATTGGTGTCACTGCCAGCGATGTGATCTCTGCCAGAAGCTGATAGGTGAAGCCTGGTGGCTGGGAATGGTAAAGGTCTGCAGAGGGAGGAATCTAATACGCGAAGGGAACGGACGTTAGGAAAAAACGAAGGAGGAAGGGGCCAAGTAGCAAGTGATAAATGTGAGAACAGAAAATAGGTGAGACTTTGGAACAGACAAAAAGGTGTTTGTTTTTTTATTATTTAAGAAGATTTAAACTTTTTTCAGTGTGGTCATCCGTCGAAGTATGTTTGCATTGAAGTAGCAAATGAAGAACACAAGGAATGCTGGAGATGCTGGAAATGAAAGCGGCACAGACAAAATGGTAGATGGACACAGCAGATTTGGCAGCATCTATGGAAATAAATAGTTAAAGTTTACGATGAAGTCCCTTATTTAAGGGCGTGCCTGCCAGCCTATGACTGAAGTTGGGTAATATTCACAAGGAGTCCAGTATGCCGAATCTACTGATATGTTACAAACATAAATATCTTCCTTTGTAGAGGTACTGGGACTGTCACAAACACCCAGTGACGTCCATCATGTTCATTTTCACGAGTAGACTTAGACCCAAGCTAGAAAATCTGATGAAGAACAGACTCACATTTCTTAGGCCGCCATCACTCAACTGTTCTGTCCATATTTAGGCCAGGAATGGGGGTCTAGTTATATGAATACTTGAATACCATGCATACTCGACTCTAGCATTGATAAACAGTTCATCCACAGATTCCGGTGACTAAAGTGAGTTTGTAAATGATCGGAAGATTTTTTAAAAAAATCCAGCAATATGAGAAACTGGGATGAGCTGTTGGCATTTGAAAAGGTATGCCATTTACTGCAAAGGAGATGCTGCAGTTTAAGCAATTGGTCTGATCGGATTAAATGTATTGGGTCTGCTCATTCGATCTCAGAGATTTTCAAAATCTGCCACGTCGGGAATGTAACTGAGATGGCGTCATCTGTTTGCTTCCATTTCTAGAATCCAATGGTAGTAGTTGTGAACCATTGTCCCAGGAGAGATCATAAAGGATATAAACTGCATGGACGAAAACATTCAATCAAAAAGAATGCCTGTAACGCAAACGGACCGGCTAATTGCGTGAAAAGAAAATGCTTGAAGCGTATTACCGTGTCGAGAAAATATTTTATGTCTTCATTGCCCTGATTGGCGTTCCAGGTAAGCGAATCCAAGAACACAACAACTCTGTAAGTGAGACTGTTTTTTTTTTTTGCTTACTATATCGGCGACCTGCATCCAAAGCCTCGTGTGGTGATAATCCTTTGCTCATTTACACAGTTTTCATCCGGTAGTTTGCCTATTACTTGCAGCCACGTGACTGAGAAAACTGTATGAAACGTATGGTAAAGCCGTAAATGTAAGCAGCCTTCACGGACACTGTCTAGGTTGGTGTGCCAGCGCTGAGCAAAGGGAACACATCGGAAGGATAGACTAAGATGGTTTCAGTTGGTTTTGTTCGCTTACAGGGCACATAATAGCAGGACATGTCACAGCGGAAAAAAAAATGAATTGTACTCATTGCAACAGTAGTCCTGTAATGAATCCGCTTTCTCCTGAACAACGGACTAGCTTTGTCTGCCCTCTGAACGTCTTCTTGCTTCCCTTCGGTGTCCAGTTGTTTTGATTAAACGCTCTGTACGGGATAAAAATGGAAAACCGTTTGGTTTGTCCAATCTTTCTGCGACCATTTCACCCTTAACTTTACTTGTTGGTATCCAAAGTCACGGGTACTCTCAGTATCCACTCTTCCGGTGCAAAGGCTTTGGTTTGATTTCGTTGATTAAATATATCAGCCACTTTTCTTGTAAAGGTATTTATTGTAATCTATAATGCCTCTTAACTCTGTTTCTCCAGTGAATTTATTGGCGATTACAATCCTGTCACAGAGGAAGTGTGGTTTGTCCACCTGCACCACTCGCTACTTGGTGGCCATGGCAACGGCAGATCTGATGGTCATTATCACGGAGGTAATTTTGTATCGGATCAGCAATCATTATTTCCCAGTGAGTGTCCTGAACATTACTCCCGTGGGGAGTGTTAGAGTTGTCCTGACTCGTGCAGTCGTGGACTATTCTGTATGGTTCACTGTCGCTTTCACATTTGATCGCTTTATCGCCATTTGTTGCCACAAGCTGAAAGCAAAATATTGCACCGGGAAAACAGCAGCCGTGGTTCTGGCAGCAGTTGGCGTGTTGTTCTGTTTGAAAAATATTCCCTTCTACTTCACGCTTGAACCGGGAGAAATTATTGACAACGTACCGTGGTACATTGTTATAAAAGTAAGTTACTACACTGCTCCGGGATGGATTGGATTTGACTGGTTTGATACGGTATTAACTCCATTGCTCCCTTTCGCTGTAATTCTGCTGCTCAACGCTCTGACTGTCAGACACATCTTAGTGGCCAGTCGGGTCCGGAAGGGGCTGAGGGGTCAGAGCAAAGGGGAGAGTCGCAGTGACCCAGAGATGGAGAGCAGGAGGAGATCAGTGGTTTTACTCTTCACTCTCTCCGGCAGCTTCATCTTCCTGTGGCTGACAGCTGTTTTACAATTCCTCTATTATCAAATAACAGGAACAGGAGGCGAGTGGAATGATTCTGAATATATATTTTATGAAGTCGCTTTTTTGCTGAGAACTTTAAGCTGCTGCACCAACACATTTATTTACGTGGCGACTCAGTCCAAGTTCAGGGAGCGAGTGAAAAATCCCGTTACCTCAGTTTTTGAGTTCATTAAGAAAACCAGCTGTTGAGCGAAGTCCGGAGACCACTGCAACGTTTTGCGTTCATTCTCCCGTTAAAGCAATCCCTGCTAAAATCGAAAAGACTACATTTTTGCATATTTAATCGCCGAGCAGTTCCCAAATGCCGATCCGATGAGAACAAGTACTTGCAAAGAACAGTTGCTACAACCCATTGCCTAGATTGACCGTTGTCAATTGTTCCCCCCTCTCAATACGTAGGCACTTCCCTGATACGCAATGTCTGGGTGTCACATGTTTACTTACCAACCACTGATATCGATCTCCGAAGCTACACCAATAGTGATGCAAAACTCCCGTAATTCCATGGAAGCAGTCGTTAGATTTATCAAATCTATTGCATTGATTGTGACGACAGAGACTACAGAGGTGCGTCAACATCTAACAACGATGCGTTTGAATGCAGACGGAGATACTGAATGCTGACTCATACCGATTGGAAACACTATCTGGGGGCAGGCCGGCGTTCCTTTCAAAGAAAGATTTATTTGCTTCAGTGTTTAACCAAATGTGGTTTCTTGTAATGTAAGAAAAGTCTGCAACAGTTCTGTTGAGGCCTGTACACATCTTGCATAACTTTGTGGAGACCATATTCTATTGTTTCTGCTGTCCGGCAATTGAAGCCATGCCTACTCAGTCCTTCTTGAAATGACTAGCTAAATGTGCTAGCAAGGAATCTGCTGAAACTGAGCTGACCTTGTCCATTTGCAGCGTATTATGAGACCGCGGATGTGAGCTCAACATATCCAGATTTCCTTTCATAGAGATGTTCTTCTCGTTTAATGAAATATCCAACAATCACCAGCTCGCATTTCATCTTTGTGATTGCATGCTGCATCTACACGTTAACAGAATAATACATGCCAATTGCCTACTGTCTCTAACATAATAACTGATTTTGCGTCTTTCCGGAATATCTGACCACATTCAGACACTCTCATGTTGATTCCAGCTTAAAATTACCGATTGAATGATCCTCGATTTAAATTCACGCTGTGCTGCAATTCTGACTCTCAACCAAATCACTAATACAAATTTCAAAGTTGGAACGGAGGCGCTGGAACAGATGATGCTAACCGGTGTTGAACTATCGTCAACTGATCGAGATTTGGCAATTCTCTGCGGAAGTTTTGAATAATTCAACAGTTGTACTTTATTGTTTCTATATAAAGATAACCGGAATTGTGGTTACCCCAGGGCAACAAATAAAATCCAGAATTGTATTGTTCCTATTGTACGAATACTGACTCCGAATACCTCTCCAAACCCCAGACGCTGAAATAGGGGACCGTCCGTTGGCTGAACGATTCTTTCCTTTGACTACAAGGAGTGAAATGTGCCCCCTTGTTAGATTATTGCCATTTGAAAGCATAAATGGGTGAGTGACGAGTGAAATCCAAGCTCCTTCTTGACGCTTCCCCACAATACAGTGGGCATATTCGGTTTTTACTATGGTTAAAAAATATAAAGTCCTGATCCAACATTAAGTGGTCCCGACCTATTTCTATAATATACACGGAGGAGTTTGTTCAGGTGAATTCCCGAATGTGACAACATGTGTCATCTATCTATTTCCTGCACTGTCCACCTGATATCTAATATGGAAAATGGTGGTTCTCTAAATTTAACTTTGTTAATCCTTGGTACATAATTGAAACACAAACCGCATACTTCGTATGTTGAGTAGTTTATCGCGGGGTGACTGATAATTCGTGGCATGGGTTAGAAGGAGCCAATTTCAGAAAACCTGGCACTTTTATTTTTTCAACATTGTCCACTCCTACATCTACACACTTAGTCCAGCGGTCGTTGATTATACGAATCTTGGACCTCCAGAAAGTGCCCACACATGGGTGATTGATACGTCCGTGGCCTATGGTTCATAGGCATCAGCTATACAGCTCTTTTTACATGCTCATGCAGCTCAACCTTTGAGTGATTATGCAGAAAGGTTGAAGTTAATAACATCTCCTGCTAACTTGGGCCACGAACTTATCAAACACACCGATGAGTTAATGACTGATGAGTTCTTAACTTCAAACTTTCTGCATAATCACTCAATGAGCTGCACTACATGTGCATGTAACGAGAGTTGTATAAAAAATCTCCTTCTATCTTCGGCCACGAATTTAGCAATCACACCTCGTGTTAAGAAATTTGTCAATAATTCAGTTTGGCGTATCCCCAAGGTTTCTGAATTATGGAGCATTTCCGAAAGTGCAGTCGCTCTTTGCGGACCTAACTTTAAGCTCCTCCCATATCGTCATAACCTCAATTTACAATTCATTTCAACCACAGAACGGTTGCTGAGGCCAAATAATTGGCGTTTTTAAGCGGAGGTTTATAGAAGTGTAATTCACAGGGACATCGAAGTTTATATAGAGAAGGCAAGAAAAACCCTGCTGGGTGGAAAATACATCAACTATCATCAGCATGTGCTCTGGTCACGTTGCCGCGCTAATATTCCAGATGCAATTGAAAAAGTTCTCATGAGTAAACGCCCTAAAATTGCTGCACACAGCGGTCAGTCACTGAAACGATGAAAGATTACATGTTTAATCCGCTCTGATTCCCCTTTCCATGTATCCTGGACTCGGGAATATCTGTTGTGAATCGAGTTGCTTCCACACTTGAGATTCCCTTGCAATTAAACTGATTTCCAAGCCCCCTGTGTTCCCGAAGTTAATCGCTGACTGTCATCTACACCCCAGGGCGTTGCGGAACATTAACCAGGTCCCTCTGCTTTTAAGACCTTCGGACGTGTCCGCCTTATTATCAAAGGGAATATTCACATTTCGGTTCCTAACGGAACTATCTCCCTCTGATTTTCTCAAAGCCCGGCGTTCACTTTTCATGTTTCCACTTCACTGTCTCTCCATCATAACATGTCCACATTCTCTTATTGTGAAGATTTATCTTAAGCCTTCCTCTTCTGCCTATGTTTGCGTTCCCCTGTTCAGTTTCCACGTACGTGAGCAGTCTTTCCATATAAAAAGTAACATTATTGTAAGCACACATACTCGATTTCTCCCTGATAATTTTAACTAAACATCGGTCGGAATACAAAAATTAGTACATTTGTAAACGCGTTCCCTACTTCCGTATGGTGCCAGAGTTCCCGCTGAAGCAAAATAAGAATTGTCTCTGCGAATGTAATCACGAGTTCCCTCTTCGGGATATGGTTATCCTCCTCCCCTCTGAGTGCGTAAAATGCATTTTCCGATTGGTATCCAAACATTATGAAATACAAAGTTCCTGAAAGTACATTTTCACGCCGGCTGCATTTGACGGTGCTCGGAACGTAAGCAACACATTTCTGAAAACATGATAGACCACTGAAACACCTTGAAATACTAATCATGACGTATTGTGCTGGTGGGAAATCCACGTCAATGTTGAAGAAAAAAAAATAATGCACAGCATTCGAAAATCTGCCAAATGTGTCCAGTGAAGGAGACGGAGAGACTCGTCGTATAAGTTGAAGCTAATATTCACTTTCTCAAGGGAAACAGGAAGAGAGGTGCAGTAACTGGGATCTGGGTTGCTACTCCATTTGTAAATTGCGGTGCCCGGGTGACGATCAGTGGCGGGAAGCTGCTCTTCATCTAAAGCTGGTGGCTGTCAAGGATACTCAGTTCACGGCAGTTGAGATGCCGCAGATTTCATCGCTGATACTCCATTCAGCTCTGTTTGCCTCATCACGAACGGAGTTTCCCAGTCATTAGCCCTCGTTACCTGTGTTCTTCACTCTCTGGTTCTTTACTGATATTCGGTCCAAACAGATTGGATTGAGTTCACCCTCACTTGCAAGACTGTTTAATTTTATGTTATAATTTTGCTTTGAGATAATCCTTCGTTGTGCGCTCCCCTGACCGTTTCTTTTTTCGCGGTGAACATGGTAACAGTATTCATCCTGTCTCCGGGAAGTTGCGGCCTCTCCTGGGTTGTCACTTGCTACCTGGTTGCCATGGCAGTGACGTTTCTTCTCGTTCTTATCCTGGTCGAGCTGTTGAGCAAGATTCTGCTTACGTACATGCCATTCCAAGTCCTCCTCCGATCAGTGGCCAGGGGATGTAATATCCACACTATTCTGCTTCACACCGACACCGACTGTTCAGTCTGGTTCACCTTCACGTTCACCTTTGATCGGGTTATTGACATTTGTTGCCAGCAGATGAAAACAAAATATTATAGAACAAAAACTGATGGTGGAGATTTGGGGACAGTAACTGTAATCAGATGTTTAAAGAATATTTACTGGAATTTTTGGATCTCAAAAAATATACATGGATCTTTGACCTAATCGTTTCCAGGGAGAGAGCGTATTATTTGCGTTTATTTGTGGCGATTAAAATATACTATTTTATTACTTCCCCACACCTGTACTTCCATTTCTCCTGGTTCTGTTGACGAACGGCTTAACTGTCAGACACGTCTTAGTCACAGCAGACTTGCAGGAGATTCAGGATTCCCGGCAACGGACGGAGAGCCAGAGACCAGGGGATGGAGAAACGCAGGAAATCCCTCGTTTTACTGCTGATCGTCTTGGGCAATTTCATCCTGCTGTGGGCGCTGCGTGTTTTCTGTGTTCTCTGCGTGGAATCGGCTGTATGTTTTCACCACGTCTGTGCGTCTACCTGATTCGCTGCGAGAGCTGGGCGTCATTCTGCAGCTTCTGAGCTGTTGTACAAACACGGTCCATTACACCGTTACGCAGACCAGTTTTCAGAGAGCAGCAAAAGAATGTGGTAGAATCTCCGTTCGCTCTCATTTTTGCGCAGAGGTCTTGTTCTTGCGGTGTCGCCCGAGCTGACCCCACTAAATTTCAATACACTGCGGGCACTGTCTGTCCCTCGGGGCCTGCTGCTATCCTCGTTCCTCTCACATCCCACAAGCGGCAGTTACAGCGAACGGTCTCTTATACAGACGCAGTGTTTTTCCTTGCGATACATTGGTCCAGCTGCAAGTCCATACTCCTTCGAGGGCTTCTCTGTTTCCGAAACAACCCGTTCATTCCCGACAGTGACGACTGAATTGATGCTACGAGTCCATTGACGACACAACTGATGCGACTTCCTTCACCAACGCTGAGCTCGTCCATTTCATGTACGTTCCCTACAACTTGCCGCACCGCCCTCAGGTCAACTTGGTCCCATTCTGACACTTCTCCTCTCTCTCGGTCACTCCATCCCCAATTCTAGAGACAGATTATCTAACAACATATTTTGAAAAGTTAAGCTACTAACCCTCACAGTTACATTTTCGACATGTCCTGCCATACGGACTCTCGCAAAAGTGTTGTTCCATTCCATTTCCTTGGATCTAAATTTCCTCTCAGGACGTTTTACAGTAAATGGAGATTCTATTCCAGCACGACCAATGCTGCCGTCACCATTCCCAGTCGCATTTCCTGTCGGTGACATCACTCCATCCCTCCGAATATAATAAAACAGATAGGGTCTCCTTGCCCTCAGGTAACACGCCAGAAGCCTCCGCCTTCAGGATATTTTCCCTAATTTCCTCCAACTCCGTGGCGACTCCAGCACTAGGCACGTCTTTCCTTCCCCAATCCCCGCAGGCCGAAGACCGTTGTTTGCGCGACTCCATTGATAACATGCCGTTTCCCACATGCATCAATTTTTCCTGTAACCGTACTCCAGGCATTGTTCCCAAACAGGCAATGGTAATCCAAGAACAACGGAGACCATATTTGTAATACACTTTATTAGTATTGTCCGCTGCCTTGCAAGAAATAAAATGCTGACAATGCTACAATCCTGAAAACCTATTGTCATCAATGAAGCCATTTACAGTCCCTGTCAGAATTAGCTATCCCGATGCCGCATACATCGGGGATAGCTTGGTCTGACAGGGTGAAACCTGAAAGTGGTTTGAAGCTTGATGTTATACCGTTTGAGGGAGATACATATATGGACAAAGGCTCCAGCGAGTGACCACTCTCACAGAGGAACATAGAGGCATTTAACTTTGACTTCTGTTATCCTATTCGCGATAGTATAGGGAATGCATCGAACTGTTGACAGAAACGCTCACTGTATTATTTTGAAACATCACAATGTAAAGTGTTTTCCTGTGGAGGGATCCGATGTTACCGAGTCTTTTCCCGATACTTAATTATTTCCGTTATTGGCGAGATTTTCTTAAATGAGTCTCAGATTCATTTCTGTCGGAAGTTACTATGAACAAGTTCTCGTAAATTAGTGTACAGCACATCCTAAATATGAGGTATGTACCACCTGTGTACAACGGCTGTAGGCAATATACACAGCCATAACCTAATAATAGTGAAACTTTACTTCTCCAATCTGCTGCATGCATCCTATATGATTTTTTTTAAAGCTTTACCCTTAGCCCTTGTTGTGTGATTCGCTGGGATGCAGGTCCCATCATGGTTCAACTGGAGCCTGTACCATTAGTACAGCTTCTTCCTTCCCCAACACTGGGGTCAATTTCCATTAATTCAAACCCACTTCTCCCAGAAGAATCTTTGAGCCACGCATTTAACTGCCTAATTCTGCTGACCCGATGCCAATTTGTACGCTGCTCAAGTAGTAATCCAGAGATTGACATCTTTTTGTTTCTGCATTTTAATGTAGTCCTTTGCTGCTGAAATTTCCTTAGCAGAACCTCTCTACTCGTTCTCCTTATGTCGCCGGTGCGCACATGGACCAGGACAACTATACCTTCCCCCTCCCACTACAAATTGCTCTGCGGAGCAGATAAGATGTCCCGAACCCGGGCAGCAGGCTTCAGCACATCCAGTCTGTGAATCTGCTGCAAGTTATTCAATGATACCCAGTATACCTCGCACAATCAAATATGATGCTTTCAGTCCTGTTTTCACCCATTTTAGTTTTGCCCACCTATTATGCTTTGCCACAATATCAGCCCTTCCTTCCTAGCAGTCTCACTGCACAATGCATCTCTTTGTCAAACAGTTGCGGCATCTTCGACACTATCACGGCGGTTCACGTCCCCGTGGAAAATTAATCGATGTCCACCACAAATGCTCTTGCCACTCTGCCCGGGTTTTGGTGTAACCGGCTTCTTCTGTATAGGTCGTAACTACAATCTCATTCAAATCGTTAATGTCGATGAGCAAACCGGCAACAAATCGTCCTTGTGTTCGATGAACCCCGCGATAATCCACACCTTCAAAATTGTCTGTCTGGTGTCAGTGGTCGTATAACCAGGACTTGTGATATACAGCAGCGCCCCAATCGACCATCCTCCAGCAGCTCCCACGGCTGCACGTGGCCATATCGGTGGGGCTGGGTCAAGTGGTGCGCTGAGCCGTGACTGCAGTATGCTCGAGTCTAAGCTGAAGACTCGTGGACGGAAGGAGCGTTTTATCATCTCTGTTACTTGGTCTATCTGCACAAAATTAATTCCAGGCATTGCTCAGAGGAGTAGTGGATAGAGAAGCTAAAATATGAAAAGATGTGCAGCTTGTGTTCAGTGATGCAGATAATTAAACACACGGAGGACCTAAAAGAGCGAGTTTACATCACTTACAGCTTTATACAGTTGCTTTTATCTGATCCCGTATACTGCCAATAACATAGTAAACATAATGGTTAAATATTCCTCTAACATACTGAAACACTAAATATATTGTGATGAATACTACAAATAAACATTCAGATTCGTGTTATTTCAGCCAGGCTGTGTAGAGCAACATAGAGAATTATTCTACATCACGAATCAGATTGATTGCAGTCAGAAATAGATGTAGTTAACCCGTTGTAGCTCAGCACATGCAGAAATATGGAACACGTCACATGTCGGTGTAAAATGAAATTATGGCATGTTATTATTAAAGATTCTGCAATGATTTGAAATGCTTGCTCCAATTGAAGTAAATATTCCAAGGAAGATGTCTCTGCGGATGGGACGGATGTGAAATATAACCTTGATGAATCTGCCCGAAGTCTCCACTACTCATGTCACTGACCACGCTGATGTTGTCACTGTTCTGGATCTCCACTCACTGAACTGAGATGATGCAGGCCAAGATGTCGAAGTCATTATTATTCCACTCCGACTGTTGATCGTGATGGTAATGTTATTGTCTCTAGAGCCTTAACACTGACCACGGCGGTAATGTTACAGCGTGTCCTGGTCATTCACCGAAATGTATTCCTAAAGCAACTCTACTTTAGATTCCTTCTCTCTGCGGAGAGAGATTTATCCATCTCCTGGAGAGTTCCCTGCAGTCATCTGATCGCGATTATCTAGATCAAAAGAAGCAATAACTTGTTTTATAGCTCGGACGACGGAGCGAAACGATTGAGCAACGCAGTAATGTAGTTCGCACTTTCAAATCTCTTACTATCTCTTCTTCCAGTTAGTCCTGACGAAGGATCTCGGGCCGAAACGTCGACTGTACTTCTTCCTATAGATTCTGCCTGGCCTGCTGCGTCCCAACAGCTGTTTGTGTGTGTGTTGCTTGATTTTCCAGCATCTGCAGATTTCCTCGTGTTTGCAGCAATGTAATTTGTTGGCAAACACGTCATTCATTTCAACTTTACCTTCTGCGCAGTCATTTTTTCTGCAGGATAAGTCATCATAAGCATCTACTTCATTACACCTAGTGGTGGAAACGGGACACCTTTCTCACCATGCGAACAGGACACTACTTAGACAATGGAATCGGGTAAAGGGCTTGATAATACAGAGGAGTCTGAGGAAAAAGAAATTCCAACCATATGTCAGAAGGAATATGGACGCACTGAGTAAGGTGATTAGTGGTAGAGGGTAAACACAAATCATTTGGATGAGATATGTTTTACAGTAGACTAGGAATGGTGCCAGATATAATGGAGACAAAACGTTTGCACTTCTGGACCGTGACTGCTACCAGAGGCGTAGTTGAATTCTTAAATGGAGCCGACGCAGCAATAAACAAAGCAGCCGCAGATGTTAGAAGCGAACCATCTGTACAAACTCAGAACCAGAACCATGTCGTGAAATGCGGCAGCTGTACGTGGCAACACATAATAATTTTAAAAAAACTATAAGAATAAAAATAATAATAGAAAGTGTAAATCACAGTTAGGAGATAATATATAAAAAAGATAAATTAAATAAGTGCAAAAAAGGGCGAAGCGAAATGAGGAAGGGTTTATGGGTTCAACGTCCATTCAGAATCCTGATGGCTGATGGAACGACGATAATCCTATGTTATTATTGCAGATCCAGACACATCACTGACCAGACTGACAGGGCCCCTGATGATCAAATCCACAGCCCGAACCACAGTGATGATTTGACTACATATCCTGTCCCAGCACTGTCCGCACTGAGAACTAAGCTGCTCGCCCAGTTCCATTATGTTCAGCACGAGTAATGACGCTGCTCCTCCAACACCACCACTGACAATCCGAATGTCTGTCTTTAAACATGTCACTCAGCAGAACTATACGACCAAAGATGATGTCCGTTTGCCATCGATCCCTTTGTTACGGATTACAAAGGCAGGAATGAAAATATTCGTATATATTGAATTGTTACTGCCGGCTCACATGCCAGCAAACTTCACGGTTGTCTGTTCAACAAGATATAAAACTGTACAGCTTTGGCATCAATAAAGGAACTTATAACACATGGACATGAAGATCAAATGATCCTTTTACACAGAATTTTCAGCAAGCAGCCAAGCTGTTGGGGAGGAACGTTCGCTGTGTTTTATTGCTATCATTACATTGGCTCGTGGTTACACGGGGTTACACATTAGTAAGGCTGAAAGAACTTGTTAAATGTACACCTAAGACATTTGTGAATTATACGTTCGGGTCTAAATGTGATCGTTGTTTAGTTGATAAGCAGATAAATAACTTGAATTACACAATCATGTGCCGTTTGTATTCAGTGTCTGGACGTAATGGTGCCGACAGTACAATCTGATAACATCGTTACTTCAACAGCTATAGAACGTTTCACAACTTTGCTTGTCTGATGTTTTGTGTGATGAAGAAGTATGTCTTAATATAAACTACATTTAGGTACATCAGCTTGCGAAAATAAAACCATTTTCCAAGGATTTTAAATAATATATCAATGCAGATTCTGCTCAAGTAACAGAATAATAAATTAAACCGAATAACCGATTTAGATCACTGGTGGTTGTTTGTTTTAGTGTGATCTTCAATGGAGATTAAATTCTACAATGTCACAGCTTCCCCCTTTGTCTGCCAAAAAATACAAAGTAATTTCGTATAAAAATGCTGATGCCTCTGAATCAAAGCCTATTCTGTCATGGATCAGTCATGAGTCATGGTTAACTCTTCGTAGTTTCATGGAAAATAATTAGTGCTTTTTCAAAGTTGGCTTCTGACGTCACTGGAGAGTTTCTGTCTCTTATTAATAAGAGTCGCTTTCACTCAGTTCCCCAGTTTCAGCGAGAGCAGCCTCTCCTGCCTCGGACACAGATCCGGATCTGAACAAAGAGGGGGAGTAAGGACAGACAGGGTCGTTCCGTCATGGATCACAATCCGGGAAGGACAGCTTGGAATATAACAGGGAATGGGAAATATATCTTCTGGATGATTCCGTATATTTTTGCAGATGGTGATTGGATAACGGTAGATTTTCGGGTCACGCATGCTTTAGTCACCATTCAAGTGATTTTCTACCCCGTCCTCGCCATCATTGCTCTGCCCGGTGAGTCTCTTTCCAAAGATAACTTATGAAGCAACATTTAACTGCACATTTTCCTTCCGATGTGCACTTCTCATTATAATAACTAATGCTGCTCTCGTACATACCAGTTGCTGATTAAGCAAACCTTTGCTCAATGAACTTTGCTAAGTTACTGTCCTGAGGACCTCTGTCGGCCGCAGTGATGATCCAGAACAGGTATGCGAGGATGATCCCGGAAATAAAAGATTTAATGTATGAATCGTGTTTCAATGCCCTGTGCCTGTATTCGTAGGAATTTAGCAGAATGGGACCGGGGGACCGCGGAAGCTTACCAGTAATTTAAAGGCTCAGATAGTGAGCGAGTCTAGGGCCAGAGAGCGCAGCCTCAGAATAAATGAATTCCCCGTGAGAACAGAGCTGCGGAAAAATTTCGACTGCCAGAGACAGTATCTGGAACTCATTGCCTTAGACGTTTGCTTTATCTGAACTTGGCTGTTATCAGTTAAACTTATTTCACGACATTTGAGATTCTGCAGTAAATAGATTCAGCGCTCTTTCACTCAACGCATACGAAATTGTCTGATCATCATCCATCCTCATCCGTGATCCTTACTGTTCCTGTGATCTTCCTATTTCATTAGTGATATTTGACCGAACAGACAGCAGTGAGTTTACACTGGTTTGCAAAACGGTTTACTTTTATTGATTGACAATCGCTACGATTGTATTATTCCGTCAAGTACACTTACTTTTCTCGTTGGCACAAGTAGAAAAGCCGTCTGCAAAATATGTTTGCTTTTAGAGAACCCTTCCTGATGTGTTTACCCTGATTGTTTCGTTTGTTCGCAGTGAACATGGTGACCATATTCATCCTGTCTCGGGGAAAGTGCGGCCTCTCCAGAGTTGTCACTTGCTACCTGGTTGCCATGGCAGCGGCGGATCTTCTGATTCTTATCCTGGACCTGACATTGAGCAAATTGCCACTTATGTACATGTCATTATACGTTTTCATCCAGTCAATGACCAAGTGGTGCAATATCCACGCGGCTCTCATTTACACCGTCACCGACTGTTCGGTCTGGTTCACCGTCACGTTCACCTTTGATCGGTTTATCGCCATTTGTTGCAAGAAGCTGAAAGCAAAATATTGCACCGGGAAAACTGCGGCAGTGGTTTTGGGAACAGTAACTGCGATCAGCTGTTTAAAGAATATTTACTGGTATTTTCGGCTCTCAGAGAAATACACGTGGATAATCCAGCCATTCATTTGTTTGATGAGAGATCATTATTTCAATGTATTTATTGCGACCCAAATTGAACTCTTTTATTACTTCCTCACCCCTGTACTCCCATTTGTGTTGATTCTGGTATCGAATGGATTCACCACCAGGCACGTCTTAGTCACCAGCAGAGCTCGCGTGAGACTGAGGGTTCCCGGCAACGGACAGAGTACCAGAGACCCGGAGATGGAGAAACGCAGGAAATCCCTCGTTTTATTGCTGATTGTCTCGGGTAACTTCATCCTGCTGTGGGCACCTTTCACAGTGTATTCTGCGTGGAATCGACTGTATGATCTTACCATGTCCGTGCTTCCGCCCGATTCGCTGCGAGAGCTAGGCATTTTTCTGCAGCTTTTGAGCTGCTGTACAAACACGGCTCTTTACGCCGTTACACAGACCAAGTTCAGGGAGCAGCTAAAGAATTTGGTAAAATCTCCACTCAGACTCATTGTTGCGAGGAAGTCGTGAATTAGCAGTGTCATCTGCACTGACATAACTGAAATCCATAAATTGCGGGTACCTTGTGTCCCTCTGGTCCTGGTGCTGTCCTTGCTCCACTCACACCTCCCTAGCGGCCATTACATATGAAGGTCCCTCACACAGACTCAATGCGTTTCCTTCATTCGCTGACCTATCTTCCCATCTCTGACCCATGGGAGCACCCTACAATTCTAATACATTTTGCCCCAGAATTTCACCGTGTAGCCCTGCTGTACGCCCGTGTACATCGGTCCAGCTATTAGGCGATAAGCCCGAGAGGGCGTCTGTGCTCCCGAGATAACAAATTCAATCCCAACATTGACGAAAGAATTGGTTCTGCTTCGCGCATGGGCGCTGAACTCGCCAATTACATCAGTGTTTCCTGCAATTTTCCGCAGCGCCCTGAGATATATTCGTTCCCACCCAGATGCCTGCCTCGACAGTGGACTCTAGATATCTTCGCCCCAATTCCAGAGGCAGATTGTCTATCAACCTCGTTTGGAAAACCATTGATGTTGAAACTATACCCGCTGCCTCACTAACACATTCAAAACGCTATTCCATTCTATAATTTCTTTGGATGAGTATATTCTCTCTGGTCATGGCGAGTGGGGGGAGAAGGGAGCGGAGATTCCTATATTTTACAGAAAACAGAAATTGCATTCCACCATGATCGACGCTCACATCAACAATATTTGCTGTATCTAACATCACTCCATGCCACACAAAATAATAAAAAAAATCAAGGATATTAGTCTCCTTGTCCGCAGATAACAAGCCACAAGCCTCCGCATGCAAGATAGGTATCAGAAGTCCTGCAATCTCTAAATCGACTCTGCCACTAAATACGTTTTTTTCTTCCTCATGTCCAGTTTCGAAGATCGTTCTCTGCGCGATTCTTGTATTTACTCGTCGCTTCCCACAGGTCTCCCTCATTCCTGCCACCTTGCTTATTACTTCATCTGCCCGTAAACTATCTCTTCACAGTCATTAAGGCCCCAAGCATCCTCTCTTGTAAGGCGATGCTTCCACCTGCGAATCTTTCATGGACATTGACTGAATCCCGTGCTCCCACTACGGCCTCCTCTACCTCACTGTGACCCCAGGTAGATTGAGGGACCGTTTTATAGGACACATTTGCTCTATTCGCTGCCTCATTCAGGATCAGTGGGCGTCTATCTACTTGAGTTGTGTAACACATCCCGACACGTTACGTCGATCCACAACTTCCAATTCTGCCACGATAAATCCATCTCAGGTAAAATGAGTAACACCTCATAATGTCTCTGGTTCTCCATTTCTTTTAGTGCCGGGAACAATCTCTTTTTGTTTCTCACCGCTTACCCATTTGTTTTCCTGCAGTATGTTGCGCTTCTCGCGCATTCTCGGCCACCCCGCCCTCATGACCTGTCTATCACCATCCTCTAGTTCCCAGGCTCTGTGCTTTATTCCACGGTTCACAGCCCTATTCGTCTTCCTCTGCTCTTTTGTCTTCCACTGATCAACTCCCTGCTTCACTTGTGATTCTGTTTCATGCCACCTTTCCAAACCACCTGCTTTCCCGCTCAGCTGAACTCAGATATCAGCTTCTAGTTTCAGCTACACCCCTTCAATGGGACTTTTGTTTATTCCCGGGCTTCTGTCGATATCCCTTCCAAACCTAAAGGAGCGTGTTGGCACGAAACGGCCCCTTTCCCTGTATCCTTTCTGCCTGGCATGCTGGCTTCCTCCTACAATTTCTTCGTTTTGGTCATGATTTCCCTTATCTGCAGCGGTCAACTAACTCACTTCCCAGAATCAGACGGGACAGAATGTTCTGAGCTGGCTATCGCTGAAACGATGACAAATATTGCAGAAACTCCGTGAAGCCGCAGATTTCCACCATCTTGCGTAATCGATGCTTTTACCGTGATATTGGTGAGCGCACAAGCGGAAAATTAAGTGTAAGTTATTCACGTTTGTTCATAGAGGATCAATTTGGCGACTGTCGAGCGCTAGAATAGATATTTCAGTGTCGGAAGAGAAGCGGAATAAATACGACTGTGCGGTTGGCGTGGGGGTGGTGGAGTCGGCGGCTCTAGACAGCAGCAAAGACAGATCCAAACTGGTAGATGAAGTGGTTATTGAGCCAACGTCAGACCTTAACAATGCAGAGGAGGTGTCACAATCTGAGCACCAGTGATTTCACTTAACGCCCAATGGTTTGCATATGAAATATTGCCGCTCCGGCCAGGCTGTTTAGGTACCTGGAGAATAACGAAGTAATTGGTATTCTTGCAGATGCGATACTTTTTGCTGACTTTCCTGCTAACAATTCTTCTTGCGTTCTGTGTTGCCGAATCTGAGCGATGCCTGGAAGCGTTTGTGTTTACATGTTTTATGACGCGAAGGTGCTTACAGCGAGTTGACTCCTTCAGGTCGTCCGTATTGCTGGGGCTAGAGGAGAGTCGATATGACTGACCCTTGACCTCACAAGTTATCTCGTTGTAGTATTGTGCATTATTGTTCACCTGTGGCTGTTACAACTTACTGCACTGCTGATGTTTTACTTCAATTCACTGTATAAAATGTATTCTCCATGAATACTATGCACCACAAGCTTTTCCATGAACATCCAATTCATTGCTTTACCGTATACATCATCATAAACAAATCCAATTACATAATAAAACAACTAATCAAACAAATCCAATTACAATCAGCCCGCGGGGAGTCGCTGATCGCATGTGAATCAGGGTGACCACTACAAGGGTTCGCACTGCAACAGATGGCCCACAATGGGTATTCTTGTCTAGAGCACATCCCTTTCTGTTGCCGCCGGTAAACAATCTCGACGATTTTCTCACAGCTCTTCCTTTCCTTTCCTCTCAGTCAGGTGAGCTTCTCGTGCATTCTCGTCATCCACACCCTTATAAACTGCCCATCAGCATCGAAATTCTTCATATAATTCCAGGGACTTCTGACCTTTCAGATTCCTCTTCCTCAGCTCCACGTCTTCCAGCTATCAGCTAACGGCTTATTTATGAATCCCTTTCATCCCGACTCCCCAGTCCCCTGCCTTCCCACTCCGCTTAACTTTCCTATCACTTTCCAGCTTCTGTTCCTTCCCTTCACTGTCCTTTTACAGTGTTTACAGTGAGTCGGCTCCTTTACGGGTTTCTCTCTTGCTGTGGCTTGTGTCAAGCGGGAAAGATTGAAACGGCCTCACCATGAATCTTGATGTGGTATTGTGCCTCACTGTTCACCTGCAGCTTTACAATTTATTCTGCACCGCTGTTGTTTTACTGCAGTTCACTGTATAATGAGTTGTTCTGCATGAATACTATCCATAATAAGCTTTTCGATGAACGTCCATTTCACTGCTTTACAGTAAGTGTGACAATAGTGAAAATAACCAATTCCAATCCGCCCGCCGGGTATCCCGGAGCACATGCGAAACATCCTGACCGCTATGGGGATCAGAATTCCATCAGGTGTCCCAGATCATCTTGCCCAAAGACGTGTGAGACCCGACCGCTAACTTGATCACAGATTCTTTATTATATAGTCACGAATATTCGGCCAAACGAGTCCACATGAAGTATTCGCAAATATTGCATTTGGTCAGAAGCCCTATTCATCTTTCCTTTCCAAGTGTTCATGTCGACACTTCAGAAGTCCAGTGAAATCCGATCCAATTGATCGGGCAACATGTTACAGCTAGTAAACACTCTCTGAGTGAAGGAAGAAGGACCTCTTTTCCCCTTTGAACCAGTTTATCTTGACAACAACCCATCCCTCTAAATTTGTACGCCAACTGATTAGTCCGCTGATATTCTATGCTCTCGGTCCGCCTCGGCTTGTTTCACTGCAACAAGTACACACTCTGCCGGATCCAGTTACTTCTTTGCACTGAAAAACTGCCACGGCACAATTGCAGTACCATCTTCAGCACCATTGCAGTACCGACATTATTTACTGTACAGTGTCGACCGGACCGGCTTGTAGTCCACTAGTGGTAGAAGAAACGACGTTATATGCATTTGTAAGAACACCTCAATGTACTTGTGTTCTATGTCGGAAGTGAATTAAAAAAACAAAAAACAAAAACTGGTTGTATGTAAAATCAGACGGCGGAAATGTTAGGTTGATGTTTATTTAATCAGTGCCTCTATTTATCTGAAATTTCGAAATCGCCTGTTTGTTTTTGCTATGGTCTTAGCAAAGGAAAAAAAAAATACATTATTGACTGTCCCTTCCAACTTTGTGGCTACCTTTATGAACCGATGGATTTAGAAGGCGGGAATGGTCTGTTACTCCAGACTACAAATCTGGCACTCAGAGCGCCTTCTCTCTACTTAGCAGTCTTTCCAAATCCCTTCAATATAACTGATGCACGTTAGAAAAAATGTCGCAAATTTCAGGCCCAATGTTGGACCTATACAATGATCTTGCGATTTACAGAACATAGACTATTTGGAGATTAGCTGTGGTGATGAGCGTGGAGGAGAATATTTCAGCACAGGTTCAGGGTATTTGACCCACAACATTTATGCAGAGCACCGTTTTAATTTCCCACTATTACATGTTAGTTTGCATGGTCCATATCACAAGTACCGCCGGTTGATCTGCCGAAGTTCCTCTTACACTTTCTGACCATATCGATTTCGACCTCCTCCTCGGGCAGTCCGTTCTGCCTGAGAAAATGCCATCGATATGGCCTCTATTTTTTCCCCCTCTCGGAAGAAAAAGATGCTTTCTAATGTTTATGATTTACTCGTGAGGGTAAAATGTCGCTGACTGATCTATATCTCCCATTCACTTATGTACTTCTACCAATTCAGAAGCTTGATCACGCAAGGTGACAGGCCCTGTCGGAGTACCTGGTGAGCCTCTGAGAACCTGCACCGTACAACTACCGGGTGTATACAAGGCAAATATCAACACCTAATAAGTATCCATCTGCTTCAAAATGGCAACAATTATACCATATATGTCAAACTCAAGGCCCTCGGGCCACATACGGCCCGCGGTGGAATTATCTTTGGCCGGCGAGATAATATCTAATTACTATTAAAGCTGGCCCCAGTAATCGAAGCGCCTATGGCGTATGATATGGCTAATACTGAGTTTATTCAGCTACCAGGTTTTCAGGGTTTTTAGTGTTTATTCGGCAGTCTTCTTCATAAGAAACGGAATTTGTAAAGTGAAACACTTTGTAGTAATAGCAGAGACTGAGACACATGAGAGCAGGCTGAAAAAACGGAGGCAACGAAAGCTGCGTTCGCACGCGTCCGACTGATCCGGCCCGCATCAAGCTGCATTTTGCTCAATCCCGCCCGTGACCTAAAATGAGTTTGACACCGCTGAATTATACTAATGCCCAAGAAGAGTGGTGTGAGTGCTCTTCATCCCTATCATCCAGTATCACCATTAGTCCTCATTAGAATGAAATGCTTTGAAAGGTTTGTCATGGCTACAACCAGCTCCATCCTCTGCAAGAACCTGGATCCACTGCAATTTGCCTATCGCCACAATAGGTCTACTGCAAACGCAATCTCAATGGCCCTTCTCATCTTAGATCACCAGACCAATACAAACAGCTATGTCAGGATGCTGTTCGTTGACTGTAGCTCAAAGTTTAACACGATAATTCCAAAAGTCCTGATGAAAAGGCTACCAAATCTGGGCATCTGTACCTCCTCTGC
This sequence comes from Hemitrygon akajei, assembly GCF_048418815.1. Classification (NCBI taxonomy): domain Eukaryota; kingdom Metazoa; phylum Chordata; class Chondrichthyes; order Myliobatiformes; family Dasyatidae; genus Hemitrygon; species Hemitrygon akajei. The sequence goes on along the minus strand of NW_027332021.1, from coordinate 500,305 downwards.
AATTGGATCCTCGACCTCTCAACCGGAAGACCTCAATCTGTGTGGGTAAATAACACAATCGCCTCCACACAGGCGATCAACACTGTTGCACTCAAGCGATGCGTGCTTTGTCCTTTATTCTACTCTCTTTATACCCTTAATTCCGTTGCTATGTATAATTCTACTGTGATCTATAAATTTGTTACTGATAGAACCATTGTTAGTAGAATCTCAGGTGGAGATGTGTACAGGAGTGATATCCATCAGGTAGCTGAGTGGTGTCGCAGGAATGTCTTTCCACTCAATGTCAGTAAGCGAAAAAAAACTGATTGTGGACATCAGTAATGGTAACACAAGAGAACAGAAGAGAAACCAACCCTCATAGTGGGAACAGAGGTGGAGAGAGTAACTAATTTCAGGTTCCTTGTTGTTGAGATCTCTGAGGACATAACCTCGTCGCCTCATATTTATGTCGCTATAAAGAAGGCAAGGCAGTGGTAATGGTTCTTTCGGAGTAGGCGGGGATTTGAAATATCACGTGCAACGCTCGAGTACGTCTGAAAATGTTCCAAGATTGTATTCTGACAGGCTGCATCACTGTCTAGTTTGCGGGATTGGGTTGCTACTGCACAGGATCGAAAGAAACTGCAGAAAGTTGTAAAATTATTCAGCCCTATCTTAGGTACCGGCTTCCGTAGGACCCAAGACATATATAGACAGCGTTGCCACAGAAAGATGGCATCTAATAATAAAGACAACCATCAGCCAGGACATGCCTTCTTCTCATTGCTCGTGTCAGGATAGAGGTACCAAAGCCTGGAGGAACACGCTCAGCGATTCAAGAACACGTTCTTCCCTCTGCCATATGGGGAATGTTCCTGTTTCTACTTTGTGATTCACCTTAATCTTAGATGCCAAGGCTTTTCGTGGCCACTCCTGGCTTTCCGAATACCCTTCTGTAACACTTTTCTAACTTCTCTGTACTACTAATGTGCTTCCTCAGATGCCAACATTCCATGATTTCCATGCGTTTCCTTGTACGTCTTGACGAGATTCATGTAAACATCCAGGTTTATATAGACATAGCAGCAGAATTAGGTCATTTGGCCAATCGTCTCTCCTCCAGCATTCTACCATTGCTCATCCCTTTTTACCACTCCTCAGCTCCACTTCCCGTAACCGTTTTGCCCTCAACTTTGATGCCGTTTCATAAAGATCATATAAATCTGCGCCTTAAAAACACCCAACGATCTCGCCTCCACAGCTGGATCTTGCAACAAATTCAACAGATTTCCCAGTCTCTGGATCAATTAATTCCCCGTATCACTATTTTCAATGGACGCCGCTCTGTCCTGATACTGTGCCCTCTTGTACTGCACTCCCCACCGTCGGAAACATCTTTTACACGTTCGCTCAGTCTAGGTATTTCATCATTAGAAATGTTTTACTGAGATCCCCCTTCATTCTTCTAACTCTCAGCGAGTACAGGCCCAGAGCCATCAAACGACCCTCAGATGATAACCCTTTCATTCCCGGAATTTTTCCGGACTACTCTGAACCCTTTCCAATGCCAGGACATTTTTCTCAGATGAGGAGCCCCAAACTGTTCACGCCACTCAGTATGAGGCCTGACCAGTACCTTATAAACCTCAGCATCATATCCCTCCTCTTACCTTCCAGCGCTTTCGAATTGGATGCTGATATTGCATTTGCCTTAGTTACCATTGATTCCAATTGCAAGCTAACATTTAGGGTGTTATGCACGAGAACTGCCAATTCCATTTGCATCTCAGACTTTTGGAGTTTCTCCTTGTTATGAGAATTGCCTGCACATTTATTTCTTTTACCTAAAAAAATGACGATGAATATTCCAACACTTTCATTTGCCACTTCATTGCCCATTCCTCTCATCTAAGTCCGTCCGTATCCTTCCTCTTTCCTCCACCCCCATTAGCTCCTCAACAAATCTTCGTATCATCTGCAAAATTGGCAACAAAACCATATAATCAATCATCTAAGTCATTGATATGCAGAATAAAATGAAGCAGTCTCAACACAGAACCCAGTGGAGCAGCACCAGTAACATGCTGCCAAACAGAAAAGGATCCTTTCTTTCCCACTGACTTCCTCTTACCAATTAGCCAACGGGCTGAACATGCTAGTAACTTGCTTGTAAAACCATAGGCCCTTAACTTGGTAGGCAAGATGATGTATGGCATATTGTCATAGGCATTTTGAAATCAAAATGTACAACGTCCACTGCATCATCTTTATCTATCCTACTTGTTATCTACTCAAGAACTGCAACCGGTTTGGCAAGATTACCCTTACAGAAAAGGCGTTCATTTTGACCTATCGTGTCCTGTGTCATCAAGTTCTCCATAACCTCATCCTTAACGTTAGATTCCAATATCTTCCCGACCACTGAGGTCAGGGTAGCCTGTTTACAATTTCCTTCCTGCTGCTAGAGGTTGTGCAGGCAGTTCAGTGTTGAGGTGAGTGAAGGTACTCATTGTACTTCCGGATCCTGAGGTTTTCAGAATTTTAAATGTCCTTCAATTTGGTAGAGTGGGGCCTAAGCCTCCTGCACCTCGCTTCTGATGGTAGCTACGGGAAGATAGCATAGCCTGGTTCGTTGAGTCTTTGATGAATGATGTTGATTTCTTGTGGTAGCACTAAGTCCGGAAGCTTTGAATGGTGAGGAAGGCTTTTCCTATGATGTACCTGACTGGTCTACATCCACCACGTTTGTCGGCTTTTCCATTCTTAGACATTACTGTTTCTTCACGAGGCTCCGTACCAACCACTCAGGACACACCACAGTGTACATCTATAGAACTTTGCCAAAGGGTTACATGATACGCCGAATCCATATAATCGCCTGTGAAAGTAGGGAGTGTTGCTCTGTCTTCTTTCTAAAGACAATTTCGTCCGGATCCCAGGACACGTCCTCAGATATAATGCAAATTAATTTAATGTTACTGACCATTTCCACCTCGGTTTCCTGAATGTGGGTTCTTAGAGTCATCTGAAAACTTCTCAATCTACCCATCTAGATGTTCATCCAAATTTTCGATATCACAGACAAAAGAGAATCCACCACCGATGACTGTGGAACACGACTGATGATGCAGTCATGCATCCAGAATAACAGTTTTGCACCCCTATTCACCCTTCTCTGGGTAAGCCAGTCCCTTATCTAAACGGATTATCTAAATGAATCCAGTATATCTCAAAGAAGTTGGCATGAAAATAGTTAGTAAGTGCATTGATAGGGTTCACGTAGATAACATCAACTGTATTAGCATAATCACATATCTATTTCACTACCTTAAAAAAAACCTCACTCAGGTTTATGAGGCATGAACTTCCCAGACAAAGCTATGCTGTCCTGTTCCCAAGCAGAAACTGCCTTTCCAAATTTGCATAAATCCTGTCCGTCTTTATCCTCTTCAACAGCTTACAGTGATGTTTGGCCTATTCTTGAGCAAAGGCACAAAATTACTACAAAATTACTCCAGGGTTGTTGCTTCCGAGGCTATACTGATCCTTGTCAAATCCCCATCATTATTCTCACTTGCTTCTTTTACGATTGTGGGATGTAAGCCATCAGACTTACTGTTTTCTGAAGATCCAGCATTCCTTCCTCGTCAATCTCAACACATCTCTGCACACTCAGATTTCTTCACCTCGGTAGATACCGTCTAAAAATACTCATTTAGTATCTCGGCAACTTGCAGTGACTCCGACCATGACGTTCTACCATTAACCTGTCCTCTCCTTGCTTAACTCCCTTTCCTTAAATAAACTATAAAATGCGTTGTGATTATGCTTGATCCTGCTCGTCAAAAACATTTCATGGACTCTTTTTGGCATTTCAAATCAATCTTTTGAGTATCCTCCTGCTGCCTCTGTCCGTAACAGATCGAGTTTGTATTCGTGTTTCTTGAAACCCTTTAGCTGCGCAGTAGTAGACTGTTGGAAAACAGATCTCTTTGTAAATTTTACTCTTCTTGTGACCGGATTTTCATTTCGTCTTCAGTCACTGGTTCATCTTCTGTTGTGTTTAATTAATCACTAATTACTGATGAAGGCTACGCCAGCGACAATATTTAGTGCTCAATGACAAATCCAGGGTAGGACCAAACCCAGTTTACGCGCCTGATGTTGATATCCTACATTTAAGAGAGGAGGAGTACCTGCTGATGGACGCCCTGCAACTTGGGACAGCCACTGCAAAGGGTCGGTAGAAACGGACCACAGTTTCTTGTTGTTCTGCTACTCCAGAATGAGGGGCCAGTTTGGAAATATAAAGCCCTCAGTAAGTGCAGTAGTAAACCACAACAGGACGTCACATAAGTTGCAGCAGTGCTAATAATTGGTGTGTAATATTGACTTTGTGTGGAAGAAATTGTAAGGCTTCGCACGGTTTAAACCTATAATTTTTAAGTGAATGAAGTTCATTTTATAATAATCTCCCGCCGACTGCGTATCTGCAAAATGATCTGAGTATAGAAAGCATAGTCCAGCTATCTTCAGCTTCCTTAGAAAGTACACAACTGCCTGCGTTGGAATGTACTTGCCACTCTGTAGCCCTCTTCCCCAACTGATCAGGATTTCCCTGTGATCTATGATAGCCTTCTTCAGTATCAACATCATGTCCTAACATCAATCAATTCTTCTGCATTTGAATTGTGCGTTGAGTGTTCCGCCCTTTGTAACGGCCTCCTTTGGCGCCCTGCGCCCGCCCCCCCCCCCCCACTCTGTGAGTATTACCTGTACGTTGCTGAGGCCAAGCGAGTCCTCTCAGTCCCCTGCTCTTACATACCTCTTGAACAGGACCCCACTAGGGATCTCAAGCCATTGCCCCCTACACCTTTACTTACCTTATTAGCTTTGGGGATCTCCCATCCACTGCCACCAACATCATAGTTCACTCACCTCACAGCTCACGTTCTACCCCCTAACCGTAATCCATAAACCTGTTTTCCCTGTAGACGCATTGTCTCTGTTTATTCCGGCCGCACTGAACTGATATCTGCATACGACGACTCATTTTCACATCACTGTTCAAGATTTTGCTATTTAAATCGCTAGCAGTTACTACATTCCTGATCTTTTCAGTGATTTCCAGTTCCACCGCCTTGATCTCCAGTACCAATAAACATCCAGCCACCGCAGAAAACTTTCAAAACTGTCTGTATTTGTTTTTGAACATCAGGGCCAATCCGATCCACTCCATCACCAGTCACCGCCGTTTAGAATTTCAAATTCGTTGCATACATCCCAGTTATGCATGCATTGTTGTCAGTTAAATGGAACAGTCTATGTTTCAAGCCTACACTAGCATCAGTTCCAGGCAATTCCTACACTACATCGACGACTGCGTACGTGATGCTTCGTATAATCTTCAACTATTTTGACGCCGACATAGCCCTCAAATTTACCTACTCCATTTTCACACCTCAGACACGGTCCTTAACCTTTCTAAATTTATCGCTAGAGAGAGATTATCTAATGATGTCTTTTATAAATCAACTGACTCTCACAGCTAACTGGACCCCACCTCTACCTTATCTGTCACTTGCAAAATCACCACCCTCTTCTCTCAGTTCTTCCGTCTCCACTGCATCTGCTTTCTTGAAGAGACCTTTCCTTCCAGAACTACAGAGATGCCATCCTTCTTCAAAGAAAGGAACTTCCTATCCTCCACCATCAACGCTGCCGTTAACCGCATCGCTTCCATTTTGTGCACATCTGTCTTCACTCCGGCATCTCACCACGCTACCACGTACAGCGATCCTCTTGACCTTCCTTACCACCCCACTAGGATCCAACTCCTGCACATAGTGCTCCGTAACTTCCACCATTTGCAAAGGAATCCCACCACGTAGCATATATTTCCCTTTCTCCCTCTTTCTGTATTCCACTGGGATTACCCCCTTTACGACGCCATTTTCCATTTAGCCATTCCTATTGACCTCCCTCCTGGCACTCATCCTTCCATGTGGAATACGTGCTACACCTACGCCAACACCTCCTCCCTCACAAACGTTCAGAGCACAAAACAATCCTTCCTGGTCAGGCGACACTTCATTTGAGAGTCTGTTAGGGTAATATTCTGTACCCACTGCTCTTTCAATATTTACCATTCCTATTTCCCTCTCTCAAGTTATCCTCTTATTTGCTGCACATCTCTCTGTCGTGCTCCGCCTTCCCTTTCTTCCATGGCATTCTGCACTCTCCTATCACTTTCTCCCTTCTCCAGCATTTTGAATCTTTCAAAATTCGCCTTTCCAGCTATTTGCTTCACTCCCCTCACCTCCCGGTTTCAACTGTCAATTACTACCTGGCATTTCTTCCGCACCTTGCCCCATATTCATAGTCTGTTCTCATCTTTTTTCTCCAGTCCTGATGAAGAGTCTCCGACCGAAAAGCTAACTTTCCTCTTTTTCATAGATGCTCCCTGGCTGCTGAAAACCTCAAGCAATTTTTAAAGGAGAACGCAGCACATTCTTCCAACCCCAGCGAGTACATGCCCAGAGGCAGAGAACACTTCTCATATGTTAACAGTTTCCTTCCGGGAATTATTCTCATGAGCCTCGTCTGGACGCTCTCCAGTGCCATCTTATTTGTTCTTATATAAGAAACCCAAAACTGCTCACAATATTCCAAGTGAGACCGGATCACTGCCTTATATTTGCCCAACACTGCATCATTTTTTTTTTCATATTCGATTCACCTCAAAGTAAATGTGAAGAGTACATTTGCCTTTCTCACCAGCGACTTTAGGAAATCCTACAGGAGGACTCAGTATTCTCTCTGCTCCATCGATTATTTATTAATTTGCTCTCCATTTAAAATATTGTCGGTATCCTTAGTCATTCTATTAAACTACCTAATCATCCACATCCCAACAGGTTTTTCTATCTGCCACTTCTTTACCGATTACCTAATCTGTCTATTGATCTTGCATAGCACTGCTTATTCCACCGGCTATCTTCATGTCATCGGCAAACCTGGCGACAAGAGCATCGTTTCATTGAGCGATAACGTGAAAAGAAGCAGTTCCACACTGAAGTGTGATGTGGCATTTGCAATGTTCCTGTCCAACAGACAACAATATGATAAGGCATAGGAACAGCTTTAGGCCACATGGCTCATCGGGTCTATTCCGCCGTTCAATCATGGCTGATTCATTTCCCGTCCTCAGCCCCATTCCTCGACCTTCTCTCCGCAATCTTGCATGCCGTGGCCAATCAAGGATATATCAGGCTCTGCCATTAATACACCCAAAGAGCTGGCCTGCACAGATATCCGTGTGAAACAGGAGCCGAGGGGTACATGAGGAAAATTACAATCCTACACTCTACTTCTCTGTCTTTGGCTGTCTGTCTGCTTACTTGTCAGTCAATCTGACTGTCAGAATCTCAGACTGATTGACTGTCAGACACTCAGACTCCGAGACTCTCTCAAACACTCAGACAGACATACACACACCCACACACACAGACCCACACGCGCACACACACAGACACAAACACACACCACTCCCCCCCCCCACACACACACCCACACCGGCTCACACACACAGACGCAGTCACCGAGCCACACGCGCATAAACACACATAGACTCACTAACGCACACACATAAATAACACCGTATCTGACGCTTGTCCTTCTTTCATTCACTTCCAGTCGACCTGCATCTGTGCATCTCCCAATTTAGAATTCTGTTTATTTTTTTCATTTTTAAAAGGTCTGCCCATTCTTTTGAAGATTAAATTTCGTTTTACTTCTGGTAGATTTGAGATGTTGTTAAAAGTCTATAATTTCAGCAACATAACAAAATGCTGGAAGATATCAGCAGAAATTTTTCAGCTCTTTGTGTGTATTCCCTTCTATTTCCAGCGTCTGCAGAATTTCTCATGTTTGTCCAACAGCAACAAGGACATCTCAGCGTTGCCATCCCGACTTTATTGTGTATGTGTGTGTGTGTGTGTGTGTGTGTGTGTGTGTGTGTGCGTGTGTGTGTGTGTGTGCGTGTGCGCGTGTGTGTGTAAGTGTGTGTGTGTGTGTGTGTGTGTGTTTATGAGTGAGTGTCTGTATCTGCGTGCGTGTGTTTGTGTGTGTGTGTGTGTGTGTGTGTGTGTGTTTATGAGTGAGTGTCTGTATCTGCGTGCGTGTGTTTGTGTGTGTGTGTGTTTATGAGTGTGTGTGCGTGTGCGCGTGTGTGTGTGAGTGTGTGTGTGTGTGTGTGTGTGTGTGTTTATGAGTGAGTTTCTGTATCTGCGCGCGTGTGTTTGTGTGTGTGTGTGTGTGTGTGTGTTTATGAGTGTGTGTCTGTATCTGCGTGTGTGTGTATGCAGCCAGCAGGGTATTGAAGGACTGAGGCACAGTACGAAATGGGTAACTACAGGGACTGAAGTTAAATGTCGGGCGCTGTCGGTGAACTCCGTTTACAGATAAGTGATTAGCTAACAACAAACCTGATATATGAAAATGCAGCTGCACTCTGACAAAGCTCAGTCTTTGTAATCAGAGCTTCGGCATTATTTTCACCAGATGAACAATGCTGAGGTAATGGCCAGGAAATTTGCTCTGCTTGTCTTCAACCGGCCAAATATTTACGTGAGTGACAATTGTATTGAATTAAATTGTTTGTTCATGTATCTTTACCAAATAAATTCAGTCAGGGGTATCTCTGGAGACTGATCGTCTGTATAAATAGGGCCGTTCTGAATGCATCAGATCAGAGTTTCTGCCGGAGCTGTGAATTCAGAAACCATAGAGTCACAGATTCTCCCTGAAATGGAGTATCCAGTCATCTGGCGGATAGAGGACGTTTACTATCCTTTCATTTCAGCCTTTGGAATTCCCGGTAAGCTGCAGTGTCAGAGCCGTAGGTGGGAATTGACATTTAATTCCAATGTTGTGAATGTTTCTATCGCTGGTGTGCACCGCCGCATGTCCAGTCTCAGTATTCGTCATTTCAGCAATGGACTGGAAGGATTGGGACTGTGGAGTCTGGGATTTGGATCTGGAAACAAACCGCAGTGGATCGGTAACCATCAGCGCAATTCAAAGAGTCTAGCTGTTTCTCATCAATGATGTGATGTTAGAGTTTCTTTACTCTTGGTCTTATAGTAGCTAAGCAGCTAATAAGCTGGTAAGGAATGCGGGCTCTGTCGTGGGCAAAGTACTGGAGAGTTTAACATCGGTAGCTGAGCGAAGGGCGCTGAGTAGGCTACGGTCAATTATGGAAAACCCTGAACATCCTCTACATAGCACCATCCAGAGACAGAGAAGCAGTTTCAGCGACAGGTTACTATCGATGCAATGCTCCTCAGACAGGATGAAGAGGTCAATACTCCCCAATGCCATTAGGCTTTACAATTCAACTGCCAGGACTTAAGAACTTTTTTTTAAAGCTATTATTAATGCTTTTTGAGTTAGTGATTTAGATGCATATCATATTATTACTGAGTTAAGTATTGTATGTAATTAGTTTTTGCTGCAACAAGTGTATGGGACATTGGAAAAAATGTTGAATTTCCCCATGGGGATGAATAAAGTATCTATCTATCTATCTATCTATCTATCTATCTATCTATCTATCTATCTATCTATCTATCTATCTATCTATCTATCTATTTACACACACTGTGTTTACCAATTGATTGTCTACATTTGTATGTGAGCGGTTATCTGAAATAGGTTTATCAATCAAACCATTGACAGGTAGCAACAGTTCAGCAAATGTGAGTAGTTCCATGCTGTAGCATAAAACGTGTGGATTTTTACTGAATCTGTGCGCTACAACTGAATGTGAGACAGTTCATGGACAACACCATGAAGTCTTTGTTCCGCCATTTAGCACGACAGACGTGCTGCTTCATAGTTATCTATATTCTGCAATACATTCTATTATATCTATCTTTGACACTGTTATAGGCATAAGATTAGGGCAATGAGCTTGGTGCTGGACGTTGAATTCCTCTTCCTTGCCCCCCTGTGAGGGATTTAGTGGGGCATGTCATGTTTGTCTGTGAGGTTGTGTTAGAATGCGCTTTATTTGCTGGAATCAGTCAATATTCTGTTGTAATGAGTGAACTGACAAATGCTGAAATAGGAAACAAACTTGGAGAATGCTGGAAGCAACTTGTTTTGTAAATAGAAGCGAGTAACACTCTCATATTCGGGGATTCTCAGAGAATATTTCTCAGAAAAGACACGAACTTTTTTTTTCCACTTATTCCATTTGGCCTGGATGTGTTTTCAGCATTTCCTGTTTTTTGTTCCGCCCTTTGACTGTTCTGTCGCTGACAGGGAGAGCCAAGGATGTTGATGATTCTCAAATGGAAGAATCCCTCCATGTATTCTTTCCATCCTTACGGGATGTGGAAGGCAACGGTGGAAAATGATCTAGTATTGATTCTGAGGAGTCTTTAGCTTTCCGCTAACACTTCAGATTTCGGGAATCAGTAATGAATCGGTATTGAGATCACATTGACTCTGTTTTACCGTGTAAACTCCGTCCATGACTCCAGCAGCTCTGAGCACTCGCTTGAACACCACTAAATGCAGCAAAACTGTGAAATATTACTGAATCCCCTCACGCTGCTACATTAGTTTCTGCTCAGAAATTTCTCAACTTGCTGTTTCTGTATCTCTTCCAGTGAACTTGGTGGCGATTGTGATCCTGTCCCGGGGAAGGTGCGGTCTCTCCAAATGTGTCTCTCGCTACCTGCTGGGAATGGCAGCGGCCGATCTCCTGGTCGTTATCTCCGATCCGCTGCTGAGGTGGACTGCTCGGATTTATTTTCCCCAGTCATTCCTGTTCTTCACTCCCGTGTGCAAACTCTGTTTTTGGTTGATTTTTGCGAGCACTGCGACCTCTGTCTGGCTGACTGTCGCTTTCACCGTCGATCGATTTGTGGCTATTTGCTGTGAGAAGCTGAAAACAAAATATTGCACCGAGAGAACGGCGGCTGTGGTTATCGGGACAGTGAGTGTGCTGGCCTGTTTGGAGAGTGTCCCCTGGAGCTTTACATTGAAGCATGTTCTAATAATTAATGGTCTTCCCTGGTATTGTGCTTACAAACCGAGCTTCGTTAACTCTCCCTCCTGGGCGGCATTTGAGTTGTTACACCTGATTTTAACCCCTTGTGTCGCATTCTTTCTGATTTTGCTGTTCAATGTTCTGACTGTCAGAAGGATTTTAACGGCCAGTCGAGCCCGCAGGGGGCTGAAGGGACAAAGGAGCGGAGAGAATGACAAGGACAGGGAGGTGGAGAACCGACGCAAGGCCATCGTTCTACTCTTCAGCATTACCGGTAGTTTCATATTGTTGTGGATAACACAGGTGGTATTTTATATCTATCAACGGATTTCAATGAGTTTTGTGTATTCTATCACCGATCCCCGTTACATCACAGACCATACAGCGGGGATGCTACAGGTTCTCAGCTCCTGCACCAACACGTGTATTTACGCCCTGACCCAGAGCAAATTTCGAGAGGAACTGAAGAATGTGGTGATATACCCGCTGATTCGGATTTTGAAACTCAGTAATCGTTATAAATAAATGTAGTGATGTATTTCATTTCAGCTGTTTTCATGTTAAATGTTCTATTCTCCTACTTGTGGGAAAAGATCAGGCCTGATGAATGGTGTCTGCCAGAATTGTGTTCTCCCTGGTTGCTGCCTGGTCTGCTGAGTTCCTGCATCATTTTGGGTTTGTTCTCTTACAGTAGCATATCAGCTGTTTACAAATTTTCCCCACAACTCACTGGCCTCAGCATCCAGAGACATCCTTGTTGCACCTTACCTCGCGGATCGATTAAATAAATTTTTGAGGCAAACCTGTTATCCCTGGTTCCTGGTTCTGGAAAAAAAAGGGGCTGGTAAGCCCTCTCTTTTGCTTTCACTTTCTGACTTCACTTGTCAACCATGGTATTGTCCTTCTTCCGTTCGAAAATTTCATCTTATTTGGAATAAGGCATTGCCGCTCTGCTGTCCTTCCTGCTAAGTGTTCTTCCCAGTCACCCTTGGTCGGCTCCCTTCTCACGCTATTGTAATTTTCCTTATTCCACTGAAATACCGACACATTGGAATTCAGTTCCTTCTTCCACTCAAATTTCAAAATGAATTCGATCATATTGTGAATACTACATAAGTGTCCCTTAACCTTAACCTCTTTATCACCTCCGGAACGTTGTACAGCACCTTATCTACCACAGCCGATCCCCGAGTAGGCTTAACAACAAGCTGTTTTAAAATGCCACACTCACATATCCTGCAAGTTCTCTGTCTTGAGGTCCAGTACTGGCCTGGTTTTCCCAATCCAGTTTCATGTTAAAGACACTAACGATTATCATCACGTTGGTCTTCCGCTATAATTTTTACTCCACAACCCAGCTGTTGTTTGGATGCCTGATGACAACTGCCATTGAGGTTTAACCCTTGTCTTTTGGTAAATCAACCCATAGGGTTCTCTACACTTCCTGTACCTATGTCATCCCTTTCTAATGATTTAATATTTCTTATGCAAATTGCCAGACCACACCTTCTGCCTATTAATTTAACTGGTAGTGGAGGCAGATACGATAAGGTCTTTTAAGAAAGTCGTGGACAGGCACATTGAGCTCAGAAAAATAGAGCGCTATAAGTAACCTTAGGTTATGTCTAAGTTAACGATATGATCGGCGTAGCTTTATGGGCCGAAGGCCCTGTATTGTGCTGTAGGCTTTCTATGTTTATGTTTCTATGTTTCTAACCGACAATCGCGCTGACATCCCCATATACATATTTGTTATCCCAGAGGACAAAAAAAAAATCTTTTCAAACAGATCACAGAATAGCTGCATTCATCTTACAGAAATATCAAGGCCAAAGTTCAGTTTGTACATGCATTTATACATGTATTATAAACATGTAATAAAGTATCTATAAATGAAACAATCTTGAGTTTCGTCACACCTCCAAATGCACTGACACCTTGCAAATCCGTGTGGATTCAAATATTCGCAGACACACCCCAAAATCTGCGGACATCCCTATATCCGTGAACACCTCATATCCGTGACCGTATCTACAGAAACACCTGTATGCACATTTGATCATCCCAGCAAAACTATCATTTGTAACTGTTCAGAATGTAAATGTCTCCACCTTAAAGTTACTGCAAGAACAAACTTATGTATCTGTAAATGATACAAATTTGAGACTAGTCAAACCCAAAATCCACCGGCATCCATTAATCCTTGTGAACCTATATGCGCTGACACACCCCTAAATCCCCAAATCGGCACGCACTGTCCAAGTCCGAGTGCAAAACAAAATGCATACGGATCACCAAAATCTCTGACAGCTGCGCATGCATAATTGATTATCCCAGATAAAGATTCCCTTCAAACACTGCAGAAAATGTTTTTTTCCACCTTAAAAGTAGAGCAAGAATGGCGTTCAACATTTAAAATTCGTTTATCATGAGGGTATCTATAAAATAAAACATCCTTGAGTTTGTCACATTTCTACGTACACCTTTCCATTCGCAGCCATTTTCAACACACCCCTAAATGTGCGCACATCCCCAAATCCGCACGCACCCTCAGACCATGTGCGCAGACCCAAATCCATCTGCAGCACCCAGCAAACATGCAACCCAGAAATCAGTGCGCACCACATAATACACCGACATCCCCAAATCTGTGTGCACTCCCAACTTCTCCAGCAGAGGTAAATCTGAGTACATCCTCAAATCCACTGTCACCGCCACGTGCGCATTAGATTATCCCAGAGCGAGAAACATTCTTGTAATAGCTGTCTCTGCTTTAAGCAATATCAAGGACAAAGTTCAACATTCAAAGTGCTTTGAGATTCATCACACCGCCAATCGCCTGTAATCCGTGTGCACTCCTAAACCCACCGACGCACACGAATCACTGTCCACTCACATTCCGAATCCAACAAACTATTCGAAACCACACACCAAAATCTCTGCACACCCCAAGTCCGCGTGCATCTCTATTTGGCAAACAGATCCCTAACTCTTTTCGCATCCACTAAGTACGTTACACCCGCATTTGCCGACGGATGCCTAACTCTGTGAGCATCCCCAAACCCGTGTGCACCAAATCCATGTTTACACCCAAATCTGTGTTTTCATCAAACCGCAAACAACCCCAACATCAGCGTGCAGACCCAAATCCACAGGAAGCCCAAATACCTGTGTTCCCCCAAATCCTCAAGTAAACACAAATATGTGCACCCCATGCCGGCTGATACCACCTGGCCTCAACACCCCGCCATGCACATGAGATTATCGCTGAACAAGAATCATTACAGTGAGTTCATAAAATAGCTGTCTCATTGAAACAATATCGAGTTTCGTCATACATCCGAATGTGCAGATACCGTACAGGTGTGTAAACGTGACAAAGCCACAGTCACAAATGCGCATACACACCCAAATTCGTGTGCATCCCTAAATACGCTGAGACACCCCAATCTGTGGTCATCTACCAATTCGTGCGAATCCCCAAATCCAAGGATTTGCTCATATCCCAAGTAAGTGCTCACCCCAAGCCCGCTGATACCCCGACATGCACAGTGGAGTACCCCAAAGGAATAATCATTTCACACAGTTCACAAAATTGCAGTCTCCATTATAAAACCACAAGAGTACCGATGAAATGTCAATGTGCATTGATTATGAACGTATCTGTGAATGAAATCTTAACATACGTCACAAGTGCAAATCCAGTGACACCACAAATCTTTTCCGTTTTCCCAAATCGGTGAGCACCTTTATTTACCGGACACTGCACTGAATCTGTGCAATCCGTAAGTCAGTGCGCACCACAAACACACTCCCAACGCTACATGCATTATAGTTTAACCCAAAGCAGAATCATTTCAAAAGGATCTGAAAATGGGTTCGTTCGACATTAAAATTCCGCAAGCAGCCTAAACTTCGATTGCAACGTCAAATCGGCGGACTCACCAATGTCTCCCATGTCTGGGTATAACTGCAAATCCGTGTGCACCCGGATACTCGAGAACACACCCTCAACCTGCCAACGTCGCCAATTCCTTGTGCAACACCAAATCTGCGCACATCACCAAATTCGAGCAACCCAAATTCAAAGTACACCGCATAAAGATAGACAACCCCACATGCACACTAGTTTATCCAAAAGCAACAGTCGTATCAAACAGTTCACAAAATAGCTCCCATTACCTTCAAAGTTGAAAGTTGACGTACACAACGCTGGAAGAACTCAGCAGGTCAGGCAGCATCCGAGAGAAAAGAGTAGCCAACGTTTCGGGCCGAGACACATCGTCAGGAATGCGGGGTGGGAGGGGGGGGGGGAGAGGTCCGAAGCCCAGTAATAGAGATAAGGGAGGGGGTAGGCCCTTTAGACAGGTGTATGCGGTTAAGTCGAAACCTAATGGAATGGTGAAGCAGGCTCGATGGGCAGAATAGCTTAGTTATCCGCCCATGCCTTATTGTCTAAGGGAATCGAGGAACGGCCGGGCTGCGGCGGGGCAGCTACCAGACGGTGGTGATGTGAAGGTACGGTGATAAGATAAAGAAGCTATTGGGAATGGGGAATGATGAAGGGGAGGGTGGACTTCACTGGACGTTTGAGAAACCGATGTTCACGCCATCAAGTTGGAGGCTACTCAGACGGAATTCCAGTTGTCGCTCCTCAGACCTGAGTGTGGCCATATTGCGGCAATGGAGGAAGCCATGGACTGACATGTCGTGTTGTAAATGGGAAGTGGAATCAAAATTGATGTACACTGGATATCCCGCTTTTTCCAGCGGACGGAGCTTACAATTGGCTATAACATGCTCTTTTCCGTCTAACTTATTGTTTGTAAACATCATTTTGGGTTGCTTACGTTTTGTCGATATGAAACAATTGAATAACATACGGTTGACATAAATCAAATTCAGGCTTCATTAACTCTTTATTGGTTTATAGTTTATATGTTTTTAAATTGCTGAATTATGGAAGTGAATAAAATTAATTCATACTATCTTCTTTCTTTAATTACAATCTGTAGGGCTCACTTTGGGGTCAATTCGCTCTACTTCACGGAAAAAAAAGCAAACAAACAAGTGGTCAGGGATTTACTCCACAGTTCTCTGCACCACAGTCCATCTCAGCTGCGGGTGGGAATGCACAATTAAGTTGATCTGGCAAACGCCATTGATTGAAAATCCGCCCCTCTTCTTCACGGTAGGCAATTGTTCATTGATAGGAGTAGACTGGAGTGCATACAGTAGATTACCTAACCAGCGTAAGACTAGTTCCGACGTCAGACAATTAGGTTCCGGGGCTGGAATATGAACAGACGGACATGTCCAAAGTCTGACTGGTGGGCGGATTTCCGGTGATGTTTTCTGACTGATATATCGCGGGGCTAATAAGGAACTGTGGCGCCAGAACGGAGCTTCACCCCACCCCCTTCTCTCTCTCTCTCTCTCTCTCTCTCTCTCTCACACACACACACACACACACCACACACACACACACACACACACACACACACACACACACACACACACACACACACACACACACACACACACACACACACAATCTCGTAGCTTCCGGCCAATTGGGACAATACGTCCGAGTACCGAGTATAACAACTGGGGGATCAGTTGATGAATGGGAGGAGCTGCAGCCCGGAATGAAGCTGCTACTGCTGCCTTTGGTTTAGGCTTTATTAATGAACAGAAAAATCTTGAATTTCCACTGAGTCACCACGTAAATAACGGTATTCGTGCAACAGCTAAATTTCCTCGGCAAATAGCCGAAGAAGTGAAATATCTGTTCCGAAATATTGAAATCAAATCCTTTTCCCGAGAGCTGAAAATATATGGAATTAACTAAGAATATTATCCACAGGTGTATGAAGCTGCCGGACAGGGAAAAAAGTAAAACCACGAAACCTCCTCCTGCTCACCATGTCCGGATCATGGCGATTATCCTCGTTGTTCCGATCCCGTAACCGCTTAAGGACCCGGCTGGCCACTGCATTGAGAGAGAGAGAGAAAGAGGAGGGGGAGAGAGAGAGAGAGAGAGAGAGAGAGAGAGAGAGAGAGAGAGAGAGAGAGAGAGAGAGAGAGAGAGAGAGAGAGAGAGAGAGAGAGAGAGAGAGAGAGAGAGAGAGAGAGAGAGAGAGAGAGAGATTTATCTTCAATCGGTTCTTTGTTTCCTGTCTGCCTGTATATAGACGGATTTCAAGGATGCATATAAAAAATATACTTTGAAAATAAATGTGCTTTGAACATTTGAAATCTGATTCTATTTTTTTTATTTTAAAAGCCAATCATATCTCTTCCCACTATATGCTGTTTTTGCAATTTATATGCCCCAAATTTTAACTGACGTATCTAACCTGTGCCTTCTGCAATACTCCCAGGAATTCCAACAGTGACGTACAGGCACAGAGGTCACTGAAGGTGCACAAACACGTGGACAGAATGAAGGCATCCAATGGGATACCCGTCTTTTGTGGCCGGGCACAAGAAGAGGAGTGTGAGATTAAGTGGCGTTCGGAGGAATGAATGCTTCTGGAAGTAACAATCTGGAACACAGAGCCTGAGCGAATTATGCAGGCAGGTATTTAAGGACCATTTTCTGGAACACTTGAATCATCAAAATAGCTGGCAACAGACCAAATGCTGATTTGGAAGAGACAGACTTTCGATTATCAGCATTCACACGATGGGCTCTGACTCTGCGCTGGGAATCTGCAACACAGAACTTCAACCGAACTGACCTGAAACATTCAAAAACATTGTAATGAATTTCTATTGATCGAGGGTAAAATAATGAAACATCATTTTACATGGGAAAGGGGTGAGGCGTTGTGGATAATACTGGAGAGGTGTCTGAAAGATTGTTGAACGGATGGGATCAAACACTGTACAGCATAGAAACAGGCCCATCGGTCCATCATATGTGTGTGTCCACTATCAGACCTGTCTATACTAATTAATGCCTTACTCATTGAAATATCTGTGCAAATGCCTCAAGTGTTGTCGAGTCATTAAACCCTTCTGCATATAACCATGCACTACCTAGGACCCCCGAACTATTAATCTGTCAATTCCTATCAACTGGATCCGATCTGAAATGTTGGAATGATACCAGCCTTCACCACTTCCTTTGGCAGCTTGTTCCACAATCTCGCCACAATCTCTGAAATGTCGGAATGATACCCGCCTTCACCACTTCCTTTGGCAGCTTGTTCCACAATCTCGCCACAATCTCTGAAATGTCGGAATGATACCCGCCTTCACCACTTCCTTTGGCAGCTTGTTCCAGAATCTCGCCACTCTCTGATTAAAGAATATACCCCTCATGTTCCCTTTAAACGTTTCACCTTTCTCTCTCAAATTCTAGTTCTAGACTCACCCATCCTCAATGGAAATCCCGGATTGCATTTTCCCCACGTACACCACTCGTAAATTTGAGTAGTTCCATCAAATCTCCTCTTGTTCTCCTGTGATCTGGGGAATATTCACAGTACGTTAAACTCTGCCCATTAAATCAGGTTCTCAAGTCCTCGCATCATCCTTGTAAATTTTGTCTGCACTCTTTCAATATTCTTGATATATTTCCTATAGATAGGTGACTATAATTGGTCACCAGACGTTAAATTAGACCTCACCAATGTCTCATAAAATGTCAAAGCAAAACAAACTCCCCTTGCCCCTCACTCAATAATTTGATTGACCAAGTCTTAAGTACCAAAAGCAATCCTCCTCTTCCTGTAATGGCATTATAGATCGTATTCCTAAATCCCTCTATTCTTCCACACGTTTCAATTCCCTGCGGTGCACGCTGCAAGTTCTATCCACGTTTGTCTATCCACACACCACACACTTTTCTGCATTAAATTGCACATGCATGTTTACAGCTGGTCCAGATCCCATTGCAAGCTTTGATAACATTTCTTCCTGTCCACCGTACTCTCATTCCTGGTGTCATCCGTAAATACATTAATCGAATTTACCGCATTGTCATCCAAATCATTGACACGGATGCCAAAGAACAGCAGCCCCATTATCGATTACTTCATCACAGCACTAGTCACAGGCCTTCATTCGGAGAGGCAACTGCTACTGCCGTCTGCGGCTTATCTAGGAAAGACAATGCATTTGCGGAATAAAAAAAGAACATTTTAATCAACCTACCATATGGGATTTTGTCAATTAACTTAATAATTTTCATGTAGAAACCTTCGTTTGCCTTTCCTTCATCAAACTTTCCTGCAATTTCCTTATAAAAATAATAATCCGCAGATTCACTACTACCTGGGAGAGGCAGATTCTCATCATCGGCACCGTAAATCACTTCCCCTGAATCTTGATGTTATGTCTTCGGTTCAAAGCTTACTTACCAGTGGAACTATACTTCAGTCTCTATCTCATCTACCCGTTTCAGAAATGTACATGTTCCGTAGCATTCCCTCAATTTCTTAGTTTGAACATATAAAATTTAGCGGAGCAGATATGACTGATCTTAGATAGTTGATGGTGTGTAAATCCTCGGGCCCCGACGAGACGTATCATGGGCTGCTGTGCAGAACAACAAGGAAGAGAGCTGGGGCAATGCCAGAGATTATTAAGCGTTCACTGGCTAGTGAACGTGTGATGTGTGATGTGCCACATGAACAGAAGATAACATGTGTGAATCAGTATTCAAGAACAGCAACAACGAAAAAAACAGAGATATATAAAAAAAGTTAGTTTAAAAATTTACAATAAGCATTAAAATTTGAACTACTGAAGCACGGGACATTGAGTACCTCATTCATATTATCCATATCCAAGCAAATAATCATCTTTTTATTCTTCCTTAGTCCTACACTCTAGTTATCCCTTTGCTCTTGATGTATGTATACAATATCATGAGATTTTCATAGTCTATTTTAGCATTCATATATCCCTTCGTTAGTTCTTCTTGGCTTCTTTATAATCCTTGTGCTCATTTGATCCTAACTTAGGAAGCTTAACGTGCCTTTCTTTTTTTTCTTCTTGACTGAATTAATCATCTCCCTGAACATCCGAGGATCATTTATATTTCACTTTCTGTCCATCCTTCTATCTGAATTCTGTACAATGATCTTTAACCACTATCCACATTTCCGATAAAGACTTGCCAGAAAAATCATTTTACCCAATTAACATTTTTTTTAAATTACTGCCTTGTGCCATCACAATTTGCCCTATTCCAACGTAAGACTCTCCCAGAGTTATCATACCTCTAGCTATCCTAAAACTGATAGATTTGTGGCCACTGTTGCTCAGCTACTCACACATAGAAACTCACATTTCCCAACACCAGGTAGTAGTAGTACAATCTCATCAGTTTGATTGGGCCCATCGTATACTTGAGTTTCACTAAATAGCTCAGTAAATAAACCCACTAATATGTTCTCCCTGACTTTAGCTCTGATAGTATCCATGATTGGTTGTGCAGCCACTTTCCCCCTCCTCCCCCCACCACTTTAAGTTCGTCTTTAGCTTTTCTGGAATTTACAGAAATTAAGCTACATTTTTACACTTTATCATAGATTGACAGGTGCAGAATGAACCCCACACTCCAATATTGAATCATAGACATACAAGTACAAAATGAACCCGCATTCGCTCACGGCCTCAGAGACTGGGAGATATAGAAGGAGTGTCACCACTCTGAATTGTGTGTGTGTGTGTGTGTGTGTGTGTGTGTGTGTGTGTGTGTGTGTGTGTGTGTGTGTGTGTGTGTGTGTGTGTGTGTGTGTGTGTGTGTGTGTGTGTGTGTGTGTGTGTCTGTGTGTCTGTGTTCAAGAGGGATCTGAAGGACTCAAGGACAGTTGAAACTGAGAAACTGCGGGGACAGATATTAGTGGTCGATCGGTGTCGGTTAACGTCCTTCTACAAAGAATAATTAGCTATATAAAACGTGAAATCTGTAGGCGTGGCTGCTCTTTGACAAAACGTGGTCGTTGTAACTAATTCCACCCGATGAATCATTGCTGAGGTATTGCCCAAAGATTCTGATTTATTGTCTTCCATCGGCTCATACTCACATGAGAGACAGTGGTATTGAACTAAATGTTTGTTCAAGTAGCTGTAACTAACAAAGTTAGTCAGGGGTATAACCGTCTCCAGAGACTGATTCTCTATATAAATCACGGTCGTTTGGAATGCATCAGTTCAGTATCAGCTGGAGCAGTGAATTCAGGAGCAGTAGGAGCGACAGATTCTAACTGAAATGGTGTATCCGGTCATCTGGCGAATACGAGAAGTTTACTATCCTTTTATTTCAGTCTTTGGAATTCCCGGTAAGCCACAGTGTCAAATGCCGTTGGTGGGAATCGCAGTTTAATTCCAATGTTGTGATTGTTCCTGTCGCTGGTTGTACTGCCACATGTAGACATTGTTCCGCGCTGTATCCTCTGGAATCAGTCAAGTCACTGAGGTGGCAAATGCTTCAACTGTAAACAGGCACATGGAATGCTGGGAGCACTGAGCCCCATGAAGCTTATATAGAAAGAGTAACCAGTTAACACTCGTGTTACGGGCCTCCCTTAGAGCAGTTCTTCCACATATTCTGTTTTGCCTAAATATGCACTTACAACATTTACTTATTTTTAAATTCCGTCCTTCGGCTGTTCTGTCGCTGACAGGGATCGCCATGGAAGTTGATGATTGTCCGATGGAAGAATCTGGATGTATTCATTTCATCGAAAGGAGATGAGGAAGGCGCCGGTAGAAAATGTTCCATCCAGTATTGACTCTCAGGAGGCAGATAACAAGTTTTGTCTTTCGTTACCCACTTCACAGTCCTTTAATCAGTTACGCACCCGCATTCGGATAATATTGTTTTTGCCTTGTTGTTTAAACATCTCTGTTTCCGCCAGCTCTCTGCCCTATCTTGACCATTTCAACGCTAAATGCAAAAATAAAATGGTATCTCAAACTGCGGCATTGACTTTTGCTCAGTGTGTTCTTAACTTGCTGTTCCTGTCTCTCTTCCAGCGAACTTGGTGGCGATTGTGATCCTGTCCCGGGGACAGTGCGGTCTCTCCAAATGTGTCACTCGCTACCTGGTGGGAATGGCAGCGGCCGATCTCCTAGTCGTTATCTTCGATCCACTGATGAGGTGGACTGCTCGGATTTATTTTCCCCGATCATTCCTGTTCATCACTCCTGTGTGCAGACTCAGGATGTGGTTGATTTTTGCGAGCACTGCGACCTCTGTCTGGCTGACTGTCGCTTTCACCGTCGATCGATTTGTGGCTATTTGCTGTGAGAAACTGAAAACAAAATATTGCACTGAGAGAACGGCGGCTGTGGTTATTGGGACAGTGAGTATGCTGGCCTTTTTGGAGTGTGTTCCCTGGGGCTTTATACTCAAGCCTAGCGAAATTATTGACGGTGTTCCCTGGTTTTGTGTTCTTACATCCAGCTACAAAAACTCTCCTTCATGGACGGCATTTGAAATGTTTCACCGCATTTTTACTCCCTGCGTCCCATTCTTTCTGATTTTGCTGTTTAATATAATGACTGCCAGACGGATTCTAGAGGCTAGTCGTGCCCGGAAGGGACTCCGGGGAACAAAGAGTCGAGAGCATGTCAAGGACCGGGAGACGGAGAACCGTCGAAAATCCATCGTTTTGGTCTTCAGCATAACCGGTAGTTTCACATTGTTGTGGGTAACTCAGGTGGAATTTTATATCTATAGACGAATTTCAATGAGTTTTGTTTATTCAGTCAGGGATCCCCGTTACATTATACTACAGACATCGGCAATGCTGCAGGTTCTCAGTTCCTGCAGCAACACTTGTATTTACGCCCTGACTCAGAGCAAATTCCGAGAGGAACTCACGAATGCGGTGATATACCCATTGAATCTGATTTTGAAATTCATTAATCGTTAGAAATGAATACTGTATAGTGTGAAGTTTCAGCTGCATCATGCTCAACAGTCTCATCCACCACACTCCCCCTCTCTCTCCCCCCACCCCATTTCTGGGTACATGGAAACAAAGTGATGAACAGCCTTACAAAACAAACAGGAGAAATTCTGCAGGGGCTCGAAATAATTAAGATCACACATATATCAGATTCTTGAAAGAGGGTGACGGAAAAAGAAACAAACAAATTCTTAAGAGTTTATTAAAAGAGGAGATTCTTAAAAGAGTTTCTCCAGTCTTCTGTGTCTGTTGCCATAGAGTTACAAAACAACCGTGATCACCTGGTCCCGACGGCATTATTGGCCTTAGCATCCCAGAGAATTTCCCCTTGTTTCTTACCCTCCCCTCCGATTAATTTGAAGATTGAGACGAAAGTATTACCGGTGATTCACCGTTCTTACGAAACTGCCTGATATTGACAGCGAGCGAGAGAGAGAGAGAGGGATACATCACGCTATAGAAAATGCGAGGAAGCGGCAGTTTATGGTTGGAGTGAGTTTATTTTAAAGCAGGGTGTGTAACAGTTACGGCAGATGTTCTTGGATCCCGTACTAGTACGTGCCACGGTGGATCGTCCATTCTAGAGATCCGGCTGAGAGAAGGGCAGGAACGGCAGCCAAACATTTCAGGTTTCAGATGATTCGGACAGTCCAAAGGGAGGTCGAAGTATTTTGTGGATTTCTACTGTTGATCAGGCAGGTTGTCATAGAGGCGCTTTAATCGCAGAGGATCAATCAGTAATAATATATGGGTTGAGCTCAAGAATGAGGATGGTGAAATTGCTGTGAAGTTACTATACTTAGCCTCCCAGTAGACATTAGGACAGAGGATCAGATATGTCGACAGGTTATCTGCTGATGTCAATTAGAGCAACTGTAGTGGATGAATAATCTCCACAGATTCACTGGGAATAGCCTACACCCTAAGCCTTGGATGACATTATTTGTTAGGTTTGTTCAGGAAGGTTTCCCGAAACGTTATGTAGGTGTCCACCAGGGAGGCAGTAACAGTTAAATTTATATTGTAAACTGAGCCTAGCGAGATTATTGGAGTTACATCTGGAAATATTTAAGTATTAAAATTCAGGCTGTTTTCAGGTCATCACTAACATGGATGAGACTGGACCTTTGGTGGATAAATGCATATTTGGGGAAGGCTATTTCAAGCAGAACTGGGCAGGAATCGGACGGATTCGTCTGGATACCTGTGTTAATGGCTTAGTGCATATCTGACATGTGAGGGTCGCTTGCAGTTCAGCCGATCAAAATTCAGGATGTTCCTGTTCCTTTGAGGGAGTTAGAGAAGGAAGGGGACATTCAAGAACTGTGGATGGTGATAGGCATTGTATTTAGTTAAACAAAAAGTAAGATGAGTCGTGTTCAAAATTTCGGAAGTTAAAATTAGACCGAGTCTTGGACGGGCATATATGATCCAAGAACCAAGTCACACAGTCACATTGTGAATTAGAAGAAATAACAATGGACTGGAAATAATCTCATCGAGTGCGATTATCGGGGTTACCAAAATATTTTAGGTATACACTGAAACAGCATTTTTTCTGTGGAGAGCACAGGGCCACTCAAGGACAATGAAGGGGATTTATGCCTGTAACCAGAGTCAGTATGCGAGGCACAAGATAATTACTTTACATTCATTGGTTTTCACTGAGGAGAAGGAGATGGAGAAAAGCGAGATCAGGAATGGGGTATGCTGATATTCTCAGCTTGGTAACATTAAATAGGATGTGGTGTTGAGTAAACGGCACTGGCGGGAAATGCTTTTGTCCTTCGGGGACAGACCATAGGCAGCCAAAGATGCAGTGTGAATTGTCGTCAGGGTCATCAGACAGAAAATCGGCCGAGAGGACTGTTTCTTGCTGTACTCTTCACTGTTTATTGTTCAATGATTTGAGGAACAGTGAGCAACGTATCAAATGAGCATGTGACAGAATTCTTATTTCTATACCGTTTCTGGTTGTCATCCGGGACCACTGGTGGAGGAAGCGATCAATCAACGCGTTCAATGATGAACTGGGCCGGTCCTTCAGGAGAATTTACCTGCCGAACTCTGGGAAGAGATTGGGGAAGGGAACTGGGAAATGTTGAATCAGGAGCTTACACAGACCTTATGGGTTAAATGGTCTACCCCATCCCACAATGATCCTATCTCCAGTAATGGTAGCAAACTCTCTGTCTGGTCTCCACGACACTTTTTCTCTGCCATAGTGTATATAAGGTTCTTTTGCACGATAAGGACACACTTATATAAAGTCACTGCCACTGTATTCCAAGCACAATGAGCTGACAGAAAACAGCACTGTCCAATGAAGGCTTAGAGCAGCACAAAACTCTAAAACAAGGAGAGGATTTATCAAAACATGATGCCGGAGAGCTGGACAAAGCTGGGCTTTCGCACTGGAAGGCTGACATAAAACACATCACCAGCTCAGGCCTTTATGATACCGAACCCTGCAGTGTCAGAACACAGACCTTTACAGCTTTTGGCACCAGATGAAGGATAGAGATCTTTGCAATATTCGGCACTATGCTGTAAGCAAGTTGGATTTTTACAGCAGCTAGCCATGTAAGGGTACAGATCTATAAAAAATATGGCACCGTACTGTTAGGATACAGATGTTTATGACTATAGTCCGCACGCAGTAAGAGACAGGCCTTCACAACAACTGGGCATATAAAATCCTTTATAGGCACGAAAATGAGATGGAAGGACACACGCTGACACTTGACTGGCTTTGTGCTGTGATGAAAGACCGGTATGTAAGGGCTGACTGCTAATGCAATGACGTCTCTGCGGTGGCAATGTTTGTACGCGTCTTTGGAATGTGCGTCCTCCAATAAGAGGCTTTCTTGTGGCTCTGAGAGAAGGAATTTCAGGGTATTTTGTCGGGGAAAGATGAGGACAGAAGGCGCGAGTGGTGGGAAGAGGTAGACTGCTGGACGGAGTGGACTTGGAGCGAGGATGCGAGGGTCCGCGACACTCGAGTTAGACCGATGCGTGATGCATCGACGGAAGTGTGAGCTCCAACGTGCGCATTAGACAGTTTTATATGAATGGACACATGTTTTTTTTTCTTGTTTTCGGGATCTTTACTAACCTATAGCCAAATTAAGAATTAAAAAGCTCAGTCCTTTAATTGCATATGGTATACTGTTTCTGCTTTCGTGGCACTGATTTTTAACGGACATATGACGCAACATGCATCCAGACACCATTACTCAAATTTGGACCGGCCGCAAGCAGTCTTCCCCTAGATTAAGCCGCCAGCTGAACCTGACGGTTCCAATTGTGGGGATATCGTTGTTGTATTGATTTCGGCAATGTCGTGTGAAAACCCTGAGCATTGAACTAGTTGGGTCGATAGTCGTACTTCGAATGCATTGCTAATTCGCCAGTTAAGTACTGTTGAACTTGCGAGAGTGGGCGGAGTTTTGATAAAATATCGGCCTAGCTGTCGTTTAGGCTGATTCTTCCGTACGGGCTATGCCACAGCCTACGCCATAACCCTGATTTTCACCTCTGCGTCGCTCTACGCCAAAGCGAGCATTCGTACGTCAAAACGCTAGTTGGCGGTGGGGTTTCTATGCCGCTGTGTTGAGTTTCTTCGTGAGAGACATGGACGAGGAAATGCATTTGAAACATTTTCGCATGTCGGCAGGTAGATTTGACAATTTGGATTATTTATTTCGCAACGTTGTACGCACCGACTAAAGCAACGGCGGAGGAGAAGCAACCGGAAATGCGTAGAAGGAAATGCGATGCTCCCAAGCGGATCAATTACAGTTGTTGCGGTCTGCGTCGCCGTGACGCGTGAGTAACCTTTCTGCACGTCACCCTACAGCATAGGTAAGGTAAGGCACAGGTAAGGTGTAAGTTACGCGTTAGCTACGGCGTCGATATGATACACCAGTATAAATCAGCCTTAATGCTGACCAGCGCCGACGTAACGGTGGGTGGCCGAACGAACCCAATCACAAGTCGGGTTTTCCGTAGCTGGGTGTGGGAAATTCAACCTCAAGTCAGTGCTCCCCAAATTCTATCAATATGTGGACTTTGCAACGAGAGGGGAGAACGCGTTGGAGATTATTTATACAAACATTCCCGACGCGTACCGGGCGGAGCACCGCTCCCACCTCGGTTATTCAGACCACATCTCTGTTATGCTAGTAACAGCATACAGACCGCTAGAGTTGCGCTCCAGACTAGTTCAGAAGCAGGAGAAAACCAAACCAACCAGAGCCATCTCTGTTCTTCAAGACTGCTTTGAGCACACTGACTGGCACATGCTCAAGGAGGCTGCAAGCGATGGTGACTCTGCCAACTTAGAGGAGTACAAGGCATCAGTGCCCAGCTACATCAGCAACTGCATCGACGACGTCATTGTGGGCAAGATCAACACAGCACGCGCTAACCAGAAGCCATGGATGACCGCAGAGGTGCGTGCGCTGCTGAGGACCCGCGACTCCGCCTTCAGAGCAGGCGACAAGGCAGCCCTAACAAAAGCGAGGGCCAACCTGTCCCGGGCCATCAGAGAGGCAAAACATGCTCAAGCCCAGCGAATCCACAGCCACTTCCACGACAGCGGCGACACACGGCGCATGTGGAAGGGTATTCAGGGCATCACCAACTACAGAACAGCATCATCCGACTGTGCGGGTGATGCCTCCCTCCTAGGTACACTGAACAGCATCTTCGCTCGTTTTTAGGCGGAAAATGACGTAGCTGCGAGGCAGTCCACCGGTCCTCCAAATGCCCTGGTGCTGTGTCTCACCGTGGCTGGTGTGAGAAGAACCCTGTGCAGGGTCAACCCAAGGAAGGCTGCTGGACCAGACAATATTCCTTGGAGAGCGCTTAGAGGTTGTGCAGGACAGTTAGCAGATGTTCTCACTGACACTTTCAAAATCTCTCTGAGCGGGGCCGTATTTCCCACGCGCTTCAAGGTCGCCACCATCGTCCCAGTGCCGAAGAAGTCTTCGGACTCACATCCATCATCATGAAGTGTTTCGAGATGCTCGTCATGAGGCACATCAAAATCCTGCTGCCCCCCCCCCCCCCCCACTGGTCACCCTGCTGTTCGCGTACCGTCCCAACCGTTCAACAGACGACCCTATTACAACTACCCTAATCCACCTGGACAAAAAAAATGTTCGAATGCTGTTCATGGACTTCAGTTCAGCATTCAACACAATCATCCCTCAGAAACTGATTGGAAAGCTGAGCCGTTTGGGCCTGAACACCTCCTTCTGCAACTGGATTCTCGACCTCAGTCAGACTGGATCGGAGACAACATCTCCAACACCATCACACTGAACACGGGGGTCCCCCAGGGCCGTGTGCTCAGTCCACTGCTGTTCACTCTGCTGACCCACGACTGTGCTGCAACACACAGCTCGAACCACATCATCAAGTTCGCCGATGACACCACCGTGGTGGGTCTCATCAGCAAGAAGGACAAGTCAGCTTACAGAGAGAAGGTGCAGCAGTTAACAGGCTGGTGCAGAGCCAACAACCTGTCTCTTAATATGAACAAAACAGAAAATATGGTTATTGACTTCAGGAGGGCACGGAGCGACCACTCCCCGCTGAATATCGACGGTTCCTCGGTAGAGATCCATATTTCTCGGTGTTCACCTGGCGGAGAATCTCACGTGGTCCCTGAACACCAGCTCCATAGCAAAGAAAGCACAACAGCGTCTCCACTTTTTGCGAAGGTTGAGGAAAGTCCATCTCCCACCCCCCATCCTCATCACATTCTAGAGTGGTTGTATTGAGAGCATCCTGAGCAGCTGCATCACTGCCTGGTTCGGAGATCACACCATCTCGGATCGCAAGACCCTGCAGTGGATATTGAGGTCAGCTGAGAAGATCATCGGGGTCTCTCTTGCCGCCATCACGGACATTTACACTACACGCTGCATCCGCAAAGCAAACAGCATTATGAAGGACCCCATGCACCCCTCATGCAAACTCTTCTCCCTCCTGCTGTTTTGGAAAAGGCACCGAAGCATTCAGGCTCTCACGACCAGACTATGTAACAGTTTCTTCCCCCGAGCTCTCAGACTCCTCAATACCCAGAGCCTTGACTGACACGTTGACCTATTGTCCTGTCTATTATTTATTGCAATGCCTACAATGTTTTTTGTGCATTTTACGCAGTCCTGTGTCGGTCTGAAGTCTGTGTTGTTTTTGTTTTTACGTAGTTCAGTCTAGTTTTTATACTGTGTCATGTAACACCATGGTCCTGAAAAGCGTTGTCTCATTTTACTATGTACTGTACCAGCAGTTTTGGTCGAAATGACAATTAAATAGACTTGACTTAAATAAACGTGGTTGTTCAATCTGCAGCGGTGTCCGAGTCTCATCAATACTACACGTTCCTCATTTTTTTGTGTAGAAAGCTCTGCAGTACTTTCAACGCAGAAAGCAGCTCCCATAAACAATACACTTAATATCTGCAAACTTTCTGGGTGTTTAATGCCAAAGTAGAACCTTCTTACAAATGCAGATTTGAAACACAAGATATTCTGCAGTTACTGGAAATGCAGACACATGCCCACAAGCTACTGGAGAAGCTCTGAGGTTCAGGCAACAACTAAGCAAAGGAGCACACAGTCTAGGCATGCTGAAAGGGTTCGGCATAAACGTTGTGTATTTATTCCTCTACACATTTGCTGCCTGATCTGTTGATTTCCACCGGTATTTTGCAGAAATTAAATAATTATTTTCGAGCAATCAGTTTTCTAATGTTTCAGATCTTTCCTTTGTAGTCATATCCTGCTGATCTGATTCCTCCTCCTCCTCGTAAACTCTAGGCCCCATCACTCTTTGGAGCACCAAAGCCCTGAATCAGGCTGGCAACTCCTTGGTTTCTGACTCTGCTTCATCTGACTCGCTAGTCTGCTGTCAGACTTTGGAGCCGCACTGCAAACAACCAAGCTGTCTGAGGCTCAGTCCTTTGAAATTAGAGAAAATGACATGTGACGAAATCCTAAGGTTTGTTCATTATGGACGGTGCCTTTAAAAAGAGAGAGAGAGAGAGAGAGAGAGAGAGGAGAGAGAGAGAGAGAGAGAGAGAGAGAGAGAGAGAGAGAGAGAGAGAGAGAGAGAGAGAGAGAGAGAGAGAGAGAGAGAGAGGGAGGGAGAGAGAGAGAGAGGGAGGGAGGGAGAGAGGGAGGGAGAGAGAGAGAGAGAGGGAGAGAGAGAGAGAGGGAGAGAGAGAGAGGAACCGAGCAGCTCGTACGTACGTTGCTATGGTGATAGAAGGGCGGAGCTATACAATGGACAGCTGGTGTTCAGCATGTTAAATGCAGATACAGGGTCAGCTGCTTCACTGCCTGGTTCGGAAATTGCACCATCTTGGATCGCAAGACACTTGAATAGATAGTGAGGTCAGCTGAGAAATCATCGGGGTCTCTCTTCCCACCATTACAGACATCTGCACCCGCAAAGCAAACAGCATTGTGATGGACCCCACGCAGCCCTTATACAAACTCTTCTCCTTCCTGCCGTCTGGGAAAAGGCACCGAAGCATTCGGACTCCCACGGCCAGATAATGTAACAGTTTCTTCCCCCATGCTATCAGCCTCCTCAATACTCAGAGCCTGGATTGACACCAAACTTCTGCCCTCTGCCGTGCCTATTTTCCTGTCTATTATTTATTGTAATGCCTGCACTGGGCTGTGCACTTTATGCAGTCCTGGGTAGGTCTGTAGTCCAGTGTAGTATTTCTTTTTTTCTGTGTTGTTTATCACGTAGTTCAGTGTAGTTTTTGTATTATTTCATGTAGCACCACGGTCCTGAAAAAAGTCGTCTCGTTTTTACTGTGTACTGTACCTGCAGTTATGGTTGCACTGACAATAAGAATTCACTGGAATTGGCTTGACCACAGTTCAGTTTCCGCTTTTGGAAGGTTTCCTAAACCTCTCTTGCAGGAGTGACGGCCAGCCTCTCGTCTTAGTTCCAACCCCAATCCAATGGTCAGACTGAAAGAGTGGACCAGAAGTTGGCGAAAATCCTGCGCTGTCCTGCCTCTTCCAACCCCACGTCCTAGAGCTCCCAATTGCTTTGGACAGAGATCGCTCACAATAAAATCCAGTCGTCCTCCACCGGTGTCACTCCCGTTGAATGCCAAAGCGATTCCAGACCCCACTCTTCCCTGATCTGGAGCTTGACGTAGGTGTTCTAACTGGTGAACAGCCGATCCAGCGCTACAAGCGCACCTGGAGCCGACCCAGGGCTTCTGTGCTGCGCGCCGGGAAACAGCATTCCCGGCAGGCTGCTCGGCTCCGTCGACAGGTAAGGGCAGTCAAGTCAGGAAAGGAGGTCAGGTCGGTGTCAAGATACCATCTCCTGAAAGTCGAGATCCGGAAATTGTCACCGAGCTATGTGGGTGACATAGACTGTCAGTGGGTAAGGCTGTCAAAGTGTCCTATAGGTTGCGTCTACGAACATAACTGAAGATCCTCCCACTCTTCCTCGTTTCCCAGCTCAAGCCGTTTGATACCTCACTCCTGGCCCCAGTCAACCCACCAGCCCATCCTCCCCGCCTGATAGATGGTTCCCTTGTCTATAAGATGCAGGCGCCTCCAGGCATCTCGCCGGGTGGATGGTAAGGTCCAGTACCTGGTGGACTGGGAAGGGTATGGACCACGACTTGAAACGGACACAGCTGTGTGATCTGTTCCAACACCAGCCGGCACTTCTCTGATCAGTTCAACATACATATCCCTCTTCTCCTGAAACATGTTCTGTTTGTTTCCCGTCCCGGCAAACACACTTTACAGCGCTTGCTTGCTGACCGCAGACGTAGCGAGGGGGTTCTCTGACTTTATTGCTCTCACTATTGCAGTCTTTTTACGTTTTCACAGCGCTACCGCTCTTCTAACAGCTGACAAGTCTTTTCCGCCCAAGTTTCATGCCCCTTTTTCCCCTCGGGGAGTGGTCTTCACTCCGGAGAACATGCTCAGCTAAAGGTAGGTAAGACCCTCGTCTTGGGCACTGGTCCATTTATTCGCCAGTGGTGTGAGGGCTGATACCGCCTCAGAAGTCCCACTCTTCGCTGGGACTCGTTAGATATTATATCGGACTACTCCGTTCACTCTCTCCGCTGAAACGTGAGCAACTTGGCTTTGAAGTATCCGTCCCCTGCTGCGGGACACTCGGCTTGCGATTCGGTCCGCCCTCCTACACTCCCCTCCTCCGGGCACGTATGGACAACCCTCGATCACCCACGCATTTCCACTGCCGTTAAGTTAGCGGTAGCCTGATCTAAAGTAAAGGTTTTGCCTGCCATTTTGTCAAACCCATTCGCCACAATGGTAACTGTTCCTAGGGCTTTAACAGTACTTAAAGTGTCGGATGAACAATTCATTAATTCATTACCAGTAACCCCGTGGATTCGCACCACCGCTGAACCCCTGTAGCATCCATAACCGCGTACCGTGATCACTTTACCGCACTACAGCTTGGCACAGGCGTAAATAAATCGGATCAATGCTCAGGGCAATCGCACAACATGCAACAGCATCGGCACCGGACGATACGCTCACAATGAAACACTCTGCTTCCGTTGGCTGCGTAAGTCTAGGAAAGACTATCTCTGGTGCCGCCAAACCCGTGAGATTCCGGCACAAACCCACCCCCAAGCCCCCTCTTGTGCGGCGTGTTTTTTTTAACGTGTTACAAGTAATTGCCACGAGATAAACACAGTACACCGTTTTAAATTTAGAAGAGAAAGAGCAAAAAAAAAGAAAGAAAACGGTCCATTTAAATGAAAAAGTCTGTTGTGTACAAGTTGCTACTCACGGTTACCCCGTCGCCGAAACTGCTTTGATCTCTCTCAGCTGTTTGTCGAATCATAACCCCGATCCATGCCGAGTACTACGATCTCTTCTCTGTTCATCAACTTAACGAAAGCCCCAAGCCCAACCTCAGTGTTCCTCACCAGAGAATCCTACCGTCCATCCCCGCATCCTGATTGGATGGCACACAATTCTCCTATCTCTTATCTCCAAGAGTAACCCAAACAAGCTTGTAGAGAACAGCAGAAAAATAAATACAGAATAGCATCACAGTAAAAAAGTATATGATCCAGGGTATTACATTACAGTTAAATTTATGCCCATTTCATTGATCGCCCAGGTCTTTGATCAGTCAGCACAAGCCAGTTCGGTGTCGATGTGTAATAAGAGTCTCTGCCTTTCCAGTATATTTCCATGGCTATGCCGGTCTTTTTGTACACAACTGCAGGTCTATGCAGCTTGTTGTGAAAGTCTATTTCCTTACAGCATGCGGCCTGCAGTTGTAAAGATCTGTATCCTTACAGTACCTTGTCATCTGTTCTAACGATCTGTAGGCTTGCAGTACGTGACAAGCTGTTGTAAAATCAAATTTACTTACAGCATGGTGCCGCCTATTTCAATGACCTCTTACCTTACTCAGGAGCCAGCTGTTGTTAATATACGTATGTGTCCCTACAGAATGGTGTTTGGTATTATAAAGGTCTGTGACCTTACAATACAGTGCTGACGATGTTTTTATGTCAGCGTTATAGTGCAAAACTGGTATTGCCCAGCTCTGCGCCATCAGGGTTGTGCTTTAATAAAGCCTGGCGTTGTTCTAGAGTTTTGTATTGTTCTGTGCCCTCACTGGGAGGTGCTGTGCTCTGGCAGCTCACTGTGCGTAGAAAACAGGACGAGTGCCTTTAAAGAAATGTGCCGTTATTACTCAAAATGACCTTGGATTAGAGGTTTGTTGGAGATTTGTAGGAAATTTGTTACTATTATTGGGCACAGGATCATTGTGGGACGGGGTCCGTCCAACCGATCGAGTCTATACTAGCTCCTGGTTCAATATTCCCTCTGCCCCCTTCCCCCAATCTCTCCCACAGATCGGCAGGTACACACAGATTCAGCTCAAGCTTCAGTTTAATCGGAAGACAAGGTGAGGAGCAACGGGTATTTCTCCGGGACGCTAAGCCCAGTGATGCCATCGGGAACAGCAGTAAACAATTGCTTTGTAACTCGAAGACAACTCACTCAAAATGCTGGAGAATTTCATCAAACCACTCAACAGCTTTGAAGAGAGAAGAAAGTCGTCGTTTCGGGCCCAGATCTGACTTCGTGTGTGTCGTTTTGTATGTCGAGCGTCTGCAGATTTTCTCCTGTTTGTTTTGTAACTCCGCTTATCACATTGTTTACATTTACCCACA
Organism: Hemitrygon akajei; assembly: GCF_048418815.1. Classification (NCBI taxonomy): domain Eukaryota; kingdom Metazoa; phylum Chordata; class Chondrichthyes; order Myliobatiformes; family Dasyatidae; genus Hemitrygon; species Hemitrygon akajei. The sequence goes on along the minus strand of NW_027332021.1, from coordinate 466,104 downwards.
AGTGGGAGAAGAGAATAGGGAGCAGGAAGGCAGCTGAATTGTAATACTTTACATCATTTATTCCTAACGTTTCATGAGCTTTAAAATCCAACTCAATGGATATTTCACCGCATTTTTGAGTTCCTCTCGGAACTTGCTCTGAGTCAGGGCGTAAATACACGTGTTGGTGCAGGAACTGAGAACCTGGAGCATTCCCGATGAGTATTCTGTGATGTAACGGGGATCCGTGACAGAATAAACAAAACTCCTTGAAATCCGTTGATAGATGTAAAATACCACCGGTGTTACCCACAACGATATGAAACTACCGGTAATACTGAAGAGCAAAACGATGGATTTGCGTCGGTTCTCCATCTCCCGGTCCTTGTCATTCTCTCCACTCTTTTGTCCCCGGAGTCCCCTGCGGGCTCGACTGCCCGCTAGAATCCGCCTGACAGTCTGAATATTGAACAGCAAAATCAGAGAAGATGGAACACAAGGGGTTAAAATTCGGTGAAACATCTCAAATGCCGCCCACTCGGGAGAGCGTTTGAAGTACGCTGCAAAGACACAATACCAGGGAACACCGTCAATGATTTCTCGAGGCTCATGTACAAAGCCCCAGGGGACACACTCCAAATAGGCGAGCAGACTCACTGTCCCGATAACCACAACCGCCGTTCTCGTCGTGCAATATTTTGTTTTCAGCTTCTCACAGCAAATATCCACAAATCGATCGACGGTGAAAGCGACAGTCAGCCAGACAGAGGTCGCAGTGCTCGCATAAACCAACCACATCCTGAGTCTGCACACAGGAGTGATGGACAGGAATGATGGGGGAAAATAAATATCGGCAGTCCACCTTAGCAGCGGATCGGAGATGACGACAGAAGGTCGCTCGCTGCCATTCCCATCATGTAACAAGTGATACATTTGGAGAGACCGCACCTTCCCCGGGACAGGATCACAATCGCCACCAAGTTCGCTGGAAGAGAGAAAGGGAACAGCATGTAGGGAATATACTGAACAAAGAGCAATGCAGCAGTGTGAGCGGATCCTTTCATGTTTTCACTTTATTGTTGCCTTTACCGGTGGGAGGGTGGAGAGAAGTCGCAGAGCTGACGGAGACAGAGAGGAGTTTATGCAGTAAAATCAGAACAATATGATCTGAATAAAGATTCATAACTGATGACCGAACTGTGAAGTGGCAGGGGAAATCTGAAACTGGAAACGCTTCTCTAGGTAAAAAAGGAATATGTGGAAAAGCAGTTGACGATTCTTTCGTCAGAATTGTTCTCAGTGAGGCCCCTGACACGAGTGTTACCTAGTTTCTCTTTCCACACAAGCTGCTTCGGGCTTCGTGCTTCTAGAATTCCCCGGGTGAGTTTCCTATTCCCCCATTTGCATCTTCAGTGACTTCATAACAGAGCATCGACATACCATCAGACACAGCGCAGTCTGACACAACCTCACAGACAGACATGGCGCCCCCCACAGAATCCATCACAGGGAAGCCGGGGAGAGGAACTCTACGTCCAGCCTGAGCTCGGTGCCGTAGTCCCATGTTTGTAGCAGTGTCAGATGTAGACAAAAAGGAAGACATTTCACACTACTGATAGCAATGGAACAACACGTCGATGGCGTTAATTGCTCAGCAATAACTTCATTATGTTGTCCATCAATTCTTTCACATTTAGTCATATCGTATACATTTATTAAAGATATGCGACGTTTATGATACAACATGCAACTGCGCACAGTTGCTAAAGTGTTACTACCAGTCGATGGTTTAGTTGTTAAATCTAACTCAGACAACCACTCCCATGCAAACGTAGAGAATCAATTGTTATAATCTATGTGGAACAATATTTCCAAATGCAGTTCACCTGCTACAAAACCCGATCACAATACCATTGAACACAAACAGATGGAAGATCACTGCCTGACCCGTTGCGTTCCGCAGGTGTTGGCGGAATCGCGACATTTCTGCAGCGGTCTTCAGATCCAGATCCCACAATCCACAATCCTTGTGTTTACATTCAATTCCTGAAAATTTGAATATTAGGACTGGACCTGTGACAGTGGAAACCAGCGACAGAAATAATCGCAATATTGGAATTAAGCCTCATTTCCCAGCAACGACAGCTGACACTGCGGCTTACCGGGAATTCCAAAGGCTGAAATAAAAGGATAGTAGACGTCCTCTATCCGCCAGATGACTGGATACACCATTTCAGTGAGAATGTGTGACCACTGTTTCTCCTGGCTCTACAGCTCCGGCAGACACTCTGAGCTGATCCTTTCCAAACGGCCCCGATTTATACAGAGGATCGGTCTCCAGAGATACGATTATGCCCCTGACTAGCTTCCTTCGTTACAGTCACTTGAACGAACACTTGAATTCTGCACCATTGACTCTGATGTAAATATTAGCCTCATTGAAGATAAGCGCATCAGAGTTCGCGGGCATTGGACATTTTCCACTCATGCGGTGGAGCTCTAATGCCAAAGGCTGAGTGTTGTCACCGAGTAGCCACGTTCACAAAGTTCACGCTTTTGATGTTTGATATTCATCTTTAAGGTGTTCATCAGTACTGCCCGATCCCTAACGTCTTTCTTTGCGGTTTCCCAATTTAAACTCTCCTTCAGTGCTTCACATCCCTCCTGGCCACACACATTGTCCAACACACATACACGTGAGCGAAGACAGACAGACAGACACACACACACACACACACACACACACACACACACACACACACACACACACACACACACACACACACACACACAGAAACACAGATAAGAGCAGAGATAAAATAGACAGAACAAGGTCGGCACAGTAACGGTCAGATGACCAGGTTGCTCATGTACAAACATGAGAAAATATGCAGATGCTGGATTCGAGGACAACACAAACGCACAGAATGCTGCTTAAACTCTGCTTGGTTCCTCTCGCAGCTTTGATGTTGCTGATGTAATAGACTTTCATGAGCATCTCAAATCTGCCAGAGGTCAAACGAACATTGAAAATATTTCTTTCAACCGGCAGAGAAATGGCAGTCCGGTTAAATAACAAAAATGGTATTCTATATTGGGAGATAAACAGATTCACGGACAAAGACAACGTCAAACAGATAGACAGACAGGTTGACTCTGGCACTGTCTGCACCGGCCACTTCACAGAACCGCCTGACTATTACCTCCCCCTCACTGCCCTGTTTCCTTCTCCTAACCACCTCCGACTTTCCTCCTGTCGAGACACAAGGTAAAGGACAGCCACCCCTCTCTCACTGGCTAGGTGTGTTACAGATCAGCAAAGTACTGACCGCTCATGGTTTGCACATTCATAGAGGGAAGAGATATCCAGTCCGAATCTGAGCCCAAACACGAGATACTCGATTCCAATACAGCTGTTACACTCAAACCGAGGTGATCAATGTTTACACTGTATACCATACCAGGGTCGTACAGGTAGAGACACTGACCCAGACTCCATTTACCCACGCGAGGTTTTGGGAGGACAGTAACAAGAGCGTTAGCATTGTCAGTGTGGTGCAAGAAAGGACAATCAGATGGAAAATTGGGAAATAATGAATCAGGTGTGTGTGGAATTTAGAAAAGATACTGACAAGCACATGGTGTTCTGAATAATGAGTTTGTTGGACTGACAATCAGAAGCAGGTCAAAGGCAGAAAGGGGAATAATTGGGGCACTTTCTGTTTGGGAATCTGTGCACAGAACAGAAACTGGTGGATTGGGTCTTGGCCCCCAACTGTTCGCTGTCGATATAATAATTTGAATGTGGGACCAAGTGTATTATATTTGTGTCCGCTGCAGTTACAGAGCTTGGTGGCAGAATCAGTATTGCGATAGGTAGAGAAGCGTTTGTGGATGCAGACAGAAGTGATTGAGTGAACATCTGCAATTGAACAATGTGGGGAAAAGTGATCAAGAAGCAGCCTTCTATCCAATGATGCCGGAGAATCAGAGAAGAGTAAAACGATGGATTTGCGACGGGTCTCAATCTCCCGGTCCCTGATAATCTCTCCACTCGTTTGTCCCCGGAGACCCCTGCGAGCTCGACTGGCCGCCAGAATCAAACAGACAGTCTGAACATTGAACAGCAAAATCAGAAAGCATGGGACACAAGGGGTTAAAATGAGGTAAAACAGTGTAAATGCCACCCATGAGGGAGAGTTTCTGTAGCTCGTTGTAGCAACACAATACCAGGGAGCACGATCAATTATTTCTATATACTCGTATATAAAGCCCCAGCTGTCACTCTCCAAACAAACCAGCACAACTCATTGTTTCTACAGCCACAGCTGCCGTTCTCTCGGTGCAATATTTTGTTTTCAGCTTCTCATAGGAAATAGTCAAAAATCGATCGACGGTGAAAGCGACAGTCAGCCATTCCGAGGTCGCAGTTCTCGCAAAAATTATCCATTCACGGCCTCTGCACACAGGAGTGATGCGCAGGAATGAACGGAAAAAAATAAATCCCAGATGTCCTCGTCAGCAGCGGATCCGAAATGACTACCAGGAGATCGGCCGCTGCCATTCCCACAAGTTAGCTAGTGACATATTTGGCTAAACCGCACTTCCCCGGGACAGGAGCAGAATCGCCACCAAGTTCGTTGGAAGACAGACGGGGAACAGCAAGTTTAGAAAATACTGAGCAGAAGACAATGCAGCGATTGGAGTGGATCGTGTAATATTTCCGCTTCATTGCTGCATTTAGCGGTGGATGGATCGAGAGAGAATGCCGAGCGGGCAGAGACACGGAAGTTTATCAGTAAAATAAAATTAGTACAATCTGATTACAGATTTCTTAATGAGGACGGAAATGTGAAGTGGCAGGGATAGCTAAAACTGGGAAACTACCTCCTCAGAGTCAACTCTAAATGACCATTTTATGTCGGCACATTCTGCATGTCCTTAACTTCGACATTACCTCGGCTTACCCATAGCCCTATATTTTTTCTGAGCTCCATGGACTTATCCAGGATTCTCTTAAAAGAGCCTATCGTTTCCGCCTCCACCACTTCCGCTGGCCGCCCATTCCACGCACCACCGCTTTCTGCGTTAAAAAGAATCACAATTTACCCTTGAAATCTGATCTGTACCTCCTGCCAAGCACTTTCAAACCATGCCCTCTGGTTCCAACCATTCAACCCTGGGAAAAATCCTCTGACTATCCACACGATCAACGCCTATAATCACCTTAAACACCTCTATCAGGTCACCTCTCATACTTCGTCGCTCCAAGGAGGAAAGGCCGAATTTACTCAGACCTTTCTCATAAGGCTTGATCCCCAATCCAGAAGACATACTTGTAAATCTCCTCTGCACACTTTCTATTGTTTTCATCTCCTTCCTGTAGTGAGGTGACCAGAACTGAGCACAGTACTCCGGGTGGGGTCTGACCAGGGTCCTATATAGCTGCAACATTAAACTACGCTCTTTATCTCATTCCCACGATTGATGGACCAATACACTGTTTGCCTTCTCAACCGCAGAGTCAACCTGCTCAGCAGCTCTGAGTGTCCTATGGACTCGGACCCCAAGATCCCTCTGATCCTCAACACTGACAAAAGACTTACAATTATTGTTGTATTCTGTCACCATGTTTGACCTACCAAAAGGAACTACCTTACCTTATCTGGGTTGGACTGCATTTGCTCCTTCTCAGGCCAGTTTTGCATTTTATCAATGTTCTGCTATAACCTCTGACAGGCCTCCACACTATCCACAACACCTGCAAACTTGTGTGATCAGCATATTTACCGACCCATCCTCCATTTTCTCATTCAGGTCATTTATAAAAATCACAAAGATTAGAGGTCCCAGAACAGATCCCTGAGGCACACCACTGGTCACCTACCACCATGCAGAATATGATCCGATTATAATCAATCGGTATCTTCTGTGGACAAGCCAGTTATGGATCCACAAAGCATGGTTTCCCTGGATCCTATACCTCCTTGCTTTCTCAGTAAGACTTGCGTGGGGTATCTCATCAACAAAGACTTCATTGCGTTGTACAGCAACTGCTTCACATTCACTCACAGCGCACACGTTTATTAAAAATCCACACGTTTCATGATACAACATCGAACTCCCCGCCGTTGCCAAAATGTTACTACCAGTCGATGGTTTGATTATTACAACTAACAGAGACAACAGCTCTTATCCAAGTGCAGAGAAACAATTGGCATAATCTGCGTCGGCTGTATAAATTCACTAAAGGTTGAACAAGTTAGGTCTTTATTCTTTGGAGCGTAGAAGGTTGAGGGGGGACTTGATAGAGATATTTAAAATTATGAGGGGGACTGATAGAGTTGACGTGAATAGGTTTTTTCCCTTGAGGGTAGGGGAGATTCATCAAGAGGATATGAGTCGAGAGTTAAGGGGCAAAAGTTTAGGGGTGACACGAGGGGGAAGGTCTTTACTCAGAGAGTGGTAGCTGCGTGAAACGAAATTGCAGTAGAAGTGGTAGAGGCACGTTCGATGTTGTCATTAAAAAAATGGATAGGTATGGGGCAGGAAAGGAATGAAGGGTTATCGGCTGAGTGCAGGTAGGTGGGACTAGGTGACAGTAAGCGTTCGGCATGGACTAGAAGGCCCGAGATGGCCTGTTTCCGTGCTGTAATTGTTATATGTTACTGTTTATATGGTTATATTTGCCAAACCAGTAAAGCTGCGACAAGACCAACAGCACAGCGATCCGGACAACACATTATTAAACATAAATGGCAGGAAGGGCGCTGCCTGGTCCGCTGAAAACCAGAGGTATTGGCGGAATGGCTAAATTCCCGCAGTGGCTTGATTTTATATCCGGAATCCGGAATCCACAGTCCCTCTGTTTCCATTGCATTGTGGAAATGCGAGATACCAAGGACACAACATCTGACAGTGGAAACTAGCGACAGATACACTCTCAACATCGGAATTAAACTTCAATTACCACCAACGGCCGCTGACATTCTGACATTGAATTACCGACAATTCCAAAGGCTGAAATCAAAGGGTAGTAAACGTATTGTATCCGCCAGATGACGGGATACACCATTTCAGTGAGAGGCTGGGACACCTGTTGCTCCTGGATTCACAGCTCCGGCAGACACTCTGAGCTGATGCTTACACAGCGCCCATATTTACACAGAGGATCAATCTCCAGAGACACGTTTGTACCCTTCAGTAGCGTTCTTGTTTTCAGTCACATGAACAAACACTTAATTCAGTCCGATTGAATTAAATACGGGACCAGATGTAGGCACTGTCCGATCAAAGACAAATACATTAAATTATTGGGTACACCTCAGCAGTGACTCAGCAGGTGTAAATATTGCAGTAACTCCAATGACAAGCTGAGCTTCGTCACGGAGCCGACACATTTACAGATTTCACGTTTTTTGTTGATTATTCATCGACACCGACACCGACAGATCCGTAGCTTCTGTCCCTACGGGTTCCATTTTGTACTGTCCTGCAATTCCTGTCAGGCAGTCCCTCCCTCTCTCTCTCTCTCTCTCTCTCTCTCTCTCTCTCTCTCTCTCTCTCTCTCTCTCTCTCTCTCTCTCTCTCTCATACACACACACACACACACACACACACACACACACACACACACACACAGAGTGAGAGAGTAAGAGTAGCACAATAGGAGCAGAGATGCAACAGACAGAACAGTGTCGGGATGACAATTATCAAATAACCCTAATGGCGATGTAAAAAAACGAGGAAATTCTGCGGAATCTGGAAGTTCAATGCAGGACAAACTAAGTGCTGGAAAATCTTTGCTGAACTCCTACAATATTTTGTATGGTGCTGAATTTGTAGACTTTTATGAACATCTCAAATCATCTAAAGGTCAAACAGATTTTGAGAAGAAATATTTCAATCTGCAAAGGAATTGGGAGACATGTTAAATAATAATAAAAAAATAGTACTCTGTCTAGAGTAGATGCAGGATATCTGAAAGCAAACGAGAGAAAGAGAAGCATCACGTGCAATGTCAGATATGAGAGAGAGAGAGAGAGAGAGAGAGAGAGAGAGAGAGAGAGAGAGAGAGAGAGAGAGAGAGAGAGAGAGAGAGAGAGAGAGAGAGAGAGACATGTAGGCAGACAGACAACCAGAGGCAGATGAGTAGATGTCTGATGTTGCTGCTGTATGTCCTAGTCTGTGATGCAATAGATGAATGTCGGGTTCATTCAGTCCCTGTCGGTCTCCTGTACCATGTGAGAGTGCTGCATTGTGTGTGAGTGTGGGGTTCATTCCCTATCTGTCAGTATCTTTTACAGTTTGAGAGTGTGGTGTTCATTCTGTACGTGTCAGTCTCTGGGACAGTGTAGGGTTCGTTCTGTTCCTGCTGGTTCCTGCTGGAGTGTGAGAGTGCGGATTTCATTCTGTATCTCTCTGTCTCCTCTGCAGTGTGAGAGTGTCAGTTTTATTCTGCATCTCTCTGTCTCTTCTACAGTGTGAGAGTGTCAGTTTCATTCTGCATCTCTCAGTCTCTTCTACAGTGTGAGAATGTGTGTTTCAACCCGCATCTCTCTGTCTCTTCTACAGTGTGAGAGTGTCAGTTTCAATCCGCATCTCTCTGTCTGATCTACAGTGTGAGAGTGTCAGTTTCATTCTGTATCTCTCTGTCTCCTCTACAGTGTAACAGTATGGATTTCATATTGTACCTCCGTCTCTGATATAGCGTGAAAATGACGGGATCATACTTTTACTTTTTGCTTTTGTCCCATAAGTCTGACATTAGATCATCGTGTACAATTAGCTGCATTTTTTTATTCAAACTACATTTTGCACAACTATATCAAGCTACCTCCAGCTGACACCTCCAAATTCATTATACACACTGACAGCTGGACGATAGTAGTTATGTTGGAATAATACTGCAAAAGTCATTCAGGCGGAAATAGGACTACGGGCCGACAATCTCAATGTTCACTCCTAATTATTAATACACGCTATTGCATTAACTTTAGTAGTTCTCGGGACATGTGCTGGGAGTCACTGAAAAAAGATTCGCAACGGTTCTACACTATTGAATGACGTAACTGTGGTCGTAGTAGTTGAATTACGGAATGCGGAGTGAGGTATAACCGCTGTAGAGAAAGGTAGATGATAAGGTGCAACATCAAAAGTAGGCAGATTGTGAAGCCAACAGTACATCATATATTACTAATTCTATAATAAATGTTGTAATTAAGCCCCGTATATGTGTTTTCAGGGTGATGTCGTATTCACTCCAGTATCTTTGCTACTTTTTCCCCGGAAATGGTGATGAGAGCGTAGATTTGAGTATTTTGAGACAGCCGTTCGCAGATATTTGACAAGTAAAGGGCTAAACGTTTCCAGGAGGTATATCGGGATATGGAGTTTGGATTCTTATGAATTCATGCCTGACTTTGAAGGCAGAAGTCCGCTTGCACATCACATCCTCCTGATGTTAATGTTACTGTGTCTGTATGTCCCTTTGGCGTAATGGCCGGACTGCGCACAACGCTTCATGTTTATGCAGACAAGTGTTTCTATAGATCCAGCAGAGCTACCTTCTCTGGCATTCACTACCGTTAATCAACAGAATCAGATCTCAATTCGGCTGCTAAATTTCCCACCGAACTGGGCCCTTATCTTCAGAGATCTGTCCATGTGCTTTCCGGGATCCCTCTGGTCCACCATTGTACTTCACATTCCACCATTTGATATGGATCTCCTGGCCTTACGTAGACATTTTGTCTGCATTGCCTCACTTGTGCATTGTCATGTACCCTCCAGATTTAAAGGGGAAAGTTTCTCGTTTCACATCTATCTGTGATCTTATAGAACATAGAACATAGAATAGTGCAGCACATTACAGGCCCTTCGGCCCACAATGTGGTGCTGACCCTCAAACCCTGCCTCCCATATAACCCCCACCTTAAATTCCTCCTTATACCTGTCTAGTAGTCTCTTAAACTTCACTAGTGTATCTGCCTCCACCACTAACCCAGGCAGTGCATTCCACGCATCAACCACTCTCTGAGTAAAAGACCTTCCTCTAATATCCCCCTTTCACTTGCCACCCCTACCTTAACGCCATGTCCTCTTGTACTGAGCAGTGGTGCCCTGGGGAAGGGGCGCTGGCTGTCCACTCTGTCTATTCCTCTTAATATCTTGTACACCTCTATCATGTCTCCTCTCATCCTCCATCTCTGCAAAGAGAAAAGCCCTAGGTCCCTTAATCTCTGATCATATTCCATATTCTCTAAACCAGGCAGCATCCTGGTAAATCTCCTCTGTACCCTTCATGACTTTTTAAATTTCAAACATCAACCATACCCCCCTCCCCTCCAAGAAAAAGCAATTTCTCACAGGGCGAATAATACTGGAATATTAATTCATATCCTATCAGAATATTAATTCGGAATGCTCACCATTTGAGGAGAATGTAATTCAGCCTCAGCCCATTGCCCTGTACAGACGGTGTTTGCAAGATGGCTGAATTTTGTCACAGTGCATTGTGAGTAGGCAGAAGCTGCGAGCTTCCGTGACGGAAGGTAAAAGGACCCTGCGATCAGAAAAGCAGCGAGTTGTTGTAAGTTGTACATGCGGTGTGGGTGATCTAAACACATCTTTCCCATGTAACATAATCCCACAGAACTCTACACAACAAACTTACTATTCCTACAGGATTGACCAGAAATGAGGTATGATTTTCGTTCCAGGGAGAGCTCCTTTCGACACACGGGTGGAATGGCAGAACAACCCACTGTCAGTGAAATCGCATTCCCAGTACACCAGTCCCACCCAGCCACAGCCAAGGGCAAAGGATATATTCTGATCATGAACAGGGACTCAGACTCAGAAGGGCATAACTGCCAGCGATATAGCTCTGACAATGAACACGGTAATTTCCCAGTCACCCATCGCCTCTTTCCTCCTTCTGTCACCTATGTACAGAAAGGACGGTATCCAGTTGCCAATGAACGTGCCATCCAGCTCGCGTCTGGTCAATGGAAGGAAGGCAGTGTAGTCACTTTTTACTCTTAGTATCCAAAATCTGGCCTGTGGCCTGCTGTCCGAGACCTCCAGTGTCAGAGCACAGCAGATTTTAATCCAGATTCTCAGACAACAGCCCGAGTGCAATGACACTATCGATGTGTTTTGTCTGTACCAAACTATACGAATTTATTTAATTTCAAAATATGACTAAAAATTATTGGCAGTTTTCCTATTGCTAATCCCTGCAGCAACAAGCATACCGATTTGGATACAACAGGGTGGGGTTGATGGGCCATCAGGGCAAAACAGCAGCCGTAGCAATGGAGCCGGCTCTGAGGCGCTGTATATAAGGGTAAAGTCAGGCAGTATTGTAGTGATAGGTGACTCGATAGTTAGGGGGACAGCCAGGAAACTCTCTGACAGCAAATACACAAGGTTGGTGTGCTGCTTCCGGGACGCAAGGTTCCAGCATGTATCGGAGTGGCTCAAGGATATTTTCAAGATGAAGGCTGAACAGTCAGAGCTTGTGAAGTGTGTTGGTATTAATGGCACAGGCAAAATGAGGAAGAGCCTCACGCAGTGAGTATGTAGAGTTGGGAATGTGACTGAACAGAAGGATCTCCAACGTACTTATCTCCGGATCACTTCTGCTGAATCGAGCTGGCGCAATTACGAATGGTATGAATGTGTGTCTGAGGGATGATGGTGCAGGCTGCTGGGTTTCAGCTCCTTGGGCCATTGGAATGTTATTCCGGGGAATGGGTGATCGGTACAAGAGGGACGGATTGCATCGGAACTGGAGGGGAACTGATGGTAAACACAAAGTTCACTGCAGATGCTGTGGTCAAGTCAACACGTACAAACACGCTGGATGAACTCAGCAGGTTCTTATCCCTGCAAGCGTAAGTGCTACACCTGTCCCTGCACCTTCTCTCCTACCACCATTCAGGGCCCCAATCAGTCCTTGCAGGTGAGCCAACACTTCCCTTGTGAGTCTGCTGGGGTCATCTATTGCATCCGGTGCTCCCGGTGCGGCCTCCTCTACATCTGCGAGACCCGCCGCAGATTGGGGGACCGCTTCGTCGAGCACCTCCGTTCCGTCCGCCACAACAAACAGGACCTGCTGGTTGCCGCCTACTTCAACTCTGCTTCACATTCCCATTCGAATATGTCCATACATGGCCTCCTCTACTGCCATGATTAGGCCAAACTCAGGTTGGAGGAGCAACACCTCATATACCGTCTGGGTAGTCTCCAGCACCTTGTTATCAACATCGAATTCTCCAACCCGTTAATTCCCCCCCTCTCCCTTGCCCCATCCCACTTCCACTCTGCCTCCTCTTCTAGCTGCCTATCATGTCTCTGCCTTCTTCTACTACTCATAGTGCTTTCCCGTTAGATTCCTTCTTCACCTCTTCAGCCTATCCCCTCCCGGCTTCCCTTCCCCCACCCCTTGATCTTTCCTCTGATTAGTTTTCACCCGGCACCTACCAGCCTTCTCCTACCCACCCTCCCCCACCTTCTTTATAGGGCCCCTGCCCCCTCCCTCTTCAGTCCTGACGAAGGGTCTCGGCCCGAAACGGTAACTGCTCGCTTCAGCGGATGCTGCCCGACCTGCTGAGTTCATCCAGCTTGTTTGTCCGGGGAACTAATACCCTGGCCTGAAGGTTAGATAGTGCTTGTCGAGGGTTTAAACTAATTTTCCCATGGGGTAGGAACGAGAGCACCAGATCAAAAAATGAAGAAAGGCGGAGGCAAAATTCAGTTAAGCTATTTGATGGTTTGAAATGAGCCTTTTAATGCGACGAGTACATTACAGAGCCCAGACTGAGAGCGGGACTAGAATGGATGATGACTATAAAAGGTTTTCATAAGTTTAGAAAGCGCGGAGGTGGAGGTAAAAGAAGGTGGAGTAGTACTTCTAATCAGGGACAATATTACAGTGCCTTAAATTTACCTACGGACTTGGCCTCTACACCTGTCTCTCACATTCTCGACTCTCTGGATAAAGAAAAAAATCTTCCTTACGTCCTTTGTAAAAGTTCGCCCCTCAATTCTGAGGCTGTCCCCTTTAGTTCTGGACACATCACCACCAGAAACAACCTCTGCACATCCACCTTATCCGCGGCTGTGCAGGGCTTTTGCTGTCTAGTTGTTGTAAAGGACAGTCTCCTCAGAACATGCTGCCAACAGTTACAAAGATCTCTGCCCTTACAGTCCAGTGCTAGCTCTTGCCGAGTTCTCTGTTCTTGGTACATGGTGCTAGTTGTAGTAAAGGTCTCTAATCTTATAGTACGATACGCTGTCGTAAAGATCTCTATCCTTACAGTACGTTGCCATTTGTTGTAAACATGTCTACCTTGCAGTGCGGGGCCAGCTGTTGTAAAGATCAATGGCCTTACAGAACGGTGTCGACTATTGGAGAGATGTCTGTCTTCGGTCTGGTGCCAACTCTTTTAGAGTTGTGTATCCTTCCCATGCCGTGCACAGTGTTGGCAAAGGCTTGTCCCACTAGAACACAATGCTGATGGTGTTTTTTTGATCACAGTTACAGTGCAAAAGTGGGATTGTCCAGATATATGTATTCAGTGTTGAAAACAAATCTACACTTGCATTGGAGTCTTGTACTGGTATGTGCCCTTACTGTCTTGAGCATCCTCTGACAGCTGGGTGTGCTTGGAATAGATTAGATAGATAGATTAGATAGATTAGACCAGATAGATTAGAGTTCTCCTGGAGATCGGACTAAGTGTCTGATGTCATTAGTAGCCACTGAATCGCAACATTCCTACCGTCCCGTTCCCCACTGTCTTCCGACAGCTTGACAGGTTAAAATTCCTAAATAACGTGCCCAGTTCCTCATCCAGCATTTTGATTGTCTGTTCCCCCAACCCTGCATGGAGTGTGTCCCAGTCGAGAACCACATTAATAGGCCCCGTTGATCCTTTGCCAACTGGGCCTCAATTCATTGACCAATAAATGGTGAACAGTACAGCACAGGAACAGCCCCCTCTGCGTACTGTCTGTGTGCTGACCATCATGACAATTTATACTGCATGTTTCCCTGGATATGGCCTGTGTCCCCAGCGGACTGAATTCCCCAAAGTATCTGCACACCTTAGTGCACAACACAATCTCCTCCTCAGTATCTGTACGTCTGAAAGTATCACCATATCACCTCCCTGATCTCGCTTTCCTCCATGTCATTCTCCTCAGTGAACTCCAATGAATGCAAATGAATATTTCTGTACATCACGTGCTAACTCTGGCAGCAGGAATAGACTCACTTCTTTGTTCTTGAGTAGCCCTGTGTATACTGTTATTTTCAGTGTATTCATAAAATGCGCTGGGACTCAATTCTCTTCACGTTGGACATAGAACATAGAAATTACGGCAGATTGCAGAACCTTTCGGCCCACAATGTTGTACAAACCATGTAACTTGATTTACAGCCTGCCTAGAATTTCCCTAGCGTACGGCCCTCTGTTTTCCCAAACTCGACGTACTATTGAATAGGTTCCTAAAAGGCGCTATTGTATCCGCTTCCACCACCGCCGTCGGCAGTGCATTCCACGTACACACCACTCTCTGTGACATTTCCTGCAGACTGCTAACTCTCCTGATTCACAGTGTGACTTGTTTCTGGGTTCCTATATGCTCCTACAAAAACCTATATATTTTCAGCTTGCAAAGCTTACATATGACTCGGCTTACTTGTTGAAATAAATACCATATCATTCCAATTTCCTGAATAACCCATCATTCTCTAATTACTTCAAAGCAACGGGCAAGTCCTGTAGTCTGAACAACTTGACGGTAAGTGACTCTCACATGTCAGACATAACACCGGTACACAGAGTACGCTCTGTGATTCCTACCCAATTCTGCTGTAATTACTCTTCCCCAAATTTCCATTTATCCGACTGGACTTCTCGTCTTTTCCTTATCAATAACCGTTTGAAAATCTCCAGAATTTCTAACGAAACTCCAATCAAGTCGCTAAGCTTCTTTCCCAATACCAGGTCAAGTGTCTCTCCCTCCCGTGTGGTCCATCTACATACTGATTCAGGAATCCAGGCCTTAGAGGAAGGTGATTCCTGGCCATTCACTGCAGACTATTCACCCACTAAATTATTCTTACATCAGCCCATAAACTTCTGACATACCGGTTTCTCTCTCTTACTGGATATTGGGAGGAATACTAGTATAATCCCATAACAGCGACTTCATCTGTCTTATTATTAAGCTCTACCGACCTAGGCATACTGGCTGAGCCTATGGGATGACCTTGCCCCTGTTTCGTAGCCTGATCAGCAGGGGAGCTGGCCAAACTGCTATACCTCACTGTGAACTGTCCGAATCATCTCAATCATTTCAACCCAGCAATGATTAGCCACCAGTCCAGCCTTTCTTTGTACCGGTTATCTGTAATGGCTCTAAAGGTATCTGTCTTAACTGTTATCCACCCTGCAGTGAAATAAACACAATTCTGGCCCACGTGACTAACGTGCTCATTAACGTGCGGACGCACTTCGACTTCATTTTGGCATTCCCGGTCCGCGTCTCTGCCTTCTGCTCGATGCTACTTGCTGAATTGTAGCAATAGTTTCCCGCACACCGCCCTCCCCCGTATGCCACAGTTTAAGCTTCACCCAACGCAACTCCCGCAAACCTTCCTGTGAGAGAATTCCCTTCCGTACAGTTTTCACATATCCAGTTCCTCTTTCAAGTCTCTTTAGAAAAATCAGAAAGAGCATGGTTACAGAACAGCCTGGAAACCCCCATTTAGTGTTAGTTTCTTATTCTCTGGGCAAGACAATTCCAGATTCAGTAAGCCAAGTTTCCATCAATTCCAGGCCTCCTATCTTGCTGCTTGACCATATTTTTTAGGACGAACGCCTGACTCAATTCCACTTAAACAGCGTCCTCTGCTCCACCCTCTAAATTAGAATACAGTTGTCTACTTATCTCGTCAACATCAACGCATACAATCAATAATCTGTCCGTAAATGTTGGTTTTGAGTCACCCTTCGGCAATCGGCTTGCATAAATTCAAAATTATCTGAGCCATTGTTCAATAAATTATCATGTCAGAGCTTCTGATTTACAATAACTCTCACTGTTCTTTTCATGGATTATTCGCTGTTTTCATGTCCAGGGTCGACTCCGTGTTGTCACGGCAGAATATCACTTTGATCAGTTTGCTATGGACCAGGTTTATATCATGTATGCTCCCATTTTGTGTTCTTGGGTTTGTCTTTGCTTTGTTCACATCTCGCTCTCCCTCCACCTCTGTGTGTGTGTCTCTCTCTCTCCCTCACTCTTTCTTTCTCACTCACTCCCCACCACCATCTCTCTATGGTTATATGTCATTATTTGTAAAACAGTGAAAATTTGTTATTGCAAGTTCAGAAGGAGACAGCTGATAGAGAACAAGGAGATAAAGAGAAATAAAGGGAAAACGGGTTATGCAGGAGCAGGTGTGACTGATTCAGACCAAATTATACTCAAGATCAAGCAGTTTTATCAGAACCGAGAAGCAAGGGTAATACTTGAACCTCTATCTTCAATTTAATCGCGGGGAAAATGCAATTGCAAAGGGGATTTCCCTGTGCTGATGAAGCCAGTCATGCCGTCGAGATCAGCTGGAAGCTGCGATGTTGTAATTTTTAACAATATACAAAAAGAAATGCTGGAAAATTCAGCAGGACAGGCATCATCCATGGAAAATTGTTTCGGGCCGAGGCACTTCAATAGGACTCTGATTCGTGTCTGCTATTTTGTATTTCGAACTTCTGCAGAGTTTCTCGTGCTTGTTTCGTAACTCTGTTCATCACATTGTTTACATTCATCCACAAGCAGATATACAGAATGGGAGCACAGATGAAGCTGAATTTTAATCCTTTAAAACAATTATTTATCACGTTTCATGGGTTTCCAAATTCGATTCAGAGGGCAAATCACTGCGTTTTTGAGTTCCTCTCGGAACTTGCTCTGAGTCAGGGCGTAAATACACGTGTTGGTGCAAGAACTGAGAACTTGCAACATTCCCGATGCATATTCTGTGATGTAACGGGGATCCGTGACAGAATAAACAAAACTCATTGAAATCCGTCTATAGATATAAAATACCACCTGAGTTATCCACAACAATATGAAACTACCGGTTATGCTGAAGAGCAAAACGATGGATTTGCGTCGGTTCTCCATCTCTCGGTCCTTGTCATTCTCTCCACTCTTTTGTTCCCGGAGCCTCATGCGGGCTCGACTGGCCGCTAGAATCCGCCTGACAGTCTGAATATTGAACAGCAAAATCAGAAAGAATGGGACACAAGGGGTTAAAATTCGGTGAAACATCTCAAATGCCGCCCATGAAGGAGAGTTTTTGTAGTTCGCGGTATGAACACAGTACCAGGGAACGCCATTCATTATTACCAAAGGTCCGTATATAAAGCCCCAGGGAACACACTCCAAACAGGCCAGCAGACTCACTGTCCCGATAAACACAGCCGCCGTTCTCTCGGTGCAATATTTTGTTTTCAGCTTCTCACAGCAAATAGCCACAAATCGATCTACGGTGAAAGCGACAGTCAGCCAGACAGAGGTCGCAGTGCTGGCAAAAATCAGCCATCTGCCGAGTCTACAGACAGGAGTGATGGACAGGAACGATCCGGGAAAATAAATATCAGCAGTCCACCTCAACAGGGGATCCGAGATAACGACCAGGAGATCGGCCGCGGCCATTCCAATCAGGTAGCGAGTGACGCATTTGGAGAGACAGCACTTTCCGCGGACCAGAATCACAATCGCCACCAAGTTCGCTGGAAGAGAGACAGATAACAGCAAGATGAGAAAATACTGAGCAGAAGCCAATGCAGCAGTGTGAGGGGTCCAGTAATATTTCAACATCATTGTTGCAGTTAGCGGCCGAGAGAGTGCACAGAGCTGGCAAGGCAAACAAGGAGTTTAAAGAGTGAAGCAAGTTCAGTAAGATCTGAATATGGATTCCTTACTGATTTCCGAAATGTGAAGTAGCAGCTGAAAGTTAAAATAGGATTGCTATCTCCTCAGTGTCAATAGAGTTTGGAACATTTTCTCCCGGTTCCTCCCGCGTCTCGTATGTATGGAATACATCTAGGACAAATCTACATTACTGAAACATCAGCTTCCAGGGCACTTCCTGTCATAACACCGGCGGATGGATGGGAAATATGAAATGTGGAAGCAATCATCCAGACAAACCAGATTATACGGAAAAACAGTTAAAGTATTTCACATCGGAACTGCTCTCAGACAGCCCTCTTTCCACACAAGCTGCCTGGGGATTAGTGTTTTCAGCCTCCATGAGTTTGTTTCCTATTCCAGCATTTGGCACCTCACTGACTTTACAACAGAACATTGACTGATTCCAATAGATACAGCGCTGTCTGTCACAACCTCACAGACAGACATGACGCCTCCCGTTGAATCCATCACTCGAAGGCGGGCCAGAGGAATTCAACGACCGGTATAAAAGAATAAATTTTCCAGTGTTGGCAACTATGAAGTAACACGTCGGTTGTGATAATTGGTTCAGAGAGCTCTTCATTGTGTTGTCCATGAACGGCTTCACACGCAGTCATACAGCACAGGTTTATCAAACATCCTCAGGTTTCATGCTACAACACGGAACTCCTTACATTCGCTAAAGTGTTATTAAATGTTTGATTGTTACATCGAACTCTGACAACTGCTCGCATGCAAGTGCAGACAATCAATTGGTATAATATCCCATCACTGAACGGAAACCGCAGTAAGGACGCTGTCTAACCGGCTGAATTCCACAATGCTGGTCGATTCGGTGTATTTCTGAGCCGGTTTGTTTTTCCATCCAGATATCTGAATCCACAGATCGGTGTTGCCATTCCACACCTGAAATGTGGAACAGTGGGACTGACAGGTGCTAGCGAAAATAAGCGACAGAAACAGTCCCAGCATTGGAATTAAACTTCACTTCCCAACAACGTCAACTGGCACTGCAGCTTACCGGGAATTCCAAATGCCGAAATAAAAGGATAGTAAACTTCTCGTATCCGCGTGATGACTGGATACTCCATTTAAGTGAGAATCTGTGACTTCTGTTGCTCCTGGATTCACAGCTCCGCAGACACTCTAAGCTGATACATTCGAAAAGTCCATGATTTATACGGCGGTTCGGTCTCCGGAGATAGTTTCTTAGTTACAGTCACTTGAACAAACAATTTAATTCAATCCATTATATCGTATATGTGTTTGGTTCGATTGAATATAATTACATCAAAATTCTTTGGCATTACCTCAGTAAAGTATCGGACAGCAAAAAGAACTGTGTGTTTACTTACAAGGAGAGATCTTTGTCACAGCTTAATGACAATTATACAGTTCACACGCGCGCGCGTGCATATTCGCATACACACACACACACACACACACACACACACATACACACACGCACACACACGCACACACACACACACACACACACACACACACACGCACACACACACACACACACACGCACGCACACACACACACACACACACACTCACACACACGCACACACACACACACACACACACACACACACACACACACACACACACACACACACACACACACACACAGAGTAAGTTGTGGGAAATCATGTTCCTTATTCGTGCGGAGAGAGGTTGTTTCTTTCGGAACAGGAAGCAAATGTTCCCGTTCCATTTCGCGCGGTGGGGGAAGGTGGTTTGCGGATCGGGGTGTTGTTCTTCTTGGACGGGATGGTGGTTTGGGTGCGGTGTTTTTCTTTCAAATAATTCCCATATGAACATAAGAAATAGGAACAGGAATAGGGCATTCGCCCAATTGTGTCTGCTCCGCCATTCAAACATGGGCTGATCCACTTCATCAGTCAATCCCACCCCTCTGCTTTCACCACAGATACTTTGATGCCCTGACTCATCAAGAACCTATCTATCTCTGCCTTAATTATACCCACTGGCCTGGCCTCCACAGACGCTTGTGTCAACAAATCCCATAGATTGACTACCCTCTGACTAAATTAATTTTTCCGCATCTCTGTTCCAAAAGGACGTCCTTCTCTGCTGAAGTTCTGCCCTTTTGTCCAAGGATCCCCTACAATGGGAATGAACTTTGCCACATCTAATCTGTTCGGGTGCTTTAACAATCGGATGTTTATATGAGATCACCCCACCCCAATTCTCCTGAATTCCAGGGAATACAGCCCAGGAGGTGCCAGACGTTCACCGTACGGTAACTCTTTCATTCCTGGAATCATTCTCGCGAATTCTCTCTGAATAGTCTCCTCTGTCAGTGTATCCTTTCTAAAATGAGGAGCCCAAAACTGCATACTGTACTCCAAGTGTGGTTTCAAGAGTGCCTTATAGAGCCTCATCATCACATCCCTGCTCTTATATTCTATATCTCCAGTAATGAATACCAACATTGCTTTCGCCTTCTTCACAACCGACAGTACCTGGAGGTTAACCGATGTGATATCTTGCCCAAGGGCTTGCAAGTGTCTTTGCATCTCTGCATTTTCAATTATTTCCCGATCTAATTATCTCTAATTTTGAATTCCACCACTGTGCATGACCACTTTACTTCCCAACATTATATTTCATTTGCTCCTTCTTAGCCCAGTCCCCGATGATAACTGTCTCTCTACAGGGTCTCTGTTTGCTCAACACTACCCGCTCCTTCAGCTATCTTTGTATCATCGGCAAATTTAGCCACAAATCCATTATTATCGTCGTCCATATCATTGACATATATCGTAAAAAGCCGCGGTCCGAACACCGACCCCTGTGGAACTCCACTGGTAACTGGCAGTAAGCCGGAATAGGATCCCCTTATTTCCACTCTCTGTTTGCTGTCGACCAGCCGATGCTCCACCCGCTAGAATAACTTCCCTATAATCCCATGGGTCTTATATTGCTAAGCAGCCTTATGTGCGACACCTTGTCAAAAGCCTTCTGAAAATCCAAGTACACAACGTCTACTGCATCTCCTCTATTGCCCTGCTTGTAATTTCCTCAAACAATCGCAGTGGGTTTGTCAGGCAGGATTGTTCCTTTCAGGAAACGGTTTCCACCTTCAGCAACACATATAATTAATTTTACCTGCCAAAGAACTTCCTTTATTAGAGAACCATCGTGCTCTGCCGATTTTTGAGTAAGAACTGGCACTTTTATGGAGCTGATTGTTCAAGTTATAAAAATAACTAATAATTACCATTTTCAAATTAAGCAGCTCAAATTTCATGCCAAAGTTGAACCTCCAAGACCCATCATTTAACTTGTTATAAACAATAATAAGATATACAGCGTTTTTAATATTTAAGGGACAAAACCTGTTGCTAAATGATATAGTGAATAATAAAAAAACAATATTTTCTCAAGTAAATTACAAAGGCATAAGAGAGGAGCTTGCCTAGCTGGATTGCAGAGGGATACTGGCGGGGATGACAGGAGAGAAACGACTGAAGTTTCTGGGAATAGTTCACAAAGCGCACGATAGATATACCCCGCAGAGGAAGAAGTTCCCAACTGGAAGTGGTAGGAAACCATGACTGAAATGGGAAGTAAAGGATTACATAATAGCTAATGAATTTGCAGAAAGGCAGGTAAGTAAGTAGGAGCTTGGATGACAGAGAAGCTTCTAAATTCCAGCAAAAGGCAACTACAAAGCAATAATAAGGGAAAAGATGAAATATGTCGGCAGACTGGCCGATAATATAAAGCAGAATACCAAAATTAATTTTCAGTTAGTCAGAGTAAAAGGGAGATAAGGGTTGATAATGGATCACTGGAAAGTGATGTTGGTGTGATACTAATGGGGGACAATAAAATGGCAGATGGACATAATGAATGCCGTGCATCAGTCTTCCGTGTGGAAAACACGAGCAGTGTCCCAGAAGGCCGTGAGTGTCAGTAGGCAGGAGAGATTGACTTTGCTATTACAAAGGAAAATGTGCAGGTTACGCTCAAAGTTTGAAGGTGAATATCACCTGCACCAGGCGGACAACATCTCGCAGTCCTGAGAGTCGTTGCTGAAGAGAGAACGGCTGCATTGCTTCCAGTCTTTCAGGGATTACTTGATCCTCCACGGCCCCCGAGGACTGGCAACTTGCAAATGCCACACCACTTTTTAAGATGGGACGAAGTCAAAAGAACGGAAATCATAGGTTAGTTAGTCTATCCTCAGTGGTTGGTAAAGTTTTGGAGTCTATTATTAAGGATGTTTCTGGGTACTTGGAGATTAATGATTAAATAAGTCAAAGTCAGCATGGATTCTGTCAGGGAAACCTTGCCTGACAAATTTCTTAGAGCTATTCGAGGAAATACCAAGCAGGGTGGACAAAGGACAGCCTTTGAACGACATTTATCTGGATATTCAGAAGGCTTTTGATAAGTTGCCACACAAGCACTAGAAAACAAATGCACTCAAAACCTTCTATAGTTTTACCGTGGAGATCATTCTGACAAGCTGCATCACTGTCTGGTGTGGCCGGGCTACTGCACAGGACCGAGTGAAACTGCAAAAGGTTGTAAATCTAGTTAGCTACATCTTGGGCACGAGCCTACAAAGTACTCAGGACATTTTTAGGGAGCGGTATCTCTGAAACGTAGCGTCCATTATTAAGTTTTTCCAGCACCCTAAACGCATCCACCTTTTCTACGCTGCTCCATTTATTGAAATATACAGGGCTCAGCATATTCACTGCAAATTGCTCAAATTTTTCATTCCTGACTTTGTCTGAGGACTGAACAACATCTGTCTCCACAACCCCTCCACAATCTGTTATGCTATAAAGTCTCCCATTCCCCCTGCAACTTTAGTTTAACACCACACTCTACCCCCACTTCCCACCATGCAGCTCTATCACCCCTTTTGGTTTTCATCTCCCAGATCAATAAAAATGAGCTTCATACGAGGTACAGGCAAATAGGAACAAAAGTGGTACTTGTGAGGTACAGGAAATTCAAGTGAACACTTATGAAAGAAATAAAAGAAGGCATGAGGTTGCCCAGTAGACAAGGTGAAGGAGAATCCTCATGGATTCTGCAGATATGTTAAGAGCAAAAAGATTGCAAGGGAAAAAAATAATCCTCTGGAAGATCAGAATGGTAATCCATATGAGGTAACAAAATAGATCAGGGAGATTCTTTTGTATCCATATTTATACAGGAGACGGACACAGAGTCTATAGAATTGAGGCAAAGCAGCCTCAACTTCATAGACCCTGTACAGATTACAGAGGCAGAGATGTTTGCTGTCTCAAGTGAAATTAGCGTGGATAAATCCCCAGGGCCGGACAGGTTGTATCCTAGAACCATGCTGAAAACAAATGTAGAAATTGTCGGGGCATAAGCACAGATATTTAAATCATCCTTAGTGACAGGTGAGGTACTGGAGGATTGGAGGGCAACCAATGTTGTTCCTCTGTTCAAGAAAGGCTCTAAAATAAACTAAGAAATTGTATGTTGGTGATCTTGACATCCGTAGTGGGAAAATTATTGGAATGTATGTGCAAGAACTGGATATATAAGTATTTGTATAGATGTCGACTGATTAAGGACAGACAACATGGCTTTGTGCATGGTACGTCATGTCTAACCATTGTTATAGAGTCTCTCGAGGAAGGTATCAGGAAAGTGGATGAAGGCAAGGCAGTGGATGTTGTCTACATGGACCTACACAAGGCACTTGACAATGTCTCATATGGGAGGTGGGTCAAGAAGGTTCAGTCACTCAGTATTCAAGTTGAGATAGGAAATTGGATGAGACACTGGCTTTGGGAGAAGCCAGAGTGTGGTAGCAGATGGTTGCCTCTTTAACTAGGTGGGTTTTCAAAGCTTGCAGGGAGATTTATGCCGGTTAGAAGAATGGGCTGAACGTTGGCAGATGGAGATAATGCTGAGAAGTGTGAGGTTCTACATTTTGGCAGGAATAATCCAAATAGAACATACAGGGTAAACGGTAGGGCATTGCGGAATGCAGTGGAACAGAGAGATCTAGGAATAACAGTGCATAGCTCCCTGAAGGTGGAGTCTCATGTAGATAGGGTGGTGAAGAAGGCTTTTGGAACGCTGGCCTTTATAAATCAGAGCATTGAGTACAGAAGTTGGGATGCAATGTTAAAATTGTACAAGGCATTGGTAAGGCCAAATTTGGAATATTGTGTACAGTTCTGGTCACCGAATTATAGGAAAGATATCAATAAATTAGAGAGAGTGCAGAGACGACTTACTAGGATGTTACCTGGGTTTCAGCACTTAAGTTACAGAGAAAGGTTGAACAAGTTAGGTCTCTATTCATTGGAGCGTAGAAGGTTGAGGGGGGATTTGATCGAGGTATTTAAAATGTTGAGAGGGATAGATAGAGTTGACGTGAATAGGCTGTTTCCATTGAGAGTAGGGGAGATTCAAACGAGAGGACATGATTTGAGAGTTAGGGGGCAAAAGTTTAAGGGAAACACGAGGGGGTATTTCTTTACTCAGAGAGTGATAGCTGTGTGGAATGAGCTTCCTGTAGAAGTAGTAGAGGCCAGTTCAGTTGTGTCATTTAAGGTAAAATTGGATAGGTATATGGACAGGAAAGGAGTGGAGGGTTATGGGCTGAGTGCGGGTAGCTGGGACTAGGTGAGATTAACAGTTCAGCACGGACTAGGAGGGCCGGAATGGCCTGTTTTCCGTGCTGTGATTGTTATATGGTTATATGGTTAACTGGAGGCCTGCGACTAGTTCTTGCCACAGAGATCAGTGCTGGAGTTTTTGTTGTTTGTCATGCATATCAGAATGTGGATCATAACATGATTAGCTGGATCAACAAATTTGTAGATGAAACCAAGACCGGGGATTCAGCAGACTGCGAGAAGACTATCATGGCTTGCAGTGCAAACTGGACCAGCTAGAAAATTGTGTTGAGAAATGGAAAATGGAATTTAATGCAGACAAGTGTGAGGTGTTGCACTTTGGTAGGACCTAACAGGGTAGGTCTTACACAGTGACTGGTCGGGCACTGAGCAGTGTTGTAGAGGAAAGAAATCTGGGAATACAGGTCTATATTTCACTGAAAGTGGTGTCACAGTTCGATAGGAATGGAAAGAAAGATTTTGGCACATTGGCCTTCATGAACCAAAGTACTGAATACAGGAGATGGTTTATATGTTCACGTTGTACAAGATATTGGCGAGGCCGAATTTTGAGTAGTGTGTGCAGTTTGGTCACTTACCTGCAGGAAATATGTAAAAGAGGTTGAAAGAGTTAAAATTTGCAAGGATATTGCCAGGTCTGCTGGGTTTGGGTCATAAGGAGAGATTGGACAGGTCTGGGCTTTATTCCTTAGAATATAGAAGATTGAGGGGAAATTTGATGGAGGTGTACCAATATTATGAGTGTGAGAGATAGATAGATAGATAGATAGATACTTTATTCATCCCCATGGGGAAATTCAACATTTTTTCCAATGTCCCATACACTTGTTGTAGCAAAAACTCATTACATACAATACTTAACTCAGTAATAATATGATATGCATCTAAATCACTAACTCAAAAAGCATTAATAATAGCTTTAAAAAAGTTCTTAAGTCCTGGCAGTTGAATTGTAAAGCCTAATGGCATTCGGGAGTATTGACCTCTTCATCCTGTCTGAGGAGCATTGCATCGACAGTAACCTAACCTGTGGTAAATGCAAGCTGTCTTTTACCACTGAGATGGGGTGGCATTACAACCATAGGCCATGGGTTAAGTGTGAAATGTCAAACATTAAGGGGAACATGAGGGGAAACATCTTCCCAAAGACGGTCATCCGGGTGTGGAATGAGCAGATAGCCCAAGTGGTGCATGCGAGCTCAATTTCAACATGTTAGGTATCTGTATAGGTACCTGGATGGCAGGGGTCCGGAATTAGACAGTTTAAATAGTTCAACACAATCTAGATGGGCCAAAGGGCCTGTTTCCGTGTTGTACTTTTCCATGACTGTGACAGGAACCTTAAATAATACTAACATTCACTGGAATTCCTTTTAACATCTGTGCAGACCAAACACACATCTGAGTAGGGGACATTTAAGGAAAGGTACGTTGCATCCGGAGTTTCTCCGGTTAGCGGATGGTTTCCCTTCACGCCTCTCTGATGTAATGAGGAACCGCGTCCGAGGCAAGTTACAGCAGTGGTTTGTTATTGCTTTCTTCCGGGTGAGATTCCAAAGAAACCACCAGCTTACGACGGATGGAAAGTATGCAGGGGAGCTGGCTGGATTTGAAATCGGGATCTTTCGTCCCGAATTCCGCACTGATGCCACTATGCCTCCAGCCAGGTCAGGAGATATTTACATTTCATGAAACTGTGGCACTTCAAATTAACAGTGCATAAAAGATAATCCCAGCTGCACGTCCACAAAGAGTATCTGCATGAGAGTGTTTCAGTTACTGTTGGGCTAGACACTCATGGAGCTCACTGGGACCAGGGAATAATACCAATGGAGAGAGTCAGACTGAGCCAGGTCACAGATTGGAGACGGCAGAAATGCCCGATTCTTGTAGAGACAGGAAGAGCATCAGAGAGATTGATGGTCATTCCAGATCCCATCACTGTGCCCAGTTGGAAGATGATTTCTCTCTCCAACTTGGGTGAAACTTCACTGTAACAGTGTAATACTAGATCACACCTTGACAACTCAAGTAAGCTCATCTGAAATGTTGTCCTATACCCATTGATGGATTTTGTAAATCGTTTCACAGGTTTAAAATGACACTGGATTTATCTACGGGAATCTCAAGCACAACATGCCAGTTTTGTTGCCTCTGTCCAGATTTTTACGAAGTGGAGCAAGGGATTCCCTCGATCATCCTTCCTGCTTAGACTGTGGGCAGGGATTCACTCGGTCATCTGAACGACTGGCACAGCCTTCATTTTACACAGGGTTAACCCATTCACGTGCTCAGACAGTGGGACTAGATTCAGTCGGTCATCTCAACTAAACGTACATCAGCAAGTTTACACTGGGCACGGCCATCCAACTGTTCTCTGTGTGAGAAAGGCTTCATTTTGTCTTCCCACCTGTGGACACACCAGTCAGTTCACATTGGTCAGAGGCTGGTCATCTGCTGAATTTGTGGGGAAGGATTCACTCAGTCTTCTGACCTAATGGCTCACCTGCGAGTTCACACTGGAGAGAGGCCATTCACCTGCTCAGACTGTGGGAAGGGATTCACTTGTTCATCTCAACTGAAGGTACATCAGCGAGTTCACACTGGAGAGAGGCCATTCACCTGTGCAGACTGTGGAAAGGGATTCTCTCAATCATCCCACCTACGGAGTCACCAACAAGTTCACACAGGGGAGAAACCATTCACCTGCTCAGACTGTGGAAAGGAATTCACCCCGTTACCCAATCAACAGTCACCAACAAGTTCACACTGGGGAGAAGCCGTTCACCTGCTCTTAATGTGGGAAAGCATTCACTCAGACATCTGATCTGCT
This sequence comes from Hemitrygon akajei, assembly GCF_048418815.1. Lineage (NCBI taxonomy): Eukaryota > Metazoa > Chordata > Chondrichthyes > Myliobatiformes > Dasyatidae > Hemitrygon > Hemitrygon akajei. Next base: position 438,613 of record NW_027332021.1, on the reverse strand, counting down.
GGCTCACCAACGAGTTCACACTGGGGAGAGGCCGTTCATCAGCTCAGACTGTGGGAAGGGATTCACTTGCTCATCTCAACTGAAGGTACATCAGAGAGGTCACACTGGACAGAGGCCATTTACCTGCTCAGAATGTGGGAAGGGGTTCACGCAATCATCCAACCTGCAGGTTTACCAGAGAATTCACACTGGGTAGAGGACGTTCACCTGTTCAGACTGTGGGAAGAGATTCTCTGTGCAAAATTAACAAAATGTGCATCATTGAGTTCACACTGGGGAGAGGCCGCTCACCTGCTGTGAATGTGGGAAGGGATTCACTCAGTTGTGTAACCTTGTGACACACTACCGGGTTCACACTGGGGAGAAAGTTTCAATGAGTTGCATGCTGGATATTTGTCCATCGCCGTTGCTGAATGCAATTTCGAGAGTGACTGTCGGTGCTGAACTCTGCAATTATTGCTGTTGCTTGCTACACCCAGTTCTGCACCCTGGTCACTGGACATGAGAGGAGTCTCTTCTGCTGCACATTCACCATTAATGGGACTGGAGTTTAATATTCTGGATCTGAAACAAATAAAACAGTTCTATTTTGAACTCAGTCTCTAGTATTTAGTGAATTTATAACACACCTAGTGTACAGTAGAGAGTTAACTCAGGCCGGCTCGACCCTGCCAGTGATTCAGTTCCACGTCAGTCCTTTTAAATCCTCCCCTGTTGTTCATCTCTCGCTCTCCCTTTTGTGATCGGTTCCAAACAGTCACCTCTCTGTGGGTGAAGAGGTTTCCCCTGAATTTTCTGCAGACTGAAGAAGTCGAGCTGACTGCAGTTCTGTCAGATGTTCTGTTCCCCTCTAATCTCTGGGCTGAGGAAGAATGACATTGGGAGTTAACCTGAAAAGCAAACACCAGGAAATATGCAGATGCTGGAAATTCAAGCAACACACACAAAATGCTGGTGGAATGCAGCAGGACGGGCAGCATCTATTGGAAGAAGCACTGTCGATGTTTCGGGCCGAAACCCTTCGTCAGGGCTAACTGAAAGGGAAGCTGGCAAGTGATTTGATAGTAGGAGTGGGAGGGGAAATTCGAAATGATAGGAGAAGACCGGAGGGGGTGGGGTGAAGCTAAGAGCTGGAGAGATGTTGGGCAAAAGGGATACAGAGCTGGAGAAGGGAAGGGATCATGGGACGGGAGGCCTAGGGAGAAAGTAAGGGGGAAGGGAGTACCAGAGGGAGATAAAGAACAGGCAGAGTGATGGGCAGAGAGAGAGAAAAAAATGGGAGGAAAAACTAAATATATCAGGGATGGGTTAAGAAGGGAAATTAACAGAAGTTAGAGAAGTCATTCCAGGTGAGGTGACACTTCACCTGTGAGTCGGTTGGTGTGGTATACTGCGTCTGGTGCTCCCGGTGCGGACTTTTATATATTGTTGAGACCCGACGCAGACTGGGAGACCGTTTATCTGTCCGCCAGAGAAAGCAGTGTCTCCCAGTGGCCACACATTTTAATTCCACGTCCCATTCCCATTCTGATATGTCTATCCACGGACTCCTTTTCTGGTAAGATGAAGCCACACTCAGGTTGGAGGAACAACACCTTATATACCAGATGGGTAGTCTCCAACCTGATGGCACGAACATTGACTTCCGTAGAAGAAAAAGAGAATTACAGAGAGAAGGTTTGTCCTAAATTGTTTAGAAAAGAACACTGGCAGGGATGACGACAGAATGACTGGAATTTCTGGAAGCAATTTGGAAGGCACAGGATAAGCCATATGTACCAAAGAGGAAGAAGTATTCCAAAGACAAGATGAAGCAACGGTAGCTAATGAGAAGGGAAAGCCAACATGAAAGCCAAAGGGAGGGCATATTACAAATCAAACAATGGTGGCAAGTTAGGGGATTAGGAAGCTTTTGGAAAGCAACAAAAGGGTACTAAGCAATTGAGAAGCGAAATATGGAATGCGAAGTTATGCTATCCAGTAATAAAGAGGATACCAAATGTTTCTTGTAAAGGAGGAAAGTATGAAGGAGAGTTGAAAGTGGATATCGGACCACTGGAAAACGTGGCTGGGGGGAGGTAATAGGGGACAAGGAGCCGGTGTATGAGCTGAATAAGTATTCTGCATCAGTCTTCACTATAGAAGATATTAGCGGTAGAAGCCCAGATGTCAGTGGTCAGAAGTGTGTAAAGTTATATTACTCGGGAGAAGGTTCTGGAGAAACAGAAATGAATGAAGGTAAATACGTCACCTGGACCAGATGGTGTACATCCCAGAGTTCTGAAACAGGTAGCTGAAGAGATTGTGGAGGGGTTCAGTAATGATATTTCTAGAAACAATGGATTCTTGTATGGTTCTGGAAGTATGGAAATTTGGAAATATCACTCCACTCTTCAAGAAGGGAAAGAGGTGGAAGAACAGAAATTTTCGGCCCCACCGATTGGGAAGATAATGGAATCGGTCATCGAGGATGTGTTTTCAGTGTATTTCGAGGCACGTGATAAAATCGGCCACTCTCAGCATGTTGTCTTCGAGGGAAAAACTTCTTGATAAGTATGTTGAAATTTTTTGAAGAAGTAAAAAGTAAGATAGACAAAGGAGAATCGGTTGATGAAGTGCTTTCAAAGTTAGTGAATAAAAAGTAAGTATTACGCCTGGAATTAAAAGAGTCGATGAAGAGGGCAGATCTGTTGTGGGGCTAATGCTGTTCATTAGTCTAGGGGCTGCAACAAAGACGTGGTCACCCCTGATCTAAGTTGAGATCGCGGGCAAGCCAGGAGCTCCAAGTCGAGGACAACCCCTTCTCACCTTCAAGGTGATCCTTAGCCCGAGAGCTTCAAACCGACATTAATGAACGTGCTAGGAATTTTGGAGATCTGTTGGAAGAACAGGTGGATTCAACATATTGGGCATCTGGACAACTGCTCTAACTGTGCTGTGAGTGAAGCCACCAGGTACTCGCAATTTTACCAGATGTTTGGACGCGAGGAAAGGCTGTACGTTAACCTCTGTTTTGGGACTGGCGGGTAGGGTGTTCACACAAAGTTTGTGTCTGATATCTGGACAGAAATGAAAAGGACCCATGAACTAGCGGAGGTCGCGGCTACCAAGCAATATTGAGGGAATAAGAAGAGGTACGATCAGAAGGTTATGTTTTCCCAGCTCATGCCTGGAGACGGAGTCTTCTTGGGAAACCTGGGATGAATCAGTTCGTTGATCGCTGCACGGATACGTCCTGTGCAGTGGAGAGTCAGATGCCAAACTTATTAGTTTTCCGGGTGAAACCACAGAATGGGAATGGGCTTGTTAAGATTCTGCATCGGAAACGCCTTCAGCCTCTGTGACAAGAGGTGTGTGTTGAGCCTGAGACTGACCTGGTCCCTACACTCAATAACAGGACTCTTCGGCGACGTGGGAGAGCTGAAGGGCAAGCAGCAGGAAGATCTGGGCAGGACCTAACTACTGAATGTATTACCGACTCAGAGGATGGGCGAATGGGCTACGCAGCCCTTTTCAAACTCCCTAAGTGCAGATGAAGAGATTCCCAACTCCACCAACTTTAATGCAGGTGAAATGGGGGGACCTAGCTGTGGCAGATGGAGTCTCGGTTCGAAAATTACGGGAGACTGGACTTGAGAATAACTGGAGCTGAAGCTGAGATTAGCCAAACGGCAAGGGGGTCTGAATTTTCTGGAGGCGAGAGTAACAGACAGGGAGACCCATCCCCGTGTAGACAGAAAAAAAAAACTAGGATGCGACCGGAGAAGTAAATGTGAGTCTGGAGTTCCCCAGATAGTTCGGACCATGTCGCACCGGAAAGCTTGTGTTGTGCTACTCTCCATTTTGAGATATGTAACCGCCATTTTCACCTGGATCAGAAGGACTGACACAGCGAAATTCCTTTCAAAATCAGGGTTGTTCATGAAGGGGGATCAGTTATCTCAAAGTCCAGGGAAAACGATTATGTTTAGCTTGTGGAGAGTGTAACTCCCTAGTAAAGGTTTCACTGCTAACGTTGTAGGATAACCCATGTAATGGTCTTTCTGTAGAAACAGTGTTTGGGTTGTCAGAGATGAAGGGAGCTGAGAAATGTGAGCCATCCAATCAGGAGAGAAGGTGGAGGAAGCTTTTTTTTGTGCCTGACACCGGTGTGAGCCTTTGGCTTCGATCGTCGAGAGATGAACAGGGAACAATGGGTCGTAGATTCGATCCGGTGATGACCATGGGTCGATGGAGCAAGGTGCTGGAGACTACTCACAATCGACGAATATGACTTATGGAAGAGTTGAGTTCCAATGTGGGCATATTTGTCTGTTTAATTATAATTGGTCTTTTGTTTTGCTTTTATCCGATTTAGTAACCCTTTATTTAAGTTGATATTCATTTTTATACAGCATTGAATTATTTACAGTGTGCGGTCTGTAACTTCCTGGCAACGAGCTCTAAATGACACACGATTCACAAAATCCAGAACTTGGGCGGGAGAGACATCTTAATCTCAATCGGTTTGGCGGGAACAGAGTGTGTAATCCTCAGACGTACGCGGCTGGAGAACAGCAGTAATTTCGGTGCTGCGTTGGGTGCCTGCCATCGAGGACTAGCGACCAAGTTTTAGAGACGACCGGGAAGAAATGGGGTCCGTACGGGTTCTCTAATTAAGGCTGAATCATTTCAAATACCCTCTGCACCATCTAAAAAGTTGCCACATGCTTCCGATAATCAGGCGACCCGAAGGTAACACAATATTTCGTGTGGTGAATCAGAGTTTTGTAGATTTGTAATAATGTCACGTGGCTCTTCAACTTAATGCCCGGAATAATGAAGACCAACACATCAAAAGCTTTCATAACCACCCAATTAACATATGAGGAAAGCTTAAGGGATCTGTGAGCTTCCAAAGCACGATCAAATCCCGCCCGTTTTTCCATATTGCCACTGAATTCTGCCATCTGTACTCTGTAATGCAGTTTGACTTTTCATTCCGTAGTACCTCACATTTTTCCGGATGGAACTCCATTTGCCAGTTCTCAGCCCAGCTCTGCAACGTGTCGGCGTCCCTGTATAATCGTTAAATACGTTCTACACTATTCACAACGCCACCAACCTTCGTATTATTTATTGATTTAATATTTGTTTATTTTAAACATATAGAGGTAATAGCTCTTTAAGGCACAATGAGTCACGGTGCCCAGCAACCCCGATTTAACTCTGGCCTCGTCGCTAGGGAATCTATAATGACCAGTTAATCTACTCTATTTAAATTTGGCAGGGGAAAGGAGACCCAGAGTGCTCACAGACTCATTCCAGAGGAAGCTGGCATTGAACGAGGAATTCCAACGCCTCGAACTGGAGTAGCTAAGCCACGTGGTGTCCCAAACTGATACTTAGCAACCCAACTATACACTTCCTCTTCAAAGTCATTTACAGAAATCACAAATAGCAGGGCTCCATAACAGATTTGTTGGAAATGCTCCATCTATAACCAGTAGGTGCCTCAAGGGCAAAGTAATTACAAATCCAGTCAGCCATGTTTCGATGAATCCCAGGCCTCGTGACATTCTGAATGGGTCTGTGACGTGGACTCTTGTCAGGCTCCTCAGACAATTGCATATACCCAGCATCCACAGCTGAACTTGCTTTGTCACCTCCTCAAAGAAAATCAATTTGTATGTAAGGCACGACTTACCCGCAAAAAGCCATAGAATTGCCGTGATTTTCTCTCACCGAGCACTCAGCAATCCAATCTCGAAGAATTTTCTCCAATAATTTAGGCTCCATTAATGCATGTGTCACTGTTTCAGAGTTTCCACTATCATTCCTATTGCCTATTGATCAAGTGTACGCTTAGATTCTACCCGCTCCAGATGAACTGGATTGACTCTATGGAACAACAAATCAGGAGTAAACCCTTGAATGAAGGTCGTCAGTTGTTCATCTCGATCAGGTAATGTCTGAATACAAATCCTTACATGGCTCAGGCTTCACTTCACGCATCAATATTATCGTGGGAATGGTGGGCTGACGCCAGGGAAGCTTTTAGTAACAAAGGGTAGCATGCTGGAGGAACTCTTGAAAACAGTAATCAGTCGTTTTGGGTCTACACACTTCATCGGGACTCTGATTTTGTGTGTGTTGTTTTGTACTAAGAGCATCAGCAGATATTATCGTGTTTGATTTGCAACCCTGTTGATCACATTGTTTACATTCACCAAAGTATTAACACAAAATAGGAAGCATGGAGGCAACTGAATGGTAACGACTTACAGGAATTATTTTTAACGTTTCATAGTTTCAAAATCCGATTCAATGGGTACTTCACCGCATTCTTTAGTTCCTCTCGGAATTTGCTCTGAGTCAGGGCGTAAATGCACGAATTGGTGCAGGAACTGAGAACCTGAAGCATTGCTGCTGTATATACTGTGATGTAACGGAGATCAGTGACAGAATAAACAATACTCTTTGAAATCCGTTCGTAGATATAAAACACAACCTGTGTAACCCACAGCAATATGAAACTACCGGTAATGCTGAAAAGCAAAACGATGGATTTGCGTCGATTCTCCATCTCCCTGTCCTTGTCATTCTCTCCATTTTTTTGTCCCCGGAGCCCCCTGCGAGCTTGACTGGCCGCTAGAATCCGCCTGACAGTCAGAATATTGAATAGCAAAATCAGAAAGAATGGTACACAAGGGGTTAAAATGCGGTGAAACATCGTAAACGCCGCCCATGAAGGAGATGTATAGTAGCTCGGTTTCCTAACACAGTACCAGGGAATACCATCAATTATTACAAAAGGCTCATATGTAAAGTACCAGGGGACACTCTCCAAACAGACCAGCACACTCACTGTCCCGATAACCACAGCTGCAGTTCTCTCGGTGCAATATTTTGCTTTCAGCTTCTGACAACAAATAGCCACAAATCGATCGATTGTGAAGGCGACAGTCAGCCAGACAGAAATCGCAGTGCTCGCAAAAACCAGCCATTCATGGAGGTTGCACACGGGAGTGATGTCCAGGAATGTTCCGGGAAAATAACTCCAAGCTGTCCACCTCAGCAGCGGGTCCAAGATAACGACCAGGAGATCGGCCGCGGCCATTCCCACCATGTAGCGAGTGACACATTTGGAAAGACCGCACTTTCCCCGCGACAGGATGACAATCGCCACCAAGTTCGCTGGAAGAAAGACAGTGAACAGCAAGTTGAGAAAATACTGAGCAGAGGCGAATATTATTGACTGAAATGTGAAGTGACAGGTCAAAGCTAAAACTGAGTAACGAACTCCTCAGAGTCATTAATGGATGTCATTCGGCGTCTCGTGAGTATGAAGAGAATAAATCCACGTGCTGCTGGCGGGATTCTTCCATAAGACAATCATCAATTACCATGGCGCTCCCCGACCGCGACAGAACAGCCGAAGGACGGAACAAAAGACAGGAAATGCTGGAAACATTCATCTGGACAAAACGAAACATGTGGAGAAAACACAGTCGAAGTGTCTCGCCTCAGAACTGTTCTCAGGGAGGCCTAGGACACGCGTGGTAACGTTTCCCATTCCATCTAAGCAGCCTGGGGCTCAGTGTTTCCCGCATTTCTTGTGTTTATTTTCAATCCCAGCATTAGCCAACTGACTGACTTTACAACAAAACATTGACTGATTCCAACCAATACCGCGCAGTCTGACACAATCTCACAGACAGACATGACGCCTCCCTTTCAATCCATTTGTAGGATGCTGAAACTCAACATCCAGCAGTAAATCCGGTGCCGTAGTCAGATGTCTGTAACAGTGTTTGATGTCAATATAACAGAATACATTTCAGGGTGGTGATAACATTAACACGTTAGTTGTGTTAATCAACTCTGCAACGACTACATTGTGTTGTCCGCCAACTGCTTCACATTCAGTCACTGCGCACACATTTATCAAAAATACACAAGTCTCATGCTGCAACATGGAACTGCTCACATTTACTCAATTGTCACTACCAGTATTGGTTTGATTGTTACACCTAATTCAGACAACTGCTCACATACAAATGTAAACAGTCAACTGGTATAATCTCCACGTGCTGTAACAACGCAATATTTGCAAAGCAATTGCAGCTGCTACAAGACCAAAGGCTCAAAGACCCGAACATCACATTATTGATCACAAACCGCTGGAGAACGCTGCTTGATCGTTGAATTCCACAGATGTTAGTGGATTCGCTGAATTCCTGTTTTCAGATCCTAATCCGGAAATCCACAGTCCCGGTTTTTCCACTTCATTCCTGAAACGCGAAATACTGGAACTGGGCAGATGGCAATGGAAACCAGAGACAAAAACAAACACAATATGGAATTAAACCATTTACCAGCTACAGCAGATGGCACCTCAGCTTACCGAGAATTCCAAAGGCTGAAATGAAGGGATAGTAAACATCTAGTATCCGCCAGATGACCGGATAACCCATCTAACTGAGAATCCGTGACTGCTGTTGCTCCAGAATTCACAGCTCTTGCGGACACTCTGAGCTGATTCATTCCAAACAAGCCTGCCTTATAGAGAGGATCGGTCTCCAGAGATACGGTTACACCCCTGACTAACTTTCTTAGTTGCACTTACTTGAATAAACACTTTAATTCGGCACCATTGTCTCTGATGTAAATATTGGGCTGATTGAACACAAAAACATCAAAAATTCCTTTGGCATTACCTCAGTATTCTTTCATACGGTGGAAATGATGCAGGAGCTCTAATAACAAAGAATGAGCTTTGTTTCGGAGCAATCACATTTACAGCTATCAATTTTTTGTTGTCTAATTATACATCTGCAAACGGAGTTCTCCGAGACGAACCATTGGATCTGCCTTTCAGTCCCTCAAATCCCACAGAATTACAGGTACGCACGGAAATATAACAAACAGAACGTCTGCAGATTTTGGAAATCGAAGGCCACACTAATTACGTGCTGGCGGCTTTCTGCTGAGTTCCTGTCGTATTTTGTGTACGATGTTGCTGATGTAATAGAGTTTTATAGGGATCTGAAATCCATCAAAGGAAAACTTAGCAGAATCTTTTCCATCTTCAAAGGAATGGACAGACTGGTTAAATAATTTTTTTAAAGTTCTCTAAATTTCGAGCAGAAAACATGCAGGATGGCTGCAAGTGAACGTGAGATACAGTTTTAGTTTCGAGAGAGAGGGAGGGAGGCTGATGGGAAAACTGATAGAAGGATTGATAAGCAGGCAGGCAGACATCCACGGGTAGATTCATTCAATGTAGGATTGTAACGTTCCTGCTGTATCTCCTACTCTCTGTTACAGTGCGTGAATGTCCGGTTCATACTGTACCTGTTTGTCTCTGCTCGCGTGAACCAAGTAGCTGGTCAGGAACTAGGCATAATTGCAGTTCTACTGAGATCCAACCTTCCCCACCCCCCTGCCGATTTCACTCAACTTATTTCACTGAACTCCAGGAAATGCAGATCCGGACCCGCCAGACGTTCCTCATGCAGTGCACTTTCATTCCTGGAATCATCCTCTTAAATCTTCTCTGAACCCTCTCCAATGTCTGTATATGCTTTCTAAAATAAGGACTCCAAAACTGCAGACAATACTCCAAGTCTGGTCTCACCGGTGCCTTATAGAGTCTCTACATCACATCCCTGCTCTTATATTCTATATAAGAATGCCAGCATTGCTTTCGCCTTCTTCACAACTGACGCAGTCCTGAGATTACCCTATTAGTTCCTATTACCTCTGCATTTTGAATTCTCTCCCTATCTAAATAATAGTCTGCCCGTTTATTTCCACCACCAACGTGCATGATCATACACTTTCCAACAGGGTATTTCATTTACCACTTCATTGCCCAGCGTGAACAGGAACAAAGATTTGCTTGTTTACTGCAGGAACAGGTAGCAGGCAGGACAAGCAATGTTAAGTCTACTGGAGTTGTAATTTGTGGAATAGTAAGTAGCTTATTTTCCTTTACGTGAATATATCAGAGGATTTTTAACCCACAAACACTACCTCAGTTCCTATTTGGGAGTATTCGTTGCCACTCTACCCCACATCGCTGCATCCTTTCAAGCCCTTACCAATAAACTATAAATCAATCTCTACCTTGAATATGTATAAACACCTAGCCTCTACAACGGCCTTTGGCAAAGAAAAAAAAAGAATTCACAGATTCACCGCTTTCCCGCTAACGAAATTCCTCCTTCTGACCCTTCTAAAAGGAAGTGCCTCTATTCTGACACACTGTCCTCTGTCTTCGACTCTCCCATCATAAGAGACATCCTCTACGCATCCACTCTATCAAGGCCTTTCACCATTAGATAGGTCACAATAAGGTCTACCACTCATTTTGAATTCTTGATCATAAAGGCTCAGAGCATTAAACGCTCTTCAAGTGACAATCCATTCAGTCCTGGAATCAGTTTCGTGAACCTGTTCCGAACCCTCTCCAGTGGCAGCGAATCCTTTCTATGATAAGGGGCCCAGAACAGCTTACAATGCTCTATGATGCCTCCCCAGTGATTTTATGTTCTAGTCCTCTTGGTTGGAAGCATACATTGTATTTCCCTTCCTCACCAGAGACTTAAACTGCAAATTAACCTTCGGAACGCCTCTGCAAGGATCGAAGCCCCATTGCACCCCAGTTTCTTGTATTTTCTCCCGATTTAGAAAATAATCAGCCCTTTTATTTCTTCTGCCAAAGTGCATGACCTTACACTTCCGGACAATGTATTCGCCCATTCTCCTAACTGAAGTCCATCTGTAGCCTCTCAATTTCGCAAAACTGCCTGTCTTTCATCTGTCTTCATATTGTCTGCAAACTTTGCAACCAAGCCATAAAATCTATCACTGACAGACAACGAAAAAAATAATCGGTCCCATCACAGACGCCTGAGGAACACAGACAGACAGACAGACAGACTTCATTGATCCCGAGGGAAACAGGGTTTTGCTACAGCCGCACCAACCAAGAATAGTGTAGAAATATAGCAATATAAAACCATAAATAATTAAATAATAATGTTAATTATAACAAGTGGAAATAAGTTCAGGACCAGCTTATTGGCTCAGGGTGTCTGACACTCCGAGGAAGGAATTGTAAAGTTTGATGGCCACAGGCAGGAATGACTTCAAATGACGCACAGTGTTACATCTCGGTGGAATGAGTCTCTGGCTGAACGTACTCCTGTGCCCAACCAGTACATTATGGAGTGCATGGGAATCATTGTTCAAGGTGGCAAGCAACTTAGACAGCATCCTCTTTCCAGACACCACCGTCAGAGAGTCCAATTCCACCCCCACAATATCACTGGCCTTACGAATGAGTTTGTTGATTCTGCTGTTGCCGGTTACCCTCAGCCTGTTGCCCCAGCTCGCAACAGCAAACATGATAGCACTGGCCACCACAGACTCGTACAACATCGTCAGCATCGTCCGGCAGATGTTAACGGACCTCAGTCTTACACCACTTGTCACTGCTAAAGAGGCTCCCTTTATTCTCACTCGTTGGGTCTTGCCACATGGTCACTGCTTTATCCATGCTAGACTATTTCCTGTGTTACCTTGGGTTAAGCATTCTCATGTGGCACCATGTCAAAGGTCTTCTGAAAATCTATATACACAAAATGAACAGACTCATCATTGTCTATCTTCTTTGTTATTCCTTTAAAAAGTTCCAACAAGTTTGTTGGGCAAGATTTCCCCTTGTGGAAACTATGTTGATGGCGCCTATTTTGTCATGTGGATCAAAGTACCCTGAAATCTCATCCATAATAATCGACTCTAACAGCTTGCCAATCTCTGAGGTCACAGGAACAAGCCTATTGTTTCTTTTCTCTGCTTCTCTCCCGTCTTGATCTTGTTATGAGTGATGGACAGACCTGATGGACAATGGGGTGCAGAGTTAACCATTCCCCGCCCCCCCTCCTGAGAACTACGAACTATTGCGGTTGTTATACAGCTATTGAGAGAGAGAGAGAGAGAGAGAGAGAGAGAGAGAGAGAGAGAGAGAGAGAGAGAGAGAGAGAGAGAGAGAGAGAGAGAGAGAGAGAGAGAGAGAGAGAGAGAGAGAGAGAGAGAGAGAGAGAGCGTGAGAGAGAGAGAGAAAGCCCAGGCAAGAACATTTGCTACAGATAAGAGGGGAGAGAGACACTGTTGATTTACTTTATTATGATTCTTCTTGGATTATATAACTTCTACTACAAGGACTGTACTTTGCTCGTTAACATTCCTCAGGAGATAGCAGGAGTGGCCTGATTTGATGGACACAGTCATTCAGAGTTGATGGATTGCTGATACCCCGTGAGAGAGGATAAAATATAGGCCTGGAGAGACTCCCGCTTACGAGTCCGAACCAGTAAATCGGTCAATAAAGCTCACAGTGTGACAGCAGGGCCGGTGGGGACTTGTGTGTGTGACCACTCATGCCAGAGTGACGAGTGCACCGCAGAAGAACGGTCTAGCTGAAGAAAAGATTCGTCATAACTGAATGACCACAACGATACGACGGATTAAGAAAGCAACAAAAGGTTTGGCTGCTGTACCTGTTACATCTCGCTATCTCTCTCTCTCTCTCTATCTCTCTCCAACGTTTTCAATACAACAACCATAACTACTTCAGCATTTATGAACTGAATATACTTTCCTATGACAATTACTTTACCCCTAGACATCAATAGAGCTTGCTTATTATTGATTATTATTATTTCAACACTTTTAGGTTTATTACTGCTAACTCGTTTTATATGTATATTTGCATTTTTGATATTGTATTGTGTAGTTTACTAATAAACACCTTTAGCTTGGTACCACCAGACTCCAACGGATTCTTCTTTCTCTGCAGGTCGGACACCCAGTTACGGGGTACATAAAAATGTGTTGACTGACATTTATAATTTTTCCGTCTTCGGGAACCAATCCAGACTCTAGAGATTATTGAATGATTATTACCAAAGTCTGCATGACCTCCGCATCCACATCTTTGAAAAATTGGAGTGTAGACCTTCTCGTCCAGGTGACCTACCTACATTCAAACCATTCCGTCCCTAAAGAACCCTCTCTTTAGTTTTGACAACTTTACACCCTCCATGATCTTTGACACCTGCAACTTCCACCAGACTGTACTTCTCTTCCACAGTGTAGATTCGAAATATTTATTCACTTCATCTACCATTAGGTTTTCCCCATTACCATTTCTGCAACTTCGTTTTTCAGTGATCCAGTATCCTCTGCCGCCTCTCGTTTACACTTTATCTATAATTTCTATCATCTGCAAATCGTCTCTATGAGGTCTCAACGGCAGCGAGGGTAAATTACAGCCACAGTTACTTAACAAATTATCACTCGTTGAAACTGGATACCACAGGGAGAATCCACGCAGCCAGTGTGGGACATCGGGCAAGCCCCACATGAGCAACTTCAACACCAATCGGACACTTTTCATGAAGGTGAGGTGACACCACGGCACTGCGTCATTAGTGTTATTTTCATTGGTTCGGATCAATAGCCCAGCACATGTGAAGCAGGAGAGCACCCGTCAAAGACAGACATTAAAACAGATTTCTCGCTCTCTCTCTCGCTCTCTCTTCCTCTTCCTCCTCCCTCCTCCTCCTCCTCCTCCTCCTCCTCCTCCTCCTTCTCTTCCTTCTTCTTCTTCTTCTTCTTCTTCTTCTTCTTCTTCTTCTTCTTCTTCTTCTTCTTCTTCTTCTTCTTCTTCTTCTTCTTCTTCTTCTTCTTCTTCTTCTTCTTCTTTCTTCTTCTTCTTCCCATCGAAATTCGATGACGAAGTCTGCTCCTTTAATAGTGAGATCTTGGCTGATTATGCAATCCTATCCTGGACCTTTAAGCCCTATTGCAGGTGGGACATGTATATGTAGTAGTCGTGGTAGTGTTGGCAACCATGGCTGCATTTCTCCTGACTCTCTTCTACTTTCTTCTGGTTGTTCTTTCCATCTCCAGAATACGAACTCAATGCCTACACAGCAGTCGCCAAGTGATAGATTCAGGTCTGATCTTGCACATCCCTAAAGCATTCTTCATCTGATCCTTATAGCGCTTCATGCGCCCTCCAGCTGAGCGTCGACTATGATGTAGCTGGCCGTATAACACTCTGCGGGCTAGCCGACATGGGGGCATCATTATCACGTACTCCAGCGACTGCAGCTGACGCTGAATAATCATGGCCTCAAATACTTCTGCATTTTGTCTTTACAAGTATTTAAGTGTGAGGTACCCGCTCACGCCAGGTAGTTCCCAGGATGCACAGAAGGCAGCTTATATGGAAGCGCTCCAAGGACCTGATTTGACGGCTGTAGGTTACCTAAGGTTCACAGCTATAAAGGAGGGTGGTGACACAGAGCGCTTGGTATAAGGCGACCTTTGTGAAGGGACGAAGGCTCGTGTTCTGAATGACTCTACGCCGAGGTCTCCGAAAGGCAGCTGATGCCTGTTTAATGTGGCTATGGATACCGTTCTCAATGCCGCTATCCTCAGAGTGAACGGTCCCCAGGCATTTGAAAGATGGCACTACTGACAGCTTTTCATCACCAACAGTGATGGCAGGTAGGGTGGGTGGGAGACTGGTACTCCATTAGCAAACCACTTCTGTCTTGGTGGTATTGACAGTCAACCACGCACACACGCTCACACACACACACACACACACACACACACACACACACACACACACACACACACACACACACACGCTCACAGACACACACACACACACACACACACACACACACACACACACACACACACACACTCACACACACACGCACGCACGCACACACACACACACACACACACACACACACACACACACACACACACTCACACACACACGCACGCACGCACACACACACACACACAGACACACACACACACACACACACACACACGTGATTTGTTGTGAATGTAACAATATTGTGTTAATAGTAACAATATGTGATAGTAGTTTTATTTTCCAGTACCAACTCAGTTGATATTTGTCGTGCGGTTCTATATTACAGCTGCTTGTATGGAATATCTCCTGCTTTATACCATATAGGTGCTACATGAGCTGCTGATGCGAGAACAGCTCAATCCTTTGACGATCAGTTTATTTATCTCAGGACACTGTCTGTGCAGGTATATTCATTCATTCCATCCGGAAACATATCCTCTTCATTGCAAGACTTCTATCCAACCGTCCCGATAAATTTCACACAATTGCCTTGTCCCACAGAGTTGGAGAAATAATTACTTAACCAAATTTCTCACTTTGTTGGTCTGGAGTTTCGTCGAGCTTTATACATTACAATATGGCATTGTGTTCCACATATTTTTCTCTGTAATTTTCGGTTTTGAAACGGTTAAATAATTTTGTTAATTTACTGTATTAATTGGAGTCTCATTGGAACCCCGTTACGTCATCGGTTCAATGTTCTCTCCTGTATAAGAGGGACGTTTGTCAGATGGCTTCAACTATCCAGTGACAGCGATTCCATCGGTATTTACCGGGATTGCTGTTCCAATCGGGGAAGAACATGATGTTCCATATGATCATTTATAGCTACGTCTTGAGGGCACAATGGAGATATTATCCATTACTCGCTGCTATTGCAGTTCCTGGCATGTAAATTCATCAGGCGGTTGATTCCATACAAATGGAACACTGATATAGAAATGATTATATTATATTAAAAATATTTGCGTTTTTGTTGTTCTGATGTTCTGATATGAATGATAATCGCAATCTCAACGTCCATCACAACTACCAACTGAAGGAGTTACCTTAGAAATTAAATGTGATTTGAGAGACAATTGATATTGTACATTCTTTACCTGTCCGTGGAGATGATGTTCTTTTTTCAAGTAATCGTTATCCCATTTAGCCGAGTCGTTCGGAGTGACATGTTCTGAGATATTATCTGAACACTGTGCGCTTCCTGTTCGTTCTGCTGACTCTGCCGATGTCATTATTAGAATCATCAAATCGATCTTCATTTGGTGTTGCAGCTGGGCACCGATGTAATAGAGAACAGCTTGTGTGATTGATGGCGTTGGTCACACCTCTGACATCCTGATCAGTGCTCCGACTATGCTTGCGTATTTGTTGGTTACTCATTACGATTTTGATCTGGCAGAGATAACCAACATTTACATTTCGTATTCTCTAGCGGGTTCAGACTTGTTTTCAGTAGCACGCAACTTAAAACCGGTGTAACTGCATCTATCTGGAAGCAGGACAATTGACCTTATCTTTGTTCGACGTTTCTGACAGAAGAAGTTCAAAGCTCATGTTATAAGAACGAAATTAATAAATAAATGCATTTTTTTTAAATTGAGGAAATAGTTTAGAAATGTTCCGGAAAGAGTGTTTTTTTTATGAGATATCTAACCATACCAACCTTATCAATAAAAAGAACAGATTTCATTAAGAAATAAAGTTATGAAAGTTATATATAATTATCTGATCATATCCGATCTGATATATCTGATCGTTATATACGTTTAATCAGCTTGAGAGTTAGGATTGGAATCCGAATCAGAATGGAAAACCGGTTAACTATCTCTGGCATATGACACGGACATTGTTTTATTTTGCGGCAGCACTACTCGAATATGTTCAAATAGGGATCGATCAGAAACGGTTACTCGTTTCTTTTTCCACACATGCAGTCTTACCAGCAGATTCTGTGAATTAAAAAAAAAACAGACATTGAAACAAACATGCATGTTTTGGAGCATAGGATAATATTGTTCTATTTGCTTCCTCTCAGTTAACCTGCTGTCGATCGTAGTCCTGTCCCGTGGAAAATGCGGTCTCTCCAAATGCGTTACTCGCTACCTGGTGGCCATGGCGGTGGCAGATCTGCTGGTCGTTATACTGGACCTGATATGGAGACAGATTCCCATTGTTTATTGGCGAGAATTTCAATTCGTGGCCAGAATCCGCATATGTCATATACACGCCGTCCTTCTGTTCGCAGCCACAGATTGGTCCGTCTTGTTCACCGTCTCTTTCACCCTTGATCGCTTCATCGCTACTTGTTGCCAGAAACTGAGAGCAACGTATTGCACCGCGCAGAAGGCGATTGTGGTTCTGGGGACGGTCACTGTTGTGAGCTGTCTGAAGAATATCTTCTGGTATTTTATGTTCACTGGTAATTATATACTCTGGAATTTCCCTTGGTTTTGTAACGCAAGGTATTTCGAATTCGTCTGCCTGGGGATCGGTAGAACTCCTTCATTATATCCTTACCCCTGGAGTAGCATTTGCTCTGATCCTGCTTTTCAACACCTTGACCGTCAGGCAGATTATAGTGGCGAGCAGGGGACGGAGGCGGCTCCGTGGTCAGAGTACTGCAGATACTCCAAAAGATTCCGAGATGGCGAGCAGAAGGAAATCCATCGTTTTATTGTTTGCCATTTCTGGTAATTTTATCTTGCTATGGGCACTGTTCATGTTCTGCTCTATCATCACACGGCTCCGCTTTATGGGGCTGAGGCCAGCGTACTTTCCGGAGTTTCTGCAAGAACTGGGATTCATGTTCCAGCTTTTCAGCTGCTGCACGAACACGTGTATTTACGCTGTAACCCAGGCGACGTTCAGGGAGCAGGTAAACAATATGGTGAAATATCCCTTTGTCCAAATTGCAAACATCATTAAATGAGCAGAGGAATGATGAGAGCCCAACAATAAAAGCCGATTATGATGTATCCTCTCTTTCGACAACTTCTTCTGATGTCTCGTGTTAACGCTGTTCTCTTTCAGCTTTTACATGAAATACCTCGTTCAACGTCTTCTGCCAGATATTATTCCTGCTATTTAAATTCAGCTGCCGCTTGACAAGTATTTGTCATCATACCTTACTCTAACCTTCTTCCTCACTGTTTCGCAATATTTCTCCTTTTAATTCCTTCTGTACTCCATCCCTTCGTGCTCATGCTCAGTCTCGAGCCATTTTTGTTCTTCTCTTTCTATTTGTCATTCTGAATTTCATATGTTCAAGTGCAGTGCATTGTGTAGCACAGAAGTTCAATATCAGCGAAAAAGTAAATAAATATGATTTGAGACAGTACTTCGAAGAAATAGGTCGAAGGAGATAACGTACGTGTGTAATTCAGTCCTGGCCATGCTGACCATCTTGCCAATCCACTCCAATGCAGATTACCGGCATTAGGAACCTCTCACTCAAAGCCTGCATATTTATGTGTCACGTTGAAGTTTAAGTTTATTGTCAATTGACTTTACATAGATGCAATCACACCTAACACCTTTCCTCTGGACCAAGGTACGTCCACCCATCAGAAAACCACACAGAGGGCATTAACCAAATATTACCACAAATATGATATGAAAATATAATTCCAAATATGTGTAATGTTCACCATGGGTACATAGTAATCAGTAAACTGTACAATAAACAGCTAGAACCTCGCTGGCCGGGTGACAATAGCTCGATGTTAGGAAGATATTCGTTAACCTCAGAGCCTGAGTAAAGAAAATGTTACCCAGTCTGGCAGACCCAGTACCAATCCTTCAGTTCCTTCGTACTGACGGCAGAGAGATAAAGAGACTGTTGAACGGGTGGTAGGAATCCTCAACAATGGTTTGCGCCCTAAGTCCGCAAAGCTCCTGGTAAGTGTCATTGTTAGGGGAAGGGAGAACTGCGACTCTCTTGGCGGCTTTCACTTTCAATATATCTGTTTATCTTTCAAACTCTCTACTAAGGAATGGAATTGTTTCTGATTTAGCAACTTTCTCTGGAAGTGCCTATCAAAAAAAAAACAACTTACCCCTGACATCTCCGCTGTACCTACTTCCAAGCACGATGCTCTCTCGTACCAGCCATTTCAGCCCTGGGGAAAAAAGTCTCTGCCTATCCACACGATCAACTCTATCAGATCCTTCGTCCTTCGTCACATCCTCTTATCCTTCGTCGCTTCAAGGAGAAAAGGCCGAGTTCTCAACACCTATTCTCATAAGGCATGCCTCCCCAATGCAGTCAACATCCTTGTAAATCTCCTCTGCACCGTTTTCTATTGATTCCACCTCCTTCCTATAGTGAGGCGACCAGAAATGAACACAGTCCTCCAAGTGGGGTCTGACCAGGTCCTATATAACTGAAACACTAGCTCTCGGCTCTTAAACTCAATCCCACGGTTGATGAAGGTCAATGCACCGTATGCCTTCTTAACCACAGAGTCCACCTGCATAGCAGCTTTGAGTGTCCCATGAACTCTGACCCCACAATCCCTCGGAAACCACACCGCTAAGAGTCTGAGTATGAACGCTATTTTCTGCCAACATATTTGATCTACCAAAATGAATCACCTCACAATGATCTGGGTTGAAGTCCATCTAACACTTGTCAGCCCAGTTTTGCATCCTCTTAATATCCAGCTGTAACTTTTGACCGCCCTTCACACTATCCACAACACCCCAACCTTTGTGTCATCAGCAAATTTAGTAACCCTTCCAGGTCCACTTCTTCATCCAGGTCATTTATAAAAATCACGAACAGTAGGGGTCCCAAAACAGATCCCTGAGACACACCAGTGATCACCGACATCCATGCAGAATATGATCCATCTACAACCATTATTTGCCTTCTGTGGGCAAGCCAGTTCCTTATCCACAAAGCATTGTTCCCTTGCATTGCATGTGTCCTTACCTTCTTCATAAGCCTTGACTGGTACCTTATCAAATGCTTTGCTGAAATCCAGATGCACTAGATCTATGGCTCTACCTTCATAAATGTGTTTAGTCATGCACAAAAATATCAATCAGGCACGTAAGGCACAACCTGCTTTTGACGTGCTGACTATTCCTAATCATATTATGCCTCTACAAATTTTCATAATTGCTGCCTCTCCTGATCTTCTCCATAAACTTAGCAACCTTTGAAGTAAGAAAGACAGATCTATGATTTCCTGGACTCTCTCTAATCTCTTACTTGAATAAAGGAACACCATCCACAATCCTACAATCCTCGCCCTTCCTCATTAATGATGCAACGATCATTGCCAGAGGCTCAGCAATCACCTCCCTCGCTTCCCACAGTAGCCTGCAGTACATCCTGTCCTGTCCCGGTGACTTATCCAACTTGATGCTTTCCAAGAGCATTTCCTCTTCCTCATTATCTACATTCTCAAGCTATTCTGTCTGCTGCAATTCATCCTTACAATCGCCGATCCTATTCCGCTGTAAATCATCCCTACAATCGTCAAGATCTTTAGATACACACCTTCCTGTCCTTTCGATACAAAATGCATATTTGGATATTAATTCCTGGCTATGAACTTCATTCAGCCACGCTTCTGACAAACCATCAGCATCGAACCTGCCAAACGTTAATTGCATTACAATAACATATACCCTTCTTCTGTCTCCTTCGAGGACACAGAGGTAAATCTTCCACTCCTGTATTCATCAGCCTTTATGATTTTGGCACCCTGTTATAACCTGCAGACCCAGTTCAGTTAAGATTGGCAAAATCTCCTCCACAATCTCTATCAGTCCAGGTGTATCCCTGTATTTGTGCTGAAATCCCTCCTCCACGAGATTTCATTTGTAACTCTGTGACTATGAACAGCAGCAATGGCATTTTCAAGATTGAGGCTACACGACTATCCCAGGCTATATCAGTATATCCCAATACTGGTAAGAAATCAGCATATCCGAGGAAGTTTCAAAATCTCGCTGAGTGGTACCATAACAACAACCTCCGACCCTCTGACTGAAAGGCAACAAGACCGAGGAACTGATTATTGAGCTCAATATGTGGAATCTGAAGGTAAATGCCCTTCAGCGTCGTTCCCGCGGATTCTACCATTTAAATCTGATCAATGTCAGAGTTATGAGGATTCTTTGCAATGCGTCAGCAGATATGAAATGCCCCATATTAACCAGATCAATATAAAGCTTCCGGTTATGATGAAGAATACAATGACCGATTACCGACCGTTCTCAAGACCAAAGGGATACTCTCTTAGCAGGACAGCACACTCACTGTACATATAACTAATATCACCGTTCTAACTGGTAAGTAGTTTACTGTCAGATTCTCAGTATGACTTCAAATCAGATATATTGCGTGTTACAGGAACAGTGCACCACATAAAAGTGCGCAGGACTTGCAGGAAGTTGACGACAAGTTTGTGATATGGAACATTTATATAACGAAGCTATACTTAAGCAGAGCCTCATTTGCGGGAGACGCAATTCGGTGAGTTGGTCAGTATTCAAGTGGGGATTTGAAGATTTGCTCAAGAGGCTTCGCTAAGAAGAAATGAAGGCTCAGGCATTAGGTTTCTGGTATTTTAGAAACATAGAAAACTTAGAGCACAATACAGGCCATTCGGCCCACAATGCGGTGCTGAACATGTCCTTACCTGATGTTTAACCTAGGGTTATCCTTGGCCCTCTATTCTTCTAAGCTCCTGTACCTATACAGGAAACTCATAAAAGACACTATCGTTTCCGCCTCTACCACCGCCGTACAAACATGCTGGAGGAACACAGCAGGTCGGGCAGAATCCGTGGAAACGAACAGTCAACGTTTCGGGCTGAGACCCTTCGTCAGGACTGAAGAAGGAGGGGCAGTGGCCATATAAAGAAGGTGCCACGTGAAAAAACAATCAGAGGAAAGATCAAGGGGTGGGGGAGGGGAGGCAGGGAGGGGATAGGCAGGAAAGGTGAAGCACGAATATAAGGGGAAAGCACTATGGGTAGTACAAGAAGGCAGAATCATGAGAGCGGTGATAGGCAGCTGGAAGAGGAGGCAGTGTGAAAGTGGGATGGGGGGAAGGCAGAGGGAAGGAATTACCGGAAGTAGGAGAATTCGATGTTCATACCAAAGGACTGGAGACTACCCAGACGGTATGTGACGTGTTGCTCCTCCAACCTGAGTTTGGCCTCGTCATGGCAGTAGAGGAGGCCATGTATGGACATATCCGAATGGGAATGTGAAGCAGAGTTGAAGTGGGTGGCAAACGGGAGATCCTGTCTGTTGTGGCGGACGGAGTGGACGGGCTCGACGAAGTGGTCCCACAATCTCGGGCGGGTCTCACCGATGTAGAGGACACCGCACCGGGAGCACCGGATGCATTAGATGACCCCAACGGATTCACAAGTGCAGTGTTGACTCACCTGGAAGGACTGTTTGGGGCCCTGAACGGTGGTGGGATAAGAGGTGTAGGGACAGGTGTAGGACTTACGCTTGCAGGAATAAGTGCCGGGTGGAAGATCCGTGGGGACGGACGTGTGGACCAGGCAGTCGCGCAGGGTACGATCCTTGCGAAAAGCGGAGAGGGGTAGAGAGGGAAAAATGTGTTTAGTGGTGGGGTCCTGTTGAAATTGGCGGAAGCTGCGGACGATAATGTTCAAAATGCGGAAGATTGTCTTTATTGTGCGGTATTTCATTATACCCTTCAAATAATAAATGAAATCAAAGAATGTGATGTTTCAGTTTTCTTTCTGGACACTCATAGTATGAACATTACAATAAATAAATAGCCCCGGAGCTTTCAGACTATGTACACATTTCCTACTCACAGAAATGATTGGTCGGCACTGCGGTAAAAATAATAGAAGGAACAATTACCTTCACTTTTTACCTCATATTTCATTAGCCTTATTTAATGGATTATATTCTGCCAAAAGACGTTCATCAAGATTTGAATATTGATTAGACAACAAACTGCATTCCTCAAATGAGATGAAGAGATGTTTAACTGTATGGAAGGTCTGATGTAGGAGTAAAGATAATGTAATGTGATGACAGAAACTTTGCTCATTCCAATACTTGTTTCTAAGGAGCCAAGTTTTCAATTCCCACGTGTTCCGTACACAGCTTCACAACGTTTGAAATATCGTTCTCGGCGTTTCTTTGAGCATACTGGGCCGTGAAATACACTGAATGCTGAACCATCCGACAAGATGCAAGGAGGGGTATGTAACTAAAGGTTAACCAGTGAAGACGTACAATTATTCAAAATATCTTGTAATAAAATATAAATCCAGATGCCGCTCTAATAGGGGAGAAATGTCTCAGGGTTCCAATAAAGAGAGTTGAGCAGTTGGGGAGAGATGTTCACCACAGTCTTCTGGATCTGCCCAAACACTCCCCTCAGCACACGGACCAGGCCGGCGGAGTTCTTGCCGCTCCCCGTCTATCACTGACCACACAGATAAGTTTGTTGCTTCTGCAGAGTCGTCACTGACCAGATCCTCACGGGTCATGCACTAACGGACAGGGTGAGTGTAGACATTTACTCGGGAAGGATGGGTAACTGTTTTACTTAAGTATATGGATCGATCACGTGGGTGCAACAGGTTTATGAATAACTTTTAAAAATATGCTTGAGCAGGGTAGAAATGGTACAGCCACAAACACGAGCAGTCCAAATGAAGTGTGTTCATCCGCATAATTGCTTAAATATTTTGTTAAACCTGCTGAATTATTTCTAAACAAATTATGGATATATACAACTATCATGATCGAAGGGTTAACTGCATCTGTCATTTGACAGAACAGAATTAATGTAAATTCCACGGAGGATTTCGACGTCACAAGAGAGTTTCTCTCTCATGTGAATAGCCGTCCGACTCACCGAGTTCTCTCAGTGTCAACGTGAGCAGCCGCCCCGACACTGACAACGACCGTATGATCCAACAAGAGGGACAGAGAGGGCATACTTTGGGGAAAGAAGCTTTGCTGGCTCCGGAATGGATCAGAGTCGACGAACAGCCGTGCGGAATGTAACAGGAATTCGGCAGAATCCCCTCTGGGCTGCTGAATTTATCTTTGCAAATGACGAGTGGATTACCTTGCATTTTCGAATCGTGTATGCAATAAAAGTAATTCGGGTGTTTTACTACCCCGTCCTCGCTATAGTTGCTCTTCCCGGTGAGTCTCTCTCCAAAGCTTAATTATGCACCTATATTTAACTGCATTCCTTTCATTCTAATGTGTACAACGAATGTCAAATTATGGCTACTGTCACACATCAGAAAAGAAATCTTCAGCACTCTAAAATCTGCAACCGATGCTGTCCACTGCGGCTTTTAGAAATGTTCCGATGTAATAGTCAATGATCTGATCGGTAAACTGTGTTCAATCTTTGCTCAAATTGGTTTAGGGCAGAGGGTCTGATATTTTGCATCTGTAGACGTTGCTTCATTTTATTTCCACCATCCTCGCCTCGGAAATATCTGGTGCAGAATCAAGGTGTTTCCTCGCGTTGTGTTTCTATTGAATTTAATCTCATCTTAATATCGGCAATATTCCCGGAGACAACTGCTCTGTTATCTACTTGTGATGGTCACTGTAATCTGAGATCCAAATCCGCACTATTCCTGCAGGCAACTGTTCGGATTGTGTCATCTGCACGTCAGGGTCACTCCCCAAGAGAGAGTGTCCACAGGCGTGCTGAAGCTTCGTACGGGCCTACCGTGTCATAAACAGACCATTCCCTCTTTGCACTTCTCCCAGGCCAGCTGTGTATGCTTAAACTCTCGGGAGGTCCAGAGAACCCCTGGTCCTTTCCTCGCTGTTCTCTGCTGGCATTCGTCCCACTGCAACTCCATCTCCACAATACCTAAAGTTATCAATTGTTCCGCCCCTTCGAAATTCCCCATTGTCCTTTCCTGTCTCCACAAAAGTAAATATTTTATTTAACTTGATTCCCTTTTAGATTGTCACTCTGACTCTATGGTGGAATTGTGTAATAATGAAAGCAAAGAGAAACGGCCCATTATTTGTCTTCTCCTCAAAGAGTTAAGCTATTGTGAATCCTCTCGCCTCTCTCATTCTCTGGTCATTAAAAAAATATTGATCGTCATATCAACAGCATAAGCTTCGGCGTAATTGCTACTTTGGAATTATTCCTTGAATTCCGTTTAAATTTTCTTCATCAAAAGGAAAGCGATCACAATCTCCACTATCTCTCCGTTAAAATGGTGTTGCCATGACTCATGCTCCTCTGACCAGCCTCCTCACCATGTTGTCTCTATCATAGTTATACCTACGATTGGAATTCAACTTTTGTAAAATGCCAATGTTCGTACTGATATTTGGCGGGCGCACTTGACTCAGTGATTTACGGTAGTCGTCACCTAAAACTGATTGCGTTCTCCTATTGCAGTACAAAAATGTCCTGAACTGATAGTTTTGTTATCATCGGTGTTTGTATTGGACTGTGAACTCAATCCTTATAACATATCTGCAAATTCAAAGATTGCGAAAAGCCCACGATATTCTTACTGTGCTACTTTGGTTTGGCGATAGAAGGGGATCACAGCTGCGGCTAAATAACATTGCGTCAGGAATGGAATAAAATGCATAAGAATGAGGGAAATGCCGCTAATACGGGCAGGTGTTTCTGAAGGGGGTAACGTATTCCAAGTGTGTACGATCTGAGCAGGTAACCTTCGGTGTGTGATCACATCATTTGATGCAGGAAAGTCAGCTCTTCCACTCAGCGTTCCTGAAAGTCTACCAGTTTCTCCAAGCTTTTTTTCGGCTGCTTTGGATCAGCTGATGGGTCGTGTGAAACCTGGTTCGGTACCACAGCTCTGACACACTCGCTCAGTGAGCGAATTCGACGGAGCCACTGCTGACAGGATAATCAGTGACAGTACCCTATTGGTTAAAGTATAGGATAGAGGAGAAGTCGGATAGTAGAATGCCAAAGACCTTTGCCCAGTACTGCAGTAATTTTATGCATTGCACTGTGATGCTGCTGCAAACAAAATAATTAAATCAGTAACATAAGAGAGTGATGATGATTCTGATCTGATATGTCTCTGTTGTTGACTGACAGTGGGAAGAGAGCAGGGAGAGGGGAATCACGGTTGGGAAAAGGAGAAGATAGTGGGAGGGAGCGGGAAGCACTGTCGAGACATTCTGTAATGATCAATAAACAATTATTTGGAATGAAATTACCTTGCCTGGTGACTCAGGACTGGGTGTGTCTGCACCCGCGCCAAACCGCCCCGGCAGTCCTCCTCTGTCACCAGTTCCACATCTCCACCCTCCCCTTTACCAACATTGTTTGCTCCCGCCAGATTTGCAAACACGCTCTACGTTGATAAAGACAGTCCTGTTCAAATTCCTTAAGCACGACAGCTATTTTACAGAAGCCTGCCCTTGATCTGAACAGAGTCAGTGTTGTGAACATTTATTCAATGGCAATTACGTTTCAGCGAAGTTAGTATTTAATGCCTCAGCTACCTCTTTTCCCTCAACATGTACGAAATTGTCCAATCATCAGTGATCGTTATGTTTGGTATTTAATGCTGTTTCTTGGGTGATATTTGTCCGCAAATATTCCGCTCGACACTTCACTGATTTTAGCTGTCTTTGGATTCTAATTATCGCTTTTCGCTACGAATAAATATCTCCCGAGGTGCAATGACGTTCTAACATGACTAAGGACAGAAACACATGAGATAAGTTATGTGTCCATTTAATGGAGAACGGTTCCTGATGCGTACTGACTGATTTTTTTTATGCTTATCACAGTGAATCTGGTGACTATTGTAATCCTGTCCAGAGGAAAGTGCGGTCTCTCTAGAGTTGTCACTTGCTACCTGGTGGCCATGGCAACAGCGGATCTTCTGGTCGTTGTCCTGGACCTCATATTGAGCAAGATTCCGAATAGTTATGCGCCATTCGTCGTTTATTTCTGGTCTCTGTCTACACCGGTGTGTAATATACATGCCGTTCTGCTTTACATCGCCACCGATTGTTCCGTCTGGTTCACCGTCACTTTCACCTTTGATCGATTCGTGGCCATATGTTGCCAAAAGCTGAAATCAAAATATTGTATCAGGAAAACAGCGGCTCTGATTCTGGGGACAGTGACGGTGATCAGCTGTTTAAAGAACATTTACTGGTATTTTCTGCTCGCAGGTTATTATGCACTGATGTTTGCTCCATTTATTTGCTTGCCTTCCGGGTCTTTGTCCCCATATATCTCCGGGCTAATAGATTTATTTAATTTCTTCCTCACCCCTGTAATCCCATTCCTGCTGATTCTCCTGACGAATGGATTAACCGTCAGATATGTTTTAGTCACCAGCAGAGGGCGCAGGAGACTCCGGGGTGCTGACAAGGGACAGGGTGCCAGAGACCAGGAAATGGCGAGCCGCAGGAAATCCCTCGTTTTACTGCTGATCATCTCTGGCAATTTCGTCCTGCTTTGGGCACCGTACACTGTGTATTCCGCATGGGTCCCGCTTTTATATTATTATACATCGATTCCTGCCCCTGAAATTCTGCAAGATCTGGGCTCAATGCTGCAGATTCTGAGCTGCTGCACAAACACGGCTCTTTATGCCGTCACCCAGAAAATGTTCAGGGAGCAATTGAGGGCAGTAATAAAACATCCACTGGTTCTCTTTGTTGCCAGAATAAGGCGTTAGTGAGGCCTAATTTGGAGTAAAGTGTACAGATTTGGTCATTTACCGACAGGCTAGATGTAAACAAGATCGATGGAGTACAGAAAAAAAAACAAAGATGTTGACAGGTCTGGAGGATCTGTGTTATAAGGAGACATCGAATAGGTCAGAAATTTATTGCTTACAACGCCGAAGATTAAGGGGCAATTGATTAGGGTTTACACTATTAAGAAGAGTATAGATCGGGTAAATGCAAACAGTTTTTTTTCCGTTTGTGGAATACAACTAAAAGTCACGGGTTAAGGTTGAAAGGTAAAGTGGGTAGTGAGACGGTAGAAGAAGAAGCTTCCAGCGCAAGTGCTGGATGCGATTCCAATTTCAATCTATCAGAGAAGTTTGGATAGATACGTGGATGTCAAGTATGGATAGGATACTTGGCAGTGTGGAGGAGCAGCGGGGTCTTGGGGTACATGTCCAGAGATCCCTGAAAGTTACCTCACAGGTAGATAGGGTAGTTAAGAAAGCTTATGGGGTGTTAGCTTTCATAAGTCGAGGGACAGAGTTTAGGAGAGGCGATGTAATGATGCAGCTCTATAAAACTCTAGTTAGGCCACACTTGGAGTACTGTGTCCAGTTCGGGTCGTCTCACTATAGGATGGATGTGGAAGCATTGGAAAGCGTACAGAGGAGATTTACCAGGATGCTGCCTGGTTTACAGAGTGTGGATTATGATCAGAGATTAAGGCAGCTAGGGTTTTACTCTTTGGTGAGAAGGAGGATGAGAGGAGACATGATAGAGGTGTACAAGATATTAAGAGGAATGGACAGAGTGGACAGCCATCTCCTCTTCCCCAGGCCACCACTGCTCAGTACAAGAGGACATGGATTTAAGTTAATGGGAGGGAAGTTCAAGGGGGATATTAGAGGAAGGGTTTTTTCACTCAGAGAGTGGTTGGTGCGTGGAACATTTTAATCCCGACTTGTCAGCGATACTAACATCTGTTTCAGAAATGTGGATAAGTACTTGGGTGGGACGAGTACGGAGACCAGGTAACGGGTCTCGGTAGACTAACAGTTCGGCAGAGACCAGCAAACGTGCAGAGTATACCTCCCAGTGTGGCACATTCGGAATTATGCACGGTAAAATTCCCGTGTAGCATACGGTGACTAGAAATTGTGTGCGGTGGGATATAGAGACTGGTAATCGTGTGAGGTAAAACTATCCATGTAGGACATGGAGAAAGGGAACATTGCGTGGCAAATCTCCTGGTGTACGATACCGAGATGAGACAAGGAAATATAATCTCACCGCGGACTTGTTCGGTGACTTGTGAACAGCCAGGAATGAAATCCATGTTGCTGTGGAATGAATAAATAGTTAGTTTAACAATACTGATCAAAGCTCCCTCCACCTGCCCTTTACCATCACGTCCCATTCCTCGCCACATTCATCCATCCCTCCCTGTTTGCTGCCTCTCTCTCCCACCTGTCTCTCACTGCCCTTCTCCTTCACGCCTCCCTCTTCTACATCCCTCTCAACTCAACACTCCCTTTCTCCATCTGCTCTTCTCACTCACCGATCGCTCATGCTCACTCCTTCGTCCTCACCCCACTCCTTCACTCGTTCATCCTCACGCTCGTCTCCCTCACCCCGACTGCCACATTGCCCTAACAAAATCGGTCAACGTTCCTCCTCTCCTTACATCCCTCTCATCCATCCCTCCTGTCTACCCATCTTAGACATCCCATTGTCCTCGCTCCCTCAGACATTCACACTCACCACGCACTCCCACCCTCACTCTCCGTATTTGCCCCACTCTCCCTCTCACCATAACCGTCTACCTCATCATCAACTTTCCACACACCAATCCCGTCAACTTTCTCCCCATCCCTCCGTTGCCCCGGCGACTCTTCTCAGCTTCACTTTTCCAGACCCTCCCCCTCACCCTCCGCTTTCACTCCCCATCACCCTCTTTCTCTCACTGCTAAATCTAAACATCACCTTAAAACTCATCCCCAAACTCACGCTCACCCTCCCCACCCCCACATTCACTCTTACTCACACTACGACCGCCCCACTCTCAACCTAAAATCGCACTCGCCTCAGCACAAAGCATAATTCAATCCTTACCCTCACTCTCTCTCTTCTCCTCATACTCACCCTCACGCTTCCACATAGAGCATTGAAAATGTAAGTAGAAATTGTAACAGTTCCATTCTGTAGATAATGTTGTTGTATTTTTTATGTTAAAAAAAATGTTGCTGTTGAGAAGCAACCAAAAGGAATCGTGAAGAATATTTTGTTGAGGAAATTGTAGATGACTCGAGTCTACTATCAATTAAAGACTTGTCTTTTTTTATTACGTTAGAGTATGGAATGGTCGTGCCTGCAGCAGAAACGGTTATTTACAATATTAAAGCGACTTTGTTCACTTCTGAATATGACTGTTTTTTAAGGAACGGATTAGTATTGATTTCAGTTTGAGAGCCGCTCCCTGATCTCAGAAATGTGCTCGGACACGCAGCTGCTTACGAGGGAACCTGAGTTCTGAATTTTACAGGACAACAACCTGCACCTGTCAAATCAATAAATCATCTGCCTACATCCCACTTCATTTCCAGTCCCCATGAAAGCTATCGGACTCAAACATGGACTGTTCACTTTCATGCATGGACGCTGCCTGACCTGCTGAATTCTCGCAGTATTTTGTGTATTGCTAAGATCACAAAATGTCCCCGAGAGGGCATGTGCGGGGCAGTGAGGGGGGCGAGTTGAAAGGCACCACTTGAAAACGTCAACAATGTCAGAATATTCTTGGGGGTTGGCCAACGCCTGCTAGGTTTTCAAAATATCTCATTTCAGATGTATGCATGAATGTATATTCTGGGTAGATTGTAAGTGTTTGTAATTTCTCACAATGGCCAGTGGAAGCATTTTCAATAACATTCGAAAGCCAGATGATTGTTCAACGTGGGAGTGAATAGCTCTGTGGAGCGGGCGTTCCGAATGCGGGATGAAATTGCAAGTGTGACAAGCAAAGTTTAAATCAGGTTACTGCCAGGAGTAGCGTGGCTGAGGGGCCGAGTGGCCTACGCGCATTAGTATGTACACAAGGAAATCAATGACAAGTGACTTTGAGTAAGCCAATCAACTGGCTGAGCGCGAAGACACATGCCAATTGTTTGTAGGTTGAAGAGACAATTAATGTTTCACGAATTAAGCGTATTATATCCAAAGTGGTAACGAATCGGCATATGGGAAGGAGACTGACCAAGTAGCAAGACCAAAGAGCTGCTTCTAACGTCGTGAGTTCCCTTAGCGTTATTACTTGGAAGGCTTGTCCTGGGCCCAGAATGTAAATACAGTTACCTAGGAAGCGTGCCGGTGCTCTACTTCCTTTGGACTTTGCGACGATTTGGCATGACATCTAAAACTTTGACGAACTTCTATAGATGGGCAGTAAAGACCACATTGGCTGGCTGCACCACAACCTGGTATGGAAACATGATTGCCATTGAACGGAAAGTCACATGAAAAGAACTGGAAAAGGCCCCATCCATCACGAATAAGTCTTCCTCACTACTGGGCAGCTCTACATGAAACGTCGCAGAAAAGCATCATCCATCATCAGAGAACTCCGCCATACAGTCCATTCCTTCCTCTTGATATAGCATCAGGAGGAAGGTATAGAAGCCTCAGGACTCAAACTATCAGATAATAATAGTGATGATGATGATGATGATGATGATGATGATGATGATGATGATGATGATGATGATGATGATGATGATGATGCCTGGGATCAGTGGTGAATTGGGCGTTTGGATCCAGAACTGGCCTGCCCATTGGAGACAGAGGGTGGTGGTTGAAGGGAACTATTGTTGCTGGTTTTCTCTGATAAGTGGTGTTCTGCAGGGATCAGTACTGCCACCTCTGCAGTTTCTGAGGTATATAAACGATGTTGCTGAAAATGTACATGGGTATAGATAGCAATGATAACTGGCAAAGAAGACAGCTGGGTGTACCGTGATTCAATTGCAGTTATGGTCAGGGAAATGGCAGATGGAGTTTAACCCAGGCAAATCTGACGTTTTGCACCTCTGTGGGTCACATGGAAAGGGACAGTACACTGCTAAGTGCAAGACACTTAACAGGTGTTAATATGTAGAAAGATGTTGGGATTCTAGTTCAACGTTCCATGATATTGGTTATGCAGGTTGATTAGGTAGTTAAGAAGGCATATGGCATGCTTGACTTTATTACGCGAGGCAGTTGATTCAAAATTCAGGTAGTTATGTTGCACCTGATAGAACTATAGTTAGGCCACATCATAATATTGCGCACCGTTCTGGTAGCCTCACTCCAGGAAAAATGTTGTGGTTTTGGAGAGAGTGCACAATAGTTGTACGAGGTTCTTAAACAAACTTGGGCTGTTTTCGCTTGAGAGGTCGATTGTGAAGTGAAATATGATAGAGGTTTATGTTTGTAAGAGATATATGTAGAGCAGGGAGACTGTATGAGAGGAAAGTGGTAGGATATTGAAATTTTGAATGCACAAAGGATTAGTGTACAGAGCAGTTTGGGCCTCTTCCAGGGAGATATGAACATTGTGGGCCGAATGGCCTGTCGCTGTGCTAGACTGTTCTATGCTCTCTGCCTATGTTAAGTCAACAACTTGTCAGTGTAATTTTCATTGCAGTGTATCGTTTTAACGTACCAAGCTACTGCGTTTCTTTCAGCAATGTATCCAACTGTGCCAGCCCATTCCTCTTTCCCACAGAGGATTCCCACATCACTCCCTGGGACTGGGAGCCTTTCCCCATCACTAGGTTAAGCTTTATCGGGGAATCCTCTGTTGGGTTACCCTTCTCCGTGAGTTCTGTGGCTTCCTGTAAACAATCAACTTGCTGAGTGACAAACTGAGTGAAAGAGAATGGAGAAGACAATATCAGCTCAGTGATGGGAAGTACCAGAGACTTTCAGCACAGCAACAGTCGATGGGCAGCCTCTTCACCCACACTGCAACTTTCTAGGTTCAGTCGTTATCAGCAAACCACTAACAGAGGAAATTGCAAATCAGAACATTATTAGTTTCATAGAGCGCAGTAGCACAGAAACAGGCCCTTAGGTCCTTCTAGCCCATGCTGTCTGTTTTTTTCCTGAGTGGTCCGATGAAACTTTACTATTCCTCCCCACCCGCAAACATCCCATCCTGTCCTGATAAGATTTCCGTTAAATATCGATATCGAGCCATTATCAACCACTTCCGCTGTAATCTCGTTCCACACAGTCACCATACACTAAGTGAAGCTCCTCTCAGATTCCCTTAAACATTTCACTGTTCACCCCTAATTCTGGAACTCCGAGAGGAAGGGAGGGGAAGATGCTGTGTAGAGGGAAACAGGCGTTAGGTGGGGGGAGGGAGAAAGCGAGAGGGGAGGGGGATTCTAAGTAGGGAGAAGGAAACAAAGAGGAGTTGATATCAATTATCTTTCAATAAAAGTCATTGAACTTACTCCCTGCAACCTTGATACCAATAACAAATGCATAATCAATCAACCTATTGATGCAGATGGGAAGTAGCAATTGGCGTAATTATGAGGAATCTGAGGAAGGAACGTGTCACTCAGAGGGAAGTTAAAATCTGGAAAACACTGCCTGAGGTGGTGCTGGTAGCAGGTAACTTGATAACATTTACAAAGTGGATGAACATTGAAACTGCCGAGATACAGTCGGCTGTGAACCAAGTGCTGATAAATGGGGCCAGTGTAGACAGTGAGTGGATGGTCAGAACAGGTATGGCCGGCGAAAGGCCTGTTCCCGTGCTGTGTGATTCACCACTCCCAACATGCTGGCATTGGTATCACATCTCCACACCACTCTCCAATCTGAAATAAATCAGACTGCACCCCTTTGTAACCACTGCGAATATGAGTTTGTTAAGGTCGCATGCAAGTTGCTCATTTCCGTTAAACAACTGTTAATTGATGAAGTTTCTGAGTTTTCTTCCATTAATGTTGCTTCCTTACAGAAAACTAACTGTCACAATCACTGTGTAATGTGCTTTCATTCCTGCACATTGTAACTTGAACCATCTCACTGGGGGTCAGATGGAAACGTAATGCCTACACATGCGATCACATCTGTTCTCCTTCTGACCTATCAACTACACTCAGAATTTTTTATCTGATTCAGTCTGGTGATGGATTATCCAGCTTGTCAAAACAGGAGCTCTTATCATTATCGTCCTCAACGTTCAGTGTTGAAATTAATGTGTCAGCGCCACACACAAACCCGAGAGTCTTATTTTTTTCTTGCGTGCATACTAAATAAATGTATTATAGAATAATATAATCAATGAAAGACCAATGAAACACGTACAACTAATGTAGAAAAGTCAAGACGCTGTTTAACAATAATGACAACAATAATAATAGTAACGAGATAAGAGTAATAAGAATAATCTTTTTGTCTTGTAATCGAAATGCTTTATTAAATGTTGTGTGATTGCCATTCCAGATGTTTGTTAACTGTCGAACAAATAAGAGATTGCCATTTTCTGCGATATTTTTAAAATATGAATGCATTGCGGATTTAAAATATTGCACGATGTGTGGACATAATTGAGTTCAATTCAAAAAGAAAGATAAAGAAACATTACGGTCATAACTGACTTTATTAGAGTGATGTGCTTCTTTAGTTTGCGTTGGGGGGGGGGAATGATTGAATTCACCGTCCTTTTGACCAGACATGTGGCAGAAAATTTGTGGTTCCTTGCGAGATGTGATTTCCAAGAACAGATGTGAAATTCGGAGTCTGCATATCTTTCCGAAATTCTATGAAGTGTTAGTGTGTGTGTGCCTCAGCTCCCCACATCTCACTCTCCGAAGTTCTTTAGAATACGTGCTCAGGTCTTTTGCTTTAGAAGTTGTTTATTCTGTATTCTCCAATTCCCTGCGATGGTGTGGAAGGAAGATAAGTGTGAGACCGGATGCTTGTTTTTCATTCGCTGCGTATTTAGCTTCTGTAGCTTTATTTGTTTCATTTATTATTGATTTCAGAGGGAGACATGGATCTCACACCAGCCGTGTGTATTCAGGGTTAAATGGATCAAAATATGAGTGTATCTACACCCGATACGATAAAACCACGATCCAGCGGTAAATTGGCATTAGGATAAATTGGTGTGTACTTGAATTGGGAATTTGAACTTGGCATCTTGGAAGCCTAGTTCGTTTAATGAGCACCAAAAGCTGCTGCTAAACATTTTGAATTGCTGGTTTTAAATTGTAGGGTTCTTTTGGAAAAGATTGTTTTGTGGACATTGAAGCATCTGCCCTGTAACATGTAAACGGCAGGTCAGTTTAGATATCGCACTGTTGCAGTCACTAGCTCGGAGATTGGCTTAAATCGTCAGCCCAAATTGCATAAATTATCCAGCTGCTACTGGGTGGTCAGATAAAATCGGTTATTTCCACAACGCTATTTCTCGAGCACTGTAACTGCAGACTCCAAATATAGTTGTAAAATGCCCCAAAGTTTCCACCCTCCAAGCGGGACGCTGCTGCCCGTTGTCTTCCAGCCCGAATTCACTCTATCTACTCATCATCTGCCTTCTGTTAGTAAGCCAATTCTGAATCAACACAGGATTACCTAGATCCCATGCCCCTGACTCTCAGAATGAGTCTGCTGTGGGGAACGGATCAAATGTCTGACCAAAATTCACGCACCCAGATCCACTGTTCTGATTCATCTGTTTATTGTCACTTTTTCAAATAATTCAACCTGCCTCATAAAGGACAACATGCCACAAAAAGCTGTGTTGACTGTCTGTAGCCAGACTACGTTTCTTCAAATACTCATAAATGTCCTCTCTGATAATCCTCTCCAATAGGTTGTACATAACTGACGTAAGACTCACAGGTCGATAATTCCAATAAGTATCCTTACTATCTTTCTTGGACAAAGGAATTACACTTTCCACTCTCCAGTCATCTAGTTCCGCTTCCGTGGCCAGCGAAGACACAAGTGTACTTCTGAAAAGCTCTGTAATATCTTCGTTCGCTTTCCAAAATCACCAGACAATATCCCTTTCGGCACCGGGGAATAACCTATCATATTTACCAAGTTTCCAGCGCATCCTCTTTCTCAGTGCCGGCATGTTCGAGCATATCTGCCGTTTTACGCTGTGTTCACATTCACCAATATATTCAGTAAGGAGCTTCACTGCCTCCTTGGACTCCGGACACAAGTCTTCCTCTTTTACCTCTGATCTGCCCACACTCTCTCTCGTCATCCTCCTGTTCACCACAGTGCAACTCGCAAAGGGCTTCTCAAGTCCC
This sequence comes from Hemitrygon akajei, assembly GCF_048418815.1. Taxonomy (NCBI): domain Eukaryota; kingdom Metazoa; phylum Chordata; class Chondrichthyes; order Myliobatiformes; family Dasyatidae; genus Hemitrygon; species Hemitrygon akajei. The sequence goes on along the minus strand of NW_027332021.1, from coordinate 402,873 downwards.
CTTCTACCTCTTCTAAGTACACTTTTAAATTCTCTCCTGTCTCCATTGTGACTCGCCTAAACCCTACCCGATCCTTTCTTCCTGACTCTTAAGTATATTTCTTTCTTCCTCTTGAATCTTGTCATCCCGGGTCACTTTACGCTATCATCCTTTCCCTACCTCAGTGAGACCTTACTGATACGCATTTCCCTGAATACATTATTTTCCAATGTACGTTCCCAATCTCCTGTCAGGTAGCATCATACATCGCCAACCCCCAATTAAGCACATCCCATACTCCCTTGTCCTATCCCTATGCAAAGTAAATGTCGGGGAGTTCTGCCCTGTCGTTCTGAAACGCTGACCCGCGAAGAGATCTGTCACCTGATCCGTTTCCTTTTCCAATATTTGACATAACTGGGAAATGATGCCATACCAAATCCATTTACCTTGAGGAGGTGCCAAACAATATTAGGGAAGCTTCAATTGCTCGTTTCAATAACATGGCACATGTCCAAGATCCGCTTCCCTATCGGTTCATCACGGTTTCCGTTGCAGTTTTTTGTTTGGTTAATTTGGTGGGCGGCTGTTTCGAATGGTCAAAATAGGGCTTTCGCGCTCTTCCTGTTCGTCTGACGGTCTATTAACAAACGAACGCTCCACGTAGCCCTCCCTTTCTGCAGAAACGATCCTATCTCTGGTTTGTCATCGCACGGCCTTCACCTTTTGTTTTTTTTTACTTTTCCCTGACCATTGTCAAGCATCTGAAACCCGAAAAGTCCTGACGCCTTCCCTGCCCTTCTGCCAGTCGAGTGTCTGTGATAGTTTGGAACATACTTCAACCAATGTGAAAATCACACCAGCAGCATCGAACGTTTGTATTGTTACCGACCTGAACTGCATGAATTCGGCAATCTTCCGCCAATTCTGCAATTTCAGGTTGACCAGGCATCTGATTGTTTGAGTTAATGCCTTCACACTTATTCAGATATTTGCAGATTAGAAACGTTTTGAACGCTACGTTAGTTACTTTTCCGATATCACATCAAATTGAAGTTACAGAAAAAAAAGTTTAAATCCATATCAGAAGTGTTTAATAGCATTTACTTATGATTTAATTCTGAAAATACGCTTAGGTACTTCTGATAAAATTAAGAATGGGTGGAAAGGAGAACTTCAAATATCTTTATCTACAGAGAAATGGCGGAAAATGCTTCATGCAGTTAATAATTCTTCAAGTGCGCCAGACAAGATTTGATAGAATTTAAGGTGGTTCATAGGACTCATATGTCCAAAGATATGTTAACTCGTTTTTACTTCCATATAAATCCTATTCGTGATAGAAGTAAATCTGAAGTAGCTTCCTTGACACATATGTTCTGATCTTGCCCTCTTCTAGGAAAATTTTGGAAAGATATTTTTTGATATTACTTCAGTAGTTCTGCGTGTTGATTTACAACCTTATCCTATTACTGCATTTTTTGGACTAGCAGTGATAGACAACAGTTAGTTATCCTCATCGGCTTGTCGTCTAATTGTATTTGTTACATTAATAGCCAGAAGATTCATTTTACTTAAATCGAAATATTCCAATCCCTCTACCATATTTCAATGGTTTTCCGAAACGATAGCATGATTAACCTTGGAAAAAATTAGGAGCACTACTATGGCTCTTTCGGTTAAATTTGAAGAAACTTGGAGGCCGTTTGTTCAATACTTCCATATGATGTAAGTTGATCCTCTCAGAATCCTTTCTTTTTTTTTTGGTAATTTTTTGCTCATGTATAGAGGAGCGGAGTTAACGACAAATTATAATTTTAGCCGATGAAATATGGCAGGCCAGTCTTTGTTTTCTGTTAGTTTAGCTTTTATTAGTTAAGGTTTTTTTTGTCTCTTTATAAAATATATTTTTTCATGGTAAGTTCCAAAGAGATTGGGAGGCTAAACTACATTTGTAATGAATTGAAATTTAATACAAAGATTGAAAAAGAATTAAGGTCATATTTGCCAAACCTGTTGATTTTGAAACGGCTTTATTTGAAAACTCGGCCAACTTACCATTAGACGCGGGCGTTATCTACAGAGATGGCCATTTAACGTAAACACATACGTCAGTCCGTTCCTCAGCTCTTCTCTGAATTTCCTCTATGTCAGTGTATAGATACAAGTATTGGTGCACACGCGAGAATTTGCAGCATGTACCCAAATTGTTGTAGTATATATACCAGGGAACTCAAATATCTGTCCTCCTGAAAATAGTTTTGGTCTTGCCATTTCAGAGAGTGGTTTACATTGGGCATCCAAAATAATATGAAATTAGCTGATATTGAAAACAACAAAATCATCTATTTTCTGCGTTTTTCCATCTCGGCATCTTTCTGATTGTCACTGCTGTGCAGAAGCCTTCTGCGGACTCTATTTGCCACAAAGAAATATGTCTTACGGTTAACCCGTTAAACACGAGGAATAAGCAGATCGGTAGTAATAGTGTTACAATACAGTCCAGTAATGAGTATCCTCTCCACAGAGGTGAAGTAGCATATTCATATATGCCGCTGCACTGCCACGGCGTATTGTCAATGATGACGTATGTTTCAAGGGCAAAGTAAACCGGGGCACATCTCCCGCAGCTCACTATAACCACGGTCAGTATAATCACCGTTGCTGTTCTATCAGTGCAGTATCTCTCCCGCAGCTTTCGGCAACATATTGTGATGAAGCGATCCAAGGTAAAACTGACCGTAAACCAAACAGAACAGTCCTGCGCCACAGCCGGAAATACAAGTGTCAGAGCGCACACAGGAGTGATGAGCAGAGATCTGAAATAAATGTAGATATTGTTGGTCTGTTCCACTAAAGCAAAAACGATAACCACCAACAGATCCGCTGTTGCCATTCCAACTAGGTAACGGGTGATCCATTTGGAGAGTCCGGATTTTCACCGAGATAGGATCACAATCGGGGTTAAGTTAACTGCAAGAAATTTGGAAACAAAATAGAAATATGGTCAGCTCCCGGAATGTCCCCATTCTACCGATGCTATGCAGGCTATGGTCTGTTTGGAAGTGGAAAGGGGAATCCAGTGTGTGTGGTCTCCGTCGCTGCACTGCGGCTGGAGGACAATGACGGATGTGATTTTCAGTCGATTTGCGACCTTCCCACAGTTTAGAGCGAGGCATCCGAGGTCCACCACTCACGTACCGGCTAGCAGTCGCTCGCTCCTGTAAACAATACAAATTCTATTATTAGAGGTGAAACAGCTGAAAGGATTGTTTGGAGCGGTGACAAAGTAGAGTCAATGAGATATAAAGCAGGAGTTCTCATTTACTGACATATAGAAGAACAGAATTCCGTGTCGAAAACAGACTGGACCGTTATTTAAATAAGCTACCATGTTGTTATAAGGTCGCAGTGTCTGTACTGATAGAGACTCTGGCCTAGAAGAGCAAAGACCACCTTAATCACTTCAGAAAGCCTACCGAGGTGAAATTGTGAAACAGTGGCAATATCGGCACCAACTTAATTGAAGAAAGAAGAAAAAATCTGCGACCAAAGTAAGAAAAGTGGAAATAAAACAATCAGATGCCTGAATCCTCCATTTCGCAAAGACGTTTCAGCCGATAGTAGCATCTGTGCGGGTACCGCAGCGCAGTAACGACGGCACTATGCATAAAGTAACCAGTCCGGCACGTTACCGGGGACAACAACCGCTACAAGTGTGGGATAGAAAATGGTCGCGATCTAGTAAATCGCCGGATATCCCATATTCCGTCAGAAGCAGCGTTCAGTTGTAAGGAACGTTTCAGCTACTCAGATGGACTGGCGATCGTTTTAGCTGACTTTTTTTGAGGAGAGAGCAATTTCGCTGAGGCAATTAGCGTGTCTGAGGCAATAGATAGTATTTAAAGAGAACAGTTAGAAGAAGTAGGTCATTTTCTTCGGCCGTTTAACGGGGGCACGAATGCGCAAGCGCGTTTAAGTCGGACCGTGAGGCAGCGGGAGTCTTTAAAGAGAACAGTTAGACGGAGCGGGCGACGGATTACAGGGGGCAAGAGTAGGAAGGCTTTGTCTTGACTGGTTGAGGACGAGCTTCATTCCAAGTATGGTAAGGCCGGGTAAGTTCCTTTAAAAGGAGAACGTTTCAAAAGTTGAGGCAACATATTGGGTAGGTCATGGCGGCTGCGATCGGCCCCGTGGTTTGTTCATCCTGCAGCATGTGGGAAATCAGGGTTACTTCCAGTGTCCCTGACGACTATGTGTGCAGGAAGTGTGTCCAGCTGCAGCTTCTGGCAGACCGCATTGAGCGTCTGGAGCTGCGATTGGATTCATACTGGAGCATTCGCAATGCTGAGAAAGTCGTGAATAGCACGTTCAGTGAGTTGGCCACACTACAGGTAAAGGCTACACAGGCAGAAAGGGAAGGGGTGGCCACTAGACAGCGTAGCAGTAGGCAAGTAGTGCAAGAGACCCCTGAGGTCTTCTTCCTCCTTAACAGAAATACTGTTGGGGGAGATGTCTCATCAGGGGAAAGCAGCAGCAGCCAAGTTCATGGCACCATGGGTGGCTCTGCGGCACTGGAGGGAAGGAAAAGGAGTGGGAGAGCTATAGCGATAGGGGATTGGATTGTAAGGGGAATAGATAGGCGTTTCTGCGGCCGCAAACGAGACTCCAGGATGGTATGTTGTCTCCCTGGTGCAATGGTCAAGGATGTCTCTGAGCGGCTGCAGGACATTCTGTAGTGGGAGGGTGAACAGCCAGTGGTCGTGGTGCACATAGGTACCAACGATATAGGTGAAAAACTGGATGAGGTCCTACAAGGTGAATCTAGGGAGTTAGGAGATAAACTAAAAAGTAGGACCACAAAGGTAATAATCTCTGGATTACTACCAGTGCCACGTGCTAGTCAGAGTAGAAATAGGAGGATATTTCAGATGAATACATGGCTTGAAAATGGTGCAAGGGGAAGGGATTAAAATTTTTGGGGCATTGGAACCAGATCTGAGGGAGGTGGGACCGGTGTAAACAGGAAGGTCTGCACCTGGGCTGTACTGGAATCAATGTCCTTGGAGGAGCGTTTGCTATTGCTGTTCAGGAGGATTTCAACTAATGTGGCAGGGGGATGGGAACAAGTGCAGAGAGACGGAGTGGTGTAAAATGAGGGTAGAAACAAAAAGTAGTAAGGTGAAAAGTAAAAGTGGCAGGCAGGCAAATCCAGGGCATAAAGCAAAAAGGGCCACTTTTCAACATAATTGTATAAGGGCTAAGAGTGTTGTAAAACCAAGTCTAAAGGCTTTGTGCGTCAATGCAAGGAGCATTCGAAATAAGGTAGATGAATTGAACGTGCAGATAGTTATTAACGAATATGATATAATTGGGATCAGAGAGACATGGCTCCAGGGTGACCAAGGATGGGAGCTCAACATTCAGGGATATACAATATTCAGGATGGATAGACAGGAAAGAAAAGGAGGTTGGGTAGCATTGCTGGTTAGAGAGGAGTTTAACGCAATAGAAAGGAAGAACATTAGCCTGGAGGATGTGGAATCGATATGGGTCGAACTGCATAACACTAAGGGGCAGAAAACGCTGGTGGGCTTTGTGCACAGGCCAACTAACAGTAGTAGCGAGGTTGGGGATGGCATTAAACAGGAAATTAGAAATGCGTGCGATAAAGGAACAGTAGTTATAATGGGTGACTTCAATCTACATATAGATTGGGGAACCAAATTGGTAAGGGTGCTGAGGAATAGGATTTCGTAGAATGTATGCGGGATGGTTTTCTGAACCAACATGTTGAGGAACCAATTTAGAGAGCAGGCCATTCTAGTTTAACATTGAGCAATGAGGAAGGGTTAGTTAGCAATCTTGTCGTGCGAGGCCCCTTGGGTAAGAGTGACCATAATATGGTGGAATTCTTCATTAAGATGGACAGTGACATAGTTAATTCAGAAACAAAGGTTCTGAACTTAAAGAAAGGTAACTTTGAATGTATGAAACGTGAATTCGCTAAGATAGACTAGCAAATGATTCTTGCTAAGGGTTGACGGTGGATATGCAATGGCAAGCATCTAGACATCGCATGGATGAACTACAACAACAAGAATGAATTGGGTGTAATTGTTATGGGAAACAGAGAAATGGCAGAAGAATTTAATGATTTAATGAGTACTTTAGATCTGTTTTCACTAAGGAAGACATAAACAATCTCCCAGATGTATGGATGGGCCAAGGACATAGGGTAACAGAGGAAATGAAACAGATTGACATTCGGAAGGAAATGGTGATGAGAAGACTGATGGGACTGAAGGCTGACAAATCCCCAGGTCCGGATGGTCTGCATCCTCGGGTACTAAAGGAGGTGACCCTGGAAATTGCGGATGCATTGGTAATCATTTTCCAATGCTCCTTGGATTCAGGATCAGTTCCTGAGGATTGGAGAATGTCTAATGTTATCCCACTTTTTAAGAAAGGAGTTTGGGAGAAAACAGAGAACTATCGACCAGTCAGCCTGACATCGGTGGTGGGGAAGATGCTAGAGTCCATTATTAAGGATGAAATAGTGGCATATCTAGATAATAATGATAGGATTGTGCCGAGCCAGCATGGATTTACCAAGGGTAAATCATGCTTGACTAATCTGTTGGAGTTTTTCGAGGATGTAACCAGGAAGTTAGACGGGGCAGATCCACTGGATGTAGTGTACCTCGATTTTCAGAAGGCATTTGATAAGGTCCCACTTAGGAGATTGGTGGGTAAAATGAAAACTCAGGGCATCGGGGGGAAGACATTGACATGGATAGAAAACTGGTTGGCAGATAGAAAGCAAAGGGTAGCGGTGAATGGGTGTTTCTCGGAAAGACAGGTGGTGACTAGTGGGGTGCCACAGGGCTCGATATTGGGACCACAGCTGTTTACCATTTACGTTAACGATTTGGATGAAGGCATTGAAAATAACATCAGCAAATTTGCTGATGATACTAAGCTGGGTGGCAGGATGACATGTGATGAGGATGTTAGGAGAATTCAGGGTGACTTGGATAGGCTGGGTGAGTGGGCAGATACTTGGCAGATGGCGTTTAATGTGAATAAGTGTGAGGTTATCCACTTTGGGAGTAAGAACAGGAAGGTAGATTATTATCTGAACGGTGTAGAGTTAGGTAAGGGAGAAATACAAAGAGATCTAGGAGTCCTTGTTCATCAGTCACTGAAGGTGAATGAGTAAGTGCAGCAGGCAGTGAAGAAGGCGAATGGAATGTTGGCCTTTATTACAAAGGGAATTGAGTACAAGAGCAAGGAAAACCTCTTCCATTTGTACAGAGCCCTGGTGAGACCACACCTGGAGTATTGTGTATAGTTTTGGTCTCCAGGGTTAAGACATCCTGGCTGTAGAGGAAGTGCAACGTAGATTCACGAGGTTAATTCCTGGGATGTCTGGACTGTCTTACGGAGAGAGGTTAGAGAGACTGGGCTTGTACACGCTGGAATTAAGGAGATTGAGAGGAGTTCTGATTGAAACATATAAGATTATTAAGGGATTGGACAAGATAGAGGCAGGAAATATGTTCCAGATGCTGGGAGAGTTCAGTACCAGAGGGCATGGTTTGAGAATAAGGGGTAGGTCATTTAGGACTGATTTAAGGAAAAACCTCTTCTCCCAGAGAGTTGTGGGGGTCTGGAATGCACTGCCTCGGATGGTAGTGGAGGCCAATTCACTGGATGCTTTCAAGAAGGAGCTGGATAGCTATCTTATGGATAGGGGAATCAAGGGATATGGGGACAAGACAGGAACCGGGTATTGATAGTAGTTGATCAGCCATGATCTCAAAATGGTGGTGCCGGTTCGAAGGGCCGAATGGACTACTTCTGCACCTATTGTCTATTGTCTATTTTCTAAATGATGTGCGTGAGCAGCTGCCTGATATGTTCAATGATATCCGTAGGGGAATATGGTCGGGATCTGAATACTTGGCGAAAGAAAGGATAACATGATTCCCGGATGCTGTCAGACTGAGTTGCATGACGGTGCCCGATATAGTGAAGAGTAATATTATGGATTGTTTTCTCCTTACAATGTTCAGGTCATGAGAATTCACATTCCGGTAATTCCGGAATCCTTTTTTTTGCGATGTTCTGGCCTGAACTTCATCCTATATACGGACATATTAAAAACAAATGCACAAAGTGAGCAAAGATAACTTTTAGTCGTGTGTCATCGGCAAATGCTGTTAAACACGTGGCGTCCAGATTAAATTCAAAATCCCATGAAATATTCCAAATTATTGGCAGAGGCTGAATTACAAAGAGAGCGGGAATGCTCTCCGAGAAAATCAGGGTTTTAATTTCTGCTGCAATTACGTGACAGTTCTTGCTGTTGTTAAGTAAATGATTAATGAGCTTTTACTAATCAATGTCTTCCTTCGTAACAGCATCTTGGATTAATTGCTCATCAATAAGTTCTACCGGACCCATCCAGTTCCGCTAAGGTGGTCGGAGAAGGGCCATGGAGGGTGACGTGCTCTCGCTGACATATCCTTGTCTCCACCCAGCCGATAGGCTTCACCGGCCACTCGCTCCATACACGTGGTCTGCAGCCTACTTAACCCCAGTCCTCAACCACCATCCTTGCTCACTTATCAAACTAATCAGCCTCAACTAGTATGTTATGGCTTTCACTCGGCCTGCATAACGTTTACCTTGTCGCAAAAGGCGTTTATTTTCCCTTGTCCGGTTTGCTGTGGCTTCTGTTGTTATTCTGCTTTATTATTGTGCGATCTGTCATGTAAGTTATCGTTCTCCGCTTAATCCGATCCACTGTTCTGATTTTGGCTCAAGCCTCCTCTGCATTTCTGATTAAACGGCAAGCGTTTTAAATAGAGAAAAGATCTTTCCGGTCATATTACAGCCACTCTTGAAATGACGTTAATTATCTTCCATGAAATGTTACCTCTTGACTTGGACAATAGTGGAGCAAAATCTGTGAGGATAAATGCTCCTGTTATTACCTATTTTTGAACTACACACAGAAAGTCTCAGAGTATGTATTAAAGCGTAACATGGCAGATATGATCATATTTAACGTAAAATAAATTTATAATTATAAATAGAACGCGATATTTCGTTTTTTTCATATTACGAACTTTAAAGGGAATAGGAAATTTGTCAATAATCACATTTGTGTTTACTTGTTATGTCTGAGAATCGGTAACGAAAGCTGATAGCAGGAAGACACAGTGGTGTTAGCATAAAAGTGCTTTGGCGGGTTCAGCTGTCGGCAAGTGGTTTCCCTCCAGTATTCAATGGGTCAGATCACTGAATGCCCGATAGGTATTCTTTACCACATATCTTTCTCTGGTTTACTTCCATTTTTCATCTGGCTGATGAGTAGATTGCATGTTATCCTGATAAATGCGTGCTTTTACGGACTTCAATACTTCCGCCGTGCGTTATTTCATTGTAAGTACATGCGGCTGTTTAATCATAAAGGAAAACAAATTGAATTAAAATATTTCCTTTACAGCAGAACCCGTACATGATCCCACACCACAGCTGTACAAAATGCTCCGGAGTATGGCACCTGATGCTGCTCCCTTGGATGCAACGAAGTAGCATGAGAGGACAGGTTTTCTGCAGATGCATCAGTCCAATGCTTCGAACTGACCTTGTATATATTGACAGTCAAAATAACCTCATGCAAACGCTGTGTTTTTTCATATTTTACCCTCCATGAAAAAACACAGAAATCCAACTGCCGCACGTGCCCGAAATCGGAAGTGAAGTACAAGTCAGGTACAGAATCGGAAGTGAAGTACAAGTCAGGTGTAGAATCGGAAGTGAAGTACAAGTCAGGTACAGAATCGGAAGTGAAGTACAAGTCAGGTGTAGAATCGGAAGTGAAGTACAAGTCAGGTACAGAATCGGAAGTGAAGTACAAGTCAGGTGTAGAATCGGAAGTGAAGTACAAGTCAGGTACAGAATCGGAAATGAAATACAAGTCAGGTACAGAATCGGAAGTGAAGTACAAGTCAGGTACAGAATCGGAAGTGAAGTACAAGTCAGGTACAGAATCGGAAGTGAAGTACAAGTCAGGTATAGAATCGGAAGTGAAGTATAAGTCAGGTACAGAATCGGAAGTGAAGTACAAGTCAGGTACAGAATCGGAAATGAAATACAAGTCAGGTACAGAATCGCAGAAGCTATTAATGTTCCGGTTCTTAAAGTAAACAGTCTTAGTGACCGGATGTGGAAACGGCGGCCGAAGCCGTTCATAACATCGAAGCTATCCTCATTTGCCCCCCTTTGGACCTTACCCCATTAAAGCCTTCCTATCCATGGACTGTCCAATTACATTCTGAATGTTGTGGAAGTGTATACCTCAAACAGGTTCTTGGTTACATCTTTACATGTACTTACACTGAGTTGGTCAAAGTGGTCCCTCCACTTTCCATTCATTCTCTCTCGTCACGTTAAATCAAAGTCCATTAGTAGATGATTCTCTAAACTGTTTGTCACTGGTAAGTCTGCTGAGTCGCCAGTATTGTTAGTCTGGTCAGTGACGTGCCTGGATTAGCATTGTTGTCATCATCATATTCAGCAAAGGCATTGGCAGTGTGTGTGCAGTAATGGTTCTGGAAAAGCGGCAATTAAAATATTCTTCAGGACAGGAAAGCGCAGTGAAGTTCGGTTGTACAATATAAATCTCTACCCATCATTACACAGAAAATGATTTAATGAAGACACATTTCGATTCCCAGACCATTAATTCCAGCCACTGAAGACAAGCGGCATATGTTTATGCAACCACCGATTCTGCTTTCACAGATCCGCAATCGAGTCCAGATTTAAATTTGAACGGATAGGTCAATATAATGTTTGTGAGAAGACTTCATTGTAAATGTACCGAATTCCGTTGAGTCTTCCACATGAAGAATTGTGAACGAAGCTGGGGAATGACAGGAGGAACGGAGAAAGAGCTGAACAAGAAGGGAATCTCCTCCACCTCTTTTCATCTCTCACCATCTAGCGCTTGTGCAGATTCAACCGGTTGTGTTTCAGGTTATTGGTCATACTGCAGAGACCACCTTATTCTGTTCCTTGCAATGTTTTATCTCATTCAAGCAATATTTCTAAATTATTTCAAAATCTTTAAAAACTGTCTCAATTTTATTGTAAGAAACATATAACTGAGCGTATGTTGTAATTCTGCAAGTGCCGAACTATAACGGGTTAACTACATCTCACCTTGACTGTTATTAATCTGCTTAGTGGTGTACAATAATTCTCTCTCTACACCATCTGCTTGAAACAACAGAAAGTTTACACATTTATTCGCAGCATACGGCACATTTTTTTTCAAAGTTATGAATACCTAACGTATGTTTACATGTATACAGGGTATTTTAACGATTATATTAACTGTTTTATTGCTGGTATGAGACATCAGAGGAAATCATATCGGTTGTGTAAAGGCGATGAAAGCTCGGCATTCTCATGTTCCCCGGTGGTTTCCATTATCTGAAGCTTCTAAACACAAGCTGCATTTATTTTCGTCATTGCATGACTCTATCCGCGAACCCACTGAATATCAGCGTGTAACAGGACTTGCAAATAAACATCACTGAATTTCTTTTAGATATATGGAAATAAAAAATATGCGGGTGACCGGAAATATAAACATGGCCCAATGTGATGATAGAAAAACAGAGTTAGTATTTCTCCTTATCCGCTGGGTCACAGCTGATATGAGTACGGAAATAGCAACAAAAGCCGAAGTTAAATCTCTTTATGTCTACTGATGCTTCGGTCACTAGTTGGCAAATTGACCATACAACTCTCCCCTCTGAACGATAAGTTGCACGAAGATTCTGTTTAATTTACATAGGCATCTCATATCGTGCACGGTACTATAAATGTCATTCATGATTACACATTAATAATTCTGTCCACTTCACAAAGCCATCTCCTGCTGTGCAGGCACCGTAAATGTCATCAGTGATTACACATGTGACGTACTGATTCTGTCCACATCACATAGCCATCTCCAGCTGTGCAGGTACTGTAAATGTCATCAGTGATTACACATGTGAGGTATTGAATCTGTTCACATCATGTGGCCATCTCCTGCTACGCAGGTACTATAAATGCCGTTAATGATTACACATTTGAGGTATTGATTCTGCCGTTTGTAATTTGTGCGTTATCAATATTTTATTTGCTACAAGGGAGCGGTCATTGACACATAAAAGTTTAACCAATATATTCTGATATGCAGCGACAGTGTGAATATTGATTGCAGGGCATCATCAATAGCAGTGGATTGTGATATAGAACATTTTTATAGAGAGGGATATTGATATGGTTTAATGGTCATACATATTGTTTTCGATATGTGTATCATGATGTTGGACAAGCAATGAATTTACCAGTATACTTGAAGATGGTTCTGAATAAGCAGTGACATTCTTTGTGTGAGAGTTAGTGGGACCGAAAGAAATGTGATAATATATTGCAGAATTGAGGGATCTCGACAAGCAGACACATTATCCATGTGGCCGGTGGCATTTCAGAGTAAGCACATGGTAACACCCAGATTCTCAGTGATGTGCCTGTAGATTTTTGACAGTCCTGTTCATTACAGTAGTGGATCCATTGGAAGAAGGGAAATCTCCCAGTTGCTCCTCACACCCCAGAAAACGAATCAAATTTTCTGAGTCGCAAATGTAATCCTTCGCATTTTATCTATCTATATATGCAACTATCTATCTCTTTATATGCGTCTATTGGCGGTAAACCTATAATCTCTTTCTTTGAAATAGCCGTGGTGACGATTACTATGGCATATACAGAATTATAACTAGAAAACAGATGTGTACTTGAAACGGTGAAAGGTAAAATCCGAGAAGAGCATCAATGTATTATGCCCTAGCTGATTTGTTCCATTGATTTAATTCTAATTCTTTATTTTTTAATTATTGTTTATCGGTGTTGAATGTCCGTCATTTCCGACGATGCTATAACTTGTAAAGGAAGAATATCATATTGAAAAAAAATCATTGATCTGGGGTAGCTCCACTCTGTCGGCCTCAAAAGTCCTGGTCTGATGGCTGGAAAGAATGTCAAGATTGGAGACTTCCTCGGCTGCAATGGATAACAATAACGCACTTTGTGCCTAGCTTTGCCCTTCGCTCTCCACGAAGCGTTGCTGCACCGTTTTCTTTCGTGTTGGATCTCGTAGTTGATCTCATCCGCCGAGTCCGGGAACTGGCTTCACATGCTGGGGTAGGCAAATCCATAACTCATTTGAGTTTAAGTTTGTCGGCTACCCTCACCTGGTTTAGCCCGCCTGTCGAAGCGCCGTACCGGGGTTTGGCACTGTCGGATGCAATCAGTTACTTGGAGCCACCGGTAAGAGCTGGGTGACAGGCGGGACTCAAAGTGGACGAACTGCCTCTAGGTTGATTGCGACAAGCTCGCCACCAGAAGCGCAACGAATATACTGTTTTCAACATATTACAATGAAGGGTCTTGGAGATTTTATTTCGACACGAAACTTGAGCTGCTAATTAGAGAAATTTTCGTCACTTCGATAGCATGTACAACGTGCACAATATAAGTATCAAATCCAATCCTTGGCAAAGCACAATGGCTCTCTGTTAACGACAGGGAGTTCTTAAGCAGGCAAAAGGAAGTAAATGTAAATGTGTTCCTGAAGGCGGAAGACCCGCGTTTTACTGAGCCGTTAGTAATTCAATGCCCCTGATATCTCCTCTGAACCCACTTCCAAGCACTTTATATCTGTGTCCACTCGTGTTAGCCATTCCAGCCCGAGGAAAAAGCCTCTGACTATTCACACGATCAATGCCTCTCATCCTGTTATACACCTCTATCAGGTCACATCTCATCCTCCGTCGCTCTGAGCAAAAAAGGGCAAGTTCATTCAACCTATGCTCATAAGGCATGCTACCTAAGCCAGGTAAATCTTTGTAAATCGCCTCCGCACCCATTCTAAGATTTGCACATCCTTCCTATTGCTGGAGAGAGAGAGAGAGAGAGAGAGAGAGAGAGAGAGAGAGAGAGAGAGAGAGAGAGAGAGAGAGAGAGAGAGAGAGAGAGAGAGAGAGAGAGAGAGAGAGAGAGAGAGAGAGAGAGAGAGAGAGAGAGAGAGAGAGAAAGAGAGAGAGAAATAAATTCATGTTGTTACCTAACACACCTCCGTCATTCCTCCTCCGTCTTTAACGGAAATCTTACGACGATACAATTACACACACAACTCCCAGCCCCTTCTGCGGTTTCCGATGGTATCACGTCACTCCCTTGTTCAATACCCCTCCCTACTAATCTCCTTCTTGCACTTATCACTGCAGGCGTTACAAGCGCCGTACCTGTATCTACGTGTCCTTCCTCAGGTTTTTTTTCTCAGAGAGTGGTTGGTGCGTGGAATGCACTGCCTGAGTCAGTGGTGGATGCAGATACACTAGTGAACTTTAAGAGACTACTAGATAGGTATATGGAGGAATTTAATGTGGGGGGTTATATGGGAGGCAGGTTTTGTGGGTCGGACCAACATTGTGGGCCGAATGGCCTGTAATGTGCTGTACTATTCTATGTTCAATAGTTGATAATACTCCTGCTTGGTTTCAGTCTGCAAGGGTATGTCATCTACGTATTGCACCAAACAGTGTGTTTTTGAAATCTATTTTACAACTTCCCCTAAGGACTGGTGAAATATTAAGGGAATTATAGTACGCCTGTGGTAGGGCTGTCCACGCATACTGCTGACCCTGAATGGTAAATAAAAGCTTGTATTGACACTCTCGATTTACTGGGATAGATCAAAATCCATTAATTATGTCTGAAACTGTGAACCATTGCACTCTTTCAATATGTTGGACTACTGTCTCCGGGTTAGTTGAAACAGTTGGGGCTGTTAACGGAGTTGCTTTATTCAGCTGCCGATAGTCTATTGTGAACCTCCAACTACATCTGCTTTCCTCACTGGCCATATGGGTGTGTTAATAGTTGAGGCCACCAGCCTCAGTTCTCCTTTTGTACTAAACACGTATTAACTTACCTATAACTTCCTCTGTTTTTTTTTTGGGGGGGGGGGTGGTGGTGGAATGTCTGAACCCTGTAAATGCCCCGTCTTCTGTGCAATATTTTGCTGTACCGTCTGCTCATTGCTCACCTCCTCCGGTTTTATCCACGTTTCAGTCATTGTGTGTATTCCATCCTGATATTCTTCTGCTGGGATCTGCATGCGGTGTGTTACTCAACTGCTAAATATTACAGTTCACTGGGTCAAAGCAGAGCCGCGCTTTAGCCATAGAATCACTTCGCAGTATATGCACCTTTCTCCCCGAGTAATGCCACCAACACTATCGGATGTTTCAATGCTATGTCTCCTATTATAACTTCCAAAGGTGCACTCGTATGTCCCACTTGTGAATGTCCTAAATCTACGTTGAATACTTTTACCTTGTATATTCCACATTGCGTTTTTATTACATTTTCTCGCGATCCGCCAGTGTCTAGAAATAGGTAACAGGGTGGCCTCCAACCCCACTATTCGGCAGAGGCCTTCCGACTTCATCATATCTTATGCCACATAGCCATGTTGGTGAATCCTGACACGGTCATTGGAGCTTAGGGTACAATTCCCTGTATGATGGCGTGTCGACCATGTTATTTTGTGGTCTCGGTCGTTCTGGCCCCTCCAATGGCAAACCGCATTGCTCTGCTTTTTCCCGTCTCCGG
The DNA here is from genome assembly GCF_048418815.1 of Hemitrygon akajei. Classification (NCBI taxonomy): domain Eukaryota; kingdom Metazoa; phylum Chordata; class Chondrichthyes; order Myliobatiformes; family Dasyatidae; genus Hemitrygon; species Hemitrygon akajei. Next base: position 387,144 of record NW_027332021.1, on the reverse strand, counting down.
TTTGAGCGTTCTCTCTTAATGTGTCCCTCCTTACCTCAGATAAAGCATTTAATTTCACCACCTTCAGTTCTCGCTTTTCCGAGCCCTGTTTCATATCCTCTGCCCTTCCGTGCCCTTCGATACTGTAGCAAGAAGGTCCTTGGGAAGAGAACCCTACCCCCTGTTCTCCAGGCAGGCTGACATTTAATAGACATGCCCTTCCCATTACAGAGTTCTGTTGGTCTCTGTATCTCCTTGTCCCACGCTCTACTCATTTTCCTCCGTGACCATGCTCAGCATGCCTGCCATCAGACATTTCCAGAACCGTTTTAGATTCATCGGTGTAGTGAGACACCAGTGTCCTCAACCATCTATCTGAGGCCCCTGTTCCTAAATAGTCCCGATCTAATGCTGTTCCATACATCCCTTGGAACACAATCCATAAACGGGATGCAAATACACTGGAATGTTCCCCTCTCCACTTGTCACATTTGAATAGCAGGTATGCAGTGTCTCCTCTGTTAACACCCATTGCAGTCATTATTGCGTTCTTCAGTCACATCCTTGTTCCCAGAACATTTGGTTATATATCTGGCAAAGCTGAGTGTAAACTTGGATATAAACACATTATCATGAATGTCCTTTCCTCAGAGTGATCTAGGCCATGTATTACTCTGTGATGTCTAGTTGCTTGGAAAACCTCTCGAGGATCGTCTCCGAGCACACACGTCCCGATATACGTAGCAATGTCTCCAAACTGCTGTACGTCGAACAGTGCGGTGTTTGATATGTTCGGATTTGATTAGCTCACCCTACGCCACCCCCACCCGCACAATTTTCTGATAGTAACTAGGTATGAGAATAGTTGAGACGGTAGTACCCGCTCCCGTTGATAGTGTGTTCGTGGGAATTCCATGGGAAATGGGGCTCTGTAATTATCGTAACTGTGTCAAGTAGCTTAATCTGTTAAATCATATAAAACAATATCTCCATGTTTACCTTCCTCCCCTGTTTACATCCAAAAACATATTTCATTCCTCTCTGTGCTGCAAGTTGGTCCTGCAAATTTTGAAACTGTTTTTTGCACTTTGCACGATCGCCTGTGTTGCTTTTCCTTTCCGGTGCGGATTTCCGAATCACATTTATAGCCGTTTGTAAAACACTGCTTTGTTTTTTAATGCTTCCACTTCATCCTTCGCGACTTCGGCTGCGGCCTCTAACTTCAGTGAACAAATCTGTTACTTTAACGGTGATGACGGGGTTTATTAAAACTGATAATATACAACGAAACGTTCATACAATCTCAATCCTATCTTTGGTCAGTGATTGGAGGTGAGAAAAAGTTTAAGCCGTTGGAGATTTGGGGATGCGGTGACGTAATCTTTTAGAAACGTTGAAGAATGATTTGCGGACGATACATAACTATCAGCGTCCCTCTGCTTTAGACTCGAAAGGATGTCTTAAATGTTGTATGATTCTAATCATAGATTATTTGTTCACTGTTCAACACTTAAATGTTCAGCGATAGTTTAAAGTGTGAATGGACTGAGAATGTAAAATATTGCACAAGGACTGGACAATTGTGAGTTCAGTTGAAAGAGAAACAGATGTAATCCGTGCGTGAATGAACGGAAGAAAGTTGTGTGATTGTTGGCATTGTATTGAAAGGATGTTTGAATTAACCTTTTCATTCAGAAAAGGATTTCACTGTCTGCAAATGTCTGCTTCATTGGTTGAAATAAATGCCTTACCTGCGTATTTCGATTGCATTCTGGTGTTTGTTTGCTTTGGTATTGATTTCAGAGGGTGACACGGATTCCACAAGGGCAATGCGAAATCACGGATAAAATGATCGAGATATTAGTATATATGTTCCGGGTACGATAAAGCCACTGTTCAAACGTAAACTGACATAAGACAAATTCGTGTTTACTTGAATTGGTAATTTGAATTTCGCTTTCCGGGAGGCTCGTTCATTTGGAAAGCAACAAAGGACGCTGCTGAATATTTTGAAATACTGATCTTGAGTTGCTGGGTTCCATTGGAAACATAAAATGTTTGGAAGTAACCGTACCACCTGCCTTGTAATAAGTAAACATAATTTCAGTTTAGATTGCGTGCAGTTTCCGTCCTGTAATCAGAATACATGATTTCAGTTTAGATTGCGTGCAGTTTTAGTCCTGTAATAAGAATACGTGATTTCAGTTTAGATAGCGTGCAGTTTCTGTCCTGTAATAAGAATACGTGATTTCAGTTTAGATTGCGTGCAGTTTCAGTCCTGTAATAAGAATACGTGATTTCAGTTTAGATAGCGTGCAGTTTCAGTCCTGTAATAAGAATACGTGATTTCAGTTTAGATTGCGTGCAGTTTCCGTCCTGTAATCAGAATACATGATTTCAGTTTAGATAGCGTGCAGTTTCAGTCCTGTAATAAGAATACGTGATTTCAGTTTAGATAGCGTGCAGTTTCAGTCCGAATTCACTAGTTTGCTTTCAAAATCAGCCCTAACTCAGTAAATTATCCAAGTCCTGCAGGATGGAGAAATTATGGTCTGTCTCTCAGAACACTATAATAGCAAAGTCTATATATATAGTTGTAAAGTGTACTAAAGATTAGACATTCCTTGAGGAAAATCACTAGCCACTGTCATCCGGGCAGAATACACTCCGTCAACTGCCTCATCGGCCTTCCCTTGAGTAGCCATTTCTGAATCTATGCAGCCGGGTTTCACTAGATCCCAGGCCACCTGCCTTTCTGAAAGGGTGCACCATCGGGAACCCAGTCTAGCAACTTAGAGAATTAATATACCCCATATCGACTCTTCTGCTTCATCTACCTATTTTTCACTTTTTCATGGAATTTATTCTGACTCATAAGCGACAGAAAACCATACTATCACCAAACAGAATACGGTTTTCCGTAAATTCCGTCTCTAAGAAGCCTCTCCAATAGTTTGCCCGCTACTGACCGACTCACTGGTCTGTAATTCTCAAGACTATCCCTATTACATTTCATGAACAAAGAAATAACATTTGCCATTCTCCAATCCTTCTATACTACTTCAGTAGCCAGTGATGACGCAAATGTCATGTCCAAAGCCCCAGCAATATTTCCGCTCGCTTTCTCTAATTACCTGGATTGCGTACCTTCCAGCACCGGGAAATGGTTTATGTTCAAGTATTCCCAGTTTCCAGCTCGTAATTCTCTGCGTCTGCAGGCGTCAGCACGCCTGCCTTTTTTTGCTGTATCCAAATGCATCAAGATCTCACTCACTGGTGATTACCGAAGCAAAGTATCATAAAGGAATTTCACTGCCTCCTTGCACTCCAGACACACGTTTCCTCTTTTATCTCTTATCTCTTCCACTCTCTCTCTCTCTCGTTACCTTCCTGTTTTTCACCTACATTAATGCGGCTCTCCCATGCTTTCTCCTGACTCCTTTTCATGCTGCTAAATCTATTGTTAAATCTCTCCTGGTTACTTTGTGTTTTTCCTTAACGCTGCCTGATCCTTTCTTCCAACACCTTAAGTATATTTATTTCTTCTTCTTGAAGAGGTGTTCCATATCTCTCATTAACCAGGGTTACTTTACGGGACCTCCCGAACCCCGCCTCAATGAAACAAACCAATGCTGAAACCCAATCAAGTGCTCCATGAACAATCTTCATATTTCTTTTCTGCATTTGAAGATTTGCATCGCTTCCCTAATCCGGCTCCCACGTTCCTACCCAATAGTATCAATTAAGTACATTCCATATTGTCTGCTGCTATCCCAGTGTAAGGTATGTCGAATAGCTGTGCTCTATCGTTCTGAAATGCTGACACGCGGAGAAATCAGTTACCCGACACAATTAACTTTCTAGTATTAGCACAAGATGAAATGTTTACGAGTCCGCTTGCCTGCTACTTGTTCCAGAACTTGTGCCTGCTACTTCCTACTTCTGAGTTGCACTCACAGTCTATCAACATACAATCACCTCCCTTTCAGCAGTTGTGAGGTTGTCAACAACTCCTTGTGTTTAAAAGACTTTCCCTTTACTCTTTTACGCGACTATGCGCATTTTGAAACATCTGAACGCCGAGAAGTCCGGAAGTCATTCCTCCCCTTGAGACTGAACTTACTGAATTTTCTACATCCTTCACATACATGATGAATAAATATCTTTAGGTTACGTCTCCGTCTAAATGTGCAATCCTAATAATTTATAATAAATAGAACAGTTAATATAACATAGAAAACCACTCAAATCCGCGCGAGTTAATCAGCTTGACGGCCTGGTGGATGAAGCTATCCCGGAGCCTGTTGGTCCTGGCATTTATGCTGTGTTACCGTTTCCCGGATGACTGTCCAGTCTCTGTGATAGTTTGGAATTTATTCATTTCCGGATGACCAGGCACAAGATTGTTTGAATTTATGACATATTTACCAATCCTAATGATTTATTCCAACTGTTTTATTTTAAACCTCCGCTGAATTGCAATTGGAGTGGGCGTTATCGACATAGATGGCCATTTAACGTAAAAACATACTTCATTCCATCCTTCAGCTCTTGTCTGAATTTCCTCTGTGTCAGTGTATAGATACAAGTATTGGTGCACACACTGAGAGTTTGCAACATGTGCCCAAATTGTTGTAGTAAATAGACCGGGGTAGTCAAATATCTGTCCATGTAATAGTAATTTTCCAATTGCCATTTCAGGGAACGAACTGTATAGGGCATCCAAAGTAATATGAAATTAGCTGAAATTGCAAACAACAAAATCATAGATTTTCTGCGGTTTCCCACCTCGGTATCCTTCTGATTATCGGTGCTCTTCCGAAGCCCTCTGCGGACGCTATTTGCCGCAATTATATGTCTTACTGTTAACCCATTGAAGATAAGAATTAAGACGATTGGTAGCAAAGGTGTAACAATGCTATCCAACATTTCGTATCCTCTCCACACGGGTAAAGTAGCGTATTCATGTGTGAGGGCGCAACGCCACGGCACGTTGTCAATAATGACGTAAGGTTCAACAACAAAGTAATACGGGACACATTTCCCGCAGCTCACTATAACCACGGTCACCATAACCACAGTTGCTGTTCTGTCAGTGCAGTATCGTTTCCCGAGCTTTCGACAACATATTGCGATGAAACGATCGAAGGTAAAACTGACCGTAAACCAAACAGAACAGTCCCTCGTCACAACATATAATACACCTGTCACTGCGCATACAGGAGTGATTAGCAGGAATCTAGAATAAATGTAGATATTGTTGGTCTGTTCCAGTAAAGCGAAAACTATGACCGTCATCAGATCCGCTGTTGCCATTCCAACCAGGTAACGGCTGATGCATTTGGAGAGTCCGCATTTTCCACGAGACAGGATCACAATCGCCGTTAAATTAACTACAAGAAATTAGGAGAGGAAAAAAATCAACACAGAATTATCGTTAGCTGCAAATGTCTGCATGCCCACCATTTTTCCAATGCTCCGCAGTATAGGATTTATTTTTTGGAAGTGAAAAGCAGAAATTCAATTTGTGCGGACTCTGTCCGTGCACTCCGGCTGGACAATAATGGACAGAATTAGCAGTGGGTTGGTGACTTTCCGACAGCTTATAGCCGGGCATCTGATATCCACGTCACGTACCCGTGAAGGTCGATCGCTCCAGAAACAACATCATTTCCATTGTTTGAGGTGAAATAGCTGAAGGGATTATTTGTGGTGAAATCATGAGATTTAATGCATAAGTTATAATCTAACGTTTCATGAAGAACAGACCTGAGAGTCAACCAAGGTGACACTGTAGAATTCTGGCAATATCGACACCAACATAATTGATAAAAGTAGAAAGCATCACTCAAAAACAATATGGAAACTAAGTTACAAAACTATCAGATGCTTGGATCCTCAATTCTTGAAACACAGTTCAGACGAAGGTAGCATCTGTGCTCAGTAAAAGTCCAAACAGTGCAGCGGAACAAAAGCAGGATGAAGACGGCACCATACATAGAGTGACCGGGTCCAGTATCTTACCAGGGACGCCGATCGCTACGATTGTAGGATAGAAAACGCCCGCGATGTAATAAATCGCTGCATATCCCATAATCCGTCAGAGGCAGCGTTCAGTTGTATGGGACGATCCAACTGCTCATGTGGGCCGGTGATCGGTTTTAGAGCTATATGCAATTCAGTGCAATTCCATTGTGGCAATTAGTGTGATTATCACCTCAGTCGCATGAGGGACAAAACAAGCACTTACATTAAAGTGTTTTTCTTACTCTGGTACCGTGCTATGAAATCTCCAAGGATGTTACAAGTTGTTAACTTTTAAACAAAAGATAATATGAACGTTGCCAATGTAATTTCCAAGACATCTGACGTCAGCTGGTAAAATGGGACATTTTCTGATCAGTGTTCTTTCTAACATAGGCAATCATCCTGAACAATCAACATGGATAATCAACTTCAAACAAATTTATTTTGTCACATTCAGCGAAGCTCATTCGCTTCTGACATTGATGCGGGACATTAGCTCGGCAGGTGAAATGGAGTACACTTTATTGAAGAGGAAGATGGGATCATATTTTTCTGTCGCTTGTTATAGTAATTTCGAGTCATTTGAATGACGAAAATAACAGTATCACCCGGTGATATGTATCACAGTAAAACACGTTGTACGTTTGTTCTTCAGAGCATATAAGCGAGATCGAGAGCAATATTCCAGGCACCTGTGATAATAAAAAAAAATTACGTGCCCACTCGAATTTGGCTCCGGCTTGTAGACGAATTGATAAACGTTCTTATCTGGATTAGCAGAAAGTGAATGGTTGATTCTTTGACTCTGACGTGTCTGCTGCAGCAATTGGTGTTCGGTCCGTTGTTATTTATCATGAATGTTAATGACATAGTTGTCGATGTAGATAACTGAATCAAAAGACATGCGGAACACTCCTAGGTTGGGGGCGTAGTCCACTCTGGGAACTCTATTCAAGCTTGTAGCTTGATGTTGATTGGCTGGGAAATGGGCTGAAAAATGGCAGATCACATTTAGTACAGATAAGTGTGAAGTGGTCTGCGTTGTGAGCGACAGCGGGGTTACCAGGGTAAGGTTTTCCCGCAGACAGTGGTGTGCGCATGGAATGCACTGCCGGCTGCTGTGGTAGAATCGGATACAATAGAGTCTTTTAAGAGCCTTTTAGACAGGTACATGGAACACAGAACAATAGTGGGCAATGCACTAGGGAACCAATGCACCCAAGAAGTTGCTAGAGAAGGTTACATATTCGGCACAGCATGTGCACCGAAGGGCCTGTAATATGCTGTAGATTTCTATATTCTGTGTTCTCTCCTTTAAGTGAATCTACAACTAGAGTTCATCGGCTTGGGAAGGAAGTGGAAATATGCAAGAACTTTATGTAGTAGATGTTATTCACTCAGAGGTTCGCAAGAATGTGGAAGGAACTGCAAGCGTAACTGGCAGATGCGGATTCAATTGTATCATTTCAGTGAAGTTTGAGTAGGTACGTGGATGAAAGAGAGACGGAGGGTGCAGATAAATGATACAGGGAAGTTCTGGTGAGGTACAGGAACTGTGGTGTACAAAGGCTGTAATAAACCTAGTCAAGAAGAAAAGAAAAGTTAACAAAAGGTTCAGAGAGCTAGGTAATGTTAGAGATCCATAAGTTTATCAGGCTAATAGGAAGGATCTTAAGAAGGAAATTAGGAGAGCCAGAAGGAGCAATGAGAAGGCCTTCACCTGCAGGATTAAGGAAAACCCCAATGCATTCTACAAGTATGTGAAGAGAAAGAGGATAAGACGTAAAAGGATAGGATCTATCAAGTGTGACATTTAGAAAGTGTATATGGAACCGGCGGAAATAGCAAAGGTGCTTTATGAAAACTTTACTTCAGTATTCACTATGGAAAAAGATCTTGGTGATTGGAGTGATGTCTTGCAACAGACTGAAAAGCTTGATCATGTAGTTATTAAGACAGAGGATGTGCTGGAGCTTTTGGAAAGCATCAAGTTGGATAGGTCGCCGGGATCGGATGAGATGTACCCCAGGCTATTTGTGGGAGGCAAGGGAGGAGATCCATGAGCCTCTGGCGATTACCTTTGCATTATTATAGACCAGTGATTTAAACCCTAGTGGTTGGTAAGTTGATGGAGAAGATCCTGAAATGCAGGATTTATGAACATTTGGAGAAGTGTAATATGATTAGGAGTAGTCAGCATGGCTTTGTCAAGGACAGGTCGTGCGTTACGAGCCTGATTGAATTTCTTGAGGATATAACTAATCACGTTGATGAAGAAAGGGCAGTAGATGTAGTGTACATGGATTTGATAAGGTACCCCATGCAAGGCTTATTGAGAAAGTAAAGAGGTACCGGATCCAAGCGGAGATTGTTTTGTGGATCCGGAACTGGCTTGCCCATAGAAGGTAAAGCCTGTTTGTAGATGGGTCATATTGAGCATGGAGGTCGGTCACCAGTGGGGTGCCTTAGGGATCTGTTCTGGGATTTTATTAAAAAAAATCTCTTCCTGATTTTTATAAATGTCATGGATGAGGAAGTGGAGGGATGAGTTAGTAAGTTTGCTAATGACACAAAGTTTGGAGGTGTTGTGGATAGTGTGTAGGGTTGTCAGAGGTTACAGCGGGGCATTGATAGGATCCAAAACTGGGCTGAGAAGTGGCAGATGGAATTCAACCCAGATAAGTGTGAAGTGGTTCATATTTGTAGGTCAGATGTGATGGCAGAATATAGTATTAATGGTAAGACTCTTGGCAGTGTGGAGGATCAGAGGAATCTTGGGGTCCGAGTCCATAGGACGCGCAAAGCAGCTGCGCAGATTGACGCTGTGTTAAGAAGGCGTATGATTTTTTTGGTGTTCATCAATCGTGGAATTGAATTTAGGAGCCGAGAGGTAATGTCGAGCGGCCCTTGGCTTATCTGAAAAACAAAGTCTCACCATTCTGCATCCAACGTGGAACTTGTACCACTGTGCAGCCCTCGGTTGCCTGGAGAAACTATCACTTCTATATCCATCGTGGAGCTTCTATTGATATGCGGAACTCGTATCACCACTGTGGGTTGACTCACCAGTATATCCATTGTGAAACTCATATTGATGCGTGGATCTCGGCTTCGTTTAGAAAATTTCAGCGTTGATAAAACACTTTTCACCTCCACAATTTGAATACGATCAGTGAGTCTGACTGTGCTAATCTCACCATGTGATTCACCTTTTCTTGTAAGTTGTTTTCTATCAGTAAATCGGAAACAGTTGACGTTTGTTGCGACAATTAATTTCCATTCCTCCTGCGCCATTAATCAATATATCTGGTTCATTGATCCATACGTCAACGCTCGTACGAGTTTTGTTGATTTCTGCGATATTTGTGTTGTTACCAAGGCATCATTTAATATCTGTCTCCAATTGCTGCTCCGATGACAATGATTTTTAGGATTGTAACCTTTCAAGTAGCGAATGGGAAGTGGTAGAGAAGAACAGTGATGGACAGAGATATATAGTATTTCTCGGCAAAGCAGGTTTCTTATTCAAACGTGCATGGCGAGGTTTCCCTGCAACTGTAGTCAATGCTCAGACACCGGAGGTGCTGCCTGGACGAGCACTGAACACGGTCCACACTACAGAATGAGATGTGATGAAGCGGGGTCCTTCGCTGGATGGCATTAACATTCCTATTGAATTGCTGAAGATTTAAATGTGGAATATTCCATCATACTCTTGTTCCGTGTCATCTTAAGAGGCGAGTTACAGAGCAAGTCTCCGACGTGAATCTATGCATCCTGTTGGAAGGCAGTTTGAAACTCATTTCGGCACTCTACCTGGAGTTCAGTCGGTTCCATTCTTATAGAAGGACGCAGATCCACCTTGATAGGAACATCCGGACATGCTCACAGTTTCATTCACTAATGCACAAGGCATGGATTTTAGAGGGTGAATGCAAAACGATAGTGTTCCACAATGCGGTATGGAAATCTATACTGGGACTCACCAATGTGGAATGAGGGAGGACGTGTTGATGCAGGTAGGGCACATTTAACGCTTTCAGTGACAATTGCTAGGAAGGAGATTAGTAGGGAGGAATAGTGGACAAGGGAATCGAAGGTCAGACAAATTTTGTGCAAAATCAAACAACAAAACCTGCAAAATAAGGATGATTTCTCTCTGAAGTAAATGAGAATGCAGGGAACTGCAACAAACTTCAAGCGTGTAAAGCTGTTTTTGCAGGATCATCAATGGGATGTATCTAAGGACATGGGAAAACGGTATATGTACCTGCTAGAAAGTGTTGCTCTGCCAACTCTGCGATAAAATTCCAGATGGTGTTTCTCTGGTGAATGCAATTACTGTCATTGTCATCCTGAAAATGTTGATTATGTACTGGTCAAGTAAACATTTATTATGATAAATATCATCAACCACAACCAGATTTGAATTACTAACGGCTTCGCGAAGCATGCGTGTTCCACCTTCAGGAACATATATACATATAGTACATTTCACCCGCTTAAAATACTTCCAGTCGTTAACAGAGAACCATTGTGCTCTACCAAAATTCAATTTTGATACTTATTTATTTGCACATCGTACATGCAATGAATGTTACTAATTATTAATATTTCTCAAATTAGCAGGCCAAGTTTCGTGCCAAAATAAAATCTCCAAGACCCTTCATTTTAAAATGTTATACACAGTAGCTTATTTTTCACCTCTCGTGCTGGGCTTGTCGTACTCTACCCAGAGGCAGCTCGTCCACTTTTAGTCCCCTCCTACGTCCAGCTCTTACTGTTGGCTCCGAGTAACTGTTTGCATCCGACAGTGGCAGTCCCCTGGTACGGCGCTTCGACAGATAAGGGTCGCCGGCAAACTTGAACCCCCGTGAGTTAGGGAATTGCCTACCCCAGCATATGAAGCCATTTCCCGGATTCGGCGGATGAGATCAACTACAAGATCCAACACCCAAGAAGGCGGTGCAACAACGCTTCATGGACAACGAAGGGCAAAGCAAGGCACAAAAGGAGTCCCGGTTATCCACTGCAGCCGAGAAAGTCTCCAATTTTGACGTCCTTTCCTGCCATTGGACCAAGATATTTGAGGCCGAGAGAGTGGAACTGCTCCGTGCAACGACTTTTTCACTATGAAATTCTTCCTTCAAATTTTGCGCGTTCGTCGGATACGACAGGCAATCAACACCGCTAAACAATAATTAAATATGAGTTAGAAATATATGTAAACTACAAACAAATCAGCTAGGACATAACGCACTGATATTCTTTCAAGATTTCACTTTGCACGATTTTCACGATCATTTCAAGTATACATCTGCTTTCTAGTTTAATTCTGCATATTCCATAAACATTATCATCAGGGCTATTTCAAAGAAAGAGGTTTTCAGCTTATCGCCAATGTGCGGATATAGATAGATAGCTGCATAAATAGACAGATATATACATGACCTGATTGAGAAGGATTACGCTTACGAGAATTTAATTCCCTTTTGGGCTGTGAGGAGCGAAGTTGTGTTACTTCCATCCTTGCAATTAACTGGACAGTCATGCTCTACAGGCGTATCACTTCAACACTGGTGGTGATAATGTCTCTGTTTGTCAAGTTCCATCAATACCGTAAATGTTATTATCACACCACTTTAGGTCCCATGATCCCTCACACAGAGAATATCACTGCTTATTCAAACCATGTCCAATTTCACTGTTTGTCCAACCTCATGACGAACACAACGAAAACAATATGTATGATCAGAAAACCATATCATTATCCTTCTTTATAAAAAATGAACTTCAGCACAATCGAACTGTTAGAGATGATGCCCTGCAATCAGTGATCACAATGTCGCTGATCGGAACATATTATTTATGTATTTATATGTCAATGCCCGCTCCCTTGCAGCAAATAAAATGTTGATAACACAAATTAGAAACTGCAGAAACAATATCTGTCGTACGGTCAATGTACCAACGAGTGACCGAAACATCAGTGGACATAAAGATATTTAACCTCGGCTTTTGTTGATATTTTCGTACTCATCTCAGGTGTGACACAGTGTATAAGGAGAAATAGTCATTCATTCTTTTCTATCATCACGTTGGGCCGTGTTTATATTGTGAAGCACCGGCACATTTTTATTTTAGTATATCTAAATGAAATTCTGTGTTGTTTATATTAAAATCCTGTCACACGCTTATACTTAGTGAGTCTGCACGAAGAAATCCGGACATTGTTCAGTGGGCTCGCAGGTATAGAACAGCAATGATGAATATAGGTGCAGCTGGTGTTCAGTGGGTTCAGATAATGGAAACCACCGGGGAACATGAGAATGACGAGCTTTCATCACCTTTACACACCGATATCATTTCTTCTGATGCATCATGCCAAGAATAAAATAGAGAATCTAATTGTTAAAACACCCTACATATGTGTAAACATACGTTAGATATTCTTAACCTTTGAAAAAAACTGTGCTGTATGCTGAGAATAAATGAGTACGCTTTCTATTGTTTCAAGCACATGGAGTAGAACAACAAGAGAGAATTATTACACATCGCTAGTCAGATTAATTACTGTCAAGGTGAGAAGTAGTTAACCCGTTATAGTTCGGCACTTGCAGAATTACAAGATACGCTCAGTTACATGTTTGTGTACAATAAAATTGAGACAGTTTAAAAGATTTTGAATAATTTGTAAGTATTACTGGAATGAGACATACATTGCAAGGAACAGAATAAAGTGGTCTCTGCAGGATGAACAATAACCTGAAACACATCCGGATGAATATGCACAATCTCTAGAAGGTGAGAGATGAAAGCAGGTGGAGGAGATACCTTTCCTCCTGTCATTTCCCTGCTTCGGACACATATTTTCATTTGTAAGACTAAATAAAATTTGGTACACTTACAATGAAGTAAATAGTTTCCGTTCAAATTCAAATCTGAACTCGTATGTGGATCCGTGGAAACAGAAATGGAAATTGCATAAGCATGTGCCACTTATATTCAGTGGCTAGAAATAATAGTCTCGCAATTGAAAGGCAACACGAGTGAATCTGCAGATGCTGGAAATAAATTTTTTAAAAAACACAAAATGCTGGCAGAACTCAGCAGGCCAGACAGCATCTATGGGAGGAGGTAGTGACGACGTTTCGGGCCGAAACCCTTCATCAGGAGTGAAGTAACGTGGGATGGTCGAGGGGGGAGGGATAAAGTAGAGAGATGGGAAGTGATAGGCTGGAGGGAAATGGTCTAGGGGGAAGGTGCAGAATTATGGTAAATAAAAGAGAGAGAAAGGTAGGCTGGCGGGAGAGATTATAGTGAGGGGGGGAAAAGAGAGAGAAAAAGAACCAGACTAAAATAATAGATAGGGATAGGGGTAAGGGTGGGGGCAGTGTTATCAACGGAGGTCAGTGAATTGGATGTTCATGCCGGCAGGAAGGAGGCTACCTAGGCGGGAGATAAGGTATTGCTCCATCGACCTGCGTGTGGCCTCATCTTGACGGTACAGGAGGCCTTGGACAGACATGTTGGAGTGGGAGTGGTCTGTGGAATTGAAGTGTGTGGCCATAGGGAGATCCCGCCACTGCTGGAGGACGGAGCGCCGGATACGGTATATTACCCCAGTTGACTGGCAGGCAAAGTGGTGTGGAGACAGGTGTAGGACCTCTTCCCTCACCACCATCCCAGGCCCCAGACAGTCCTTTCAGGTGAGGCACCACTTCAACTGCGTGTCACCTGGGGTGATATACTGTATCAGTATATGCTCTCTGGCCTGCTGAATTCTGCCAGCATTTTGTGTTTTTTATTCTAGTAATTGAAGTGTTTTCACTAAATCAATCAATGAGGTGTAGAGCTTTATATTATAGAACCGAACATTACGGCGGTTTCCAGTCATGAAGAATATCGTAACTGCTGCTTTTCCAGAACAATACTGCGCACACGCACTGACAATGTCACTGCTGACCATGATGATGACGACATTGGTAACACAGGCACATCAATGATCAGACTAAAAATACTCTTAGCCCTGCAGACTTACCAGTGGCAAACTGTTTAGCAGATCATTTACTAATGGGCATTTATTTAAAGTGTCGAGAGAAAGTTAATAAGAAGTGGAGGGACCACTTTGACCACTTAAGTGTTAAGTACATGGAAAGCGATACTGAGGATGTGGTTGACGTGTGCGCTTTCACAAAATTCAAAATTTAATTGGACAATGCTTTAACAGGGTAAGTTTCAAAAGGGAGCAAATGAAGACAGCTTAAATGGTGCGAAACGCTTGGACCGCTATTTGTACATTTGTTAACTGAGACTGTTTACTTTAAGACCTAGAACGTTAATAGTTTCTGAGTTTCTGTACCCGAGTTTTGCTTCATTTCCGATTTCGGTCACTTGCGGCAGTTGGATTTTTGTGAACTTTCCTGCAGGGCAAGTTATGTAAAATCACAACGTTTACAACTGAGGTTATGTTGCTTTACAATAGATACAAGGCCAGTTCGAAGAACGGGACTGATGCATCCGCATAAAACTTGTCCTCACCCCTAGCTCTTTGCATCCAGTGCAGCAGCAGGTGCAATACTCCGGATAGTTTTGTACAACTGTCGTGTGGGATCCTGTACGGGTTCTACTGTAAGTACATTTTAAATCCATTTTTTCCCCTTTCTGATCCTACAGTTGCATGCATTTACAATGAAATAACTCACCGTTGGGAAGTACAAATTCCAAAGGATGACATGCAATCTACTCATCAGCACGAATTAATTCAGGGAAAGATAGATTGTAAAGAATTATTGACAAATTTCCTATTTTCGTTAAAGGTCGTAATAGAAAAAATACGACATATTGCGTTATTTCTTTAATTACAATTTACTTTTCCTCATAATCCAATATTACTTTTACTAGGTGATATTGAAGGGACAAAACCGAAACTCAAACTTAATAAATATCAGAAATAATTTATAAAAATTGCGCTGGCTGTAGCCAAAAAGGCTATTGCAATTACTTGGAAATCAGATACATATTTAAGTATAGATTGTTGGAAAAAAGAAATCTATGGCTGTATTCCATTAGAAAAAATTACTTATAACTTAAGAGATAAATATGAAACATTTTTGAAAATCTGGGGCCCTTATTTACAAAAGACAGGATTAAATATATAGGTGCTCTGAAGAGAAAATTAATGGTTACTTGGGGAAAGAAATAAATACATATACTAAAGTTAATAAGAACTCAATGGAGCATGTGGAGACCTTCCAACAACCAGGCATTCTTTCTTTCTTTCTTTTCTTTCTTTCTTAATTTTTTTCATATAGGGAAGTTAGGGGGGAGGGATTAAGGGGAGGGGGGAAGGGTCACATACTTTTTTTTTCTACACTTGTAATCATTTAAAAATTCAATTAAATAAAATTTAAAAAAAAAATACAATTTACTTCTCAGTTAAATGTCATCATATCTGCGATGTTACGCTTTCATTCGTGTTCTGAAACGTTTTGTGTGTAATTGAAAAATATCTAATAACAGGAGCATTTATCATCACAGATTTTACTCCACTACTGTTCAAATCAAGGGTAAATATTTCATGTCATTTCATGGAATATAACAAACGTTATTCCAAGGGTGGCTGTAATATCACCGGGAGATGTCTTCTATATTTAACGCGCTTGACGTTCAATCTGTCAGGAAATGCAGCGGAGGCTTGATCCATAATTAGAGCAGCGGAGCGGATTCAGCGGGGAAAGATAACTTCTATAAGATCGCAAAGTAATAAAACAGAATAACACCAGAAGCCACAAAATATGGGGCAAGGAAATTTGACAAGGTGAACGTTTACAGGTCAGCTGAAAGCCAAAAATCTACTGGTTGAGGCCGACTGGATCGATGAGTGAAGAAGGATGGTGTTTGAGAACTGGGGTTAAGTGGGCTTCGGATCATGTGTGTGGAACGAGTGGCAGGTGAACCGTATCAGCTGGGTGGAGACAAGGGCATCGCAGCGTGAGCAGGCCAGATAGAAAGCCTAACACCACCAGCCTCCATGTATGGTCCCCGAGGCCTTAGCCAATCCGGAATGGTCCGGTAGGACTCTTTGATGAACGATTGATCCAATATGCTGTTACGATGGAGAAGGTCACGGGTTTTGCAAGTGAGACAAAAGATGCTGTTTACTAAAAACTCATTAATCATTTACTTACCAACAGCAAGAACTGTGAGAATCCTTGCAGCAGAAAGACAGATCCTGATTCCCGTGGAGGACATCCTCCATCTGTTTGTGTTTCAACTTCTGCACAACTACCAAGAATTGGGAATATTTCATTAATCTGGATGCCATGTGCTGAACAGAATTTGCCACATTCACGCGAGTAAAAGTCATTGACCGCCCCTCCAACGGTCATTGCAGCAAAACGCATCGTCACCCTTCCCCTACCAAAGAAGCAATAGCAAAGCCCCAGGGAAAAAAAAACATTATCTGCCGTAAATGAAAAATACTAAAGGATAATTCAGCATAGCTTAGGAGTTCTCTCCCTCTTTCACACATGCGCACAGTCTCTGTCTCCATTCTCCGTCTATTTGGTTCACCTCCACGATTATCCTTAGCACAGGAGTATACACAAGTGACTGAAATCGGAAATAAAGCACAACTCATGCACAGAATTGCAGACGCTATTAATGTTCCAGTTCTTAAAGTAAATAGTCTTCGTAAACAGATGTAAAAACGGTGGCCCAAGCGGTTCGTACCATCTAAGCTATCTTAATTTGCTCCCTTTTTGACCTTATCCCGTTAAAGCATTCCTATACATGGACTGTCAAATTACATTTTGCTTGTTCCGAAAGTGTGTTTCTCAAACACATCCTCGGGCAGCTCGTCCCATACACTTACTGACTTTATTGGTCAAAAGTGGTCTCTCCACTTTCTATTACTTCTCTCGTCACCTTAAATCAATGTCTATTAGTAAATGATTCTCACTGGTATGTCTGCAGAGATAACAGTATTATTCGTTTGGGCAGTGATGGGCCTGGAATACCAATGTCTCCCCTCACAGTCCTCAGCAGCCCTGTGTCCACCGTGGAGAACTTCAGGTTCCTGGAAACCACCATCTCTCAGGATCTGAAGTGGGAGCACAACATCAGCTCCATCCTGAAGAAGGCCCAGCAGCGGATGTATTTCCTGCGGCTCTTGAGGAAATACGGTCTGCCTCAAGAATTGCTGCTGCAGTTCTACACTGCAGTCATTGAGTCTGTCCTGTGCACCTCCATCATTGTGTGGTTTGGGGCCGCCACCAAGCAGGATAGAACCAGACTACAGCGCACCGTGAGGACTGCCGAGCGCATTATTGGAGCCTCCCTGCCCTCTATTGTGGACCTGTACTCTTCCAGGTTGAAGAAGAGGGCGGGGAACATCATAAAGGACTCCTCCCATCCTGCGCACGGACTGTTTGATCTGCTTCCGTCTGGTAGGCGCTTTAGATCCCTCCAGACTAAGACTAATAGGCACTGGAGAAGTTTTTTTCCTACTGCGGTTATTTTGCTGAACAGTTAACTGCCGGTTAACTGTCGGCTAACTATTACTTGGATTGCCCTACCTGTATGCATAATCTATATTTTCATTTATATTTATCATTATTATTGTTTTGAGCAGAGAGACAACATCTGCCGGAAGTAAATTCCTTGTATGTGCATAGGTACTTGGCGATTAAAGTCTGATTCTGATTCTGATTCTGATCATGGTCAGAAATGACATTGTCAGTTCAATGTGTGTGTTGTAATTGTTTTGGAAAAGCAGCAGTTAAGATAGTCTTCATGACATGAAACCGCAGTAAATTTCGGTTGTACAACATAAAGCTCTACACACCATTGCACAGTAAGTGATTCATGTAAAAACACTTTTCAATTCCCAGATCGGGACCATTACCTCTAGCCACTGAATACAAGTGGCGTATGTTTATGCAACCCCCGATTCTGTTTCCTCTGATACGCAGACGAGTCCAGATTTAAAATAAAACAGATAGGTCACAATAATGAATGTGAGAGGCCTTCAATGTAAATGTACCGTATTCCGCTTAGTCTGATAAATGAAAATATGTGTCTGAAGCTGGGAAATGACGGGAGGAAAAGGCAAAGAGCTGAACAAGAAGGATACCTCACCCACTTGCTTTCATCTCTCACCTTCTAGAACTTATGCATATTCATCCAGTTGTGTTTCATGTTTCTGGTCTTCCTACAGAGTCCTTTTTATTGTGTTCCTTGTAAGTTTATCTCATTCGATCAATATTTACAATTATTTCCAAGTCTTTCAGAAATGTCTCGGTTTTGTTGTACACAAACATATAACTGAACGTTTCTTGCAATTCTGCAAGTGTCGAACTATAATGGGTTAACTTATATATTTAACTTATAATGTATACAGGGTATTTTAACAATTATATTCACTATTTTATTCCTGGTGTGAGACATCAGATGAAATAATATCGGTTGTGTAAAGTGTTAGTGATGAAGACTCTGCATTCGTATGCTCCCCGGTGGTTCCCATTATCTGAACCCACTGAATGCAAGTTCTGCCTATTTTCGTCAATGCGGTTCTTTACCCGGGAACACATTGCACAATATCTGGATGTTTCTTTTTCCCCGTGCGGACTGACCAACTATAAAAGTGTAACAGGACTTATAAATAAATAACTAAATTTCATTTAGATATACTAAAATAAAAATGCGCAGGTGCTTCGAAATATAAACATGGTCCAATGTGATGACAGAGAAAAAATAAGAGTGAATATTTCTCCTTATCCGTTGGGTCAAAGCTGATATGAGTACGAAAGTAACAACAAAAGCCGAGGTTAAATATCTTTATGTCCACTGATGTTTCGGTCACTCGTTGGTAAATTAAAAGTACACGATCAAAACCCGACCGAATCCCGTAACGTACCGTACACGACCGAACCCCTCTACACGATAAGTTGCACGGAGATTCTGTCCACATCACAGAGCCATCTCCTGTTGTGCAGGGCACTGTAAATGCCATTAATGATTGCACATTTAATATATTGATTCTACAATTTGTAATTTATGTGTTAATAACATGTTATTTGCTGCAAGGGAGCGGGCATTAAAAATATACGCATAACCAATATGTTCTGATATCCAGTTACAGTGTGACCATTGATTACAGGCTATCATTACTGGTAGTGTTATTGTGCTGAAGAGAATTTTTTACATTTAAAGAGGGATATTGATATGGTTTTATAGTCATGCATCTTGTTTTCGCTGAGTCCATCAAGACGTTGGACAAGCAATGAATTTACCAGTACACTTGAAGATGGTTCTGAATAAGCAGTGACATTCTTTGTGTGAGAGTTCGTGGACCGAATGAGATGAGAAAATAACATTGCAGTATTGGTGGAACTGGACAGACAGTGACATTATCCATGTTTTCGGTGGCGTGTCAGAATAAGCACTGACAACACCATGTGGCTATTGATGTTCCTATAGTCTGTGACAACCCTGTTCGTTGATGTAATTGATCGCTCGAAAGGAGGGAACATGACCCCAGTGGTCTCCACAGAGCCCAGAAAGTGAATCAAATTATCTGTCTCTTAAATGTAATCCTTCTCAATCTATCTATCTGTATATCTATCTACTTATGCACGAAACTATCAATTTATATGCACACATTGGGAATAAACTGAAAACCTCTTTCTTTGAAAGAGACATAGTGACGATTTCTATGGAGTTTTGCTCGGCTGCAGCGGTAGCTGTGACGTCTTCTCTGCATGTGTTTTGAGTTCATTGTCCATGAAGCGTTGCTGCAGAGCCTTCTTGGGTGTTGGATCTTGTAGTTGATCTCAACCGCCGAGTCCTGGAACTGGCTAAACATGATGGCGTAGGCAAATCCCTAACTCACGGAGCTTCATGTTTGGCGGCTACCCTCATCTCGTTTAGCCCGCCTGTCGAAGCACCGTACCGGGGTTGCCACTGTCGGATGCAAACAGTTTCTTGGAGCCATCAGTAAGAGCTGGTTGTCAGGAGGGAACGAAAAGTGGACGAGCTGCCTCTGGGTAGAGTACGACAAGCCCAACACGACAGGAGCAAAGAATATTCTGTTTACAACATTTTAAAATGAAGGGACTTGCAGATTTTATTTAGGCAGGAAACCTGAGCTGTTAATTAGAGAAATTTTAAAATTAGTCACTTTCATAGCATGAACAAAGTGAACTAAATAGGTATCAAGTCTGATTGTTGGCAGAGCACAATGGCTGCCTGTTAACGACAGGGAGTTTGTAAGTGGGTAAAATGAGCTAAATGTATATGTGTTCCTGAAGGTGGAAGACCCACGTTTCACTGAGCCGTTAGTAATTCAATGTTGGTTGTAGTTGACGATATTTAGCATACTAAATCTTCACGATATTTATATGACCAGTACAAAACCCAAATGTTCAGGATGACAATGACAGTAATTGTATTCACTGGAGAGACAGCATCTGTAATTTTGTTGCAGAGTTGTCAGAACAATTCTTTCTAGCACGTAACTATTACATCGGACTGTGTCCTTAGGTACTTCCCATTGAGGATCCAGAAAGAAACATCCTCACACACTTGAAATTTGGTGCAGTATCCCGCGTTCTCATTTACTTCAGCTAGTAATCATCATTATTTTACAGGGTTTGGTCTTAATATTTCTTTTTGCACAATATTTGCCTGACGTTCTACTGACAAAATGATATTATCACCCTGAACCAGCTGAGTTACCTTCTTCCAGTGTCACAGTAACATAGAAACAAGGGAAACCTACAGCTCCATACAGGGCCTTCGGCCCAAAACATGTGCTGAACATGACCTTACCTGTGAAGTTACCTTGAGATACCCATAGCACTCTACTTTTGTGAGCTCCATATACCTGTCCAGGAGTCTTTTAAAGACCCTATGGTATCCGACTCCACCACCATCGCCGACAGCCCATTATATGCAGTCACCACTCTCTGCGTAAAAAAAGCTTACCCCTGACATCGCCTCTGTACCTACTTTCAAGGCTCTTAAAAATCTGCCCTCTCGTGCTAACCATTCCAGCCCTGGGAAAAAGCCTCTGACTATCCACACGATCCAATGCTTCTCATCATTATACACCTCTGCCAAGTCACCTCTCTTCCTCCGTCGCTCAAGTAAAAAAGGCCGACTTCACTCAACCTATTCTGATAAGGCAAATCTTTGTACATCTTCTCTGCACCCTTTCTGTGATTTCCACGTCCTTCCTCTAGCTGGAGAGAAAAAAATATCTTCATGTTGTTACCTAACACCCGTCCAGCAAACCCCCTCCGGAACATCCTCCCTCTTCAACGGGAATCTTACGACAATCCAATCCTCTACACAGTCCCCAGACCCTTATGCGGTTTCTGCAGGTATGACTATCTCTCTCTACTAATCTCCTTCCTGGCACTTATCACTGCAAGCGTTAGAAGTTCTCTACCTGCATCTACACGTCCTCCCTCATTTCACATTGGTGAGACCCAATATAGATTCCGGTACCTCATTGTGGAGCACTATTGCTCCGCATTCTCCATCTAAACATTAGCCTCTTTTTACATTGCCGAGTGAACATGTGAACATTCCCCGGTGTTCCTATCCAGATGGATCTGCGACCGGTCTTAAAGAATGGAGCCCAGTGAATCCCAGGTAGATTGGAAAAATAAGTGTCAAACTGCTTTGCAGCAGGATGCAGGATTCACTTTGGAAACTTGCTCTGTGACCCTTCTCCTGAGATATCCGACTTTTTGTCCACACGTGACACGGAACAAGAGTATGATGGAATACTCCACACTTCAAGCTTCAGCAAGTCAATAGGAATGTTGATGCCATCAGCAAAGGACCCCGTTTCATCACATTTCATTCTGCAGTGTGTACCGTTTATGGTGTTTGTCCAGGCAATTGGAACGATGACACAGTTGGAGGGGAACTCTCCATCTCAGAGTCCACATGTGAGTCAGAAAACTGTTTTGCAAAGACATATATCTCCATACGTCACTGTTATTCTCTACGTCTGCCCATTCGCCACTGGAAAGGCTGCAATCCTATGAAAGAGAAGTTAATCATTGTCATCGGAGAAGCAATTGAAGACAGATAATAAATGATGCCTCGGTAACAACACACATATCGCAGAAGTCAACTAACCTAGTACGAGCGTTGATGTATTGATCAATGGACAGGATATATTGATTAATGGGGCAGTGGACAATGAAATGGCGGAGTCGGTCTTGAAATGAATTGCTTTCGCAACAAATGAAAACTATTTCCGAGTTATTGACAGAATTTACAAGAAAAGGCGAATCACACGGAGAGACTAGCGCAGTTAGCCTCAGAGATCGTATTCAAAGTGTGAGAGGGAAAAGCGTCGTATCAGCGCTAAGATATTTTCAGAGAAGCCGAAGGCCACGCAGCAGTACCAGTTCCACAATGCATACAGGGTGCTGAGTCAGCCCACAGTGATGATACCAGTTCCGCACATCGCACATCGATACCAGCTCCACGATGGATACAGACGTGAGATTTTCTCCAGTCAACCGAAGGCTGCACATTGGTACAAGTTCCACACCGGATGCAGAATGGTAAGACTTTGCTCTCCCTACAAGTCGAGGTTCGTTCATCGGTACGAGTTCCACAAAAGGCAGCCAGTAGTTTGTACTACAAAAGCAGACGGAAATGAGCTTGGAAGGTGAGCTTGGACGCACCCTCTGTTCTGCACATACTTAGATTGGTGGCGAAAATGAGAAGACAGTGAATGGGGAAATCGGACAGAGATAGTCGTGAAGTCATAGATTACTACTACAGAGAAATACACACTTCTGTTCATCTAAGTCATCTCTCTGTGATCCTCCGCCCAGTCCTATATATCTGCACCCTCTGCCGCTCTCACATCCACGTACCTACACAGCTTTCACTGAAATGATACAATTGAATCCGCATCTACCAGTTATGTATGCAGTTCATTCCACACCCGCTCGACCCTCTGAGTGAATAAGTTCTAGTGCATTAACTTCTTGCATATTTGAAATTTCTCCCCAAGCCGATGAACTCTAGTTGTAGAATTACTGAAAAGAAAGAACTGGAAAGAAATAAACTGGAATGGTCAAAGAACACTGAGGCTGCCTGCAAGAAGGGGCAGAGCCGTCTCTATTTCCTGAGGAGACTGAGGTCCTTTAACATCTTCTGGACGATGCTGAGGATGTTCTACGAGTCTGTGGTGGATAGTACTATCCTGTTTGCTGTTGTGTGCTGGGGCAGCAGTCTGAGGGTAGCAGACACCAACAGAATCAACAAATTCATTCATAAGGCCAGTGATGTTGTGGGGGTGGAACTGGACTCTCTGACGGTGCTGACTGAAAAGAGGATGCTGTCCAAGTTGCATGCCATCTTGGACAATGACTCCCATCCACTCCATAACGTACTGGTTAGGCACAGGAGTACGTTCAGCCAGAGACTCATTCCACCGAGATGCAACACTGAGCGTCATAGGAAGTCATTCCTACCTGTGGCCATCAAACCTTACAACTCCGCGTCGGAGTGTCAGACACCCTGACCCAATAGGCTGGTCCTGGACTTATTTCCACTTGGAATAATCTTACTTATTATTTAATTATTTATGGTTTTATATTGCTTTCTTTCTACACTATTCTTGGTTGGTGCGACTGTAACGAAACCCAGTTTCCCTCGGGATCAATAAAGTATGTCTGTCTGTCTGTTTGTCTGTCTGTCTGAAGATAGAACATAGAAATCCAGGGCATATTAAAGGCCCTTCGGTCCACAATGTTGTGCCTAATATGTAACCGACGCTAGAATCACTTTAGACATTCCCAAGCGCGTAGCCCTCTAGATTTATAAGCTCCGTGTACCTGTCTAAAAGACTCTTAAAAGACCCTATTTTATTCGCTGCCACCAACATCGCCCGCACTGCATTCCATGCAGAGAGCGCTGTCTGTGTGAAAAACTTACCCCTCGTTTCCCCTCTGTACCTATTTCCTAGCATTTTACAGCTATGCTCTCTTGTGTTAGCCATTTCGACCCTGGAGGAAAACACTCTGACTATCCACACGATCAATTACTCTCTTCATCTTATACACCTCTTTCAGGTCACCTCTCACTTCCGCCACTACAAGGCGAACAAATTAAGTGCACTAATGCTGTTCTCCTAAGGTACGACCTCTATTCCCTTGTAAATCGCCTTTGCACTCCCTCTCTATACGCACCCTCTCTATAGTGTCTATAGTATAGACCCTAGTTGGGGAAAATCTGCAGGCATTCACCTTGTTCGTTTCCCGAACTCTTCCTTTCGAATTATCTCTGGACATTTTGAAGCTTATTGATATTTCCAAACTTTAAGTTGTTGGCGAGAATTGGCTACGTTATTCAAACTACGGCCTCACCAACGTGTTGTCCATCTTCAACATAATGTCCAAACTCGTATACTCCGTGATCTGCTTGTGAGGGCCACTGTGATCAGAGCTCAATGCAAGCCGATCTGCCCATGACACCGCTTTCCTGGAATTATCCATCTTTATCGCCACGTCTCTTTTTTAAATACTGCACGCCAAAGTCCACATATTCAATATGAGCGTCGAAACCTGTTCTATCTTTCCTCACAACGCAGACAATCCTACACTTGTCTGTATTAAATGCCATCTGCCATTTTTCAGCATGTTTCCTAACGAGTCAACATCAAGCTACAACCTTGGATGGAGTTCCTGGTTGGAACAACGACACCAGCTCAGGAGTCGTCCGCAATTCTTCTGATTCACTTTTCTACATCGACATCTCAGTCATTAACATTCATGATAATATTTTTTTAAAAATGGGCCTAACACCAATCCCTTCAGTACACTTGTCAGAGTCAAAAAATCAACCATCCGCTCTCTGATAATCGAGAAAATAACGGTCATCAATCCGTGCACAAGCCACGTCTAAATTCGTATGGACTCGTATTTTTTTTTATATTGTCAAAGGTCTCTGAGATATTACTCTCTATCTCTTTTATATGCTCAGAAGAACATACGTACAACGTATTTTATTTTGATACATGTCATCAGCTATTACTATGATTTTCTTCAGTCAAGTGACTCGAAGTGACTAAAACAAGCGAAAGTAAGAATGATCCTATATTCCCCCCTCATGAAACCCTACCCTATTTCACCTGTCCAGTTGAAAACCCGCCCTCAATATCAACAGTGAATGTGTTCGGTTGAATGGGACAAGATAAATCTGTTTGAAGTTGATTGTCTATGTTGATTGCTCAGGATGATTGTCTACGTTAGAAACAACACTGACCAGAAAATGTCCCATTTTAGCAGCTGACGTCAGCTGTCTTGGAAAGTACATTGGTAACGCTCGTATTATCTTTTGTTGAAAGGATAATAACTTGTAACATCCCTTGGGGATACAAGTTTCTGGTTAAGGTTACAGAGTGACAAAAACATTTTAATGCAACTGTGTAGCTGGTTGTCCTTCGTGCGACAGATGTCATAAACACACTAACTGCCTCAGTGGAATTACTCTGAATTACATATAAGTCTGTAAAACCTGCCATCAGTTCATATGAGCACTTGGACCGTTCTCTGCAAATGAACGCAGCTTCTGACGGAGTATGGGATATCCAGCAATTTACTACATCGCGTGTGTTTTCTATCCTGCAATCGTAGCGATCGGTATCCCTGGTAAGATACTGGAGCTGGTCACTCTATGTATTGTACCATCTTGAGTTTTAAATGTTGAACAATTAACAAATAATTGCGTTGGTGCCAATATTGCCATAGATCCATAATTTCACCTTCCTCGGCTTTCTGAACCAACAGTGGTCGCTTTTCCAGATCAGGAGATTTTTTCAACTGACCCGCCAATCGAAAATTGACACTAAGGTGTTTTCTTCCATAAAACTTTAAATTATATCTTGTGCATTCAATCTCATGATTTCACCACAAATACAGCCTCAGCTATTTCACCTCAAACAATGGAAATGGAGCGACCGACCTTTACAGGAACGTGATGTGGAAATCAGATGCCCAGCTCTAAACTGTCAGAACGTCACCAAACCACTGCTAATTCTGCCCATTATTGTCCAGACGGAGTGCACGGACAGATTCCATACAAAATGAATTTCTGCTTTTCATTTTCAAAAAAAAAATTATACCCTACGTAGCATTGGGAAAGTGATGGGCATTCAGACATTTGCAGCTAACGATAATTCGGTGTTGATTTTTTTTTCTCTGCAAATTTCTTGTAGTTAATTTAACGGCGATTGTAATCCTATCTCGGGGAAAGTGCGGACTCTCCAAATGCATCACCCGTTACCTGGTGGGAATGGCAACAGCGGATCTGATGGCGGTTATAGTTGTCGCTTTAGTGGAACAGACCAACAATATCTACATTTATTCTAGATTCCTGCTCATTACTCCTGTATGCGCAGTGACAGGTGTATTATTTGTTGTGACGTTGGACTGTTCTGTTTGGTTCACGGTCAGTTTTACCTTCGAACGTTTCATCGCAATATGTTGTCGAAAGCTCGGGGAACGATACTGCACTGAGAGAACAGCAACGGTGGTTATGGCCACCGTGGTTATAGTGTGCTGCGGGAAAAGTTTCCCGTTTTACTTTGTTGTTGAACCTTACGTCATTATTGACAACGTGCCGTGGCGTTGCACCCTCACAGATGAATACGCTACTTCACCCGTGTGGAAAGGATTCGAATTACTAGATAGCATTTTATCACCGTTGCTACCAATCGGCTTAATTCTTATCTTCAATGGGTTAACAATCAGACATATAATTGCGGTAAATAGAGTCCGCAGAGGGCTTCGGAAGAGCAGTGATAAACAGAAAGATACCGAGGTGGAAAACCGCAGAAAATCGATGATTTTATTGTTTGCAATTTCAGCTAATTTCATATTACTTTGGATGCCCGCTACAATTCGTTCCCTGAAATGGCAAACGGAAAATTATTATTACCTGGACAGATATTTGAGTACCTCGGTGTATATACTACAGCAATTTGGGTACATGTTGTAAACTCTCAGTGTGTGCACCAATACTTGTATCTATACACTGACACAGAGGAAATTCAGGCAAGAGCTGAAGGATGGAATGAAGTATGTGTTTACGTTAAATGGGCGTCTGTGTAGATAACGCCCACTCCAATTGCAATTCAGCGGAATTTGAGAATAAAACAGTTGGAATAAATGATTAGTTTTTGCAATCATGTCATAAATTCAAACAATTTTGTGCCTGGTGTTACGTATTTAGGCAACAATAAATATATGTGAGTTAGGCAAGGGTTTTTATAACAAATAACACGTTTATTAAACACAGAAAACAAACCCCCCAAAAGTAAACAAACACTAACGTAACCGGAAAACAGCTGCTGTGCGGCAGCTTAACAGTTCTTAAAGCGATGTAGCTCAAACAGTTCTTAAAGCGATGTTGCAAAAACAGTTCTTTAAAGCGATATTGCCAAAAGTTCAAAATGCTCACAGGACATTTAAAAGGAGAGACATTTTAAGGCGATTTAAATTCTCTTCCACGTCGTTTTCCTTCAGTTTCCAAAGTCGAACTCTTCCCACGAAGAATTTTATGAAACTTAACGGATTAAAGGCACTGACCTTTCCTTTATCACACTGGCCTCAATCTTCTGCTATCCCGCAGAGATTAACATGAGAACAGTCAACTGAATCCTTCCGAATGAGGATCACACAAGGTCGAATCCATTCCACCGTCGAAAATCGATTCTCCTCGATTCTTAACTCCCGAACTCTTATCTTCACTCTCCACTAGCAGTATTGTAAAGAAACTGCTGGCAATGACCTTTTAAACTTTAGGCATTAGATAAAACTTCATTTTGCAACTAAACTGCGTCATAACATTAAATCACGCAGTGGCATGAAGTCAACTTGGCAAATCCAGCCACGAACTGCCCCTCCCCACAGGGTGGGGTCTTCCTTTTATAACCTGTAAAAAGAAACTGTCACATGACCTCTACAGGCGGGAAAATGACGTCACTCCACCATCACAAGAACATTACCTCAAGTCCTGTATAACTTCAACCCCAGACACGTGACAAGGGTACCACTGTCACGTGTCACGAGTACGTAACACTGGTCATCCTGAAATGAATACATTCCAAACTATCACAGAGACTTGACAATCATCCTGCAAACGATACCACAGCATAAAAGTCAGGACCAACTGGCTCCGGGATAGCGTCATCCGCCAGGCCATAAAACAGATTAACTCCCGCTGATTTGAGTGATTTTCTATGTTATATTGACTGTTCTATTTATTATAACTTATGATAAATTACTAGGATTGCACATTACACATTTAGACGGAGACGTAACCTGAAGATCTTTATTCGTCAGGCATGTGAAGAATGTAAGAAATAAAGTCAATTCAATCACAAGGGGATGATTGACTTCCGTACTTTTCGGGGTTCAGATGTTTCGAAATGCTCACAATCGCTTAAAGAGAATAAAGGGAAAGTATTTTAAACACAGGGAGTGCTTGACAGCCTCACAATTACGGAAAAGGAGGACAACGTGGTGTGATTGTATGTTAATAGACTGTGAGTGGAACTTAGATGTAGTAAGGGAACAAACAATCGTTTCAGACTACTCTGTACAGAGCTCACATCACCAAAATGGAAACAGTGAGACAGTGACAGATCGGGACATATATTTTGCATAGGTGCTAATATTATCACGTCTGTTGTCATAGGCAACTGAAACTTCACTGGTATTCATCGGCAATTCCTCTTTTTAAAAGGAATAGATGTGACAGAATTTCGGGTAAAACAGAGTAAACAGAAAGTCTTTTAAACACAGGGAGAGCTTGACAGCCTCACAGCTGCGGAAAAGGACGCTGTGGGGGCTTTGTATGTTTATAGACTGTGAGTGGAACCCAGAAGTAGGAAGGGAAGAAACACTCGTTTCAGTGTACTCTGTACAGAGCTCGCATCACCAGAACGGAAACAACACACAGAGACAGTGACAGGTCGGAACATATATTTTCCACAGGTGCTTATATTAACACGGCTGTTGCCACGGGCAACTTAAACTTCGCGGACATTCATTGGTAATTCTTCCCATTAAAGGATTTAGATGTGAGGGAGTTTCTCAGTTGTGTACAGGAAGGAGACCTGGCACAAGTAGCGGGCAGGTGGAGAAGTGACCAGTCCATCCTGTGAATAATACGAGAAATGGAATGAGTCAGGTAACTGATCTCTCCGCCTGTCAGCATTTCAGAACGATAGAGCAGAGTTATTCGACATACCTTACACTGGCATACCAGCAGACGTTATGCAATGTACTTAATTGATACTATTGGGTCGGAACGTGGGAGCCGAATTAGGGAAGCGATTTGTTCCTTCAAATGCACAAGAGAAATTTGGAGATTGTTAATGGAGCACTTGTTTGGGGTTCAGCCTTGGCTTCTTTCATTGAGGCGGGGAACGAATGGCCCCGTAAAGTAAAACTGGTTGACAAGAGATATGGAACACCTCTTCAAGAAGAAGAAAGCAATGTACATAATGGTTTGGAAGAAAGGATCAGGCAAGGCTATGGAAAGTCACAATGTCGCGCGGAGGGATTTGAAAGTGGACTTAGAAGAATTAAAATGGAAGGCATGGGAGAGCAGCGGTAAGGTAGGTGAAAAGCAGGGGTATGACGGGAAAGAGTGTGGGAGAGATCAGAGATAAAAGATGAAGTGTGTGTCTGTAGTGCAAGGAGGCAGTGAAGGTCCTTTCTGATAACTTGCTTCGGTATTCGCCAGTGAATGAGACCTTGATGGATGTGGGTATAGCGAGGGGAAAAAAAACAAAAAAAAAACAGGTGTGCTGGGACATGCAGACGCTTCGAGTTACGAGCTAGAAACTGGGAAAACGTGACAAGTATCCATTCTCCAGTGCTAGAATGGATGTAATCCATGTAATTAGAAAAAACGAGTAAAAATATTGCTGCGATTTTGGACATAACATTTGCGTCATCACTGGGCACAGACGTAGTACGGGAGGGTTGGAGAATGGCAAATGCTATTTCTTTGTTCAAAAACTGTAATAGAGATAGTCTTGAGAATTACAGGCTAGTGAGTCTTCGGTCAGTAGTGGGCAAGGTGTTGGAGAGGTTCGTTAGAGACAGAATTTACGGATAAACGTATTCTGTTTTGGGATAGTCAGCATGGGTTTGTGTCCCTTATGAGCCAAAATAAGTGAAAAACAGAAGTGAAAGAAGTGAAAGATTCCTGGGATCTAGTGAAACCTGGCTGCCTAGATTTTGAACTGGCTAACCAAGGGAAGACCAGTGAGGTAGTGGATGGAGTGTACTCTGCCTGGAGGACAGTGGCTAGTGATGTTCCGCAGGAAAGGTATAATCTTTTGTATACTTTACAACTACATCTAGACTCTGCTATCAGTGTTCTGAGAGACAGACATTAATTTGACCATCCTGCAGCACTTTGCTAATTTACTGAGTTAGGGCTGATTTTGGAAGCAAAGTACTGAATCCGGACAGAAACTGCACAATCTCGAAACTGAAATCACATTTATTTGTTACAGGGCAGATGCTACGATTACATCAAAACAATCTTTTCCGATGGTATCCTGCAACTCAAAATCTGCATTTCAAAGTACTCAGCCGTATCCTTTGGTGTTCTCCAAATGAACCAGCCTACCATAACGAGAATTTCAAATTCCAAATTCAAGTCGATTCGAATTTGTATTAATGTCCGTTTAGCTTGGGACAGCTGGTTTATCGGACCCGGAATAGATACACTCAATCTCCGTCACTTTAACCTTTCCCACGGCAAGTGTGGAATCGGTGTCTCCTTCTGAAATCAATACCAAAGGAAACAAACAAAGGAACAAAATCTAAATACGCAGGTAAGGCAAAACAAAAATCTAAGCTCGAACGTTTCTTCCTTCAAAACTGTAACCGGTAACTTGCGTATATAGAATAAACAGATAATTCCTAGAGTGAACATCCTTAACAAATATTCTAAACCAGATATGGGTGATTGCGGCCCAATATACTAAGACTTGATACAATTTCGGAAAAAAAGGAAACAGTCTGTGATATTCACATGCTCCTACATATTTATTTCAACCAATGAAGCATACAATTGCAGACAGTGAGATCCAATTGTGACAGAAAGGTTTGATTCAATAATCTTTTCAACACAATCCTAAAAATCACACGCCTAGCCTTCCGTTGATTCAAGCACGCATTACCACTGTTTCTCTTTGTTCTGAACTGAATGTTCAGTACTTGTGCAATATTGTATATTCTCAATGTGTTCACACTTTAAACTCTCGCAGAGCATGACACACCTTTAAATGTTGAACAATTAACAAATAATCCATATTTGGAATCATACAACAAATAAGGAATTCTTTCGAGTCAAAAGCGAAGGTCGCTGGTAGTTATGTATCGTACGCAAGTTAATATTCAAAATATTGAAATCATGCCGTCACCACATTACCAATTCTCCAAAGACTTAAACGTGCTCTCACCTCAAATCAGTAACCAAAGATGGGATTGAGACTAAATGAACGATTTGTTGTATAGTATCATGTTTAATACTCACAATTACCACCGTTGAATCAACAATGTCACAGGGACGTTGGAAGCGAACCAAAACATCGGCACGTAGGTTGTGTTAACAGAAGTGAGTTTATTATCAAGGTTATCAATATCACTATCAAAGTTATCAATTATCAATATCAAAGTTGCATGTTGTAATACACCATGTAATATCACCCCCTACCTTGTCAATGACAACAGTACCCTAATCCTAGCTCAAAAGTACAATTCAGTTGGTAACGGCACATTGTATTATTCTAATTGTCGTTGCATTTGCACAATTTTATCAGTTGATACCTGGGTGCTCTGAGTCACTCTCTTCAAACATACAATTGCTCCCTGGGCGGGATTCTGGTTAGCGAGAGTTTGTAAGTCAGTGTTTGTGTCTGTGTTTGGCTGGACCCTTCTGTTACAAGGACCCAAGTGCAGGACACAGACACGTAGGTAGTATTAACAGAAGTGTGTTTATTAATAGTTGCAAGGAAGGCCGGCGGGTAGGTCGAGGGGAGCCAAGGAGTGAGAGAAGCTGGACCGGGGATCGAACCCGGGTCACGTCAGCAAGATTCGGGAGTTATTAGGCAGAAGAAGGATGTGGGCCAGGGGATGAGCTTGGCCGGGAAAGAACAGATGGCGGAATGCCCTACTATTAACACGGGAGTGAATTAATACAGGCAACCAGCGCGGGAACGGAACTCAGAATACAGAACACTCAGTTCGTGACTCGGAGTAGCGGCAAACGACCGGCAATCACTTAACTGAATACAAAGAGACAGAATTCCCGAAGCAACCCCAGGCACAGAAGCAGCTTAGAATCCACCATCCTTGGCGGCTCGGAAAATACATTGCCGCACTGGCTGAAGTAACGGTTCAGCCCTGAATAGATGTAAACCGGAGTTTTTATGATGCCGGTTCGGATGAGAATCGGGTGCCTTAATCAACGAGCCAGGTAGAACATAGGAAGTTTGCCACACGGACCTCCAATTCGGAACTATGTTCTTTACCGCCTTATTAATGGAGTGAAGGTGTATCTATTTAATGTGATACCTCGTTTATAATTGGAGGGCGGAGCTTAGGATGATGGCGCCTAAGGGAGACTGCTTTGCTTGCATCTTCGGAAACAGTTCTGTAAATATTGCTCGAATGAGAGAAAACTTTCCAAGCAAAATAATAAAGATGCCAGGTCTCCGCAGATGAGCAGTAAAGAGAAACACAGCCAATTGAATATGTGAAACCAGAAGGAGGAGGAAATACACTTCCTGTCCAGCTCTCTGTCAATTCTCAGCTTCCGGACACAGATTGTCAAATATAAGACTAAACAGAATTCGGTACATTTACACTGAAGACTTCTGACGTTAATTTCTATGACCTATCCATTCAAATTTAAATCTGGACGCTTGTGCGGATCAGTAGAAACAGAATCGGAGGTTCATAAACATGTGCCAGTTGTATTCATTGGCTGGAGTTGTGGCCCGATCGGGGAATCGAAAAGTATTGTTACTGAATCACGTACTGTGTAATGGTGTGTGCAGCTTTATGCTGTATACTGCACTTTTCTGCGGTTTCGTGCCATGAGGAATATTTCAAGTATATTTGAATGTATCCCGTGTCCTACTAAGCAGACATTTAACAGGTTGAAAAACATTTTCTGAATATTTTGCAAAGTATGTGTCTGCTTCGTTGTTCCTACATGGTTGTGTCGAAAAGCAAGAAAGGCTTATTGTGCATCACAGATCAGATTAACAATAGTGGAGAAGACATTTAGTCAACGCGCTGCTATTCGCCATTGCAGGCTCACAAGTTATCTATTTGTGTAAAGTGGAAAGAAGAACAAATTTCGACTCGGACTCCAATATCGTTCTGTACATCAGTTATGTTATGTATCCTGCTAAACGTTCCCCTTGCAATCAGGTCAAAAAACAGCAGAGGTCCCAGCGGTGATCTGTCCGGAACATCAATAATCACAGACGCCCAGCCAGAATAACATCCTTCCGCCACTGTCCACTTTCTTCCATGATCAAGATGTTTTCAATCAAACTTAACATTCTCCGTGAATCTCGTGTCCATAATCAAACCGAGCAGCTAACAATGAGCGGCCATCTCAAACGCTGTAACAAAATAAATGCAGACATCTACTTTTCACAACCCATATCCGGGATCTCCTCCAAACTCTGAGTAGTTCTTTTGTTTAACGCATGACATGTTCCGCAGGCGGGATGCGGACTGTCGTTAATCGGCATACGTTATAGAGACAATTATCTCCCTAAAATCTTCTCCTATCCCTTCCATGTTACACACGGGAAACACACCCGCCTCTATTTCTATGGATTATCCATGTTCTCCTTAAACAAGGGAATGACATTGGGTGCTTTTCATCCTGCCCGACCGATTCACTGGCTAGAACGGATAGAATGTTCTTCCAAAAAGCCCTTACCCTCTTGTCTGTCTGTATGAGTTGTTGTTTTCGCATTGTATTCAGTTCTCGATTGCTGTTAAAATACGGGATCTCTTTTAGCATCTTCACTTATCAAATATAGGGGCCTAAACACTACTTAGGCAATTCTAACGAGCTGAATTTCACGTGTCATAGAACACGGACCAATGTTACGGCCCAACATGTCAACGTGTTTCAAGCTGTCATCGCCAGCAGGACTCCATTACCTGCTTTAGGCTATGATGGGTCTTACTGGAAGCAGTCTAAGATAAGGTGACCGCTGGCAAACCTTCAGCAGAGAAGTAAGAGCTACCGAAGAGCAGATGTGATCTGAAATGTATAGCCTACAAACACCAGTCAGGGTGCAACGTGAAATCAGGAAATTGTTTTTGGATATTGCGAATTAGACAATGAAAAGAACACCTAGCGTCTGCTTGGTATTCTGACGATAATAGGGGAATAAGGGAATGACAGGCATACTTCAGGAAAGCGTTCCGAAAATATGCCAAATTGTACAAGAGGGCGAGATCAAGATACGTCAGGAGATGTTTTTGTTTTTCAAATTTTGAACAAGGAGAAGCTGATTGGTGGAAAATCATGTTCCATTGAACACCAACCGGCCAGAGGATTTAGGGAATTTTGTAAATGTATTATTCTCTTACTGTGGCTCAGGTAGATCGTTTGTCTGTGGGAATCGGCATTTGCAGACAAATCACTTGCTTGTGATTACTTTCGTCTGATTCTTATTTGGTGTTTTAGAGCCGAATAGATAACAAACCATGGAATGACGTATTTGCAAATGACCAGAATTGGGATATGTAATTCTGCTCAGTATCTGTAACTCAGCTAATCTGTAGGCAACACTAAATGTCTTGTCGCCACGGGATCTCGGCACATTGTGCTGCTTCACGAACGAAAGTTGCTGCACATGTAAATTTCTTTATTTCAGAGTAGAATTGAAGCAATACAATTCAATGCAGAGAATGTGCCTGTCGGTTTCAGATAAGAAACGCCAGCTGAGTATTCGCTGTGAAGATCGCCCAAAAAATAGCTGAAACTGTTGCCATTCGAAACTGTGCTGCAGGCTGCGCATTCTGAGCTTCTGCATACTTATGTTTCGTTACGTCACGACACAAAAGAGTTGGGAACAGTTGTAGGAGATGGTGACATCTCGCCTCACAAGAAATAAGATGCACTCATTGCCAATATCCCGAGGAATTTAGAACCATAGAAACATAGAAAACGTGCCACAATACAAGCCCTTCGTCCCACAATGCTGTGCCGAAATGAAAATTTCTTTCGAGATTACCTGGGTTACCCAGAGCCCTGTATTTTTCTAAGCTCCATGGGAGGCGGTGAGTATTCAAGATGGCAGTAAGCGGCGACACCTTTGCTTGCATCTTCTGAAACAGCTCTATTTCCATCTTTAATATCTTTATTTCTCCCTTTCAGGGTTCCTTTGAAGACCCTGACCTGTAGTTAGACGTTGACTTCGGTTCTTTACGGGAAGGGGACCCGTTCTCGGGATTCCGGGACTGGCTGTTGTTCGGGATGCCGAGGGTTCGGCCCGAGCATCCTACTCTGATTTGGAAGCCTAAGATCTCGGTGCTCTGGAAACGGGCGGACCGAGAATCCGTGTCACGGCAGGAGAACAGCGTCTTGTCGCTGGGGCCAGAAAGTCTACTGTTGTGCGTCCAAAGATCCATGGATTATGAGAACTTTGGGAACAAAGCTCGGCAAAAGCCACGTGACGGAATTTTAACATCGTAAACCAACGAGTTGCTTGTCATGTCTCCCGCTTGCTGGGTAAAATAACAGAGGCACCTCCTTGTCCCTTATAAGGAAGACAGAGTACCTACGTTGTGACGAATTCCGGGTGACACGCCAGGCTTTCGGGGTGAATACAAGTCTGTGTATTAGCTATTGAATTGCTCCCGCTTGAGTGCTTGGTGTTGGGTGCTGATGCTAGTTTGCTGGTGGGAGGGGGAGGGGAATCTTTGTTTGCTGCCGCTTTCGCGCGGGGGTAATGGCAGCTGTGGAGGGATCTTTGGGATCCTAAGTTTAACTGCCGTACATTCTTAGTGGCGCTTTGTTTTCGTGGATGTTTGCAGAGAAAAAGCATTTCTGGATGCATATTATATACATTCCTCTTATATTTGAACCATTGAACCTTTGAACCTTTGAAACTTTGGACCTTTGAACCTATTTGCCGTTACCCTGAGGTTGGACCTGCCCCTTCCTG
Organism: Hemitrygon akajei; assembly: GCF_048418815.1. Classification (NCBI taxonomy): domain Eukaryota; kingdom Metazoa; phylum Chordata; class Chondrichthyes; order Myliobatiformes; family Dasyatidae; genus Hemitrygon; species Hemitrygon akajei. The sequence continues at coordinate 350,870 of NW_027332021.1, read as the reverse complement.
TCCTTGCCTCCGTTGGGTAAGCCAGGCCGTCTTGGCCGTTACCCTGAGGCTGGACTGTTCCATTCCTTTGCCATTCCTTCTGAAGCCTTTCCTGCAACCTGTCTCTGGATCCCTGCCTGCAACTTTGTGAAGTTCTACCATCGGAGCGAGACCGGAGCCTTGCTGTCTCATGATAAGGAACTGTTTCTATCGTTGACTTGGAACTGTCTCTGTGTCTACGCCTGCGCTAGGTAGGTCCGGCCGTTTGCCGCTACCTAGTGTTGAGGAACCGTCTCGTCGTGATCGGCATTTTGTGCAGATCCCCGGCCCCATGTCCTGTTCCCAAGGAGGGGTCATGGCTCTGTGTTCCGTGTACGAGTCCCGGCCATAAATCCTGTTCCTAAGGAGGGGTTTCGGCTCTATTTTCCATGTCCCTTTGTTCCCGTGCTCTGGACCAAGCCTCTGTGTTTCTGTCCTCCCAAAGACCAAGGCTCTGTATTCTGCGTTCCTGTTATCCCAAGTCCAAGGTTCCGAGGTTCTTGTCGTCTCAAGTCCAAGGCTCGGCTCTTCCAGAGTTACAAGGCTCCGTGTTCTCGTCCGGTCCATGTACCTCCTCCTGTGCATATGCTTCGTCCTGTGCTGGAATTCTCTCGTCCTGTGCTGGAGTTCCCTCGTCCTGCCCAAGAGACTCACGTTCTGTTCCGTAGCTTCGCCTCGTCCTGTTTCCCAAGACCACGTCATGTCTTTGCCTAGTTCTGGACTCCGAGCCCGTGTCAAGACCCAGGTTCTGGGTCCTTGTCCAGTCTCTGGCTCGGATACCAACCCAAGCCTCGTCATGTCCTCGCCTCGAAGAACCCAAGCCATGAAGAACCCAAGCCATGAAGAACTCAAGCGATGAATAACCCAAGCCATGAAGAACCCAAGCCACGAAGAACCCAGGCCATATCCAGTTCTGCAGCCACGTCATGTTGTCGTCTATTTCCGGGGTCCGAGCCCAAGTGAAGACCCAAGTTCTGGGTCCTTATCCAGTCTCTGGCTCGGAGTCAAATCCCAGGTTCCTTGTTCACAGCTCCTTGTCCTGCTCCCGATTTCCTAGCCAATGTCCTAGCCCAAGTCTGTGTTCTTGTCCCAGCTCCTAGACTGCATCCAGTCACTTCCCTAACTCTAATCACTAGACCTGTCCTGTTCCTAGTACGTCAATGTCTGGGTCTTGCATTTGGGTCCGCTCCCAGCTCCACCATATGACAACCATGGCATAATTTTTGATCTACCATGTTTTCCCCTTCGATTTCGTGGGTTCAAAGTACTCTCTGCCCAAACACTGGAGAGGTATATCCAACCGTGAGGCTCCCTACCATGTCGTTTGTCTATCTCCTTCATTCACTCCCTGAATCAATTTCATTTTTCGGCCTTGGCGCGTTCAACACCTCAGCCGTTTCACTCCGCCCCTTTGCTTCTCCAGCAACAAGAATCACTCCAATGGCACCAACACCACCAGATGAAATCAGTGCTTCAAGAATCTCGACACTTCTAAGGAAAAAAAGCTGTTGACATGAAAAACTTCAAACACCAACCACTCCCCAGATTCAACACTCAACATCGTCACCACGGTCCATAATACTACCCAGCCCATGACCTCCTGGAAATCTCTTGATGAATACTTCGTGTCACAGAGGGTTGGAGGCGGAGATTCTTTCATTTAATCCTGATATGTGTAAATACTTTTATAACTAACTTAGATACTATCACCATGTTCCGGGATATGGCAGTAATATACATTGATAACTGATAAGTGTATATCCGTTGGTTCAGTGTGTACTGAAAAGCTGTTGTGATGCGGATTGATTCGAGCTGTTAAAGGCCTGCTGATCGGCTGGAAATATTGACCGAGGTTTGAGACCCCATAGGGATTACTGCTGATCATATTGTGTTACGTTCTGGTGTAATGTAGCGGTGTAATGACACGCCGTTTAATGCTGTGAGATTTAAATTCAAAAGATTAGAGGCGTCCAGCTAGAACTACAAAAATCTCTCTGTGTGACGGAAGACATTTGATAGTGAGTAACCTCTCTTGGTCTCAGCAATTTCACTGTAGTCTGGCTTAACGATGCAGCTCAAGACGAACACATTTCAGCAAATCTTAGTGTCGCTGCGGCTGAAATGGAGGCCTGATTATCTCAATTTCCCATCACAAACGCAACAACAGCGTGAGTCAGGGCGAACAGTGGAATCTACCTATTGGCGATTTTATCAGAATAGGCTTTGGAGAATATTCACCAGGTGAAACTCTCAGCTCAACAGACACAGATAGCGTTTGGCAATGTGATGAGTCTACTGGCGGTTCAATGGGAGTGTAATTTGTAGTTAAGTAAATGGAAATGTTTACATTGGAAGAGTGAATTTCGCACATTCAGGCTGTGTTTGGGATATGGCAATTCAGAGCTATTCCACTTAGCCTGTAACACTGATCTCCTGTCAGTCTTCCTCATGTATTTAGCCAGAATCTCTTAGAAGAAAAAATGCCGTGGGTACGTTATGTGGAATTGGAATTAGTATTCTGACATGTACCGTGTACCGATGTACTGTGAGCACCGTTACTAACATACTGCGCACACTATTCAAATCAGTACACAGTTCATTGAGGTAAAGCAAGGGAAAACAACCTTTCAAATCGTTACTATCTCTTCTTCCAGTTAGCCCTGACGAAGGGTCTGTGCCCGAAACGTCGACTGTACCTCTTCCTATAGATGCTGCCTGGCCTGCTGCGTTCAACAGCAGTTTTTTTGTGTGTTTTCTTTTAATTTCCAGTATCTGCTGATGTCCTCATGTTTGCGAACAAAAAGGGGATTGGATACTATAGGTACAATTTGTCTGATTTACCAACATCTTGCAGTGACATCTGACATGACGCATACCAGAGAGAACCAGAACGAGAGACAGGGAGGAAGGGAGGGAGGGAGAGAGAGAGAAAGAGAGTCTCCCATCACACTCCGCACAGAGTGATGATCCCTTCACGCCGTTCCATCACACACTCCGGGATCAGACAGTGAATCTCCCTCCACACATCGAGAGAGAGAGAGAGAGAGAGAGAGAGAGAGAGAGAGAGAGAGAGAGAGAGAGAGAGATGAGAGAGAGAGAGAGAGAGAGAGAGAGAGAGAGAGAGAGAGAGAGAGAGAGAGAGAGAGAGAGAGAGAGAGAGAGAGAGAAACTGACCTTATTAGCTCGCTGTGGCCGTTATCCCGATTAAAACATTTGTATTCATGTACTACCCAACTACTGTAGTCCAATTCATGGACTGTTGAGGAAGTGTATACCTCGAAAATGTCCACGGGCAGCTCTTTCCATATACCTACCCACTTCATTGGTCAAAATTTGTCCCTCCACTTTCTATTAATTCTCTCAGGTCACCTTAAATCAATGTTTCTTTAGTTCATGGTTGCCTAAACTGACACTGGTAAGTCTGCAGAGAGATCACTCTATTTTAGTGTGGTCAGTGATGGGCCTGCATTACCAATTTCGTCATCAGCATGGTCAGCAGTGACATTGTCAGTGTGTGCAGTGATTGTTCTGGAAAGGCAGCGATAACATCAGTGCTGTCGCTGAGGTTATTACAAAATAAAACAAACTATTCTCTGTGTCAAACTGACGTCTCTATTTGAACGACGAAGCTCCGCCTGTGATCGTACTGCAATCAGTTTGTGTCCTTCGTGCCTGCTTGGTTCCTTTTTCCAGCTGTAGCTGTCCAGGAAGTGACAGAGATGGGGGTTCGGCTCTTGGGTCCAGAAATGTTGAAAGTGCAAAACCCTCTGGTTCTTTATTTCTCAATTATTGGAACAACAGACTCATTTATATATGTTTTCAAAATCCTTCGAAATTTGGTCTTCTTTCCATTTTACAAAAATAAATACCACGTGAGCCTGTAATGGCGAACAGCAGCGCGTTGACTAAATATCTTCTCGAATATTGTTAATCTCATCGGTCATGCACAATAAGCCTTTCTTGCTTTTCTACACAAACATGTAGGAACAACGAAGCAGACACACACCTAGCTAAATATTCAGAACATGTGTTTCAACCTGTTAAATGTCTGTTTAGTAGGACACACGATACATTCAAACATATTTGAAATATTCCTCATGGCACGAAACCGCAGAAAAGTGCAGTATCCAGCATAAAGCTGCACACACCATTACACAGTAAGTGTATCAGTAACAATAATTTTCCATTCCCCCATCGGGCCACAACTCCAGCCAATGAATACAACTGGCACATGTTTATGAACCTCCGATTCTGTTTCAACTGATCCGCACAAGGGTCCAGATTTAAACTTGAATGGATAGGTCATAGAAATTAACGTCAGAGGACTTCAGTGTAAATGCACCGTATTCTGTTTAGTCTTATAGATGACAATCTGTGACCGGAAGTTAAGAATTGACAGATAGCTGGACAAGAAGGGTATTTCCTCCTCCTTTTGGTTTCACCTGTTACCTTCTATAGTTTGTGCATATTCATGTGGCTGTGTTTCTCTTTACTGCTCATCTGCGGAGACCTGGCCTCTTTATTATTTTCCTTGGAATGTTTTCTCTCATTCGAGCCATATTTACAAATTATTACAAAATGTGTTAGAGAAAGCTGTCTCTGTGAATGTACTCAAACATATAGCTGAGCGTATTTCGTAATTCTGGAAGTGCAAACTACAAGGGGTTAACTTCATCTCATCTTGACTGTGATTAATCGGACCAGTGATGTGCAATAATTTTCTCTTGTTGTTCTACACCACCTGCTTGAAACAACAATAAAATACACATTTATTCGCTGCATACAGCACATTTTTTCCAAAGTTTAAGAAAACCTATCGTATATTTACATCTATAGCGGGTATTTTAACAATTATATTTACTATTCTATTCTTGGTATGAGACATCAGTGAAAAAGCATGTTGGTTGTGTAAGGTGTTAGTGATAATGACTATACATTCTTGGTGGTTCAGATTATCTGACCCTACTGAACACAAGCTGTACCTGTTTTCGTCAATGATGCTCGGGTACTCGTTGGTACATGGATAGATCATCCCTCTCCTCTGAACTGTACAACCTGTAAAACAAGTCCATAATGATAAGTTGCATGGAAGTTCTATCCGCATCACATAGCTATCTCTTGTTGTACAGGGTACTATAAATGACATTATTGATTGCACGTTTGAGGTATTGATTCTCCAGTTTGTAATTTGCTGCGTTATCAGCATTTTATTTGTTGCAAGGGAGCCGGCATTGACAAATAAAGACATAACCTGTATGTTCTGATACTCACTGACCGCGTGGAGAGTGGTGACAGACATAGACCCAAACTTTGTGATTGTGCGGAGGGGCGGAGGGGCACTTTTTTAAAGAACGATGTTATTATATGTTATGGTCTTATGGTCAGGCATCTTCTTTTCGCTGTGACCGTCATGAGACTGCGAGCAATGAAATTACCAGTATTTTCAGAGATGGTTCTGAATAAGCAGTGATATGTTCTGTGAGAGATGGTGGGACCGAATGAGCTTTGATAATAACATTGCAATATTGAGGGAACTGGACAAGTAGTGACATTATCTATGTAGCCGGTGTTATGTCAGATTAAGCACTGACCGGGTTCGTCAGTGATGTGCCTGTAGAGCTCTGACAGTTCTGTTCACTGCAGTAGTGGATCCCTTCGGAGCAGGGAAATAACCCCAGTTGTTTCCTCACAGCTGAGGAAGGGAATCAAATTATCTTTCTCCTAAATGTTATCCTTCACAATCTATCTTTTTAAATATCTATTTATCCATCTAATATCGATTCATTTCCGCACATTGGCGATAAACTGTAAATCTCTTTCTTTAAAATAGGCACGGAGACTATTTTTATGGAATATACAGAATCACAACCAGAAACAGATACCAGCAATGATTATGAAAATCGTGCAAAAAAAACTGCAGTACCCTTTATTTCAAAATATTATAAACATTAATTGGTTAGGCACTTCTGGTGGCGGGTTGTTCGTGCTCCACACAGTGGCAGCTCGTTCACCTTTAGTCCCCTCCTGCCATCCAGAACTCACCTGTGGCTCCGCGTAACAGTCTGCATGTGACAGTGACAACACCCTAGTACTCCACGTCGACAAGCGGGCTAAAACAGTTGAGTGTAGCCAGGAAACTTCAACCCCAGTAAGATAGGGAGTTGTCTACCCCGGCATGCGAAACCAGTTCCTGGAGTGGACGGATGCGATCAACTAAAAGATAATAAAATTATGTTCTTTGTGCATCTAATGAGATACTTTACTGAAAAGCACAATTGTGCTTCAACGCAATCAATCAATGTTATTAACAACCTACCTTCGCTTTGCAAACTGTAAGGGAAGAAGAATTTTTTTTTTACAAAGTTATCAAAGACAAAGTGGCTAACAATTAATTAGAATATGTAACTGAAAAATCTTCAATGGAGAATACAGTATAATCTACCCTTCTCACCATGTCCGTGCAGAATTGATACTCACCCATTTCCGTTAGTTGGTTACTAGTTCCTGGATTGATGTTAGCATTTCAGTTTGCCATCAGATCCATGCCTCCTCACTGAATTTTGTTTCAATTATTTGTCACCATGCTGACGAAGCAGGTTTGCCTGATACATCTATCACTAAGCCAAACACGATCACTAGTCAAGGGTTGCATCGCTGTAATGAATCTGCATCTCTTAACCAGAACATAGTGTCATTTTCATACCGCAGTGACCAAAATCAATCCTGAAGATTTCCTCTCATTCACGTATTCACAATGTAAGGCAGACATTTCAAACAATGATACTTCAATGAAATGAGAAGTCAATTCACTTTCTGTGCATGCATATTGAGGGTATTAACGAACACTTATGTCAAATGACGTTAATATAAATCAGAGAGACATCAGAGAGCATGATAGTGCTACCAAAAAGATGAGGATGATACATGTCAGTTTTACATTCATTTCATTCAATCACAATGAAGAGAAACTAAAGGAAGGCATTGATGTGGAATGTAAGATACCACAGGCACCTTACTTTAACCCTATTGGCCCATGAAATTTTAATAGTAAGATATTGTTGATGATTCACTGGCACTGACACGAAGGAAAGACATTTCCACTTTGACATATATTTGACTGAAATAAGCAGCCTACAAATGACCTTGTCTAAGAGCAAGACAGTAATCATAGAGGAACCAATAATTACATATATTAAGAGTGTGCTGATAATTTGTATTGAGAAGTTCGTAACCTATAATTCAGAATAGCTTCCAGCGTTCAAAATCAGAGGTAATCAAACTAGAGAATTTCTAAAAAGCGTAATAGTTCAAAAGAAATTTTGTTTTTGTTATTTTAAAACAAGACATGATCAGCAAATTACTGTGGCATTCTTTACTTATTCGACCATAAATCTGAGCTGTAAATCGTAACGCAGGATATTGAGAACGGATACAGTCAAGTTACTGGAAACAAAACAGTTTTCTACTCTTAATATTTATTGAAAAAGACAAATTCCGTGTGCAGTCTGTAACTTAAATTATTTTTCTGGAATTTTATTATTTCTTAAAATAATAACAACTGTATTATTTTATGTTGCATGTGGCATCTCTTCCTGAGGTTTAGTAAATGGAGCTCAAATGTATGTGGGAATTAAAATTCCATATTAGTTGCAGCATGACAGACGTACAGTCCCTTCACTGCCAACTGAAAACAATAACTATTTTATCTATGTTTGGAACAGGTGGCAGGTTTTAGAGAGAACATCTTTCCTGACACACAGATACCTGATACACTGTTTCTTATTGATGCTCAGGTGGATGAATTGCTTCTGAATATTCCTTGCAGTTATCAAAGCCCTTTAGTGTTCTTTCCTTCCTCTCTCTCTCTTTGAGTTGCTTGCCCTCTTTCTCCAGGCCCTCAACTGATTCTTCATCACAAACGAAGAATGGCTCCTAATCTCCGTCATATCTGGCATCAACTGGCTTCTGCATAAATAAAAGACAAAGCACAGGCACACCAATCCCTGTGAACTAGCCAAATTCAAGAAACAAACAAGCCCCTGAGACATCCTATTCACAGCAAGCCAAAATCAATCAAAGGCTTCGAGGCTTCTCAGGACCGACTTTCCTTTTCAAAACTGGACAGCTATTTCAGAATATCCTGATGTGCAATGGTAATAAAATCTTTCATTCCTTTAGACAGCTCTACCGATACAAAGGTTCAATCCTTCCGTCATTGTGATAAGTGTATATACAGTGCAGTGATGCATTCCTATTTATCCCAAGATACTTGCAGTGATAACAGTTCACCTTCCAGCACAGCAGGCTGTCTTGAAGGACACATACATTTTTTTTAAAACTCAGCTTAGTTGAGACAACGCTGAGAGATTTGATTTATTTCTGATTGGTGAACTGGAAATCCACAAATGTTTAATTGTTTCTAATGTTTACTCTTGGGCAGTGTACAGGTAATGATGTGACAAAACACTAAGCTTTTGGCTTGACTCGAAGGCTTCTGCAGACACCAGTTTCTCCCAGATACGGGGGGGGGGCGGGGGCGTGGATTAGCAGGTATTCTTTGTGTATGCAGAATGAGCTGAGAGCATATAGAGGACAGCCTGTTTGATGAGAGAGAAAGCTACGGGAGACAGTGAGGCAAGTCTCTTAGAAGAAGGGCTCTCATACACAAAATATTCAGGAGCAATTCTCTGAATCTCAGTAAGAGAACAATCTTCCAGTCATTGGTGGTTCAATAAAGACGCTCTCACTCAAAACGGTCACCTTCTCCAGCCATAATTAGAAGTTCAAACCTGAAGCGGCAATGCACTGGAGGTCACCTTCCTAAGTGAGAGTCTCCAATGCCAGAGAAGCAAGAATGGAATCTGTGAATAGCTTTGTGCAAGCTTCTTCACTGTGCAGGGTGATCAGACCACAACTCTGCAGATGCCACATTAAAGCTCCAGATGCCAATCTGGCATCCACCAACCCCTTGCTTAATGGGATCCGTCTATGGCATATTAAAGGCTGGTGATCTAGGTTTAACTTGACCAAAAGGAATAATCATGCTCTTGGTGACCAGACAGGGCAAGGCCAATCAGTGAATTGACACAAATAAATGATGGTGCCTGGAGCTGTCAAGATGGCTGTATACTATAATGTTCTGCTGCAGTCTGCAGGTGAACCACCACAACTAACCAAAAAGTAGTTATGGGAGTTTAAGTGTTAATGCCTACAACATGGTCTGCTACACAGGGATTCCTGCACACACAAATGCCACATGGCTACCAGACAAAAATGTGAAAGAGCAAACAGTTGTTGAGCTGCAACAAAGATTCTACTGCCCACACCAACCAGGAGGAGCTCTGCAATACACGGCAGAAGAAAACGGGGAAAAGTTTAAGGGGAACATGAGGGGAAACTTTTTCACTCAGAGGGTTCTGTGAGTGGGGAAAGAGCTGCCAGCATGAGAGATACATGAAACATTTAAGAGAAGTTTGGATGGGTACATGGATGGTAGATGTATGGAGGGCTATGGTCTTGGTGCAGGTCGATGGGAGTAGGCAGTTTTAATTGTTCGGCCCCCTAGATGGGCTGAAGGGTCTGTTTCTGTGCTGTACTTTTTGATGATTCTATGGCTCGAATTCTGCTGTGTGCCTCACAGGCTTCCCTTTATAAGGGCTCTTCTTTTGTTAACCAGCTCCTTGTCAAGCAGCTAGACACTAAGAAAAAAGTGGTGGGGAGGTTGGGGGTTCAGAAGCAGAAGGGGAACAAGAAGAAAGAGAAACAGAAGCAGAATGCTTGGCCAGGTTGAATGCTCATCCATTTCAGTACCAATTCATCCAACTGCAGCAGTAAAACACATCCTCATTCACTATTCTGTTAAAACGTATTTGGCTGCAACATGAAATACCAAGCCAATACAAAATAAATATTCCAACCCGGTTTTATCAATCCAATCTTAGCAAGTAGAATAAGAACACTTTTTCACCCTTAGTGTCTTTACTTAAGTGGATGGCGACAGAATCGCTCCAGTGGTCAGGTGGAACACATAGAGGCCAACGCAACAAGTTAGTCACCATTAAAATCTAACTTACTTATCCAAAGATAGGTAAGAAGGTAGAAATCAAAATTGCCATGACAGAAGGTGTCTTAAGTAAATAATACAGACGCACTTAAGTGGATACTAAATAGAGTTTGTGAGGAAGGAAATACATTTGTCTGCTGATGGAGAATACTTCATCTCCCTCATTAGGGAGAGAGAGAACCTGCGATATGTCGAAGACTGGGTGAAATTCGAAGTCTTTGGGGTAACTGCAAGTCTGTGTCTTTGCTATCGCTTTGCTCACACTTGACCGCTTGGTGACGGTGCCGATGCTTGCTTTTTCTGTCGGTGGGAGGAGGGAGGATTATTGGTTGCAACTGCTTATGCAAGGGAGGGGGATTTTGGGGTTCTCATGTTTAACTGTCGTTCATTCTTCGGGGCACTTCTTTGTTTTGGTGGATGTTTGCAAACATAAAGCAATTGAGGATGTATATTTTATACATTTCTCTGACATTAAATTGGACTTTTGAACCTTTGATGGAATTATTGAAGTAAGTTGGGAAGAGATTCATGCAGAGCACACTCTGCGGTAGGCTGAATGTAGGGAACTTTAGTGAAGGAGACTGTAAATAGCTTTGGTGTGCAATTGTGGGTCTGGAAGTCTGTCTCTGAACTATACATTCCCGTGAAGATTGGCATCATTTCTGATGAGAAGGGCTCCTGATTATCCTGTGAGACTTGAATATCGTTTCTCATAATGACAAGACAACTGGCAGAATGACAATGGTGGGATAATGAATTCAGTCTTTACTGCATAATGCCACTGCTGCTCCCTCCACATGACAGTCCAGCTACCCCAGCACTGTGAACGAGATGAGATTGCTGTATTGTTACAACATCCTGTCATTGCTTTTGAACATTATTATCCCCCACCATATTGGCCACATCCTGAGTTGAGACAGTGGAAATGGGAGCTTCCACATCAACACACGTACACTTGGTTGGAGTCCGCCACTACTGCATCAGGATTTGAGATATCAGCTGCAAGGCACAGGGTCTTCAACCCAAAACGAAGTTACTCAGCACTTCTGTGAAGCTGTGGAAGGGCTCCAATCTCTTTGCAAGGTTAATGTGGATTCCTCCATGCTCTTCACACGTTTTCTGGAATCAGGAATTTCACAATTCTTAACCTTCTTATTCACGAAAGTCCTTACTTAACTTGGTTTTTCTCAAACTTTTCTGTGATTTACTGAATTATTCGTACATCCCGAGCCCAAGGTGCAGGCTACATGCCCGGAATTACTCCATATGCAAAGATACACCGCTGAGCCCATCTCTAAATAATGCGCTCGATTTGATTACACGACTGAGTGAGTCGGTGCCATCATTTAAATTCCTTTCCATCACCAGTTTACTAGAGTGTGATTCTTGGCCAGCTGAAATTTACCCCACAGGAGTACCGAAGTTTTGAGGGACACGGGCGAATGTAAAAGAATTATTTTTCTGTTAAGACAGTTATACATTTGGTAAAACATGAGAAATTGTGGATTAAGTGGAAAGTAGAATTCGAGAAGGGTTCGGTATTCAGCCGAGGATTAACCATTGACCCAATAGGTTAGTCCTACTAACATGAAGCAGCGCCTCTCTGTGAGGACATGTGATGCAATGTCTCAGCCATCCTAACTACTGCTCTCTGTCTAATATCCCGGACAGAATGAGAGGGAATGAATTATTCTGCTTTATACAGGACTATTTGAATACTGTGTCTGTCATTGTTGAATTATGTGCAACCTATGAACAATAGTCACGAGACTTGCTACATATGCAACTATGCTACTGAGTGTATGGATGCTAGTTATGAACCTGGTTGACAGACGGTGATCAATGGGACGATGGTTAATGTGACAGTGGTGCACAAAGGATGTCTGATGCAAACACGTGGAAATCTGCAGATGCTGAAAATACAAGTAACACACACAAGATGCTGATGTTGCACAACAGGCCAGGCAGCATTTATAGACAGAAGCACAGTCGATGTTTCGGGACGAGATCCTGCGTCAGGACTAACTGAAAGAAGAGATAGTGAGAGATTTGAAAGGGGAAGGAGAGATCGGAAATGATAGGACAAGACAGGATGGGGAGGAGATAGAGCTGGAAAGTTGATTGGCAAAAGGGATACCCGACTGCAGAAAGGAAAGGGTCATGCGACGGGAGGCTGGGAAGAAAGAAAGAGGGAGTGGAGCCCCGGAGGCTCAATGTTTCCTGAGAAGATCATCGGCGCCTCTCTTCCCGCCATCACGGACATTTACATTATACGCTGCATCCGCAAAGGAATACCAAGGAGTATTGTTTGAGGGACAGAGAGAGAGAAAGAAGAAAGGGAGAATAACTAAATGAATAAACAAACAAATAAATGAATGAATAAATAAATAAATAGATAGATAGATAAATGAATGAATGGATGAATAAAGGATGGGGTATTAAGGGGAGGAGTGGCATTAACGAAAGTTAGAGAAGTCAATGTTCATGCCATCAGGCTAGAGGCTACCCAGCCGGTATATAAGGTGTTGTTCCTGCAACCTGAGTGTGGCATCGTCTTGACAGTGGAGGATGCCGTGGATAGACATATCAGAATGGGAATGTGACGTGGAATTAAAATGTATGGCCACTAGGAGATCCTGCTTCCTCTGGCGGACAGAGAGTCGGTATTCAGTGAAACGGTCTCCCAGTCTGCCTCAGTTCTCACCAATGTATATAAGTCCGAACTGGAAGCACCTCACCGGCAAGCACATTTTCCGCCCTCACCTCCAGCCCCCCCCCCCCCCCCAGTTTCTGCTTTCCACAGAGATCCCTCTCTACGTTTCTCCCTTGTCCATACATACCCCGATCCATTCCACCGATCTCCCTCCCAGCACTTAACCTTGTAAATGGAACAAGTGCTACACCTGCCCTTACACTTGCTCCATCACTAACATTCATGGCCGCAGACTGTCCTTCTAACTGTGGCGACACTTCATCTGTGAGTCAACCGGTATGACATACTGCTTCCGGTGCTCCCAGTGCGGCCGCTTCATGTTCTCGTTCTGTCCATGTGCCTCGTCCTGTCCTTGTACCTCGCCCAGTCCAGGGCTACCTCGCGCATCCCGGTGTTGGAGTTCCCCCGTCCTGTCCTGGAGCCTCATATCCAGTCCTGTAGCCACGCCACGACCTGTAGCCACGTTTTGACCTCGCCTAAATCCGTGTTCTGAGCCCAAGTCAAGACTTAGGTTTTGGGTCCTTGTCCAGTCTCCGGCTCGGAGCCCTAGCCCAGGCTCCAAGTTCCTAGTTCAACGTCCGTGTCCCTTGTCTCTAGAACAAGTCCCAGCCCAGGCCCTGAATCCTAGTCTCGTTCAATGCCTGTGCCAATGTCCTTCGTCATTTATTCCTCTCTTCCCTTGCTTTCTTAACACAACTAGCCCTGTTCCTAGTCCCTCAGTGTCGTAACGCCCCCTTTATGACAAGTGATTAAGTTTCGAAGCAACCAATTAGAACTACTAACTAAAAGGTAATGTAGTGTGTATCTATTAGAAACACAAAGTTATTAGATGTGACTATGTTTAATTTTATAATTCAGTCAAATGGCATTAATTGTGCCATTGGTTAATTGGAGCAGCCGCTTATTTCGGACAATACTTAATGAAAAAAATAAATTAAAAAAAAAAAGATTTCTTTCTTTATTTGGAAAACTATGCCACTTAATTGGAGCAGGAATCTGTTCCCAAACAGGTTCTAACTATTATCAGTCACATGCAAGTTATGTGGCCATTATACACTACGCTGCAATTAAAGCAACCATCTTAAATAGTATCACTTGTGTGTTCGTATTCAAAAAGCAGTGATTTTTGTCATTGATCGCAGGCAAATGATAAACAGTAAGACAATTTGGAACGGTTTTCCTCACTGCAGTTTCAAGCATTCAGGCTTGCGGATGCCAGAAACGGCTGGGGTGCAATGAAACAATTTCAATACTTCACTTAGTTAGGTACTATGATTAATTTAAAGGTATCAGCAATCATCTTGAACGTTACAATTAAAATGAGGATTTGGAGGTTCCAATAATCGATAACACTGTTTGAAAGCTGTCCACTATCTGCACTTGGTGTTTCTGATAATTTTGTTTATTTACAGTCAATCAAAAGAACATGTCAATGTACACTTAATGAATTACAGCATAATAATCAGGAACTAACACAGTTTTATATACCGTAGTGATTTTTGTTGTGTTCCAATTTATTCTGTATTTCCTTTAAATACATAGTTTGTTACGTATTTATATGGAAGTTTGTCTTTTTTTATACCGTGTTAACTATTTCCAGGAAACTTCGGCTCATTGGGGCAGCCATTTAATCGGGCCAAAATGTACAATTCCGTCTGCCCCAATTACGCACTATATTTGAAATTTGGGCAGATTCGTTTATGATTTCACACAGAAACATTATACTAATCAGCACACTCTTCATTTAAAGAGAAATTAGAAATTCATTGGACATAACTCAAGTGTACTTTCACTATATTACATGTAATGTCTATTTGAGGCATAACGTGGCGTGTTGAACATTTTACTTGCATACATTAGTGATAAACATTATGAAAGTCATCTATCGCATGTATAAAATGTTCATGGAGATGAGTTTGTTGTTGATTTTATCTTGTTGCACCAATGTTTTTATATTGACAGAAGAGAAGATGTTTGAAGGTTTTCTTGAAGGTAGAATTAAATAGTGCATAGCAGGCTGGGTTGAGAGTACTGTTGATGTAACAGAGCCAGTATCCAATGGTCCATACTGTGTTAGGGACGCAAACTGAACATATAGTGTTAATGATAACCATGACACTGTATGGGGTCCAGGTGATGATACATGACAGCAGAATAGCCAAGATGGTCCTGGTCACCTTATTCTCACGGGTTACAGCTCCCTTCTTTTTCTTAGCAGGGGTCTTTGTCATTTTAATGATCTTGTGGGCTGCGGTGCGCTCTCTATCTTTACCATTCTTATTGCTGTTGTCTGACACCATTTCAATTGCGGTAGCACAGTAGTCACTCTTCTGGGATTTCGTGACAACCTTTATGTTGGAGAGCTTGGAGCTGCCATTGCTAAAATGCCTCTGTACACTGGAGACGTTTGAGCTTTCATCAATCGTTCTTTCCTCCGTCTGGATGGAAGGGACGACACTGAGGGAAGTCGAGTCATTTGGGACCCCCTTTTCCTGTCCTTGGCCACAATGATCCGTCATTACTTCACAAGCTGCCTTGCCGTTCTGTGTTTTGACATTCTGCATCTCATCAGGTACACTGGAAATGTTGTTGTTATTTGGTTTCATTGTTTGGCCTCGCACTAGACTGGGAGAACAACATGACTCTGGCTCTTTCTTATCCTTCCTGATCCGACTCTTGCTCGCACGGGATATGTGCAGATACAAAATAGTCATGGTAATAACTGGTAGATAGAAGGCTGCTATTCCAGTACCAAAAGTGACAAGTGGATTTGATAAGAACTGTATATGACACTCACCTTCTTCAACAGTCCGCCCACCTACAATGAACTGCCAGAAGAGAATGGCAGGAGCCCACAGGATAAATGACAGCACCCAAGCAGCTGCAATCATCATCCGTGCCATCTTGGTGGTTCTCTTCGCAGGGTAGCTGAGAGGCTTTGTCACACAGAAATATCGGTCAAAGCTGATGATAAGAAGGTTCATGACAGATGCAGAACTAACAACATAATCTAGAGCCAGCCATAAATCACACACCACTGGGCCCATAGGCCAGTATCCAAAGACGATGTAAATGGTGTAAAGGTTCATGGAGAACGCACCAATAATCAAATCAGCAGAGGCTAAGCTGAAAATAAAATAGTTGTTAATTGTTTGTAACTGTCTGTTTAATTTGATAGAAAGCATAACCAGAATGTTTCCGATAATGGTCACCAGACTCAAAGATAATGCTACAATCACAATAAAGATTACTTCAACTGTTTTGTAAGCGCTCCCTCTTTTGATGTCTGTTAGGTTGCTGAGAGATGAATTTGTCTGCGTTGAATTAGACATCCTTTCCCTCTGAGTTAGCATTGAAGCGGCCTAAACCTAAAAAATAGTAGAAAAAGGAGAAAATATTAGCAAACAAGCAATAAAGGATTTCTAATTGAAGCCTCACCAGGAAGAACACAGAAGACCATCCGTTGTAAAAAAAAAGATTATTTCTGTGGGATTTTTTTTTTTAAATCACAGAGATCAATTTTTGTACGTACAAAATTACGTACGTAGTTATGAATTAATAGTTAAATGCTATTACCTAATTGAATAAAGATGTTGATACCCGACATTGCAAACATGATTTCATTAGATTGGTCCACCTTTATGCACTTAAAATGATGGGAAACCTCTGATCCCTTGGTTCCCTTAGGTGCACGGCCTTAAAAGCAAAAACTACATGAATAATAGAAATCCCAGAAATGACGCAAGAAAAACAGAAGCACAGGATCATCCCTCCCCTACAGGAGGAACAACCATCCAGTCCAATAAACTTGCAGTCAGAAGTAGAAATAAAGCAAAGTCCTGGAAGGAGAGAAGAATCTTGGATTGAGTTACGTCAGATCAACAGCGTGTGTTTCAAAACAGAATGCTAAGGATCCATTTTAATGGTGGCCTAACACTGTTATTTCCACTAGTTATGAAACCCATGAGAACGTTAAACAATGATGGTCTAATTTTCTTGAAACTAATAGCCTAAGATCGGAATTTATGACCTATACCAAAAGGATAGATGACACCTGAAGCCAAGGGGCACCAATATTCTTGTGGGCAGGTTTGCTGGAGCTGTGGGGGATGGTTAAACTAATTAGGCAGGGAGGAAAGAAACTGGAATTACAGGTCTGATGATGGGGCATTTGATATACAAGTAGATGCAGAGTGTAGTGAGTCTGTGAGGAAGGACAGGCAGATGATAGGGCAAAGTTGCAGCCACTGGGATGAGTTGAAGTCTGGCATGGTAGCAAAATCGTAGAGGGTAAGGAATAAATGTCTGAAGGTATAATATCTGAATGCACACTGTACAGTTTATGGAATAAGGTAGAAGTTAAAGATTACAGTTATGACATTGTGGGCATCACTGAATCGTGAATGAAATAAATTAATAGTTGGGAGATTAACGTCAAAAAATACATTGTAAGGAAAGGACAGACAGGTAGGCAGAGAGGGTGGAGTGGCTTTGTTAGTAAAAAATGAAATAGGAAACATTCGATTGGAAGATGAAGTATCCTTGTGGGTAGAGTTAAGAAACTGCAAGGGGAACGAGAACCTGATGGGAATTATATCCAGGACTTCGAACAGCGGCTAGATGTGAGGTACAAATCACAACAGCAGACAGAAGAGGCATATAAAAATGGAAATGTTACAATAGTCATGGGGTATTTCAATATGCAGGTAGATTGAGACATTCATGTTGGTGCCGAACCCCAAGAGATGGAATTTGTGGAAAGCGTTCAAGTTGGGTTTCTGGAACCTGTTGTGGTTGAGGCCACCAGGTGAAAAGCAATTCTGGATTGATTGCTGTGTTATGAACCAGATTTCATTAGGAAGTTTTAGGTAAATGAGACAGGTATCGTAATATGATAAATTCAGCCTGCAGATTGCGAGGGAGAAAATAAAGTCGGATATATTAGTATTTCAGTGGAAAAAAATGAATACTGTAACAGAAGCATGAGAGCGGAGCTGGGCAAGTTTAATTGGAAGGGGACAGTACGAGGGATTACAGCAGAACAACAATGGTTGGTGTATCTGGGAGCAATTCAGAAGGCGCAGGATAGATACATCCCCAAGTATTCTAAAGGTAACTGTGGCTGACAACCGAAGTCAAAGACTGCATAGAGTGAAATGAGAGAACAAACAATAAAGCAAAAATTGTGGGAAGTTGGAGGATTGCGAAGCTTTTAAAAACTAACAATGCACAACCAAACGTCAGAAAGAGAGAATAGATAAAAAATGAACATAAGTTAGCCAATAATGTGATGATGCCAAAACTATTTTTTCTGAAATATAAAAAGTAAAGGAGAGACGAGAGTGGACATCGGACCACTGGAAAATTGCGCTGGAGAGGTAGTAATGCGGGAAAAGAAATGGCAGACAAACTTAATACGTATTTTCTGTCTGTTTTCACTGTAGAAGGCACTAGGAGTATGCCAAGAATCCAAAAATATTGGGGGCATAATTGAGTGTTGTTATTACTAAGGAGAAGGTGCTTTGGAAGTTGAAAGTTTGAATGTTAGATAAGTCACCAGGACCGGATGGACTACACTCTCAGGTTCTGAAAGAGGTAGCAGAGGAGGCTGTAGAGGTATTAGTCATGATCTTTCAATAATCATTAGGTTCTACAATGGCTCTGGAAGATTGGAAAAGTGCAAATATCACTCCACACTTTAAGGGAGGGAGGCAAAAGAAAGAGAATTATTAGCCAATCATCCTGACTTCAGTAGTTGGAGGTGCTGGAGTTATTATTAAGGATGAGGTTTTGGTGTAGTTGGAGGCACATGATAAAGCCAGCAAAATCAGAGTGGTTTCCTTCAGAGGAAATCATGCCTAACAAATCTGTTGGAATTCTTTGAGGAAATCACAAGCAGGATAAACAACAGAAAATCTGTGGATGTTGATTACTTGGATTTTCAGAAGGGCTTTGACAAGGTGCCGCACATGAGTCTGCTTCGCAAATTAAGAGCCCACGGCACTACTGGAAAGATACTAGCATAGATCGAAGGTTGGCTAACTGGCAGAAGTGAGAATAAGGGGACTTTTCTGGTTTGCTGCAGTCACTTAGCAGTGTTCAACGGGGCCACTTTGTCGGAGCCGATTCTTTTCATGTTATATGTCAGTGATTTGGATGACAGAATTGATGGCTTTATGCCAAGATTCAGTATTACCCAAAGAGAGTTGCAGGGGAAGGTAGCGTTCAGGAAGCTAAAATCTGCAGAAGGCTGAGACAGACTAGGAGAATGAGAAGATGGAATATAGTGTAGGGAAGTGTTTATATAGTCATGCACTTTGGTAGAAGAATAAAGGCATAGACTATTTTCTAAATGGAGAGAAAGTTTAACACTCAGAGGTGCAAAGGAACCTGGGACTCCTTGTGCAGGATTATCTAATGGTTAACTTGAGGGCTGAGTCTGTGGTTGCTTTCATTTCAAGAGAACTATAATATAAGAGCAAGGATGTACTCCTGGGGCGTTATAACCATTGGTCAGACCACACGGAGCGGTGTGATCAGATTTGGGCCCTTTATCTAAGAAAAAGATGTGCTGGCATTGGAAAGGTTTATAGAGGTCCATCGGAATAAATGTTAATCAATGAGGAGAATTTGATGGCTCTTGGCCTGTACTCGCTTGAGTTTAGAAGAATGGAGGGGGATCTCATTGAAACCTATCGAATATTGAACAGCCTAGATAGAGAAGATTGGGAGAGGATGTTTCTTATACTGGGGAGACTAATTTTTAATTAGTTTCCGGTATGCCCACTTATTTGCAGCATGAAACATTTCTTCTCAGTTTTCGTTACACCTCTGACAGATTTGTGATATGTACACAATTATTTTACATCAGCAAAATCACAAAATGCTGGATGAACTCAGCAGAGATTTGCCAGAACATCGTGTGTGTTGTTTAGGATTTACAGCATCTGCAAATGGTTTCATATTTTTTCTACATCAGCAACGTGTTCATTTGTCCGTTGCTAACACGACGTTCATCTGTCTGCTATATCTCTGTTTATATCTGTTTTTCGTGTGTGTGTGTGTGTGTGTGTGTGTGTGTTTGTGTGTGTGTGTGTGTGTGTGTGTGTGTGTGTGTGTGTGTGTGTGTGTGTGTGTGTGTGTGTGTGTGTGTGTGTGTGCGTGAGAGAGAGAGTGTGTGTGTGTGTGTGTGTTTGGCCAGAAAGGTGTTGAAGCATTGAAGGGCAGTTCAAAATGGGAAACGGCAGGGGCAGAAGTTCGGTGTCGGTCGGGCGGTGTCGGTGCACCTCGTTTACAGATGTACAATTAGTCAGCAAATCCCTGAAATCTGTAAATGTGACTGCTACCGCATTATTTCCTCCAGATGAATCATCTATATAATGCCCAAACATTTTTGTTGCAGTTGTCTTCGATCGGCCGAATACTTACATCAGAGACAATAATTTTAAATTAAAGTGTTTGTTCAAGAAGCTGTAACTAAGAAAGTTAGTCAGGGATGCAACCATATCTCAGGAGACCGATAATTTGTATAAACCAGGGCCGTTTTGACGAAATCAGCTCAAAGTGTCTGCCCGAGCTGTGGATTCAGGAGTAACAGAATTAATACATTCTCACTGAAATGGATTGTTCTCTCATCTGGCAGATAAAGGAAGTCTACTGTCCTTTTATTTCAGCCTTTGGAATTCCCGGTAGGCCGCAGTGTCACCTGCCGTTGGTGGGAATTGAAGTTTAATAATAATATTGTGATCGCTTCTGTCGCTGGTTTCCACTGTCACCTGTCCAGTCCCGGTGTTCTGCATTTCAGGAATGGAATGGAAACACCGGGAATGTGTATTCTGGAATCCGGATCAAAAACAAACTGCTGCAAGAATTTAGCGAATCGGCCAACATCTGTGGAATTGAACGGGTTAGACAGCGTTCTTCCTGGTGTTTGCGTTCAATAATTTGATGTTCTGTTTTCCGTACTTTGGTCTTGTGGCAGCTGCCCTGTATTTGGGAATACTGTGTTTGCACAGCCAGCTAATACTAAACGAATTGATTGTCTGCAGTTGTACTTGAACGGGTCTCTGAGTTAGGTGTAACAATAAAACGATCTTTTGGTAGTAACAATTTAGCAAATGTGAGGAGTTCTTTTTCTCAACTTCCTGTTCCCTCTCTCTCATCCAGCGAACTTGGTGGCGATTGTGATCTTGCTCCGGGGAAAGTGCGGTCTCTCCAAATGTGTCTCTCGGTACCTGGTGGGAATGGCAGCGGCCGATCTCCTGGTCGTTATCTCCGATCCGCTGCTGGGGTGGACTGCATCGTTTTATTTTCCCCGATCATTCCTTTTCATCACTCCTGTGTGCAGTCTCGGTGGATGGCTGGTATTTGCGAGCACCGCGACCTCTGTCTGGATGACTGTCGCTTTCACCGTCGATCGATTTGTGGCTATTTGCTGTGAGAAGCTGAAAACAAAATATTGCACCGAGAGAACGGCGGCTGTGGTTATCGGGACAGTGAGTGCGCTGGCCTGTTTGGAGAGTGTTCCCTGGTACTTTGTATACGAGCGTAGAGAGTTAATTCATGGCGTTCCCTGGTATTGTGCTCTTACATCGAGTTTCGAAAACTCTCCCGCATGGGCCGCATTTGAATTGTCTTACCGCATTTTAACCCCTTGTACCCCATTCTTTCTGATTTTCCTGTTCAATATACTGACCGTCAGGCGGATTCTAGCTGCCAGTCGAGCCCGCAGGAGGCTCGGAGGACAAAACAGTGGAGAGACTGACAGGGGCCGGGAGATAGCAAACCGTCGCAAATCCATCATTTTGCTCTTCAGCATATCCGGTAGTTTCATCTTGCTGTGGATAACACAGGTGGTATTTTATATCTATCAACGAATTTCATTGAGTTTTGTTTATTCTGTCCCGGACCCCTGTTACATCGCAGAAGAGATTTCAGCGATGCTGCAGGTTCTCAGTTCCTGCACCAACACTTGTATTTACGGACTGACTCAGAGCAAATTCAGAGAGGAACTGAAGAATGCGGTGAAATGGCCTTTGAATCGGATTTTTATGAAGAGAGTTAGAAAACAAACAATGTGATGAACAGAGATACAAAGTAAACATGAGAAAATCTCTTAGATCCTCGAAGTCCAAAAACAACACACACAAACTCAAGGTCCTGATGAATGGTGTCGGCCCCTGTTTGTTCTTTTCCATAGAATTTTCCTTTGCATAAATCCTCCCTCTCTAATGAAATTGAAAGTTCAGGCGAGCCTGTTACCCCTGCTTCTCGGTTTTGACAACACTGCCTGATCCCTGAGTATAATTTCGTCTGTGTGAAACACTCCTGCCCCTGTTGTGACCCGTCATTACGTACACGCTCTTTTTCTCCTCCTCCTCTACCTATAGGTTCTCATTCCCTCTGCCACCTTCAACTGTCTTCCAGCTAGAGAACTTTAACTGAGCTTTAGAACACAAAACCCCGTACGGTAAGAATGCAGATACTACTACAGCCGCTGCCAGAGCGGGAGGGTGCACGGCTTCACAACATCTATCACGATACCGTAAAGGCACATACCTTTATGACTGCTGTCAGCAATTGAGCGGTGATGGAGCGCTGAGAGGGAGCGCAACAGAGAACCGAAGTGATGGACAGCAGGCGAGTGAAAGCAAGAGAGAGACTGATAGAGCGAATTATATCAGGAAGTTGGTATGGCAATATTCTCAGACGTGTGGACAACAAGGAGGAGGAGACTTTAGGTCAACGAGCAGTAAGGTGGTTTAAACCTTTGGGGATTTAGTCAATGAGGCGACCGACACACATTCAGGCAAACATGCAGTAACAAATTGTCATCATGGTTAGCACACACATAGTGAGCTGGGGGATAGGGCCAATATCTAAAACAATCTCTCTCTCCCCCTCTTCCCACAGTCAATCTTCCCGGACCCCAACCACGGTCTCTCGCTCCCAAAGGTCTCTGCCCCTTACACCCTCCCCTCTGGATCGCTCTCCACACAGACGCTCTTCGCTCCTACTCTCTCAGTTTTACTCCATTATCTCTCCCCCTGGTCTCCCTGTCTGCTCAACATTTCTCTCCCTTTCCCTCTCGCTCTTCCAAATCGGTTTCGCTCTCCCCAGTCTCTCTCACTCTCGCCCGTGTCTCTCGCTGTCCTCAGTGTCTCTTCCCCCATTTCCACTCACCACAATCTCGCTCTCCCCGTCTCTCTCTCCCCTGTCTCTTTCTTCCAGTTTGATTCCCCGTCTTCTTTACGTCTCTCTCCCCGATTCTCATTCTCCCTGCCGCGCTCTCCAGCATTGCTCTCTCCCCGTCCCTCTCAGCCCATTGTCCTACTCTTCTTCTATTCTCTCCGCCTCGAACTTTCACCGTCTTCCCTTCATTCTCCCCTAGTGTCTCTACCTCCTACTCTTCTCGTCTTTCTTTCCCGTCTCTCTCCCCCCCAGCCTCTCGTGCGTCTATAAACGTACTCACGCTGAGTTGTAAAACATCACTGTGCAATGGTCTTTGCTGAACTCTCGCAATACATTCCCACTTTATAGACTGAAAAAATGTCTAACAAAGATCGATGTTTTTTGTTACATGTCTTGGCAAAGAGGAATAAAATTTAACTCTTTCCTCACACCAGTGCAAAAATTCATTGTATTGAATTTATTGATTAGGGAGCGGGGCGTAAATTCATAAGTTCTTCATCTAATAACAGATACAATATTTTACTGCTCTTTGCAGTCCCCTTTCCAGCTTTCATGCACACATAACCCATTTCTCGTGCACCTTCATGTGTGTTTAATGAACACTCCATTACCCAAGCAGGCATATGCACCCTTACCTACCTTCTCAGTGTTACCTATTTACACGCAGCCTGTCACATATCCAATCTCAGCTCCTCTACTTTACTCACAAATAAACCTTAAAATCCTGCCAGAAGACCTGTCCGGGACCTATCATACAGGTATGGTAGCAAAGGGGCGCGGCGTCGCCTTTGCTTCCTCATGGGTCTGCGGAGATTCGGCATGTCATCAGAAATATTGGCAAACTACTGAGGGCTCTGGAGTGTGCTGATTGGCTGCATTGCAGTCTGGTATGGGAACAGCAATGCCTTTGAGCGGAAAATCCGACAGGGGGTGGGATGATTCGGTCGAGTATATCTCGGCT
The DNA here is from genome assembly GCF_048418815.1 of Hemitrygon akajei. Lineage (NCBI taxonomy): Eukaryota > Metazoa > Chordata > Chondrichthyes > Myliobatiformes > Dasyatidae > Hemitrygon > Hemitrygon akajei. The sequence continues at coordinate 326,924 of NW_027332021.1, read as the reverse complement.
GGATCCCTCTCAACCTTTGACCAAACCTCAATAAAACGTTGCCGTGGGATAGCAGCGTCTATCATTGGGGATTCTCACCACCCAGGCCGCGCTCTTTCCTCGCTGCTGCCATCAGGTGGATGGTACAAGAGCCTCAGGACTCGCGCCACCAGGCTCAAGAACACCAGATACCCGTGACCCATCAGGTTCTTGAACAAAATTGGATAACGACACTCATTTAAATACACCCTTTTTAGTTCATGCTTTGTGTTTATTGAGATTTATTTATATCTGGATTTACACAGTTTGTTGTCCATTGATCCTGTTTACTCTTGCTGTTCCATAGGTTAGCCAAGTGTGCCCATAGGAAAATAAAAATAATATCATGGTTGTATGTGGTGACATGTATGTACTCTGATTAAAGATTTTTCTGTGAATATTTGAACTTTGAAGAATCCATATTCCTCATCTCACAATTGCACCTTATCTCACACACGTACCTTCAATCACATTCCGTATCTCTCACGTTTGCATAGTCATCAAATACTGTCACTCTCTGACCGGGCATATATAGAATCGCGCAGAGCCCCTTCTGGATAAATTGGCACCTTTATTATATACAGATTTGCACTTACATAAACACATAAAATACTTGAATAATTGGCAGCATGACCGACAAAGTGGGAAATGACAAACGGACACGAGCGCACACATTTATATGTATATACAGACAGAAATGCACTAATATTACATCGGGCGATCCGCCGCTTACTCAATTGTTTCCCTGTTTAAATTTTGGTGGTGTCCCACAACACTTCACACTGTCAGTCAAAATTCTGCACCACTATTCCTGCTACTGAACACCCCCACCCCTCCCTTGCCCAACTCTTGCCAGTTTCACTTAACTTCCAACTTGTATTCCACCTCGCGATCTCTGCGACCGTAGCGCATTCCAATCTCGATGGTACGCAGCTCCCAACGACAGACACGACAACGGAACGTCTGGAATAACGGGGAAAACTGCAGTGCAGGATCAGTCTGCTAGGTTTCAAGGCCCAGGATAATGAGCTGAAATCTGGGGGTGCATTTGCGTTTCTGAATGCCATTCGATTTTAAAGCTTATAAATCTGATATTTTGAATTGACACTGCACTACGCATGAACTTGATAAATTTGCATCACATTGACAGTAATGTTGCGAGAAATCTGTGCTTTACTCATCAAAAGCAACGCACATAAAATGCTGATGGAACTCAGCAGGCCAGTCAGCATCTATGGGAACGAATAGAGACGATGTTTCGATTCGAGAACCTACTTCATCTATATCGCTGATACATTTCCCATCAGAATGGTGCGAAATCGTCGGATTAACGCGAGGACAGGATGACGGGTGGTGTACGCAAACTGGCAGTGGGGCACGTTGTACAAATTATTTGTCACAGCGACAGCTGAGGTTGTTCGACTACTGAAGATCAGCTCCATAATCGAGGAACATTGATCCGTAAATAAATCCCGAACAGCGATGGCTAACTGCAAATCCCTGCACGGTCTATCACAGTGAGACAGAGTGTGAAAAGGATCAGAGTTTACATGAAGGCCAGACAATTTATGGGGAGTAATTTATTAGTTACTAGTGATACACACAACATGTTGGAGGAAGTCAGCAGGCCAGGCAACAGCTGTGGAAGAAAATAGTCGACGTTCCGTGCCGCCGACGTTCATCAGGACTTGCGGCGGGATAAAAAAGATGCGAATTTAGAGCAAGAAGGTGGAGTGAGGAGAGGAAGAAGAGCAAGGTGGCAGTTAATCGGTTGATTTTCTTTATTCTGCAGATTTTCTGTTATTGGTTGCTGGCTTAATAGATAACTTGGGATATTTAACACTCAAGAAAATGGCTTCAGTGTTACACCAGACATACATGAACTCAAGATTCATAATGAGTGCGGATTTTTAGAACAGACTTTTCATTCAGGCTTGTGGGTTTGAGCTCCAATTTTAAACTGTTTCTCTTCCTTAATACCTGCATCCAGGCTAGGAATGTTGGAGAACGTGGTGGGGGGTATGACGTAATCCCGGAAGGATTATATAGTTTATCGCCCCAGCTATTAGATGCTGACCAAGAATCCCATCTGCTCGTCACATTTGTCCGACTATGGTGCGAATTCCTCTTAAACGTTCCTGTCCATGTACCTGTTCATGGACAGATGGAGAGAGAGGCAGAGATGTGATCTGGGGATGTGGGGATTGGACAGCTGGATAATGGACTTCGCAAAGGAAAGAGCGAATTCCACTGTTCCCCCCATAAAAATAAAGCAGTCACTTTCCATGGACACTCTCGTATCGGCCGTCATCCAAGCACTCATTGCACTATTTCCCCCTCCACTTGTTTCCCTTCAATCCATGGTCCACCATGTACTACAATCAGATTACATCTACTTCAGGCCTTTGACATGTCTACCTATCACGTCGTAGTTTCGTCCATCATTCCTACTCACCCGCCCCCTTCTCATTCGCCTAATCGCCAATATTACTTGAATCGGCATCTTATTGGGGGATTTTAACCAGGCCAGTTTGAAAAGGTCACTTAAAAGTTGTCATCAACAATCACGTGTAGTACCAGTGTGAACAACACACTGAACCGCAGTTACAGTAAGATGAAGAGAGCTTACCGTGCTATTTTACGCCCACACCAGGAATGTTCAATCACCCGACTGTACCGCTACTTCCTGAGTGTAGGCAGAGTGCTTCCTTACTGATTACCGTCCGTAGCAGTCACATCTACGGTGATAAAATGCTTTGAGGAGGTGAGGTTCGTCATGGCCAGAATTAAATCGTGCCTCAGCAAGGAACTGGACCATTGCAATTTGGCTATAGCCACAATAGGTCTAAGGCAGAAGGTCTTCACGCGGTTTTGATCACTTGGACAATAGAATCACCTATGTCTCGATGCCTTCGTTGATTAGCTCATCGTTGAACACCATCATTATTCCACTAGTCCCCATTGATATATTTCGGTACCTGGACCCTGTACCTTCCACTGCAACCCGTTCGTCGATTTCCTGAACAGTAATATACAAGCCCCATTTCCAGAAAAAGTTGGGATATTTTCCAAAATGCAATAAAAACAAAAATCTGTGATATGTTAATTCATGTGAACCTTTATTTAACTGACAAAAACACAAAGAAAAGATTGTCAATAGTTTTACTGACCAACGTAATTGTATTTTGTAAATATACACAAATTTAGAATTTGATGGCTGCAGCACACTCAGCAAAAGTTGGGACAGAATTAAAATAAGATTGAAAAGTGCACATAATATTCAACTAACACCGGTTTGGAAGACTCCACATTATGTAGATTAATTGGAAACAGGTGAGGTATCATGACTGGATATGAGAGTAGCGTCCATCGAAGGCTCAGTCTTTGCAAGCAAGGATGGGTTGTGGCTCACCCCTTTGTGCCAAGATTCATGACAGAATTGGTAGTCAGTTCAAAAGGAACATTTCCCAAAGCAAGATTGCAGAGAATTTAGGTATTTGAACATCTACAGTACATAATATTGTGAAAAGATTCAGAGAATTCCGAGGCATCTCAGTGCGTAAAGGGAAAGGTCAGAAACCACTGTGGAATGCGTGTGATCTTCGAGCCGTCAGGTGGCACTGCCTAAGAAACCATCATGCTAGTGTGACAATTATAGCCTCCTGGGCTCGGAAGTACTTTTGGAAAACCATTGTCACTTAACACAGTCCATCGCTGCATCCAGAAATGCAACTTGAAACTGTATTACTCAAGGAGGAAGCCATACATCATCTCTATGCAGAAACGCCGGCGGGTTCTCTTTGCCCGAGCTCATCTCAGAGTGACTGAAAGACTGTGGAACCATGTGCTGTGGTCAGATGAGCCCACATTTCAGCTAGTTTTCCGAAAAAAACGGGCGTTGAGTTCTCCGTGCCAAAGATGAAAACGACCATCCTGATTGTTATCAGCGAAAGGTGCAAAATCCAGCATCTGTGATGGTATGGGGGTGCATCAGTGCCCACGGCATGGATGAGTTGCATGTATGTGAATGTACCATTGACTCTGAGGCGTATATTATGGTTTTAGAGAGACATATGTTGCCATCAAGGTGACGTACATGCTTATTTCAGCAGGACAATGCCAGGCCATATTCTGGACGGGCTACAACAGCGTGGCTTTGTAGACACACAGTGCATGCGCTTGACTGGCCCGCTGCCAGTCCAGATCTATCTCCTATTGAACATGTATGGAGTATCATGAAGAGGAGAATCAGACAACGGAGACCACGGACTGTTGAGCAGCTGAAGTCTTATATCAAACAAGAATGGCCAAAATTTCAAATTGCAAATCTACTACAATTAGTATCCTTTGAATAGACAGGTCCCAAGTTATGGTAACTTACCTTTTAAATTAGTTAATGACTCTTTTACTTACTTAGGGATTAAAATTACAAAAAAACCATAAGGATTTATTAGGTTTAATTTTTTACCCTTAATTGATCAGATTAAAGCCTTGTTTACTAAGTGGTCACCTTTATCTTTATCTCTGATAGGTAGGATTAATGCTATTAAGATGGTTATTTTACCTAAGTTTTTATACATTTTTCAAGCCGTACCAATTTTTATTCCGAAATCCTTTTTTACTAATGTTGATTCAAAAATTTCCTCAAACATATGGCAGAATAAAAATCCCAGGATATGTAAAATATACTTACAGAAGACAAAGAAGGAAGGTGGGTTGGCATTACCTAATTTCAGATTTTATTATTGGGCAGTTAATATTAGATATTTGTTATGTTGGTTAAAAGATTGGGACGGTCCTTTTGGTCCACATTGGGTGTGTTTAGAAATTAAATCGGTACCAGGTTATGCCCTGGGTTCTATTTTAAGGACTACTCTCCCTTTTGCTCTTTCTAAGTTGCCGAAACGAATTGACAACCCGATAGTTAAATATACCTTACGTATATGGTTTCAATTTAGGAAATTTTTCGGGTTGACACATTTCGTTTTAAATAGTCCTATCGTATCTAATTGTTTTTTCCATCCTTCAATTATAGATCAAGCTTTTTTGTCCTGGAAAACTAAGGGTTTATTAAGATTTTCTGATTTATTTTCGGACAATTGTTTTATGTCTTTTGAGCAATTATCTAATAAATTTAATTTGCCTAGATTTCACTTTTTTAGATATTTACAGGTGAGGCATTTTTTAAGTACGGTACTTCCTTCGTTTCCAAATTTTGTATCTTCAGATATTTTGGAGAGTTTGTTCGAATTAAACCCCTTTCAAAAAGGGCTTATATCAAAAATTTATAATATAATTATGATGATACGTTCAGAGTCCCTTGACAAGACCAAAAATGATTGGGAAAGAGAGCTTAATCTTATTATTCCTAATGAGAATTGGCATAGAATTCTTCAATTAGTTAATACATCATCTATATGTGCCAAACATTCATTAATACAATTTAAGGTCGTTCATATTTATGTCTAAGGATAAATTAGCTCATTTTTATTCTTATATAAACCCTACTTGTGATAGATGTCAATTTGAAATTGCGTCTTTAACTCATATATTTTGGTCTTGTCCGATTTTGAAAAAATATTGGAAAGATATTTTTGATATTATTTCTGCGGTATTGAACATAGATTTACAACCCCATCCTATTACCGCAATTTTTGGTTTACCGATGAAGGACTCAATTCATTTATCTCCTTCCGCCGGTCGAATGATTGCATTTCTTACTTTGATGGCTAGAAGATCTATTTTGTTGAATTGGAAGGAAATTAATCCTCCCACTGTATTTCATTGGCTTTCTCAAACTATGTTATGTTTAAATTTAGAAAAAAATTAGAAGTGGTGTATTCGATACTTCTATTAAATTTGAAAAGTTATGGAGACCATTTATTCAATATTTTAATATGATGTAATATGACCCTGTTCCAAGTTTATTGGATTTTCCAGCCTTAATTTTATTTATGTTGAGAGGATCGGAGCTGACGACACTGATGATTATGTATTCTTCTGAGATAATATAAACAGCCCTTTTTATTCTTCTTTTCTTTTCTTTTTTCTTTTTTCCTTTTTCTTGTTTGTTTTTTTCTTATTAGTTATTAGATTATTAGATTAGTTTTTTGCATATTTTTTTTTTCTTTTTTCTTTTTTATACATATTATGATATACCCAGGCTTGCCTTGTTTATTTGTATATTGTATCGTTTATTATTTGGGATACTCATTTATAATGTAATCATTGCTTATGTACTCTTTTATGTTCAGTTGAAATATGTATGTTCTGTAATCCCATTATCTATGTATTAATTTTGTTTTGTTGATACTAATAATAATAATAAAAAGATTGAACAAGAAAGAAAATTTCCAATTGCAAATCTACTACAATTAGTATCCTCAGTTCCAAAACGATTAAAAAGTGTTATTAAAAGGAAAGGCGATGTAACACAATGTGTAAACATGACTCTGTCCCAACTTTTGTTGAGTGTGTTGCAGCTATCAAATTCTAAATTTGTGTATATTTACAAAATACAATTAAGTTGGTCAGTAAAACTATTGAAAATATTTTCTCTGTACTTTTGTCAGTTAAATAAAGGTTCACGTGAATTAACATATCACAGATTTTTGTTTTTATTGCGTTTTGGAAAATATCGCAACTTTTCTGGAAATGGGGTTTATATATTCTGTGCGGAATGGTAATAATGTCTCCTCCACGGTGCCCATCAACATTGGCGCACGTCAGGGATGTGTGTTTAGCCTATTGCTCTACTGCCAGTATACTCACCAGTAGACCTGAACCCATCGTATCGATGCAGTTTAAATAAAACAAGACATCGGCTGTGTTTGGTTTGTCACCTAAAACACTCGATAGCTTCTACAGATGTACCATGGTTATCATCCTGACAGGCTGCATCATTGTCTGGTACGGGGCTGCGGGACTATTGTACAGGATCAAAGGAAACTACAAAAAATTGCAACATTTGTCAGCTCCATCTTGCCTACTGGCTTCCGTAATGTCCCAGATATCTTCAAGGAGGGATGCCTCAGAAAGGCGCAGATTGTCACTGAGGACCATCCGACCCCCCATCACTCCATCACTCAGGACATGCCCGCTTCTCATTGCTATTGTCAGGAGGGAAGTACAGTGCTGAAAGTACACATGCAGCGATCCAGGAGCAGTTTCATTCGCTCTGAAATCCGATTCTTCAATAGACATTTAACCAATTAAAAGTAACTCACTTTTATTACTTCTGTTTTTGCACTATTTTGATCTTACTGTATCTCTAGCTATATATCTATATCTATGTGTGTGTGTGTGTGTGTGTGTGTGTGTGTGTGTGTGTGTGTGTGTGTGTGTGTGTGTGTGTGTGTGTGTGTTTATGTCTACAGTGGGACAAATATCCGCAGGCCGTATGGCTCTCTCAGTGGATCTGCATTCTGTTGAGGAGGTTTATTAAACTGCGATGCACGATAAACCTGAATGTCCTTGAGCTGCGATATTTACAGATTTTTAGTCATGATGAAGATTCACCAGCGTATTCTACACTTCGTCCGGCTCCAAAGTCTACCCGAATTCATATTTTATTTCTTGAATTCATTCCATCGATTCAGCCGCTTTGCAATTGGGAAAGCACAAATTATTTTAATGTCCTTGATGATACCAGATTTTTGACTGATTTTGAGTTCCGGACTGATTGAAGAGGTTGGCGGCTGATATAGTGACAGCCGTGAAAACTAGCCAAACCTCTGCTACGCTGTCTGAGTATCTACACGCATTAGAAAGCGCTTTTGGTACGACAGGGAGCCCACTGGAGTTTATGGGGGGTTTCAAATCATAGAGAATACGGAGAAGCTTTCCGCTTACATTTTTCGGCTACAGAGGCAGTTAAATTTATTTGCGGCACCGTGGGTCATTCAGGTGGCTGAGGTGGATAAGTTGAGGATGGACCAGATAGCCAAGGGCGTCCATCCCAGGACATGATTGCTTGGGGTCTGCAACAGTCCCTCACTTGTTCAGCTGATCAGAGAGGTGCGGGAGGAGAAGAACACATCGGAGATGCGGGCGGAATCCGTTGGCAGGGTACAGTCCTCGGCAGTAGCGCCTAGTGGTGAAGTTTCCGCGGCCAGCCCAACCCGTGGAATGGCAGAGCTGAGAACTGAGATGTCCCCGATTTTAACAGCGGGAGTCGACCCTCCGGATGATCGGACTGGTAGAGAGGGCCACTCCCCCCCCCCTACGGCGACGGACTACGCAGACGGCTGCGGGTGGCAGGGGTCCCGCGAGAAGAGGGGCGGTGGCAGATTCTGCTTTAAAAACATATATTTCTTTGTCACACGAAACATCAAAGAAGCATACTCGCGTAACGGTGTATAAACCATTGCACAGTCAGTGCCGTGGAAGGAAATTATTAGATTCTCCTGTCGGCACCGTTCCGTCTAATCACTTAATATAAGCGGCATATGATTATGTGACTTCAGGTTCTTTATCAAATGAACAGTCACTAGTATTAAATTGAACGTAGAAGTCTCAAATGTCTTCGTTGTAAGTGTGACAAATTCCTTTGTCCGTACTATGTGAACATTTCTTCCATAAACACTCGCTTTCTCTGATCTGCTCGTATTGTACCACAACCCGATGTAATGATAAAAATAACAGACTACTACCCTTCTTCCCTAACAGCCTGAATGTTTACCAATATCCTTGTGCAAAAGTAACATCATATAAGCTTAATGTTTATTTGTTAGAAATCCCATCAATGACACCAATATTGAGATATTGACTATACAGTTTTGTATCTTGCTGAGCAGTGAGCCGTTATATTTGCTGCATGTGAGCGGGCATTAACAATTCAGCATATTACGAATGTTGTCGCACTTGTCGTTAGTAACCCATGACAATGGGATCAATAATAGTTGGACATTATCATTGGTCGAATAGTTCTGCCGAGCGACTTGATTAAAGACAGGCCACCGCATTGTCAGCGATGGTGTTGGAGTAGCAGCGGCATTACTGGTGTCGAACATACTGGAACTGGGCAAGCAGCTTAGTTCTCCATGTGAACAGAGACGGGACTGTGTCTGCAGTGAAATTATCACTGTGGTTAGCGATGTGGGATGTGAGCAGTAGGGGCGCTGTAAGTCTGGTCAGTGATGTGTTTGGATCCGTAATGATCATACAGGAATAGCTTATTTCCCTCAGCCATCAGGATTCTGAATGGATATTGAACCCAGAAACACTCCCTCACAACATGTTGTCCACTTTGTGCACTAATTCAATTTAACTATTTTATATATTATCTTCTAACATTATTTTACACCTCCTTCTGGTTCTGATTGTGTACAGTCAGTGATTCGCTTCAAAGATTCATGGCTGCTTTATTTAGTATTGCGTAGGGTCCATTTAAGAAATCAAAATACGCCTCTGATAGTTGAAACCTTCCAGAAGTTCAGACTAGTTCCCTTTTTCCTATCTGTCAATCTTCTCAATCTACTGTGCAATATTATCCTCTACCCCAAATCATTTTACTGTGCGTTTGAGATTCCTTCTGACAGATTTTCCCTCAGATGCCTCTGTATTATCAATCCCTTTACACGGTTCTGTTGTCCAAATAGTATCCCATCGCGCAGGGTGAGAAGGCTCTTTCATTTTGATTATTTCCACCATCAGGTGTAATGAAGAAGATGCTGATTATGATTTGTTCTCTGTATATGTTTGTGCTACACACGTGGAGACTGAAATGGCCACGCAAAAACTCAAGTTAAAATGGTCAACACTTGTGCCACCAAATTACATCATTGCATTGTTCAATCCTTTCGCTCCGCTGTCCGACCCATAGAAAAAGTTATTTCCGTTGGTGATCACTTCATACAGTTCGCAATTTGCTGTGTACAGTCTCATCTATACAGAAACCATACGGATGCATGATGACAAATTGCAATCTATTGGCATTAGAATATCGACACACAGTTGCACTTTTAAGGTAAAAGCCGATATATGAGTTAGGCAGTGATTCTGCATTTGAGGTTAGCTGTGAAGCAGCAAGACAGTAGCACCTGGAATGATTGTCCACCTGTTGCTACTTACGCTGTCATATGGGGCAGTAATGGACAAAATACAATTCTGCATTTATGGTGCCTTTGATACAGGTAATCGCGAGCTGATGACTGCAGAGGAGTTGGATAAATCTCCAGTTTAATTCTATGCAGAGAGGAAGAATTTAAAATGTGGCTGTCTTCGGAACACAGTTCAGTCAGTGAACAGGACACGCCGTAAAATTATCACATTGGTCACTGCTATGGCCCAAATGACAAATTATCATCATGGTCAACTGTGGGCGTTGAAAAGTAATGACGTCGGCAGCTTGTCCTGCAGTGAGATCATCATCTCAGCTGAGTGAGCTGAGAGCCAGACAAGCAATGACAACATCAGCGTGAGCAGTGACCAACCTTGAACATGTAGAACACTCTTTTCATTTAAGGCAAAGGCCCGTAATCTTTCTGAAGTTCCAGCATTACACTCATTGTGTCTGCTCCGTTTCCGCTGTCCTACAGTTCCAATCCAGGGAGTTGATCTCCATGAGGTCGAAGAGATGAGTTTGAGTTTCATCGGCTGAGATTTCGGACGGATTCATCAAGACAGTGTTTCACATCCGTCTGCATTTGCAAAGAACTCTTCCTTTTATTCTTTTGAAGCAATGTTTACAAATCAATGCAAGATCTTTAAGAATAGCATGATTTATTTTATTTTATACAGTCATATGGCGTATTCCATAACTGCATTGGCTGAACTGCAACGGGTTAACAACAATTATTTCTAACTGCAATTAATCTGATTTGTGATGTCCAATGACTCTCTTTGTTGTTGCATACAGCCAAGTTTAATCAAAACAAACCTGAACATTTATTAGGAAATTTTTCACAATACGGTTAAGTGTTTAAATATGTAAAATGTGTGTTTATATGCATGCATGATATTTCAACAATTATATTTGCTATGTCATTACCAGTATGCGAGATCAGAACAAAAAGCTGCTGTATAAAGCTGTAATTGATGTAGACTCGATATTATTATACTCCCCCGTGTGTTCCATTATCTGCACCACTGAATACAAGCTGCACATCCTTTCATACTTTCGGTTCTTTATTAACTTCTCCACTGAGCAATGTCCGGAATTATTTTTTTTTTGTGCAGATAGACCAAATAAAAGAGATGTAAGTCGTCCCTTTCCTCCTCTAGCCTGCTAGTCATACTTGAATATGGTTAGCCAACTTGCTTAGCCCACTGCTCCCCCTCCACCGCATCGATCAGTGTCACGTGCAGCCATGGGATTTGGTGGCGGATTGTCATATGAGCAGTTGTTGTATGTCACAGGTCCTGGTTATGGAACCATTGACGGAAAACAGACAATGTTTGAAGAGTGCTGATCATCCCTGGAGTCCTCGAACACAGGGGCGATTTGTTGCCGTTTCTCCTCATTCACATTAACTAACAAAATGAGATTGCATTTGAGATTGTGGAAGAGATTCTGGGGAAGGTATGATCTGTACCAAAGGGACAAGTTAGACCTGAATCCATGGGGTCTAATGTCCTAACAGGCAGTTTGGCTCGAGTTTTTCTGGTCAATTTATCTTAATTTGTTATGGGGCAGGGAACCGACGTGATAGTGCCAAAGATGCGGCAGCTGTTTGAGAAACAGAGGCAATGTGTAACGAGACCGCTAGAAAGGAAAGGCTGATGATAGACCAAAATTGCTTTCAAGAAGATTAGTTGCACGTTAAAAAGGCGGACGTAATTGAAATGGGTGAACGCTGGACTGAAGAAGTTATATTTCAATTTGCGTTGTTTACTGGATATTGTAGAACTTCTAGCGGAGCTCCATATTGGCATATGTGTGTAAGCTGTGGAAAGAACAACTGAATCATAGTTGAAAGAAGATTATAGCTAGGAGCTTAATGTGAGTGATACACATTGTAGCAAAAGTCCAGGAAAGAACGAGGAAGGGGCGCTGTTGCTCTGTTGTTTAAAAATGAAATCAAATCATTGCAAAGAGGTGATACAGGGTGATAAGGCGATGTATCATTGTGGATAGAGCTAACGAACTGTAAGGGTAAAAGACGTCGGTGTGATTTTTAGAGAGACCCCACAGACAAGAGTAGGGATGTGGTATACAAATAACAACGGGAGATAGTATTCCATGCCTAAAGGGTAATATAACAATCGTCATGAGGGAATGCCGCCAATTATTGCTTCGCTTGTGCGTTGTCGGCATTCACTGTTCTCTCTCTGATCGGTCCGACCCTCTCTGTGACTCCAACCCGATATCAATTCTCGAATACGAGGAAATCTGCAGATGCTGGAAATTCAAGCAACACACACAAAATGCTGGTGGAACACAGCAGGTCAGGCAGCATCTAGTGCTTCTCCTTATAGATGCTGCCTGACCTGCTGTGTTCCACAAACATTTTGTGTGTGTTGCATCAATTCTCGAATGTTGGGATCGTCTATTATCATTCATCAATCCACGAGCGTAATGGAGAACGAAACCATTATTACTCAATTCCGATGCAGCTTTAAAAAAAAACAAAGTACGCATAATAACACAATAAATATCAATATAAACGTTATACTATGAAATAAAAAGTACAGTGAGATGGTAATTACATAGGATTAACTTATATACATTGACTGTACTTAAATAGAGGCTGGTTGCGGGGGTATCTGAATATCAGATGACTCTGACAGAAAATGATAAAGTAACAAACTGAATTACCTCTAAAATGTGCCAACGGCCAGAGCGTTATGCGGCATAATTACAAAGACAGTTTGCACAGTACTTTAAACCATTTCGAATCAATCAATTCCCATTCTTAGACCCCATTACTCTTCACTTTCTGAATAAGGTTTTACTGAAAGAGAGCGAAGGCAGATCTGTAGGGAACCGAAATGTTGGTTCAGAACAGCAACGTTTCCAGTCTGTAACAGTTGTTAATATTTTTGCAGCATAAAGCAGGTTTTTCCTTTTTTTCGGAATTGGAATATTATTTGAACCTTTCATCTGTGAGGTACAGATTTCTAAAAAATAAAATCAGAATTAATTTCGCGGGGGAGAGTAAAACATCTTTCAGCTACTCTGTGAACCTAGTCTGGGTCATGCCATAAATAAATGTATTTGTGCAGCTACTGAAATTCTGAATCACAGAACCCAACATTGTTCCTGAAAAAGCTGAAGAGACATCGCATGAGAATGAAGACCAGAGTGGTTGACGCTCAACAGAGAAGGAAACTCATCGACAGGGTGAGGAGCAGAATGGTGGATTGTCTATAGCTCTCTATTTCCGGATCTCGCTGTTGCCCGCATATGCCCCGTCCCTTGAGACCCCTGCGGTCTCTGATCGCCGACAGAATCTGTCTGGCAATGAGAGCATTGAGAGTCAGAATGAGGAAGAAAGGAAGTAACGGTTACAACAGACCTTCCACCCAATAAAACCCCCAAATGATTTCCAAAAAAGAATTACAAGTCTACCGTTACAGACCTATTTGCCACTCCCGAACGACGTTACTGTTTTCATAAACAGGAAAGAAAATGGGTTGTGTTTTAAACAGAAACCAACAGATACTGCGCCAATTACGAATTACGTAATTTTGTGAGAGCAATATTTTGTTTTAAATGTAACGGAGCAAATGACCGCAAAGCTATCGAAAGTGAAAGCGACAGTGAAGCACACGGAGCAATCAACGGCCGCGTGCCACAGGACGTAGTGGACACTGCGTTGTACAGGACACGGTAAAGTCTATATACTTGACCAATCTGTTACAACAGGACTTCGATAATCACCACCATTAGATCCGCCACAGCCATCGCCAACAGGTAACGACAGACACATTTGGACAGAGCGCATTTTCCTCGGCAGAGAATGGTGATTGTCACAAGGTTAACTGCGGCGAAACGAAACAGAACAAAAACAAGATTTTTTTTCTTAAAAATCAAATCGCCATTTGTATAGAAGTCGAAACATCTTTTGTTCGCTTGATATAAAGTCCGTCATTTACTTCTAATGGACTTTATCACTGTGAGTAAGGATATACCTTTGTTTATGCGGTTTATGTGAACACCTGTCCAGAGCATAAAGTGCGTTACAGTAGTATATATTCATATAATCGCTTCACGTTCACCGAGGCCGCAGCTACGAGTAGAGTGCAAGATTGATAGAGCCCAATATTTCCAAGCTGACTGACATGGCCATCTGAGCTGGTCCCGTTTGTCCGCGTATGGATCACATCTCTGTCAACTTTTCTCATTCAAGAAAGTGTCCAGGAGTCTTTTAAATATTGTTAACGGCCCTGTAACATCCACGTACTTTGTTAGGCTGTTCCACATACAGATCACATTCTTTGTGATAAAATGTCCCTCGGCATTGCTTCTCAGATCGGAGTTCTGAGAGGCGGGACTGCGCAGGCGCGTGAAGGAGGCCTGGGAAGGAGGGAAGATATAAAAAGGAGAGAAGGAGTGAGGCAGTTCTCTTTTGGAAGAGGACAGCGAGGCTGAGAAGAAGTGCGGCGGCGGCCATTTTCAAATTGCTTCTCAGATCGGAGTTCTGAGAGGCGGGACTGCGCAGGCGCGTGAAGGAGGCCTGGGAAGGAGGGAAGATATAAAAAGAACGCAGCCTTAAGCAGCGGGCAGCTTCGTTTGCGGGCAGCGGACTGAGTCGGGAGCAGAGTGTAGGGCTTGGGCTCAGAGGGCTTAGGCGGAAGAGGGCACAGTAGGCTTATCTTTTAGTTCTTGTTATTTTCAGTTATTCGGGAGGTATGAGTGTGAGGGCAGCTTGTTGTTCTCGGTGTCGGATGTGGGAGATCCTGGAGTCTCCGAGCCTCCCGGACGTCCACATCTGCGCCAGGTGCGCCGAACTGCAGCTCCTGAGGGACCGAATTAGGGAACTGGAGCTGCAGCTCGATGACCTTCGCCTGGTCAGGGAGAGTGAGGAGGTGATAGAGAGGAGTTACAGGCAGGTGGTCACTCCGGGGCCACGGGAGGCAGATAGGTGGGTCACGATCAGGAAGGGGAAGGGGCAGGTACTAGAGAGTACCCCAGTGGCTGTACCCCTTGACAATAAGTACTCATGTTTGAGTACTGTTGGGGGGGACAGCCTACCTGGAGGAAGTGACAGTGGCCGGGCCTCCGGCACAGAGGACGGCCCTGTAGCTCAGAAGGGTAGGGATAGAAGAAAGAGGACCATAGTAATAGGGGACTCGATAGTCAGGGGTTCAGACAGGCGGTTCTGTGGAGGTGATCGGGAGTCCCGGATGGTAGTTTGCCTCCCTGGTGCCAGGGTCCGGGACGTTTCTGATCGCGTCCAAGATATCCTGAAGTGGGAGGGTGAGGAGCCAGAGATCGTGGTACATGTAGGTACCAATGACATAGGTAGGAAAGGGGAAGAGGTCCTGAAACGAGAGTATAGGGAGTTAGGAAGGCAGTTAAGAAGAAGGACCGCAAAGGTAGTAATCTCGGGATTACTGCCTGTACCACGCGACAGTGAGAGTAGGAATGGAATTAGGTGGAGGATGAATGCGTGGTTGAGGGATTGGAGCAGGGGGCAGGGATTCAAGTTTCTGGATCATTGGGACCTCTTCTGGGGCAGGCGTGACCTGTTCAAGAAGGACGGGTTACACTTGAATCCTGGGGGGACCAATATCCTAGCGGGGAGGTTTGCTAGGGCTACGGGGCAGACTTTAAACTAGTAAGATGGGGGGGCGGAAATCAATTTGAGGAAACTATGGGAGAGGAGGTTAGTTCAACAGTAGAGCAAGTAAGTAGACCGTGTGTGAGGGAGGACAGGCAGGTGATGGAGGAGGGATGCGCTCAGCCCGAAGTTGTAGGGGAGAAGAAAGAAAAGGATAATAAATTTGAATGCATTGCTAGGGATGAAAAGAGAGGAGGAGGTGGAGAGTATCTTAAATGTATCTATTTTAATGCTAGGAGCATTGTAAGAAAGGTGGATGAGCTTAAAGTGTGGATTGATACATGGAATTATGATGTTGTAGCTATTAGTGAAACATGGTTGCAGGAAGGGTGTGATTGGCAACTAAATATTCCTGGATTTAGTTGCTTCAGGTGTGATAGAGTAGGAGGGGCCAGAGGAGGAGGTGTTGCATTGCTTGTCCGAGAAAATCTTATGGCGGTGCTTTGGAAGGATAGATTACAGAGCTCCTCTAGGGAGGCTATTTGGGTGGAATTGAGGAATGGGAAAGGTGTAGTAACACTGATAGGAGTGTATTATAGGCCACCTAATGGGGAGCGTGAGTTGGAAGAGCAAATGTGTAAGGAGATAGCAGATATTTGTAGTAAACACAAGGTGGTGATTGTGGGAGATTTTAATTTTCCACACATAGATTGGGAAGCTCATTCTGTAAAAGGGCTGGATGGTTTAGAGTTTGTGAAATGTGTGCAGGATAGCTTTTTGCAACAATACATAGAAGTACCGACTAGAGATGGGGCAGTGTTAGATCTCCTGTTAGGGAATGCGATAGGTCAGCTGACAGATGTATGTGTTGGGGAGCACTTCGGGTCCAGTGATCACAATAGCATTAGCTTCAATATAATTATGGAGAAGGACAGGACTGGACCTAGAGTTGAGATTTTTGATTGGAGAAAGGCTAACTTTGAGGAGATGCGCAGGGATTTAGAGAGAGTGGAATGGGTCAAGTTGTTTTATGGGAAGGATGTAATAGAGAAATGGAGGTCATTTAAGGGTGAAATTATGAGGGTACAGAATCTTTATGTTCCTGTTCGGTTGAAAGGAAAGATTAAAGGTTTGAAAGCGCCATGGTTTTCAAGGGATATTAGAAACTTGGTTCGAAAAAAGAGGGATGTCTACAATAGATATAGGCAGCATGGAGTAAAGGAATTGCTCGAGGAATATAAAGAATGTAAAAGGAAACTTAAGAAAGAGATTAGAAAAGCTAAAAGAAGTTACGAGTTTGGTTTGGCAAATAAGGTGGAAGTAAATCCGAAAGGCTTCTACAGTTATATTAAAAGCAAGAGGATAGTGAGGGATAAAATTGGTCCCTTAGAGAATCAGGGTGGTCAGCTATGTGTGGAGCCGAGGGAGATGGGAGAGATTTTGAACAATTTCTTCTCTTCGGTATTCACTAAGGAGAAGGATATCGAATGGTGTAAGGTGTGGGAAACAAGTAAGGAAGTTATGGAACCTATGACAATTAAAGAGGTGGAAGTACTGGCGCTTTTAAGAAATTTAAAAGTGGATAAATCTCCGGGTCCTGACCGGATATTCCCCAGGACCTTGAGGGAAGTTTGTGTAGAGATAGCAGGAGCTCTGACGGAGATCTTTCAGATGTCATTAGAAACAGGGATTGTGCCGGAGGATTGGCGTATTGCTCATGTGGTTCCATTGTTTAAAAAGGGTTCTAGAAGTAAGCCTGGCAATTATAGACCTGTCAGTTTGACATCAGTGGTGGGTAAATTAATGGAAAGTATTCTTAGAGATAGTATTTATAATTATCTGGATAGACAGGATCTGATTAGGAGTAGCCAGCATGGATTTGTGCGTGGAAGGTCATGTTTGACAAACCTTATTGAATTTTTTGAAGTAGTTACGAGGAATGTTGACGAGGGTAAGGCAGTGGATGTAGTCTATATGGACTTCAGCAAGGCCTTTGACAAAGTTCCACATGGAAGGTTAGTTAAGAAGGTTCAGTCGTTAGGTATTAGTGCTGGAGTAATAAAATGGATTCAACAGTGGCTAGATGGGAGATGCCAGAGAGTAGTGGTGGATAATTGTTTATCGGGATGGAGGCCGGTGACTAGCGGGGTGCCTCAGGGATCTGTTTTGGGCCCAATGTTGTTTGTAATATACATAAATGATCTGGATGATGGGGTGGTAAATTGGATTAGTAAGTATGCTGATGATACTAAGGTAGGAGGTGTTGTGGATAATGAGGTGGGTTTTCAAAGCTTGCAGGGAGATTTATGCCGGTTAGAAGAATGGGCTGAACGTTGGCAGATGGAGTTTAATGCTGAGAAGTGTGAGGTTCTACATTTTGGCAGGAATAATCCAAATAGAACATACAGGGTAAATGGTAGGGCATTGAGGAATGCAGTGGAACAGAGAGATCTAGGAATAACAGTGCATAGTTCCCTGAAGGTGGAGTCTCATGTAGATAGGGTGGTGAAGAAGGCTTTTGGAACGCTGGCCTTTATAAATCAGAGCATTGAGTACAGAAGTTGGGATGTAATGTTAAAATTGTACAAGGCATTGGTAAGGCCAAATTTGGAATATTGTGTACAGTTCTGGTCACCGAATTATAGGAAAGATATCAATAAATTAGAGAGAGTGCAGAGACGATTTACTAGGATGTTACCAGGGTTTCAGCACTTAAGTTACAGAGAAAGGTTGAACAAGTTAGGTCTCTATTCATTGGAGCGTAGAAGGTTGAGGGGGGATTTGATCGAGGTATTTAAAATGTTGAGAGGGATAGATAGAGTTGACGTGAATAGGCTGTTTCCATTGAGAGTAGGGGAGATTCAAACGAGAGGACATGATTTGAGAGTTAGGGGGCAAAAGTTTAAGGGAAACACGAGGGGGTATTTCTTTACTCAGAGAGTGATAGCTGTGTGGAATGAGCTTCCTGTAGAAGTAGTAGAGGCCAGATCAGTTGTGTCATTTAAGGTAAAATTGGATAGGTATATGGATAGGAAAGGAGTGGAGGGTTATGGGCTGAGTGCGGGTAGGTGGGACTAGGTGAGATTAAGAGTTCGGCACGGACTAGGAGGGCCGGAATGGCCTGTTTCCGTGCTGTGATTGTTATATGGTTATATGGTTATATGGCATCTAACTACATCTTTGTCATCTGAACTTAAACCTTCCTCCGTAGTTCATGTTTACCCAACCTATGGAGAGAGAAAAAAACCCATGACTTCACACATTAACTGTATCTACACACCGTCAGGAATTAACACACCTCTATGAAGTCATGCTCCAAACGTCTCCTGAAGGAATAAAATGCCACTCGTCCGAATCCGTCCCTATGACACGGCGACACTTCTCACTATAACTCAGACACTAGGGTCATTACAGCATAATTTTAAATACTGTCTACATTCCTTTCCACATACTCCTGCTTTCCCTAAACAGAGCGACAAAAAAAAAAACTGCGCGATACTTGAATCACTTTATCTCCAAAGACGGGTATGGTGTGACTAATGCGCGGATAGAGATTTATAGAAAGACGGCATCAACAAGCGAAGAACCAGAGATTCTTGTGGAAGAAATATCAGGATGCCTTTCTCGTTAAAACGACAACCGCCCTTTTGCTCTTCTTTTCAAAAGTCCTGATTATAAGGTCAGATTCTGAACCCAGATATTGCAAGTCAACAACGTTCCCTCTTATTTTTTAACAGCTGGGCGGGTTCAACCACCGCCTCGACGGGAAACTATTACACTGACTGATAATTGAGCTCATTGTAAATGCTGCAAACGGGTAATGATGCCCGGCTGTCAACCCAACTGACAGGCACAATGGCAAAATTGCAATGCTTTGACCAGGCAGCGTCGGTGTTCAGCTGCCGGCAATTTACTAAAAATGAAATATCGTCTTCCATTCTGGTGAACTGTACTGCTTGTAACAGTGTCCTAACTTGAAAATCCGACAATGTACATAGACTGAAGTTCCAAGCTCTTTCAAAGTACTGTCCGTGGTATGTTTACTATTCAGAAAATTTATTAATTATAAACTACGACATAACTTATTTCAGGGATTTTGACAATAATATGAACAAATATTTCAGTGTTGTATTAGCAAAACCTCCTTTATTATTTGCCTTGGGATGGGGTAATAGGACACTTGATGGAAATAACGCAGATAGTGACGATGTCATCGCCGATCATGGTGGAAGGCAATTTCAGTTTATTGTAAAATATCGGACTCTCCCCTCCTCTCTGCACCCCACCCGCAATGTCCTGAGAGGAACTGCTCATCCAAAGAAATGACAAAATGTAATAGCGCTTTCGCACGTGGGACAGGAGGAGGTGCCGCAGGAGGTTGGCGGGAGGATCAGTGGCATATCTGAAGGCGGTGGGGAAAGTTGTCGGCGTCGTAGATGAAATTGATGAACTCAGCGTGGGTGCAGGAAGCAGCACTAATTCAGTCGTCAATGTAGGGGTTGAATGGGTGGTCTCCGGAGCACAGACTCAGCACCATAGTCTTGTATCTGGACAGATGTACACTGGCGGGCAATAGGACCGCACGGTGCAACTGTGGAGCACAATGCACTTTAAAATTGAAGGGTGATCTGATGGAGCAGAAATGGGAAGACAAGCCGGCGAATGAAGGAAACGCACTGAGTCCGTGGGAGGGACCTCTGTATGTAATTTCTGCTTGAGAGTTCTGAGTGGAACAAGGATTGCGCCGGCCCAGTCGGACAGAAGGTGCCGGCAATGTACGGAACGTTGGTCAGGTCCGGGTGGGTGAGGCCGCTGACTCAGAACTTCCTCGCAACAATGAGGGAAAGCGGAGATTTTACCACATTTAATAGCTGCTCCCTGAACCTGGTCTGTGTAACAGCGTAAAGGACCGTGTTCGTACAACAGCTCAGAAGCTGCAGCATGATGCCCAGCTGTATCAGCGAATCTGGAGGAAACACATATGTGGTAACAAAAGACACCTGTTCCCACGCAGAATACACAGTGAAAGGTGCCGACAGCAGGATGAAATTGCCTGAGACGATCAACAATAAAACGAGGGATTTCCTGCGTTTCTCCATCTCCGGGTCTCTGGCTGTCTGTCCGTTTCCGGGAACCTTGAGTCTCCTGCGAGCTCTGCCGGTGACTAAGACGTACCTGACGGTGAGGCTGTTCGTCAGCAGAACCAGCACAAATGGGAGTACAGGGGTGAGGAAGTAGTGAAAGAGTTCAATTACAGTAGATTTTCTTAGAGTTAAAAAAAACGGTCTCTCCCTACAAATGAATAGACCAATCATTCCTCTGTAGTACCGTGAGAGCCGAAAATACCAGTAAATATTCTTTAAACAGCTGATCACAGTGACTGTCCCCAAAACGACGACCGCAGTTTTCCCGGTGCAATATTTTGTTTTCAGCTTCTGGCAACAAATGGCGATAAACCGATCAAAGGTGAACGTGACGGTGAACCAGACCGAACAGTCGGTGACGGTGTAAATCAGACAAGCGTGGATATTACACCCCTTGATCAATGCGTGGAGGTAAACGTAGCGTGACATGTACATCAGTGGAATCTTGCTCAATATCAGGTCCAGGATGAGAACCAGAAGATCCGCCACTGCCATGGCAACCAGGTAGCAAGTGACAACTCTGGAGAGGCCGCACTTTCCCCGAGATAGAACGAATATGGTCACCATGTTCACTGCGAACAAAGGAAACGGTCAGGTTAAACACATCAGCAACGTTCTCCTAAAGCAAACATATACTGTAGACCACTTTCTTGTCTGTAACACTGTTAGAAATGATTGTAGAAGACGATTGAATATAATCGTAGCGTTACCATTCAATAAACCTATACCGTTTGTAAACTACTGTAAACAGTGCAATCTATTGTATCAGCAGGTAACGATGGATGGTGATTGGGGAATTTCGTACGTGTTGAGGGAAAAATGAACTGAATGATGGATAATTCTGCATAATGTCGTTGTCCTGAAATTAGTCTGCATGACACCCCTAACATTTAGCGGAAGCGCAGATTCCCGTCCCTGACTGTTATCCAGGGCGCCGGGTTTGCAGAGACAGCAGCGACCCAAAGTCGTATCATTGCGTCTCTCTTCTTGCTTGCCGACATTGAGTGAGTGATTACAGCTTCAAATCATGTTACAAGGCCCACCGTCTCCTTTTTTTTTTACTTTCACCTTCATATCTGTATGCTTGTGACGAGATCCGAAGGATTATTCACTATGGATTGTTCCTTTAAAAAGAGTGGAAGTGTGTGCTACTTCAGAAAGAGAGAGAGAGAGCAACGAGCAGCCAGTGGGTTGCCATGGTTACGATAGGGCGGAGTTATATGAAGGACCGCTGGTGTTCAGCATTTGTGGAATATATACAAGGTCATCTGGCTTTGTAATCAGACACACGAGACACTCAAGGAAGACAATGACACTGGATGAGTTTTGTGTGCTCACGACAAGTGTGGGCTTTCTGCTCACAGTCCCGACAAAGGGGTGACCGGTGGAAAGCTAGTGATGTGTTTAACCCTTGTCGGGGTTGATGACTAACCGCGTGAAAACGCCATTCTATTTAGTGAGGTCACAGTCGGTGACTTCTACAGGACTTTGGAGGACGACGTGGAAGATAAAAGGCATCGCATCGGCCACTGGGAAAACAAATCACCTCTCTCTCTCTCTCTCTCTCTCTCTCTCTCTCTCTCTCTCTCTCTCTCTCTCTCCTCTCTCTCTCTCTCTCTCTCTCTCTCTCTCTCTCTCTCTCTCTCTCTCTCTCTCTCTCTCTCCTCCTCAATTATACTCAATTCACCATCATGAACTGAACTGACAGTCGCTATCTACACCATTCAGAAGACTGCACCATTCA
Organism: Hemitrygon akajei; assembly: GCF_048418815.1. Classification (NCBI taxonomy): domain Eukaryota; kingdom Metazoa; phylum Chordata; class Chondrichthyes; order Myliobatiformes; family Dasyatidae; genus Hemitrygon; species Hemitrygon akajei. Next base: position 304,353 of record NW_027332021.1, on the reverse strand, counting down.
TTACCTAAGCTTGCAGACGTTTGGAAACTTTATTTACTCGTTGATATTGGCTAACCTGTTTACCTCATCTTGTTTTATATGACTATTTTACGTAGTTACTAATAAAACAGAGTTTGTAACAGAAGACTCATACTCCAGGTGTGTTCCACTTCTGCTGGTCCTTTTTACCCCGTTACGGGGTATGTAACAATGCCATTCATTAAATCTCGATAATGCGGTATCTTTTTCAGCACCATTGAACCTGCCATCGGCTCCGAGTGAGAATTAATTCGAAACCAAAGAAAGTAAACTGCTCACATACGTGGATACAGAACAGTCGAGCAGAACGCTGGGCAGAAGCTGAATCATTAAGAGAAATGTTCACAATTAGAGAACGTGCACGGCATGTTATTGCGGAATAACAGCCAATGGGGAACCGTGGTGAAAGTTCTGAGTATATCCCAAGAGCTTTAAAAAGGAGGTAGTTCTGTTTTGATCCGAAATGCAAATGACCGCTTTAATAATATGGCAGGCACGTCCGAAGGTCCTAAGAACGGAGGAACCTGGTTAATGTTCAGGAACAGTCTGATGTGCAGATGATAGTCACTCCGATTAGCCACGGAAAGACTGGGATGTTGGAACCCAGTTTAATTGCAGAGGAACCTCAAGTGAGGAAGCATCTTGTTTCACAGCAGATACACTTGAGGCGGAGATAGAGCGGATGGAAAGGGGGTATCCTGTCAAAAATGTAACGTTCCAGCCTCTCAGTGACAGGCTGCTGTGTGCAACGATTGTATGTAAGTTCACTCATCAGAAATCTGAGCATTGCATCCGGAGCATTAACTTTTATGAACAAGACAATCAATAGTTACAAGACAGTAGCTACACCCAAAATCATTATATGATTGCCAGACGTGCAGATAATAGTCACACCGATTAGCCGCGGAAAGGTTTGGAACCCAGCTTAATTGCAAAGGAACCTCTAGTGAGAAAGCCACTTGTCTCACAGCAGTATACATGAGGCGGGGATAGAGCGGAGAAAAGGGGGGTACCGTGTCAAAATGTACAGTTTCAACGTCTCAGTGACAGGCTTGTGTGCAACGAATGTAAGTAAGTTCATTCATCAGAAATTTGACGTTTGCATCTGGAGCATTAACTTTTATTAACGAGACAATCAATATTTACAAGACAGTAGCTACACCCAAAATTACTATATAAATTCTCTTGTCGATAAAACAGTCGTTCCGGCGCCGTGACCACCGCTCACGGAAATTCCTCAGTGTGTCCGCGACGACCCCCGTGCTCTCTCTCCAACGACACCCTGGCACGGACATATACTCGGAAAAGCGTCTGCCTTTCGGCCCTGGCAGCCGCCCTTCATCATCCGCCGCCCAGACTCGTGAATGGCCATCTCGGCCGAGCCCGGGAACAAGCCGACCAGGAGATCCCCTCTCGACTCGCCCCCCTTCCGGAATGGGTGCCCGGAGATGAGGATCGCGGGTCGAAAGTGCAGCCGGAAACTCAGCAGCAGCACTTCGGAGCATTAACTGAGACAGCCTGATCACAGCACACGGTCATAAGCCATTCGATCATGGCCGATGTATCTCCCTCCCAACACCGTTCTCGTGCCTTCTCCCTTTAACTGTTGATGTCCCTACTCATGGACGTACCTATTAACCTCCGCCTAAAATGCATCCAATCTTCTGGCCTCGGCAAAAGTCTGTGGCAATGAGGTCCATAAACACATTGCCACCGGCTATATAAATTCCCCCTTGGCCCTGTTCTGACGGCAGCATTCATCTATTCTGAGATTGCGCTCTCTGTCCTGGACTCCCCCACCGTTGGATAGATCCTCTGCACGACGGCTCGTTCTGTGCCATTCAAATACAAGTAAGCTTCTCTCGTTCCCCGCTCCTTTCTGATCAACACCAGAGGCAGAGGGCTAACAAACACGCCTCATGGGTTAAATCGAGTACTGCCCTGAACCTGCTCTGGATGATCCCCACTGCCAGCACATATTTTCTTAAACAGGATTCCTAACGACACTAAATTATCAAAGTGCTTAAAACAAAGATATATGTGATTATCAACTGTATGTGTGAGAGCAGCATTAATTACTATTATGAAAGGTAACACGTGAGAAGAAAAAAATGCAGTCAAGTTATCTTTGGAAAAAACACTCACCGGGAAGAGCAATGATAGCGAGGACGGGAAAGAAAATCACTTGAATGGTTTGTACAGCATGCGCGAGTCGAAAATCTACCGTTATCCAATCATAATCTGCAAAAATATATGGAAAACATCCAGAATATATTTTTCCCATGTCCTGTTATATTCCAAGCCATCTTTCCCGGACTCTGATCCATGGCAGGAGCGAGTCAGTACGTCCTTACTCTCCTCCCGGTGCAGCTCCGGATCATTGTCCGTTGTCGATAGGCTGGAACTGAGTGAAAGGGACTCCTATTAATAAGAGAGAGAAACCCTTAGTTGACGTCAGCAGTCTACCTTGAATTGACGCGAATTATTTTCCATGAAACTACGGGAGAGTTAACCCTTGGTTTACCAGTGGCTGAGGAACCAGTGTGTAGACGAACGCTGTTGTTGTTACATGGCTTGGAATTTGAAAACTAATAACAAATCTCACGGCATTTCGGGGGGATTTAAGGAAGTTTAAAATAGAACAAAATCGTGCTTAAATAATTAAAGAATTTATGCTTTTTTCGTTAAAAAAAATCCCCTGTAAAGAAATAAATAAATTAGTCAGCAGTCACATGTGATTACTCTTTAATTTGCCTAAAATGCAGGAACAAGAAACACTGGTTCTGAAGCAGAGCTTGGAATGCGGACGTTTGATGAGAGAGAAAAGGACTATCAGCCTTCTGTAGAAACCTGCTCTCATGTTAGACAGGAATAGGAAGGAAGGGAAGAGGAGAGAGAGAGAGAGAGAGAGAGAGGAGAGAGAGAGAGAGAGAGAGAGAGAGAGAGAGAGAGAGAGAGAGAGAGAGAGAGAGAGAGAGAGAGAGAGAGAGAGAGAGAGAGAGAGAGAGAGAGAGAGAGAGAGAGAGGAGAGAGAGAGAGAGAGAGAGAGAGAGAGAGAGAGAGAGATACAGTGACAAGAATGGTGGAATTAATTGTCCGCACCTGGGTTTACTTCAGCACAATGGGGATCGGATCACTGAGTGGTCAATAGCTATTCTTGGCACACTATTCTTCTGTGGTTCTACGTGCCTGTTTAGTATTTCTCATGTCATGCTGATATCGTAGATATGGTAATAATCTTCGACATGTGTACAGTGCCCTCACTTCCTTGCGAATTCCTGATGGTGTTCAATCAGAAAGGAACAAGGGGAAAAAAAATAAAAACAATCTACTTACTGCTACCCCATACTCCCGTACTCGTAGCCCATACAAGAGTCCACGTTCACAATCATGCAGATGTTACCAGTGTGTAGTAGTTGATGCTGTTTCGCTCTGTGTAAAATGATGGTGTGGTAGGATAGAATTAATTTCAGGGGCATCAGCATGTTTTATTAAAATGACTTTGTATTTATTTGGAAAGGAATGATGATGCTGTAACTTTGTACAATTTACTCTCCATTGAAGATCACACAAAAACAGCAGCCACCATGGCCCTAAACCGGTTATTCGGTTTATGTTATTATTCTTTGTCCCTCTTTAGTTGGTTCCTTGGAATGTTTCCTCTCACTTGAGCAGTGTGTGCATTCAAATATTATTTCAAAATATTTGGAAACTAGTGTTGATTTATTTTTTCCGTAGACTGATAACATGGCATATCTGTGAACTTACAGATGATGGACGGAAACGGTGAATCACATTCCTCCTTAACTGTTGTTAATCTCTATTACGGTTTGCAATAAGCTTCTCCTAAAGCTTTTGAAATACGAAAACATGGAAACGGGGATATTTATTCTCATTGGTCGTCGCAATAAATTTGACAGAATGGTGTTTAAAGCTGGTAAGCGTTTGATTAAAGGCATATGAGTTATTGTAAAGCATATTTCTTAAAGCATATTTCTTATCCAGGCAAGACATTAGACAAGTACAGTTGTGCACAGTAGGTGTCAAAGACAATATATTATTACATTCCTCTTTCGGCACCCTTTCGTCGAGCCACTGAATACAAACGGCACCTGATTATGTTATTTGAGATTTTTTATCTGAGAATAGACTGAACAGAGTCCAGATTTAAATTTTAAATACTGTCTCCATTCCTTTCCACATACACCTGCTTTCCCTAAACAGAGCGACAATAAAAAACTGCGCAATACTCGAAGCACTTTATCTCCAAAGACGGGTATGGTGTGACTAATGCGCGGATAGATATTTATAGAAAGACGGCATCAACAAGCGAAGAACCAGAGATTCTGATGGAAGAAATATCAGGATGCCTTTCTCGTTAAAACGACAACCGCCCTTTTGCTCTTCTTTTCAAAAGTCCTGATTATAAGGTCAGATTCTGAACCCAGATATTGCAAGTCAACAACGTTTCCTCTTTTTTTTTTAACAGCTGGGCGGGTTCAACCATCGCCTCGACGGGAAACTATTACACTGACTGATAATTGAGCTTATTGTAAATGCTGTAACCGAGTAAATGATGCCCGGCTGTCAAGACAACTGACAGGCACAATGGCAAAATTGCAATGCTTTGACCAGACTGCGTCGGTGTTCAGCTGCCGGCAATTTACTAAAAATGAAATATCGCCTTCCATTCTGGCTAATTTTGCTGCTTGTAACAGTGTCCTAACTTGAAAATCCGACAATGTAAATACACTGAAGTTCCAAGCTCTTTCAAAATACAGTCCGGGGTTTGTTCACTATTCAGAAAATTTATTAATTATAAACTACGACATAACGTATTTCAGGGATTTTCACAATGATATGAACAAATATTTCAAACTTGTATTAACAAAACATCCTCTATTATTTGCCTTGGGGTGGGGTAATAGTACACTTGATGGAAATAGCGCAGATAGTGACGATGTCATCGCCGATCATGGTGGAAGGGTATTTCAGTTTATTGTAAAATATCGAACTCTCCCCTCCTCTCTGCACCCCGCCCGCAATGTCCTGAGAGGAACTGCTCATCCAAAGAAATGACAAAATGTAATAGCGCTTTCGCACGAGGGACAGGAGGAGTTGCCGCAGGAGGTTGTCGGGAGGATCAGTGGCATATCTGAAGGCGGTGGGGAAAGTTGTCGGCGTCGTAGATGAAATTGACGAGCTCAGCGTTGGTGCTGGAAGCAGCACTAATTCAGTCGTCAATGTAGGGGTTGAACAGATGGGTTCGGGAACACAGACTCAGGACCATAGTCTCGTAGCTGGACAGATGTACACTGGCGGGCAATAGGACCGCACGGTGCAACTGTGGAGCACAATGCACTTTAAAATTGAAGGGTGCTCTGATGGAGCAGAAATGGGAAGACAAGCCGGCGAATGAAGGAAACACACTGAGTCTGTGGGAGGGACCTCTGTATGTAATTGTTGCTTGGGAGTTCTGAGTGGAACAAGGATTGCGCCGGCCCAGTCGGACAGAAGGTGCCTACAATGTACGGAACGTTGGTCAGGTCCGGGTGGGTGAGGCCGCTGACTCAGGACTTCCTCGCAACAATGAGGGAAAGCGGAGATTTTACCACATTTATTAGCTGCTCCCTGAACCTGGTCTGTGTAACGGCGTAGAGGGCCGTGTTCGTACAACAGCTCAGAAGCTGCAGAATGATGCCAAGCTGCATCAGCGAGTCGGGAGGAAACACATATGTGGTAACAAAAGAAATCCGATCCCACGCAGAGTATACAGTGAAAGGTGCCCACAGCAGGATGAAATTGCCCGAGACGATCAACAATAAAATAAGGGATTTCCTGCGTTTCTCCATCTCCGGGTCTCCGGCTGTCTGTCCGTTTCCGGGAACCCTGAGTCTCCTGCGAGCTCTGCCGGTGACTAAGACGTGCTTGACAGTGAGGCCGTTCGTCAGCAGAACCAGCACAAATGGGAGTACAGGGGTGAGGAAGTAGTAAAAGAGTTCAATTACAGTAGATTTTCTTAGAGTTAAAAAAACCGGTCTCTCCGAACAAATGAATAGAGCAGTCAGTCCTCTGTAGTACCGTGAGAGCCGAAAATACCAGTAAATATTCTTTAAACAGCTGATCACAGTGACTGTTCCCAAAATGACGACCGCAGTTTTCCCGGTGCAATATTTTGCTTTCAGCTTCTGGCAACAAATGGCGATAAACCGATCAAAGGTGAACATGACGGTGAACCAGACCGAACAGTCGGTGACGGAGTGAAGCAGAACAGCGTGGATATTACACCCCTTGATCAATGCGTGGAGGTAAACGTAGCGTGACATATACATCAGTGGAATCTTGCTCAGTATCAGGTCCAGGATGAGAACCAGAAGATCCGCCACTGCCATGGCAACCAGGTAGCAAGTGACAACTCTGGAGAGGCCGCACTTTCCCCGAGACAGAACGAATATGGTCACCATGTTCACTGCGAGCGAAGAAAACGGTCAGGTTAAACACATCAGCAACGGTTCCCCTGAAGCAAACATATACTGTAGACCACTTTCTTGTCTGTAACACTGTTAGAAATGATTGTAGAAGACGATTGAATATAATCGTAGTGTTACCATTCAATAAACCTATACCGTTTGGAAACTACTGTAAGCAGTACAATCTATTGTATCAGCAGGTAACGATGGCTGGTGATTGGGGAATTTCGTACGTGTTGAGGGAAAAATGAACTGAATGATGGATAATTCTGCATAATGTCGTTGTCCTGAAATTAGTCTGCATGACACCCCTAACATTTAGCGGAAGCGCAGATTCCCGTCCATGATTGTTACCCAGGGCGCCGGGTTTGCAGAGACAGCAGCGACCCAAAGTCGTATCATTGCGTCTCTCTTCTTGGTTGCCGACATTGAGTGAGTGATTACAGCTTCAAATCATGTTACAAGGCCCACCGTCTCCTTTTTTTTTACTTTCACCGTCAGCTCTGTATTCTTGTGACGAGATCCGAAGGATTATTCACTATGGATTGTTCCTTTAAAAATAGAGAGGAAGTGTGTGCTACTTCAGAAAGAGAGAGAGAGCAACGAGCAGCCAGTGGGTTGCCATGGTTACGATAGGGCGGAGTTATATGAAGGACCCCTGGTGTTCAGGATTTGTGGAATATATACAAGGCCAACATGACTTTGTAATCTGACACACGAGACACTCAAGGAAGACAATGACACTGGATGAGTTTTGTGTGCCTACGACTAGTGTGGGGTTTCTGCTCACAGTCCCGACAAAGGGGTTACCGGTGGAAAGCTAGTGATGTGTTTAACCCTTGTCGGGGCTGATGACTAACCGCGTGAAAACGCCATTCTATTTAGTGAGGTCACAGTCGGTGACTTCTACAGGACTTTGGAGGACGACGTGGAAGATAAAAGGCATCGCATCGGCCCTGGGAAAACAAATCAACTCTCTCTCTCTCTCTCTCTCTCTCTCTCTCTCTCTCTCTCTCTCTCTCTTCTCTCTCTCTCTCTCTCTCTCTCCTCTCTCTCTCTCTCTCTCTCTCTCTCTCTCTCTCTCTCTCTCTCTCTCTCTCTCTCTCTCTCCCTCCACAATTATGCTCAATTCGCCATCATGAACTGAACTGACAGTCGGTATCTACACCATTCAGAAGACTGCACCATTCACTACCTAAGCTTGCATACGTTTGGAAACTTTATTTACTCGTTGATATTGGCTAACCTGTTTACCTCATCTTGTTTTATATGACTATTTTACGTATTTACTAATAAAACAGAGTTTGTAACAGAAGACTCAGACTCCAGGTGTGTTCCATTTTCTGCTGGTTCTTTTTACCCCGTTACGGGGTATGTAACAATGTTATTCATTAAATCTAGATAATGCGGTATCTTTTTCAGCACCATTGAACCTGCCATCGGCTCCGAGTGAGAATTGATACGAAGCAAAGAAAGTAAACTGCTCACATATGTGATAACAGAACAGTCGAGCACAACGCTGGGCAGAAGCTGAATCATTAAGAGAAATGTTCACAATTAGAGAACGTGCACGGCATGTTATTGCGGAATGACAGCCAATGGGGAAACGTGATGAAATTTCTGAGTATATCCCAAGAGCTTATAAGAGAGAGATAGATCTGGTTTGAGCCGAAATGCCTTTGACCTATTTTAATAATAATGCAGCACGTCCGAAGGTCCGGAAGAGCGGAGGATCTGGTTAATGTTCAGGAACAGCCAGACGTGCAGATAATAGTCACACCGATTAGCCGCGGAAAGACTGGGAGTCTTGGAACCCAAGCTTAATTGCAAAGGAATTTCAAGTCTGGAAGCCACTTGTCTCACAGCAGATATGCTTGAGTCGGAGATAGAGCGGAAAAAGGTGGGTACCGTGTCAAAATGTACAGTTTCAACGTCTCAGTGACAGGCTGCTGTGTGCAACAATTGTATGTAAGTTCACTCATCAGAAATTTGACGATTGCATCTGGAACATTAACTTTTATTAACGAGACAATCAATATTTACTAGTCAGTAGCTACACCCAAACTTACTATATAAATTCTCTTGTCGATAAAACAGTCGTTCCGGCGCCGTGACCACCGCTCACGGAAATTCCTCAGTGTGTCCGCGACGACCCCGTGCTCTCTCTCCAACGACACCCTGGCACGGACATATATTCGGAAAAGGGGCAGCCTTTCGGCCCTGGGCAGCGCCCTTCATCATCCGCCGCCGAGACCGTGAATGGCCATCTTGTCCAAGCGCAGGAACAAGCCGACCAGGAGATCCTCCTCTCGACTCGCTCCCTTCCGGACTGGGTGCCCGTAGCTGAGAAGCGCGGGACTAAAGTGTAGCCGGAAGCTCAGCAGCAGCCCTTCGGAACTTTAACTGAGACAGCCTGATCACAGCACACCGTCATAAGCCATTCGATCATGGCCGATCTATCTCCCTCCCAACACCGTTCTCGTGCCTTCTCCCTTTCAACTGTTGATGTCCCTACTCATGACGTACCTATTAACCTCCCGCTTAAAATGCATCCAATCTTCTGGCCTCGGCAACAGTCTGTGGCAATGAGGTCATAAACACATTGACACCGGGCTATAGAAATCCCCCCTTGGCCCTGTTCTGACGGCAGCATTCATCTATTCTGAGATTGCGCTCTCCGTCCTGTACTCCCCCACCATTGGATAGATCCTCTGCACGACTGCTCGTTCTGTGCCATTCAAATACAAGTAAGCTTCTCTCGTTCCCCGCTCCTTTTCTGATCAACACCAGAGGCAGAGGGCTAATAAACACGCCTCAATGGGTTAAATCGAGTACTGCCCTGAACCTGCTCTGGATGATCACCACTGCCAGCACATATTTTCTTAAACAGGATTCCTAACGACACTAAATTACCAAAGTGCATAAAACAAAGATATTTGTGATTATCAGCTGTATGTGTGAGAGCAGCGTTAATTACTATTATGAAAGGTACACGTGAGAAGAAAAAAATGCAGTCAAGTTATCTTTGGAAAGACACTCACCGGGAAGAGCAATGATAGCGAGGACGGCAAAGAAAATCACTTGAATGGTTTGTAAAGCATGCGCGAGTCGAAAATCTACCGTTATCCAATCATAATCTGCAAAAATATATGGAACCATCCAGAAGATATTTTTCTCATGTCCTGTTATATTCCAAGCCATCTTTTCCGGACTCTGATCCATGGCAGGACGAGTCAGTCCGTCCTTACTCTCCTCTCGGTGAAGCTCCGGATCTCTGTCCGTTGTCGGATAGGCTGATCTCGCTGAAACTGGGGGAACTGAGAGAAAGGGACTCCTATTAATAAGAGAGAGAAACCCTTAGTTGACGTCAGCAGTCTACCTTGAATTGACGCGAATTATTTTCCCATGAAACTACGGGAAGAGTTAACCCTTGGCATTTACCAGTGACTGAGGAACCAGTATGTAGACTAACGCTGTTGTTGTTACATGGCTTGGAATTTGAAAACTAATAACAAATCTCACGGCATTTCGGGTGGATTTAAGGAAGTTTAAAATAGAACAAAAATCGTCCTTAAATAATTAAAGAATTTATGCTTTTTCGTTAAAAAAAATCCCCTGTAAAGAAAGAAGTAATTTAGTCAGCAGTCACATGTGATTACTCTTTAATTTGCCTAAAATGCCGGACAAGAAACAATGGTTCTGAAGCAGAGCTTGGAATGCGGACGTTTGATGAGAGAGAAAAGGACTATCATCCTTCTGTAGAAACCTGCTCTCATGTTAGACAGGAGTAGGAAGTAGACATGGGGGGCAGGAAGGGAAGAGAGAGAGAGAGAGAGAGAGAGAGAGAAGAGAGAGAGAGAGGAGAGAGAGAGAGAGAGAGAGAGAGAGGAGAGAGAGAGAGAGAGAGAGAGAGAGAGAGAGAGAGAGAGAGAGATACAGTGATAAGAATGGTGGAATTAATTGTCCGCACCTGGGTTTCCTTCAGCACAATGGGGATCAGATCACTGAGTGGTCAATAGGTATTCTTGGCACTCTATTCTTCTGTGTTTCTACAAGTGGCTGATTAGTATTTCTCATGTCATGCTCATATCGTAGATATGGTAATAATCTTCAACATGTGTACAGTGCCTCACTTCCTTGCGAATTCCTGATGGTGTTCAATCAGAAAGGAACAAGGGGGAAAAAAATAAAAACAATCTCCTTACTGCCCATACCCGTACTCGTAGCCCATACAAGAGTCCACGTCACAATCATGCAGATGTTACCAGTGTGTAGTAGTTGATGCTGTTTCGCTCTGTATAAAATGATGGTGTGGTAGGATAGAATTAATTTCAGGGGCATAAGCATGTTTTATAAAATGTCTTTGTATTTATTTGGAAAGGAATGATGATGCTGTAACTTTGTACGATTTACTCTCCATTGAAGATCACACAAAAACAAACAGCCACCAGGGCCCTAAACCGATTATTCGGTTTATGTTATTAGTCTTTGTTCCTCTTTATTCGGTTCCTTGGAATGTTTCCTCTCACTTGAGCAGTGTGTGCATTCAAATATTATTTCAAAATATTTGGAAACTAGTCTTGATTTATTTTTTCCGTAGACTGATAACATGGCATATCTGTGAACTTACAGATGATGGACGGAAACGGGTGAATCACATTTCTCCTTAACTGTTGTTAATCTCTATTATGGTTTGCAATAAGCTTCTCCTAAAGCTTTGAAATACGAAAACATGGAAACGGGGATATTTATTCTCATTAGTCGTCGCAATAAATTTGACAGAATGGTGTTTAAAGCTGGTAAGCGTTTGATTAAAGGCATATGAGTTATTGTAAAGCATATTTCTTATCCAGGCAAGACATTAGACAAGTACAGTTGTGCACTGTAGGTGTCAAAGACAATATATTATTACATTCCTCTTTCGGCACCCTTTCGTCGAGCCACTGAATACAAACGGCACCTGATTATGTTATTTGAGATTCTTTATATGAGAATAGACAGAACGGAGTCCAGATTTAAATTTGACGTTAAATCACAACTGCCTTCGGTGTAAGTGTAACAAATTCCTTTAAGCATTACTGATGTGAAACCCTGTGCGATGAACACTCGCTTTCTCGCGTCTACTCGGTCGGAGTGTAACAACTGTCCGATGTAACGATAACAACAAAACACAGCGAGCGTTCTTCCCCAATAGCTTGAGTGTTTATTGATATTCTTGCGAAAAAATACATCATATGACCTTGATGTTTAGGGTACTTGAAATCTCATCAACGAAGCATATACTGAGGTATTCACTGTGTAGTTTGTATTTTGCCCAAGTTCCCTCGGAATCAATAAAGTATGTCTGTCAATCTCAACATACAACAGTTATGTTTGCTGACATGTGAGCGGCCGTTAACAATTCAATATATTACGAATTTTATAACGCTTGCCCTTCGGACCCCGTGATGGTGCGATCAATGATAATTCGACATCATTTTTAGCCTTATGGTTCAGCTGAGCGACGTGTTTAAAAACAGACCTTGTCATAGTCAGTGCTGAAGTTGGGGTAGCCCCGACATTACTAGTGCAGTGCATAATGGTTCTGGCCATGCAGTTTACTTCTCCGTCTGGACAGTGATGGGACTGGATATGCAGTGAAATTATCACTGTGATCAGGGATGTCGGATCCATTATTAAGGATGAAATAGTGGCTTATCTAGATAGCAGTGATAGGATTGGGCCGAGCCAGCATGGATTTACCAAGGGTAAATCATGCTTGACTAATCTGTTGGAGTGTTTCGAGGATGTAACCAGGAAGTTAGACGGGGGAGATCCAGTGAATGTAGTGTATCTCGATTTTCAGAAGGCATTTGATAAGGTCCCACATAGAAGATTGGTGGGTAAAACCAAAGCTCAGGGCATCGGGGGGAAGGCATTGACATGGATAGAAAACTGGTTGGCAGATAGAAAGCAAAGGGTAGCGGTGAATGGGTGTTTCTCGGAATGGTAGGTGGTGAATAGTGGGGTGCCACAGGGCCCGGTATTGGGCCCACAGCTGTTTACCATTTAACTTAACGATTTGGGTGAAGGCATAGAAAACAACATCAGCAAATTTGCTGATGATACTAAGCTGGGTGGCAGTGTGACATGTGATAAGGATGTTAGGAGAATTCAGGGTGACTTGGATAGGCTGGGTGAATGGGCAGATACTTGGCAGATGGCGTTTAATGTGAATAAGTGTGAGGTTATCCACCTTGGGAGTAAGAACGGGAAGGCAGATTATTATCTGAACGGTATACAGTTGGGTAAGGAAGAAATACAAAGAGATCTCGGAGTCCTTGTTCATCAGTCACTGAAGGTGATTGAGCAAGTGCAGCAGGCAGTGAAGAAGGCTAATGGAATGTTGGCCTTTATTACAAAGGGAATTGAGTACAAGAGCAAGGAAATCCTCTTGCATTTGTACAGAGCCCTGGTAAGACCACACCTGGAGTATTGTGTACAGTTTTGGTATCCAGGGTTAAGGAAGGACATCCTGGCTGTAGAGGAAGTGCAGCGTAGATTCACGAGGTTAATTCCTGGGATGTCTGGACTGTCTTACGCAGAGAGGTTAGAGAGACTGGGCTTGTACACGCTGGAATTAAGGAGATTGAGAGGGGATCTGATTGAAACATATAAGATTATTAAGGGATTGGACAAGATAGAGGCAGGAAATATGTTCCAGATGCTGGGAGAGTCCGGTACCAGAGGGCATGGTTTGAGAATAAGGGGTAGGTCATTTAGGACAGAGTTAAGGAAATCTTCTTCTCCCAGAGAGTTGTGGGGGTCTGGAATGCACTGCTTCGGAAGGTAGTGGAGGCCAATTCTCTGGATGCTTTCAAGAAGGAGCTAGATAGGTATCTTATGGATAGGGGAATCAAGGGATATGGGGACAAGGCAGGAACTGGATATTGATAGGACTTGATCAGCCATGATCTCAAAATGGCGGTGCAGGCTCGAAGGGCCGAATGGTCTACTTCTGCACCTATTGTCTATTTGATAAGTAGGGATGCTGTCATTCTGGCCAATGATGTGTCTGGATTTGCAATGATAATATAGGAATAGCTTCTTCCCTCAGCCATTATAGTTCTGAATCGCATAGAACCAAGGAACCATAACTCACTACATTTTATGCCTTAACTTAATTTAACTTTCTTGACCAATGTTAACTGTGACTCTGATTTACAGTTTTAATTGTTATGTATTGTAATATACTCCTGCCGCATAACGACACATTTTACGATATATACCGGTGACATTAAACTTCATTCTAGTTTTTTATATATATATTTAGTGATTCTCTTTTAAGATCTACGGCTGCTGAATTTATCGCTGCGTAGGATCGCTTTAAGAAATAAATTGTGCCTGTAATAGCTGTGATGTTCCAGAAGTGAAAACAAGTTGTCTACCTCAAACTTGGTATCCTTCTCAATCGACTGTTATACTTCCAAATCTTTCGAGTGAACCCTCTACCACTAATCACCTCACTCAGTGCGTCCCAGATTCATTTGCATCAAGTCTTTCGTCAGATACGTGTGAATTACCAATCTCTTTACACGACCCTGTTGTCTAAACCCGTCTCGCAATTTGAGAAAGCTGTCCCGTGTTGAATATTTCCATCGCCAGATGTAATGACAAAATGCTGATTATGATTTATCCAGTGTGTATATTTATGGTACAAACGTGGAGTTTAAAACATTGTCTGTGCAGAAACTCAGGTTGAAATCAGCAATGTGTCTGGCACCAAATCGCATAACTGCGATCTTCAATCGCTTCGCTCCGTCATTCGATCTGTAAAAGCAAAATTATCACTGTGATCAGGGATGTGGGATTTGATAAGTAGGGACGCTGTCATTCTGGTCAATGATGTGTCTAGATCTGCATTGATAATATAGGAATAGCTTCTTCCCTCGGTCATTAAATTTCTGAATCGTACAGAACCCAGAAACCAGACCTCACTACATTTTGTTCTCAATCGCACTGCTCCGTCATCCAATCAGTAAAAGCAAGATCTATCCTTTGGTTTTCATTTGATATCGTTGCCAATCTGGTGTGTAGTGGCGTATCCATATAGAAAACAGACCAGATGCGTTTTGACGAATTGTAATCTATTGACATTAGAACAACGACACATCAGATGCAACTTTAAAGTAAAAATCCACGTACGGGTGAGGCAGTGGTCCTGCATTTGATGTCAGTGGTGAAGCTGCAGGAGTAGCACTTGGAATGATTGTCCTCCTGGGTTGTTAATTACGCTGTTTTTTGTGGCAGAATCGCCAATGCGGTCCACGCAGAAAACAACAAAAGCAGAAATGTACAGAATGCCAGACAGCACTTAGTTCATCCCTTTGATCTAGATAATCAAAGATCAGCTGACTGCAGGGATCGCACAAGGAGTTGGATAAATCTCCAGCTGAATTATTTGCACAGAGGAGAAAATTAAATGTGAGTGTCTTTGGAATGTATTTCAGCTGATGACCAGGAAACGCTGTGACATCATCACTGTGGCCGTTCTTAAGTCTCCAGAGCCAACAAAATTATCAACATGTTCAACGATGGGCGCGGAATACTAATGACGTCAGCAGCGTGGCCACCAGTAAGATCATCGCCGCAGCTCAGTGAGCTGAGGTCTGGAGAAGCAATGACAATATCAACGTGATCAGTGACGTGTTTTGAAACTGCAGACCATTCTGCTTATTGCACGCAGGAGCCCGTAATCGTCCTGGCGTTCCAGCATTACACTCAACGTGTCTGCTTCGTATCCGCTGTTCTGCAGTTCCAGTCCAGGTAAAGGCTGTCCAGGAGATCGGAGAGGTAGTCTGCGTGTGATTAGCGAAGGCTTCGAGCAGATTCATCAAGGCTGTGTATCACAACCGTCCCCATTTGGAGAGAACTCTTCCTTGGAATGTTTATCCATATTAGAGCACAACTCCAAATTATTGCAAAATCTTTATCAATAACATGATTTATTTTCACATTATACCAACATCCGGTGGATTCCTTATTTCTACATGTGCTGGACAACAACAGGTTAACTGCATCTATTTCTGACTGTAATTATCCGATTTGTGATGTGCAATAATTCTCTTTGTTGATGAAAAAACATGGTTTGAGCAACACAATCTGAACATTTATTTGCAGCAGTCTTCACAATATTTTTGAGTATTTTATAATTTTCAAACGTGTGTTCACAGACATACTGATAATGTTAACAATTATATTTGTTACATTATTGACAGCATTTGTCATCAGATAAATGCATCCGTATGCAGCACAAAGTTATGTGGACTCGATATTTTTAGGTTCCTCGGGGTTTTCCATTATCTGCACCACTGAACACAAGCTGCTCCTCCTTTCATTCTTTATCCACGTATCGATTGAACAAAATCCGGAATTATTATTTTGTAGATAGACCAAATAAAAGAGATGTCAGAATCTCCTTTCCTCCGCTAGCCTGTAGGTCACACTTGAGCATGGTTAGCTCACCTGCTTGGCCCACTACTCCCCCTCCACCCCGCCGATCAGGGTCACGTTCAGCTATCGGAGATTGGTCCTAAGAACAGCTGCTGTATATCACAGGTCCTGGTTGTGCGACCATTGACGCCAGACAGACAATCTTTGAAGAATGCTGATTGTCGATGGAGTCCTCTAACACAGGAACGATCTGTTGCCGTTTTGCTCATTGGCATTATCGATTAGAAAATCATGATTTTGTTCAAACTGCTCAATTTTTTCGCACTGTTCATTCATCCAATTCTCTTTCGCTCCTTTCCATTTTCTTTGAACCAAGCGGTTCAGGGCTTTGTCGCCTTCATTATCCCGATGTTTTACCTTTCTTCTTTCTTCAGATAACTTTCTCAGCTCACCGGTGAAACAAGGGTTAAGTCTCTTGCTCTTTTCCTGATAACCCGAATTCTTACCGCAACTTCAGTCACTGTTGTTTTAAACTCATCCAAGATGTTGTCCACTGCCATGTTGCTAACCTCGTCATATGACTGAAAATATATTCTCCGTTTCGACCAAACATTCGAACTTTTTTGCTTAATCCGTGAGCATATCAAAGTCTATTTTATTTGATGGTTTGACCTTTCTCAGCTTCTTCAAACGCACACACGCGTCCAATACCACAGGATTGCGATCTGTTTTACTGTCAGCACCAGCGTACGTTCTCACCTGCTTCACTTCACTCCTGAACCAGTTGAGTACTAAACTGTAGTGAATTTGTTTTTTTTTTTTTTTACCTAACCATCAGGACTGGTCCATGTATACAGTCTCCGTTTGGGCAGACTGTACCAGGTGCTCGCAATCATTAGTTTGTTAACTTTTGCAAATTCAACCAGTCTTTCTCCGCGGTCGTTTCTTTCCGTAAGCCCGAAGGGTCTTACTGTCAAAACTTCTCTTGCGCTGCCAACATTGGCATTCAAATCACCAAGAATCACAGTTACTTCGTTGTCTTTAGTCTTTTTCATCAGCTTTTCAACTTCTCCGTACATTATATCGAATTCATCGTCGTCATAGTCCGTAGTTGGCATATAGAACTCTGACGTTAATGTCAAATGGTTCAGCCGAGATTTTAATCATCATCATTCTTTCGTTAATGGATACATTGCCTTTGATCGTTCTTGCTGTTTCCTTATCTACCATAGTTCCAACTCCGTGCTTACGTTCACTTCCTCCTGAATAGATCAGTTGGTTTCTGTCATCTCTTATGAGCGGGCCCCCCCTCTGTCCATCCCGTTTGACATAGTCCGAGTATGCGAACCATATGTACTCTAAAAGGTCGTGAGTTACTCAGACAAACGATGGTCCAGAGGAATTGTCATTTAAATTCACCCAGAGTCCGTTGCATGGGGTAGTTATGGATGTCGGGTGAGTCCCAATGAAAGGGTCTGAAAGCCGAATCATTGCGTTATCCCTTCGACCACTGGTCGCCGAGGGCGCTGCTGAAATCTCCGTCTACAAGTTCTGCGAGGTCCATTCCGCCACTGACGTCGCTGCGGGGACCTCCTGCGAAGCGATTGTCTTCCCCGGACGGTGATGAGGAAAAGGATAATCTCGCGTTGGCCTAATCGAGGGTTGGTTGCAGTAGAAAATGGCCGGGACAGAGATCTGCCGGACAGCTGGAGGGCTCCAGTCTTTTTATTTATTTGCGTCTGAGCTTGGGCGGTTAGGTCAGTTTGTTGCGGTACCCAAAGCTCGGAGGGGTTTGTGGTAGAGGAGATCTGTCTGTGCGAGTGGGAGAGGTTATGGGAGGAAGTATTTTTGTTCGTTCACAAAAACGAACAAAAATTGATTGGAAGGGTGTGGGACTGTAGAAGGAATAATGTTAGGGGTAGTGAACGGATCGGACGCACTGTGCGCCGGGTACGATGGTTCTCGGTGCGAATTAAGTTGTTAACATGGGAGGATCTGGTCCGTTGTATCAGAGAGCACGCGTGTCCTTCCATAAAACAATAATTTTCTCTTATATTAATTACTGTCAAACCTTACTGTTAACGTTGTGTTTGTTACAGAATCTGGGAACAGCTGCCATCAGGAATGCAAGAGCAGATTCGGAAAGTGGAGGGGAGAGTCAGTGACCTCTACATCAGAGAAGGCCACGGGTTGGTTCAGACTCTTGTGAGACATAAACGTCCTTGCAGTGGAATCAAATCTGGTAACATATCTGGGGTTGAAAAAGGGAATAGGGAAGGCGCTGAGGATAGAGAGTTTTAACTAGGGAAACATGGTCTGGGTGAAGAGGTACAAGAGCTGTCTGATAGATTATTTTTGATGATTGTTTTGTCATCTCACAGATGATGACTGAGGAAAGAGGCCAAATGATGAGGAGAGAGAGCCGGGAGGACACACGGACGAAATTAAGTCAGACACGGTAAAAGGAAAGCGACAGTGACGTAATGTGCTTCCCTGTTTCACGTCTTGTCCAGTGAGGAGTCTGTGTGGAGATGCAGCTTCCCTGGAGATGGAGGAAAGAGGGCGCACCAGTAGGTCCAGCTGTGGGGAGACATGGTTTATCAGGTCTGATGATGAGCTGAATGTACCTTAAACTTGAGACTGAATCAGAAATCCATCCTGAGGGTATTTGAAATGTACGAATCATGGGAGATGTGATCACATGTGTACACGGCACGGGTTGGGTCTCCATCGGGCACTCAGTGAGCTGGTCAATTTACAATGTGCTGGGATGAAAGCACAATGTTTGCGGCCGGATTCTGACACTGTGTGTAGGCTAGTTTTACTGTTGGAAGCAACATTAACGGAAGAAGATACAGGAACTTCATCCATTTAAGTCAAGTCAAGTTTATTGTCATTTAACTGTGTACCTGAAATGAGACGCCATTTATCCAGAACACGGTGTAAAACACAGAATTACTCATGTAACACCCAATAACTCCGGAAAGTAAGAATAAAATCTACTGACGAACTCTGCATAAATAAATACATCAATTAAAAATTGTCAGGTGCAGAACAGATTAATCGATGACACAGCGAATGTTATGAGGCAGGGATTTCGGAAAGATGAATGGCCTGAGAGAAGAAACTGTTTGCCATGCTGTCCATTCTTGTTTTTATCCTTCATAATCTCCTGCCCGATGGTAGAACGTCAAAGAGGATACTGGATAGGTGGGTGGGAACCTTGTAACGCTGAGAGCCCTGCGTATGCAGCGGTCCTGATAAATGTCCCCAATGGATGTTAGAGAGAGTCTCCCAAGACCTTCTTAGGTGTTCTCACAGTCCTTTCAGGGGATTTCTGGGTCGAAGCTTGGTTTCTCCCAGACCAGATGGAGGTGCAGTTTGTCAGGATGGTCTCAATGGTTCCGCTGTGACATTCAGTTCGGATGGGCGGTGGGTGAGCCTCACCTGGCTCAGTATTATAGGAAGTTGAGCTGCTGCTGTGCCTTCTTTTTCAGGGAGGTGGTGTTGAGCGACGATGTGAGGTCATCCATGATGTGAACTCGCAGGAACAAGGTGCAATTAAATCTCTCTGCGGCGGAGCTCTGTCTTCGCAGAGGGTGTTGGTTCTTCTGCACTTTTCTGCTTTCCTTGGTCTTCTCCACGTTCAGACTTAGGTTGTTCTTCCCACACCGATCCACCAGCTGCTCCGCTTCAGCTCTCTACTCCGGCTCATCATCGTTGTTGAGGTGGGAACCACTGCTGGGTCATTCGCAAGCCGGTTGACACGGTCTGAGCTGAATCCTTCGATATGGTCATGCATCAGCCACGGTACAGCAGCAGGCTGAGCACACAGCCCTAGTCATCGGCAGTGCCCAGCATAATGGGACAAGCCTACACAGACTGACGGCGCTCTTTCCATGAAGAAGTCCAGGATCCAGCGACAGAAGGAGGTGTTGAGAGCAAGCGAGGACAGTTTCCCCATTAGATTCTGTGATGATAAACACAGACCTGAAGTCTTTCAACAGCAGCCGATCATATGAGACCCCATTTTTCCAGTTGGGATAGGAAAGAGGCGAATGCATCGTCAGTGGATTCATACGAATAGTGTTAACTGGAATGGGTCAATGCAGACAGGAGAAAGACATGAATGCGCTCTATGAGCAGCGGCTCAAAGCATCTGAACTGGCACTTCAAAATTGCTTGTTGTTTCGCAGTGTATGTTACCTTGAGTGAACCAAATATTCACAGTGGTGACAAAGGGGTGCAATTTTGTTTATTTCAAGTTGGTGAAAGGTAAGGAGTTTTGAAATCAATGCCTTGTGGTGCCACCATCGTTAACTTTTATGCACCGTCTCCAAATCATCGACGTCCTTCCTATAATGGCGTGACCAGAATTATATGCAGTACTCCTGATGTGGCTTAATTCCAGTTTTCTAAAACTGTAAGATAACTTCCTGACTTGAACTCAATACCCCAGATAATAAAGGCAAGCATGCCGTTTGCCTTCTTAACTGCCCTATAAACCTATGTAGCCTTATTCAGGGAGCTGTGAACTTGGACGCCAAGATCTTTTTGTTCTTCCCCGTCTTACACTATGAAGGTCTCAGTTTACAGTACATCAGGATAATTGAAGTCCCTGTATGACCACAATTCTATTGTCTTTACAGGTTTCCTTACACTGACTGCATATCTGTAGTGCTGATCTTAGGAGCTCGTCCAAGATCGAACTGCTTCCTTCTGCATCGGACCAGCTAGTGGTGTGTTGTCGCAGCAAAGGCCATGCACTCAACGTCAGTAAGACGGAAGAGCTGATTGTGGACTTCAGCAACGTTAAGGCGAAGGAATACAGACCAATCCTCATAGAGGGACCAGAAGCGGAGAGAGTGAGCAATTTCAAATCCCTGATTGTAAAGTTTTCTGAAGAAATAACCTGGCCATGCAGCTCTAAAAAAGGCCAGGCAGCGATTGTACTTCATTGAAGTTGGAGGAGATTTCGTAACTCAACATAAACATTCAAACACTTCCATAGATCTATCCTGGAGAGCATTCTGATTCGATGCATCACTGTCTGGTATGCGGGGTAGGGTCCGGGGTGCTACTGAACAGGACTAAAAGAAGCTGCAGAGGGTCGTATATTTAGTCGGCTCCATCTTGTGTACTAGTCTACAAAATACCCCGGATATCTTCAAGGAAGATGTCTCATTAAGGCAGCCTCCATTATTAAGTACCCCCAGTACCCAGAGCATGCGCGTTACTCATTGTTGCCACCAGGTAGGAGGCAGAGAATCCTCAAGGGACGCACCCAACGATTCAGAAACAGCTTCTTCCGCTTTGGCATCGGAATCCTAGATGGATATTGAACCCGTGAACACGACCTCACATTTTAAAATACATAGTGTGTTGTGTTTGCACGATTTTAATCTATTCCATATACATATACTGTAATTGATTCACTTTTTTATTTATTTGTCTTCAATATTGCGTATTGGGTTGAACAGCTGCTGCCAAGTTACCAAATTTCACGACAGATGCCAGTGATTATAAATCTGATTCTGATTGCGATTCCGGTTCTGATTCTGACGGTATTATCCCTCTGTTCGTCTACATTGTCAACAATCCTGTCATTAGCCCTCCATTGTGCCAGATCCTCTACCTTTTGTAGGTTTTCCGTACAAGAGGATTGGTGTTTCCATACAGGGACATGAATAAACCCGTCAATTTACTCTCCAACATAGTTTCAAAGTATTAGAGGACTTGTCACATCTTTGTAAACTTCTCAGAACGTAGTGGCGCTGTCATGCTTTCGTCATAATGGTACTTACGAGCTGGACATGGAGAGAGCCTATAAAATTACAGCAGAGAGGAAATCACTAATATGTGAGCAGCAGGCGGCGGACAAGTGTAAAGATTTTAAGAAGACGTCGATAACAGATTTCATGACATAACTGAGTGACGATAAACTGATTCTGATATGGGTCTCTATTGTGGACTGACAGCGAGGAAGGGGCAGGGAGAGGGGTATCATTGTTGGGGATAGAGGGGAAGAACCAGAAAGCACTAGAAAGTCATTTTGTTTTAACCAATAAACGCTTTGTTTGGAATCAATTGCTCTTGGTCGGTGTCTTAGGGCTGGATGTGGCGGTAACCGCGCCAGTCGCCTTCCTCGCCGCAGCACTCCTTTCTTGCAACGTGTCCCAGAACCATTCCAGGACACTCCACCTTCGCTATTCCCAACCTTCTTTGCACCCTCCAAGTTTACAAGCTCGTTGTCCGCTCTACGTTGACAAATGCTTACTGTGTAAAAGTCTAATGTACCCTAGCTATATAAATGTTCCAATGACTTTTGCACGGTAAGGTATTTTTGTTGTTAATAGGCAATTTCATGCTTGTGTATGGAACAGACGCCATTAACGTCAACGGTGATAATTTGCAAAACCAAATGGAATGAAATAAATGTTAAATCATAGCTACATTTACAAACACGAACAAATCTGGAGATGCTGGTAATCCAAAGCAACACTCACACAACGTTGGAACATCTCAGTCGGCGAGGCAACATCTGTGCAAAGTAATGTATCGACATTTACTCGTGAAAAGGACGTAGATTGTGAATTCACTGGAGTGGTCTGTGCTATTTGAGAGCACATCTATTAGAATGGAGGAAATGTTGGAGTTTTTCATGAATGTCTTCCTGTCCTGACGATCATTATCAAACGACATTTTGGGAAACGAGCAAAGATTGCTGTGCCCTTGACGGAGATTGTTTTTCCCTCCATTTCAAAAAGTAATGCATTGCAACGCCGTGATGCAGTAAATATTCTATCACTATATAATGATGTAGAGATCAGGCAGGTAACTGCTGGTGGATGAGTTTTTCAACTGTTGCCAGTCAGCTGATGGATGCGATTCAGATCGGCAGGATTTACCTCCAGAGTAAAGTATTGTCGCCGGCGGGGGGTGGGGTGAGGTGGGTGTCAGATGAAAGAATGGGGTGGGGGGAACAGTTGACAGGACGCACAAATAAGTGATCAGTGAGATACAGTGTATGGAAGAGTGCCATGCACAGAGAGAGAGAAAAAGTTTCAAACTGAGCAGAACATTGTGAAATCAGAGATGCATACGGACTCATGAGTCTTGTTCTGAATTTCCTGAAGGCTGACTTGCAGGTTACTTTGGTGCTAGAGCAGGCAAACGCAATGCTGGCATTCATTTCACAACACAGATTTGATGCCATGAAGGTGTGTCGGCCTAGTCATTGGGAGTTTTTCAGAAAAAGTTTCAAAATGTTCTTAAATTGTTAGGGGAATAACGGATTTTGGGAAAGAGAAGGAGGTAGGGGTTGAGGAACAGATTATCCGCGATGGAAAATTTGAGGAGCACGATGGACCGAGAGCCACAATTCTGCTCCGATATCCTATGGTTTAATGGTCATACCACTTGTCATTTGACCGTCTGCATTAACCACCGGACATTGATACAACACTTTACCCTATTGATGGTTTACACTGTGCTGCGTTTATTAAAATACTTTGTTACCTCCTCATGAACACTCCGGAAAATGAAGCAGAAAGACGCCTTCCTAACTATGTCATGGAAATCACATTTAGACTTTCTTTAGATGGTAACAAGACCTTGTTGGGTCATTCCCTGTTCAGGTAAACACATTAGAAAGTTGATACCAACTCAGTGGAGACAAGTAAACCCGAACGTTGAAGTTAGGACCTCTGTGCACGTGGATGTTGTCTGCTCATAGCGTGTTGAAAGGCGTGCCGATGTAGAGTGAAATCAGCTAAATCTCTTTGCCGTGCTGCCCACTCAATCCGAGCAGGAACCAGGCCCGATCTGTTCTCAGGAGAGCTCAATGTGAATTCCGCCAGTTCGCCTCGAGACGGCAGTATTTCCGCTAGCATTTCCTTTTCCGCCATGTCACAGGAATTTACTTGACCGATGGAAATTTACACTAGGGTATGGGATTCATTATCGCATGCGCTGTGGCTGGAGGAGAACGGGTCATCATGAAAAAAAACGTGGCGTACCCTGTCACTCTCGGATTTTAAAAGAGTTTTATTCCACCTGCTGCCATGTTCTCTGATGACCGCCAGTTCCGCAGTGTCAAGATGGAAAACATTGCGACTGCCTCCGAGAAGAACTTAGATATTATGTTTATCAGTTAATGGAATAAATGACATGAACGGATATTTCATTACACTGATGAACTGCTGTCCGAACTTGGACTGCGTTACCCCATCAATAAAAGTGTTTGAGCAGGAACTTAATGTCAGCAGCATCTCTCCGGAGCTCGAGCGTCCCTTATGAACATATCCGCTCCAGGGTTGGGGGAAGATGATCGCAGTGATCTGGTGTCTGGCACTGTAGAAGAGCAGTGAGATGAAGAGGACTGCAGTGGTGATAGGAGATCAAATAGTCACAGGAACGGAGGCCAGATTCTGTCGACTCGATAGGGCACCTGGACGGTATTTTTCTCGAAGTGTCAGGGTCAGGGAAGTCTCTGATCGGGTCCATGGCATTCTCAAGGGGGAGTGTGAGCACCCAGATAAAATACACGGGGAAATAAAATACATGGGGAAATAAGTAGACACTGAGGAGAGATTTTATGGAGCGAGAGAGAAAGTGGACAAACAGGACATTCAAGGTAGCTATATCTAGACCACCTCCTGTGCACTCGCCAGTGAAGGTAAGGATAGGGTGATCTGGTAGGTGCACGTGTGGCTGAAGAGGCAGGGACTCAAATTTATGGATCATCGAGATCGTTTCTCGGGAGGCATCAGTGGAGGCCCAGTTTCTGTATATATTTAAGGCAGAAGTTGATAGATTCTTGATTAATCGGGGCATGAAGGGTTACGAGAAGACAGAAGATTGGCCTGAGAGAGAAAGTGCACCAGCCAGGATGATCAGTCGGATCAGACACGATGGTCCAATTGGCTGAGAGCTTTTCCTATATGTTATGGTCTTATTGTCTAAAACACAGCAAGACCGGCAGGGTCAGTGGGGAGATAACCCTACAGTACGCGTCTGATCACATAGTGTCAGTGGAAGATGGAAAACAAAGGGATTTGGCGAAGGGTATTTTCCGGGGTGGGGTGGGGGGAGGAGTTGAGTGATGAATGCAGGACCCAGCAGAATATGACAGCGGCATGAATAGCGAGGGTGGCACTTCACATTGGTTTAGAGCGGAACAATTTTCAGGCTTGAGCGCGACACGGGGTCATTTGTTCTCTCATGTAGCTGAATGCACGAACTCCTCTAACCCCCGAGATGGCACAGTGGTGTGTGTGGATATAGGTAAAGTAGACACGTACAACTCGCTGGAGGAACTCAGAAGGGTCTCGGCCGAAACGTTGACTGCTCGTTTCCACGGATGCTGCCCGACCTGCTGAGTTCCTCCAGCGTGCTGTACGTGTTGCTTTGACCACAACATCTGCAGAGTACTTTTATGGTTAAAGTGGAAACGGGTGCATAGTTAAATTATGGGAGAGCTCTGGGCAACGGGGATCCGGCAGAGGAGAGGAGCTGAGACATGGGATAATTACCCATGGTAATGGAGGTTGCCGGCATAGATTTTAGGGGCCGATTGGCCTCCTGTGCTGTGCTCTATTGTGAGTACCGGTACAACCGGCAGGAACGGTACATCCGCACACTACAGTTGGCAGGCAGCGAGTTTACTCCGCGTCCCTCACTGTGTGAACGTAATGGGCGGACAGTCAATCTCCCAGAACTACTACTCCTACTCTGCCCTGAACTCTCAATGATCAACCCTCCGAACCTCCACCCCTTCCTCAGGGGGCCACTGCGCAGGATCGGAAAGGCTACAGGAAGTTGCAGTGTCAGTGAAATTGATGACGGACACTGTCATAGAGTGTTGAGTTCATCAGCCCATATGTACGCCGACATAATTTCCCTCTCTTCTAATGAACTACATATACATTGAAAATACGTATTTAATATTTATATTTCTCAATGTAACATAACTTTATATTTTTGTATTATACTGTATTAGTGCCGTAAGACAACAAATGTCTAGATATGTGCCAATGATATTAAACCTGATTCTGACATCCCCACCATAAAGCTCACGACGTTTCCTCCCGGGACCCTCGGTAATTCGACTCTCCGAACTCATACCCCACCAATCAATTCCACAGTTACGACAAGACACAGCCCACTTCTCAAATCTGTCACTGATTACGTCTCCGAGCCCTTCACCCTCTCTTCACCCCAATCCTTTCTCTGCCTAAACATTCAATTATCACCGCCTCCGACACCTCCACCGGCATCCACACCACGCCCCTCCCTGGCCCCTCATCTAATGCCCCTCTCCACACGCTGAATCTTAATGTCCCTAGTCCCTGATTCTCACGTCTTCCATTAAAGATGTCACTGTCTCTCTGCGTGATGCGTTCGGTGCCTCGCCCCGAGTAGACTGACAACCGTGCGAAAGGATGGAGGTGGTTAAAAGGTGGTCGTTGTGGGTATGGCGTCTGTCCAGTGATAGCTGGTAAGTCTGGCATTACCCCACGGACAGGTTATCCTCCTGCGCTCTGCTTTCCAAAGCCATCAATTCAGACCTGTCTACCCTGACGACATGTGATACCAATATGGTGGGAAAGACCATTTGGGCTGTAGACCCATGTTAGTATTGTCACTGCTGGCAATCTGCCTGACGGTGTACGGCTCCGGTTCCACTCGCCCCACCCCGCACCCCAGGCGGCGTCACTATCAGCTGACAGTTTTCCACAGAGTGGCTCAGCGTCGGGTGGGAAGAGGGGTGAGCTGTTAGTGTGGGTGTGTCAGCATGCTGTTTTCACTGCCCTTGGAGCTGGCTACTCCTGGTGGGGCTGAACGTACCTTCCCAATGAACAGATGGAATTGACAGCAACGAGCTTTTGTCAAGAGATGCAGACCAAGTTAATGCAAACAGCCTCGGTTTTATTGATTCATACAGTTAAGTTGGAAAATGGCTATACCTCCGCGGGACAGATGTCAGAAAGGCAGTGTGGTCAGTAGTGAGCTCCGAGAAGGAGCCGCCACATGACGTGAACAACGAAATATTAGAACCCTTGCTATCATCAGAGTACAGAACAGTTATTACAGTTACACCGACACAGGAGGTGGATCATATCAAACATCCGCCGGCCGTTTTGCCCAGTATGTACACCGCTCTGGCGCCAAAAACCCGTGCAGTCCATCAGAGGTGGCCCGTGTCTCTTGACTTTCAGCCGTGCACTCGCTGAGAAGCAGAAACATCACCTCGAACCCCAAATGTCAGTCTGGGTTTCCTCGCGGTTTCAGACGTGTTTCCTATCGTACTGTTGAACCAGGAATGAAAGAGATCCTAGGAAACGTCACATTTGTCTGGTAATCGTGACAAGGCGTCCCAGGACGACAAGGTACGGTTGCCAACGTCCCTGAAGAACTGCAGCATGAGCAAATGCCGGTCTTCCATACAACCCTGCCAAAGCCTGCGTCCTGAAATAACCTTGCAAGGAGCAAATCCATGGTCTCACAAGACTAACGGATGCCTATTGTTAGAACGGGGCCCCAAAAGCAGACGCACTGCGGCTGCCGTGAGAATGGTTGATGATCCCACACGGGTTGGTCACAGATATTCGATGCCATGGCAGGTGAACAGGTCAGTGCTGTGATTACCGAGTGCCGGTGTTGGAAGTGAATTAACAGTGGCGAGCATGCAGAAAGCGGCGTTTAACAGGAAGCAAGCGGAGGATTGAAAGCGTCCTCGTTGGTCTCACGCTGTCGGGCAGTCGAATCCTCCAGAGGCTACGAACCATAACTCCTGACTGAAAGAAATAACAGAAAGTTGAGGGAAATTTTTCCTGAGAGTGCTAGAGCTGTCCCTTTTCTGAAGGGATTGTTCTCATCATCAGTAAACCGGTCCTCCTCCAAACAAAAACAATATATATATATATATATATTGGCGGAGTTTAAATGTGCGAGTGTGGAGAATTGGCCTCACAGATGCGACGGGTAACATATTCCTAGAGTTTTCAACTCAAGCAACTCCCGTGTCTGCAGCATGACTTCCTACGGTCATGGGATTCTTTTTTTCTGCCCTCACAAGCAAAATCACATCCCTTCAATATTGTGGTGACCACAAATGTACACATTCCTGCAGGTGAAGTCTAACCAACATGATGAACAGTTGTAAGGTGACCTCCCAACTCTGGGTGCCAATGATTTTATTGCTGCAGGAGAACGGATCATACATCTTCTTCACCATCTCTCTGTCTGTCTCTCCAATCCCACCGATCCATCAATCCATAACCATGACTTTATCCAAGGTTATCCATTATCTGTGTAAGTTATTTCTCGGTTTAACTCCCCAAGTGCACCTCACTCTACTTGCTTGAGTTATTCTGTGACCCACTTCCCCAGTTCACACTTTTTCCCGATGTAACCTCAGGCAATCTTCTCCACTGTGGACGACAGCGGCATTGTCGGTGTCAACTGCAAACTTACTGATCATTTGGAGCAAGCAGGCCGCGAGTGAACGGAGCAAAGGGAGATTTTACTAGTAGGGGTAAAAAGCGGGCAAGAATCCGCAGGTGCGTGACGTCAGTCAGTACAGCGTGAAATGTTTAAAAAGAAGACCGCCATATCCAGCGGGCAGCGCAGAGAGAGGCGGCAAAGTGATAGTGCTTTGGCTCAAGGGCTTAGGCGGTAATGGGACGAGGCGAGGTAGGTCTGCCTGTGTTAATTACGGAAAGGAAGTAATATACGTGTGAAGCCACTTTTCTGTGCTCGGTGTTAGATTTGAAGGCGGGGGGAAGTGGGGGGGGGGGGGGGTGGCGGGGAGGTCCCGGACGGACATATCTGCACCAGATGTGTAGAGCTGCAGCTCCAGTTAGGATCTGGAGATGCAGATCGATGAACCTCGGCTGGTCAGGCAAAGTGAGGACGTGATAGAAAGGAGAAATACGCAGGTGGTCATACCGGTGCCAGGGGAGACAGACAATTGGATCATAGTCAAGAGGGGGAAGGGGAACTGTCTGGTACTAGAGAGTATCGCTGTGGCTGTACACGTTTGCAATAAGTATTCCTGTTTGAGTACTGTTTGAAGGGGGGGGGGGAATGTGGTAGGCAGACTACCTCGGGAGGCGGCAGTGGCCGTGCCTGTGGCACAGAGTCTGGCCCTGTGTCTCAGAAGGGTAGCTAAGGGAAGAGGAAGGCAGTAGTGATAGGCGACTCTGTATTTAGGGCGTTAGACAGGCGGTTCTGTGGACGCAGGAAATAAATTTGGATGGTAGTTTGCCTCCCAGGTGCGAAGTCCGGCATTTTTCGGTTCGCGCTCAAGATATCCTGCAGTGGGACGGAAAACAGCCAGAGGTTGTGGTACATATTGTTACCAATGACATAGGTAGGAAAAGGGAAGAGGTCCTGAAAAAAAATGACTATAGGGAGTTAGGAAGGAAGTTGGGAAGCAGGACCGAAAGATAGTAATCTCGGGATTACTGGCTGTGCCACGCGACAGTGAGAATAGGAATAGGAAGAGGTGGAGGATAATTTCGTGGCTGAGAGATTGGAGATGGGGCCAGGCATTCAGATTTCTGGCTCTTTGGGACCTCTTTTAGGGCAGGTGAATCCCAAGGGGACCAATATATTGGCGGGGTGGTTTGCTAAGGTCACTCGGGAGAGATTAAACTAGAATTATTGTGGGGTGGGAACCGAATTGAAGAGACTAGGGAAAAGGAGGTTAGCCCACAAATAGAGAAAGCTTGTAGACAGTGCGAGATGGAGGATAGGCAGGTGATAGAGACGGGACGCACTCAGATCGAAGTTTTGAGATGTGTCTATTTTAACACAAGAAGTATAGTGAACAAAGCGGATGAGTTTAGAGCGTGGATCAGTACTTGGAGATATGATGTGGTGGCCAGTACAGAAACTTGTTTGGCTCAGGTACAGGAATGGTTACTTCAACTGCCGGGTTTTAAATGCTTCAGAAAGGACAGGGAGGAAGGCAGAAAACGTGGGGACGTGACACTGTTACTCAGACATGGAGTTACGGCTGCAGAAAAGGTGGACGCAATGGAGGGACTGTCTAAGGAATCTCTGTGGGTGGACGTTAGGAACAGGAAGGGGTCAATAACTTTACTGCTATTTTTACAGGCCGCCCAATAGTAACAGCGATATCGAGGAGCAGATAGGGAAACAGATCCTGAGATGGTGTGATACTAACAGAGTTGTCATGACGGAAGATTTGAATTTCCCAAATATAGATTGGCATCTCCCGAGAGCAAGGGGTTTAGATAGGGTGGAGCTTGTTAGGTGTGTTCAGGAAGGTTTCTTAACAGAATATGTAAATAGGCCTACAGGAAGAGAGGCTGTACTTGATTTGGTATTGGGAAATGAACCTGGTCAGGTGTCAGATCTCTCAGTGGGAGAACATTTTACAATAGCATTGGAGAGAGATAGGAACAGGTAAGTTAGAAAAGCGTTTAATTTGAGTAAGTGGAATTATGAGTCTATCAGGCAGGAAATTGGAGGCATTATTTGGAAACAGATGGTCTCAGGGAAAAGTACAGAAAAAATTGGCAAATATTCAGGGGATACTTGTGTGGAGTTCTGTATATGTACGTTCCAATGAGACAAGAATGTTATGGTAGGGTACAAGAACCGTGGCGTACAAGAGGAAAAGAAAAACTTACAAAAGTTTCAGAGAGTTTGGTAATGTTAGAGATCTAGAAGATTATAGGACTAATCGGAAGAAGCATATGATGAAATTAGGAGACTCTGAAGGGGCCATCAGAAGGCCTAGGCGGACAGGATTATGGAAAACCATTAGGCATCCTATTACTATGTGAACAGCAAGAGGATAAGATGTGAAAGAATAGGGCCTATCACGTGTGACAGTGGGAAAGCGATTATGGAACCAGAGGAAATAGCAGAGGTGCTTACTGAATACCTTACTTCAGAAAGGATCTTTGTGATTGTAGTTATGAATTGCAGCAGACTGAAAAGCTTCAGCATGTCGAAAGAGGATGATCTGGAGCTTTTGGAAAGCATCAATTTGGATAAGTCGCCGAGGCCGGATGAGATGTGCCCCAGGCTACAGTGGGAGACGAGGGAGGAGATTGCTGAGCCTCTGGCGATGTTCTTTGCATCATCATTCGGGACAGGAGACGTTCCGCAGTATTGGAGTGTTGTGGATGTTGTTCCTTTATTCAAGAAAGGGAGCAGAGATAGCCCAGAAAATGATAGACCAGTGTGTCATAACTCAGTGGTTGGTAAATTGATGGAGAAGATCCTGAGAGGAAGGATTTGTTATCATTTGGAGAGGTATATTACGATTAGGAGTAGTCAGCATGGCTTTGTCAAGGGCTGGCCGTACCTTACGAGGCTGATTGGAGTTTTTGAGGATGTGACTAAACGCATTGATGAAGGAAGAGCAGTATATGTAGTGTGTATGGATTTCAGCAAGGCATTTGATAAGGTACCCTATGCAAGGCTTACAGAGAAAGTAAGGAGGCAGGGGATCCAAGGGGACAATGGTTTGTGGATCCAAAACTGGCTGGCCTTCAGAAGGCAAATAGTGGTTGTGGACGGGTCATATTCTGCATGGAGGTCGATCACCAATTTCCATTTTTTTTTATAAATGACCTGGATGATAGATAGATAGATAGATACTTTATTCATCCCCATGGGGAAATTCAACTTTTTTTCCAATGTCCCATACACTTGTTGTAGCAAAACTAATTACATACAATACTTAACTCAGTAAAAAATATGATATGCATCTAAATCACTATCTCAAAAAACATTAATAATAGCTTTTAAAAAGTTCTCAAGTCCTGGCGGTTGAATTGTAAAGCCTAATGGCATTGGGGAGTATTGACCTCTTCATCCTGTCTGAGGAGCATTGCATCGATAGTAACCTGTCGCTGAAACTGCTTCTCTGTCTCTGGATGGTGCTATGTAGAGGATGTTCAGTGTTTTCCATAATTGACCGTAGCCTGCTCAGCGTCCTTCGCTCAGCTACCGATGTTAAACTCTCCAGTACTTTGCCCACGACAGAGCCCGCCTTCCTTACCAGCTTATTAAGACGTGAGGCGTCCCTCTTCTTAATGCTTCCTCCCCAACACGCCACCACAAAGAAGAGGGCGCTCTCCACAACTGAACTATAGAACATCTTCAGCATCTCACTACAGACATTGAATGACGCCAACCTTCTAAGGAAGTACAGTCGACTCTGTGCCTTCCTGCACAAGGCATATGTGTTGGCAGATGAGGAAGTAGAGGGATGGGTTAGTAAGTTTGCTGATGACACTAAGGTTGGAGGTGTTGTGCATCGTGTGGAGAGCTGTTAGTGGTTACAGCTGGACATTGATAGGATGCAAAACTGGGCTGAGAAGTAGCAGATGGAGTTCAACACAGGTAAGTTTGAAGTTGTTCATTTTGGTAGGTCAAATACGATGGCAGAATATAGTATTAATGGTAAGACTCTTGGCATTGTGGAGGATCCGAGGGATCTTGGGGTCCGATTCCATAGGACCCTCTCAGCAGCTGCACAGGTTGACTCTGTGGTGGTTAAGAAGGCGTATGGCGTATTGGCCTTCATCAATCGTGAACTGAATTTGGGAGCCGAGCGGTTCTGTTGCAGTTATATAGAACCCTAGTCAGACCCCACTTGTCGTACTGTGCTCATTTCAGGTCGCCTCACCACAGGAAGGATGTGAAAGCCATAGAAAAAGGTGTAGAGAAGATTTACAAGGATATTGCCTGGATTGGGGACCATGCCTTCTGGAAGTAGGCTAAGTGAACTCGGTCTTTACTCCTAGGAATGACAGAGGATGAGAGGTGATCGGATAGAGGTGAAATGGTTTCCCAGGGCTGAAATGGTTGCTAAAAGAGGACACAGGTGTAAGGTGCTTGAGAGTAAGTGCAGAGGAGATGTCAGGGGTAAGTTTTTCACTCATAGATTTGTGAGCGCGTGGAATGGGCCGCCGTCAAATGTGGTGGATGCTGATACGATAGGGTATTTTTAAGAGGCTTTTGGAAAGGTACATGGATCTTAGAAAAATAGATGGCTATAGGAAAGCCTAGTCATTTTTAAGGTAGGGACATGTCCGGCACAACTATGTGGGCCGAAGGGCCTGTATTGTTTTCTATGTTTCTATGATTTGCATGAGACAACAACATTAATCACTAACTTCATCACTAAATCCACTGTTTTCTGATGTAAAATCCCCTGCTATGTTCCCGGCTGTGCTGCGTTGTCGGTGGAGTGGGCAGCGTGATGTTAATCTCAACAAGACTTATCAGCTGGATCCACAGACAATGTATTCAATAGGTGCATTTAATGTCAGAGAAAAGTATGCAATATACGTCCTGAAATTATTTTTCTTCACAGACTTACTGTAAACCGAGCTGTGCCCCAAAGAATGAATGACAGTTAAAACGTCACAAACCTAAAGCCTCCCAGATAACCCCCGAAAGCAACGAAACCCCATCCCACCAGCAAAAATGCATCAGCACCCTCTATCTAGCAGGCAGCAAAGATTCAATAAAGACGTATACTTGCAGTACCTCATAAACTACTTGTTCATTAATGGTAAGATTCTTGGCAGTGTGGAGGATCAGAAGGATCTTGGGGACGGAGTCCAGAGGACACTCAAAGCAGCTGCGCAGGTTGACTGTGGTTAAGAAGGCATATGATGTATCGGCCATCAGTTGTGAAATTGATTTTAGGAGCCGAGAGGTAATGTTGCAGCTATATGGGACCCTGGTGAGACAGCACTTGGAGAATTCTGCTCAGTTCTGATCGCCTCACCACGGGAAGGATGAGGAAAACATAGAAAGGGTGCAGAGGAGATTTACAAGGATGTTTCCTGGACTGGGGAGCATGCCTTATCAAAATAGATTGGGTGAACACTGCCTTTTCTCTTTGAAGCGACAGAAGATGAGAGGGGATCTGATAGAGGTGTATAAGATTATGAGAGGCATTCACTGTGTTTATAGTCAGAGGCTTTTCCCCTGGGCTGAAATTGTTGCCACAGGAGGACATGTGTTTATGGTGCTGCGGATTAGGTACTGAGTGTTTTTACTCAGTGAATGGTTAGTGGGTGCAATGGGTTTTTGGAAAAGGTGGTGGAGGCGGGTACTTTAGGGTCTTTTCAGTGATTTTTAGATAGCTACATGGAGCTTAGTAAAATAAAGGTCTTTGGGTAAACCTAGTAAATTTCTAAGGTAGGGACATGTTCAGCATGTGGGCCGAAAGGCCTGTATTGTGCTGTACACTTTTTATGTTTCTTTTCTATCTACAGGTCTCCTCTCTGACATCCCTCTATCATTTTCCTCTGACTCTTGTCAGCGTCTTTAAAAAAAAATGGATGCAGGCAAAAGACGGGCAACTAAAGGCCAGTTAGCTTAACATCTGTGGTCGGAAAAATGCTTGAAGCTGTCACTTAGGAAGAAGTAGCGAAACATTTAGAAAGGAGGGGTGTTATTAGACAGACTCAGCATGGATTCGGAAAGAGCAGGTTCTGTTTGACACAAATTTATTGGAGTTCTTTGAGGACATAATGAGTGCAGTGGATAGAGGGGGAAAGGTGGATGTCATGTACTTGAATTTCCAGAAGGCGTTCGATAAGGTGACGCACAAGAGCAAAATGATATACGGATGCTTGGAGTTGGAGGAAGTGTATTGGCATTGATAGTGGATTGGTTAACCAATGGAGGGCAGAGGTTGGTATAAATGGGTTTTTCTCCAGTTGGCAGCCAGTGGTGAGTGGGGTGCCGCAGGGGTCGCCGCAGCAAAATTTATTGATGACACTAAACTGAGTGGAAAAGCAAATTGTACAGAGGATGTGAACACTCTGCAGGTGCAACAGGTTATTAAGAAGGCAAACGGAATGTTGGCCCTCATCGCTAGATTGATTGAATTCTGAGCGGGGAGGTCATGCTACAACTCTACAGGGCACTGGTGTGGCCACACCTGGAGTACTGTGTACAGTTCTGTTCTCCATACTTGAGGAAGGATATAATGGCTTTAGATGCCGTGTAGAGGAGGTCCACAGGGTTGATTCCAGGGATGAAGGGGTTAAAATATGCGGAGAGATTTAGTTGCCTGGGTCTATAATCTCTGGAATTCAGAACAACGAGAGGGGGTCTTATAGAAACATACATAAATTTGAAAGGGATAGATAAGCTAGAAGTAGGGAAGTTGTTTCCATTGGTAGGTGAGTCTAGAACTTGGGAACATTGCCTCAAGTTTCAGGAGAGAAGATTTAGGATGGAGATGCGGAGAAACTGTTTTTCACAGAGAGTGGTGAATATGTGGAATTCTCTGCACATTGAAGCAGTGGAGCCTTCTTCACTAAATATATTTAAGATACAATTAAATAGGTTTTTACATAGTAAGGGAATTAAGAGTTATAGTGAAAAGGCAGGTAGATGGAGCTGAGTATGTGGACTGATCAGCCATGATCTTATTGAATGGCGGGGCAGGCTTGATGGGCCGAATGGCCTACTCCTGCTCCTGTTTCTTATGTTCTTATGTATGCAGTTGTCCAGATGACCATGGATCCACGTGATCTCACCTTTCAGCTATCTTACAATTTGGGACAGTGTCAGACCTCTTGTTTACCTGTTCAAAACACCTGATCAATTTTACAGAATGTGATTTTCCTTCTACAGATACATTCTGGCCTTGCCTAAGCAGTCCAAACTTTCCAAATAAAGGTGAATCCTGTATCCCAAAACTCGCTTCAGTAAATATTTCGCCTCCTGAATTGGAGGGAAAACTTTCAGACAGGTTTGATAGAAGTGGTGGGGAAAAGAAACTTAGTTCAGGAGAGGAATGAGAACCAAAGGGATATGTCAGAGGATAGAGCAGTTGCGTATAGGCACATTGTGGGGAAGGAGAGGCACTGAACCTACAGACAGTAGGTTGGATTGTACTGCACCTATTTTAATGCGAGAAGTATTGGGAAAAAAGATGTATTTTGAGAACATGGAACTATGGAGTTACGGCCAATACAGAGACTTTGTTGACACAAATGCAGGAATCACTTCTGGATGCTCCAGTGTTTCTCTGTTTCAAACGGGACTGTGGAAAATGTGCAAGAGTCGGGTAATCTCACAGCAGCACAAATGGAGGAGTCGTGGTCGGATCATTCAGTGAGTCAATGTGGATAGAGTCCGAAACAGGAAGAGTAACCAAGCTATTGGAAGTATGATGTGGGCTAACCACTCAAATAGCCAAATAGAGGCCAAGGAGCATTTCAGGCGACAGATTCGTGAAATATGTTAGCGTAAAGATGTTTATTGTTGGTGATATCAACTTCCCTTATATTGACTGGAACCTCCTTAGAGAAAAAAATGTTTAGATTGGCAGAATCTGTTCGGTGAATCCACAAGTGATTTTTGACTCATTAGTGGACAGTACAACTGAAGGAAACGCCATATTAGACCAGTGAACCAGGTCACCTGTCATATTTCCTAATGCGAAACTGCCAGAGTTTCTATCACAGACTGTGACCACAACTCCTATTCTTTACCCGGGCATTGAATGAGGATAGGAATAGACAGTATTATAAATTAGTTCATTGGTGGAAGAGCTGATTACGATGGTGTTAGTGAGGAAGTTGGAAACGTAGGTTGGATCGAGATATACACAGGGTAATGCACAACTGAGATGTGGGACATTTTAGGAAGCACTTCCATGTTATTCTGGATAGGTTCGTTCCATTGAGACAGGGTCGACGATGGTAGAGTGAAGGAGACGTGGTTGACAAAAGATAGTCCAGAGGGAGGAAGAAACCGACTTTAGATTAAAGAAGCAGGGATCAGACACGTTTCTAATAAACTACAAGGTAGCAGCTTATAAATCCGATGTCCTTTTACACCTATGTGAAGAACAGGCGCTCGAATGCGTAGGACCGATCAGGAATAACAGAAGAAATATGCGCCTGAGGTCCGGCCACATAAGCAAGGTCCTTAATGGATATTTTCTGTCAGTGTTCACAATGGAGAGGAGGAATTTTTCAAATGTGAGGATGACGTAGAACAGGGTGATACACTTGAACATATCGATGTTTAGAAAGAGGATGAGTTGAAATTTTCGAGAACATTACGATACATCAGTTACTAGTGCCGGAGGGGATGTACCCCATTTTTCTAGTGGAAGAGACAGAAGATACTGCTGCACCTTCGGTGATGACCTTTCTGTATCCTTTGGCTACTGCAGTAGTATCAGAGGATTGGACTTTGCCAACTGTTATTCGTTTGGTCAAGGAAAGATACAGGGAAAACGCTTGGAATTACAGACCAGTAGGCCCAACGTTGGTACAGTCAAAATGATGGAGAAGTATTTTCGGACCGTAGGAGAACGATAGTCTGATCAGGGATAGTCAGCATGGCTGTGAGAGGGGCACGACATGTCTCACGTATGGAATCAAATTCGTAATTATTAGACAAAGCACACTGATGAAGATGTTTGCAAAATGTTTTCAGTTATGGGCGGCAGGGAAACCTGGCTGCTGTAGATAGAACTAGCTTAGCCACAGAAAACAGAGTGTGGTAGCAGGTGGAGGGTATTTCGCTTGGAGGTTGGTGACCAGTGGTGTTCCACAGAGATCTTTTCGGGAAGCGGGTGATTAGGCTGGTCCGTTTCCAGATAACATTTCGGGATAGTGTGGATTGTGATGTAGGTTACAACAGGGCAATGAGGAATGCAAAGTTG
Organism: Hemitrygon akajei; assembly: GCF_048418815.1. Taxonomy (NCBI): domain Eukaryota; kingdom Metazoa; phylum Chordata; class Chondrichthyes; order Myliobatiformes; family Dasyatidae; genus Hemitrygon; species Hemitrygon akajei. The sequence goes on along the minus strand of NW_027332021.1, from coordinate 266,736 downwards.
GGCTGAGAATTGGCAACTGTGAGCTTAATGTGGAAAAGTGTGAAGTGATACAATTTGCAAAGTCGAATTTGAATGCAAGATGCAGAGTTCATGACAGGCTCATTATCAGTGTGGAAGAACAGAATCAACTTTAGGTTCACGTCCATAGATTCCTGAAAGCTGACGTGCAAGTCGAAAAGGCTGTTAAGAAACTATACGAGGTGTTGGCCTCAGTCATCGAGTGATTGTGTTCGAAGCCGCGAGGTAATGCTACCGCTCAATTACTTCTGGGATATTGTGCTCAAATCCGGTTGCCTCATCACAGAGAATATATGACAGTATTCAAAGCAGAACAACGAAGATTTACCAGTATGCTGCCTAGACGAGAGGGATATTCATATGATAGGATTAGCGAGCTATGGCTTTTCCTTTTACAGACAAAGTGGGTGAAAGGCGGCTGCATAGGGTTTACAAGTTAAACGGCATAGGTCATGCGGATGGCCAAAGACATTTTCCCAGTGTGGACATAGCTAACACTATGGGATAAAAATTTAAAGTGATTATAGGGAGGTATAGCGGCTGCCAGCCGTATGTATTTACACATAATGTTGGGTGTGTGGAACCCGGACTCGGGAGTCCTGTTAGAGACATGTCCATCAGGTGCATTTAAGAAACTCTGAGACAAATGGATATTTGAAAAAAAAGACGGTTCTGTTGGAATGAAGATTTTGAGCCGGCACTAATCAAGGATAAGGGCGAACATAGAGGTCTAGTGTTCTATATTTTCTGTTCCTGGCCGACCGTCAGCGGGAGAACCCACCCGATACTGTAGCGTCTCTGATTCATTAACTGACCCAATCACAGTCACACCATTCCCCTGCCACTTACCCTGACATCAGAGAAGGGAACATCGTTGAGTACCTAATCGGGGTTTTGGGAAAAAAAAAAGAGAATTTGAGACCCCACATAATCATGTTAACTGTGACCATTTCTTCCCTTAACACTGCCACCAAACGCCTGATCCTTTCCAAAGATGCCACCGGGATACCAGCCCACCTTCCCTCTGGGCACATTGACCCCTGAGGAGTCAACATCAAGTTCAATAATTCCCCTAAATTCCTTCGCTCTATTTATGCCGCAACTGGAGTGTTTTCTGGAACACCGACCAAGCTTCTCTCTCGTGACACACAGTGCAGCCATTCACACCGTTTCACTCATTGGAGTAGAAGTGTGTTAAGCGAGCCTTCTATATGACACCGACAGAGCATTCCTGCCATTCCATAGGCACGGACACCCAACCGATACTGCAGCGGCTCTGGTTCATTTACCGATCCGCTCGCACACAGAACATTCCACATCCATTCAAGAATGTAGGACATCCTTTTGCCCAAAACTACAGACCTGTTTCAAGGATGTGAAAATGTATAAAATTAGCGAGAGACTCTTAGCTCAACAATACACATAGTTTTGAAGAATGATTTGGAAAACCATGGACCATTGAACAGCCTGGATAGGACGTATAGAGAATACCTACGGGGTATTTTGGGATTGGAGCAGAGTGTATAGTCTAAGAGATGATGAAGAATTCCTTTCGCAAGAGTATGCTGAATCTGAGCAATTCATTGCCATGGATGTGGACGCCAAGTTCGTGATCTTATTTAAGGTGGAGTTGAATCGGCTTTTGATTCGTACGGGTGACAAGAACAGGGATAAAACAGGAGAAAGGAGGTGAGCGGGATAACAAATGAGGCAAGATAACATGGTGGAGAGTCTCGATGGGCCGAATGGACAATACTTCTCCAGTATCTCATGATCTTATCGAAAACAAATTATAAATCGTCCCTGTACCGCTACCCGCTGATGAGATTTTTGAGTCATTAATGAGGGTAAAACTTTGCAGTATCTTGTGATAAAACAGTCTCAAGCCAGCAGTGTTTTGTACTGGGGAGATCTTGACTGAGAAATCCGTCAGGGAAATTTGAAAAGCTTAATAATTTATTGCAGGGCTCTGTGATTGAACAGCATTTAGCCATTCACTTATAGAGTCGAGGACAGCCGTTCAAACGGTCCCTTCCCTTTGGAAGAGCAGCGTAAGGAGAAGGCTTTCACCACGGGAGTGTTCCCCCACTCTGTCAGCGTGAGCACCCTAATGATACATAGCCTCTGATTTATTTACCGCCTCGCTCACAGAGAAATGTTCCACATGCACTTACTCGCCAATTCCGAGCCTTTGGCCGCTAAATGGTTTTAGGCGCCAGAATCTGAAGAGGCCTCAGTAGTGTGCAGTGAACTGAACCGAGAGAGGTGGTTCACTGTGAGCTCAGCAGGCGTACGCAATGCCGCCTCGCACAACACGGAGATTCATGGTGCGTGCATGCGAGGTGTTGTCTTTAGATGGGACAGTGGTAATGGTCTGAATGAGACAGTACGTGAAGTAACCTTGCAGGAAGGTGGGACAACGATGCCGACTAACTGTGTCTGCGCTTTCAAAACGGGACACTGCATGGTGGCTCTGCTTTACGCTCTCCGATGGCTCGGCAGACCAGCAATTACATTCAGATCTTCTGCTCGGGAGAGGGATGGGGAGAGGGAAGCGAGGATGGTAGTTAAACTGGGTGAAATCTCGTGTTTCATTTTCCAGTGCTGTATTTGCATGCGATTAAGACGTTTCCTATATGTGACGTGCTGGGAGTGATGGAATCACCTTCGGAGAAAGTGTTCCTCACACCACGTCAGTGGGTTTGTCCTTTGTGGAGACATTCTGCTGTCATTGGAAATTGGGAAACTGTGGGTTCGGATGAGGAAGCTGTGCGCATGATATGTCAGCTCCGGAAACATGGCGACACCTGCGGGCTGTCCCCAGCACATTCTAGGAAAGTGTTGAATAGGCTGCCGAGTAATATTCCTTCTGGAAAACACTTGTGAGAGAAGATCCTCAGCCCGTTGGCCACTGATCACACAAAAGACCCAACTAAACGCCTTGTTTTGTGACCTACCCCGTGCAGTAAGACACGAAGAAGTTGGAATTGTTGACATGGATATTCTGCTCGGTGAGCGTGCGGTTGAAATCACCTGCTTCTGTCATGACAAACCCAGGGATAATCCTGGCGAACACATCCATCATTGGGAAACGAGTTATAAACACCTGAAGGATGCAAACAGCGTAAAATGGGAACAGGAAAATTCCGATTCAGCAGCGCCCCCCCCGACCTCATTCAATCAGGTGTCAAGTCATATCTCAGATCACTTTGCAGTTCCACTCACTGCGCAGCTTTCGTACCCGCAATACTTTTCCATGCACCTCCTTCCCCTTTAGTGTCCCGGGTCAGAAAGCAATCGGTTAGAAACAGTTCCACTCACTGCGCAGCTTTCGGACCCGCAATACTTTTCCATGCACCTCCTTCCCCTTTAGTGTCCCGGGTCAGAAAGCAATCGGTTAGAAACAGTTCCACTCACTGCCCAGCTTTCGGACCCGCAATACTTTTCCATGCACCTCCTTCCCCTTTAGTGTCCCGGGTCAGAAAGCAATCGGTTAGAAACAGTTCCACTCACTGCCCAGCTTTCGGACCCGCAATACTTTTCCATGCACCTCCTTCCCCTTTAGTGTCCCGGGTCAGAAAGCAATCGGTTAGAAACAGTTCCACTCACTGCCCAGCTTCCGGACCCGCAATACTTTTCCATGCACCTCCTTCCCCTTTAGTGTCCCGGGTCAGAAAGCAATCGGTTAGAAACAGTTCCACTCACTGCCCAGTTTCCGGACCCGCAATACTTTTCCATGCACCTCCTTCCCCTTTAGTGTCCCGGGTCAGAAAGCAATCGGTTAGAAACAGTTCCACTCACTGCCCAGCTTCCGGACCAGCGATACTTTTCCATGCACCTCCTTCCCCTTTAGTGTCCCGGGTCAGAAACAATCGGTTAGAAACAGTTCCACTCACTGCCCAGCTTCCGGACCAGCGATACTTTTCCATGCACCTCCTTCCCCTTTAGTGTCCCGGGTCAGAAACAATCGGTTAGAAATAGTTCCACTCACTGCCCAGCTTCCGGACCCGCAATACTTTTCCATGCACCTCCTTCCCCTTTAGTGTCCCGGGTCAGAAAGCAATCGGTTAGAAACAGTTCCACTCACTGCCCAGCTTCCGGACCCGCAATACTTTTCCATGCACCTCCTTCCCCTTTAGTGTCCCGGGTCAGAAAACAATCGGTTAGAAACAGTTCCACTCACTGCCCAGCTTCCGGACCAGCGATACTTTTCCATGCACCTCCTTCCCCTTTAGTGTCCCGGGTCAGAAACAATCGGTTAGAAACAGTTCCACTCACTGCCCAGCTTCCGGACCCGCAATACTTTTCCATGCACCTCCTTCCCCTTTAGTGTCCCGGGTCAGAAAGCAATTGGGTTAGAAACAGTTCCACTCACTGCCCAGCTTCCGGACCTGCGATACATTTCCATGCACCTCCTTCCCCTTTAGTGTCCCGGGTCAGAAAGCAATCGGTTAGAAACAGTTCCACTCACTGCCCAGCTTCCGGATCCGCAATACTTTTCCATGCACCTCCTTCCCCTTTAGTGTCCCGGGTCAGAAAGCAATAGGTTAGAAACAGTTCCACTCACTGCCCAGCTTCCGGATCCGCAATACTTTTCCATGCACCTCCTTCCCCTTTAGTGTCCCGGGTCAGAAAGCAATAGGTTAGAAACAGTTCCACTCACTGCCCAGCTTCCGGATCCGCAATACTTTTCCATGCACCTCCTTCCCCTTTAGTGTCCCGGGTCAGAAAGCAATCGCTTAGAAACACACCCACCATGACTCACTGCATCCACCTCAGGTTCAGATTCAGATACACTGATTTATCATAAACCTCCTCGCCTTCTTTCAGACCGGCCTGTCGTTTCCTCAGAGAACACCTACATATTTGTCAGGCATGATATTTCGTTAAGGTTAGCATGCTATTTTCTTCCTTTTGTACCGTGTGCATGTAAGTACCCCCAAAATTTTTCCTTCATATTGGACAGCAAACGCGTCTTGAGTTGTCGAATTCCACACCCTCCTGGAAAACATTGATATTATTCGGTGCTGACAGATCTCGGGTCCTTAATCTCAAACATCTGAACCAACTCCAGCTTTTCCTCCTTGTCAAGTACTTGTGTCTGATTTCAGATGGTGTTAAAGAAGTAACCATCAGACGATTCTACAGGGCTCCGTTCTGAACACCTGTCCCTCTATAGATTGGAGGGGGGGGGGGGAGTGTCCAACACAATACAACGTATTGTCAGCTTTCGGCTGGTACTCACTTGTGGCCTGCTTGGTGTTGGAGGATTGTGCCAGAACTCCTCGGGAAGCAGCACATAGTTTGCAAGCACTCTGTACCCGCTCAATGATCTGAGAAATTGTCCATGGTGTCGGAACCTCATTTCTAAGGGTGTTGTAAAATATTATAATACTTCATACATTTCTCTGGAAACACTGATATACTTAAGCGTTAGTTTCAATATAAAACCCTGTGTTCCACGGTGTTGTGACGACATTATAACCTATTTTAAGATCAATCTGAATCTTCACTCCCACACAGACCTCCATATGCTTATCAAGGTGTTTCCTAAGTGATCTATTGTGCCTGCCTCTGACACCACCCCGGGCAACATACCACACACCTTCTCAATAACCATGTCAATTTCTGCTGCAGGTTTGATGGATCTATGGCGTGCATCCTAAACTTCCTTCTTCCATCTAATTTCACACTTTTTGGGCTTGAACAACACCTGCCATTTGTCTGCCCACCGCCACATCCTGTCACTGTTCTGCTACAGCGTCCAGCAATCCTGTTCATTATCTTCAAGTCAGCAAAGCTTCTTGTCATCTGCAAGCTTAATATTCCAACTTACACTGCCTCATCCAGTTCATTCCGATTCATGGAGTCATCGAGTCATAGAAGAGAACAGCACAGAAGCAGGCCATTCGGCCTATCTGTGCTGAACGACTTAAACTGCCTGATTCCATCGACCAGCACCGGGACCCGAACCCTTCATATCCCTCCCTTCAGGGCAAGTATCCAAACATCGCTTAAACTTTGAAGGCGAGCTCGCATGCACCACTTCTGCTGCCAGGTCATTAAACATTGCCATAACCTTTGAGTGAAGACGGATCCCATCAAACTTGTCAGCTTTTGCTCCTAAGTTCCGTTTCTATTCCCACCTACCTCAGTGAAAAACACCTGAATGATTCAATCTATCTATAACCATCATAATTTTCAAACGTCTATGAAATTTCCTCTAAATATTCTGTATTTTTACAACTTAAACATAACTTCCCATCTCCTTTACTCGATGCTTATATTTATTAAGACCAATGTACAAAAATCTTTCAATACAACCCGATCAACCTGTGACGCTACTCTCAATCAATTATGGCCCTGTACTGCCAGATCCCTTTGTTCTGCCGCACTCCTCAGTGCCCTGTCTTTCACTGTTAAAATCTACCGCGGTTGGTCCGACCGAAGTGACAAAACCTCGCACTGACAGAATTAAATTCCATCCGCCGTTTTAAGCACAATGTTCCAGATCGCCCAAATCCCGCTGCAAACCATGACAGTATTCCTCACTGTCTACTACATTCCCGATCTTGGATTGGTCCCTAAATTTTAAACCGAGATAACTACATTATCATTCAGATCATAGAGATAGATGGCAAACAACAATGTACACGGCATCAACCCCCGCGTCACTCTACCTGCCACAGGCCTCCAGCCAGGGAGGCAACCATGTGCTACCATTTTCTGTCCTCTCCGCAAAGGCAATATTTAATTCAAATTACTACCTAATCTTCAATGCCTTGAAATTCCTTGAGCAAACGCTCACGCTGGACCTTCTCAAGTGGAATTCTGAAATCCATGTACACAATGTCCATAGCCTTGCTTTCATCAACTTTACTGGTAACGGCCTCGATAACTTATAGGCAGAAAATTAAGCTGATCAAGCTTAATCCATGTCAAAACAAATACTTATGTATACATTTCCTAAGAATACCTTCAACTAATTTTGCCACTATTAACACCAGGCTGACCGCCCTACAGTTCCCTGCTTCATGATTGCAACAACAACATTACCTATACTCCAGTCCTCCGATACATCACCTACTGCTGACTATCGCTTCTAACACGCGCCGATAATGTTTCCAGTTGCATCCCTAAGTTGCGACAGGGCAACAAACACGTCCTCCTCTGTGAAGATGTTGCCACTTTGCCTCTGTGCTACAGACTCTGTAGCCGGCCACTGACTAAATACAGATGAAAAAGAAAAAGCATTTATGTTCTCCCCACTTCCTTTGATTCCACACATGGAATACCATTCAGTTTTTCCAGAGGACTAAATGTTGTTCTTTGCAATGCTTTTGCTCTTAACATATATATAGTTTCCCCAATCATTCCCCGTTACTTGTCTGTTGCGGAAAACTCATGCCATCCATTGGCGCTCCAGATTCACTTTTTAATTGTAACATTGCATTATGGTCACTCCATAAATATATATGTTGTTCCTACCTGCTTATATGTGATATACATCTCCGGTTTTTCTTACCCAGCACCTCCACATCTCTAGGTAACCACGGTTTTCTGCACTTGCCGACTTTACCTCTTACCTACAAGTTTTGCACTCTCATAGCATCACTTATCATACTCTCCAACTTATCAAATACATATATTTGTTTGAAACAGCCTGACCCAGTTGAGAGTGGACAGATTTTTCTGATGCCAAAAAAATTGGGCGTTCTCCTACCTTCCAAGTTTTCCCCTCTGAAATAGCTGAACAGAGGTACCGTGCCCATTTCTTCAACACGGTCGTGGCTGGTGGATATTCCAACCCAGACTGATTCCCTGTAATGGCGGAACTGTTGACAGAGGATGTAGTTGTTACGGAGTTGTAAAAGGAGTTATGTGATGTGCGTTTCCGGATTGAGCAGCAAGGATAGTATACGACGAGGTAGAACGATATAGGCATAGAAACGGATAGATTGTCATGGCACTGACAAGCATAAGGGCACAAGTACCTCTGAACAGGTACACCCGGTAATGCGCACATAAATCAATAGTCCCTTCGTGGTCCGAAGGTACCCTGGCAAGACAGCAGCATACTGCAACAACCAAAGTAGAGTTTTATAGCACTCGCAAATGGGTTCAATTCCCCGCCGTCCACATCATCATTCTCGGCTGTAAAGAATTCTCCGTTCTCCCCGTGATCGCGTGGGTTTCCTCCGGGTACTCTGGTGTTCTCCCATATTACAAGGACGTATTGGTCATGGAGAGTCATTGGTGAGCAAGATATGTTGGCACCCGAAGCGTGACGATCCATGCGAACTGCCGAAGCACATCCTCAGAATGTGTTGGGCGCAAATGAAACCGGCGGATTTACTGTCTGTAACAAGGTAGCTGTGACAAATCAAACATAGAACAGGAACCATAGAGAAGTAGTAGAACAGGCCTTTCGGCCTACAATACTGTGCCGGGTCAATTAAACTCGTAATCAACTGGCTAACTAAAGTAAGTCCCGCTCTCTTCACATTGACCATGCCCTAACATCGTCCATTTCTTCATGTGCCTATCTAACCGCCTCAGAAAAAAATCTCTGATGTATCTGTTTCCACCAACATGAAAGGGATGAATGGGCAACCGTATGAGGGAAGGTCTGCCAGCTCTTGAGCTGTATTCCCCGGAGTTCAGGAGAATGAAGGGGGATCTCGTAGAAACATTTAAAATGTTTAAACGGCTGAGCAGAGTAGATATAGCAAAGTTATTTCCCATTGCAGTGGATTCTAGGACAATTTGGCACGACTTCAGAATTGAAAGACGTCCTTTTAGAACTGATATGCGGAGAAATTACTTCAGTCAGAGGGTGGTAAATCTGTGGAATTTATTGCCACGAGCGGTTGTGGAGGCAAAGTCATTGGGCGATTTAAGACAGAGGTAGATAGGTTTTGGATTCGCCAGCTCATCATAGGGTACAGGGTGAAAGCAGGGGAGTGGGGATGACTGGAAGAATTGGATCAGTCCATGTTTGAATAGTGGAGCAGTCTCGATGGGCCGAAAGGCCTATTCCTGCGCCTATATTCTTATGGTCTTATGTTATAACAACGCATTCAGCACACTCCAAGTGAAAAACGTAGACCTTGAATTTCAGGGAGACATAGAGATGTACAACCCAAGCCCTTCAGCACATCTAATCCATGCAATGACCATTTAAACAGCTACTCCAATCGACCTGCACCGAGACCAAAAACTTCCATAGCCCTATCATCCATGTAACGATCCACATTTCTCTTAAGTGTTCAAAACGAGTTTGCATGCCTCACTTTTGCGGGTAGCTCATTCCACACTCTCACGATCCTCATGTTTCTTGTAAATTTTTCGACTTTCACACTCAACCCAGAATAGTGGTTGTAGTCCTACGTGGAAAAAAGCCTACTTGCATTTACCCAATGTACACCACTCGTAATCTTGTAAACAGCTATCAAAACCACTCTCAATCTTCTATCTTCTAAGAAATACTGACAAAACCTTTTCAATATTTCCTTGTAGTGCAGATGCTCTGGACGCAGCAATATTATCTTCGTATATTTTCACTGTACTCTTTCAATCTTATTTACATCTTTCCTGTATGTAGGTGACCGCAACTGCAGACAGTACACTAAATCGGGCTTTACCAATGTCAGAAACATCTTCAACACAACATCTCATTTCCTGTACTCAGTACATTGGTTAATGAAGGCCAATGTGCTGAGCGGTTTCTCTACAACCCTATCTACACATGGCGACACTTCAAACGAATTATGGCACGTATTCAAGATCACTTTGTTCCACCACACTCTTCAGTGTCCTGACATTTACCATGTAAGACTTATTGTGTTTAGTCCTGCCAAAGTGTAAAGCCTCGAACTTGTCTGCATTAAGTTCTACCTGCCATATTTTAGAACATTTTGCCAGCTGGTGCATATGCCATTGGAAGCCAAGATAATTTTCCTCGCTGTCCACTACACCCCCAGACTTGGTGTCATCGGCATTTTGCTGATCCAGTTAACCACATTATCATTAGTCACGTTGATATATATGAAAGAAAACAACAAAGAACACAGCACAGCCTATAACACATGAATACTCCCAGGCCACAGTCTGAGAGACAATCATCTACTGCCACTCTCTGGTTTCTCCCACAAAGCTTCGCCTACAATACCTTGCCTTCATCCATTTTCCTGGTAACTTCCTCGAAAAACTCTATAAAATGGTTACAAATAACTTACCAGGCACGAGGCCATGCCGATGGTACTTAATCAGTCAACGTCTATACAAATACTTCTGCATCAGGTCCCTTTGAATACTTTCCATTAATGTTTCTTCAAGTGATCTCAGAAATTCCGGCCTATAATTTTGTGGTTTATTTTTAAAGCTTTAAAAACAGCGGAATAGCATTGCTTATCCCCTCATCATCTGCTATCTCTCCAATTGTTGGTGCTGCGCCGCGGGGTTCAAACTAGATTTGCAGGGGGAAGGGAACCAGAGTGTTAGAGCAGATAGTGAGGTGGAGGAGGATAAAAGTCTTGTGAGGACTGCATGTATAGAGTGAAATCAAAAGTTTGTACGTAACAGAAATGTTCTCAGGTGCATCTATTTCAATACAAGGAGTATTTTAGTTAAGACAGATGAGTTTAGGTAGTGGATTGGTACGTGGGATTACGACATTATTGCTATTAGTGAGACTTGGTTTCATGAGGGGCAAGACTGGCAGCTTATTGTTCCGGAGTTCCGTTGTTTCAGACGTGATGGGGCGGGGTGGGGAAGGATGAAAGGGGGAGGAGTGGCACTACTATTTGGTGAAAATATCAGAGCTGTGCGTAGACAGGATAGCCCAGAGGGCTTGTATACAGAGGCCATATGGGTGGAGCTGAGGAATGGGAAAGGTGTGGCCACACTAATAGGGTTGTATTATAGACCGCCCAACAGTCAGAGAGGATTGGAGGAGTAAATCCGTAGAGAGATATCAGACTGATGTAAGAAACTGAAAGTTGTAATAGTAGGGGATTTTAACTTTCCAAATATGGACTGGGGGTCCAACACTGTGAGAGGGCTAGATGGCTTGGAATTTGTCAAATGTGTTCAGGAAAGTTTTCTAAATTAATATATAGAGGTACCTATGAGAGAGGATGCAATACTTGATCTCCTATTAGGGAACCAGGCAGGTCAGGTGACAGAAGTATGTGTAGGTGAACATTCTGAGTCCAGTGACCATAATGTCATTAGTTTCAAGTTAATTATGGATAATGATAGGTCTGGTCCTCGAGTTGAGGTTCTAAATTGGAGAACGGCCGATTTTATGGAAATGAGAAAGGATCGCTGAAGAGTAGATTTGGATAACTTGTTTTCTGTCAAGGATGTATTCAGTAAGTGGAAGGCCTTCAAAGGCGATATTTTGAGAGTGCCAAGTTTGCATGTTCCAGTCAGGATTAAAGGCAACGTTAACAGGCATAGAGAACCTTGGTTTTCAAGGAATATTGGCGATCTGGTTAAGAAAAACTGAGAGGTGTACAGCAGGGATAGGCAACAAGGAACAAATTAGGTACTTGAAGAGTGTATCAAATGTAAGAAAATACCTAAAAAAGGAAATCAGGAAGGCAAAAAGAAGACATGAGGTTGCTTTGGCAGATAATGTGAAAGTAAACCCGAAAGGTGTCTACAAGTATATTAAGGGTAAAAGGATAATAGGGGACAGATCAACACGTACAAACAATCTGGATGAACTCAGCAGGTCGGGCAGCATTCTTTGAAACGAACAGTCTACCTTCCGGGCCGGGACTTTTCGTCAAGCCTGAAGAAAGAGGGGGCAGGGGCCCTATAAACAAGGTGGGGGTGGGTGGAAGGTGCCAGGTGAAAAGAAGTCTCCAGCCCCTTGGTATGAACATCCAATTCTCCAACTTCCGGTAATTCCCTCCCTCTCCCTTCCCCCATCTCACTTTCACTTTTCCTCCTCTTCCAGCTGTCTATCACCTCTCTCATGATTCTGCCTTCTTCTGCTACCCTCAGTACTTTCCCCTTATATTCCTTCTTCACCTCTCCTACCTCTCCCCTCCCTGCTTCCCCTCCCCCACCCCTTGATCTTTGATTGGTTTGTCACCTGGCACGTTCTCCTCTCCCCCCACCTTCTTTATAGGGCCCCTGCCCTCTCCTTCTTCAGTCCTGATGAAGGGTCTCGGCCCGAAACGTTGACTGCTCGTTTCAACAGAAGGTTGAAACCCTCTCTGACCCTCTCTGCTTTTCGCAGGGATCGTTACCTCCGAGACTGCCTGGTCCACACGTCCCTCCCCGCAGAACTCCCACCTGGCACTTAACCTGCAAGCGTAAGTGCTACGCCTGTCCCTACACCTCAACTCTTACCACCGTTCAGGGCCCCAAACAGTCCTTCCAGGTGAGTCAATACTTCACTTGTGAGTCTTTTGGGGTAATACATTGCTCCCGGTGCGGCCTCCTCTACATCAGCGAAACCCAGCGCAGATTGGGGGACCGCATCGTCAAGCACCTACGCTCAGTCCGCCACAACAGACAGGATCTCCCGGTGGCCACTTACTTCAACTCTCTTTCACATTCCCGTTCGGATATGTCCATAAATGGCCTCCTCTACTGCCATGATGAGTTCAAACTTCGACTGGAGGAACAAAATCTAATCTACCGTCTGGGTAGTCTCCAGCCCCTTGGTATGAACATCAAATTCTCCAACTTCCGGTAATTTCCTCCCTCTCCCTTCCGCCATCCCACCTTCACTCCGTCTCCTCTTCTAGCTGCCTATCTCCTCTCATGACTCTGCCTTCTTCTACTACCCATAGTGTTTTCCCCTTAGATTCCTTCTTCACCTCTCCTGCCTATCCCCTCCCTGCTTCCGCTCCCCCACCCCTTGATCTTTCCTCTGATTGGTTTTCCACCCTCCTCCCACCTTCTTTATAGGGCCCCTGCCCCTCCCTCTTTAGTCCTGACGAAGGGTCTCGAACCGAAACATTGACTGCTCCTTTCAACGGATGCTCCCCGACCTGCTGAGTTCATCCAGCTTTTTTGTACCTGTTGATTTGACCACAGCATCTGCAATGTACTTTGCGTTTAATAAGGGACAGAAGTGATCCTCGATAATATCAGCGTGGTCATCTGTATGTGGAGCCTCCCGAGATCTGGAAGAACTTAAAAAGTTTTTTTGTATCAGCATTTACTCAGGAAACTGGCATAGCGTATATGGAAGGAAGGGAAACAAGCAGTTGTGTCATGGAACATATAAAAATTAAAGAGGAGGAAGTGATTTCTTCCTTACAGCGAATAAAGGCAGATAAATCCCTTGGGCCTGATATGATATTTCCTCGGACCATGAGAGAGACTCGTGTAGAAATTGCAGGGCCCTGGCAGAAATATTTAAAATGTCCATAGACACGGTTGCGGTGCCAGAGGATTAGAGGGTAGCTCATATTGTTTCGTTTTTTTAAAAAGGCTCCAAAAGTAAACCAGGTTATTACAGGCCAGTGAGCCCAACATCGGTAGTTGGTAAATTATTGGAAGGTGTTCTGAGAGATTGGATATACAAGTATTTGGACAGCCAAGGACTGATTAAGGATCGGCAGCATGGCTTTGTTCGTGGTAGATCATGTTGAACGAAACTTGTAGAGTTTTTTGATGAGGTCACCAAGAAAGTAGATGAAGGAAAGGATGTGGATGTTGTATACGTTGTCTTTAGTAAGGCCTTTGACGAGGTGCCACATGGGAGGTTAGTTCAGAAGGTTCAGACGGTAGGTATCCATGGAGAAGTTTAAACTGGTTTCGAAATTGGCTGTGTGGGAGAAGACTGTATGGTAGTGGATGATTGCTTCGCAGACTAGAGGCCTGTGACTAGTGGTGGGCCTCAGGGATCTGTGCTGGGACCATTTTTGTTTGTTGTCTATATCGATATTCTAGATGACAACGTGGTAAATTGGCTCAGCAGGTTTGCTGATGACACTAGGTTTGCAGGCATCGTGGACAGCGAGGAAGGCTTTCAAAGCTTGCAGGTGGACTTGGACCAACTGAAAAAAATGGGCCAGAAAATAGCCGATGGTATTTCATGCAGACAAGTGTCAGGTGTATTTTGGAAGAACAAACCAACGTAGAATATACACAGTAAATGATAGGGGACCGGGGAGTGCGGAGGAACAAAGGGATCTGGGAGTTCAGATACATAATTCCCTGATAGTGGCGTCACATGCAGACAGGGTTGTAAAGAAGGCTTTTGGCATCCTGGCTTTCATAAATCAAAGTATTGAGTATAGGAGTTGGGATATTATGGTGAGAGCAGAGAAGACTTACTAGGATGTTGTCGGATCTTCAGGAGTTGAGTTATAGGGGAAGATTAAACTGGTTAGGATTTTATTCCTTGGAGCGTAGAAAAATCAGGGGGATATGATAGAGGTCTACAACATTATGAGGTGTATGGACAGAGTAAATGCGAGTAGGCTCTTTCCACTTAGATTAGAAGCGATAAATACGAGAAGACCTTAAGGTGAAAGGGGTAGGCTTCAGTTGGAATATTAGGGGGAACTTCTTCACTCAGAGATTGGTGGGAGTGTGGAACGAGCTGCCATCTGACGTGGTGAATGCGGGCTCACTCTTAAAATTTAAGAATAAATTGGTTAGATATATGAACGGGAGAGGTCTGGAGGGTTATGGACTGGGTGCAGGACAATGGGACTCGTGGTATAAAGTTTCGGCACAGACTAGAAGGGCAGAATGGCCTGTCTTCTGTGCTGTAGTGTTCTATGGTTCTATGTTTTAAATGTTTCTGCTCGGTCCCAAGCAATATCTGAGCTGGCTGCCCGTGGCGCCCGGGGGAACACATTGTTAGTTCCCGGGTATTTATCCACTCTGGCATGCCTCAGTTTAAAAAACACCTCTTCATCTGTAATCTGTACAGAATCCATGATGATTCTGCCGCTTTGCCTCACTTCCATAGAATCCGTGTACACAGCTTTAGGAAAAACAAATGCATAAAAATGTACTTGAGATCTCCCCCATCTGTTTAGCTCCACACATGGATTCTAATCTTCCAGGCGGCCATTTTTATCCCTTGTCAATCCCTTTGTTCTTAACGTATCTGTATAATCGCTTAGGATTCACCTTGTCTGCCAGTTATGCCTACGTTTAGCCCTCCTGAATCCTTTCTCAAGTGTTATCTTCCAATTCCTATACTCCATAATCACCTTATTGGTTCCTACCAGGCTATAGCAGTGACGTACCTTCTTTTCTTTTTCTTAATCAAAGCCTCAATAACTTTTGAAAACCAAGTTTCTCTGCACTTGTTACCCTTCCCTATTTTTCTGACATGCGCATAGAAGTTTTGTATTCTCAACATGCTGTTTTTGAAGCCCTTCCAACGACAGAGAAAAAAACTCGCAAGTGACGGCCTCCTACATACTTCTTTGCTATTACCGCCTCTCACGTAATATATATGCCAGCGTTCCTTCTCAAACATTTAAACAGTTAATGACATCGCCCTAGCTACCGCCGCTGCAAAGAAAACATTCCGAGTTTGTGCAAGTTCCTACTAGAGCACGGACCCACTAATTCAACATCCTGGTAAAGCTCCTTCGTACTCTCTCCAAAAGGCACATTGTACTTATCGTCTTTAATCTACCCATCACTCTTCCCTCCCTGTGGGCAGAGGGGCCAGGGTGAGTAGTCTGCAGGCTGCAGTTCTCCAGCGGCTTCTGACGCCCTGGTGCTGAGGGATAAGCAGCTCCATAGTTCAGAACCAATGACGGAGGAGTGGAAACAATTCGTCCCTACGGTCTGAGGAAGAATGACGTGGGCAGGAATCTGCACGTGGCGGTCAGGTAATTAGAGGCTCAGGTGTCAACAGTGAACAATGATCTGTGACAAGGAGGTTCTCCGGGGAACGGATGTGGCTGAAAGAGAGACAGAAGGTCCAGGGAAGCAGAAAGGGAAAAGTAACAGTCAGCGATCACATTACCTCATAATCCGCAGTGGTACAGAGGACATCATATCCCAAGCATGAACTGGAACCAAAAACAGAATGAGAGAGTCAGAAACTCAATAGACAATGCAAACAAGCATCCCACACTTTCCACAAAACAGTGGATTCTCTGATGTGTGCCATCAGAAGAGAAGGGCTCTCAGATCAAACCCGACAATG
This sequence comes from Hemitrygon akajei, assembly GCF_048418815.1. Classification (NCBI taxonomy): domain Eukaryota; kingdom Metazoa; phylum Chordata; class Chondrichthyes; order Myliobatiformes; family Dasyatidae; genus Hemitrygon; species Hemitrygon akajei. The sequence goes on along the minus strand of NW_027332021.1, from coordinate 250,568 downwards.
TAACAATGTGCGACATTAAGAGAGCCGTGCGCAAAACGTTGGGTATGTTATCTGGAGGGAGGCTGGTTTGCAGAAGGGCGCCGTGCTGGAGAGGGGAGCGCGAATGTGTTTTGTGAAAGGAGCTCGGTTCGTAGCTCTCATATTGTCTGCTGCCGAGTGTCTACCATTACGATGTGGTTCCGTACAAATGTTTAATCCCACTACTCAGGGAGACTGGTTCAGGAAAACTGATGGAAGGAGGGAGCCGAGGCAGGCAGTGCCTGGTCGGAGGCGGGGCAGGGCAGGGATACAAGGAATCGGAATAGAGCGGCAGATGTGGGACTGTGAAAAGAAAGGAATTTTGCTCACGTCTTACCGTTTGCTGAAGCCTTCCACGCTGACCAGCGAGGCGACAAGCAGAAACACAGGAAGCATTTCCTATGGGAAACAGAAACAATCACTATCCAGTAGTTATCGTGGGGATCAGGCCATTCACAGGGTTATACAGCAAACAGCCCATTGGCTCACCGAGCCAAATCTAGTACCCAACATCATTGTATTGAGAAAGATTTCGTACATTTGCTACAATGTAATAATTTTAACAGGTTCAACTTGATACTGGGGATGGAGTTCCAGAGTAACTCTGTCAAAGAACCATCGTTCCACTCCGCCGCAACACATTCTGGTTAGCATCCTCGACACAAGCAGAGCTAGCCCCAGTTGAATCAGGTCACTTTACCATACTGCTGAGCCTCTCTCTCAGCCTCTTAAATCTATATCGTGTGCTATTGAAACCTCTGCTACATGGGATAACGTTCCCGCCGTGTGAACTATCCATGCACTCCATCGGTTAGAAAACCTCAGGCAGCCTCCTCCAACCAGGAAAATACAGAAAGCCTGCAGAGTTTCCGTTAGAGAGGTGGGGAAGGAGGGAGTGCGAGAGAATAAGCGAGAGAGGAAGAGTGATTGAGTGGAATTGGACGAACACGGTAAGGAAGATGAAAGAGCGGGTTGAAGGTAGTGTTGGTTGGACAGAAGGAGGGGGTTTGGCGTGGAGTGTAAAAATAAGCTTTACACTGTACCTCGTACATCAGATAAACCAATTCAGTCAAATCTCAGCCGAGCAGAGATATTTCATTTCTAAAGCGCCTTCCCACCTTCTCAGCTGCCCAGACCAACTTACGTTTCTCTCCCTCCTCAGTTCTAATGAAATGTACTTCATCTGACGTCTCGCCTCGTCCTTCCCCGACATCTCCTGTCTGCCATAAATATTTATTTATTGCAATATACAATTTTTCAGTCTCACGCTTTGCTGTTGGAACAGAAGACATTGCACCAATTGTGTCAACGATGATAAACTTCATTCTGAGATTGATTGTCAACGTCATCCGCTGATGATGGAGCAGGTCCCGGATCCAAAAATTCTGAGTCAGGGAAAACATCCTCGCGGACTCCATCCTGCAGAGACTCTGCCCATTGGAACGTGCCCATCTGTCTATCCATTTATCTATCGATCTATTGATCTACCCATCTACCGATCTATTAATTTCTCTTACTTATGTATTCATAACGAATTTTCTGTCTGCACTGCATTGTAGTACACTGTATGTCTGTATAATGAAGATGATGCCGAATTTATATGAATGAATTGGGATGAGAGAGAGAGAGAGAGAGAGAGAGAGGGAGAGGGAGAGGGAGAGGGAGAGGGAGAAGGAGAGGGAGAGGGAGAGAGAGAGAGAGAGAGAGAGAGAGAGAGAGAGAGAGAGAGAGAGAGAGAGAGAGAGAGAGAGAGAGAGAGAGAGAGAGAGAGAGAGAGAGAGAGAGAGAGAGGTGAAGCCTACAGGGGGAGTTATGAACTAAATAGAGGGAAATTGTTTGGTGAAAGAGACAGACAGCTATGGGAAAAAGAAAACAGGGGGAGGAGCACCAGAGGGAGGTGAAGGGCGGGAAAGGGGGGATTCGGTGAGGGAGGGAGGGGATGCGAAATATTGCAAAGTGTAGGGTGCATGGGGCATTACAGGAAGATTGAGACATCAATTTTCGTAACATCGGGTTGCAGCTACCCGATGGAATGGAATATTGGGTGTTGCTTCTCCAATCCAAGCGTCGCCTCATCACGACAGTGATGGATGGATATATCGGAATGGGAATGGGGCTTCAAATTAAAATCGCTGCCCACTGGAAGATCCCGCTTGTTCTGGCGGAATGAGCTTTGGTCATTGGCAAAGTCGTCTCTCAATCTACGGCGAGTCTCGTTGATATATAGGAGACCACACCGGGAGCACCGAACACAATAATAGATCCCATCAGACTCACAGGTGAAATGTCCGCTCATATGAAAAAAAAACTGTTTACCGCTGTGAATGTTAGTGAGGGAGGTGTAGGGGCCGGTGTAGTTCTTGTTCCGTTACAAAGATAAGAGTCAGGAGGGAGATCAGTGGGGAGGGATAAATAGACAAGGATGCCGTATAGGGACGATACGTATGGAAAGGGGAGGAGGGGGCAAGAGGGACTATACCTCTTTCAACCCTGTTACATGTAAAAACACCATCCCCTTCTCTCAATTCCTCCGTCACCGCCGCATATGCTCTTAGGATGAGGCTTTTCATTCGAGTGGTGATCCTTTTTAATTTCTCTTCCAATTCCCATTGCGGTATGTCCATCCATGGACTCCACCTCTGTCGTGATGAGGGCACGCTTCGGATGGAGGAACAGCTCCTTATATTCTGTATGAGTGGCCTCAACCTGATGAAGTGAGCATCGATTTTTCAAACCCAGTAATGCCCTCCAACCCGCCGAACCCACACCCTCCCTTTCTATGACCAATCTCCTTTTCCCTCTCTCACAATATCTTCTTGCTCCTCCCCTTTTTTAATGTCTTATATGGTCTTCTGTCTCTTTCACCATCCAAGCTATTTACTTCATCCGCCCCCCCCCCCCTCCAGGTTTCACCTAACACCTGGTGTTTAACTCGCCCACCTGACGCCTTTTAAATCTACTCCTCAGCTCTTATTTTTCTCCAGGACTGCCGAATCGTTTCGGCCCGGAACTAGGTCTGAACTTATTTTTTTTTTCATAGATGCTGTTTGGCCTGCTGACATCTTTAAGCATTTCTTTTTTTGTTTCCATCCCACGGGAATCTTCACCAAAGCTGTCCACAATACAGTGAGTACATCAGGAAAAAAAAAACGCGCGAAATTGGACACTTCTGTAGTCACCCTGCCGGGGAAAAGTACCAGCTATAGACTAGGTCAGCGACTGTTCCCCTAGGGTGATCTTTATTCTCTGGAATAGCGACACAGCTCCACAAACTGGGCATCACCACCAACAGATTTTTTTTTTCATTTAATAATGACTCTGTCTTCTGCACCAACGTAGATGCCCGTATAGCTATCAACTGGATTTTCAATTGCCAGCTTCCCACACACTCACTCAGACGTTCCGTATCCGCTTTTATCATCCCACGCCCTGCCCTTCGCTGATACCGTCACTCTGGCGAGAGAGCTCAGAAACCTTGGTAATAGGACCTGTGACACCTCTCAATTCATGGGATTACATCTCTGTGACTTGAGCAGCACTGACCTTGATTTCCCTCTCCTTATAGACTGCGCAGATGATAGAGATGCATTTAGACCCATTGTCCCTTGTCTGATTATTAACTGAGCCCCAGGTTTAAACTCACCAACATCTCCGGCACGCTGTCTTGTCTGATACAGAGACTCTTCGGAGCAAGAAGGCTGCAAGTGAACGGATGATTCCCAGAGCGAAGGCAGTTTTTACTACGCCAGGTAAAAGAGAGGCAAGACTGCGCAGGCGCGTGACGTCCGACAGCAGAGCGCGAAAGGTTTAAAAATAAGTCGCCATATCCAGCGGACAACGCCGTGAGAGGTAGCAGAGTGATAAAACTTTGCTCAACGGGCTTTGGCAGTAACGGAACAATGCGAGGTAGGTTTACCCCGTTACTTGAGGAAAGGAGGAAGTATGTATGTGAGGCCAGTTTTCTGTGCTCGGTGTCAAATTTGGGAGGTCCTGGAGACTCCCAGCCGCCCCGGATGGTCATATCTGCACCAGGTGTATCTAGCTGCAGCTCATTAGGGACCGCGATAGGGATCTGGAGAGGCAACTTCATCACCTTCGCCTTGTCAGGGAGAGCGAGGACGTGATAGAAAAGAGTTATAGGCAACTGTTGACGCCAGTGCCACGAGAGAGAGCCAGGTGTGCCACAGTCAGGAGAGAGAAAGGGAAGAGTCAGGTACTAGAGAGTTCCTCTGCGGCCGTACCCCTGCAGAGACACTAGGTGCTACGGCTTACCTCAGTGTTGACCTGTGTGCACCGTGCTGTTCTGATTGTGCGCTTGTCCACAGCCTCTATATACGGAGAGATGACATGTGCTGTTGCTGTGCAGAACAGCCAATGCAGAAGAAGAAAAACAACTCGTGATTTTAACTACACCAACCGCAAGTGTTGCATCATCTTGTGCAAACATAAGTTTATTAATTAACTAGGATATTGATTCACTATCACAAACATGAGATAGCATCTGAACCCGCCACCAACTTTGCCTACTGGGCCGACAGTATCTGAAACAACTCACCGTTCTCCAAATGAACCTGAAACACTCTTGCAAACGAGTGAAGGCATCTGGATCGTTAGGGTCCGAGTTTGATCACCATCGTATTTCCGCCGTTACACAAAGCTGCACTTATTCTCTTGTCCACTTTATCCAACTCAATGTGTGTTATCGGGATAGAACTGTGTCACGCACCCTGTAACGGGTTAAAAAGTACCAGCAGAAATGGACACATTTGGAGTCTGAGTCTTCGTTATAAACTATTTTATTTGTAACTACGTAAATAAAGTCATATAAAACGAAATAAAGTAAACAGGTTAGCAGAGTATATGCATATATATAGGTGAGTAAATAAATTTCCCAAGCTTCTCCAGCTCAGCAGATTAGTTGATAAAGGCTTATGGTGATATGGTATGTAATCAGTTCAGTTCTGGACTTTGGTTTGAATAGAGATGGAGAGAGATGGGTGTCGGTTTGTCTTCCAATGTCGATCCTCCACGTTGTCCTCCTTGCTTCCGAAACGTATTTAAAGTCACCACTTGTGACCACAGGAAGTGGAATACCGGTTTCCCACGGTAATGATGTCAACGCAGGCTAGGGTTAAACACACCGATAGCGTTCCACCGGTCACTCCGTTGTCCACACTGTGAGCAAAAACCCCACCCTTGTCGTGAGCACACAAAGCTCACCAGTGTTCACCTTGCCTCTGTGGTCGTGTGGCTGTTGTGTGTCTTGTGTGTCTGCTTAAAAAGTCGACTGACCTTGCATATATCTCAGTTGTGCGGAGCACCAGCTGCCCATCATATAACTCCGCCTTTAGGTTTCCAAGGCAACTCAGAGTCTCTCTCTCTCCCTGCTGCTGAATTAGACCACAAGCTGTTCGCTCCCTCACTTTCTCGTTTAAAGGAACAGTCCACTTTAGAATTATTTCTCAGATTTTGTCACACCTCTCCCCTTTTAGGGAATGTTTTGATGGAACAGCAATTTGTTTGTCTTAACTAACGATTAGATTAGACAACTTAAAGCAATACATGTGTAATTATCAGGTAACATAGTAAATCATTACAAACTTAAACTTAGCATCTAGACAAACAGTCTGCTAGAACATTGACAGTACCTTTCACCTGTTTTATTTCCATGTCATATTCTTGCAAGATCAGACTCCAGTTAAGCAACATTCTATTCTTATCCTTTATTTTACTCATAAACACTAATGAATTATGGTCCGTGTAAACCACAAGTGGTTTGTGTGCAGGGCATTTGTAAACATCAAAGTATTGTAATGCTAAAATGGGAACTATCAGCACTTTTTCAACAGTGGCGTAATTTTCCTGATGCATATTACAGTTCTTTGAGAAATAAGCTACTGGATGTTCAATTACATCATCATCCTTTTGCAACAATACTGCCCCAGCAGCTTCATCACCAGCGCCTTCCGTGATTCAAAATGGTTTATTGAAATCAGGTGCTTTGAGCACAGGGTGATAACACAGAATGGTTTTCAGGCGGTCAAGTGCCTCTTGACAATGGTCAGTCCACACAAATCATTCACTCTTCTCTGAGTTTCATTAGGGGAGGGAGTGATGTCTGCGAAGTTCTTACAAATCTTACGGTAATACCCAACCATTCCCAAAAATCTTCTTAACGTTTTCTTGCCCGTCTGAACGGGAACCTCAGCAATAGCCTGAACCTTGGTCTGCACAGGTGCCAGTTGGCCCTGTCCAACTACATAGCCAAGATATGTGGCAGTGACATGGCCAAATTCACTTTCAGCAAGGTTTACAGTGAGATTTGCCTTGGTCAGCCTTTCTAACAGATTGTCTACTGCTGAGATATTTTCTTCACAGGTGTCATTCCTTACAACTAAATCATCAATATAAGTCCCTGTATTTTCTAAACCTTGAAGCACTGAATTCATCATCCTTTGGAATGTCCCTGGAGCATTTTTCATCCCAGAGGGTAAAACATTGTACTCGAACAATCCAGATGGTGTTACAAATGCAGACATTTCTGTAGCTCTTTCTGTTAAAGGAACACACCAGTAACCTTTCAACAGGTGAATCATTGTACGGTATTTAGCCTTCCCCACTCTGTCAATACAGTCATCCACTATTGGGATGGGATACGCATCTGTCTTAGCTGCTGCATTAACTTTCCTGCAGTCAGTACAGAATCTCATATCCCCATCAGGTTTAGGGACAATCACGCACAGTGACGCCCAGTCTGAAGTGGTTGGCCTAATTATGCCGGCTGTTAGTATGTGTTTAATTTCTTGTTCAACCATTTTATTTTTGTCTTGGTTCATTCTATCAGGGTGCTGCTTAATGAGATCAACTTTATCGACAATTACGTCATGCACCGCAGCCGTACACGGCCTTGGAATGTCAGGGAATAAATCTTTATACTTGTTAATGAAACACTTCAGTTGTTCTCGCTACCTGACCCGCAAATCTTGAGTCTTTCCACCAAGATTTTTCAAAACATCAGAATTTCTGAGTCTTGTGCAAACTACAGGGTGTTCATCAAGATGACCTGGTATTCCAGTAACAGACACCACAATCTCTTCCGTTGCCGTAACAGTACTCATAGGTGCAGGGTCGGGGTCATGATAACGCTTCATCATATTTACGTGAACGTGCTGTGTAGCCTTTCTGCGGTCAGGAGTCCTAATAACATTTTTTTAAATCAATTTTCTTACTTATTTCATGCGGTGCAATAAATCTCGCTGGAAGGGGGCTGGTAAGGAGAGGGAACAGTACCAAGACCTTTTCTCCAACGTATTTTATGTTTATCTGACAGTGCTGTAAATTCTGCTTCGCAGGATCGCAAGCCTTGCTAACTCTGTCTCTGAATTCCAAAACATAACTAAGCACGCTTATACTTACATTCTGATCTGAGCATTGCTCTCCGAGTAGGGTCAAAGGTGACGCAATGCGCTTAGCTCTCAATTCTTTAACTATCCCCTCGAAGGTTTTCATAATAAAGTTACTACAATGGTCGGGTCACTGCGCATGTGAGGTTCACGTGTTTGTGTGTGTGTGTGTGTGTGTGTGTGTGTGTGTGTGTGTGTGTGTGTGTGTGTGTGTGTGTGTGTGTGTGTGTGTGTGTGTGTGTGTGTGTGTGTGTGTGTGTGATCAGCCACAAGCTTGCTTGTTAACTGTACTGCTGATTAAACTTCACCCTGGATAGGTGCCAACCTAATGTTTACCAAACTGAGTACCATCACTAAGCTTACGAAGTCCATATTTACATTAATGTACATTTCCAAGCAACCCATCTATTCTGTTCCTTCGACCTCTAACTCGACTCGTCTCCATAGCAACGCAGTCAGGTGGCTTCTCAAAAACAAAACAATCATTTCTCTTCACATCGCAATCGTGAAAAACAGCTCCATAATCTTGAAGGTGTTTACTTCCTACTGCGAAAACAAAATTCAACTGAGTTTCACTAACTTCAACAGGCCATTTTCAAAGGTCGCGAAGCCAGTCCAAATTTTCCAGTTTCTTTACTTAAAAAATCCAGAAGCAGCACCTTTCTCAATATTTCCAATAAGATTCACATCACTAGCTTTCAACTCCTCACCAGCCTTTAGAACACCGTATAACACAAGTGCATGTGAATCCTCAATTTCTACTGGCGCCAAGGTTAACCCATTATGCACTGAAACAAGTCATCTGACTCAAAAAGACTGCATTTCTTTTCAACCGAGTCAGACACATCAGACCTTAACTGAGTTTCAACACAAGGTTTATCACTCTGGGAATTCACAGGTCCTTCAACAACCTGTACACAGACAATCGGGACAGCTGCCTCATCTAGGCTTTCAAGACCAGCCGCAGTTTCACATTTCACGTTCCCCTTTTACACTCTGCTACTCACTGGGAAACTTCCATCCAGAGTAAACTCAATCTTGTGGGTTGAAACAACCTCGTATGCTTACCTAGCAGACTCCCGCAAGGTAGTGGCATCATTTTCATCTCGGTACGCCCTTATATAATCGGGAGCACAATTCTTAAAGTTTTCAATCACAACCAGCTCTTTCAAGCTGTCCAATCCATCAGTTACTCCTTCCGAAGTTTACCAGCGATTGAAGTACACCTATTTTTCATGGGCATATTCCACACAAGTTTCACTCCCGGACTTCCTTAAATCTCTGAACTTCTGTCTTTATGTTTCCGGAGCCAACTCTTGGATTTTAAGCACTGCATCTTTCACTGTATCATAATTCCTTGATTGTTCAAGGGTCAGGGCAGAATACGCCTACTGAACCTTCCCCTTCAACACACTTTACAACATGATAGCCGCTCATCCCTCAGCCATTTCCGAGTCTGGACCACTTTTTCAAAGTGTAGGAAATACCGTTCGAATTCAGCTTCATCAAAGGGCGGTACTAATGCGATTTCCTGGCTGATGTTATACGGTACCACCAGTTCCTTACCCCTACCTGACGATTGATCCTATCGCTGCCACATCCCCCTCTCGAACTCTCTCTGTTTTTCTACTTCGTCAGCCTCCAGCTGTTTTAATTTCAATTCATACTCATACTTAATTTTTGCTGCCTAAGCTGAAACTCAGCCTCAGTAACTGCTTTACCTTCAGCAAACATTTCCAACACATCCGCTTCGAATTTCCCCTCGGCTACAGAATGCTGTGTTATTAATACCTGTATCTGAGCCGTCCTCATACGAGTGGTCACTTTAGCCTTTAACTTACGAGCAATTCCCAACAGTACATCCCACTTAGCATCATCCAGCGCCTCCGGGGTTTGGTCTGCCACAACCTTATTAACCTCAAACTCTATTTCTGCTGTTAGTCCACTCAGAAAAATTAAGAGGGAACTTCCCTAATCAAACCAACTAGTCAATCAAGCCACACAACAAATTTTAGAATGGCTCCCACCAATTTTTCTTCATTTTCGGGACGACAGCCCAATTTGTTCATATCCCGGACAGAGGCCCCAACATGTTACGTACCCTGTAATGGGTTAAAAAGAACCAGCAGAAATGGACACACCTGGAGTCTGAGTCTTCCGTTACAAACTCCATTTTATTATTAACTACGTAAATAAAGTAATATAAAACGAGATAAAGTAAACAGGTTAGCAGAGTAAATGCACATATATAGGTGAGTAAATAAGGACCCCAAGCTTGCCTAGCTCAGGTGATTAAGTGATACAGTCTTACGGTGGGGTGGTAAGTAATCAGTTCAGTTTTGGAATTTGGTCTGAGTCTAGTTGGAGAGAGAGAGTGTTGGTTTGTCTTCCAATGCCGATGCCGATCCTTCACGTTGTCCTGCTTGCTTCCAAAACTTACTTAAAATCACCATCTGTGCAACAGGAAGTGGAATGCCAGTTTCCCACGGTAATGCTATCAACGCAGGCCAGGGCTAAACACACCGATAGCGTTCCATCGGCCACTCCTTTGTCCACACTGTGAGCAACTACCCCACTCTTGTCCCGGGCACACAATGCTGACAAGTGTCCTCCTTGCCTCTGGAGACGTGTGTCTCTTGTGTGCCTTGTGTGTCTGATTAAAAAGTAGACTGACCTTGCATATATCTCAGTAGTACGGGACACCAGCTGTCCATCATATAACTCCGCCTTTCAGCTTCCAAGGCAACTCACAGACTCATACACAGAACACAGAGACGGGACCCCTCCTTGGCAACAGGACCTAGGGTCGGTACTCAAACACAAACACAGACGCGGGACCCCTCCTTGGGAACAGGACGTAGGGCAGGGACATACAGAGAATGCTGAACAGGATGAGAGGGTTCCCAACACAAGGTAGTGGAAAACGGCTGGACTGAACTAGCGAAGACGTGGACACAAACAGATACTTCCAAACAACGACAGACGGTTTCTTATCCTGACACAGCAAGGCTCCGGTCTCGCTCCAGCGGTAGGACCTGACGGCAAAACAGGCAAGGCTTCAAGCAAAGCCTTCCGAAGGAGGGGGAAGGGAAGGGAAGGGAACTGTCCAGCCTCAGCGTAACGGCAAAGACGGCTTGACTTACCCCGCGGAGGCGAGGACGTGATACTGACGAGACGAACCAGCGCCCGCACTCGAACTCAGGGCCACTTATATTCCCAACCGCTGGACGAGCATCAGGTGCCTAAGATTAAGCCCATCTGAAACAAAGGCCAGCCGGAAGGCAAGGACCGGACAGGGAACGTAACGCGGACTTCACCGACCGGACAATGACACAAATTTGATAAGCAACACTTTGTAACAAAGGTAAGGATAATTTTGTTTATCCATAGAGCGGAGAATCCGTGCAGGCCGACCGTGAATATATTTAAAGCAAGAAATGATAATTTTCTGATTCGACAGATCATCAAAGGTAATGGCGAGAAGTTAGCTGCATAGGGTTGGGTAGGATCCGGGATCAGGCATGATGGATTGGCGGAGTAGACTATATGGGCTTAATGGACTAATTCTGCTTCTCTGCCTTGTAGTTTTATGGTCTTATGGTAACACACACTGAGGGCCATTTCTTTACGAGCAATCCAGGGGCAGCTCTCAGTAATCCCATAAGTCCCTTGATGTCCAAACTACCGAGCTAGCAGATGTTTTCCGACATTTCCATATGTGATTCATGTTGTCTTGGAAGCTTTTTGCAGAATGTCAAGCTGCTTCTGAAACACTTGCGCTTGGAGTCATTAGAATCCTGAGTTGCTTTTCTTCTTAAACATTGGCTGTTGTGGATGTCAATATCCCGTATCATGGCTCGGTATGAACAGGCTCCAGACAAGTACATACTTAGTACAGTCAGTCAACACAGAGGCAATGCGGACCACCCATTCTCATTGTAAGACATTATTCTCAAGATAAGAGAGCCAAGTGATTCCAATACATTTATTGTTATTTCCCCTTCTCGCTCTCGGTTTCAAGCTTTGCTTTATTTGTCTAACGCACACACTTCCACTCTTCCTCCAGCCTCTTACTATATTATCTATGCTCTCTCTCCCTCTCTCTTTCTTTTTCGTCTCTCTCTCCATTTCTGTCTACCTCTCACACACATCCCCTCGTATCTGTCTTGAACATAGTTATACACGTCGCTGTCGGAGCCGTCCTATATAGTCTTCATCCCTCCCAAATGGCCGTATCAGTCAAAATACCGAACTGGAAATTTTGGAGAGGAAAAAGCTGAGACACGGAGAATGATGAGAGAACAGGCAATGGAACTAAGTTAATTTCTGGCAGGTTGGCAGGCTGTGTGTTGGGGGAAATGGCGAGATGTGATACTCTGGTTCCAAGGACGACAGCATTTTAACTGAGGGTGACACTGTTCTAAATCCCGAAGCATCGGACCATCCTCACCAAGGTGTAGCTGTTGAGTGCCGAGCAGTGCTTGGGAAGATGTAAGTCCAAACCTAAATTTACCGGACCAATAACCACACCACAAAAGTGCTCTACTTCACCGTTTTTCACCAGTTTGTTTGTTCAAACTCAGCCGGTGAGAAGTTCGAAGCCAATTAGCAGCGGGGCAGATTTCCTCTCCCTGCTGTTGGCTCGTGATGCACTTCTAATTTAGGCAGTACAACATTGTTTTTTATGCCATACAAAGAGTTGTTAATCATTACCGAACATATACAAACATGTGCAAAGAAGGGTCTTCGTTGTGGTTTGACAGGTGGGCAGAAGTCAGCTATCTGTGTCAATCAGGCAGGCACACGGGGTGGGTAATGCACAATAAGTCAGTCAGTCACGCGGGGCTGGCATTACCCAAGTCATGCTGACAAAGTGAAAAGGTCCAAAAATCATTCTCAACGTCCCCAACACCCTTAAACCTCATCATTCCCTCCTTTTTTTTATCATTACATGATAACCTTTGATAACAGATTGTCGCTTCTACAACATGATACAAAATCTGGCCAAAGGAACAGTCGGCTAGAGATAAGAATTAAAATCATTACAATCAGGCTTCCGCAATGCAAAAATACTCCCACAAGTCCCCGAATATATTAAAGGCGCAGGGCTATCCGGTTCTATCCGGATTGCAATTCATTTTGGTGGTTATTTAAGTCATCTGCGCTTGAGTATCAGTTAGTGCTCTGGCCGTATTGTTGGCTAACTCCTCTGGGGCTGCTGCTAAGTTAATTACCCCGCTGGAATTTCTAGCTGTCCCATAGGAGGAGAAGGTGATCATCCAAAAACTCTCAGCTTTTGTTATACCCCTTCGATGCCTACTCCAACGGGGGTGTTCGTTAGGATGATCCATATGTCTCAAATGGGGCACCAGATATGCTCAATAACAACACACACTCCACCCCTTATCCTCCTTCCACATACCCAACGAGTTCCATTGACAGGTTGCGGGGGACTGCGAGTATCTGCGTACTGGGTACAAGAGCTATTTCCTAGTGGTATGGGGCACTGGAATTATCATTACAATCATATCGGGTATTCATCAGTCCAGGAGGGGGAACTACACTAATCCCCGGCCACAATTTGAATGGATCTTGTAGAGCGGATCGGGGTACCACCCATTAAAGCAGCAGGGAGAACAGCTTTTCCTTCGACGGGTTTCCGTACAATTCACAGCACTCCCATTCCTCAATTCGTAGAACCGGATGAGTGTTCGTTCATCCGAGGAGAAGACAGTTTTAGCACAAACCCAACGCGCCCCTCGTTCAACCTGCTTAGCATAGGTATGGCACAGGGATAAAAAGGTATTTACTTGGGGGCCTCCCGATACCGCAATAGCTCCGCGCCCTCAACGTTATCACAATCAATATCAACCGATACACCTTCATCTGCTTAGTCCTTATCGGTTTCTTCCTACACACGTTTACATTCCGTTCAATGTATCCAGTGAAGCTGCCCTTCTAATTTCATCGCCGTGGCTGTTCTCAGTGGCACTTGGTGTGATCCTGTTCACCTAGATTCCAACTTCTTGCGAACCCCAGTTTTTAATGAGGACAAAATCTCCAGGCTCAATCATGGGATTGTCACCTCTAGACTGGGTTTCGTCCCCTTGGCACGCCTATCGTACCTGTGAATGCAAGCTTTGGAGAATTTTTAGTTAGCTTACGTTCCGATTTCCTTCCCCGAGGTATGCATATCTAGCTTAGCAGATAAGGGCTCAGGGGGCAGCGGTGCACAAGGTCTGGGTCCCCATGGGATCCCCATAGGATTCCCGTAGATAATTTCTGCAGGCGATAACCCCGTCTTACTTGATGGTGTGATTTTCATGTGTAGTAGGGCTAAGGGAAAAACCTTAACCAGGCCTATGCAGTATCTTGTGTCAGTTTAGCGAATTTATCTTTCAAGGTACCATTGGCTCGTTCCACTATGCCGGCTGCCTTTTGGAACAGTTGTTTTTGCAGGTTATAGAGTGCCAAAGGAGAAACAAACCAACAAAGCATATCGTGATGCATCAGCTATACACGGACGGTTTGAAATTATACGCTCCTTCATCAGCCAATGTAAACACTTTAATTCAAATTGCAGAAGTATTTTCGAAAGTTAAAAGAAATGAGATTTCGTCTTCTTACGCGCAGAACATTAAACATCAAGAAAATTGTAAGAGCTAATAGAATTCAAATATATATATATATATCCTGCTGAGAAAAGGGGAAATCTTACGCCAGAATTTACATGAAGGCGAGGAAAATCATCCAATCAAAGCTCAATATTACAAAATATACCAAAGGCAATTTCACTTCGCCATATTAACCTGTTACTTTGTCAAGGTATCTAGGTCCAAAACCGAATTGGAAAATGTGAAGAAAATAGGAAATAAAATGATACATTTTAGCCCGCAAAAGCAGTTTGATTAACTTTACCTCGGACGGAAGGAGGAACAGGAAAAACAGATATAAAAAGAATACTCACCAGTCATATAAAACTTCGGAGGATGTCACGGAGGATATGCGAGCCTGATAAGCGCCACTAAACCTATGAGAACAACCAGAAAGGTGCAACAATCACCACTGCAGAAGAAAATGTTTAGCAATGGAAGAATAATGGAAAGACTGGAAAGGCATCACTGTGATCTGTGCAGATTAGTTGCTGACATGGAATCGTGGAACGCTTGGCTGAGAGTGGCAGCGCTCTTCCCAGAAAACTTGTTGCAACACAAAGCCAGGGGGTGAACACAAGCAAAGAAGCAGGTTGAAGATCATAAATGCAAAAATTACCAAGAGAATCCAGAAATTCAACACATCACGGGATCCAGCTGCAACTTAACTCAATCTGATACCTTATACAGCACAATTAACAGGCAATCATCATTCGTTAAAATCATGTTTTAACATTCAAAGTAATATAAATATGACACCCTGGTTAATATTTTAATATGGAACTGAACACAATATTCTAAGTATCGTCTTACTCGGGTCAGACAGAAACAGGTGGAGTTGTGAAACAATCTAGCTGAAGAGGTGCAGAAGCAGGGAAAATATCACTATTATATTCGAAATTTACACAGATAAGGACGGGCTGAAAGGGTATGAGCCTAATATAGAGGGAAAGGCCTAACGATTCAAAGGGTGGACTTGTTATTCTATCGAGAAATGCTCCCTGAGTTGTTCAGTTCCCCCAGCACATTATGTTAAAGTGCCGGGGTTAGGACTCAATGTATTTAAGTAAACTACTTAGGAACTTTTTAAAAGCTATTATTAATGCTTTTTGAGAGAGTGATTTTAGATGCATATCATATTTTTACTGAATTAAGTATTGTATGTAATTAGTTTTGCTACAATAAGTGTATGGGACATTGGGAAAAATGTTGAATTTCCCCATGGGGATGAATAAAGTATCTATCTATCTATCTATCTATCTATCTATCTATCTATCTATCTATCTATCTATCTATCTATCTATCTATCTATCTATCTATCTATCTATCTGTCTATCTATCTATCTATCTATCTATCTGTGATTGAACTGGGTTGTGTCAGATGGAAATTGGCTGGATTGCATGAGATGGTATTGAATCGATTTAGGATTCGCTTTTTGTACCACAACTAAATTCTGATACGGTAATGCACAGTCACAAATGAGAGCATTAAAATGTCTCGGCCTGTGAGCTTCTTATCCTGCAACCACACAGTGTAACGACTTACGCAAATAAAACAAAGTGTGTTTGTCACGGTCTGGTCCAAGGACTCCTTATTTCCCTATAATGCCCTTTTCCCCGTGTTCGACCTGACTCCTTGATTAAGGATCCTGATTTTCATCCGAATCGGAAGCATTAGAATTCCGGCTTACATCTACTCTGGGCTGGACCGTCACCTTCGCAAATGCGGCAATGTACGTTCCGGGCCGTCGAAAATAGTCTACTCTACGTTGCCTCGGTGCCTGGTGTTGCTTAGTAAATTTTGTCGTTTTCGTGGCCAGCGGAGAACTGATGGCCATTTTCCGCTAGTCCTAGCCCGTGTCCAAGTCCAAGCCCCGGCTCGGTGTCCGTATCAAAGTTCGAGCCACTGCTCCATGTCCGAGTCCTAGTCCGAATCCAGGCTCAGTTTCCAAGTCGCCCAGGCTCCAAGTCCAAGAATTCCAGGCTCTGCTTCTGAATCCACAAAGTCCAAAAGGTCGAAGCTCCACGTCTGAGCCGAAGTCTAAGTCCAGGATCCGTGTCCGATTTTGTGTCCAAGTCCAGGATCCACGACCGAGCTTCCAGTACAGGTTCCTCCTGTTTGTCGTCCTACGTTCACAACTACGTCAGCATCGAACCCGGGCTCCGTGTCGGTGTCCTGCACATGGGTCCGGTTCCAGTCGTCCATTGCAACAGAAAGGTCCAGCCAAAGACGGACCCAGCGGACACAAACACTCTCTTTAAAACTTTCGCTAAGTAGAGTCCCCTACTGGAATCCCACCAAGAGAGTAACTTGTAGGTTTTAAGAGAGTGACTCAGAGCTTCCAGGTATCTCATGAGAAAATTGTGCAATTACAGCGACAATTAGACGATGCCAATATTTCGTTTCGAAATGCAATATAATTTTGAGTTAGGATTAAAGAACTGTCGCCATTTACAAGACCATTCTCACAATTGGTCAGAAAAGTAGTCTTGACTAAGAAAATTGTGTTTGTGCTACTAAACATGAAGTGACCGCACTGGTTGGAACAAAGTCAAAGTCAGGGTCTGGGCTTCTTGCACATATTCCTTGATGAGCCCTCCTGCCAAATCCCTGCTAGCCCGGGTCGTCAACAAACGGGGTAAACCTGTTGAGTGGCCTGTAGACTCCCATTGAGTTGGGGGCGGGGGGGGGGGGTGGGATTGGTACTGTCATGATTCGGTCCGTTGACTCCTCTTTTGTATTTAAAAACCATTTCTCCTTGTTCCACCTGGCTCCTTGATTAAGGAACCTGATTTTCATCCGAACAGACAGCATAAAAACTCCGGCTTACATCTACTGGACTGTAAGTTGCCTAGGTGCCTGGGGTTGCTTAGGGAATTTTGTTGTTCTCGTGTCCAGCTGAGTTTTGCCGGCCGTTTGCCGCTACACCGAGGCAAGATACGAATTATGTCGTTTTCGTGGCCAGATGAGAATTGATGGGCATGCGCCTCTGTCCCGTGTCCAAGTCCGAGCCCCGGCTCCGTGCCCGAGTCCAAGTCGTAACTTCGGCTCCGTGTTCATGTCCAAGTCCGAGCCCCGGCTCCGTGTCCGAGTCGATGTCCATGTCCAATATCCGTGTCCAAGTCATTTCCGGTCTCCAAGTCCAGGTCCAGGTTCCAGACTTTGTGTCAAGGTTCCTCCTGTTTGTTGTTCGACCACGTCCGCGTAAGCATCCAATCCGATCCCTGTGCCAGTATGCTGCACTTTGGTCCGCTTCCAGTCGCCCGTTGCAACAGTCCAGGACCTCCTTCCCAGTTAACACCCGGAGATACCGCTCTGTTATTAGATTGTATGGCTTATACCCATCACATCGTGAAATCTACCAGTCCTGCATCTCAGTTCCAGCTAACAGTGCGTCTTATAGAGCAGTCATTCCGTTATTTGATAGTGTGTCTTCAGTCAATTATTTTACCAAACTTCCAAACTGACTGACTCCAACGTTTCCAGTGATAACAATACATGGTTGCAACTTTGCAAACTAAAATCATCGAGTAACATGTTGCAAACAACTTTGCATTGTGTATTTATTTGATTGTACTAATGGAGCTGGAGAAGGTAGAGTCACTTGTTTACACAACATACAAATTGTCTAATGATGAGTTAACAATGTGCTAAATCATCAAACTAGCAGACAAAGGATGTGATGTTGTCGACTTTTGGACTGAACCTCTGGAGTCCAACACCTCCTTATCCCTAACATCGGAAAATTATCTCCGACACCATTAATTGTTTTAGCTTTAATGGTGAATGGCGTTTCATTTCAAAATGTCCAGGAGGGTGTGTTAAATTATAAACCGTTTGATTGTCCCCGATCTGAAACCCTAGTTTCGTCGGATTCAGTAAATTAGAAAGCGTGTTAGAAGACAGTCAAATCCCTAGTTGAACCTGCTTCACCGTGTGTGGTGTGGATGCTCTTGCCGGGGTCATTCCTTATCATGACTCTACATGAGAGCAAAGTTCTGCAGTAGGGATTGCTGTACGGAGAGTTTACTTGAGGTCAGTCTCGGGACAGTTGTGACGAGATATGAAGGATTATTCTAAAGTGGACTGTTCCTTTAAACGAGAGACAGAGGGAGAGAACAGATTGTGAGCTAATTCAGCAGCAGGGAGACAAAGTCTGTGAGTTGCCTTGGAAACTTAAAGGCGGAGTTATATGATGGACAGCTGGTGTTCCGCACTGCTTAGATATATGCAAGGTCATTCGAATTTTTAATCAGACACACAAGAGGCACACGAATCCCGAGGCAAGCAGGACACTGGTGAGCTGTGTATGCCACGGCAAGGTTGGAGTTATTGCTTACAGTGTGAACAAAGGAGTGACCAGTGGAACGCTATCGATGCGTTTCGCCCTGGCCTGGTTTGATAGCATTACCGTGGGAAACTGGCATTCCACTTCCTGTGGTCACCAGTGGTGACTTTAAATAAGTTTCGGAAGCAAGGAGGACGACGTGGATGATCACCAGCGGAATTGGCATTGGAAGACAAACCTACACTCTATCTCTCTCTCTCTCTCCAACTCGACTCAAACCAAATTACAGAACTGAACTGATTACTCACCATACTACCGTAAGACTGTATCACCTAATCCAGAAGGTTGGGAACTTTATTTACTCACCTATATATGTGCATATACTCTGTTAACCTGTTTGCCTTATCTCGTTTTATATGAATTTATTTGCGTAGTTACTAATAAAATAGAGTTTATAACGGCAGACTCAGACTCCAGATGTGTCCATTTCTGCTGGTTCTTTTAAACCCGTTACGGGGTGCGTAAAAATTTCGGTCTCTCTCCGGGATATGAGCAAATCGGACGCACGTCCTGGAGATGAACAAAAATTGGTGGGAGCCATTCTAAAATTTGTTCTGGGGCTTGATTGACAAGTTGTTTTGATTGGGGAAGCTCCGTTTCGATTTGTGTGAGTGGATTATCAGCAGAAATGGAGTTTGAGGTTAATAGGTTTGTGGCAGAACGAACCCCGGAGGTGTTGGATGATGCTAAGAGGGATGTACTGTTGGGGATTACTCGTAAGTTAAAGGTTAAGGTGATCACTCGCATGAGGACGGCTCAGACATAGTTGTTAATAGCACAGCATTCTGTAGCCGAGGGGAAATTCGAAGAGGAGGTGCTGGAAATGTTTGCTGAACTAAAGTTCTTACTGAGGCCGAGGTTCAGCTTCAAGAAGCAAAACTGAAGTATGACTATGAGTTGAAATTAAAGCAGCTGGCGGTCGAACACGCAGAAAACACAGACAGCTTGGGAGGGAGATGTGGCAGCGACGGGATCAAGCGTCAGGTAGGGGTAAGGAGCTAGTGGTACTGTTTAATATCAGACAGGAAATTAAGTTAGTACTGCCTTTTATGAAGCTGATGTCGACCGGTATTTCCTACACTTTGAACAGGTGGCCCAGACTCGGAAATGGCCGAGTGTTGAAAAGCGTGTTGAAGGGGAATGCTTAGCAGGTGTATTTTGCCCTGACCCTTGAACAGTCAAGGAATTATGAAACAGTGAAAGATGCCGTGCTTAAAGTCCATGAGTTGGTTGTGGAAGCGAATAGAAAAAGGATCAGCGACTTAAGAAAGTCCGGGAGCCAAACATGTGGAGTTTGCCCATGAAAAACAGGTGTACTTCAATCGCTGGTGTACCAGGAAGGGGTAACTGAGGGTATGGACAGCTTGAAAGAGCTGGTTGTGATTGAAGACTTTAAGAAGTGTGTTCCCGATTATATAAGGGCGTACCGAGATGAATAAGGATGCCACTACTTTGCAGGAGTCTGCTGGGTTAGCAGACGAGGTTGTTTCAACCCACAAGATTGAGCTTACTCCGGATGGGAGTCTCCCAGACAGTAGCTGGGAGGATCAAGGGAACCTGGAATTTGAAACTGAGACTGCTTTTGAAAGCCTCGAAGAGGCAGCTGCCCCGATTGCCTGTGTTCAAGCACCTGTGAATTTCCAGGGTGTTGAACTTTGTGTTGAAATTCAGTTAAGATCTGATGTGTCTGACACGATTGAAAAGGAATGCAGTCCTTTTAAGTCAGATGGACTCGGTTCAGTGAATAAAGGGTTAACCTTGGAGCCAGTGGAAATTGACGATTCTCCGTCACTTCTGTTAAAAGGTGTTCCATAATTTGTTGATGAGTTGAAAGTCGGTGATGTGAATTTTATTGGAAATATTGAGAAAGGTGCTGTTTCTGGATGTTAAAATAAAGAACCTGGAAAGTTTGGATGGACTCGCGACCTTCGACCCTGCTTGCAGAAAATGGCCTGCTGAAGTTTGTGAAACTCTGTTGAAATTCGTTTTCGCAGTAGGAAGTAAACACCTTCAAGATTATGGAGCTGTTTTTCACGACTGCGATATGAAGAGAAAGGATTTTTTTGGTTTTGAGAAGCCACCTGGCTGCGTTACTATAGAGACGAGTCGAGTTAGAAGTAGAAGGAATAGAATAGACGGGTTGCTTGGAAACGTTCATAATGTAAACATGATCTTCGTAAACTTAGTGATGATAGTTTGGTAAACATTAGGTTGGCATCTATCCAGGGTGAAGTTTATTCAGCATTACAGCTAACAAGCAAGCTTGTGGCTGATCACACACACACACACACACACACACACACACACACACACACACACACACACACACACACACACACACACACACACACACACACACACACACACACACACACACACACACACACGTGAACCTCAGATGCGCAGTGACCCGAAGCATGTCGAAAAGTACCGCTGACGCAGTTTGCAAAGACGGGTTTAATTTATGAGAATTTGTTAGAGACTTTTCTACCTTCCATGTTACATCAATATTTGGGCGGCAACGAGGATGAGAAAGGTTTGACCTTGTCCAGGGATGAATTTATAGCGGATCAAAGTTCGGATTCTGAAATTGCTCCGTGAAAAGTGACAGAAGAGGAGATTCAGAGAGAATCAGTAGGATATTATCTTAAGGAATGGGTTTTACTGAGGAAGTGGAGATCACCTACCGTGCCTGCAAGTGTGGATTCAACATCAAGCTGTGATCCTGTAAGTTCACAGGTCTGACATTTTAAAT
This sequence comes from Hemitrygon akajei, assembly GCF_048418815.1. Classification (NCBI taxonomy): domain Eukaryota; kingdom Metazoa; phylum Chordata; class Chondrichthyes; order Myliobatiformes; family Dasyatidae; genus Hemitrygon; species Hemitrygon akajei. Next base: position 229,390 of record NW_027332021.1, on the reverse strand, counting down.
ATGGCTCACAGTATGCCTTTAGGTGGACACTTTGGAGTGGGAAAGACAGTAAACAGGATAATGAAGGAAGTCTACTGGCCTAAACAATTTTTTTACACAGTTAGGTCTACCTAAAGAAATCCAATCTGACCAGGGTAGTAGCTTTACTTTGAAGACAAGAATTAAAGGGTGCTTAACTGGAGTCTGATCTTGCAAGATTATGACATGGAAATAAAACAGGTGAAAGTTACTGATAATGTTATAGCAGACTGTTTGTCCAGATGCTAAGATTACGTTTGTAATGATTTGCTATGTTACCTGATAATTTCACATTTATTGCTTTGTTGTCTAATCTAATCGTTAGTTAAGACAAAAATTTTGCTGTTTCATCAGACATTTCCCTAAAAGGGGAGAGACTGTTCCTTTAAACGAGAAAGAGAGGGAGCGTACAGCTTGTGGACTAATTCAACAGCAGGGAGAGAGAGACTCTGAGTTGCCTTGGAAACCTAAAGGCGGAGTTATATGATGGACAGCTGGTGCTCCACACAACTGAGATATATGCAAGGTCAGTCGACTTTTGAATCAGACACACAAGAGACACAACAGCCACACGACCACAGAGGCAAGGTGAACACTGGTGAGCTTCGTGTGCTCACGACAAGGGTGGGGTTTTTGCTCACAGTGTGGACAACGGAGTGATCGGTGGAACGATATCGGTGTGTTTAACCCTGGCCTGCGTTGACATCATTACCGTGGGGAAACCGGCATTCCACTTCCTGTGGTCACAAGCGGTGACTTTAAATACGTTTCGGAAGCAAGGAGGACGACGTAGAGGATCGACATCGGCATTGAAAGACAAACCAACACCCTATCTCTCTCCAACTCTACTCAAACCAAAGTCCAGAACTGAACTGATAACATACCACACCACCGTAAGGCTTTATCAACTAATCTGCTGAGCTGGAGAAGCTTATTTACTCACCTCGATATATGCATTCACTCTGCTAACCTGTTTACCTTATCTCGTTTTATATCACTTTATTTACGTAGTTACTTATAAAATAGTTTATAACGGAAGATTTAGACTCCAGGTGTGACCATTTCTGCTGGTTCTTTTTAACCCATTACGGTGTGCGTGACACAGTTCTATCCCGACTCACCCTACCCCGATAACACACACTGAGTTGGATAACGTGGAGAACGGAACAGGTGCAGCTCTGTGTAACGGCAGAAATGCGATGGTGATCAAACTAGGAGCCTAACGATACAGATGCCATCCCTCATTTGGAAAAGTGTTTCAAGTTCATTTGGAGAACGGTGAGTTGTTTCAGATACTGTCGTCCCAGTAGGCAAATTTGGTGGCGGGTTCAGATGCTATCTCATGTTTGTGATAGTGAATCGATATCCCAGTTAATTAATGAACATAGGTTTGCACAAGATGATGCAACACTTGCGGTCGGTGTAGTTAAAATCACGAGTTGTTTTTCTTCTTCTGCATTGGCTGTTCTGCACAGCAACAGCACATGTCATCTCTCCGTACATAGGGGCTCTGGACAAGCGCATAATCAGAACGGCACGGTACAGACAGGTCAACACTGAGGTAAGCCGTAGCACCTAGTGTCTCTGCAGTGGAACTATAGTCACTGGATGGTAGAGACAAGGAATTATGCTGTACGTATTGTCCTTGCTCTCCTCTCCCCCCTCTCTCTCTTTCTCTCTCTCTTACTCACACCGTTCCTACCTCTCTATCTCTGTTACGGCTCGTTTTCCTCCCACTTCATACAATATCCGTCTTAAAATTTCATCTCTTTTTCTCTCTGTCTGTATCTCTCCTCCATTCTTCCATCCGTCTCTGTCAGCATTGGGCAGTATCCCGCCCCAGCCCTCAGTTTCTATTAGCATATTTGTACCAACACCGATCTCTACCCTCCCATATAGTCTTCATCCCATCAAAAGATACATAGAAAACCAATACAGCACACTACAGGTCCTTCGGCCCACAAAGCTATGCCGAACATGTCCCCACTTAACAAATTACGGGGCTTACCTATAGCCTTCGGTTTTTCTAAGCTCCATGCACCTATCCAAAAGTCTCCTAAAAGATCATATCGTATCACCCTCCACCACCGTTGCCGGCAGCCTATACCACGCACTCACGAATCTGTGAGTAAAAAACATACCTCTGATATCTCCTCTGTATTTACTCCTCAGCACCTCAAACCTGTGTCCTCTTGCGGCAACCATTTTAGCCCTGGGAAAAAGCCTTTGACCACCCACACGATCAAAGCCTCTCATCATTTTATACACCTCTATTAGGTCACTTCTCAACCTCCGCCGCTCCAAGGAGTAAAGGCCAAGTTCACAGAACCTATTCTCATAAGGGATGCTCCCCAATCCAGGCAACATCCTTGCAAATCCCCACTGCACGCTGTATACGGCTTCCACAACCTTCCTGTAGTGAGGCAACCATAACTGAGCGCAGTGGGGTCTGACCAGGGTCCTATATAGTTGCCCATTAACTCTCAGCTGCTGAATTCAATTCCACGATGGATGGCTAATACATCATATGCCTTCTTAACCACAGAATCAACTTGCGCAGCTGCTTTAAGCGTCCTATGGATCCCTCTGACCCTCCACACTGCCAAGAGCCTTACCATTAATAGTATACTCTGCCATTTTATTTGACCTACCACAATTAACCACTTCACATTTATTTGGGTTGAACTCCATCTTCCACTTCTCAGCCCAGTTTTGCATCCTATCAATGTCCCGCTGTAACCTCTGACAGCCTTCCACACTATCCACAACACCTGCAACCTTTGTGTCATCAGCAAACTTACTAACCCATCCATCCACTTCCTCCATCCAGATCAGTTATAAAAATCACGAACAGTAAGGGTCCCAGAACAGATACCTGACGCAGTACACTGATGACCGAACTCCATGCAGAAGATGACCCGTCTACAACCACTCTTTGACTTCTGTGGGCAAGCGAGTTCTGGATCCACAAAGCAATGTCCCCTTGGATCCCGGGTCTCCTCCATTTCTCAGTAAACCTTGCATGGGGTACCTTATCATAACCCTTGCTGAAATGCATATACACTAAATCTAGTGCTCTTCCTTCATCAATGTGTTTAGTCACATCCTCAAAATATTCAGAGGCTCGCAAGGCACGACCTGCCTTTTACAAAGTCATGCCGACTATTCCTAATCATATTATATCTCTCCAAATGTTCATAAATTCTGCCTCTCAGGATCGTCTACATCAATATACCAAACAGTTAAGACTCACTGTTCTATAATTTCCTGGCCTATCTCTACTCCCTTTCATGAATAAGGGAACAACATCTGCAAATCTCCAATCATCCGGAATCTCTCCCGTCTCCATTGATGATGCAATGATCATCGCCAGAGGCTCAGCAATCTCCTCTCTCGCCTCCCACAGTAGCCTTAGGAACATTTCATCCTGTCCCGATGACTTATCCAACTTGATGCTTTCCAAAAGCTCCAGGTCATTCACTTTCTTAATATCTGCATGTTCAAGGTTTTCAGTCTGCTGCAAGTCATCACTACAATCTCCAAGATCCTTTTTCATAGTGAATACTGAAGTATTCATGAAGTATTTCTGCTATTTCCTCCCGTTCTATACACACTTTTCCACTCTCACACTTGATTGGTCCTATTCTTTCACGTCCTATCCTCTTACTCTACACGTACTTGCAGAATGCCATGGAGTTCTCCTTTATCCTGCCTGCCAATGCCTTTTCATGGCCCCTTCAGTCTCTCCTAAATTCCTTCTTAAGCTCCTCCCTACTAGCCTTATAATCTACTGCATTTCTAACATTAACTAGCTCTCTGAACCTTTTGTAAGCTTTTCTTTTCTACGTGACTAAATTTATTACTAATTTTGTACTCCACAGTTCCTGTACCCTATCATAATTTCCCTGTCTCATTGAACCTCCACATAAATAAATAAATAAATAAATAAATAAACAAACAAACAAACAAATAAATAAACATCTGAACATTTGACGTATTTCTTCCGTACTTTTCCCTGAGAATATCTCTTTCCAATTTAAGCATCCAATTTCCTCCCTGATTGCCTCATAATTCCCCTTACTCCAAATAAACGCTTTTCTAACTTGTCTGTCCTAACTCTCCTCAGTGCTATTGTAATGGATATAGAATTATGATCGCTATCTACAAAATTCTGAGAGATCTGACAGCTGACGAGGTTCCTCACCCAATAAAAAAATCAAGCACATCCTCTTTTCTTGTAGACTTATCTATATATTGTGAAAAGAAACCTTCCTGAACACACCTAACAGACTCCACCCCATCTAAACACCTTGCTCCAGGGAGATGCCAATCGATATTTGGGAGATTAAAACTCTCGCACGACAGCTCTGTTATTATTACACCTTTCCAGGCTCTATTTTCCTATCGGCTCCACGATAGCCTTGTTACTATTGGACGGCCTATAAAACACACCCAGTAAAGTTATAGACCCCTTCCTGTTCTTAACATTCACCCACAGAGAGAGCGTAGACAATCCTTACATGGTTTGCAACGTTTCTGCAGCCGTGACACTATCTCTGATCAACAGTGCAACGCCCCCATCTTTTTTGCCTTTCTCCCTGTCTTATCTGAAAAAATTAAAACCTGGCACTTGAAGAAACCAATCCTGTCCCTCAGCCACCCAAGTCTCTGAAATGGTCAACACATAATATCTCCAGGTACTCATCCACCCTGTAAGCTCATCCGCTTTGTTCACAGCACTCCTTGCGTTAAAATAGACACAATAGATGAAATAAAGTATCTATCTATCTATCTATCTATCTCAAACCTTCGGTCTGAGCGCGTCCCTTCTCTATCACCTGCCTATCTTCCTTCTCGCACTGTCTTCAAGTTTCTCTATCTGTGAGCTAACCTCCTTTTCCCCAGTCTCTTCAGTTCGGTTCCCACTCGATAGCAATTCTAGTTTAAACTCTCACCAGTAGACTTATCAAACCTTAGGTCAAGATTTTGAACAATGCGATGCAAGTGCAAACCGTTCTTTTTGTACAGGTCACTCTTGCCCCAAAAGACGTCCCAATGATCCAGAAATCTGAGTCCCTGTTCCCTGAGCCACGCATTTATCCTCCACCTCATCCAATTCCTATTCTCACTGTCACGTGGCACATGCAGTAATCCCGAGATTACTACTGTTGCGGTGCTGCTTCTCAACTTCCTTACTATCCCCTGGTAGTCATTTATCCGGAGCTCTTCCCTCTTCCTACCTATGTCATTGGTACCAATATGTACCGCGTCCTCTGGCTGTTCTCCCTCCTAGTACAGGATAACTTGGACGCGACCTGAAACATTCCCGAACGTGGCACCTGGGATGCAAACTACCATCCGATTTTTATTCCTGCGTCCACAGAATCGACTACCTGACCTCCTAATTATAGAGATTTCTATCACTAATCCCTTCCTCTTCATTACTCTACCCTTCTAAGCCACAGTGCCAGACTCTGTGCTGGGTGCATGGCCGCTATTGCTTCCCACAGTTGGGCTGTTCCCCGCACTCCCCAGTGGTACTCAAACAGGAATACTTATTGTCAAGTGGTACGGCCGCAGGGAACTCTCTAGTACCTGACTCTTTCCTAATCCTTTCCCACTCCTAACTGTGGCCCACTTGTCTGTCTGTCGTGGCTCCGGCGTGGACAGCTGCATATAACGCCTTTCTATCACGTCCTCGCTCACCCTGGCAAGGCGAAGGTGATCGAGTTGACCCTCCGGATCCCTATCGCGGTCCCTTATGAGCTACAGCTCGACACACATGGTGCAGATATGGCCGTCCCGGGGGGCTGGAGACTCCAGGACCTCCCATATCTGACACTGAGCACAGAAAAATGGCCTCACTTACATACTTCCTCTTTCCGCAAGTAACGCGGGTAAACCTACCTCGCCTCGTTTCGTTACTGCCAATGCCCGTTCAGCAAAGTCCGTATCACTCTGCTCCCTCTCACGGCGATGTCCGCTGGATATGGCGAATTCTTTTTAAAACCTTTTGCGCTCTACTGTCTGTCGTCACACGTGCTGTTCCTCCATCCTAAGCGTGCCCTCATCACGACAGAGGTGGAGTACATGGATGGACATACCGCAATGGGAATTGGAAGAGGAATTAAAAAGGATGACCACTCGAATGAACAGCCTCATCCTGAGAGCATATGCGGCGGTGACGGAGGAATTGAGAGAAAGGGATGGTGTTTTTACATGTAACAGGGTTGAAAGAGGTATAGTTCCTCTCGCCCTCTCCTCCCCTTTCCATACGGATCGTCCCTATACGACATCCTTGTCTATTTATCCCTCCCCACTGATCTCCCTCCTGACTCTTATCTTTGTAACGGAACAAGAGCTACACCGGCCCCTACACCATACTAACATTTAGAGCTGCAAACAGTCTTCATATGAGGGGGACATTTCATGGGATAATTTAATGTGTTCGGTGCTCCCTATGTGGCCTCCAGTATATCAAAGAGCCTCGGCGTAGATTGAGAGATGACTTTGCCAATGACCAAAGCTCAGTTCGCGGAACAAGAGGGATCTTCCAATGGGCAGCGATTTTAATTTGAATTCCCATTCCCATTCCGATATATCCATCCATCACTGTCACGCTTGGGTTAGAGAAGCAACACCCAATATTCCATTCCATCAGGTAGCTGCAACCCGATGGTACGAAAATTGATGTCTCAATCTTCCTGTAATGCCCCATGCATCCTACACTTTTCACCATTTCGCATCCCCTTCCCCCCTCACCTAATCTCCTTTCCCGCTCTTCACCTCCCTCTGGTGCTCCTCCCACTGTTTTATTTTACCTATGGCCGTCTGTCTCTTTCCCCAAACATTTTCCCTCTATTTACTTCATAACTCCCCCTGCAGGTTTCACCAATCACTTCTCTCTCCCTCTCTCTCTCTCTCTCTCTCTCTCTCTCTCTCTCTCTCTCTCTCTCTCTCTCTCTCTCTCTCTCTCTCTCTCTCTCTCTCTCTCTCTCCTCTCTCTCTCTCTCTCCTCCTCTCTCTCTCTCTCTCTCTCTCATCTCTCTCTCCTCTCTCTCTCTCTCTCTCTCTCTCTCTCTCTCTCTTTGTGTTTCAACCGCACAGCATGAGAGTGAAACATTGTAAATTGCAATAAATAAATACTTATGGAAGACAGGAGCTGTCAGGAGTCGAAGGGGGAGAGACATTAGATGAAGTACACTTCATTAGAACTGAGGAGGGAGAGAAACGTAAGTTGGGTTGGGCAGCAGAGAAGGTGGGAAGGCGCTTTAGAAATGAAACATCTCTGCTCGGCTGAGATTTGACTGAATCGGTTTTTCTCATGTACGAGGGACAGTGCAAAGCTTAATTTTACACTCCACACCAAACTCTCGCCTTGTGTCCGACCAGCTCTACCCTCAACCCGCTCTGACACCTTCCACACCGTGTTCATCCAATTCCACTCAATCCCTTTTCCTCTCCTGCAAATTCTGTCGCATTCCCTCCTTCCCCACCTCTCTAACAGAAACTCTGCAGGCTTTCTGTCTTGTTCTGGCGGTGGAGGAGGCTACTTGAGGTGTTCTAACCGATTGAAGGCACGGATAGTTCACACAGTGGGCACTTTAGCACATTTAGCAGAGTTTTCAATAGCACAAAATATAGATTTAAGAGGCGGGGTTAGAGGCTCACCAGGATTGTAAAGTGACCGGAATCAACTAGGGCTGGCTCTACTGGTGGCGAGGATGCTAACCAGAATGCGTTGCGGCGTTGTAGAAGGGATGGTTCTTGGACAGAGATACTCTGGCACTCCATCCCCTGTATCGAGATGAGCCATTTATAATTGTGGGATTATGGCCAATGTACGAATTATTTCGCAATACAATGATGTTGAGTACTAGAACTGGCTCGGTGGGCCGATGGGCTGTTTGCTGTATAACCCTGTGAATGGCCTTATGTCCATGGCAAATACTGGATAGTGACTGTTTCTGTTTCTCATAGGGTAACAATGCTACCCGTGTTTCTGCTTGTCGCATCGCTGGCCAGCGTGGAAGGCTTGAGCAAAGAGTAAGACGAGAATCAAATTCCTTTCCTGCCGCAGTCCCACCATCTGCCGCTCTATCCCGATTCCTTGTATCCCTGCCAGTGCTGCCTCCGTGTGCTGCACTGCCTCCGACCACGCACTGCCTGCCTCGCCTCCCTCCTTCAATCAGTTTTCCGGGACCAGCCGCCCTCCCCAACCCGTTTTCCATTCACAACCTACGCCTCTTCAATCCATATCGCTTAAATCCTGATTCTCTCTGCGACGGAAACCGAGGCAAGAACCACAACTGAGCAGTTGGATTAAACATTTGTACCGAGCCCAATCAGTAACTGTAGACACTCGGCAACATACAATATGAGAGCTACGAGCTTAGTTCCTTTCAAAAAATACATTCGCCGTCCCCTCTCCAGCACGGCGTCTTTCTGCAAACCAGCCTCCCACCAGATAACATCCCCCATGTTTAGCGCACGGTTCTCTTAATGTCGTACCTTATTACACTGTTGGGTTTGATCTGAGAGCCCTTCTCTTCTGATGGCACACATCAGAGAATCCACTGTTTTGTGGAATGTGAGGGATGCTTGTCTGCATTGTCTATTGAGCTTCTGACTCTCTCATTGTGTTTTTGCTTCCAGTCATTGCTTGGGATATGATGTCCTCTGCACCACTGCGGATTATGAGGTAATGTAATCGCTGACTATTACTTTTCGCTTCATCCTTCCCCCGAAGGATGTCTCTCCTTCAGCCACATCCGTTCCCCAGAGAACCTCCCTGTCACAGATCATTTTTCACTGTTGATACCGGAGCCTCTAATTTTCCGACACCACCACGTGCAGATTCCCGTCCACGTCATTCTTCCTCAGGCCGAATTGTCTCCGCTTCTCTGTCATTGGTTCTGAACTATGGAGCTGCTTATCCCTCAGCACCAGGGAGTCAGACGCAGCTGGAGAACTGCAGCCAGCTGACGGCCCACACTGACCCCACTTCCCCCAGGGAGAGAAGGGCGAAGGGTAAAATAATGATTATAAGAAAGATGTGTATTTTGCAGAGGGTACGAAGTAGCTTTACTAGGATGTTTACTGAAATAGTGGGTCCGTGCTCTAGTAGGAATTTGCGCACACTCGGAATGCTTTCTTGAAGCGGCGGTAGCTGAGGCGAGGTCATTAATGGTTTAAATGTTTGAGAAGTAACGCTGACATGTGTTTTACGTGAGAGGCAGTAATAGCAAAGAAGTATGCAGTAGGCCGTCAATTGTGATTTTTTTTTGTCTGTCGGTGGAAGGGCTTCAAAACCAACATGTTGAGACTACAAAACTTCTATGCGTATGTCAGAATAATAGGGAAGGGTAACAAGTGCAGAGAAAAATTTTGAAAAGTTATTGTTGCCTTGATTAAGAAAAAGAGAAAACAAAGGTACGTCACAAGTATAGCCACGTAGGAACCAATGAGGTAATTATGTCCGACAGTAATTGCAATACAACACTTGAGAAAGGATTCAGGGGGGCTAAACGAAAGCATAACGAGTAGGCAAGGTGAACCCTAAGCAATTATACAGAAATGTTAAGAACAAAGGGATTGCCAAGGGCCAACCCCCCCCCCCCCCCCCCCGAAGTCTAGAATCCATGTGTAGAGACGAAACAGATGCAGGAGATCTTAAGTACCTCTTTATGCATTTGTTTTTCCTAAAAATTTGCACACGGATTCTATTGAAGTGAGGCAAAGCGGTAGAAACATCATGGTTTCTGTACCGTTTACAGTTGAAGAGGTGTTTTCTAACCTGAGTTATACCAGAGCGGATAAATACCCAGGACCTAACAATTTGTTCCCTCGGATGCCAGAGGCATCCAGCTCAGTTATTGCTTGGTCCTGAGCAGACACATTTAAAACATCCTTTGCAATTGGAGAGATACCAGAGGATGAGAGGATAACCAGTGTTATTCCGCTGTTTTTGAGGCTTTAACCATCAAGCACGAAATTATAGGCCTAAATATCTGACATCAGTTGAGGAAACTTTACTGGAGATTATTCTAAGGGACCTGATGTAGAAGTATTTGAATAGACGTTGACTAATTAAGTACCGTCGGCATGGGCTCGTTCCTGGTAGTTTATTTCTAACCAATCTGTAGAGTTTTTCGAGGAAGTTAACAGGAAAATAAATGAATGAAGGTAAGACATTACGGGAGAAGCGTTGTGGGAGAAAGCAGATAGTGTCAGTAGATGGTTGTCTCTCAGACTGGGGCCTGGGAGTATCGATGTGTTATAGACTGTGCTGTGTTCTTTGTTGTTTTATTTCATCTATATCAGCGCGACTGATGACAATGTGGTTAACTGGATCAACAGAATATCGATGACACCAAGTCTGGGGGTGTAGTGGACAGCGAGGAAGGCTATCATGGCTTCCAGTGGGATATGCACCAGCTGGCAAAATCGCCTAAAATATGGCAGGTAGAACGTAATGCAGACAAGTTCGAGGCTTTACACTTTGGCTGAACTAAACACAATAAGACTTACAGGGTGAACGTCAGGACATTGAAGAGTGTGGTAGAGCAAAGTGATCTGGAATACGGTCCATAGTGTCGCCATGTGCAGATAGGGTCGTCGAGAAATCGTTCAGCATATTGGCCTTCATAAATCAATGTATTGAGTGCTGGAGATGAGATGTTTTGTTTCAAACGTTTCAAACGTTGGTTAAGCCCAATCTAGAGTTTTGTCTGCAGTTGTGGTCACCTTCCTACAGGAAAGATGTAACTAAGATTGAAAGAGTACAGTGAAAATGTACAAAGATATTGCTGCGTCCAGAGCATCTGCATTATAAGAAATACCGAAAACGTTTGGTCAGTATTTCTTAGAAGATAGAAGATTGAGAGTTGTTTTGAAAGATGTTTAGAATGTTACGAGTGGTGTTCTTTGGGTAAATGCAAGCAGGCTTTTTCCATTGGAGTTGTGTGGCACGACAACCAGTATCCTGGGTCCAGTGTGAAAGTTTAAAAGTTTAAAAGGAACATGAAGGAAATCCTTTTCAATCAGAGCATCATGAGAGTGTGGAATGAGCTACCCGCACAAATGAGACATGCGATCTCGATTTGATCGTTTAAGAGAAGATTAGATTAATACATGGAAGATAGGGTTATGTAAGTCATTGGTCTCGGTGAAGGTCGATTGGAGAAGCAGTTTAAATGGTCACTGCATGGATTGGATGTGCTGACAGGTTTGTGCTGTACTTCATTTGTCTCCACGAGATTTTACGGACAAGGTTTTTCACTCCGAGTGCGCTGAATGCTTCGAGTGTGCGACCTGTATTGTTAGACCATAAGGTCATAAAAATAGCAGTATAAATAGGCCAATCGGCCCATCTAGACTGCTCCGCTATTCAAACATGAGCTGATCCAATTCTTCCAGTCATTCGCACTCCCCTGCTTTCACCCTATACACTTTGATGCGCTGACTAATCAAAAGATGCGCTGACTAATCAAAAACCTATCTATCTCTGCCTTAAATACACCCAATGACTTTGCCTCCAAAGCCGCTCGTGGCAACAAATTCTACAGATTTACCACCCTGTAATTAAAGTACTTTCTCAGCATTTCAGTTTTCAGTCTGAAGTCATGCCAAAATGTCCTAGAATCCTCTACCATGGGAAATAACTTTGACATATCTACTCAGTTCAGGCCTGATAACATTCTAAATGTTTCGACGAGATCCCCCTTAATTCTCCTGAACTCCAGCGAATACAGCCCAAGAGCTGCCAAACTTTCCTCATACGGTAATTCTTTCATCCCTTTCATGTTGGTTTAGGCAGATACATTAGAGATTTCTCCGAGGCGTTTAGACAGGCCCATGAAGGAAAATGTTAGTGCCTGGACACTGTGAAGAGTGAGGGACATGTTTTAGTTAGCCAGTTGATTACGATTTTAATTGACCCAGCACAATACTGTGGGCCGAAGGGCCTGTTCCTCTACTTCTCTATGTTCCCTGTTCTATGTTCGATTTGTCAGAGCTACCTTGTTGCAGACAGTCAATTCGCCGTTATCATTTGCGCCCAAAACATTCTGAATAGCAAACACGAGGAAATCTGCAGATGCTGGAAATTCAAACAACAACATACACAAAATGCTGGTGGAACACAGCAGGCCAGGCAGCATCTATAGGGAGAAGCACTGTCGACGTTTCGGGCCAAGTCCCTTCGTCAGGACTGAAGATCTGAAGATGTGCTGCAGCAGCAGTTCGCCAGCATCGTCACGCTTCGGGCGCCAACATACCTTGCCCACCAATGACTATCCATAACCAATACGTCCTTGTGATATAGGAGGACACCACAGTACCCAGAGGAAACCCACACGAACGGAGAATTCTTTACAGCCGAGAATGATGATGTGGACGGCGGGGAATTGAACCCACTTTGCGAGTGCTATAAAACTGTGCGTTGGTTGTTGCAGTAAGCTGCCGCCTTGCCAGGGTACCTTCGGACCACGAAGGGACTATTGATACATGTGCGCATTACTGAGTGCATCTGTTCAGAGGTACTTGAGCCACTTTAAGCCCATACCCTGGTCAGTGTCATGACATTCTGTTCGTTGCTATGCTCATAACGTTCTGCCTCGCCGTAAGATAGCCTTCCTCCTCAATCCCGAAACGCACATCACCGAACTCTTCTTACAACTCCGTACAGTAAGAACTCCATCCTCTGTCAACAGTTCCGCCGTTACAATGAATCGGTCTGGGTTGGAACAGCCATCAGCCAGGGGCGCGTTAAAAAATGGCACACGGGACTGCTGCGCCAATATCTCAATGAGCAAAACTCTGAAGGTAGGAGAACGCACAATTTTGATGGTATCAGAAAGAATCTGTCGACTGTCAATTGGGACAGGCTTTTTCAGACACATATGTATTTGATAAGTTGAAGGCTTTGAAAATTGTCGTTATGAGAGTGCAATGCTTGTAGGTAAAAGGTAAAAATTACAAGTGTAGAAATCCATGGTTATCTAAAGATTTGGAGGCGCAGGGAAAGAAGAACTGGAGATGTATATCACGTATAAGCAGGTAGGAACAACATCTGTATTTATGGAGTAACCCTAATGCAATGGAACACATAAAAAGGAATCAGGAGCGCCAAAGGAAGGCATGAGTTTTCCCCAAAAGACAAGTAAAGGGGAATGATCGAGGATACTACATATATGTTAAGAACAAAAGCATTGCAAAGGAAAAAAATGTATTCCTCTGGAAAAACAGAATGGTATTCCATGTGTGGAGTCAATAGCAGTGGGGAGATAATAAATGATTTTTTTTTTCTTTTTCATCTGTACTTCGTCAGTAGACCGCTACAGAGTCTATAGCACAGAAGCAAAGCGGAAACATCTTCACAGAGGAGGACGTGTTTATTGCCTTGTCGCAACTTAGGGATGCAAGTGGAAACATCACCGGCGTTTTAAAAGCGATAGGCAGCAGTAGCTGATGTAGCAGAGGACTGGAGCGTAGATAATGTTGTTGCTGTAATCATAAAGCAGGAAACTATAGGGCAGTCAGCCTGGTACCAATAGTGGCAAAAGTAGTTGAAGGTATTCTAATCCAATGGATACATAAGTATCATTTTTAACATGGATGAAGATTAATCAGCTTAGTTTCCTGCCTATAAATTATCGAGTCTGTTACCACTAAAGTTGATGAAAGCAAGGCTATGGACATTGTATACATGGATTTCAGTATTCCATTTGAGAAGGTCCCGCGAGGGCGTTTGGTAAAGAAGTTTCGATGCATTCAAGATTAGGTAGTAATTTGAATTAGACACTGGCTTTGCGGAGCAGTGAAGTACATTGTTGCCTCACTGGCTGGAGATCTGTGACTTGTAGAGAGCCGTAGGGATTGATGCCGTGCCCGTTGTTGTTTGCCAACTATCTGAAGTATCTGAATGATAATGTGGTTAACTCGATTAGTAAAATTCAGGGATCACATCAAGATCGGGAATGTAGTAGACAGTGAGGAATACTGTCATGGCCTGCAGCGGGATTTGGGCGAGCTGGAAATTGTGGTTAAAACGGCAGATGGAACTTAATTCAGTCAAGTGCGAGATTTGCAACTTCGGTCGGACCAGCCACGGTAGATCTTAAACAGTGAAAGACAGGGCACTCAGGAGTGCGGCAGAGCAAAGGGATCTGGGAATACAGGTCCATTATTGACTGAAAATAGCGTCACAGGTTGATCGGGTCGTAATAAAAGATATTTGTAGATTGGTCTTAATAAATAAAAGCATTGAGTAAAGGAGATGGGAAGTTATGTTTAACTTGTCAAAACTGAGAAATAAACAAGTTTGCAAGAGAACAGAAGAATTTTTATAGGGAATTCCTGGATCTTAAGGACCTTAGCTGTAAGGGAAATTTGAATTGGTTAGGACTTTAATTTCTGGAATACAGAATATTCAGAGGAAATTTCACAGAGGCTTAATAATTATGATGGGTATAGATAGGTTGAACTATTCAGGCGTTTTCCACTGAGGCTAGGTGGGAATACAAGCAGAGGTTAAGAGTGAAAGGTGAAAAGTTTGAGAGGATCCGTCTTCACTCAAACGTTATGGCAATATTTTTAAGACCTGGTAGTAATCTCGGTGCCGGTCGATGGAATTAAGCAGTTTAACTCGTTCAGATCGGAGTAGAAAGGCCAAATGGCCTGTTTCTGTGCTGTTCTCTTCTATAAGTCGATGACTCCATGACTCGGAATGAACTGGATGGAGCAGTGTAGGTTGGGATATTAAGCTTGCTGATGACGAGAAGCTTTGCTGACTTGACGATAATGTAGAGGATCGCTACAGGTTGCCGCAGAACAGTGACAGGATGAGGCGGTGGGCTGAGAAATGGCAGGTGTTGTTCAAGCCCGACAAGAGTGAAGTTAGCTTGTAGAAGGAAATAGATCCATCAAACCTGCAGCAGAAATTGACATGGTTATTGAGAAGGCGTGTGCTGTGTTGCCCGGGGTGGTGGCAGAGGCAGACACTTAGATCACTTAGGAATAGCCTTGATACGCATCGGGAGGTCTGTGTGGGAGTGAAGAATCAGATTGATCTTAAAATAGCTAGAGTGTCGTATTATGTACCCATGTGCCTGTCACATGACCATAATGTAGCTGAGGTTATGCTGGGCATGATGTAATGGTCTTGTGATGGTGCAGTGACGTAATATTCCCAGCAGTGAGAGGTCATGTGACCGTTTTTATTTCTACAGTGTATAAAAGGAGAATCCCTCCCTGTGACGTGGGGCAGATCGTGGTTGAATTCGCCAGTGACTCCGTTCTGCTGTGTATTCGATGTTATGACGTAGTTTTGTTTTAAAGTAGAGTTTTACTTTCTGCCTTAAATCTCAAAGTTTGTTGCCGTCAGTTTTGCTACAATACTACCAGTAAAGTCACGTCAGAGAGTGAAGATTTATCAAAGTTCGGGAAGCTGGAAGAATCGAGGAAAGTTGATGTCGGCTGTAAAGAAGGTTTGACCTTATTAAATCTTCGTACAAGGAGATAGAAACCTGTGTCCGTAATAACTCCTGCATTTCTGAATGCAGAAAGAGTTGGCTGCAGAGTTTCGCCTAGGAAAGGTCAATGCCTTTAAGCCGCTTGATTTCCTACATCGTAAATCCCTCGGGAAAGCAAACTTCGGCTGGGATCAGCAGTAACGTCGCGAAAGAGGAATTTAATTACTTCAAGGAAAAGTCTCTCCTTAACTGACCGGGTAAATGATTTTGGACCTTTTGCAATACTACTTAAAATAATGAGATCGCATTTCTCGCTTTAAGAACTGCTCGCGCTGCTGTATCACAGCCCCCTTCCGGTTAAGTTAGTTGTTTGTTTACTTTTGTTTTTTTTATAGCAGTGTTTTAAAAATGTTTTATTTGTTATAAAAAAAAGTCTCAATTCTATATTCATTGTTGCTGGATCATAACAAATGGGGGCTAGTGGGATGAACCATTTTTGAGTTTAAATGCTTGTTTAATTTTCGATCGATGTTTTGGAAAAGGGGAATATCCGATTCTTTTGTTTGGTTGGCATGTGAGTGGTTTTTGGCAACAATGAGTATTGACGACTTCCTGGAATCTCCAGAAGCAGAGTTATTAGCAAAGGCGAAAAAAATGATGTATTTGAGATTGCTAACAGGTTGTATCGAAAGATACAACAACGCCTGTAATTTAGAGAAAAATCGCGGAACACTATATGGATTCGGGGGTGTTTGTTGCATCGATTTAAGATAAGTTTCCTGTGGGTAAAGCAGCGATTCAATTACACCTGGAACAAGTAGCTTTAGAAAAGCTTATAATACAAGCTGGATTGAAACAGAAGCAATTGGAAGCTCACTTGGAAGTAAGTCGATTATAAGCTGAAAGTAAAAAGAGGGAATTTTAACTTAAGATTGCGGAATTAAGATCCGAGAATCCGTCTTCTGGTTCTAAAAAAACGTTTGTTGTTAGTCAGGAAATTAAATTGGCCCTGCATTTAGTGAAACAAAAGTAGAGAAATATTTTCAACATTTTGAAATTATTGCTGTGATTTCAGAGTGGCCGAAAGAGAATGGTCAGTGTTGTAACAGAGAGGAATTAAGGGCAAACTACAACAGGTTTATACAACTTTAACTGCTGAGCAAGCACTTGATTATGATGCAGTGAAACTGTACATATTAAAGGAGTATGAGTTAGTTCCGGAGGCATATAGAGAAAGATGCAGAAATTTGAAGAAATCGGTGGAAGAAACTTACGTGGAATTTGCCTACGATAAATCTGTGTATTTTGAGAGATGCGTTTCCTCTAAAATGTAAATGGGGACTATAATATATTGAAAGAGCTGATTTTAATGGATTTGAAAGGAGCATCCCTGTTGAAGTAAGGACATACTTAAATGAGAGAGACACTGTTGCATTGCAGGACTCTGCTAAACTAGCTAATGAGTATGCTTTAATCCATAAGAATAAATTTCCGCAGTGCAGAACTGTTAAAATGAATAATAACACAGAGACTCAAGGTAAACTAGAAATTAAATCAGAAGTTAGTGAGAAAGGTATGGAGGAAAGAAAACCTGTGAAGGAAAAACAGTTTGGTCCCATTTGTAATGTTTGTAAGAAACCTGGTCTCGTAAAAGCTGACTGTTTCCGATTGAAGAGGAAGGAGAAGGAAGCAGTCCCAGATGCTTGTGTGCAACATACTGAAACACCTGTAAATCCACAGGGTTTGATAAACACAAATGAAGTTTTTCTAGAATCTGAACAATTTAGGAAGGGTTATGATAATTTTATAACAGAATGGTTTGTATCCTTGAAAGAAGGATCTACTCCGGTGCCAACAAAAATCCTTATGAATACTGGAGCTTCTCAATCACTGCTGTTAGACAGTGTGTTAAAGTATAATGAAGAGTCTGATACTGGTGAGGTAAATTATATACGAGGTGTTTGAAGTGCCCTAATGCCTGTACATCTGCATGAAGTAAATTTAAGGTCAGGGTTACTTACAGGACTTGTTAAAGTAGGTCTGCAACCTAGCTTACCTGTGAAGGATATTTCTTTATTGTTAGGTAATTACTTGGCAGGTGGACAAGTTTTTCCTGAAGTGCATTTGACAATAGCGTCAGTGAAACCACGGATGGATTCTAACACTAATTCTTCCTGTGTTGTAACTCGAGCTATAGCTAAAAATGATTGATGAGCAGAATGTGGTTGTTATCCATGACTGTTCAACTCAGGATCTGAGTTTTGAGGATGTGTCAGAACATTTCTTACCTTCATTGATTGAACAAGATTCTTGGAGTTAGTCTGACCATGAAGATTTGTCTCTGTCTCGGAAGGAGATGACAGCATAGCAGAGTAGAGATCCTGAGATTTTGAAATTAAAAGAACAAGCTCTTCTCGATAGTAAAATCGATAAGGTGCCAGTAGGATATTATAAGTAAAGAGTGTTGATGAGGAAATGGAGATCGCCTAAAATTCCTGCAAGGGATGAATGGAATATTGTTCGCGAGGTAGCTGTTCCTAACGTTTATCGAAATGAGATTTTAACTTTAGCCCATAGTGTGCCCTTGGGTGGACATCAATGGGTAAAGAAAACTGTGGATAAGTTTTTAGAACATTTTTACTGGTCTGGTTTAAGAAAAGTTGTGGCGACTTTTTGCAGAACGTGTTATAGTTGTCAAATTGTAGGTAAACCATATCACGTTACTCCAGTGACCCCACTGCAACCTATTCCAGCAGTCAGTGAACCGTTTTCTAAAATTATTATAGATTGTGTAGGTCCATTATCAAAAACAATAGCTGGCTATCAGTACTTGCTGTCTATCGTGTGCACTGCGTCTAGGACACCAGAGGCAGTACCACTTAGGAATATAACAACTAAAACTGTAACAAAGGCTCTTATAAAATGCTTTACTTATTTTGGGTTGCTTAAGGAAATACAATGTGATCAAGGTAGTAACTTTATGTCTGGATTGCTTCAATACATAGTTTATAAATTGGGAGCTAAGCAAATCACTTCGTCTGCATACCATCCAGAATCGCAAGGTGCCTTGGAGAGGTTTCATTCTACCATTAAGACTATGATTAAGACTTATTGTTTGGAAAATGAGAATGACTGGGATGAGAGTATACACTTACCTCTATTTGCAGTGAGTGAGTAGGTCCAGGATTCATTAGGTTTCACTCCGTTTGAACTTGTATTTGGGCATAGAGTTACAGGACCTTTAGCCCTATTAAAAGAACAATGGATTAATATAGAGGTACACAGTAATTTGTTGGACTATGTTTTGAAATTTAAGTATAGGTTATATAAAGCTTGTAGTTTATCCAGGGAAAATTTAAAATTGGCTCGGGAGAAAATGAAAACCCGGTACGAATAAAAAGCTAGGATGAGGACATTTAAACCTGGCGATAAGGTGCTGGTTCATTCCCAGTGCAAATGAATCCTTTACAAGCTAAATTTCATGGCCTTATGAAAGTGTGTCTAAAATTAATTATGTGCATTACGTGATAAAAGCTCCAGATCGTAGACGGCCAGCTCAACTTTGCCATTTAAATATGATAATACTGTATTATGAGAAACAGTCTGCTACTATGACTGTTGTGGTCAATAATAATGAGTCAGTTCTCACTAGGAACATAAAAGATGATTCATCTGAAACTCATTCTAAACCCAACGTTGTTTCTGTCAGATTACCAAACTCAAAAATTCTGGAAAAATATTGATGAGAAATTACCACATTTACAACCAGAGCAAAAGCAGCAGATGCAGCATTTGTTTTTTTGTAAATATAAGGAGTCGTTTCCAGACGGTCCTAGAATGACTTCAGTAGCTTCACATGATGTAGATGTTGGAGATGTCAAACCCATTAAACAACATCCATATAGGATGAACATGGAAAAATGTGAACCTGCTGAGAAAGAAAATAAATATGTTAGAGAATGATATTTTTAAGCCTTCTAACTCTAATTTGAGTTCACTTTGTGTTATATTGCTTAAATTAGACGGCAATATTAGGTTTTGTAAGGAAGATGAATACATGTTAGAGAATGATATTATTAGACATTCTAACTCGAATTGGAGTTCGCCATGTGTTATGGTGCCAAAACCAGATGGTAGTATTAGGTTTTGTACGAACTATAGGAAGGTGAATGCTGTGACGAAAGCAGATGCATATCCAATTGCTAGAGTAGATCATTTTGCAGATAAAGTTGGAAAAGCAGTTCCTTACAAAGATTGATTTATTGAAAGGGTATTGGTGTGTTCCACTAACGGACAGAGGTAGAGAGATTTCTGCATTTGAAACTCTATCTGGGTTATATGAACATTATGTTCTTTCATTTGGGATGAAGAATGCCCCAGGGAATTTCCAGAGGATGATTAACTCTGTGATTCAGCGATTAAAGGATATAGATGCTTATATTGACGATTTAGTGACAGGAAATGATATTTGGGAAGCACACATTACTGCGGTGGAGATATTATTTGAAAGACTTTCAAAAGTTAATCGAGCTATTAATTTAGCTAAAAGTGAATTCGGACATGCCACTGTGACTTACCTTGGTTATGTTGTGAATAAAGGGAAGGTAGCTGAAGTTCAGGCAAAAGATCGGGCAATTTTAGAGATCCCCACTCCAAATGGGGAAGAAAACTCTCATAAGATTCCTGGGAATGGTAGGATATTACCGAAGATTTTGTAAGAATTTTGCTAATGTTGCCCTTCCATTAACTAACCTCTTGGAGAAGAATGAAAAGTTTCTGTGGACAGTGCATTGTCAAGAAGCATTTGAAACATTTGAGAACTATAATATGTCATCAACCTGTGCTCAAGTCAACTGACTTTTAAAAACCTTTTTCATTAGCTGTAGATGTTAGCGATGAGGCTGCAGGAGCAGTATTAATGCAAAGGAATGAGGGTGATGAGGTTGATCATCCTGTAGCTTACTTTTCTAAGAAATTTAATGAGCATCAAAGAAACTATTCGACAATAGACAAAGAATTGTTATCTCTTGTTTTAGTCTTAGAACATCTTGAGGTGTATTTTGGTACAACTCAAAAACCACTTACAGTCTACACCGATCATAATCCGTTAGCGTTTCTGAGTAAGATGAAAAACAAAAATAGAAGATTATTAACAAACACGAGGAAATCTGCAGATGCTGTAAATTCAAACAGCACATACAAACTGCTGGTGGAACACAGCAGGCCAGGCAGCATCTATAGGGAGAAGTGCAGTCGACGTTTCGGGCTGAGACCCTTCGTCAGGACAAACCGAAAGGAAAGATAGTAAGAGATTTGAAAGTAGTGAGGGGAGGGGGAAATGCGAAATGACAGGAGAAGCCCGGAGGGGGTGGGATGAAGCTAAGAGATGGAAAGGTGATTGCCGAAAGTGAAACATGTGATACATTGGCGAAAGTGACCTGCATGGGTCCCAGTTATGCCTGCCTTTTTGTTGGCTTTGTGGAACAGTCCATGTTCCAAGTCTATACCGGTATCCATCCCCCTCTTTTCCTTCGCTACACCGACGACTGCATTGGCGCTGCCTCCTGCACGCATGCTGAGCTCGTCGACTTAATTAACTTTGCCTCCAACTTTCACCCCGCCCTCGAATTTACCTGGTCCATTTCCGACACCTCCCTCCCCTTTCTTGATCTTTTTGTCTCCATCTCTGGAGACGGACTAACTACTGATAGCTACTATAAGCCTACAGACTCTCACCGCTTCCTGGGCTATTCCGCTTCCCAACCTGTCTCTTGCAAAAATGCTATCCCCTTCTCACAATACCACCGTCTCTGGCGCATCTGCTCTCAGGATGAGGCTTTTCATTCCAGGACGAAGAGATGTCTTCCCTTTTTAAACAAAGGGGTTTCACTTCGTCCACCATCAACCCTGCTCTCAAACTCAACCCTCCCATTTCCCGCACATCTGCCCTCACCCCGTCCACCCGCTACCCCACACGGGATAGGGTTGCCCTTGTCCTTACCTACCACCCCACCAGCCACCAGGTCCAACGTATAAATCTCCGTAACGTCCGCCACCTCCAACGGGATCCCACTACCAAGCACATCCCCCCCCCCTTCTGCTTTTCGCAGGGATCGCTCCCTACGCGACTTCCTTGCCCACTCTCCCCCCCCCCCCATCCCTTCCCACCGATCTTCCTCCTGGCACTTATCCTTGTAAACGGAACAACTGCTACACCTGCCCTTACACTTCCTCCCTCACCACCATTCAGGGCCCCAGACAATCCTTCCAGGTGAGACGACACTTCACCTGTGAGTCGGCTGTTGTGCTATACTGCGTCCGGTGCTCCCAGTGTGGCCTTTTATATATTGGTGAGATCAGACGCAGACTGGGAGACCGTTTCGCTGAACACCTACGCTCGGTCCGCCAGAGAAAGCAGGATCTCCCAGTGGCCATACATTTTGATTCCACCTGCCATTCCCATTCTGATATGTCTATCCATGGCCTCCTATATGGTCAAAATCAATCCAAACTCAGGTTGGAGGAACAAGACATTATATACCGGCTGGGTAGCCTCCAACCTGATGGCATGAACATTGACTTCTCTAATTTCCGTTAATGCCCCTACTCCCTTTCTTACCCCATCCCTGACATATCTAATTGGTTGCCTGTTCTCCATCTCCCCCTGGTGTTTCTTCCCAGGGCTTTCTACTTTCTACTGATCATTAATGGAGAATGTGTGGAGCAGGTTAAGACCTACAAGTATCTGGGAGTATAGTTAGACGAGAAGCTAGACTGGACTGCCAACACAGATGCCTTGTGCAGGAAGGCACAGAGGCGACTGTACTTCCTAAGAAGGTTGGCGTCATTCAATGTCTGTGGTGAGATGCTGAAGATGTTCTATAGGTCAGTTGTGGAGAGCGCCCTCTTCATTGTGGTGGCGTGTTGGGGAGGAAGCATTAAGAAGAGGGACGCCTCACGTCTTAATAAGCTGGTAAGGAAGGCGGGCTCTGTCGTGGGCAAAGTACTGGAGAGTTTAACATCGGTAGCTGAGCGAAGGGCGCTGAGTAGGCTACGGTCAATTATGGATAACTCTGAACATCCTCTACATAGCACCATCCAGAGACAGAGAAGCAGTTTCAGCGACAGGTTACTATCGATGCAATGCTCCTCAGACAGGATGAAGAGGTCAATACTCCCCAATGCCATTAGGCTTTACAATTCTACCGCCAGGACTTAAGAACTTTTTAAAAGCTATTATTAATGCTTTTGAGATAGTGATTTAGATGCACATCATTTTTTTTATTGAGTTAAGTATTGTATGTAATTAGTTTTGCTACAACAAGTGTATGGGACATTGGAAAAAAGTTGGAATTTCCCCATTGGGATGAATAAAGTATCTATCTATCTATCTATCTATCTACTGAGGCCTCCCGTCCCATGAACCCTTCCCTTCTCCAGCTCTGTATCACTTTCGCCAATCACCTTTCCAGCTCTTAGCTTCATCCCACCCCCTCCGGTCTTCTCCTATCATTTCGCATTTACCCCTCCCCCACTACTTTCAAATCTCTTACTATCTTTCCTTTCAGTTAGCCCTGACGAAGGGTCTCTGCCCGAAAATTCGACAGCGCTTCTCCCTAGATGCTGCCTGGCCTGCTGTGTTCCACCAGCATTTTGTGTGTGTTGTTAGAAGATTATTAAATTGGAGCTTGATGTTACAAGAGTACAATATTTAGATAACTCATATTAAAGGTAAAGATGATGTCATTGCTGATTGCCTATCTCGATGTTGAATCTACAAAGGAATTTTTTAATGGAGTGATATTTTAACATTTGTATCAATCCTACTGTATAGTAAGTTGTCAGATGCTGTATGAAAATACTATGTACAATGTGTACGTTGTAAGTTTTATATATTTGTCTTCTGTAAATGGTTAATTGTTAAAATTTTGTTCATGGCAGACCATTTTTTTGGAGGGTGGAATTGCATACCTGTGGGTTTCTTGTGACTGTCACATGACCATGATGTAGTTGAGGCTCTGCTGGGCATGATGTAATGCTCTTGTGATGGTGGAGTGACGTAATTTTCCTTCCAGTAAGTGGTCATGTGATAGTTTTTTTCAACAGGGTATAAAAGGTGAACCCCTCCCTGTGACGCGGGGCAGTTCCTGGATAAATTCGCCAGTGACTCCGTTCTGCTGCATTTTCAAAGTTATGACGTAGTTTTGTTTTAAAGTTGAGTTTTACTTTCTGGCTTAAGTCTCAAAGGATGTTGCCGGCAGTTTTGCTACAATACTGCCAATAAGGTCCAGACAGAGAGTGAAGATTTTTTCGAAGTTTGGGAAGCTTGAAGAATCTAGGAAAGTTGATGTCGGCTGTAAAGAAGGTTTGACCTTATTAAATTTTCGTACAAGGAGTCAGTATCCTGCGTCCGTGATAACTCCTGCATTTCTGAATGCAGAAATAGTTGGATGCAGAGTTTCGCCAAAGAAAATGTCAGTTCAATTAAGCCGTTTTATTTCTTACATCGTAAACCTCTCGGGAAAGCAAACCGGCTGGGATCAGCAGTAACGTCGCGAAAGAGGATTTTAATGACTTCAAGGAAAAGTCTCTCCTTAACTGACCGGGTAAATGATTTTGGACCTTTTGCAATACTACTTAAAATAATGAGTTCGCATTTCTCGCTTTAAGAACTGCTCGCGCTGCTGTATCACAGCCGCCTTCCGGTTAAGTTAGTCGTTTGTTTACTTTTCTGTTTTTTTTAGCAGTGTTTAATAAATGTTTTACTTGTTACAAAAAAAAAACCTATCTCAATTCTATATTCATTGTTGCTGGGTCATAACAGTCGTCACAACATCGTGGAAATTAGGGTTTGATATTGAAACTAACGCTTAAGTATATTACTGTTACCAAAGAAATGCATGAAGTATTATAATATTCTACAACACCCTTAGGTATGATGATCAAATACACTGGACATGCTCTCGCTTCAATAATTTGGCGTAGAGTGCTGACAATCCACTATATGCTTCCCGAAGAGCTCTGGGACAATCCTCCAACAGCAACCGACCCACGAGTGAGTACCAGCTGAAAGCTGATAACACGTTGTATTGTATCTGACCCCACCGCCCCCTAATCTCTAAGGGGGCAGGTGTTCAGGAAGGAGCCCTGTAGCATTGTCTGTTGTTTACTTCTTTATCATCTGCTGAAATCAGTCACTAATAGTTGCCCAGGAGGAAAAACAGGAATTGTCCAGGTGTTTGAGATTAAGTTCTATCAGCATAAATTAGATTATATTCTCCAGGAAGGTGTGGAATTCGGCACCTCAAGACGCCTTTGGTGTCCATTATGAAGGAACAGATTCGGGGTTCTTAAACGCACACGGTACAAATGGACGAATGTAGCTTACTTACCTTAACGGGAAATCATTCCTGACAAATATGCAGGTATTCTTTGAGGAAACGACAGGCCGGTCTGAAAGAAGGCGAGGAGGTTTATGATAAATCAGTGTATCTGAATCTGAACCTGAGGTAGATGCAGTGAGTCATGGTGGGTGTGTTTCTAACGGGTTGTTCATGTTCCGGTATACTGAAGGGAGAAGAACTGTAAGGGCTGCAGGGGAAAGTATCGCGGGTCCGGTAGCTGGGCGGCGAGTGGATCTCAGATGTGACTTGACACCTGACTGAATGGAAGAACAGGGCCGAGAGAGGGGGTTGGTGAGTTGGAATTTCCCTGTTCCCATTTTACGGCGTTTGCATCTTTCAGGTGTTTATAACTCGTTTACCAAGGATGGATGTGTTCGCCAGGAAAATCCGTCGGTTTCTCTTAACCGACGTAGGTGATTTCAACCGCACGCTCACTGAGCAGAATGTCCCTGTCAACAATTCCAACTTCTTCACGTATTCCTGCTTGAGGTAGGTCATACAGCGACGCGTTCAGTTGGGTCTTTTGTGCTACGAGTGGTCAACGGGCTTAGAGTTTTCTCTCATATGTGTTTTCTTGAAGAAAGATTACCCGGCAGCCGAATCAAAACTTTCCTAGAATGTGCTCGGGACAGCCCACAGGTGTCGCCATGTTTCCGGAGCAAACATATCATGTGCACAGATTCCTCATCCGAACCCACAGTTTCCCAATATCCAATGACCGCAGGATATCTCCACACAGGACAACCGCACTTCCCATGGTGTGAGGAACATTTACTCCGACGGTGAAACCATCAGTCTCACCACGTCACCAATAGCAAACGTCTTAACCCCATATAGATACAACATTGGAAATAGAATCACGAGATTTCATCCAGGTTAGCCACCAACCAATCTGCCCTCTCCCCATCCTACTCTCCGTCTAAAGATCTGAATGTAAGTGCTGGTCTTCTGTGCCAACGGAGAGCGTAAAGCAGAGCCAGCATGTAGTGTCCCGTTTTGGATGCCCAGAAACAGTTTGTCAGCATCTTTGTCCCACCTTCCTGCAAAGTCACTTCATGCACTGTCAGATTCAGACCATTATCACTGTCCCATCTAAAGTCAACACCTCGCATGAAGGCACCGTGAATCCCCGTGCTGTGCAAGGCGGCATTGTGTACGTCCTGCTGAGCGAGCAGTGAACCACGTCTCCGGGTTCACCTCGCTGCACACCACTGAGGCTTCTTCAGATTCTGGCGCCAAAAAAGCAATTAGCGGCAAAAGGCTAGGAATTAGCGAGTAAGTGCATGGGGAACATTGTCTCTGTGAGCGAGGCGATAAATAAATCAGAGGCAATGTATCATTGGGGTGCTCGCGCTGACAGAGGGGTGGAAATTTTCCTGTGTTGAAGCTCCTCTCCTCACGCCGTTCTTCCAAAGGAAAGGGACCGTTTGAACGGCTGTCCTCGACTCTGAAAGTGAATGCCCGAATGCTGTTTGATTACAGAGCCTTGCAATAAATTGGGAAGCTTTTCAGATTTTCCTGACAGATTTCTTAGTCAAGATCTCCCCTGTACAAAACACTGCTGGATTGAGACTGTTTTATCACGTACTGCAAGATACTCCAAAGTTTCATCCTCAATAATGACTCAAAAATCTCATCGACAGTTAGCGGTGCACGGGCGATTTTCGATAAGACCATGAGATGGAGAAATATTGAAACATTCGGGCCGTCGAGACTCTCCATCATGTTATCTTGCCTCATTTGTTATCCCGCTCACCTGCTTTCACCTGTTTAATCCCTGTACTTTGTCACCTTTTCGAATCAAAAGCTGATCAAACTCCCCCTTAAATAAAATCACGAACGTGGCCTCCACACCCCTGGCAATGAATTCCTCAGATTCAGCATCCTCTAGCGAAAGGGATACTTCGTTATCTCTGAGTCTATACACTCTGCTCAAATTCCCCAATCCCCCATAGGAAACGTCCTCTCTCCAGCAACTCTATCCAGACCGTTCAACGGTCTGTGGTTATCCAGCTCGTTCTTCTAAAATACGTGTATTGTTGAACTGAGAGTCTCTCGCAAATTTTATGCCTTCTTCTCATCCTTGAAACAGGTCTGTAGTTTTGGACAAAAGAATGTCCTACAGCATGTAAATGGATGTTGAATGTGCGAGCGGGATGGTAAATGAACCAGAGCCGCTGCAGTATCGGATGGGTGTCCGTGCCTACGGAATGGTGGGAAGGCTCTGGCGCTGTCAGATAGAAGGCTCGCTTATAACACTGCTCCTCTGAGGGGTGAAACCGTGTGAAAGGCTACACTGTTTGTCCCGAGAGAGAAGCTCGGTCAGTGTTCCAGAGAACTCTCCGGTTTCGGCATCAATAGAGGGAAGGAATTTGGTGGGATTGTTGAACTTGATGTTGACTCCTCAGGGGTCAATGTGCCCAGAGGGAAGGTGGGCTGGTATCCCGGCGCTGCCGCTGAGCATCTTTGGAAGGGATCAGGCGTCGGGTGGCAGTGATAAGGGAAGAGTTGGTCACAGTTAACAGGATGATGTGCTGTCTCTAATCTTTATTTTCTTTCCAAAACCCCGATTAGGAAACTGGTTGTGTTGCGGCAGTTTGAGGAAGGGTAAGTGCAGGGGAATGTTGTGACTGTGATCGGGTCAGTTAATGAATCAGAGATGCTGCAGTATCAGGTGGGTGCTCATGCTGACGGTCGGCCAGGAACAGAAAATATAGCTCGCAAAACCTATCCTCATATGAATACCCTCTAGTCTGGGCAGCATACTGGTAAATCTCTGCTGTTCTGCTTCGAAAGCCCTTACATACTTTCTGTAATCAGGCGACCGGAATTGAGCACAATATCCCAAGTTTAATTGAGTGCAGTATACCTCGCGGTTTTGAACTCAGTCCCTCGACGATTGAGGCCAATACCTCATGCAGTTTCTATTTTATATGATTTTAATTTTATTAAATCCTTTTACAATTTTTTTCCGCGAACCCTTCAGTCGGTGTTGAAATTATGAAATCATAGTTTACAAAGCATAAAATTATCCATAAAATAAAAAAACAAACTTGGCAGAAATAAATATCAATATAATAACCGAATAACTGTTTTGTCCTTTAATAACATAAAACATTGCCATTCAGCAATATGATTCATCACACATTCACCACTACTCCCCCCCCCCCCGAGGAAAGCTAAACATTTGCACCAATTTTTGTGTATAAATGTCCAATCTATCAAACTGTTTGTAAGACCCGCGTTCAAAAGCTGCTACTTTAGCTATTTCTGTGGCCCACTCCTGAACTGATGGTCCCCTCAAGTTCATCCAACCTCTAAGTATAATCTGTCTTCCTACCATTATACTTGTCTGGATCCAATTTTGAGAGTGTTTATCCCCAAATAACCCAAGTGTGTCTTCCAAGACAAAATGTCTGGGGCAGAAAGGGAGTTGACTTCCCGAAATTTCACCTATATACTTATGTATCATAATCCGAAATTCTTGAATTCTAGGACAGGACCAGAGCTCATGTACTATGCCCACGTTATCCGCTTCACTGCGCCAGCATTCAGGGGTATTTTTGCAATCCTAATCTATGTAACCTTGCTGAAGTACAACAAAAACGGTGTAGAATCTTAAACTGAATAAGGCCAAAAGACATTGTTTTGACATTTATGCAAATATTGTCCCACTCCTTTGTCAGAAAAGCTACACTCAGGTCTTTTTCCCATGCTCTTTTAAGACACAACATAAATTTGTCCCCGGAGATTTGTGTTAAAGCTGAATAATAAGTTGAGGCTTCGTCACCTTTACCATGTGCAGCCAGTACAGTAGAGAGTACCGTTGCAACTTGTGGGAGTTGCTGAGTAGAACCAAAAGTTTCATGTAGCAAATGATGCAGATGAAGATATCTCCAAAATTGTGACCTAGTGATACCGTACTGGTGGATTAATTGATTAAAAATTTTAAACTGTCACCATGGTAAAGGTCTCCCAATTCATTTATACCTTTCCCTTGCCATTCCCTCCAGTAGAAAGGGGACTTATCAATACACAACTTTGGATTCATCCAGACACTCGAGGCTTCATTCAAATGTGGATTAAATTTGAATAATCTGGCTAGCTTGTCCCAGAACAAATGCATATATGATATAATTGAGTGAGACCTTGCCTCAGGATGTAACTTGATAGACAAACATTGTAATGGAGGGATGGGAGGAAGACCAGAACACTCAGTACGACACAAGAGGCGTTCTTTCCGGCAGGAGAGACCAATGTGCTAAGTGCTTAAAGGCAAAGGCATTTAAATTAACTTAACTTAATAGTAAATTAACTTTGGCAAACCTAAGCACTTTCAACTGGCAATTGTAATATGTTAAACTTTAAGCGTGGGCGTTTACCATTCCAAATAAAAACCTTAATTATTTTTATCAATTTTCTTGAGGTATGTTAATGGGATTTAAACTGGTAACGATTGGAACAGAGAATTAATCTTCAAGGCATTTACTTCTCCCGACATTGATGTTACAATGATGACCATCTGTCTACATCACAGGAAATACTCTGCAATAATGGATCAAAATTTACCTTTACTAAATCTTTCAATTAAGTAGGTAAATTAATACCTAACTATCGTATACCCTTCACTGGCCAGTGAAATTGGCCTGGGTAAAAAGCAGGTGCAGGGCAATATGCAGTCAACGGTAGTACTTCCGATTTTGTCCAATTAACCTTATAACCTGAGATCCAGAGTAAGACTTTATAATGTTAAAAAGACGTGGCACCGATCGACTAGGGTCCAACACAAATAATAAAACATCATCCGCATAAAGCATCGGTTTATGAACCTGTCCTCCCTCAGATATCCCTATAAAGTTCTCATTCTCTCCGATAGCTGCTGCCAGGGGCTCCAAAGCTGGGCAGAACAGCATTGGGGAAAGTGAGGAACCCTGTCTAGTACCCCTTCTAAGAAAAAAGTAAGGTGAATTGTAACCACAAGTTTGAACCACTGCATCAGGGTTATTGATTAACTGTCTAATGCATTTTAAAAAGATGGGTCCAAATCCAAATAATTGAAGAATCTTAAACAGATAGCCCTATTCCACTCGATCAAATGCTTTTACAGCATCGAGTGAGATAGCGGCTGTAGGTGACTGATTATCAGCCACCGACCACATAATGCTCACAAGACGCCTATCAGGTGAGCTGCGGCCCCTGAAAAATCCCAACTGATCATTATGTATCAACAGTGTTATTAGTGTGTCTAAACGGTTTGCAAGGATCGTTGATACGTTTGTGCAGCTATTGGGATTAGGGAAATTGGTATAATTCTTACATTCACACGGATATTTACCCTCTTTGAAAATGAATCTAATTAGTTTTTGTGCTGAAGTAGGGGTTAACTTTTCCCAATCTGTAGACTTATTGTACATATTCAGCAGTAGCTAGCTCCACCGCATAGCATTTAAAAATTCCGCTGTAAATACATCTGGGCCAGGGGCTTTCCCAGTCAGTAAGATCTTAATCACTGATATAATTTCTTCCAATGTGAGAGCGGAATCGCGGTATTGTTGTTGTTCTTTCGTCATCTTAGGTAATCCTAATGGCCTCAAAAAGCTAACAATTTCTTCCTCACTAGAGTGGGAGGTTGATGTATATAGGTACTTATAAAAGTCTTCTTCGCCTTTCCTGCCTATCCCCTCCCTACTTCCCCTCCCCCACCCCTTGATCTTTCCGCTGATAGTTTTTTTTCACCTAGCACCTACCAGTCTTCTCCTTCACAACCTCCCCCACTTTAATTATAGTGCCCCTGCACCCTCCTTCAGTCCTGACGAAGGGTCTTGGCCCGAAACGTTGACTGCTCTTTTCCAAGGATGCTGTCCCACCTGCTGAGTTCATCCACCTTGCCTATCTGGCCCGACCTCAGCCGCATATTTCCTCTGTTATTCCTGATCGGTCCTACGGAGTCATCCGTCTGTTCCATACATTGGTGTAAAAGGCCTTTGTGTTTATTATGTCCTCAAAGAGCTCCAATACGTTTGTCAAACAGAACCTGCCCTTTCTGAATCAATGCTGCGTCTGTCTAATGGAACACCTCCTTTCTAAATGTTTCGCTATTTCTTCCGTAATGACAGCTTAAAACATTTTCCAAACAACAGGTGTTTAGCTAACTGGCCTGTAGTTGCCCATATTTTGCCGACATCCTTTTCTAAAAAGGGGCACAAAGTGGGAGATGGTAGAGGGATGACAGAAAAGAGACCTGTAGATAGAATGATCTATGAGTTTGCAGTTGACACTGATAATGCCGTTGTGGTCGATGGTGGAGAAGATTTTCTGAGGTTACATCGGGAAATGAGTCAACTGGAGAAGTGGGTCAAAGACTAACTCAGGAAAGTAGAGTGTGGTGCACTTGGGGAGTTAAAGCGAGAAAGAACTTGCACATATGATGGATCCCTCTGGATAAATGTAGATGGATCGGTGGGATTGGAAACACAGACAGAGAGATGGTGAAGATGTCTGACCCGTTGCCCTGCAGCTGTAAAATCATTGGCACCCAGAGTTGGGAGGTCACCTTACAACTGTTCATCATGTTGTTTACACTTCACCTGCAGGATTTCTAGATTTGAACGCCTAATCACTATACTCGCCCTTTTAAACTCTGCCGATTGAGTTTTTTGTTTGTTTTTTTTTTTTGGAGGGGGTCCGGTTTAATGATGAATAGAACAATACTTTCAGTAAAGGGACTGCTCTTCCACACTCAGGAACGTTTCCCTCAACTCTCTGTAATATCTTTCAGTCAGGAGATATGGCTCGTTGCCACCGGCGGATTCGACTGCCCGGCCCCGTGAGGCCAACGAGGACGCTTTGGATCCTCCGCTTGCTTCCTGTTAAACGCCGCTTTCTACATGCTCTCCACTGTTAATTCACTCCCAACACCGCCACTCAGTAATCTCAGCACTGGCCTGTTCACCCGTGGGGTAATGCCAGACATCGAATAACCGTGACCAACCCGTGTTGGATCATCACCTACTCTCACAGGGGCCGCAGAGTGGCTGTATTCGGAGCCCAGTTCCGGGACGTTGGCAACTGTGGTCCTTCGGCTGACACAGGACTATCTGACCTTTGTAATGCGATGTGGCCCAGAAATGATATTACCTTATCGGCCTGGTTCGATTTGTCACGATTACCAGACAGATTGGACGTTTCCTAGGATCTCTTTCATTTCCGGTGTAACAGTACAATAGAGAACACGTCCAAAACTGCGAGGATTCCCAGACTGACGTTTGAGGTTCGAGTGGATGTCTGTGTCTCTTATGCGAGTGCACGGCGGAAAGTCAAGAGACACGGGCCACTTTTGTCGGACCGCACGGGTTTTCGGGGCCAGAGCGGTGTACATACTGGGCAGAACAGCCGGCGGATGTTTGACATGATCCACCTCCTGTGTTGATGTAACTGTAAACACTCTCGTGTACTCTGATGATATCAAGGGTTCTAATATTTCGTTGTTCACGGCACGTGGCGTCTCCTTCTCGGAGCTCACTACTGACCACACTGCCTTTCTGACATCTGTCCCGCGGCGGTATAACCATTTCCCAACTTAACTGTATGAATCAATAAAGCCAACGCTGTTTGCATTAACTTGGTCTGCATCTCTTGACAAAAGCTTGCTGCTGTTAATTCCATCTGTTCATTGGGAAGGTACGTTCAGCCCCACCAGGAGTAGCCAGCTCCTAGGGCAGTGAAAACAGCATGCTGACACACCCACACTAACAGCTCACCCCTCTTCCCTTCCAACACTGAGCCACTCTGTGGAAAACTGTCAGCTGATAGTGACGCCGCCTGGGGTGGGGGGAGGGGTGTGTGGAATTGGAGCCGTACACCGTCAGGGAGCATGCGAGCAGTGGACATTACTAACATGAGTCTATAGCCCAAAGGGTCTCTCCCACCATATTGGTATCACATGCCGTGAGGGTAGACAGATCTGAATTGATGGCTCGGGTAGTCAGAGCGCAGGAAGATAACCTGTCCGTGGGGTAATGCCAGACTTACCAGCTATGACCGGGCAGACGCCATACCCAGAACATCCCCCCTCTTAACCACCTCCATCCTTTCGAAGGGCTGTCAATCTACTCGGAGCGAAGCACCAAGCCCATAACGGTATCTTGCAGAGAGACAGTGACATCTGGAATGGGAGGTGTGAGAATCAGAGAACAGTGATATTAAGAATCAGCGTGTGGAGAGGGGACATTCGATGAGGGGCCAGGGAGGGGCGTGGTGTGGATGCCGTTGGAGGTGATGTTGCTGTCGGAGGGGGTGATAATTGTTTAGAGAGAGAAAGTATTGGGGTGAAGAGAGGACGAGGGTCTCGGAGGCGTAATCAGCAACATCTGAGAATGGAGCTGTGGCTGGGCGTGACTGTGGAGGTGATGGGGGGGGGCGGGGAAGGTGGATGAGTTCGGAGGGTCTGATTACCGAGGGTCCCGGGAGGGAGGGTCGTGTGTTTGACAGTGGGGATGTCAGAATCAGGTTTAATATCACTGGCACATATCGAAATATTTGTTGTCTTATGGTACTAAGACAGAAAGTACAAAGTTATAAAGCTATAAATTACATTGAAAAATATATATTAATATGAAATACGTATTTTTCAATGTATACGTTGTTCATAAAGGGAGGGAAATTATGTGGGCGTACATATGAGCTTATTTCCTATTCAGAAATTTGATGGCGGAGGGTAAGAAACTGTTTCTGAATCGTTGAATGTGGGGGTTCAAGCTCCGTTAACTCCCCCTTGACGGTAGCAATGAGAAAAGGGCGTGTCCTGGGTGATGGTGATACTTAGTGATCGCTGCCGTATTTCTGATCATCGCCTGTCGAAGATGCCTTTGGAGCTCTAACCCCTCACAATGATAACAAAATGCCCTTTATCTGCCTGAATGCTTGCTGAAGCTTCATGTTCACTTTATAGTGTTTTATTCGAAAGAACTCAATCCCTCTGCAATCTGTTCATCTCAAATTCTCTCCATTTAGATTTTTCTAACGTTTAAAATGTAAATTTTATTCATAAAAATATACAACAGTACATTGTATTCCTCACATTTATAATGTTGTCCAAACAATACATTCATAGTGTCCTGTTTCTCACATGCTCATTGACCACTTTATTAGATAAACCTGTATATCTGCTTGTTAATGCAAATATCTAATCAGCAAATCATGTGGCAGCAGCTCAATGCAAAAATGCCTGCAGACATGGTTAAGAGGTTCACTTGTTCAGACCAAACATCAGAATGGGGAAGAAGGTTCAAAATGAGTATGAGCATGGAATGATTGTTGGTGCCAGATGGGGCAGTTTGAGCATCTCAGATACTGCTCATGTCCTGGGATTTTCATGCACAACAGTTGCTCGTTTAAGTTGTACACGTCTGCACGACCGTTCGGGAATGTGAGGAGCTGCGGAGAGTGAACGACTCAGACCAATAGATTACAGACACACCCCTCCCCACTGTCACTAGTTTCAACATGTGGTGCTACGTCAAGAAGGCAACACCTATCATCAAACATCAAGACCATGCCATCTTTTCCCATATACTGCCAGACAGAAGGTACATAACCCTGAAGTCTCTCACCAGGGTAGGTTGTGCACTGTGAACAATAGGGCGGTGAGGATTCTGGTAGAACAAAGTGATCTGGGAATACAAGGGCGTATTGGCCTTCAATAGTCAAAGTCTGGGTTACAGGAGATGGGATGTTATGTTGAATTTGCGTCAGCTATTGGTGAAGCCTAACTTGTAGTGTTGTGTGCAACTTTGATCTACTCACCTGTAGGAGAGATGTAAGTAAGGTTGAAAGAGTACGGCGACAAGTTACAGGGCTGTTGCTGGGTCTGAAGGACCAGAGTTAGATGGAAAGATTGACTAGGTTAGGACTTTATTCCTTGGAACATATAAAATCGAGAGAAAATTTGACACAGGTATACAAAATTATGAGAGGTATAAATAGGCTAAATGCAAGCAGGCTTTTTCCACTGAGGCTGGGTGGGATTACAATTGAGGTCATGGGCTCAGGATGAATGGTGAAACGTTTAAGGGAACATGAGGGGAACCTTCTTCACTCAAAAGGTTTTGTGAGTGTGGAGCACAAGTGGTGCATATGAATTATACTTCAATGTTTAAGAGAAGTTGAATTAGTATATGGATGGTATGGGTATGGAAGGCTATGGTCCCAGTGCAGGTCGATTGAAGTCGGCAGTTTAAGTGGTTCGCCGCGGACTGAATGGGCCAAAGGGCCTTCTCTGTTCTGTACTTTTCTATGACTCTACGTCTTATCTATCATACCGTCAGCCTGCTGAAAATCCTATTCTCTATTGTTGCCAAATTGCAAAACCTTATACCTGTCTGAATTGACCTTCATTTGCCATTCATTAGTTCTCATACGGAGCTGATCAAGATCTCTCTGTAAATCCTGATACCATCTTCACTGTCTTTCACGACACTTATTTTAGTGTTACCAGTAAACTTACAAGCTATCCCTTGTGCGTTGCCATCCGTTATTGACACAGATGACAAATAACAATGGGGCACAGCACCAGTCCCAAACCTTCAGTCTGGAAAAGAGGTACAACATCACTCTCTGCTTCCTACCAGAAGTGATCCATTTCTGATCTCTTTTTGGTCCATCACGTGGATGCTCTCCAACACTCGCTGCACATTAAGGTTCAAATCGTTAGTGTCCACTGCTCAAATGTGCTCGTTACTGACATGCGGTGTGTTACAGGAAGCTAGTAGACTGTGAATGCTAGACTCCTTGTGTCAGAGGCAGAGACAAAATATAGTCAGAAGCGACAGGGGAGCATTGGGTAATAGTGAGAAACAAGGCTTACGTGATAGAGGGAGTTGGGACTCAGACAGGATGTGTATTTTCAGTGGCCTTATACCCCACAAAGATATCTCTGCTGTCCCACTGTTGGTACAAGGCTGAGGTGAGAGAGGAAGTGAGGACTGGGAGAGGGTGTGCATTTTCTCTTCCCTTATTTCCACTGAGATCTCTCTGCTGTCCCACTCTTTAAAAAACACAATGAAGACAGCCGTCGTATCTGACACATGTACATCGAAATGTACGGTGAAATGTATTGTTTGAGTTGGAGATGTGCTCTGCAAATTCACTAATGTTCCTATGCTTTTGTTGACAACACAGCATATGCAGAACGCAATAACCCTGTCTGAACATCTTTGGAATGTGGGAGGAAACTGGGCATCCAGAAGCTCCTTTCAGACAGTGGCTGGAATTGAACCCCAATCTTAAAACTGGCATTGTGAAGCGTTATGTTAACTGCTATACCACCATGCCATTCTCTTATCCTTAATTTCAATGTACTGTGTATGTAGTCAAAATGGCTTCTTTGGTTTGCTAGAGTAGGAATGCTTTTATGTCTGATAAGTGTTTTTTTTTTTCTCGCAGTTGTTTAGCTTTGGTCTTGCTGATATGGGGATTCTATTCATTTGTTAACCAATGGGGAATGTTATTTTGTCTTGTGAGGCTGGGAGCTTGGGGGGTTTCGCTGTCTTTTGAGGGAAGGCGGGAAGGAGACGCCGAGGAAGGTGGACGTGCGCTGCGCTGCTTGGTTGAGAACCGGGGTGGTCCTAGGTGCGAAGACGTAGAGGTCGGAGGAAAGCGACGAGGGGTCGAATGGTTCGATGGCGAAGCTCCGACGATGTGCACTAAACTGACTGAACTCAGATAATTTGGCGCCTTTTACTTTATTTTCTTTTCCTCCATATATACTGCATTGCATAGTGCTCTTTTAGTTTTAGTAAAATCTTTAAAGTGTATTCCCTAACGGTATCTGCTGTGAGTTTGATATTATGTGTGTACGTGCGGCATAAACTTGATTCTCACAGCACTTGCGTGTACGGGAGGTGGGGTTGGTGAGTGGCTGGATCTCCTTTTCCCCTAGACATATACCAGCCTGTTGGGTAAGTGTTACATAAATCTGCCAACATTAATCACCAATATCACCTGCTCAAAAATTACCTCCCAAGTCCTCTCCACTTATTTAATTTCTTTCTTCTTGTGCTCAGAGATTCTAACTAAACAGAGTATCTCTCCCTCTCCCCTCGCTTTCCTTACTCTTCTCTCTCTCTAATTCTAATAGGCCTAATTCTGCTCCTATATCTTATGGTCTCTCTGTTCCTGTGTGAAATCTGTACATCTTTACTTTTACGTACCCCGTAACTGGGTGTCTTACCAGCAAAGATAGATATATCCGTTGGAGTCTGGTACGATTTTCAAAACAGTGTTTATTAGTAAAATATACAAATCGATATCAACAATGTAAATATACAGATAATACACGTTAGCAATACTAAACCTAAAAGTGTGGGTATAATAATAATCAATAATAAACAAGCTCTATCGTTGTCTGGGGGATTATGAATTATGATGGGAAAGTATAAAGTTCAGTTCAGTTCATGTAGGCAGAGGTAGCTGTTGGTTCTTTTGTTGTAACCGTTGGAGGGAGGGAGGGAGGGAGAGAGAGAGAGAGAGAGAGAGAGAGAGAGAGAGAGAGAGAGAGAGAGAGAGAGAGAGAGAGAGAGAGAGAGAGAGAGAGAGAAGGGCGAGCAAACAGTGACAGCTACAGTCAGTCAAACCTTCCTTTATGTTTTTGATCTGTCGATGTGTTGTGGCCATTCAGGTATGACCCCTTCGTCCTTTAGCTAGACCGTTCTTCTATGGTGGACTCGTCACCCAGGCAAGGGTGGACACACACACAAGCCCCCACCGGCCTCCCTATAAACACTGTGAGTTAAAATTGATCGATCCTTCGTTCGGTCTCCGATGCCACACACCTTCTCGTGGGTTCCAACACTTAAGCAGTGCTCACTAGTGTGTCTCTTGATGCGTCTCTTGGTGTGTCTGAGGGGTGTCTCCCCAGACCTCACTTTTATCCCTACTCACGGGGTCTCAGATGTCAATCAGTTTTGAATGGCTTAGTCCGTCAAACCAGCCAACTCCGGCTGTCCACTGAGGAATTTTAATGAACAGAATAGTACCAAGTAAACAGCCCTCTCCAAAAGACATAACAGTAAATTAATGGCTCCTCTCCTCCCTCTTTTCAGCAGCAGATGTTCCAACTTGTTTTCCTCTTAATCTCTCTACCTCTCTCATGAGCAGCGTGGTAACAGTAACAGTTTGTGATTCTCCCAAGTTGGGGGGAAGATATGGGCAACTCTGTACCCTTCTACCCATCAAGGTTGTTCATCCTTCGTAACAGTACACTGTACTCTCCTTTGGGGGATATCAGTACACTGTTTCTAAGTCCCTTAAAAGCAGGGTTAGTTCTCTACAATGGCTGCAGTCTCTCAGTCCCTCTCGCTCTCTCGTGGGAATATCTTTACATTGACAATGTTTCTCAGTCTCTTTTTCTCAGGTCTATTCTTACACTAACCATTGACTATCAGCCTTTCTCCCTCTGAGGGATATCTCTGCACTGACTGTGTCTCTCAAACGCATTCTCTTTCCAAAGGATATACCCATACACTGACCAGATTCTCTCTGTCTCGTGGGATAGCTGCACACTGACCCGTGTCTTTTATTCCCTCTCTTTCTCTCAGGGGGGGGATCGGTATAAAATGACCAGTGTCCCTCAGTCCCTCTCACTCAAGGGAAGATCTCTACACTGACTGCTGTTTCTCGGTTCCTCTCTCACAGTAGGAGATCTGTATACTGACCTGTCTCTCATCCTCTCTCTGTTTTGAGAAGATCTCTTAGTCCTCTCTCAGTGGGATATCAATACGCTGAATTGTGTCTCTTTCTCTCTCTCCATAGTATACATGGAGGCTGCCTCTCAACTCTATCTCAGAGGGATATTTGTACACTGACTGGTGTCTCTCAAACCGTCTCCCTCCCTTTAGTATATTCATAAACTGCCATTTTCTCTCAGCGCCTCTCTCAGGTATATCAATACATTGACTGGTGATCTCAGGGCCATTTTTCTCTTTGGGGATATCTGTACATAGACAAGCCCTCTCAGTGCCTCTCTCAGGTATATCAATACATTGACTGGTGATCTCAGGGCCATTTTTCTCTTTGGGGATATCTGTACATAGACAAGCCCTCTCAGTGCCTCTCTCAGGTATATCAATACATTGACTGGTGATCTCAGGGCCATTTTTCTCTTTGGGGATATCTGTACATAGACAAGCCCTCTCAGTGCCTCTCTCAGGTATATCAATACATTGACTGGTGATCTCAGGGCCATTTTTCTCTTTGGGGATATCTGTACATAGACAAGCCCTCTCAGTGCCTCTCTCAGGTATATCAATACATTGACTGGTGATCTC
Source organism: Hemitrygon akajei (assembly GCF_048418815.1). Taxonomy (NCBI): domain Eukaryota; kingdom Metazoa; phylum Chordata; class Chondrichthyes; order Myliobatiformes; family Dasyatidae; genus Hemitrygon; species Hemitrygon akajei. Next base: position 190,171 of record NW_027332021.1, on the reverse strand, counting down.
AGGGCCATTTTTCTCTTTGGGGATATCTGTACATAGACAAGCTCTCTCAGGTATATCAATACATTGACTGGTGATCTCAGGGCCATTTTTCTCTTTGGGGATATCTGTACATAGACAAGCTCTCTCAGTGCCTCTCTCAGATGGATATCTGTACTTTGACCAGCGTTTCCCGGTCTCTCTTTGAGGGTATGGCTATATACTGACCGCTGTCTCAATGTTTCACTCTTTTTCAGCCAATATCTGCGCGTTGAGCATTGTCTTTCAACCCTTCCCTTCTCGCTCAGAGTATACCCATACACTGACTGGTGTCTCACAGCATTTTACTCTCAGTCACGGGGTATCTGTACGTTGATCAGTGTCTCGCAGTACCTCTCTTTCAGAGGATGTTCATATCTCTCTCTCTCTCTCTCTCTCTCTCTCTCTCTCTCTCTCTCTCTCTCTCTCTCTATCTCTCTCTCTCTCTCTCTCTCTCTCTTTCGATACAATCTTTCTCTCTCATGTGGATATCTATGCACTGACGACTAATTCTCAGTCTCTGTCTCTCTCAGGGGGGTATCTATACATTAAACAGTGTCATCCCATTCTCTCCTGTACACTAAACAGTGTGCCTCCATCTCTCTATCTCTCTGCCCCTTCCTCTCTCCCCACCCTTCCTTGCAGGGTGATCTGTGTATTGACAAGTGTCGCTCAGTCACTATCTTTCTGGGGGATCAGTGCTTGTCAGTTCTCATCGCTCAGTGGATATCAGTACATTGACAATTGTCTTTAGTCCCTGTCTCTGGGGATATCCGTGCACTGGTATCTCTCAGTCTCCCTCTTTCTCTGAGGTTGATCCTCTAATGGCCTGAGTGTCTCTGTGTGTGATTTAAGCTGTTTCAGCACAATGGCCAGCGTCTGTTCATCCTTCTAATGGGAATATCTGTATGCTGACCAGCATCTTTCAGTTCTGGTTTCTCGGGGACATATCCATATACTGACCGGTTTCTCTCAGTCCCAATCTCTCAAATCTCTCTCCAATTGCACAAGGAAGGCACTTTAAGCTTATGGATTAATTTTCAGGGGGTGATGGTATTAAATGTTGAGGTGTAATCAAAAAAGTGCATCCTGCTGAATGAATATTTGCTGTCCAGATATTCCAAGTTTGAGACAAGATCCAATGAGATGGGACTTGTGTTACATCGCCCCCCTTTCCCATGCTCCTCCCTGCTCGCTCCTCAGCAGGGAGGACGTCTTCACCCACAAAAGTCTCAGTATTTGTTGTTTTTTTTTCAGTGATATAAAGAACACAAGAGAAGTGATTGTGGATGTGATGCACGGGGGAGGTGAGTGGGGGGAGTAGAAGCAAAAGGCACACGATCCCGAAAGGTATCGGACACCAGTCCTCACTGTGGAAGTCACCAGCAGTACTCTAGAAATTGAAGAATGTCAGGAGACAGAAATCATTGTTTACTACGGCTGATGAGAAGGTGCTGGGCAGGCTGGAATATCTGAAGGTAGGCAAGTCATTTGGATGGATGCTCAAAACCTCAGATCTCTGAAAAGTGTAGGTGAAGAGATTGTAGAGGCATTGGGAGTGTCCTTTGGGAGTCACTGAAATCTGAAAAGATTCCTGAGGGCTGGAAAACTGCAGATGTCACTGCATTACTTAAGAAGGGGTGGGGGGAGAACGAAGCAAAAACAGCAAATTATCTAACAGTTACCCTAACTTCACGGTGAGGAAAATGTTGGAAGATGAAGCTTCTGAAGACTTGATAAAATAGGCCAAAGTCTGCATGGTGTAATTCATGAGAAATCTTGCCCCACAGATATGTTGCCATTTTTTTTTTTGAGGAAATAACAGCCAGTATAGCCAAAGGAGAGTCAGTGGATATTGTTTACATAGATTTTCAGAAGGCATTTGACAAGTTGCTTGTGCATGAGTTTGCTTAACAAGACGAGAGCTCATGGTGTTACTAGAAAGAAACTAGCATGGAGAGCTTCACAAGACAGTGAGGCTGCACCTGGAGCAATTTGTTTCACTCTGGTGGCCCATCACAGGAAGGATGCCCAGGCTTTGTAGATGATACTGAAGATGGAAACCAGGATGATGCCTGGATTAGAGGACGATAACGGGTGTTTGAGTAAAATGGGGTGGTTTTCTATGGAGTGGAAGAGGCTAAGAGTAGATCTGATAGATGATTATAATATTGTGAGAGAAGTAGAGAAATCGGAGAGGCCGGATATATTTTACAGGGGTGAAATTTCAAGTAACAGATGGTATCCCTATTTAAGGTGAGATGGGGATAGCATTTTTGCAAGAGACAGGGTGGGAAGAGGATTAGTCCAGTTAACTGTGAGAGTCTGTAGGCTTATAGTAGATATCAGTAGATAAGCCGTTTCCAGAGGTGGAGACAGAAAGATCAAGAAAAGGGAGGGAGGTGTCAGAAATGGACCAGGTAAATTTGAGGACAGGGTGAAAGTTGGAGGCAAAGTTAATGAAGTCAACGAGCTCAGCAGGACGAAGGAGATGTCCTCCTTTTTTATTCCAGGACGAAGATGTTTTCCTTTTTTATACAAAGGGGCTTCCCTTCCCATCAAGTCTGCTCTCAAACGCGTCTCTCCCACGTCTGCCCTAATCCCATCCGCCCAACACCGCACTCGGGATAGGGTTCCCCTTGTCCTCACCTACCACACCACCAGCCTCCGGGTCCAACGTATAATCCTCCATTACTTCTGCCACCTCTAACGGGATCCCACTACCAAACACATCTTTCCCTTCCCCCTTTCTGCTTTCCGCAGGGATCGCTCCGTATGGGACTCCCTTGTCCATTCATCACCCTATCCCTTCCCACCGATCTCCCGCCTGGCACTTATCGTTGCAAGTGGAACAAGTGCTACACCTGCCCTTACACTAACTCACCACCATTCAGGGCCCAAGACAGTCCTTCCAGGTGAGGCGACACTTCACCTGTGAGTTGGCTGGTGTGGTATACTGCGTCCGGTGCTCCCGGTGTGGCCTTTTATATATTGGTGAGACCCGATGCAGACTGGGAGATCGTTTCGCTGAACACCTGCGCTCGGTCCGCCAGAGAAAGCAGGATCTCCCAGTGGCCACACATTTTAATTCCACGTCCCATTCCCATTCTGATATATCTATCCATGGCCTCCTCTACTGTCAAGATGAAGCCACACTCAGGTTGGAGGAACAACACCTTATATACCGTCTGGGTTGTCTTCAACCAGATGGCACGAACATTGACTTCTCTAACTTCCGTTAATGCCCCTCCTCCCCTTCTTACCCCATCCCTGATATATTTAGCTTTTTTCTCTCCTTTTTTTCTCTCTCTTTCTGCCCATCACTCTGCCTGTTCTCCATCTCCCTCTGGTGCTCCCCTCCCCCTTTCTTTCTCCTTAGGCCTTCCGTCCCATGATACGTTCCCTTCTCTAGATCTATAGCCCTTTTACCAATCACCTTTCCGGCTCTCCGCTTCACTCCCTCCGGTCTTCTCCTATCATTTTGCATTTTCCCCTGCCCCTCCTTCTTTCAAGTCTCTTACTATCTTTCCTTTCAGTTAGTCCTGACGAAGGGTCTCGGCCCTAAACGTCGACAGCGCTTCTCCCTATAGATGCTGCCTGATCTGCTGCGTGCGTTCCACCAGCATTTTGTGTGTGTTGCTTGAATTTCCAGTATCTGCAGATTTCCTCGTGAAGGAAATAGTAATATGTAATTATTGTAAGAAACCTGGTCACGTAATAGCTAACTGTTTCCGATTGAAGAAGGAAGCAGTACGAAATGCTTCTGTGTAACATTCTGAAACATTGTCAGAGTGACCAAGTTAAGAGGAGGATATGATGATTTTCTAACTGAAGGATCTGTATCCTTGAACGAGGGTTCCACTCCGGTGCCAATCGAAATCCTTAGGGATACTGGAGCTTCTCAATCACTAATGTTAGACAGTGTGTTAAAGTTTAATGATGAGTCTGACACTGGTGAGCTAAATTATATACGAGGTGTTGGGAGTGCCCTTATGCCTGTACATTGCATAGATTAAATTTAAGTTCGGGGTTAGTTACAGGACTTGTTAAAATACGACTACAACCCAGCTTAACCGCGAATGATGTTTCTCTATTGTTAGGGAATGACTTAGCAATGGACAAGTTTTTTCTGAAGCGCATTTGACAATAAAGTCAGAGGAACCATGGATGGATTCTAACACTGATTCCTCCTGTGCTGTAACTCGAGCTATGGGTAAAAATCTTGATGTGCAGGATGAGGTTGTTACCCATGACAGTTCAACTCGAGATTCGAATTTTGAGGATGTGTCAGAAACTTTCTTACCTTCATTGTTTGATCAAGATTCTTGGAGAAAGTCTGACCATGAAGTTTTGTCTCTGTCTCAGATGGAGGTGATAGCAGAGCAGAGTAGAGACCCTGAGATTATTAAATTAAAGGTACAAGCTCTTCTGGATAATAAAATTGGGAAGGTGCCACTAGGGGGTTATTATTTTGAGAAAGGAGTATTAATGAGGGAGTGGAGATTACCTACAATTGCTGCAAGTGATGCTTGGAAGGTTGTTCCTAAAGTTTATCGGAATGAGATTTTAACTTTAGCTCATAGTGTGCCCTTGTGTGGTCTTCAAGGGGTGAAGAGAACTGTAACAAAAGCTCTTATAAAATTCTTAACTTATTTTGGGTTGCCTAAGGAAATACAATCTGATCAATGTAGTAATTATGCCTGGATTGTTTCAACAGATCATTTATAAGCTGGAAGCTAAGCAGATTACCTCATCTGCATAACATCCAGAATAGCAAGGAGCATTGGAGAGGTTTCTTTCTACCCTCAATACTATGATTAGGACGTATTGTGTAGAAAATGAAGATGATTGGGATGAGGGCATATACTTACTTCTATTTGCAGTACGGGAGTCAGTACAGGATTCGTTACGTTTTAGTCCATTTGAGCTTGTGTTTGGGCATAAAGTTAGAGGACCTTTGGCCTTATTAACAGAACAGTGGATCAATAAAGAGGTATACACTAATTTGTTGGATTATTTTTAAAAATTTAAGGATAGATTCCATAAAGCTTGTAGCTTAGCTAGGGAAAATTTAAAATTGGCTCAGGAGAAAATGAAAACCTGGTACGATAAGGAAGCTAGGATGAGGTCATTTAAGCCTGGATATAAGGTGTACGTTCTTTTCCCGGTGTAAACAAGCCCTTTACAAGCTAAATTGAGTCATCCTTATGAAATTATGTCTAAAGTGAATAATGTGGGTTATGTGATAAAGATACCAGATTGAAGAAGGCCAACCCAGCAATGTCATATAAATATGATAAAACCGTATTATGAGAAACAGTCTGCTACTATGACTGTTGTGGTTACTAATGAGTCTGAACTCAGTAGGAACTTAATAGATGATTCATCTGAAACTCATTCTGAGCCCAACACTGTTTCTGCCAAATTACTAAACTCAACAATTCTGGAAAATATTTATGATAAATTAGCTCATTTAAAGCCAGAGCAGAAGCAGCAGATGAAGCAATTAATTTTTAAGTATAGGAATTTATTTCCAGACATTCCTAAAAGAGCCACAGTAGCTTCACATGGTGTAGATGTTAGAGATGCCAAACCCATAAAGCAACATCCATATCGGATTGACATGGAAAAATTTGAACCTGCTGAGAAGGAAATTAACTATATGTTATAGAGAATAATATTATTAGATCTTTCAATTCAAATTGGAGCTCAGCTTGTTTTATGGTGCCCAAATCAGATGGTAGTATTCAGTTTTGTACTGACTACAGAAATGTTAATGCTGTATCGAAAAGAGAAGAATATTCAATCCCTAGAGTGGATGAGAGATTTCTTCATTTGTAACCCCATCTGGGTTATATAAATATAATGTTCCTCCATTTGGGATGAATAATGCCCGAAGTACTTTCCAGTGGATGATTAATGCTGTTAAAATCATTTGGGATGATTCATGTGTTAAAAGATACAGATGCCTATATTCACGATTTTGTTACAGGGAATGATACTTAGGAAGCACATGTTACTGCGGTGGAGAAACAATTTGAAAGGCGTTCAAAAGCTAACTTAACTGTGAACTTAGCTAAAAGTTAAGTTGGTCATGCCACTGTTACTTCCCTTGGTTATTTTGAGGGTCAAGGTATGTTAGCTCCCGTTCAGGCAATTTCAGAGGTCCCCGCTGAAACTGGTAAAAAAAAATTCTGAAGATTCTTGGGAATGGTAGGATATTACCCACAATTCTGTAAAAGTTTTTCTGATATTGCCCTTCCATTAACTAACCTCTTGAAGAAAAATGAAAAGTTCGTTTGGACAGTGCTTTGTCCAGAGTCATTTGAGAAATTGAAAACTATGATATGTTATCAACCTGTGCTCAGAACACATGACTTTGAAGAAACATTTTCATTAGCTGTAGATGCTAGCGATGTGGCTGCAGGAGCAGCGTTACTTCAAATAAATGAGGGTGATGAGGTTGAACATCCAGTAGCTTATTTTTCTAAGAAATTTAATGAGCTTCAAAGAAACTATTCAACTCTAGAAAAGGAATTATTATGTCTGGTTCTGGCTCTACAGGTTTGATGTGTATGTTGGTACAACTCAAAAACCACTTAAAGTTTACACCAATCATAATCCGTTAGTGTTTCTGAGTAAGATGAAAAAACAAGAATAGAAGGTTACTAAATTGGAGTCTGATATTACAGGAGTATAATATTTTGATAATTCATATTAAAGGCAAAGATAATGTGATTGCTGTCTGTCTATCTAGATGTTGAATGTACAATGTGATTTTTTTAATGGTGTGATATTTAACATTTGTAACACTCCTACTGTATAGTAATTTGTAAGGTGCTGTTTGATAATACTGTGTATATTGTGTATGTTGTAGATTTTATACATTTGTATTTTTTTTGTAATTAGTTAGTTGTTAAAAATTTGCTCTTGACAGACCAAAAATTTCTTTCTGGAGGGAGGTGTTACATACTCCGTGGGTATCTTGTGACTGTCTTATGACCATGATGTAATTGAGTATCTGGTGAGCACGTTGTAATGGTCTTGTGATGGTGGGTTGATGTAGTTTCCCGCCAGTGTGAGATCACGTGATGACATGTTCTCAACAGGTCTCAAACTGGAAAGCCTGCTGTGATGAAGGAGTTTTGTGGTGAGATGTTGCTTAAGTTGTTAGTTACTCTGTTATGCTGCGTATTTGGTTTCATGACACAGTTTCGTTTTAAAGTGGAGTTTGAATTTCTACTGTAAGGTACATTATCGTTGTGCCGGCAGTTTTGAAAATCATGGCTAGTTATGGTTGATGTATCTTTGATTTATTTTTAATGTCTAAGTATTGGAGAGTGAAGATTTTACCGAAGTACGGGAAGCCGAAGGATAGAGTGAAGTTGGTGTCGGTGGCGGTTTAATACAGGATCTACCTTATTGGATGTTCATTCAGAAAATGGTAACCAGCATCTGAGATAACCCCTGCAGTAAGTGCAGAAAGGGTCGGGGAAGTGTTATTTGCCAAGGAAAATGTCAGCTCCTTCAAGCCATTTTTATTTCCTTCATCGTGAATCTTTCGGTCAAGGCATATTTCGGCTGAGCTCAGCAGTAACGTCACGTTGTCAAGGAATTCATTACTTCAGGAAAGTCTCTCCTCATTGACTGTATAAATGATTTGGACTTTCGCATTTACCACTTTAAGAACTGCATTTGCATTTATCACTTTAAGAACTGAATTTGCATTAATCACTAAGAACTGTTTGAGTAGCTGTACCGCAATTATCTTCTGGTTAAGTTAGTGGTTTGTTTTCTTTTCATTTTTGGTCGAATAGAGTTAAATAAATTATTTATTTGTTTATAAAATACCTGTCTCAGTTCTATATTCATTGTTGCCGGAGTCATACTGTAACAGATAAGAGGAGCTTGGAAAAACTGGGGTGGTTTTCTGTGGAGTGGAGAATGCTGAGAGTAGATCTGAGAGACAATTATAATATTATGAAAGAAATAGATATATAAGAGAGGCAGGAGCTTTCTCGCAGGGGTGAAATGTCAAGTAACAGATGGTATCTCTATTTAAGGTGAGATGTGGGTAATTCCAAAGAGATATGAGGTGTTTTTTTTCCTTATTATACGAACAGTGGCATGTGCCTGGACTGTGTTGTCTGGGAAGGTGGTAAAGGCAGATTCATTGGAAACTTGTAAGTGATGTTAAGGTAGGCACGTAATTTTACAGAGATTGGAAGATGATTTAGGGGAGGTATTTTATTTTAACAGAGAGTGGTTGACGGCAGGAAGCCACTAAGGAAGACACAAGCAATCTCCAAAATGTATGGATGGGCCAAGGACATAGGGTAACAGAGGAAATAAAACAGATTGACATTAGAAAGGAAACGGTGATGAGAAGACTGATGGGACTGAAGGCTGACAAATCCCTAGGTCCAGATGGTCTGCATCCTAGGGTACTAAAGGAGGTGGCTCTGGAAATTGCGGATGCATTGGTAATCATTTTCCAATGTTCCTTAGATTCAGGATCAGTTCCTGAGGATTGGAGAATGGCTAATGTTATCCCACTTTTTAAGAAAGGAGGGAGGGAGAAAACAGAGAACTATTGACCTATCAGCCTGACATCGGTGGTGGGGAAGATGCTAGAGTCCATTATTAAGGATGAAATAGTGGCATATCTAGATAGCAGTGATAGGATTGGGCCGAGCCAGCATGGATTTACCAAGGGTAAATCATGCTTGACTAATCTGTTGGAGTTTTTCGAGGATGTAACCAGGAAGTTAGAGGGGGGAGATCCAGTGAATGTAGTGTATCTCGATTTTCAGAAGGCATTTGATAAGGTCCCACATAGGAGATTGGTGGGTAAAATCAAAGCTCAGGGCATCGGGGGGAAGACATTGACATGGATAGAAAACTGGTTGGCAGATAGAAAGCAAAGGGTAGCGGTGAATGGGTGTTTCTCGGAATGGCAGGTGGTGACTAGTGGGGTGCCACAGGGCTCGGTATTGGGACCACAGCTGTTTACAATTTACGTCAACAATTTGGATGAAAGCAAATTTGCTGATGATACTAAGCTAGGTGGCAGTGTGACATGTGATGAGGATGTTAGGAGAATTCAGGGTGACTTGGTTAGGCTGGGTGAGTGGGCAGATACTTGGCAGATGAAGTTTAATGTGAATAAGTGTGAGGCTATCCACTTTGGGAGTAAGAACAGGAAGGCAGATTATTATCTGAACGGTGTAGAGTTAGGTAAGGGAGAAATACAAAGAGATCTAGGAGTCCTTGTTCATCAGTCACTGAAGGTGAATGAGCAAGTGCAGCAGGCAGTGAAGAAGACTAATCGAATGTTGGCCTTTATTACAAAGGAAATTGAGTAAAAGAGGAAGGAAATCCTCTTGCATTTGTACAGAACCCTGGTGAGACCATACCTGGAGCATTGTGTACAGTTTTGGTCTCCAGGGTTAAGGAACGACATCCTGGCAGTAGAGGAAGTGCAGCGTAGATTCACAACGTTAATTCCTGGGATGTCTGGACTGTCTTACGCAGAGAGGTTAGAGATACTGGGCTTGTATACGCTGGAATTAAGGAGATTGAGAGGGGATCTGATTGAAACATATAAGATTATTAAGGGATTGGACAAGATAGAGGCAGGAAATATTTTCCAGATGCTGGAAGAGTCCAGTACCGGAGGGCATGGTTTGAGAATAAGGAGTAGGTCATTCAGGACAGAGTTAAGGAAAAACTTCTTCTCCCAGAGAGTTGTGGGGGTCTGGATTGCACTGCCTCGGATGGTAGTGGAGGCCAATTCTCTGGATGCTTTCAATTAGGAGCTAGATAGGTATCTTATGGATAAGGGAATCAAGGGATATGGGGACAAGGCAGGAACCTGGTATTGATAGTAGTTGATCAGCCATGATCTCAAAATGGCGGTGCAGGCTCAAAGGGCCGAATGGTCTACTTCTGCACCTATTTTCTATTGTCTATTGACCTGCCAAGGGTGGTAATTGCGACAGATACATTAAAGACATTTGTCAATTTAACATCAATGTATTGGCCAGGCTGCGGCATGTACTGTCCTCAGCAAAGGGAGCAAAGTTATTTTCTCCCAAGGCTGAGCCACGGACCCTTCCTGTCTGTGTAATTCCCCAGGCAGGCTGGACGCGGACATTCAGTGGAAGCAGGAGGTGGAAATATGTTGTTGTTGAATGCTTCTGACATCACAGCATGATCAGCCCAATTAAGGGACAAGGCTGGGAAATTGGTCACAATGTCCCCATCCTGCAGGCGGGGATGGTCACAGGATCACTGCCAGTCCAGGTCTGGGTTCCTGCAGAGATCTCAGTTCCTTCCTCCCAGTCCAGCTGAACTGATTCCTGTCCAGCCTGAAACAGGTGGAAGAATAAAGAGGAAATAATCGGATTACACAACAGAGTTGGCAACAGGGGACTGGGGATTAACGTCTCAACAACATTCAAACAAATGTCACCAGAAAACCCATGGATCCGCTAAAATTTTATCACATTGACACCAACAGAAACACTCACCAGATCCGCTCCAGACTCGGGAGGGTCAGTATGAGGTGGCGAAGAGCAGGGACAGACTGGTCTGTGAGCGAATTTGATACCAGGCTCAGCTCCGCCAGTGATGGGTTTGTACTGAGACTGGACATGAGATCCTCAGCACCAGAATCTGTGAGACCGACACTGTTCAGCCTAGAGATGAGAGAGAGTGAGGATGAGGGACAGAGAGACAGGAGACAGTACAAATCCCCAGTGTTTATCAGTAACACAATTACTGATCACATTAATGTTCAGTGACAGACAGCCAGTGACTTTAAAAAACAATCTCCGACAGTCTGATACTTACTCCAGTTTCTGTATTTTACACTCCAGGTTCCTCAGAGCCACAGACAGCAGTTTCACTCCTGAATCTCCCAGTTCATTACCATTCAGGTGCAGCTGAGTCAGATATCGATTCCTACTGAGAGTGGAGCTGAGATCCTCAACACCAGAATCTGTGAGACCAACATTGTTTAGCCTGCAGATGAGAGAGAGGATGAAGAAGATAGTGACATAGGAGATGGTAAATCCCCAGTGTTGATCACATGAAAATTCACTGTCAGACACACAGTGACTTTAAACACAATCTCTCACAGTCTGGACCTTACCACAGTTTCTGTATTTTACATTCCGCATTCCTCAGAGCTGCAGACACCAGCTTCACTCCTGAATCTCCCAGTTTATTATAACTCAGGTTTAGCTCCGTCAGTGATCGGTTTGTACTGAGAGCCAAGACGAGATCCTCAGCACCAGAATCTGTGAGACCAACATCGCTCATCCTGGAGATGAGAAACAGGGAGGGTGAAGGACAGTGAGAGACAGGAGACAGAACATCTTCCTAGTGTTTATCGGTAACAAGATTACTGATCAAAACAATGTTGGGTTTAAACTCAATTTCCCAGAGTCTGGTACTTACTCTAGTTTCTGTATTTTACACTCCTGGTTCCTCAGAGCAATAGACACTAGTTTCACTCCTAAATCTCCCAGACGATTCCACCCAAGTCTAAACACAAACAGACAAATTGATGAACGAACTGATACAAACCATTGGTCTGAGGGAATTTCATCAATCTGATATTTCAGGAAACATTAAATACTTCAGTAAACCACTGATTGGAGTTCACATCACTGTTGATGTCCCTCAGTGCCCAGTCCAGGGTATTCACCGAATGTCAGTAATTTAATCTGTCGGTGTGACCCTGTAAACTCCCCATATTCTGTCTCATTCCCCGACTGTTAGAAAACATGTTCCTGATGTGAGAGGGTTGGAAGGGCAGGATGAAGAGTGGGCGAAAATTCTTCAGAGATGTGGAGTTGTGGGTGGGAAAATGACCATGGGAAATAGCAGATGACTCCCACCAGAGGAAAACTGATGAGAAGACAGATCATACCAGGAAGGGCATGGGGAAGAGAGAGACAGGAGGAAGGGGAATGAGGGGGCAGATACCTACATGAGGAAGAGAGATCACCACACAGGGGATGGGTATGGTGCAGAGTTCCAACAGGAGCGTTGTGCTGAGATAAGATCATCCCACAAGATAAGGTGATGTGGAAGCAGTTTGCATGGGAAGAACAGGTCTGAACTGAGGTGAGATGAGATGTCCACATGGGTGCTGGTTATTTGGTCGTGAGCAGAGTCACACAGGTGGAGTGATGCAGATAGTCACACACGGAGAAGGACAGTGGAGGGGAGGGCAACCTCTCAGAGGTAATTCTCTCCCTCTCACTGGGAAACTCCTCTGAACCTTTCTTGTCGTTGATTGGGAAGTGGTGTGAAGCTCCGACACACCTGCTGCGGTCTGTATTGGTCTGGGTGTCAGTAACAGTGAGAAGAAACGTTGTCAGTGGATGTTTCAAAGGCAGTGAGAAACAATGGTTGTTGTTCACTGATCTGATGAAGTCTCCAACATACCTTCACAAGGAACCACAGACCATCCCGTCTTTGGGGAATTACTGACCGATCCCCTGGCCATTTGTCACAATTCTGTACAATCTGATTTACTACATTTTTACCCAAATTCCTTTACATTGAAATAAGACAATGGAACAGTTTCACAGTTCAGAGTGAGAGATAAGTCAAGTTACCCCAACTGCTGGCACTTGTGCAGCCTGGGTCCCAGCCGTTGGATTCCTTCACACTGAATGTGGCAGTTCCCCAGGTCAAGTTGTTTTATCACATCGCAGAGCGCGATGACATTTGACAAGACTCCACAATCAATCGAGGTCAGTGGCAATTCATTGAATGGAAGTGTTTCCACAGATCCCAGTGCTGCCTGAGCCAGTCCACGATTCTGAGCCTCAAACAGGTAGTGCAATGTGTTCAGGAGGCTCCTTTTACCAGCTTCACTCCATGTGTTTCCACTCTGGCGTTTAACCTCCTCCTTCAACCAGTCAATCACTCGGCAGGTTGTTTGATGAGGAAATGGGCCTAGAAACTCCTCCAAGCCCCGAGCTGTCATTGGGGAGGAGAGACCAGCAACAAAACGGAGAAATACCTCAAATCGTCCAGCTGTCATACTATGGGTTTCAATGAGCAACTTCTGGACATCCCCGCAATATCGAGTCAGGAATTGTGCAAGTGCAGCTACAAACTCTTGGATGGTGAGGTGTGGGAATGTGTACACCACACTCAGGGCAGAATCTTCTCTCTCCAAAAGCTCCATCAGGAACCCGGACAGGAACTGGGAAGGCTGCAGATTGTAGTTGATCAAATCTCCATCTGTAAACACAGTTTTCTTATCGGACACTCCTCTGAAGGCCATCTGACCCAACCTGAGTAACACATCACGGGGGTTCTCAATCTCACGTCCGTGGTTTTTCAGGATGTTGTAAATATAGTAGGAATACAGTTGGGTGATGGTCTTGGGGACTTGCTGTGGGTCCCTGTCTTTTTTTGTGAAGAAGGGGCCCAGTGCCAGAGTGAGGATCCAGCAGTAGGAGGGGTTGTAGCTCATGGTGTACAGGATTTCGTTCTCCTCCACGTGTTTGAAAACAGCTGCTGCCACTTTTTGATCTTCAAGATGTCTGATGAAATATTCCTTCCGTTCCTCACCAACAAATCCCAGGATTTCAGCCCAGACACTGATCTCTGACTTTTCCAATAAATGTAACACAGTGGGACGGGTGGTCACCAGCACCGAACACCCTGGGAGCAGCTTGCCTTGGATTAAACTGTACACAATGTCAGACACTTCACACCACCACTCGGGATCTGGGCACTGGTGCTTGGGTTCTGTATCTCTCCGACTGTCAGCAAAATCAATTTCATGTTTGAATTCATCCCAACCATCAAATATAAACAGCAATCCCTCTGGGTTATTCCAGATGTCTCCCGGGATATTCCCAAAGTAAGGATACTGATCCAAAATCAGTTCCCTCAGGTTTATTCTACAGTTAATGGAGTTTAAATCCCGGAATTTAAAAATAAAGACAAACTGGAATTGTTGGTATATTTTCCCCGTGGCCCAGTCATAAACAATCTTTTGAACCATTGTTGTTTTCCCAATCCCCGGGACTCCGACCACTGCTGCTGAACTCCCTGGTTTGGATTTGGATTTACTACGTGAAAAGCTGCTTTGGAACAACTGATCAGTCCGGATTTTTTCCAGCTCTTTGCGGAGATGTTTCTCTCTCCACTCATCGTGGTCTCTGCCTCTTGCCAGCAGCTCATGTTCCACCAGTCTCCGATCACGAATGGTAGAAATGACCGTGAGCTCAGCGTATCGATCAACCAGCTGGAAAACCTTCACCTTCTCCCTCATCAGGATCGTGTTCACTCTCAGTTTTTCAGTCTGTATCCGCAGAGTCTCCTTGTGTTTCTGTTGAACATCTTCCATGGGAACAGAGAACATAGTCAAAATAGCTCAACTGATGAAGAACTTTTTAACTGCATTTCAACAATCAGTGTTTGAGATTACATGATTTCATTTAATACTTCCATCGATAATAAGACAAAGTAAAATTCTGCTCACAGACTCCTGAAATGACAGCGATGAATGTCCCAGAAAATATCCAATCCTCATATTCTGGTTCCCACTCTCTCCCTTCCACCATCCCACTTTCACTCTGCCTCCTCTCCTAACTGCCTATCACCTCTCTCATGATTCTGTCTTTTTCTACTAGCCATAGTGCTTTCCCCTTACATTCCTTCTTCACCTCTCCAGCCTACCCCCTCACTGCTTCTCCTCCCCAACCCCTTGATCTTTCCTCTGATTGGTTTTTCACCTGGCACCTTCCACCCTTCCCCCACCTTCTTTATAGGGCCCCTGCCCCCTCCTTCCTCAGTCCTGACGAAGGGTCTCGGCCCGAAACATTGACTGCTCATTTCAACGGATGCTGCCCAACCTGCTGAGTTCATCCAGCTTTTGTACCTGTTGAACATTCTATTGATGACCTATTACAGTCCTGCCTGAACTTCCATGGACAATTACCGTTACAATAAAATTTCAGTATTTTTAAAGCATTGTTTGTATCATTAGCAGATGATGTTAATGTTGACATGATGTGAAAATATGGAGAGCAAGACACTGCGCACTTTGGAAAATCTGCTCAAAGTCAGGCAGGATTTATGGAGAGAATCACAGAGAAGATTCAGATTGATAACGCATCAGAATGACAAGTATTAAAACTGGTTGTTAAAATTTGTTGGGATGGAGCAGGTTGGAAAGATGGAAGGGAATCTCAGTGAATGGGAGAGACCACGTGTTGCAGTGATGCATGTCGTGTTTGTGGGAGAGGGTGGTGAAGTCTTGCTAAGAGCTACTGATCAGTCTGGCAGCAGGTGTGTAGGGTGTTGTATTATTGTCACGTGTACCACGGTAGAATGGAAAACATTTTTGCTTGCTGTCCATATTAATCAATTTATCACATCAGCCTACTGAGGTCCAACAAGGAAAAACAGAACAGAATAGTTCAGGGAAACAGTGTTGCAATTGCCGAGAAAATGCTGTGCAGGTAGACAGGAAGGTACAGGGTCAAAGATCCCAGGTCAAATATTTTATCTGAACTACGCTCCTATACTATAGAGTTCAATACTTTTACTACAGTATTGTACAAAAGTTTTCAGCACACATGTATAACTAGGAGCCCGAGACTCTCACAAGTGCTATATAAGGGATGCATAAGTTGTTGTTACTTCTAAACACCAACTCAAAACGTTCTTATTGAACCTTGTTTATAATTAACATCATTTTGTCTTTTATTTTCTAGTTTACACTTCTTATTATAATAAAATTTGTGTCACATCATCTATATGAAAAGAGCTTTGGAAATAAGTTAGCATTTTTATTTTTTCTCAGTTCAAACTGGTAAAACCTGAGATATGGGCACAGGCAAGCACATTCATTTCTCAATTGGAGGGAACTATTGGACTAGTCTAGTGGTGTTTAGTATTGTGCTTTTCTGGAGATTTACATAATATTACTGTGTCAGACTAATTGTTTCATATTATTTTGTAGTGACTTTTGAAATACACAAGTAATCACTATTACTTTGGGGACAAGGTCAACCCTGATCATATTCCACAGGTTTTCAATTTCCTCTTTTAATTCTGCATATTTCTGGTGTTTTTCATTAATTGATTCCCGTGTATTATGTTATGAGTGATTGTAAAGTCTATATCTATTAAGTAGGTTATTCTTGCTTGTTCATCCTGGTTGTTTTTATGGATTGTCCTATCTGCAATAATGGATCAGTCGTAGCACAATTTGTAGGTCTCTGACTCTAAAATAAGATCAGGCTTGCATTATATAGCAAGGTACTACAGCCTTAAAGTTGAATGCTGCCATTTTGAAACATCACTCCTTGAGGATGACCTGAATTCTGGGCAGGATGGGGTCCATGATGGAGCTGACTTTTACAATTTTCTGCAGCTTATTGTGATCTTGGGCAGTGGCTCCCCAGCTCCCTCCATCCGTCAATACCAGATGATAATGCAGACAGTTAGAATGTTCTCCACGTTACATCTGCAGAAATCTGAAGCAGAAGCAGAGCCGAGGAGTCAGACATCAGGAAGAGCCGTGGTAGTAGGCGACTCCATAGTGAGAGGTACGGAAAGGGGTTTCTGCGGCAACAGGCGAGATTTAAGGATGGTGTGTTGCCTCCCTGATGCTAGGATCCAGGGCATCACGGACCAATTGCAAGGAATCCTCAAGGGTGAAGTTGAAGAGCCGTAAGTGGTAGTGCAAGTCGGCACAAATGACATCGGGAAGAAGAGGAAGGACATTCTGCAGTGGACTTCAGAGAACTCAGAAGAAGGCTGAAAAGCAGGACTTCCAGGGTGGTTATCTCTGGTTTGCTTCCAGTTCTTCATGCTGGAGAGGGCAGGAACAGGGAGATAATGGATCTGAATGTGTGGCTGAGGAACTGGTGCAGGAAGCAAGCATTAACATTATTGGACCACTGGGATCTGTTTTGGGGTAAGGATAAATTGTACAAAACGGACGGGTTGCACCTTAATAGGCAGGGGACCAGCATTCTGGCAGACAGGTTTGCCACTGCAACACAGATGTGTTTAAACTAAGTAGGGGGGGGGGGGGGGATGAACTGTAAATATAAGGATGGAGTTAAAGGGAAAGTGAAAATAAGAAAAGTTAAAAAGGACAACAGAATCAATGGAGTAGAAAGCTCAAGAAGAGATCATACAGTATGGCCAAGTGAAATAGGAATTGATATGAAAGGAGAGGGGAATAACAAATTAAAAGTATTATATACGACTGCACGAAGTATAAGGAATAAAGTAGATGAGCTTGAGGCTCAGTTGGAAATTGGCAAGTACGATATTGTGGGAATAACAGAGACATGGCTTCAAGCGGACAGGGCCTGGGAAATGAATATTCAAGGATATACATCTTATCCAAAGAACAGACTGACTGGCAGAGGGGGTGGGATGACTCTGTTGGTGAGGAATGATATCAGTCCCTTGCAAGGGGGGACATAGAATCAGGGGATGTAGAGTCAGTATGGATAGAACTGAGAAATTCTAAGGGTAGAAAGACCCTAATGGGAGTTATCTACAGGCCCCCAAACAGCAGTCTGGATGTAGGGTGTAAGTTGAATGAAGAGTTAAAATTGGCATGTCACCAAGGTAGTGATACAGTTGTCATGGGGGATTTCAACATGCAGGTAGACTGGGAGTATCAGAATGGTACTGGACCCCAAGAAAGGGAGTTTGTGGAGTGCCTCCGAGATGGATTCTTAGAACAGCTTGTACTGGAGCCTACCAGGGAGAAGGCAATTCTAGATTTAGTGTTGTGCAATGAACTGGATTTGATCAGGGACCTCGAGGTAAAGGAACCGTTAGGAGGTAGTGACCATAATATGATATGTTTTAACCTACAATTTGAGAAGGAGAAGGGAAAATCAGATGTGTCAGTATTACAGTTGAACAAAGGGAACTATGGAGCTATGAGGGAGGAGCTGGCCAAAGTTCAAAGGAACAATACCTTAGCAGGGAAGACAGTGGAACAACAATGGCATGTATTTCTGGGAATAATGCAGAAGGTGCAGGATCGGTTCATTCCAAAGAGGAAGAAAGATCCCAAGGGGAGTAAAGGGTGGCTGTGGCTGATGAGGGAAGTAAAGGCCAGTATAAAACTAAAAGAGAAGTATAACATAGCATAGATGAGCAGAAAACCAGAGGACTGGGAAGCTTTTAAAGAGCAACAGAATATAACAAAAAAGGCAATACGCTAAGAAAAAATGAGGTACAAAGGTAAACTAGCCAAGAATATAAAGGAAGAAAGTAAAAGCTTCTTTAGGTATGTGAATAGCAAAAAAAATAGTTAAGACCAAAATTGGGCCATTGAAGACAGAAACGGGTGAATTTATTATGGGGAACAAAGAAATGGCAGATGAGTTAAACAAGTACTTCAGATCTGTCCACTAGGGAAGACACAAACAATCTCACAGATGTAATAGTGGCCAAAGGAACTAGGGTAAAGGATGAAGTGAAGGAAATTTATATTAGGCAAGAAACGGTGTTGGATAGACTGTTGAGTTTGAAGGCTGATAAGTCCCCGGGACCTGATGGTCTGCATCCTAGGGTACTTAAAGAGGTGGCTCTAGAAATCGTGGACGCATTGGTAATCATTTTCCAATGTTCTATAGATTCAGGAACAGTTCCTGCTGACTGGAGGGTGGCTAATGTTGTCCCACTTTTCAAGAAAGGAGGGAGAGAGAAAACAGGGAATTATAGACCACTTAGCCTGACGTCAGTGGTGGGAAAGATGCCGGAGTCAATTATAAAAGATGAAATTACGACACATTTGGATAGCAGTAGAAGGATCAGTCCGAGTCAGCATGGATTTTTGAAGGGAAAATCATGCTTGACTAATCTTCTGGAGTTTTTTGAGGATGTAACTATGAAAATGGACAAGGGAGAGCCAGTGGATGTAGTGTACCTGGATTTCCAGAAAGCTTTTGATAAAGTCCCACATAAGAAATTAGTGGGCAAAATCAGGGCAAATGGTATTGGGGGCAGAGTACTGACATGGATTGAAAATTGGCTGTCTGACAGGAAACAAAGAGTAGCGATTAATGTGTCCCTTTTGGAATGGCAGGTTGTGACCAGTGGGGTACCGCAAGGTTCGGTGCTGGGACTGCAGCTGTTTATAATATACATTAATGATTTAGATGAAGGGATTAAAAGTAACAATTAGCAAATTTGCTGATGACACAAAGCTGGGTGGCAGTGTGAAATGTCAGGAAGATGTTATGAGAATGCAGGGTGACTTGGACAGGTTGGGTGAGTGGGCAAATGTATGGCAGATGCAGTTTAATGTGGATAAATGTGAGGTTATTCACTTTGGTGGCAAGAACAGGAAGGCAGATTACTATCTAAATGGCGTCGTTAGGAAAAGGCGAAGTACAACGAGATCTAGGTGTTCTTGTACATCAGTCAATGAAAGCAAGCATGCAGGTACAGCAGGCAGTGAAGAAAGCTGATGGCATGCTGGCCTTTATAACAAGAGGAATTGAGTATAGGAGTAAAGAGGTCCTTCTGCAGCTGTACAGGGCCCTGGTGAGACCCCACCTGGAGTATTGTGTGCAGTTTTGGTCTCCAAATTTGAGGAAGGACGTACTTGCTATTGAGGGAGTGCAGCGTAGGATCACAAGGTTAATTCCCGGAATGGCGGGACTGTCATATGTTGATAGATTGGAGCGACTGGGCTTGTATACACTGGAATTTAGAAGGATGAGAGGGGATCTGATTGAGACATATAAGATTATAAAGGGATTGGACACGCTGGAGGCAGGAAGCATGTTCCCGCTGATGGGTGAGTCCATAACTAGAGGCCACATTTTAAGAATAAGGGGTAGGCCATTCAGAACAGAGATGCGGAAAAACCTTTTCACACAGAGAGTGGTGGATATGCGGAATACTCTGCCCCAGAAGGCAGTGGAGGCCAAGTCTCTGGATGCTTTCAAGAGAGAGTTAGATAGAGCTCTTATAGATAGCGGGGTCAAGGGATATGGGGAGAGGGCGGGATATGGGGTACTGATTGTGTATGATCAGCCATGATCACAGTGAATGGCAGTGCTGGCTAGAAGGGCCGAATGGCCTATTCCTGCACCTATTGTCTATTATCTGTAAGTGTCTCCGGTGATATACCAAATCTCCTCAATCTCCGAAACAAATCCATCCGCTGTCGTGCCTTCCTTGCAACTCACTGATATGTTGACACCCAGGTACTTGAAATTGCTCACCCTCTCCACTTCTGTTCCCTCCATGAGGACAGGTGTGTGTCCCCTTCTTATACCCTTTCTGATCCAAAATTAATTCTTTGGTCTTACGGACGTTGAGTTCAAGGTTGCTGCTGTGAAACTACTCAACTCGCTAATACATCATGCTCCTGTATGCATTTTTTGTTAGCGTCTGAAATTCTGCCAACAATTGTGTCATCAGCAAATTTATAGCATTTGATTTGAGAGAGTACGGCAGTGGGCTAAAGCACACATTCTTGAAGAGCAACAGTTTAGATTACCAGTGAGGTGGAGATGTTGTTTCAAATCCACACAGACTGCGGAATTCTGGTGAGGAAGACAAGGATCCAGTTGCAGTGGGAGGTACAGAGGGCCAGGTTTTGGATCTTTTGATCATACTCGTGTAGGAATGATTGTGTTAAACAGCAGCCTGACATAAGAATTAGTATTGTCCAGGTGATCCCAAGTCACATGAAGGGACAATGAAATCACATCCGCTGTCAACCTATTGTGGTGACAGGCAAATTGCAGCGGGTCCATGTCCTTGCATTGAAGGGAAATTATTCTAGCCATAACTGATCTCTCAAAGCTCTCCACCGCCATGGATTTGAGGTCTACTGGATGATAGTCATTAAGGCAGTCTAAGATGCTCTTGGACACTTGCCCTTTTGAAGCAGGTGGGAATTTCTGACTGTAGCAATGAGAGATTGAAACGTCTTTGAGCATTTCTGCCAGTTGGTTGGCACAGATTTAGACCTGCCACTCTGTGACAGTTCACCCTCTTTAAAGACTTTCTGACGTCGGCCTCCAAGACAGATCACAGGGTGACTGGTGCTGCAGGAATCCTCAGAGTTGTAGATTTAGCCTCCCTTTTAAAGCGTGCATAAAGGGTGTTGAGCGCATTTAGGAGTGAAGAATCACTGCCATTCATGCTGTCAGGTTTTGCTTTACAGGAATTAACTGTCTACAAAACCTACTGGAGTTGCCGTACATTTGATTCCAGCTCTTTTGTCCTCTGCAAATCACGTTTGTCCCTCTTGCATAGTCTTGTATCTCCAGACTTGAGTGTGACAGATCTAGCCCACAGCAGACTATGTATAAGAACATAAGAGATCTCCTGGTTCATCCAAGGCTTTTGATTCGGATATGCACAGTATGTTCTCCTAGGCACACAGTCATCCACATAGGTTTTAATGAAGTGGCAAACGTGGCATTATCATTCAGACTCAAAGATGAATCTCTGTGTACAGTCCAGCCCACCGACTCAAAGCAGTCCTATAAGCACTCATGTGCTTCTCTTGTCCATATCTTCTTGGTCCTCTGTACTGGTGCTGTTGTCTTCAGTCTCTGTCTGTCTATACTCAGGGAGTAGAAGTGCAGCTGGGTGATCAGACTTTCCAAATTATGTGTGTGGGATCGCACAGTAAGCACTCTTGATGATAGTTTCACGGTACTCTAGTGTCTTGGCTCCTATGGTTCCACAAGTGATGTTGGTGATAATTGTTTAGAGAATTTGTCAAAATCTCCAGAAATCATGAGCAAGGCATCAAGGAATGCTGTATCATGCCTGTTGATTACGTCGCTCAGCTCACCTGGAGCCTGTCTGCCACGGTTCAGAGGTGGGATATACACCGCTACCAAGATGGTGGCTGGAAACACTCAAAGCAGATAAAATGGACAATACTTGATCGCAAGATGTTCCAGGTCAGGTGAGCTTTGTTGCTCCATTAAACAAACGTATCTGAATGTCCCTGTGGCACAGCAATCTTGCTCTGAGATCTTTTATTATATTTACCAGAGACTATGTTTGCTACCAGAATAACCAGCTGTGGGATTCTGAAGTCTCATCTCCTTAAATGACCTTTTAATCCAGCATGGCATCCTCTCTTCCACTGTCTTAAAAGCACATGTCTGACTGGACTCTGCTGGACTAGATTCATTGGCTTTGAGTAGTGATAGATTTTTTAATTGCTTTAAAGCGATGTTAGTTACTGTGCTGTCCTGAACTGTAGCAGAGAATTGCAGCTGTAGCAGGCTCAAATGGGAATATTTAACCATTTCTATCGAAGCTGCGTGCACAAGTTCCCTTCTTAATAGCGCCCCAAGATCTGTTGAATGTTCTGCACTTTTCTTGTCCAATGTTGATGTTTAATTCTTTTGAAATTAGTTCACTATTTGAAATATTTGCTTTAAATTTACTGAGGGAGTATATAAATTGAAATATTCTATGTATAGACGGTGTGCCAAAGTATAATTTTTTTGGAGTTTTGCTGATTTGATACCATATTTTCATCTGTTTGAGTAAACTAGAGAGTGGGTTTATAGTTAGACACGACTACAGTCGGCTTAGACTGTCAATCTGAGAAATTCCTCTGTTAATTTTGATAATGCCATTTGTTTTTGTTTGTAAATAGACATAACCATGAGTGTGGTCATCAATATAACAAGAAAGATTTCTGCTTTTCCTCCGGCATTGATTTAGAATAACAGAATCTATTATCAGTTGCTCCTTCCATCTTTGTATACACTTACATATCCTTTCAGCTCCTCTGTAAGTATATTGTGACTATCTAAGTGAGTGATGATTAGTCGGAGATACATAATGTTACAATTTATATGTAGTTTGTAAACAAGTAACAGGATGATATTTTGATGGGCCATTTGTGATTTCTCCTTTTGGGTAAGAGATGTGTTTTGCCTTAATATTGTATTTTTTTTAAATTAAGATCCCATCTTAACCATGTGGGAGACCATTCAATAGTCATATATACAGACTTAAATCTGTCCTTGATCCTGGCGGGACGTACATTCAGGCTTTTGCATCTTCTGCCCAATGGGAGTTGGAGGAGAGAGAATGTTTGAGGTGGGAGAGGATTAAGCAGCAAGGATTTGTGTAGGGGAAGTAGCATCTTGCTAACTTTTAGTAGGGAATTCGATAAGGTACCACATGGGAATCTCACACAGAAGTTCACATGCTCATGAACTGTGTTGAATTGGCCTTTTGGATTCATTATTGCCTTCCTCATAGAAGACAGGTGGTAATGAGACATATTCTGACAGGAATACTTTGAACAATGATGTTCTACAGTGATCCACACAGGGATTTACCATGTATATACATATTTTTATTTATAAATTACCCGAAATAAAAAGGTTGATGGGAAAGTCAGTAAGTTTGCAGCTGATACAACAATTAGTAGTATTGCTGAGAGAGCAGAAGACTAGCAAAAGAAATAGTAGAATATATATTGGATGCAGGCATGGGTGCAGAAAAATCATCTGTTATTTAACCTGGCCAAATGTAAAGAATTGCAACTTCAAATGTAAATTGATAGTGTACCTTTATAGGCAAGAGCATTAACAGTGTTAACGAGCAGAGAGATCTTGGGGTCCAAGCTCATATCTCCTCTTCACTTTCCCAAACAAACCAAAGGTCACCGAGCTGCTGTTCCAGTTCCCGGTGATATTCAACCTGATTCTGATTAATTTTGATTCCCAGGTTCTGCTAAGCCAGAGTCTAACATTTGAGATGTGGTTTGAACCGTAAATTTCATCACTCACCTGTCAGTTGAGTGGGTAACTCCAATAACCCTTGGGGAATATTTATGCATTCATGCAGATCAGGGCCTGCTTAAATCAAAAAAAACTTTCATGAAAACAGAGCTAATGTAACTAAAAATTTATTTCAATGTGACTGTGTCCAGTGTGTGGCTTTAACGTACCTTGCTCCTGTATTTCCCTCAGTATTCTGTCCAACTTCGGTAACTCAGTCCTCCATATCACAAAGGATTCCCACATCGCCTTCCGGGTCCGCGAGCCTTTCCCGTTCACCAACCTGAGGAAGAGTGTGGAACTCTCTGTCCGGTTTCCCTTCTCTGTCAGCTCAGTGATTTTCTATAAAAGGGAAACAAGGAGTTTATTGTGTAACAGACTGAAAGACATGGCGACTGTGGAGCAAAATGTGTTCATTGTCCTGGTAACTTCAGAACAGGTGCAGTCACTGGGCTGCCGCCTCATCCTCTCAGTAAACCTCAGGCTTCTATCATTAACAGAGAAACAGCAAATGAAGGAAATTCTAATTCAATATTGTGCAAGAATAAGGCTTTAGTAACAGTCTGCAGTAGCTGCAACGTAATTAATTTCCTTGATCCATCAATGTGCAACATTAGATCAACAAGGTGTAACAACCAGAACGGAAGGCAGGAGAGATGGCGGACATCACTGAATTGTGACAAAAGAGGATCATAGTTGGGTGCTTGCATGCAAGGATACATATTGTATCAAAGGATAGGCCGGAAGTAGGTGAAAGAGAATATTTGCAAAATGGTGACATTGGATTGTACCATGTAGAAGCCTTGTGGGTAAAGTTAAGAAAATTGAAAGGTAAAATGGTCCTGAAGAAAATAATATACTGGCCTCCAAATAGTATCTAGGATTTAGAGATAGGAAAAAACATGTAAAAGGACAATGTTAAAATAACCAGGGGGGATTTCAATTTTTATGTATGCATACTGTACATACACATATGTATTAACTCGCACACACACTCATACTCACACAGACTTACTAGAAAAAATTCACTGTTAATAACTCATTCTCGAATTGCCCCCCTTAAAAATCAAATTATCCCCCTGTGGGGCGTACGCCCCACGTTGGGAACCACTGCTCCATATAGACTTTTGGTTGACTGGTAGGAGGCAAAGTGTGGGAACAAAGAGGGCATTTTCTTGTTGGATGCCGGTGACTGCAGGGTGGGTTTAGGGACAGTTTATTTTTTTGCATTACATGTTAATAATTCTGACAATGAAATTTATGGTTTTATGGTCAAGATTGCAGATGGTACAAAGATGTGCAAAGGGACTGGAAGCATTGAAGAACAAGGATGTAATACTGAGCCATTAGCCAGACCACACTTGCATATTGTGAGCAGTTTTAGTCCCCTTTTCTGAAAAAACATGTGACACCATTGGAGAAAGTCTAGAGGAGGATCAAGAGAATGATTCCTGGATTGAAAAGTTGAATTCGTGAAGAGTGGTGGGTAACTCTGCACTTGTATTTGCTGGAGTTTGGATGAGGGGGGATCTCACTGAAACCGATGGATGTTGAATGGCAAAGATCAACTGGATGTGGAGAGGATGTAAACTTTTGTAGGGAGTCTAGATCCAGAGGGTTCAGCCTCAGAATAATGGGACATCCATTTAGAACAGATGATGAGGATTTTTTGTAGCTGGAGGGTAGTGATTCTATAGATTTCATCAACACAGACAGCTGTGGAGAGCAAGACGTTGGCGATATTTAAAGCAGAGGTTGGTAGGTTCTTGCATAGGCAGGTCGGCAAAGTTTATGGGGAGATGGAAGGAGAATGGGGTTCAGAGAGATATTAAATCAGCCATTATGGAATGGCAGATCAGAACTGATGAGCCCATTTCAGCTCCTGTGTGTTACGGTTTTATAATTGATGTGTACAGACAACAGAATGTTCAGAAATGTCAGTGCGGCTGTCTAATGATTCAGGTAGTTACTGCTGTAAAATGCTGTTCACTTCCTGAATGCAGGAATGGACTTCCTGATCAGCAGAGGTATTATACAAAGAACAAAGAACAATACAGCATAGTACAGGCCATTTGGCCCACAATGTTGTGCCAATCCTTAAACCCTGCCTCCCATATAACCCTCCACCTTAAATTCCTCCATATATCTGTCTAGTAGTCTCTTAAATTTCACTAGTGTATCTGCCTCCACCACTGACTCAGGCAGTGAATTCTATGCACCAACCACACTCCGATAAAAAAAGCTTCCGCTAATGTCCCATTTGAACTTCCCTCCCCTTACCTTAAAGCCATGTCCTCTTGTATTGAGCAGTGGTCTTAGTATCTTGTATACCTCTATCATGTCTCCTCTCATCCTCCTTCTCTCCAGAGAGTAAAGCACTAGCTCCCTTAATCTCTAATCATAATGCACACTCTCTAAACCAGGCAGCATCCTGGTAAATCTCCTCTGTACCCTTTCCAATGCTTCCACATCCTTCCTATAGTGAGGCGACCAGAACTGGACACAGTACTCCAAGTGTGACCAGAGTTTTATAGAGCTGCATCATTACGCCATGTCTCTTAAACTCTATCCCTCGACTTATGAAAAGCTAACACTCCGTAGGTTTTCTTAACTACCCTATCTACCTGTGAGGCAACTTCAGGGATCTGTGGACATGTTCACCCAGATCCCTCTGCTCCTCCACACAACCAAGTATAAAGTTGTGAATTAAACATTGAACAGTCTTGTAATGAAGGTCCAACAAGGATGCAACTGAAGGTGGATGGGCTTTGGACATTGCTGTGAGAAATATCTCAGTGATGTCCTGGGGTTAGAATGATTGGTTGCCATGAAAAGTTCCCAGTGCGAATCGTGGACAATAGTTATGGAACAAATCAGCATAATTTCCTGATGGTCTACTACACTGCAAAAGAATCCAAGGTTCACTACAACCAGGTCTGAGGAGTTACAGTAGAGAATCGGATTTAAAGGTTTAAGTTCCATACTAGTAACACTATCGTCTTCAGATGAAGAATTTATAGATGAACGTACATATGTGTTTACAGTTTATTCCTCTTGCCTGAGCAGAGGCCTTCGGATAATGCCTGTCTGACATGTTGCAGACAGCACCAATGAGTCCCAGGGAGAACGGACTCACTCTGAGTGTAACAATAATTTTCTAATGTCAGTCATGGCTGAACAGGTCACATCTAGGGCATGATCATCACAGTTTATGAGGACCGTAGATAGCAACATGATTTAATGTGTTCCTGTGTCTCTATCATTAGATATTCAGCAATTCAACAGATTTTTCTTTTTCATTTTGCCCTTTTCTCTGCTCTTGTTTAACCAAACTTATAGAGTTTGTCGAGGAAGTTACCAGGAAAGTTGATGATGGCTTGGAAATGGATGTTGTCCGAGGTCCCGCATAAAAGGTTGCACAAGAATTTCAGTCGCTCAGCATTAAAGTAAACTCGATTGGACATTAGATTTGTAGGATAAGTGAGAGAGTGGTTGAGATGATTGTCTTTCTGACTGAAGACCTGTGACTAGTGGGGTGCAACAGGGATCGGTGTTGGGTCCATTGTTGTTGATTCAATGACCTGGATGATATTGTGGTTAACTAGATCAGCAAGCATGTGCATAACACCAAGATTGGGAGTGTAGTGGGCAGTGAGGAAGGTCATCATGGCTTGCAACAGGATCTGGAGCAACTGGAAAAATGGCAGATGGAATTTAATGCAGACATATGTGAGATGTTGCACTTCAGTAGGACCATCAACTGCAGGTCAAGGGTTGGTCAATGGTGGGGCAGTGAGGAGCACAGTAGATAAAGGGAGTTGGGAATGTATCTCCATAATTCATTGCAAGTGGCAGCACAGGTAGACAGGATCAAAAGAACGTTTTTGGCATATTAACTTGCAGAAATGTAAATACTGTGTACAGGACATGAGATGTTGAACTTGAATGAGATATTGCTGAGGGCAAATTTAGAATATTGTCTGCAATTCTGGTCACCTGCCTTCCGGAAAGATGTAAATAAGGTTGAGCAAGTATAGTGAAAATTTAACAAGATGTTGCTGGGACTGGAGCACCTGAGTGATAAGGAAAGATTGAATCGGTTAGGAATTCATTCCTGGCACATAGAAGATTAATAGGAGATTGAACAGAAGTATACAAAATTATAAGGGGTATAAATAGGGTAAATGCAAGCAGGCTTTTTCCACTGAGGCCAGGTGGTAACAATCAATTAAGTGTGAAAGGTGAAAGGTTTATGGGGAACATGAGGGGTCTTGGATCGTTGTGAGAGCATTAGGAGTTACTAGAGCAAGTGGTGGAAGCAAGCTCGATTTCAACAGCTAACAGAAGTTTGGAGAGATGCATGGATGATGGGGTGCGGAGGGCTATGGTCCAGGTGCAGGGTGATGGGAGTAGGCAGTTTAGATGGTGTGGCACAGGTTAAGGGCCTCTTTTGATGATTTACTTTTCTGTGACTCGATGAAAGATCAGCCACTCATTTCTTTAAGAATTCAGATGGAGACCAGAACGGGTGTGGTTCCGAGGTTTTCACTCCCACAGTGACTGCAGTGAAGCCTGTGGGCCGATTTACAATCCACAAGTTTAATATTCATCCTGGATTAATGAACTCACATGAATTTGGCTGATGGTCCTGATAGAATGCAAAATTAGTTTTAGACGGAATGCCTGTTCAGCAGTCGAGATATGCAGCCGCTGCTCTTATACCACACCTATAAACACAGCAGGTGTGAGAGGAAAAGGTGACACTGAACATGCAGTTCCCAGTGCTCCCTGCCTTAACTGAATTTGACAGCTGAAACCAGATCTGCCAGAGACAAGTCAAAGATCAAATCTCCATTTCCATGTAGATCTCCTAGACCATGGAGATTAAATCTGATCACTATTCCCTCTGATATCAGCATTTCTGTGAAAAAAAACACCAAATACACTCACCTCATTTTCTTCCCTACTGAAATGTCCCTCCTTTGTCAACATCCAACCGAGTCTTTCAACCCTCTCTTCAATCGCTTGTTTCAGTCTATCCCTGTAGAACTTTGTCACTTGGTACAGTTGATATTCATCCCACTGATCCAAGAGATCAGAGATTGTAGATTCTGTAGCTGCAGATATAAAAAGGATAAAGCAGACACCAGCTCAAATATCCCTCATCTCCATCAATCTCACAGCACGCAGCAAACTCATCATGTCTCCAACTTCAGTGTTCATCTGCCTTCAGTCACAAACTCGGATTTTGTCCCAATCTCCAACATGACCCACTCACCCAGTTCAATTTAGGATGGGCAATGTAATGCTGGGGCAGTCAATGATACTCACTTCCCAGAGATACTCTCTCTATACAGGTGACTGTATTTCCCTGATTTCATACCCTGAAAATATTATTTTCATCTGAACAGCTGCAATTCCTCTAACACACATCCTGGAAATCCTCATAGCAGGAACTATTGGGTTAACGGGTGCCCCTCTACCTCACATGTACAACACCCACACAATTCCCCTCTCCTCTCTGGCCACACCCCAACAAGGCCTCACATTCTCCATCCTACCTGCCTCATTCTGCAAACGCATCACCCTCATATTTCATTCACCTGTTCCTGTTTGAGGACTTGACAATTCCTTGTTTATTGAGCTTCCGAGCAGACAGGCAGTCACCTCACATGTGCTGGTTCCAGGGTCTGGATCAGAGTCTCTGATGCCACTGTCTCTGGGCTGACTTTGCTCCACTTCCTCTGTGGCTGGACTGTATTCCACTGGGACATCGAGAGAAATCTGTCCCCGCTTTGGTAGCTTGTTTCCCGTGTTCCGAACATCTTCCCTCCATCTGCAGCATGGAAAAAATCTCCTGAGTGCTCTCCCTGCCCAATTTAATCTCCAACCTGAAATAAATGATGAATTATACTGGAGTGATTTGGAGCTGAGCAGAACAAGGATTCACAATGGAGCCGAGACTCTGACTGACCAGATTTGGAGCGGGACTGTGCTGTGAGTGTAAACCATACTTATTGCCAGTGACAATACTGATAAGCCGGACATATCGACCCCCAGAAAAAGAACAGGATAGACGTACTAGTTGATCACTGGCTACGGCAGGGGTTGGCAACCTTTTTGCCTCTGTGGGCCAGATCGTGTACTAATGAGCGGACGGTGGGCCAGATAAATGCCATAAAAAACTTGAAGTATGGGAATCATCCATTTAAATACATCTTGTTATGTTTGGCATCAAATTAATGAATAACGCATGCTAGAAAATCATTTGTGCTTAAGG
Source organism: Hemitrygon akajei (assembly GCF_048418815.1). Classification (NCBI taxonomy): domain Eukaryota; kingdom Metazoa; phylum Chordata; class Chondrichthyes; order Myliobatiformes; family Dasyatidae; genus Hemitrygon; species Hemitrygon akajei. The sequence goes on along the minus strand of NW_027332021.1, from coordinate 160,075 downwards.
TTACCTACCCCTGGGCTACGCAGCAGTTAAACATACTGATGACTAGGGGAACTTAATGGACCAACTGCAGGTGATACCAGGAAAATTCACTGGGATCATCTTCCACAAGGAAAATCTCCCTGTGTCGCACACGGACCAGCCATCAGATTACATACTGTCTGGTCCACGATCACACACTCCCCTTCGGCAGAGTCATACACTGTCCAGTCTCCTGGGTCACAGACTGACCATTACATCATGACCAAGTGAGACCTATAACTTTGTGACCTATGCTGCCTGGACCCCTGGATCACATTCGTCATGTACAGGTCTTTGACAAAGCCTCACTCAGAGTTTTGTGTGCAGTTCTAGGAAAGTGTGTAGAACACAATGACTGGAGCATGGAAGGTTGAAGTGTGACCTTACACCTGTTTGTAAAATAATCAGGGGCATAGAGAAGGTTGACAGTCACAGTCTTTTTCCCAGAGAAGGGGAAAGTAAGACTTTACCGCTGAGATATAAAATTGACTGAAGGAGCATTTTTCCACATGGATGGTAGTGAGTACAAATTACATGCAGCCAGAGGAGGGTGTAAACACAAATAAAATCACAATGTTGGGAAATGGATTGAACTAGTTCAGGAGGGAAATGTGGAGAAAATTGAAGGAAAATGGGACAAGCCCAGAATGGGTCAGCATGAATTAGTTTCCACATGGAATCACACGGTTGAACACAATCGCAACGCCTACAGAAGACAGAGACATTTGGTCACTGATTGTACTGGGTTTCCTTTCAGAGTTCCAGACAATTTAAATACTGCTAGCAGATCAGCTCAATAGGGAAACCCGGGGGAAAATCCAGTAGCTGCAGTGGCCAGAATGATGGCAAAACATACATAAATCTATTTCATCCTCCTCACAAAGGACCACAAAGGTTCACAATGGACCTGCGAATGTTATTCCACCACTATTGTCAAAGTTCAAAGTAAATTTACCATCAATGCCCATTTATTGGTATATATTTTCATAGGAGAACAAATATGTACAATAGAATCAACGAAAAAAGATTCCAGGCTGCAGGGAGAAAGTCCCAGCCTCTCCTTCCAGCTCAAGCCCTCTTCTCCTGGTAATATCATCAGGAATATGTACTGTTTCCATCATAATGACATCGTTCCCATGCCATATCTGTCTTGGAGACAACAGTTAACATGTGTGCGGTCATTAATTGTGCATACATGTGCAGAGAGGTCTTGTGACAATTTTATAAACTGTGGGTGGGGCCAGCTGGAATAGTGTGTTCAGTTCTGGTAACAGTGCTGCAGGAAGGATGTTTTTGGACTAGATTCAAATATATGAGGAGTGAAAATAAGTTATGTCTCTGTCTAAATGTGCAATCATAGTAATTTATAATAAATAGAACAGACAATGTAACATAGAAATACACTCAAATCAGCGTGAGTTAATCAGTCTGATGGCCTGGTGGAAGAAGCTGTCCCGGAGCCTGTTGGTCCTGACTCTTACGCTGTGGAACCGTTTCCTGGATAGTAGTACCTGGAGCAGATTGTGGTTGGGTGACTGGGTCCCCAATGATCCTTCGGGTCCTTTTTTCAAATCTTTTATTGTAAATGTCCTGAAACACGGGAAGTTCACAACTACTGATGTGCTGGGCTGTCCCACTCTCTGCAGGATCCTACGATTAAGTGAGGTACAGTTCCCAAACCAGGCAGTGATACAGGTTGTCAGGATGCTCTCAATTATGCCCTTGTAGAAAGATTTTAGGATTGGGGGGGGGAGCTATACCAAACTTCTTGAACTGTCTAAGGTGAAAGAGGTGCTGTTGTGCCTTTTTCTCCACACAGCGTGTGTGTACAAAGCACATGAGGTCCTCGGTGATGTGGATGCAGAGGAATTTGAAAATATTTCCCCTCTGAATCCCAGATCCACTGATGTCATTGGGGATTAGCCTGTCTCCATTCCTCCTGTAATTCACATCCAGCTCCATTGTTTTTGCGACATTGAGAGAGAAGTTGTCTTCCTGACACCACCGTGTAGGCCACTTTGTTATTGTTTGAGATTAGACCAATCGATGTGGTATCATTGGCAAATTTAATTAGCAAATTAGAACGGTGGGTGGAGACAGTCATGGGTATAAAGGAGGGGACAGTACACAGCTTGAAGGGCTCCTGTGTTGAGCATCAGTCAGACAGTGGTGAGGGAGCCAACACTTACCACCTGTCAACAATCTAACAGGAAGTCCAGGATCCAGCTATGGTGCATTAAAACATGCAATGTCTTCTACAATAAGCTGTCCCCTGCTCCCAGGCCATTCGCACCACTGGCAATGTTCTCCGATCAGCGACAGGAACATCTCCATTGAACAGAAGCCCAGTTCTGGTTTTGGAAGGTCAGCTCTCGATTTTCATCCAGGTTTCTGGGCTTCTCCCCACATCTCCATTGAACAGAAGCCCAGAAGACTAGTTGGAAATTGACAGCTGACCTTCCAAAAAGCTGAAATGTTTTGTTTTCTCTCAATCTCAGAAACACTAGAAATGCTCCAAATCAACTGGCACTTACATTTACAGATGAAAGTAGTTGGTATCTTACACATCGAGGCTTGTTTAGAACCAGACCCTGACTATTCCCTGGACTGTTACATCAGTCACAAGAGCACTGTCACATTCCTGTCTGTTTCAGTGATTCAGGAGCTCCTGCTCCTTTCACTCAGCAGAAGCTTTGCACGCGACCTTTGCGATTCGACTATTATTGGTGTCAAGTCCCTGTGCTGGAATTGTTGGATTGACCCATTACTCAAGGGCACTGTACCAGTGGGATCTGATGAAACTTTTCTGTGCCCAGTTCACAACTATGTACGTTTCTACATCAGAACTATTGTGCACCAACAGGACAGAAGTTGAATTATAAAGATCTCAGTGATCATACCTGTATCCATACTGATTTTGACTGATGATGGTTCATTGTCATCTTCTGATCCCGGTGCAGGAAAGGCCCACCTGCTGGTGCTGCTCTGAGTTACACAAAACAAGCAGACAATGAGTCAGAGAGTTTGATTAATCTGCAAATATGACAGTATCTCCATTCCCTGTATCTGAGCAGCAGTTAGCTTGGGGAACCAAGCATTCCCTGTTAGCATCAACTTCCAAACTTCCACTCCCTGTCTGTACACCTGTCCAGCAACATCCGGCAGATCCTGCTGATAGAGTCACAGAGCAATAGTGCATGGAGAGCGAAACCCTTCAGCTCAACAAGACCAGGCTGTCCACTGTGCCCACCAAGATCATCCAAATTTCTGTGATGCTCCCATACCCCTCCAGGCCACTTCAGTTCCACCTACGTATTCCAACTATTTCTTAAACTATACTGTTAAATACGCCTCATTCACTTCCTCCAGCAGCACATTCCACATAAACTCCAACCTCTGCATGAAAATGTAGTTGCCCATGCACCTTTCAAAACTTTCCTTCACATCTCATCTATTTTCCTGGTTTTGTTCTGTCCTGACTTCATGAAAAGTCTGTTGACATCTGCCTCTCATACATTTAAACATTTCTGTAAAGTTGTTGTTCATTTTTGGTGTTATGTAATGAACCGGAGGTGATTAGGGAGCTTAAGGTAAAAGAGCCCGTTGGAGCTGGTGATCAAAATATGATAGAGGTCAACTTGAAACTTGATAGGGAATAAGAAAAGTCTGATATAGCAGTATTTCAGTGGAGTAAAGGAAATTACAGTGGTATGAGAGAGAAGCTGGCCAAAACAAATTGGGAGCAGTTGCTGGCGAGGATGACAACAGAGCAGCAATGGTGTGGGCTTCTGGTAAAAATAAGGAAGCTGCAGGATATATATAATGACTCAAATGGGAAAATAGTGCAATTGTGGCTGACAAGGGAAGTCAAAACTAAGATGAAGCAAAAGAGAGGGCACAGAGCAAAGCAAAGATTAGCGGGAAGACAGAGGACTGGGAAAATTTTTTAAACCCTACAGAAAGCGACTAAAGGAATAATGAGAGGGGGAAAGATGAAATACGAAAGCAAGGTTGCAAACAATATCAAAGGGGATACTAAATGCTTTTTCCAGGTATGTAAAAAAAAAGAGATGAGTGTGGATATAAGAAAATGAAGCTGGAGAAATAATAAATGAGGAACAAGTTGATAGCAGATGAACTAAGTGAGTGTTTTGATTCAGTCTTCACCATAGAAGACACCAGTAGTGTGCCAGATTCTGCAGCATGTGAAGGAAAAGAAGTCAGTGCAGTTACTATTACAAGGGAGAAGCAGTGCAGAAAAGATGAAAGCCCCAAGTTTACATAAGGCACCTGCACCAGATGAACTGCATCCTAGGGTTCTGAAGAGGTGGCAGTAGAGATTGTGGAGGCATTAGTAATGATCTTTCAGAAAACATTGGACTCTGGCATGGTGGCAGAGGACAGGAAAATTGCAAATGTCACTCGACTCTTTAGGAAACGACAAAAGCAGCAGAAAAGAAATTATAGACCATTTAGACTGATGTCTCTGGTAAAATGTTGGAGTCAATTAAGGACAAGGTGATGCAACATTTGGTGACACAGGACAGGTGAGCATGAAGTTAGCATGGTTTCCTTCAGGGTAAATCCTGCCTGACAAACTGTCGGAATTCTTTGAGGAGATTACATGTAGCATAAATAAAGGGATGATACATATTTGGACTTTCAGAAGGCCTTTGACAAGGTGCCATACATGAGGCTGCTTACCAAGTTAAGAGCCCGTGTTGTTACAGGAATGATTCTAACATGGTTAGAGCATTGGAAGGTTGGTAGGAGGCAGTGACTGGATGTGATGCTGAGGCTTTATAAGGCACTGGTGAGGTCTCACCTTGAGCATTGTGAACAAGTTTGGCTTTGTTATCTAAGAAATGATGTGCTAGCATTGGAGAGGGTGAGAGGTGGTTCACAAGAATGATTCTGGGAATGAAAGGGTTATCATACGAGGAAATCTTAATGGCTCTGTGTCTGTACTCATTGGAATTCAGAATAGTAAGGGACAGGGGGATTTTTATTGAAACCTTTCAAATGTTGAAAGGCCTGGACACAGTAGACGTGGAAAGGAAGTTTCCCATGGTGAGAGAGTCTAGGAAAAGAGGGCACAGCTTGAGGATAGAGGGACGTCCATTCAAAACAGAGATGTGGAGAAATCTCATTAGCTAGAGGGTGGTGAATTTATGGAATTTGTTACTATCGGCAGCTGTGGAGGCCAGGTCATGTGGTGGATTTAAGACAGAGCTTCATAGGTTCTTGATTGGACATGGCATCAAATGTTACAGGGAGAAGACAGGGAAATGGGGTTACAGAGAGGAAAAAGAGATTGAATGATGATTGAATGGTGGAGCAGGCTCAATGGGCCAAATGGCCTAACTGTGCTTCTATGTCTTATGGTCTTATTTTCCTACATTCCAAGGAGTAAATACCCAGCATGGCTCCCTTCACCTTGTAAATCAGGCACTTAGTCTTGACAACATCATCACAGATCTTCTTTAAACTCTGTGACATATTCCTCATATGATAATCCTTTCATTCCCAGAATTATACTTGTAAAAGGCCTCTTGAACCCACCACAACTTCTCTATAACAGAACAATGAAATCTGCATGTAGGTCTCCTAGTACTACCTCACCAAAATGCAACTTTCCTTGATATCCCAACCTCTGTACTCAATATCCTGACTGGTGACTGACAGTGCACTAAAACACCCTGTTCTCCTAGTGCTTAATTTTAAACATTATCTTTTGTGTAGGACAGATGCTAATTGAAATTGTGAATTGCATCTCACAAATAAACAAAACAATTTGAATCATGAAATGAATTTCAAACATTGGGAGACTGCAAGCAATGGTTAATATTTGAAGAATATATGGTAGCTTTCATGTACAGGAAAGTTTTAACCAAAGAACAGAGAACATTACAGCACAGAACCAGAAGTTGTGCTCACCTGTACGAACTGACTGTGCAATCAGTCTAAATCTTCTCTCCCGCACAACACACAACTGTCCATTTTGCTAATGCCACTTTGCCAATTCAAAAGTCTTTTAAATATCCCTGTTGTATACACCTCCACAGCTCCCAGTAGTGGCATCGTGGCACACACTGTGCGAGTTCCTGACACATACAGTGGAATAAAAAAATTACCTTAGGCATCTCTTCTACACTTTTCTCCACTCATCTTAAACTGATGTTCTCTGGTATTAGCCACTGGTGCTCTGTGAAAAGATGCTGTCTGTCAAGTCTATCTATTCCTGTCAATTCACCTCATCCTCAGTCATTCAACTTTTTCTTACAAGATGAGCTCTCCAATCCAAACAGCATCCTTGGAAATCTACAAAGTTTGTCAGAAGTTCCAACAACATCTCTTCCTTTGCATTGACATGCTCCTATCTTAACCTCACTTTCAAAGTTCCTCTCTCTTGTAAATTATTAGGCATATTGTCTTCCTTGTTCCTGAGTAGTCCTACCCCTACTCTATTCATCCTGCTGTTCCTCTCCCAACTTTTCTTCTATCTCAGAGTTGTTTGTTGATCTCCTTCCCAGCTACCTTCAATTCTCAAATCTGAATGTTGCTTCCTAAACCTAAATAATCCTTCTTTGTTCCTCTTGTCTAAATGTTCCACATATTTTGTGAACCATGGCTGGTTTAACCAACCAGTCTTTCCCTACCAGTGGGACAATTCAATCTAGAGCCCCTTACAAGAGGTCCTGAAACAACCTCCCCATTTCTGTTGTACATTTCCCTGAGAAAATCCGTTTCCCAATCTGTGCTCTCAAGTTCCTGACTAATATCACTGAAATTATCCATTCACTCATTAATTAGTTTCCCATATTATCTGCTTCTGTCCTTGTCCATGACCAAGATTTTAAAAAAAAAACCAGAAGGTGTTGTGGTTACTGTCTCTAGAAAGGTCTCCAACAAGAGGCCTGATGCCTAACCAGCTTCATGCCTAAAACTAGATGCAGTATGGCATCCCCTCCATTTGGCTCATCCATATACTATGTCAAGAATACTAACTGGATGTATGTAACACCTTCTGCACCATTGAATCATTTTGGATTGAGGAAGTGGGAATCAACTTCAGAGATGTTGAAATCACCAATGATACCAACCCTGTTATACCTGTAGTTTTCCAAAACCTGGGAACATTTCTGCTCCCCAATGTCCCCGTGGCATTTGGGAATACTCCCAGAGTGATTGGTCCCTTCCTGTCTCTGAACTTTCACATACACTAAATCTGTAGATGGTCCCTCTGTTTCTGTAGCTGTGATGCCATCCCTTCATATGCATTTTGAAACAACTAAACCCTGGAACATCAAAGAGGCAACCCTGTCCTTGTATCAGTCAAGTCTGTCTAATGGTGATAACATGTACCATCCATGTACTGAACCATGTTCTAAGTTACTCTTATTCTGAATACTTATTGTGTTGATGTAAACATATTCCAACCCATCCAACTGACCACAAGATGCCCTGTCAACAGCCTATCCATCCACACTTCCACTGAACATTGCATCTGCCTTTATATCAACTGCTCCATCATCTGACCAAACACTCTGGTTCGCATTCCCTACCAACAGTGTGTAAAGTGACACTGGCAGCTCCAGAGGACTGGCTTGCAAGGACACTTGTTCATCTCAAGTACAGGTAGAACTTATCACTTTGGTACAGGGTCAAAAGGGATCATAACTTCCTCCAAATTCCAATTTCTGTTAATTGCTGTTTCAGAGGTTCTGACAATTTAATTAGTAGAAAAAGTACGTGAAGATACCTGGCATATGTAAATATAAATTATTAGTTGCCAGTTGCTAGTTAGGGCTGAAGGAAATGCATTGCTGGGACATTTTGTTTCAAACAGGTTTGTTCTCAGCAGAGGCTTGCACGCTGATATACCTGCACACAAGTGTATCATTGCAGCTTGCAATAGCCAAAGGAATCAATGACGTGTTGCTGTGGTTCATGGTAATTCCACATTTCCGCAATCACTACAGCAGGAAGCATTTAAAAATTATCTACACTCTTTGAGATGATCACAACATAACCTGGCCAAGCAAGGATACAGCAGAAATGAATAAAAGCTACTGCAGAAGATGCAAGGTCTTAAAATGATCAAAAACTCTGAGGGAATGTAAGTGGCTTTAAAGAGCTGAGCTGGACTGTCAACAACACATTACCAGACCTGGCGTGATTGCACTGGGTCTGGTAGAAGCACAACTGGGCTGAGGGCACATTCAGCCTCACTCAAACTGTTTCCTACTTTCCTTTGTACAGATATGTAATGTCTAACGGATTAGTGTTTGAGTGAATGAGACTCACCGAACTTCCTGCTGACTGAATCAATGGCAACTCTGATTCAGGAGGGCTCTCTCCAGTTGGTTCTCTCAGTCCTCGGGCTGGTTCACGTGTTGCTGTTCCCTCGTCTTCAGTCATGGTTTGCTTTCAGTTGAGGGCTTTTCTTCTAACAAATCTCGGTACCACAGATCTAACTTTAACCAGAGATAATGAAGCATGTTAACAGCGCAAAGGAGAACAAAATATCTCTGTTCAATGTTCAGAAAAACAAAACTCACTGGAATTTAAACATTGAAGAAAAATGTAATGATCTCAGTGAACAAATCTTTAATTGTCCCTTGCACTTCACAAAGTGACATGGGATATGAAATAGTCATCGATCAGACATGGTGGGACAGAAAACTCAAAATCAGAATTATGTAATTCAGTCCATTGAGTCTGATCCCCCATTCAATCATGCTGATTCCCCCAACCCCCAAAGCCATATCCCTGCCTTCCTCCTGTAATCTTGATGGTACTGAGCAGTAAGAAATTAACCTCTGCATAAAAACACTCAACAACAGCCTCCACCACCCTCAGTGGCAACAAATTCCACAGATTAACCACCCGTTAGCTGAATATATTCTCCTCATCTCAGTTATAAAGGGAAGTTTATTTAACCTGAGGCTGTTCTCTCAGATCCCAGACCCTCTAACTAATTGAAATATCATCTCCATGTTCATTGTGTCCAGGTTTTCAGAATTCGGTAGGTTTGCACCCCACCACCATCCCTCTGAACTCCACTGAGCATAGGCCCTTGCCCAACTGCTGGGCTTTCTTTGCTATGGAGCTGGTGTTGAGGGACCAGGAGAGATTCTCCATCAGGTGAATACCAAAAAATTTGGTGCTCTTTATGATCTCTACCAAGGAGCCGTTGATGTTCAGTGGGGAGTGGTCGCTCCGTGCCCTCCTGAAGTCAACAACCATCTCTTTTATCCACATTCAGAGACAGGTTGTTGGCTCTGCACCAATCCGTTAGCCACTGCTGCTCCTCTCTGTAAGCTGACTCGTCATTCTTGCTGATGAGACCCACCACAATCGTGTCATCGGCGAACTTGACGATCTGGTTCGAGCTGTGTGTTGCAGCACAGTCATGGGTCAGCACACATCCCTGGGGAGCCCCCATGCTCAGTGTGATGGTGTTGGAGATGCCGATCAGGACTGACTGAGGCATACACAGCATTCACTCAAATCAAAATTTCTTTAATCAGAACATCTTGATGTTCCTGCTTGTTGAACCCAATGGAAGGCAGCCTCATTGCTGAGTATCGTGGCTGTTAGTAGAGCACCGATTATTTTTGTGAATATTGATAGCAGCTCTCCACTACATGGACATATGATGCACCGGGGAGTCAGTGTTGCATCTATCCTCAGTGAGATATGTTATTACCATGTACAAATGGGTTTGGGGATCCTGAAATTATGAAATCCATTGGAGTACTGTGTTATTAATAAGTTTCAAAGTCAGGAGGAAAAGAATAACAGGCAAATAGGCATCAGCATAATTTACCAAGAAAAGCTGTGGTTCCTTTACTATATAATCATATAACAATTACAGCACAGAAACAGGCCATCTCAGCCCTTCTAGTCCGTGCCATCGCTTACACTCACCTAGTCCCACTGGCCCGCACTCAGCCCATAACCCTCCATTCTTTTTCCTGTCTATATACCTATCCAGTTTTACTTTAAATTACTGTTCCACTACCTATCACAAAACGAGTGCCTGTGCACAGGTCCATTTCCAGGAGACAAACCATTCCAGGCTGAATCTAATAAAAAAGAAACTGGGATTACGAGAATCATTCAGAGGGAAGGAGCAGCTGTGGGACAGGAACAAAGTTAACTATTCAGTTCACAAACTTTCATCAGAATGACATAAAACGTTTTCCATTTTTAGTGCAGATCTCCTGCACCTTGAGTTTCTATTCGATTTCCACTGACTGATGGACAAGTGACAGTGAGGGGGAATTTCCAAATACAGATTGAACACTGAACCCCTGGATCCATTTCTACTGTTACAAACACGGAACAGTCCATTTAATCAGAGCCTCTCACTCTGAGGGATGGAATGGGAACTCATTTTCACCTCAGATTGGCAGTGATTGCTTCCAAAGGAACACCACAAACAAGAATCTGAGCTCAGAATAGAAGTACTTGCTGAACACCACAAACTTGGACAGCTTGATTCCCGGTCCACTTTACCTGAAAATCTGCCTGATATGCCAGGACCAAATGTCTCAGGGTCACACAGCGGATCCTGCCACTTACTGACCCTGAAATCCAAGCACATCCTCCCTGTGTTTCCCTCTGGACAGTGAGTGAGCTGCCACCACCAGCTTCCAGCCACCCAATATTTCTGCTTAACTGAGAAAGGAGAAACACTCAGTTTTTTTCTGGAGAAGCACCAACCTGGGCCGAACCCAAAATACTGCCAGTTCCATCATCCCAGATTCCCGAACCCAGGATTATAGCCCAAGTACAAATATTTTACCTTATATCACCTCAATGTACTGTGCTGATCTGTATGGATTGTACGTCATCCGTCTGTATGGATGGACCTCTGTACATGACAATAATAAACCGATTGTCCATTTTAACTGTGTGGAAATATTATCCAGCCTGATTGCTGCTTTGGAAGTTCTGGAGGGAGGCTTAACTGAAGTGTACACTTTTTTAAAATGCACAGGTAAATCCGCCAACATCGGCTCAGTTCAACGCAGAACGGAAACACCGCCCATCTCAGAAATGAGCATGCGCAAAATGACTTGCGGGAGTGAAGGGTGGGTCCGCGGAAACAAACCCGCAGCTGCTGCAGCACTGCGATAAACTAGATCACGTGACAGGAGGCTGGCATCATCAGATTCAGGTTTAATCTCAACGGCAAATGTCATGATATCTGTTGTCTTTACTGCGCAACAGAACGTAACACTTAATAATAGATGCACAACTGAATTTTAAGAAGTTAAATAAGCAGTGCAAAATTTAAATAGAAGATTAATAAACCGATGCCTCATTTTAATTGCCTCTAAATATGATGCAGCCAGGCGAAGTTTGGATCCGCTACCGGGCCGGGTGAGGGAGGTAATGTTCCCCAGGTATAACTCAGCGGATGGGTGTAGTCCCGGTATCCCGCTCCTGGGAGCAGCGCAGCAGTGACTGAACGGCGGCTCATCTCAGGCGGTTCGGTGTGAACGTCTGACAACCCGGATCGACCCGGGCAGGTTCTGTCCAGGAAGTCGGGCGCAGCCGCAGTTCGAGGATGTTAACGGGTTATACTGCCCGACATCAGACCTCTCCGCCCGGGATCGGCCTCAAGTTAGAAAGATTGTATACTTCATTGATCCGAAAGGACATTAGCGTGTCGCAGGGGCATTACAGATTTACAAAGATGGAAAGAGAAGTAAAACCGAATAAAATTAAGTTACCTCAAGCTGTCTAACAATTAGCAGTTATCACTTCCCCGGCTATAGTTTGATTCATTCTAGAGCCGAATCGTGTCCAGTCTGACTCCTTTAACAGCGCCAGCCTTTCGAATCAGTTTCTGCTTGCTCGCAGCATTCGTGTTGATGTCAATACTCGCCGATTGGAAATTGATGTCTTGTCCCGCAGACAGTCATTCTTTCCCGGCTCCCCGCCCCACAGGGGCGAGGGCCGTCTCGCAGTCGCGACCCAGCGGACCTGCTTCAACACAGAGCGAAAAAGAAAGCCAGATCATCCCAAGACTGAGCATGCGCAAAGTGATTGTTGCTGCTTCTGTTGGGGGCGGGGCTTCGGAAGCAAACGCAGTTGCGCTAAAGATCACGTGACCAGTGGGCAGGTCTACCATGACATCATCAGAATCAGTGTAAATATCACCGGCAAATGTCAAGAAATGTGTCGTCTTTACTGCAGCAGTACAACGTAATACATAGATGAAAAACTGAATTTAATTAACTTAAGTAAGCAGTGAAAAATTAAAAGACTGATAAACCGATGAGGCAGTTTAATCGTATGGAAATATTAGACAGTCTGGTTGCTGGTTTGTACCTTCTGAAGGGAAGCTGAACTGAATTGTGCAAATTTTAGATCATCTCAGATAACTGAGTTTTTTCAGGTCCTGTTAAATTTATTGCAAGTGCACAATTATGTACAGGTACAAAGAATCAGTGACTTGCAGCGGGAACACGGGCAAGTACATTGAGATTTGAGATAACAGACAGAACATAAATAATACAATTCTGCGTCATTAGCAATATTCGGCCGGTCCATTCATACCACCCAACAACCTCGTATCCCCACTTTCCCTAGAACATTGGCCCTACTTGCAGGTCAGTATTTCTCACACCATCTTTATCCTTTCAATGAAATCTCCCCCTCCCTCCTTCAGCTGTCGGCATCCCTCGCTGCCGAGCCGGCATCAAGCCGATGGGCCGAGAGGTTTCCTCCTAACTCTCAGCGATACATCAGACTCCGGCCGCAGGAGACGCCTCACAAACGCCCCCAATATACCTCGGAGGAAATAAATCAGACGGCGGGACATTTACTTTGGGATTTGTTCGATTTTGAAGCGAGTTCGGAGCAGGAGAAGGATAGGGGGTCAGCGGGGGTAATGCCCTCTCGGCTGGTCGGCCTCCGCTATTGGCTGTAACTAGTGATTGACATCCCTACGCAACTAGAGAATAGCGTCGATTATTGACATTGAGGGCGGTTCAGTCGGTAAACCGACTGAGCTGAGTAGCGCGTGCGTGAGACGTGTCACCCGACGTCAGATTCAGGTATGCCTTTAGTGATGTCAGGCGCGTGGGAGCGACAGTGTGATGTCATGAGTGTGGGAGCTCTTGTATTTGAAACACCTTCGTGGAAGCTTCCTCTGATTTCAGTCGGGCCAGAAATTAAACCCGTGTTTCATCGCTGAATCCATTGTGTGATGTAAAGTCCCCTGCTGTGTGCTCGTTTCTGCCGTGTTGTGGGTGGTGTGGTGTTTACCTCGAGTGGTCACAGAACCACAGATGTTCTCGGAGAGGACTTTCGAAGTGTGATCTGATTTGGGGTGGATTCTGTCAGTGAACTTTCTTGTTGAGTTGTAGTTTGATAAACAACGGTTTTAATAATATAAACCAGAATTGCCGCGGGGTGCACAGAAGACCTCTAGTCCCTGGAGTCTTTGTCTCCTGGTAAACTAAATGCCCTGACATATGTACTACTATTGGCACCTGTTACTCTAAAAGTCAGTGAATCATTCAGACAGCTGATTGATCAGAGGAATTATGTTTGTGGGCCATCAAAGTTCGCACATGCAATCGGCTCATCTTGATATTAGCTTGATAAAGCTAATGGCATGCTGGCCTTTATAACAAGAGGAATTGAGTATAGGAGTAAATAGGTCCTTCTGCAGCTGTAAAGGGCCCTGGAGAGACCCCACCTGGAGTATGGTGTGCAGTTTTGGTCTCCAAATTTGAGGAAGGACATTCTTGCTATTGAGGGAGTGCAGCGTAGGTTCACAAGGTTAATTCCCGGAATGGCGGGACTGTCATATGTTGAAAGATTGGAGCGACTGGGCTTGTATACACTGGAATTTAGAAGGATGAGAGGGGATCTGATTGACACATATAAGATTATTAAGGGATTGGACACGCTAGAGGCAGGAAGCAAGATCCCGCTGATGGGTGAGTCCAGAACTAGAGGCCACAGTTTAAGAATAAGGTGTAGGCCATTTAGAACAGAGATGCGGAAAAACTTTTTCACCCAGCGAGTGGTGGATATGTGGAATGCTCTGGCCCAGAAGGCAGTGGAGGCCAGGTCTCTGGATGAATTTAAGAGAGAGTTAGATAGAGCTCTTATAGATAGCGGGGTCGAGGGATATGGGGAGAGGGCAGGAATGGGGTACTGATTGTGTATGATCAGCAATAATCACAGTGAATGGCGGTACTGGCTAGAAGGGCCGAATGGCCTACTCCTGCACCTACTGTCTATTGTCTATTGATATGGAGGTCGAGGGTGTCCCAGTTAAAAAGGCAGACGGCCGCACCCTTGCGTTGATCCATAGGCCTCCGACCGCTGGTGGCGCCGCGGGATCCTCCCAGCATTGGTGGCGCTCTGGGGCACTCAGACCTCCAGTGGTGGTGCTGCAGTGTTGGTGACCCACAGGCGCAGTACTGACGCCGATTCTTCTGTTCGGAAGGCTGTGAGGAAGGGATTAATTTCGGGTTGGTGCAGTGGAAAAGGGCCGGGACCGAGATCTGTCGGATGGCTGGAGCCTTTGACAGCACGGTTTTAGCTTTATACCGGAGTCCGGGCTGTGTGATTAGTTGCACACTCAAAATGCTGGAGGAACTCAGCGGACCAGGTAGCATCTCTGGAAAATAGTACTGTCGACATTTCCGGCCGAAACCCTTCGGCAGGACTTGGGGGGGAAAAAAGGAGTAGATTTAGAAGGTGTGTGTGGGGGGAGAGAGAAACAAAAGACGACAGGTTAAACCTGAAGGCGGAGGGATGAATTAAAGAGCCGGGAAGTTGATTTGTGAAAGAGACAGAAGGCCATGGAAGAAAGGGGGAAGGAGCACCAGAGGGAGGCGATGGGCAAGGTGAGAGAGGGAAAAGGGGATGGGAGATGGTGACGGGGGTGGGGTGGGGGGCATTACGTTAACTTTGAGAAATCAATGTTCATGCCATTAGGTTGGAGGCTACTCTAACGCAATATAAGATGTTGTTCCTCCAACCGAAGTGTGGCCTCATCATGACAGTGGAGGAGGCCATGGATGGACATATCGGAATAGGAAGTGGAATTAAAATGGGTGGCCACTGGGAGATCCCGCTCATTCTGGCGGACGAAGCGTAGGGGCTCAGCAAAGCAGTCTTCCAATCTACATCATGTCTCACTGATATACAGGAGGACACACTGGGACCACCAGACACAGTATATGACCCCAACAGATTCACAGGTGAAGTGTTGCCTCACCTGGAAGGACGGTTTGAGGCCCTGAATTGTACTGAGGGAGATGTTTAGGGGCAGGTGTAGCACTTGTTCGTCATGCAAGGATAAATGTCAGGAGGGAGATCAGTGGGGAAGGGACGAATGAACAAGGGAGTTACTTAGGCAGCGATACCTGTGGAAAGCAGAAGGTAGGGGGGAGGGAAAGGTGCTTGGTGGTGGGATCCCATTGGAGGTGGCGGGAGTTTCTGAGATTTATGTGCTGGACACAGAGGCTGCTGGGGTAGTAGGTGAGGACAAGTGTTCCTGGTAGCGTGGCAGGAGGCAGGGTGAGAGCAGACATGCGTGAAATGGAACCTTTCCACTGGACCCCTTTCTTTGAAAAAGGAGGACATCTCTTTCATACTAGAATGAAAAACATCATCCTGAGAGCAAATGCAGCAGAAATGTGGAATTGAGAGAAGGGTTTGGTGTTTGTATAAGTAACAGGGCTGGAAGCGCTATAGTCTAGGTAGATGTGAGAGTCTGTGAGTTTGTTATAGGCAGCGGTAGATAAGCTGTCTCCGGAGACAGAGACAGTGTGATCAAGAAAGGGGAGGGAGGTGTCAGAAATGGACCAGGTAAATTTGAGGCAGGGTGGAAGTTGCTCTGTAAACATTGACAGTACTCTTTTCAATAGATTGCCCGGCCTGCTGCATTCCTCTGGCATTTTGTGTGTGTTGCTTGGATTTCTAGCACATGCAGATTTTCTCTTGTCTATGGACCAGTTAGTTGTAGTTCCCAGGCTGGGAGGGGGTTTGGGATGAAGGGGATCTGTCTGTGAGCAGAGCGAGGTTATGTGGACATGTGGGTGTGGGGCTGAAGACTGGAGGGGGGAATTCTGAGGGAGGCTGGGGATCATTGGGAGGTGGGGGGGGGGGGATCAAACACAGCGTGACTCGAGTAAGATGGGTCTCGCGGCAAATTGTTGTAAGCCAGGGAGGATCTGGTCCATTGGATCAGATACTTTGCATGTCCTTTCAGGAATCAAAATGTCTCTCTTCATATCAATTACTGACTAATCTTGCTGTTTGTTACAGAGCCCCAGAGTCTGGGAACAGCTGTCACCGTCAAGGGCTGTGAGTGTTGATTGGGGATGCGGAGAGGGAGTCAGCGACCTCTGCCTCAGAGAAGGACATGAGTTTGTACAGACTCTTGTGAAATATAAATATCTTGACAGTGGGTTCAGATCTGGTGGCATATCTGCAGTTGACAAAGGGAACAGAGAAGGTACTGAGGAGAGGAGTTTTTACTGGAGAAGCATGGTCGGGGATGAAGAGGTACAGGAGTTGTCTAATAGATCATTTTAGTTGTTTTTTTTTGTTATCTCACAGACCGTGACTGAAAAAAAGAGGCTTGTTGAGGAGGAGAGTGAGCCAGGAGGACACCCGGAGGTGAGCAGGTCAGTCACGGTAACAGGAGAGCGACAGTGATGTGGGTTCCAGTTGTCCTGATGGCAGGAAGCAGATGGTGGGAGGCTCTTTATTCGACTTGAGGCCTGAACCCAGTGACGTTCCCCAAGGTAACACTACTTGTCATTTATGTCAATAATTTGGTTGAGAATGTACAGGGTATGGTTAGTAAGTTTCCAGCAAGTTCAAACAGTTACTTTTTTTGAAAGATAGTAAGTATAAACTATCCCCTCTGTCTCCTCCCCACAGCTATTGTCCGGCACCTTCCCCTCTTCCCACCCACCTTCATTCTCCACCCCATCTTCTCCCTCATACCCTAGATGTCATAGCTTAAAGGTGAAATATTTTACAGGAACCTGCAGAAAAACCGTTGAGAATGCGGAATGAGCTGCCTGAGGAAGTGGTGGGTGTGGGTTCGAAAGGGACAGAGCTTTGCTGGTAATGACTGAGATTTTGTTACGGTAAAGCAACACACTGAAAATCACATTGAAACATTGTAGACTGAACAATGTTATAGAACAGTCCAGGTAATGGCCTTTCAGCCCACAATATTGTGCTGTACTAATTAAATCAGTAACCAAGTGGTCAACCAAATGAATCTCTTCCGTCTACATAATGTCCATATCCCTCCATTCTCTTCACATTCATGTGCCTGTCTAAGGGTCTCTGAAGAGTCTAGTACCTATCTGCCTCAGCCGCCAGCCAAGCACACATTCCAGGCTCCAGCACTCTCTGTGCAAAGGAACATGTTCAGAAAGGGCTGAAGAAAGAGAGCGATATAACTGGGGAAGCATGGTCAGGGGTGAAGGGTACAGGGGCTGTCTAATAGACCAGTGACTGAGGAGGAGACTGGGCCTGGAGGATCCTGGAAGTGAGCAGGTCAGACCTGGTATCAGGAGAGCGACACTGATGTGGTTTCCTGTCTCAGGGTGATGAGCAGTCTCCTCCAGTGAGGAGTTTGTGTGGAGATGCAGCTTCTCCGGAGGTGAAGGTAAGAGGACACACCAACAGGTGGGACCAGCTGTGGGAAGACATGGTTTGTCAGGTCTGACGATGGGCTGAATGTACCATAACCTTCAGAGTGAATCAGAAAACCATTCTGAGGGTATTTGAAATGTCAGAAGCAGGGGAGATGTGATCACGTGTGCAGAGGGCAGGAGTTGTGTCTCCATAATACCCTCAGTAAGATGGGTCAAGTTACAATGTGCAGGAATGAAAGCACAGTGTTTGGTGCCAGATTTAGTCACTGATTCTGTCACAGTGAGAGGGTTAGTTCCCGTATTAATTAATGGAAGAAGGCACAGGAACTTCATCAATTGCCAGTTGTTTAGCAGAAGTGACCAATTTGTATGTTGACAGAAACAGATATTCCCAGTGATGACAAAGGGGATCAGTCTGGTTTATTTCAGGTTTGAGAGGTGTGTGGAGTTTTGAAATCAATGTCTTACAGTGCCACCATTTGTTAATTTAGCATGTCCGGAGTGGTGGATCACACAGCACGGAAACAGGCCTTTGGCCGGCCATACCTGTTCTGACCGTCCACTCACTGTCTGCACTGCTCCCAATTATCAGCACTTAGTTCATAGCCGACTGTATCTCGGCATTTTCAATGCTCATCCACTTCGTAAATGTTGTGAAGGGACCTGCCTCCACCACCACCTCGGGCAGTGTGTTCCAGATTTCAGCTACTCTCTGAGTGAAAAGTCTCTTCCTCAGATCCGTCCAAACCTCTTCATCCTCTGCTTAAATCTATGCCCTCTGATCGGTGACACCTCTGTCCCAGGATCGGGGCCGATATGGGCATCAGTGAGGCCTTTGATAAGGTTCGGCATGGTAAGTTGCTGTGGAAAGTTAGATCACACGAGATCCAGGGAGAGCTGGCTAACTGGATGCACAGTTGTCTTGATGGTAGGAAGCAGAGAGTGATGGTGGGAGGCTGTTTATTGGACTCGAGGCCCGGGCCTAGTGAGGTTCCCCAGGGTTACAGCTATTGCTTTCATTATTCATTGATATTTAATTATATTTGCATTTGCACAGTTTGCTGAATTCTATGCTCCACTTGATCTGTCATTGATCTTGTTACTATTCTATAGATTTGCTAAGTGTTCCTGTAGGAAAAAGAATCTTAGGCGTGCATGTGGTGACAGATATGTACTCTGATAATAAAATTTACTTCAAACTTTGAACATTGCTACTTGTCATCTAGATCAATAATTTGGTTGAGAATGTACGGGGCATGGATAGTAGGTTTACAGCCAGTAAGTTCAAACAATTACTTTTTTTGAAAGATATTAAGTATAAATTCTCCGCTCTGTTTCCCTCTCCACATTCGAACACACCCTCCCCATAATGTCTTCCCTCTCTGCCCCGGCCTCCCTCTCACCCTGACATTGGACACAAGTTCAGGGTGAAAGTTAGTTATTTTCGGGGAATCTGAAGGGGAATTGTTCACTCAGAGGCTGATGAAAGTGTTGAATGAGCTGCCAGCAGAAGTGGAGGATGTGGGTTTGATTTAGACACTGAAGAGGAATTTGGGTGAGGATATGGAAGGGAGGTGTATGGAGGCTCTGGAGCAGGTAGCTGTGTTACATACCCCGTAACTGGGTTTACAGACCAGCAGAAATAGAAGAATCCGTTGGAGACTGGTGGTACCGAAAACTAAAGGTGTTTATTAGTAAACTACGCAGTACAATATCAAAAATGCAAATATACATATAAAACAGATTAGCAATTACAAACATAGAAGTGTAGGAATAATAATCAACAATAATAAACAAACTCTATCAATGTCTAGGGGTAAATGAATTGTCATAAGGGAATATAGAGTTCAGTTCACGTGTGCTGGGGTAGTTGCAGTTGTTGTATTGTAAGTTGTTGGAGAGGGAGAGAGAGGGAGAGGGGGAGGGGGAGGGGGAGGGAGAGGGAGAGGGAGAGGGGAGAGGGAGAGGGAGAGGGAGAGAGAGAGAGAGAGAGAGAGAGAGCGAGCAAGAGATTGAGCAGCTGCAGCCAGCAAACCTTCTGTTGCTTTCTGATCTCATCGTACCGTTGTGGTCATTCGGTTATGACCCTTCCGTCCTCAGCTAGACCGTTCTTCTGTGGTGGACTCGTCACTCTAGCATGAGTGGAAACACACACAAGTTCCCACCAGCCCTGCCGTCACATTGTGAGCTTTATTGACCGATCTCCTGATTCGGTCCACCTTCCTGTGGGTGCACAACACTCGGAGAGTGTCCATTGGTGTATCTGAGGGGTGTCTCCCCACACCTGTCTTTTATCGCTATTGACGGGGTATCAACCATCCATCAACTCAAAATGACCATGTCCATCAAATCAGGCCGCTCCTGCTGTCTCCTTAAGAATGTTAACGAGCGAAGTAACATCCTTGCAGTGAAAGATTTTTTACCTTTCCATCAGTGAAGAAGCCATAATACATAAATCGGTCGTCTCTCTCTCTTATCTGTAGCAGATGTTCCTGCCTATGTGCTTCATCTCTCTCTCTCAGTAGCAGCATAGTTCATAGTTCTCAAGAGAGGGGGAATGGTTACCTCTTCACCCCATTTCCATCAAATCTGTTCAGCAATCATTAACAGTTGGAAATAGGCAGTAACAACAAAAACAGGTCGGCATTGACTGGAACGGCTACTGGGCTCTGTGACTCCAATAATATTCTGATCTGTAATTTCCAGTCTGTGCTTTGCTACTAATGACTGAACACAGCAATTTACTCAAACAAGAATTGAAAGACTCTCAGCTGGTTACAAAAAGCATTTACAAGCAGTGATACTTGCCAAAGGGGGTGTTACTAAGTACTGACCATGCAGGGCACCCAAACCTTTGCTTCAGGACCTTTTCCTTTTTTGTTGTTTTGAAACTGTAAAAGATGGAAATAAATAAATCTTGCTTAATCGATTAACGAAATGTGCCATCTTTAACTTGATGCCTTTTGTAAATCAGGTCATCTTTTACTCGCTTAGCTATTCACAGTAACAGAAATTTTGACCAGGGGTGCCCAAACTTTTGCATGCAACTGTATATATCCTGTGCCTTCCAAATTACTTCCAGAAATTCCAGCCATTGCTGCTCTGTTTTCAACCCTGCCCGTGTTCTTTTTAAATCAATTTTGACCAATGTTTCTCTCATGCCTCTCTAATTCTCTGTATTCCACATCTGACTTTAGCTTCTCCTTCTCTAATGTCGGGGTGAATTTGATCATATTTAGGTCACTTGTCCCGAAGGGTTCTTTGAACTTAAGTGACCTAATTAATTCCGGTTCATGACAACACCCAATCCAGAATAGCTGATCCCCAAGAGGGCTCAACAATGAGCTGCTCCAAAAAAGCATCTTGTAGGCATTCTAGGAATTCCTCCTCTTGAAACCAACACCATCCTAATTTTCCTAATCACCTGCATGACAACCCCCCATGACTATTGTAACATTGCCCTTTTGGCACGCATTTTCTATCTCCCATTGTAATTTGTGGACCACATACTTACTACTGTTCGGAGGTCTCTATACAATTCCCATCAGGGATTTTTTTTTACATTTGCAGTTCTGTAATTCTACCCACAGATTCTGCACCTTCCAACCCTATGCCACCTCATTCTAATGATTTTAGTTAATATTTTACCAACAGAGCCACACAACCGCACTACCAGTTTGATCTTTCAGGAAATATATATGTATCTGGGAAACAAGAGGACCTGCAGATGCTAGAAATCTAGAGAACTACACACAAAGTGTTGGTGGGGCTCAGCATGTCAGGTAGCATCTATGGATAGGAATTGACATTTCGGACCAAGACCCTTTATCGAGACTCTTGATACCCACATATGTGGAATATCAACAAGCAAGTAGTGCGAAATAGGGAAAGCCCTTGACAGAATTTAGTTCAAGGCTTAAAACAACCTGCCAAACAGAGCTGAATAATTAACAAATATGACAAAGGCAATAAACACTTTCATCAATACCGACACTGACTTTTGTTATATAAAAATACCTTGGTACCATTTCAATCAGTAAAATTTACAAAGATAAATAAGAACTGAAATGACAACTTTAGAAAGTCTATTTAAACTCAGACCCACTTTGATTAACACTACCTTGGACAGGAGGAGGAAGTGGATTAACACACATGAAAAACAACCACACAACAGTCAGGTAAAAGTTCTTAGGATACATTTTCACCAAAAATGAACAGGATTCAGCAATCCATGTGTGTATTTGCAATCGTGATAAGCAATACAGACTAGAAAACTTAAATGAGAGGCCAACTCAGAAAAATAAATCATCACTCTGGAAGAAAACATTAACCAGTTGAATGAGTATGACCCTCAATGGAAGACATCCCAATGATCTGAGCAGACGAGATGGTGACAAGGAAACATCGAGCACCTGACTGAGAGTTGGAGACCTCTTCCCAGAAGCAGAGGGGTTCCTTGCAGAAATGCAGGACAAGGTGGTTAACAGAAGGGAAAAACATCGAAAATACATGAAATACAAACAAACAAGGCAGTAAGTGCAGAAAATGCCAAGAGAAACCCGACACAATCCATCACATTCCAGGATCCTGCAGCAGTTTAACTCAATCTGATTACTTACAAAAGTACAATCAAGTGACAAATATCATTCATCAAAATTTTGCTTTAAAATACAAACTCATGCACTCCCTCACTTCATAAAGGCACCATAAATTCAAGCCTGATCCAGTTTTAGAGTCAAAATCTTACAAATTATATGATAATCAATACATTATATCAGATAGGACAACCCACAATAACTAAATGGATATAATATTACAGGATAAACACAGCCCAGAGATTAGCAGGGTGAAGAACATCTCAGGCAGAACTGCAAGAAGCTCGACTTCTTCAATCTGCAGAAAATTCGGGGGAAACCTCTGCACCCACAGAGTCATGACTGTTTGGAACCCATCACCACAGAGAGATCGAGAGGGGTACAGGGGAGGATTTAAAAGTACTGTCATGGAACTGAATCGCTGGCAGGGTCCAGCTGGCCCGAGTTGACTCTCTACCGTACACTAGCTGTGTTATAAATTCACTAAGTACTGGAGACAAAGTGCAAAGTAGAACTGATGTATTTGTCTCAGATCCAGAATATTAAACACCAGTCCCAGGAAAGGTGAATATGCAGCAGAAGGAACTCCTCCCATGCCAGTGACCAGGGTGAAGAACTGGGTGTGGTGAATCACAACAATAATTGCAGAGTTCAGCACCGACAGTCTCTGTCGAAATTGCATTCAGCAACGGTGATGGACAAATATCCAGCATGCAGCTTATTGAAACATTCTCCCCAATGTGAACCCGGTAATCTGTCACAATTTTAGATAACTGAGTGTATCGCTTCCCACATTCAGAGCAGGTGAACGACCTCTCCCCAGTGTAAACTCGATGTTGCACACTTGGCAGCGGTAGCTGAGAGAACCTCTTCCCAAAGTCTGAGCAGGTGAACGGCCTTTTCCCAGTGTGAACTCGCTGGTGACTGTAGATGAGATAACTGAGTGAATCTCTTCTGACATTCTAAGCAGGTGAATGGCTTCTCCCCAGTGTGAACTCGCTGAAGTCTCAGTAGATGAGATGACTGAGCAAATCCCATCCGACATTCTGAGCAGGTGAACGGCCTTTCACCAATGTGAACTTGCTGATGTACCTTCAGTTGGGATGCGCAAGTGAATCCCTTTCCACAGTCTGAGCAGGTGAACGGCCTCTCACCAGTGTTAACTCACTGATGTACCTTCAGTTGGGATGCGCAAGTGAATCCCTTCCCACAGTCTGAGCAGGTGAACAGCCACTCCCCAGTGTGAACTGACTGATGTACCCTCAGTTTAGATGAGCAAGTGAATCCCTTTCCAGTCTGAGCAGGTGAATGGCCACTCCCCAGTGTGAACTGACTGGTGAGCCACTTGTTCAGATGACCAAGTGAATCCTTCCCCAGAAATTCAGCAGATGACCAGCCTCTGCCCGGTGTGAACTGACTGGTGTGTCCACAGGTGGGAAGAGTGACTGAATCCCTTCTCACACACAGAATAAGTGAATGACCTTGTCCTGGTGTGAACTTGCTGATGTACCTTCAGTTGAGATGACCGAGTGAATCCATTCCCACTGTCTGAGCAGATGAATGGGTTCCCCCCACTGTGTAAAATGACAGGTGTGCCAGTTGGTCAGATAATCGAGTGAATCCCTCCCTACAGTCTGAGCAGGATGGATGTTCGAGTGAATCCCTTGCTCCACTTCTTAAATATCTGGACAGCGATAGCAAAACTGGTGTGTCATGCTGAAATTCCCAGAGACAAATCCCTTGTCATTTTTAACCTGTAAAAAGATTTATAAAATCCATCAGTGGGTGAAGGACAACATTTCAGATGAGATCACTTTATTTGCCAAGGTGTGATCTGGTATCACTCTGTCACAGTGAAGTTCAACCCAAACTGGAGAGAGAAATCTTCTTCTAAATTGGCACAGAGCTGATATCTGGAATGACCATCAAATTCTCTGATGCTGTATAAGAATGGGGCATTTCTGCCATCTCCAATCTGTAATCTGCCTCATTTTGACTATCTCCATTTGGTATTAATCTCTGTTCCCACTGAGCTGCATGGGTTCCTGGCCCTAGAGTAGCTGAAACACTCTCGCACAAATAGCCGGCAGTGCATTCTACAAACCCACCACTCTCTGTGTGAAAAAAACTTAGGGCTGACATCCCCATGTATCTATTTCCAAGCACCTTAAAACTATGCCCCCTCGTGTTAGCCATTTCAACCCTGAGAAAAAACCTCTGGCTATCCACACGTTCAATACCCCTCATCATTTTATACACCTAAAAAAGGCTCTAAACATAAACAAGGAAATTAAACATTGCTTTGAGGATTTGTTAGAAGTATAGAAAATTATGAGGGTACAGATGGGGTAAATGCAAGCAGCTTTTTCCACTGAGGTTGGGTGGGATGACAACCAGAGGTCATGGGTAAGTGGGGAAGAAAAAAATTTAATGGGAACATGTAGAAAAAACTCTTTACTCAAACGGTCGTGAGAATGTGGAATGAGATGCCAGCACAAGTGGTGAATATGAGTTCGGTATCACCATTTCAAAGAAGTTTGGATGGGAGCCTGGGTATGGAGGGTGATGGTCCCGGTGCAGGTAGTTGCATTAGGCAGCTTAAATGATTTTTCAGCATTGACTAGATGGGCCAAATAGCCTGTTTCTGTACTGAACTTCTCCAGGTTTCTCTGTCAGAGAATCTGGCCAAACTTGTTTGGAAGCGAAAAGGTAGGAGTGACAATGGAGCAGCAATGGCTGGAGTTTCTCGGAGCAATTCAGGAGCTGAGTGATCGATACATCCCAAAGAAGTGGAAGCATTGGAAAGGCAGGAGGACACAGCCGTGGCTGAAATGAGAAGCCAAAGCCAACATTAAAGGCAAAGAGAGGGCAAACAAAAGAGCAAAAACTATTTGGAAGATTTTAGAAAGCAACAGAAGATGAGTAAAAAAAAAGTCAGTTGAGCTCAGGGTGTGGAATTATGATTTGTAGTCATTAATGAGTCTTGGCAGCACCCAGCAGTCTGAGGCATCTAGAGCAACAAAATATCCGGGGCCTCAATATCTATTGAAAACCAAAGTTCCCTGCACCAGTTACCTTTCAACTTTTATTTTGTCAGGCACGTACAAACGCTATACCCTCAAAATTTCACTTCTGAAGTCCTCCCACTTACCAAGTACTCATTTGCCAGAAAACAGCCTGTCCCAAACCACACTTGTCAGATCCTTTCTGATACCATCAAAATTGACCTTTCTCCAATTTAGAATCTCAACCCATAGTCCAGACCTCTCTTTTTCCATATTCACTTTGAATCTCATGGCATTATGATCACTAATTTCTGTCACCAGCCCTGGATCATTTCCTAACAGCTTATTGCACCATTCTATGTCGGGAATTCTACGTACTGATTAAGGGTACAATTGACAAACTCTACCCCATCTAGTCCTTTTGCAGTATGGGAGTCCCAGTCAATATATGGAAAGTTAAAATCACTTACTGAATCAACTTTTGTTTCTTGGCATGGGCTATGATCTCTCTACAAATTTTTTGCTCTAAATCCCTCAGGCTTTTGGGAGCAACCAAGTCCCAATAATGGCTAGAATATCATAATTTCCTGTCCTCAGCTCAGCTGGCTTTCCTACGATGCTTCCTGCATTGTGATATACACAGCACAGCACAATCATCACACCATGCTTATCCATTGGTGTCAAGTAAACAAACTCTCCCTCGTTGAAACAAAAACAAAGGAGATGATTGTGGACACAGGAGAAATGAAGACAGGCTAACCCCTATTGACATCAATGGATCTAGGGTTAAGAAGGTGAACAGCTTTAAGTTCCTCAGCAGAAACATCACCAAGAATCTGACATGGTCTGTACATACTGGCTGTGTTGTGAAAAAAAACACAACAGCACCTCTTTCAGCTCAGATGATTGAAGAATTTTGTGGTGGAGCCCCAAATCCTCAGAACTTCCTACAGGGACACAATTGAGAGCATCCTCACTGGCTGCATCACTGCCTAGTATGGGAACTGTACTTCCCTTAATTGCAGGAACTTGTGGAGAATGGTGCAGACAGCCCAGCACATATGTAGATGTAAACTTCCCACGATTTAGGACATTTACAGAGACAGGTGTGTAAAAAGGGCCCTAAGGATATTGGGGACCCAATTCACCACAAGCACAAACTGTTCCTGCTGCTACCATCCAGGAAACGGTCCACAGCAAAAGGACCAACAGGCTCCGGGACATCATCTTCTACCAGGCCATCAGACTGATTAATTCATGATGATACAATTGCATTTCAATGTCATATTGACTGTCCTATGTACAAACTATTTATTATAAATTACTAAAAATTAGACATTGCACATTTAGACGGAGATGTAACATAAAGGTTTCTACTCCTCATATATATAAAGAATGTATGTAATAAAGTCAATTCAATTCACCCTCTCCACTATCTGTTCTGTCATTCTGACTCCCATTCTCCCTACAAATTATTTTAACCACATCACCCTCCCCCCACACTAGCACTAGCAAGCCTTACCACTAGGATATTAGTTCCCTCCGTCTGTTCCTCTATCGAATGTTATGATCGCAGCCCCCTCCTTCTTGAGACTCGCAAGATCACTATTAATTTGGGTCTTGGACCCAGGAAATGAGAGAGAATCCTCAAGGTTTTGGAATGTGTCCTGGCCCCTCAGCAAGACAAAGCCCCGGATAACGGCCATTGTCTCTTGGAGACACCTTTGTGGATTTGGGACTGGGGCTACGTGCAAGCCCTCAGGGCAACGTGGGCTGGGTGACGGGGAGAGATTGCATCATCCGAACCTGATTGACATCTGAGACCCCGTGTCCAGATAAAAGAGAGGCTGTCTCAGACACACCAGAAGAGACGCTAGCGATCCCGTATAGCGGGCAGCCATTTGAAAGAAGCCACGTGTGTTCGGTTCCCGTGCCTGGGAGCCGGTGGCTGATACCACAGAGACGATTTTCTTGAACTAACAACAGGGAACCAACTCCCCCGACACATCGAATCGGCCTCGTCAAAAGACCCGGGCAAGTTTCTCTTCTCACAAATCTCTCTCTCTCCAACAAGTGAAAACCCAGCTAAAGCCTGCATGAACTGAGAGACTTTTATATTTCCATCGGACAATATATTATACCCTTGACAAACGATAGAGCCATTTCTTATTGATGATTATTACTATACCCGCGCTTTAGATTGAGTATTGACAACGTATATTATCTGAATGTTTGTATTAACCTTACCTTTGTGCCCCTTTATAAATAAAAACTTTTAAAAATAGTACCATCAGACTTCAACGGACCTCTCTATCTTTGCTGGTAAGTGACCCAGTTACGGGGTACGTAACACGAACGAATTCCCTATCACACCTTTGACTTTCCTCTGTCAGGTAATTCCCCCCAACAGTTTCTAAAGTGGTCTACCTGTTTTTGTGTGCGATGGCCACAGGAGTACTCTGCGATGGCTATTTAACCTCATTCCCCTTCCTGACTCTCACCCAGTTTCCTGTGTCCTGCACCTTGGGTGTAACTCAATTCTCTTCATGTCATATCTATCACCACCTCTAACTCCTGGACGATCCGGAATTCATCCATTTCACGTTCCAAATCCTCAAAGTGCAGTGTTACAAGCTGCAGCTGGATGTACATCTTGTAGGTGAGGGCATCAGGGACACTGGAGGTCTCCCTACCTTCACACCAATGTCCCCTCTAATTTGTAATGACCAGTGTGCACATAAATCATGTACTGTACATTTTTTTCCAAGTGACAACATGTGCAGAGTGAACTTTATATAGAGGTATTCATTTGAACAGCTAGCAAATCACTGTTGATAACAACTTTGATCTCCTCTGTGTTTGATCGAATTCATCTGCAGTCTCACACAACCTATGTAGCAGGCTTGTAACAGGTAAAGAAAGTTTTTCTTACCAGAACTTTTGCACTTTGTCCATATGTGGTTTGCTTGCTAAATAATGCTTTAAAAAGTCAGATTTCCAAATATCACTTCACTTCCTCCCACTTGTAAGTTCTCCAGCAACTTTTGCATCACCACAATACACACAGGTAACACCAGTTTCTATAATGGACATAAATATTTCCCTTGAACCCTCCTGAGGAATTGAGGATATATGAAAATCATTTTGAACCAATGTAACCTCTGGCTTCAAAGAATAATTGGGACTGAATTGGAATTTTTGAACTGAAGTAAACTCTGTCTTCAGTGGTTAGCTAAGACAGGCTCATGGGGTGTATGGGGTGACAGGGAGGGGCTACACCTCTGGTGGGGGAACATGTCGCATCCTTTTTAAGGCGGTTAGCCCACCTTTGGTCCCCACCTGGCACTCAGATCTCACCTGTGGCTCCCCGTAGCTGTTTGCATGCGACAGCGGCCACACCCCGGGCAATGGCTTCGACAAGCCGACTAAACCAGGTGACGTTCGCCGACGGGTCTCAAACCCTCGGTGCGACAGGGAGCTGTCGATCCCAGCATGTGAAGACAGACTCAGGTGGATTGAGCGTACGAGACCAATGGAAGGTCCAACGGTCAAGAAGACTGTCTCTGCAAGCGTTGTGGAACGTGTAAAGTAGGACAAGACAAAGAAGGCATCCTGGTCATCCACTGTGCCTAGTCCTATCTCCAGTCGTCTCGACTCTTGTCTTGCCATTGGATCCAGATGGGAATTGGGAAGAGAGAATGAGGCTTGCGCAACCCTCCCAAACTTAACTCCAAATCATGCGCTAGTCTCAACAACATCATCATCATCATAATGGCGTCAAGGTCTTCATCGACGATGACAATGGACGAATAACAAGGCAGACTCACTATCAGTTCTCTGCAGCTTGCAGAGAGACACACTGACAGCTGAGAACATGATACCCTCATTTGAATAGAGGAGGACTCACTGATAAGGACAGGAATGAACATCTGTCTGGCACCTCTTATCTTTTGTTGCTCTCCGTTAGTTCCTTTTGAGGTACGGTCCCTTGCCCAAGGCTAATCACATAACTTGATGGGATCGGGAACGAATCTGTCCGGAGACTCGTATAAGGTAGGCAAAATTTTACGAAGTGGACAGGAGGTGGTACAAGGTAGATTTTACTAAATGGGCTGGAGGCGGTACAGGGTAAATTTTACTAAGTGGGTAGGAGGCAGATGTGCCAGGTAAATTTAGCAGGAGGTTCCAGCTGGGAAAATTAATTAAGTGGGTAGGAGGTGCCAGCCAGATAAATTTATCCGATTGCTAATTGAGCAGGAGGCTTTGTGCTGGGTAAAATAGTTGGAGAACATGCATCAATTGCAGTCGATTGATACAAGTGGGCCAGGAGCAGCCCTACACAATATGTGTGAGAGTTTTCCAGACAAGGAAAAAGATTTGCAAAGTTGGGAAAAACTTTGCAGTGGGAAAAAATGTGGCCACTGATCTGGGGTGGGGGAACCTGCAATATTATCTAATGAGAACAAGCAGCAAATTTGATATGGAAAAAGAACTGTGGAAAGAAGTGGAAATTGTTGAAAAGGGAATGGAAGGAAGGGCAGATGCAAAGTGGAACAGTATATTATTAGCAAGTTGGTGGAATAATGCATGTGACAAAGGGATAAAGGTATGTACTGCAGAAGGAACGCCAAAGGTTGGGAGACGCTAAAAGCGGAGTGTGATGGGCGCCGTAAATGACAGCCGGAGAAACAATGTCAGCAAACCAAGGCCAGCATAGATAGGAGAGAACAGCAAGAACGTCAGTCTAAAGTTCAAACTGATAGGGAAACAATGGATCCTGAACCCATGTCTGGCATACCGACCCTGTTTGAGGAGTGGGCACTCACCGTACTCCTCCACCTTGCCAGCAGCAAGGTGCCCCTGAACCCCAATCCTCCCAGTACTCAGATATGGTGGCCGCCCGGGTAAAACAGCGACACAGGGAAGGGGAGGTCACTACACCCTGAGATCCAGAAAGGGAATATCAAGGATTATTCCGAGACAGGGAGGGAAGAATCCAATAAAACCCTAGAGTTAATGGCTCCACAAAGACAATTGCCCACCTGAATGCTGCCCAATCCACAAGCAGGTGGAGGGACAGCCCTCAGAGATTACTGTGTATGCACCCTGGAAGCCTCAAGAAATGATAATGATCATGAATCAAGCCCCAGGTAGAAAAACCAGCACAGTTTGCTCAGTATGTCTGCAGTACTATACAAATGTTTAATGTGACCCTGCAAGATTTATTCTGTCTTTGCTGCATGATTCTCTCAGCTGATGAGGGGTGGAAATGGAAGGCAGAATTGAGATACCAAACCTATCTGGAGCTACAGGCGGGAAACTATAATGAGGATGAACAGACAGACCAGATTATTCAAGCCTTGGAAAGGGCTCTCCAGCAACCTGTAAATATCACTAAAGTACTTGAATGCAAACCTAAGCCTGGGGAATCGGGACCAGACTACTGGGAGTGATTTGTGGCCTGCTACGGCACTTTCACAGGAGACCATGGGAATCCGTCCCCCCAGTTTAAAACCTTACTGCTCCAATGCTTACCAACTAAGTTAGGCAACATGATTTAAACAAATAATATGGACTGGCCTGACAAAGACCGAAATCAAATGAGATGAGCTTTGACATATTATTGGGACTCGGCTTTCAAATCCCGATCAACCCAAAGGGAACTAATATTAAAAGTGAATATGTTCAGTGGGAAGAAAGACGCAAGCGGGCTATATCTGGGGATCAGAAATGTGAACAAAAGCCTACCAAGGGACAGGTGGGGACAACAACCCATTTAGAAATTGACAATCAAGAATGCTTCTTACCGTGACTACCACCCGTCAGGAAGAGCCCAATGTCATATTGCAAGTTGCTGGAATTCTGGTTCCGTTTCTGATTGATATGGGGGCAACCACAACCACTCTTGATCAGGAATTAGTATCAGAAAAGGGAAAGCAGCTATCAGACACTGCAATCACTCGGTTTGGGTTTGCAGGCATGGAACGTACATATTCACATACCCAGCCACTGTAGATGGAATTCCAGGGGAAACAGTGTGAGGTTTCATTCACAGTCACCACCAGTCGGGAGTGTAATCTAACAGGGAGAGTCTTACACTGTCCATTGGAAGTCGAGATTCTATGCGTGGACAAGGGTGTCACCCTGGGACTAGCAAACAACCAACAGCTTCCCCAGTTTCTGAACACCCAGTGATGGGCACTTAATCTGGACTCCACTGCGTTTGAACCCTTTCTGCCAGTGGCCGACCCTCATGTGACTCTGTGCTATGACCCTCCGGGGTGCTCAACTGAGGAAAGCCAGTATTATGTCCCCCTCGAGGGACAGAAGTTCCCAGTCACAGTGATTGGAGAGTTCAAAGGAAGAGAGGGCAGTGCAATACGGGCTGAAGTTCTGGATTCCCTTTGGCGACAGACAGGGCTGGTGGTTCCCCATACTATTGTGAGGGTTTGCCCTGGGTTCAAGCCAAAGAGCATAGGGTTCCTTGCCTACACCCTGATGAATCAAGCCTTCAGTACCAAGGGAGACTGGCAATACTTGGCTGCGGGCCAACTCCGATACTGAGGTGAAGACGGGACATCTGGCAAGACATTATTTTAATATTGACCGAATCCAGGACGTTGTACCCCATCTGAGGGCAATTTCAGGCCCCCTGTCTGGATCACCATGAAAGAAGTACAGGCCATCCATTCTGCAATTCCCCCTCAAGCCCGAGGCAACGTTTTATGAGGATCTAAGCTCTTCTGTGGATCCAGCAGGAAAACGTTAATCTGGCTATGCAAAAGTGACGGACAGTGCAATAGTTGAGCAGGCCTCTTTTGAAGCAGCTGTCTCCGCCCAGAAGGCGGAGCTGTTTGCTCTGACTCCTGCCTGTATCCCAGCAACAGACAAAAATGTGAACATTTACACAGACTCACTTTATGCATTTGAAGTTGTAAATGACGACGGGGCTCTCTGGGAACATGGGGATTCCTGACATCCTCTGGCCACCCCATTAGTAAACAACTTACTCACCGCTCTACAGCTACCTCAAGCTCTGACTATTATTAAATGTGCAGACCACACCCACATGTCAGACCGGGTCAACAAAGGCAATGCTTTAGCAGATAAGACAGCGAAAATTGCAGCACAATCAAGTCAAGTCAAGTTACTTTTATTGTCATTTTGACCATAACTGCTGGTTCAGACTATAGTAAAAATGAGACAACGTTTTTCAGGACCATAGTGTTACAAGACACAGTATGAAAACCAGACTGAACTATGTAAAAACAACACAGAGAAAAAAAACCAATTACACTAGACTACAGACCAGCCCAGGACTGCATAAAGTGCACAAAACCGTGCAGGCATTACAATAAATAATAAACAGGACAATAGGGCAGTAAGGTGTCAGTCCAGGCTCTGGGTATTGAGGAGTCTGATAGCTTGGGGGAATAAACTATTATATAGTCTGGTTGTGAGAGTCCGAATGCTTCGATGCCTTTTCCCAGATGGCAGGAGGGAAGAGAGTTTGTATGAGGGATGCGTCAGGTCCTTCATAATGCTGTTTCCTTTGCAGATGCAGCGTGTAGTGTAAATGTCTGTGGCGGGAAGAGAGACCCCGACGATCTTCTCAGCTGACCTCACTATCCGCTGCAGGGTCTTGCCATCTGAGATGGTGCAATTTCCGAACCATGCAGTATGCAGCTGCCCAGTATGCTCTCAATACAACCCCTGTAGAATGTGATGAGGATGAGGGGTGGGAGATGGACTTTTCTCAGCCTTCTCAGAAAGCAGAGACGTTGCTGGGCTTTCTTTGCTATGGAGCTGGTGTTGAGGGACCAGGTGAGATTCTCCGCCAGGTGAACACCAAGCAATTTCGTGCTCTTAACAATCTCTACAGAGGAGCCCTCAATGTTCAGCAGGGAGTAGTCGCTCCATGCCCTCCTGAAGTCAACAACCATCTATTTTATTTTGGTCACATTCAGAGACAGGTTGTTGGCTCTGCCTTAGTCCGTTAGCTGCTGCACCTCCTCTCTGTAAGCTGACTCATCATCAAGAAACCCTCCGTGACTTAAGCAGAATGAGTTTGCCAGACATGTGGAAGGTACGCACTTTTCAGGGGGACGCCTCTGAGGAGGAGTGCAAGCTGTAGTTCCAGATGGGGTGCCAGAAAGACCCCGACCGAGGTTTCTGGATCACCCCAGCGGGACAGGTTTGTGTTCCTACACAGTTTTTACCTATATTGGTTGATTATATACATAATTGTACACACCTGGAAAAGAAGGGAGTGGGTGGTAACCTGTGCCCTGCACACCAGGTACGAGTCCCTTGACAGGTGGACCTTTTTCAGGTCTACAATTTGATTTTGAATTGCCTAGGGTACATTGCTATAGATACTGTTTAGTTATTATAGATGTGTTTAGTAGATGGATTGAAGCTATTTCAACTACCAATAATACTGTTATGACTGTTGTGAAGGTATTATTACGGGATATAATTCCCAGGTATGGCCTGCCACAGATGCTGAGCTCTGACAATGGCCCACACTTTGTGGTGACAGTGAACAAAGAGGTATGTAACAAACTAGCTATCAGGCAACAATTCCAATGTGTACACCACCCACGGTTCACTGGCATAGCGGAAAGAGCCAATGGCACTCTGAATAGCAAACTGGCCAAACTAATAGTGGAGACTGGATGCACTTCGTTGAAGGTCCTACCGTTAGCCCTATTCCACATGAGGGTTACCCCACAGGGGAAAACAGAGTTGTCACCAGCTGAAATTATTTATGGACGGCCCCTGAGGATACCCTGGGGACCAAGACCTTGTGTACCATTGCTCCTAGAAAGTCTGCCAGTAACATTGGATATGCATACCCTCGGGGAAGAGATGAGCAATATATATGCCAATTAACCAAAATTTTCCAAGCATTACATTCACAGGTATAACAGGCTCACAAGGAAGCAAACTACCCTGCAGAGAGGAGTGACAATCCCACCACAAAACCTGGGATTTTTGTCCTGATTAAGAACTGGGATTGAGGGAAAATTGGACCTTGGTGAAGAGGACCATATCAGGTGTTACTGACCGCTCCCACAGCTGTGAGACTGAAGGGGCAATCTCGGTCGATATAGCAAACAGACTACAAACGTGTTACTGAAGGAACTGAGTAGAAGGACTCTCGGACTAAGGTAAAATATATTGGTTGCTAGTGGAGAGTGATGAACCCCTAGGTTTCTTGCCGTGGACTATCACTTTAAGAGAGAGTGCCTGAGTGACGTCAGCCGCCAGCTTTCTCAGCTCCTGTTTGTTTCTTACAGAGAGAGAGAGAGAGAGGGGTGCAGAACTATTTGACTATAGTGTGTTTACACTTGCTGGCAGTTTGTTTTATTTAAGCAAACACGGTCACAGACACACAGTCAGATGGAGAGAAAGAAAGAAGATGGAAGGTTTGAAACAAAGGACCTAGTGGCCAAAGGTCACTGTTTAAACTCTCCTATGCTTACATGGGTGGGTTGATTATTGATCCAGCATACAACAAATGTGTGATTGTCACTTTGTTTGATCCATAGGAGTGGATCTTTTGGTTTGGCAGTATCCTGTGAAGACCACTTGTGCTAACCCTTGCCTGGGGGTGGTAATTCACTTGCAGAGGGGCACCCCTGTGACAAATCACTGTTGATGATAATTCCTATAATCCATATGTGGATTTTGTTGGAGTATCCCATGGCTACCACTTTTGTTAACCCTTAGCTGGATTCGGGTGTGTTATGTGGTACCCACTTGTGAGAAGGGATACTCTGTGGAAATCACTGTCGGTAATACTTTGTGTGTTGGATCTGGATTGGGAGTACCTTGTGGAATCTACCTGTGTGTTAACCCTTGCCTGGGTGGTAGTTCCCTTTAAAGACATTACCCCTGTGATAAGCTACTTCTGGTGGTTCGTATGTTGATTTGGAACAACGATGGATAAGACCTGTTTTACCTGTTTATCCTGTTTTACCACCATGGAATTTGTGGAATTTGATGTAATTGCCTTCCCTTGACAGTCACCTTGGATTACAAGTATCTCTCTCCATTATTTATTCTGTGGATGAACTGAACTAAGTTCAATGGTTTAGGAGTTTTATTTACACACATTTACACTCATAACACTGTTAACTTTTGATTGTTTTGCTTAAGTTGTTATATTATAAGTAGATACAAATAAATATAGTGGTTTTAACATCAAAACCGGAATCCGGGAGTCGTCTATTGCTGCTAGTTCATTTACACCGTCATGGGTATGTAATAGTGGTGTTTGTGTTTTTGTCTTTGAGAGGGCTCACCCCAGCATCCGGGGGCCCCCACGTTAACACCTTTATGTCTCTCTGTCACACCGATGCCAAACTGTGGTCCAGTCAGAGATGACTGTGGCTGTCAGTGTTTTGAGGGATGGTACCTCAGGCCCCCACCAAACGGAACTTCCTAGACTGGGAAACATGCATCCTGACCATACTTGCAGGAGCCCAGCAGCGGAGAGGAATCAATTTGGCTATTGCACTTAAGGAGTTGGCCACAATACTGCAGGGGCCCTGACAGAAACACAGGCCCAAGTAACAGAAATATCCACTGAAATTATTGCAATCTGGCAAACAGTCCTACAGAATCGTATGGCTTTAGATTTTATCCTAGCTGAGAAAGAGGGAGCCTGTGCTATTATTGACACAGAATGCTGCACCTATATCCCTGGTGAGTCTACTAACATTACATCCCTCTCCGAGCACACTGCCAGGGAGATTGACAGCATCAAGAAAGTAGTGGAGGATTTACACAGGTTCACCGAAGGGTTGAAATGGTGGTCTTTGAAGACCTGTTCGGTAATATGTGGGGCATTATATAGCATTATGGCCTAATAGTTGTACATATCATTGTTATAATTACAGATGTTCGCTCTTTTTAGCCACAGAGAAGTCAACGTTGCTTTCGGTTGCTTTCTCTATAAAAAAATACTGCTTTGTTGATCATGTAATGATCAAAAGGAGGGAATGATAAAATATGTAAAATGGCTAACACTTGGTTAAACAATAGCAGCCTGCTTTTCTGAATGAAACTGCTGATGATCAACTGATGTGATAATACAGGCAGAGCCTTATTTCTTCTTGAGGGCAGCTAGCTGGGGTTTCAGGATGCTCATCTCCTTGTGCACTCATGTGTAGAGATAAGACAGCTTCAGTCTGTTCTGTGTGTTTAAGCCATTATGACTATTTGTCTCATTTGTCTTTAGGGGCTGTCATGTAGTAAATAACATTGTCTCCAGCCTGTCTAGTGTGGGGGTATCTGGACAGATATATCTGTGGTGTAGGGGGAATTGTAGTCAGTATGTAGAGTGGGAGGGAATAGTCATACACTGTTCCTGTTTGAGCGACTAACTGAGTAAGCCCCAGGTGCTTGGATTAAAAAGTTTGTACTTATATGGTTTCTGAGTGACTTTATCCAGATTCCACTTCCACAGACTGGGAGTGGTTTTAAAGGGCTGGGCTGCTGGAAGCACATTACCAGACATGGAGTGATTGTAACTGGGTCTGGCAGAGGCATAACTGGTTTGTCTGGGCACATTCAGTCTCACTCGAACAATTTCCTACCCGGGAAACAGGTATGTAATATCTAAAGGACCAGTGATTGAGTAAATGAGACTCACCAAACTTTCTCCTGACTGAATCAAATGCGACTCTGAGTCAGTTGATTCAGAGTTGTTCTCTCCAGTTGATGCTCTCAGTCCTCAGGCTGGTTCACTTGTTGCTGTTCCCTCATCTACAGTTGTGGTTTGCTTCCATTTGGGGTTTTTCTTCCATTGAATCTCTCTCTGCAGGTCTAACTTTAACCAGAGAGATAATAAAGGACATCAACAATAAAAAGAAAAAGCAAACATTATGGCTTAATGTTACTAAGAACAAAACTAACTGAAATTTAAACATTGAAGGCAGATATAATGATCTCAGTAAACTATCTTTTATTGTCCCCCACACGTCACTAAAAGATATGGGTAAGAAAGAGCCATCATTCAGTCAGGAACAGAATTACGTGATTTGATCCACCTGGTCTGCTCCACCATTTAATCATGGCTGATTTTCATTCCAACACCATATTCCTGCCTTCCTCCTGTAACCCTGAACCTACTTAGCAATCATCAATATATTAATCTCTTCTCATAAAAAATTCTCAAAATTTCTGCTTTATTGCAGAAGGACGACCATCTGTAGAAGCTCTAACCAAAGTCAAAGTCAAAACACCGAGGGTTCCATATGCCTGGAATGCTGATCACAGGATTAGAACCCAAGCACCAACTCGTCCAGTACCCTTTCCTAACAGTAATATGATGAAGTGTGTCAGCCAGTCACAGTTCAAGAGCTAGAACTCCCACACCAATGCACAACAAAACTGGTATCTGATGACCCTCCAGCATTCCAGCTAACAAAAACTGATTTTGTAAATAACTCTGTGAGTCCACAGGTATAAAAGAATACTTCACAATCAAGACAAAGGTGAGAAGAAGGATTGCTGATATATATCTTTGCAGAGGTGTGATACAGGGTGGACCAAGTTGACCCAGATGGTTGATGCATACCACTGAATCTGGGGGGTGGGGGGGGGGGGAGAGAAAGACCGGACAAGAGGTTGAACAAGATGGCAGGGAATGAGCAGATGGAAGCAGTTGGTGAGGAGATCAAGGACAATCAATGATAGTTCTCCAGCAATACACAGATACTGAAGTAATAGTACACGCTACTGTACAAAGCATCCTAAAATGACAAAGTTTCAACAAACAACAAGAACTTTGGCATTTACACTTTGACCCTCACCAAATTTTTATCAGCACACCATAGAATGTTTCCCACCTGGACACTTCACGCTTTGCATGGTAACTGCTCTACCTGTGACTGCGAGGAACTGCAGAGACCTTTGGATATAGATCAGCACATGACAGAAACCATTCTCCCCCCTAGTCTTCCCAGTCCCTTTGTAAAGCCGGCAGTGAAATCAAAGATTCCCACAACCTTGGTTGTTCTCCTTTCTCACCCACCCCAATCTGCGAGGAGACAACAGCCACAAAGATCACGGACAAATGTAAGGAGCCTCAGGAAGCGAGGCGAGTTGGGGGAAGTTAACGGGACTCAGTGGCCAACATCAGATTTCTCAACACAACACGGTGGAAGCATAACCACCCATCCGGGGACTTTGAGCACACATCACGTGATCTTACATCACAAAGTGGAGGGCGGGGCAGATCTGTGGTAAACAAACTCACGTGACTTGTTGGCGGGACTCCCAATTCAATTCTGCGGAAATAGACAGCCTGGACTTTGGATCATTCAATGCAGATTAAGTAAAGTCAACACATTTTTGATGAGCCCAGATAATTGGAAAATAAATAAGTATTTGGCCCTCAGTTCGGGTCTCACAGCCAACGTCAGATCTCCCCGCTCGGGATCGGTCTCAACACTCACCGATGGGAAAGTGAAGCAGACACGGTGAATGTACTGCTGGAACGTCAGAACGATTACGGGATTCAATAAGCAGAATGGCCTGCAGTTTCAAAACACTTCACCGATCACATTGAAATTGTCATTGCTTCTCTAGATCTCAGCTCGCTCAGCTGCGGCGATGATCTTACTGGTGGCCACGCTGCTGACGTTGCACGCTGCTGTCGATAATATGGTTGTCTTTGGAGCGTTAAGACCGTCCACAGTGATGAGGTCACAGCGTCTCCTGGTCATCATCTGAAATGCATTCCAAAATGCATATTTTAATTTCCTCCTCTTTGCATAGAATTCAGTTGGAGATTTATCCAACTCCCTGTGCAATTACTGCAGTCAGCTTATCTTCGATTATCTACATCAAAGGGATAGGCTACTGTCACACCGTCATTCTGTACATTACTGTTTTAGTTGTTATCTGCATGGACCGCATTGGCAATTCTGCCACAAATAACAGCGTAATTAACAACCCAGGTGGACAATCATTCCAGATGCTTCTGTCCTGCAGCTTCAACGCTTACCTCAAATGCAGGACCACTGCCTAGCCCATACATAGGCTTTTACCTTACAGATACAACTGATGTGTCGTTTTCCTAATGCCAATAGATGACAATTTGTCAAAATGCATTTCGTCTGCTTTCTATGTAGATTCGCCATTAGACACCAGATTGGCCATGATATCAAATGAAAACCAATGGATATATCTTGCTTTTACAGTTCGGATGACGGTGTGAAGCGATTGAAATTTGCAGTAATGAAATTTGGTATCAGACTACTTGCTCATTTCAACTTTAGCTTCGAATTTACCACTGGAGCTCATAGGCTTGGGGAGAAAGTTGAAAGATGCAAGAAGGGTATGTAGCAGAATTTATTCACTTCGAGGGCCGAGCGAGTGTGGAAGGAACTGCAAGCGTAACTGGTAGATACGGATTCAATTCTATTATTTCAGTGGAGTTTGTGTAGGTACGTGGATAGGAGAGGGACGGAGGGTGTAGATAATGGGGCGGGGCGGAACATCACAGAGCGATGACCTGTATGGACGGAAGAGCTTATTTCTCTGTAGTAATATTCTATGACTTCACGATTATCTCTGTCCCATTTCCCTATTCAGTGTCATCTCATTTTCCACTTCGTCACCAATCTAAGTGTAGGACTCTCAGTACAATTAACAGTGGTGTTAACTGTTCAGTCTAACAACATGGCTGCTCAGTATTGTTATAATGACATGGATTCTCTGTAATGTTACTTAATGTTGTAATGTGTTTCTGTCGCTGGAATGTTTGGATTATAACTGCAGATAAGTTGGGGGGGGGGAACTAACCAATATATAATTGTTATGCTATCTTCTATGTGTGAGCTGATCGGGAGTTCGCCGGTTTTTTTTTGGAAGGCGAGCGATGAGGTCGGAAGTGTGAGGAGCGATCAGCGGTTCCAGGGCGGCGGATACTATACGTTGTCTGTACGGACGGTGGCCGAGGTCCCGGAAGGTCGTTGTGGATGGAACCGGAGGCGTGAGCTCCAACGTATTAAAATATTTTGTGCACAAACTGATGAACTTACTGATTTGGCGCCTATAGGTTATCTGTTTCTACTAACGCATCAGTAAGAAATAACTACAAAGTTGTAATTATTTACTCGCCTTTGTCTGATGTTTGTGTTGCGAGCTTGTACTGGGGGGTGGGCATTACACCCTAT
Source organism: Hemitrygon akajei (assembly GCF_048418815.1). Classification (NCBI taxonomy): domain Eukaryota; kingdom Metazoa; phylum Chordata; class Chondrichthyes; order Myliobatiformes; family Dasyatidae; genus Hemitrygon; species Hemitrygon akajei. The sequence goes on along the minus strand of NW_027332021.1, from coordinate 119,600 downwards.
TTACACCAAAGTATAGCACTGTTGGCGGGGCGACGGCAGTGTACACTAGGCGAACGGGGGTAGATCGGGAGCACAGACGATCTAACACACAGAGGGTGTGTTCAAACTCACTTTTCAATCTAACTTCCTTCTGCTTTTGTAGTACAAAGCACTCTGTGCCTATTGTGGAACTCGTACAGATGAGCGGCCTTCGGCTTATAGAGAAAACAATCTCTCACTGAAGGTGAATGAGCAAGTGCAGCAGGCAGTGAAGAAGGCTAATGGAATGTTGGCCTTTATTACAAAGGGAATTGAGTACAAGAGCAAGGAAATCCTCTTGCATTTGTACAGGGCCCTGGTGAGACCACACCTGGAGTATTGTGTACAGTTTCGGTCTCCAGGGTTAAGGAAGGACATCCTGGCTGTAGAGGAAGTGCAGCGTAGATTCACGAGGTTAATTCCTGGGATGTCTGGACTGTCTTACGCAGACAGGTTAGAGAGACTGGGCTTGCACACGCTGGAATTAGGGAGATTGAGAAGGGATCTGATTGAAACATATAAGATTATTAAGGGATTGGACAAGATAGAGGCAGAAAATATGTTCCAGATGCTGGGAGAGCCCAGTAGCAGAGGGCATGGTTTGAGAATAAGTGGTAGGTCATTTAGGACAGAGTTAAGGAAAAACTTCTTCTCCCAGAGAGTTGTGGGGGTCTGGAATGCACTGCCTCGGAAGGTAGTGGAGGCCAATTCTCTGGATGCTTTCAAGAAGAAGCTAGATAGGTATCTTAAGGATAGGGGAATCAAGGGATATGGGGACAAGGCAGGAACCGGGTATTGATAGTAATTGATCAGCCATGATCTCAAAATGGCGGTGCAGGCTCGAAGGGCTGAATGGTCTACTTCTGCACCTATTGTCTATTGTCTATATACTGTCTGAGGAGCATTGCATCGATAGTAACCTGTCGCTGAAACTGCTTCTCTGTCTCTGGATGGTGCTATGTAGAGGATGTTCAGAGTTATCCATAATTGACCGTAGCCTACTCAGCGCCCTTCGCTCAGCTACCGATGTTAAACTCTCCAGTACTTTGCCCACGACAGAGCCCGCCTTCCTTACCAGCTTATTAAGACGTGAGGCGTCCCTCTTCTTAATGCTTCCTCCCCAACACGCCACCACAAATAAGAGGGCGCTCTCCACAATTGACCTATAGAACATCTTCAGCATCTCACTACAGACATTGAATGACACCAACCTTCTTAGGAAGTACAGTCGACTCTGTGCCTTCCTGCACAAGGCATCTGTGTTGGCAGTCCAGTCTAGCTTCTCGTCTAACTGTACTCCCAGATATTTGTAGGTCTTAACCTGCTCCACACATTCTCCATTAATGATCACTGGCTCCATATGAGGCCTAGATCTCCTAAAGTCCACCACCATCTCCTTGGTCTTGGTGATATTGAGACGCAGGTAGTTTGAATTGCATCCTCCTCCTGACCATTCCTGACACACCCCACTATGGCCGTGTCATCAGCGAACTTTTGCACATGGCAGGACACATGCAGGCTGCAGCCGTTGGGGACCGCTGTGTTGCAATTGTTGGAGAGAGAGAGAGATTTGGAGAAAAACTTGCCGGCTTTCCTTTATGATTTCGATCCGTCGGAGTCTCATTGGTGTGGCCGTTCTCTTGTGGCCTCTCCTTTCGCTAAACCGTTCTTCCGTGATGAGCCCGCCACCCCGGCAAGGGAGGACGCACACGAGCTCTCACTGGCTTTCGCTATTAAACGCTGTCGCGGGATTTCCAGCGTTTCTCCTGGTGCGTCTCAAGGGGTTGTTCCCCAGACCCCTCTTTTATCCTTACTAACGAGGTCTCAGATGTCAATCAGGTTGGGATGATGCAATCCCTCAACCAGACCACTCTGGTTGTCCCCTGAGGGGTTTCAATGAATAGTACAGTACTCAATACACAATTCCGTCTCCAAGAGACAATGGCCGTTATCAGTGGCTCCGTTCTGCTGAGGTCAGGACACATTCCAAACCTTGTGTATTCTGAGTGTCTCTCTCTCATTTCCTGGGTCCCAGACCCGAATTAATAGCGATCTTACGATTCTGAAAAAGGAGGGGGCGACTTTGTACCCTTCGGCCCCTCAGAATTGCTTCACATTCATAACAGAGCTTATTCCTGGTTTTCATCAGTAGTGAATAACTCAGATAAAGATCACTGATGATTAGGCAATTTCATAAATGGTGAGGGAAAGGTGGTCAATGGGGCATCAAATACAAACACCACAGAACTTAAATTCCATTCAATATCAGCATTAGACTCCGGTTTATTAACACTGGCATCTGTCGTGAAATTTGTTAACTTAGCAGCAACAGTTCAATGCAAAGCATAATATAGAAAAAGTAAAAAAAATAATAAATGAGTAATTCAATAATGGTATATCGGTATTGAACAGATAAAAAGTGCAGAAACAAAAATAATACACATTTAAAAAGTGAACACAAGTGAATCTGTAGATCCTGAAAATAAATAAAAACGCAAAATGCTGGCAGAACTCAGCAGGCCAGACAGCATCTATGGGAGGAGATAGTGACGACGTTTCGGGCCGAAACCCTTCATCAGGAGTGAAGTAACACGTCGTCACTACCTCCTCCCATAGATACTGTCTGGCCTGCTGAGTTCTGCCAGAATTTTGTGTTTTTATTAAAAAAGTGAGGTGGTTTCATGGGTTTAATGCCTATTTAGGAACCGGATGGCGGGGGGAAGACGTGTTCGTAATAGTGACCCATTGAAACTGGCGGGAGGAAAGGATTTTGGGAATGCCTAGGGTGGAGCACCGCGGGAGGAGTGTGAGACGGATGTCATAGAAGGAGAAACAGGGGCGGAGTGTGAAGCGGTTACAGATATACCCAGATATGATTTTTGTTTTTGAGGAATAGAGAGCATGGCGGTAAGGGTAGTATTTCTCTCTGCGTGTCGGATGGGGGAATACTGGGAATCTTCCAGTCTCACAGATGGCCACATCTACGCCAGGTGCACCGAGAGTCTGTTAGGGATCTGGAGCTGCGGCTCGATGAACTACAGCTTATTAGGGAGAGTGAACAGGAGATAGAGAGGAGCTATTTGTCACCCTGAGGCTCCAGGAGTTAGATAATTGGGTGACCGTTAGGGGAGCGAGGGAAAGTGCTCAGATAGTAGAGAGCACCCCTGTGGCCACCCCCCTCAGTAATCGTTATCTAGTTCTGCATGCGGCTGGATGAAGTGACCTGACAGAGGACGATCACAGCGATCTGGCACTGAGCGTGGTCCTGTGGTGCAGAAGGGAAAGAGGAATATGAGGAATGCGGCATTCACAGGGGATTCCATCGTGAGGGAACAGACAGGGGATTCTGTCAACCTGATAGAGACACCCGCATACTGTGTTGCCAGCCAGGTGCCAGGGTACGGGTTGTATTGGATCGGGTGCAGGGTATTCTGAAGGGAGAGGGTGAACAGCTAGAAGTCTTGGTACACGTTGGTACCAATGGCATAGGTAGAAATAGGGAGGAGGTCCTGACGAAAGAATACATGGAGTTGGGTAGGAAGTTGGAAAGCAGGATCTGCAGCGTAGTATCCTCGAGATTGCTGCCTGTACCTCGTGCTAACGATTCGAGATAACACAATCAGGCATGTTAATGAGTAGCTGAGACTGGTGTACGGGGCAGGTTTTCCGGTTCCTGGATCATTGGGACATGTTCTGCGGGAGGTACAACCTGTACGAAAAGGACGGATTACACCCGAACCCAAAGAGGTCCAATACCATCGCGGGAACACTTAATTGAGCTGTAAGTGGTGGGGGTGGGGGGGGGGAGGGCGGGTGGATGGGAACCGGAGTGATAGGCGTCAGGAAGGGGAAAACAGAAATAAGTCACGGATAGCGTGCAACAGAGATGATAGAAAAGAAAGGCTGGAGATGAGGCATAATCACAGCCAGTGGGATGAGCTACAGGGCAATAGAGGCGTGGTGCAGTTAAATCAGAAAGCAACAAATACTGGAATGAAAGTGTTGCAGTAGAATGCACGCAACATAAGAAATAAAACGGACGATCTTTAAATTCAGCTACTGATTGGCAAGTATGAGGATGTGGCCATCTCTGAAACTTGGCTAAAAGATGGCTGCCATTGAGAGCTGAACGCCCAAGGATATATGGTGCATCGGAAAGATGCAAGGGGTGGGAGAGTGCTGGTGTAGCCCTATATATAAAAAATGATATTAAATCATTGGAAAGAGATGACATAGGGATTGGAATGTGTAGGATCTCTACGGGTTGAGATAAGAAATGGCAAAGGTAAATGAACCCTAATGGCAATTGTATACGGGCCTCTAAACAACACCCGGGATTTGGATTACAAATTACACCAGGAGATAGAAAAGGTGTGTCAAGAGGGCAATGTCATGATAATCGTTGGGGATTTTAACATGAAATTCGATTGGGAAAGCCAGGCCAGTACTGGACCTCAAGTGAGAAAAACTGAAGAATATCCAAGCGAACAGCTTGTTGTTGAACCCAATACCGGGTTGGCTGTGCTGGATTGGATTTTGTGTAACGATCGGGGGTGATAAAAGAGATTAAGGTTAAGGAGCCCTTAGGGAAGTGTGATCACAATGTGATCGAGTTCACTTTGAAAATTGAGAAGGAGAAACTAAATGTCAATGTGTCGGTATTTCAGTGGAAAAAAAAGGAAATTTTAATGGCATGAGAGGTAAACGGGCTAAAGTTGACTGGAAAGAGACACTGGCAGGAAGGCCAGCAGAGCAGCAATGGCTGGAGTTTCTGCGAAAAATTAGGGAATTGTGAGACAAATATATTTCAAATAAGAAGACATTTTCGAATGGAAGATGGGCACTACCGTTACTGACAAGTAAATTCAGAGATAAAATAAAAGTAAAAAGGAGAGCATACAAGGAAGCCAGATCTAGTGGAAGGTAGATGATTGCGAAGCTTTTAAAAACTTACAGAAGGAAACTAAGAAGGTCATTAGGAAGGAAAAGATTAATTATGAAAGGTAGCTGGCGACTAAAGAGAACAAGAGAATTGAGGGTAGATAGAGGACTAATAGAAAATGACGCTGGAGATAATGTAATGAGAGACGCAGAGATGGCAGAAGAACCGAATGTGAATTTTGCATCAGTCTTCACAGTGGAAGACATCTGCAGTATACCGGACATTCAAGAGTATCAGGGAAGTATGTGCAGTGAAAATTACGACTGTGAAGCTGCTCAGGGAGCATAATGGTCTGACAATTATGGACAAGATCAACAATAAGAATTTTCAGGATGGAGTAAAACGGGGGAAGATGCCAAAATAAGAAAATTGGGAGGAGCTGGTAGGAGCGCAAGCTGGAAGGTAGTAGATGAAACTGGATGCGTGGGATAGTGGGCGAAATGTAGCTTGGGTGATAATGGGAAAAAGCAAAGAGCTGGAGAAGAAGGAATCTGATAGGAGAGAGTGGATCATTGGAGAAAGGGAAGTAGAAGGGGACCGAAGTGAGGTGATCGGCAGGTGAAGAGAAGAGTAGAAGGCCAGAGTGGTGAAATGAAGAAGAGGGAAAAGGGAGGGAGAAAATACTGGAAAGCCGAGATATCTGTGTTCATGTCATAAAATTGGAGGTTCCATTGACAGAATTTAATTGCAGTTTACTCCTCCAACCTGAGGCTGCTCATGTGGCAGCAAAGGAGACGATGTGCGACATTTCTGACCAGGAATGGGGATTGGAATTGAAATGTTTGGCCACTGGGAAATTCTGCTTTTTGTTGTTGGAGCTGAGATGCTGGACTAAACGTTAATTAATCTGAAGAAGGCACGTCTGTATGAAACGTCGACAGTTTATTCATCTCCATAGAAGTTGCCTTATACGTTGAGTTCTTTCAGCATTTTGTATGTGTTGTGATTATTGTTGTTAACGGTTTTCGTGTGTCCATTATCTTCGTAAGTCTGGTTGCGATATCAGGTTAAGGTTCTTCAATATATTACAGGAGCATACAAACAAAATATATTTTTTTATATTTCTATTGAAAGATCGATAACTGAGACAATTTCCCAGAGCGGATCTATAATCGAGACGAAGTCTATGGAGTCTGGGAATGGACAAGATCAACAATAAGAATCATGAAACCGAGAGGTGAGACTGAGAGACTTTCACGGCAGCATTCACTGAATTCTCGATTCATCATTTCTTCGTCTTTGGGAATTTGCAATTTCGTGTGAAGCTCTCCATACCTCATCATATTTGAGATTTTACCTGAATGAAATCACGCTTATTTTTACCCCTGCTGTTGGAAAACAATTGAACACTCAGCGTGCTAGAGTGAGTATAAATGAATGACCGTGGAGATTCATCAGCTCAGAGTTTCTTCAGCGAGACCGCGGGCAGCTCGAATACAGAGTGAATCACACACGGAATGCCTGAAACTATCTACAGTATGAGAAAGATATATTACTTGATCGTTGCCGTTATTGGTGTCCCTGGTAGGAACAGACGCGAACTAATATTTGCAGTACAATGTGCGCGGTTTTTGGACCCGTTCAGTCACCGACAGCCGTTGTGATGCCGGTGTATTAGTGAGTGTAGTGTGTTACGTACCCGTGACACGTGACAGTGGTACCCTTGTCACGTGACTGGGGTTGAAGTTATACTGGACATGAGGTAATGGTGGAGTGATGTCATTTTCCCGCCAGTAGAGGTCATGTGACAGGTTTTTTCTACAGGGTATAAAAGGAAGATATAAAAGGGTATAAAAGTGGGGCAGTTCGTGGCTGGATTTGCCAAGATGACTTCATGTTACTGTGTGATTTAATGTGATGACGCAGTTTAGTTAAAAATGAAGTTTTATATAATGCCTAAAGTTTAAAAGGTCAGAGCCAACGGTTTCTTTGCTGATGGAGAGTGAAGAGAAGTTTGGAAAATGGAGATCGAGAAAAATCGATTTTCGATGGATTGACTTCGACCTTGTGTGATCCTCATTCGGAAGGATTTCGTTGACTATTCTCGCTGTTGACCCCTGGGATGACCAGAAAGGGTTTGAGAATAGTGTGGAAGAGAGGTCAGTCACTTTAAGTTGTTATATTTAATAAAATTCGACGTGGGAGTTCGACGCTGGGAATCGAAGGACATCGACGTGGAAGAGAATTTACATCGCTTTAAAAAGTCTCTCCTTTTAAAAGTACCGTGAGCTTTTGAACTGTCGGCATATCGTTCTTTGAACTGTTTTCATTCGGCAATTTGCTTTGGAGAACTGTTTTTTTCAATACTACTTTAAAGACTGTTTGAGACTGCAAAGCTATTAAGAACTGTCTGACCAGCTGCCAGCAGCTGAGCTCGGACCATTGTTTGGGTTTGTTTACATTTGAAGGGGGTTTGTTATCAGTGTTAAATAAACGTGTTAATCGTTATAAAACCCCTTGCCTAACTCATCTATATTATTGTTGCCCGAATACGTAACATAATTATGGGGGCTACGTTCGGAATTGAATTATTTGATTTTAAAAAGTTTTTTGAATTTTGAATCGGTGTTTTGGTAACGGGGATTGCTCGATTTTTTTTTGTTTGATTGGCTTGTGAGTGGTATTCGGCAACGATGAATATTGATGAGTTTCTGGATTCGCCAGTCGCGGATTTGTTAGCGAGGGCGAAAAAAACTGAAGTCTCTGAACTTGCTAATCGGTTGCATCTTAAAGGGATCTTGCCAACTACATCAAAAGCTGTAATACAGAGAAAGATCGCATCACATTTTGTGGCTTCGGGTCATTTTGAAGAATCGATTTTAGAATCGTTTCCAATAAGTAATCTGGAGATGCAGTTGCAAATTGAACAAATGATGTTAGAAAGGTGTAAATTGGAAGCTGCGCAAAAGCAGAGAGATTTTGAATATGCAATGGCTAAATTAAGGTCTGTAGAACAGTCTGCTGGTTCTAAAAAACCGTTTGTTGCTAGCCAAGAAATTAAATTGGTCCCTCCATTTAGTGAAACAGAAGTGGAGAGATATTTTCAACATTTTGAAACTATTGCTCGGATGTCAGAGTGGCAGAAAGATAAATGGTCAGTGTTATTACAGAGTGTAATCAAAGGCAAGGCACAACAGGTTTACACAGCTTTAACTGCTGCACAAGCATTAGATTATGATATTGTGAAGGAAAATATTCTCAAATCGTATGAATTGGTCCCAGAAGCGTACAGGGAAAGATTCAGGAGTTTGAAAAAGTCTGTGGAAAAGACTTATGTGGAATTTGCCTATGATAAAGCTATGTGTTTTGAGAGATGGGTTTCTTCTAAAAATGTAAATGGGGACTATGAGACTTTGAAAGAGCTGATTTTAATGGAGGAATTTAAAAGAAGCATTCCTGTTGAAGTAAGGACCTACTTAAATGAGAGGGATACTGATAAATTGCAGGACTGTGCTAGATTAGCTGATGAGTATGTTTTAATCCATAAGAATAAATTTCCTCAGGGTAGAATTTTTAAGAGGAAAAATAATATGGAGACTCAAGGTAAATCAGAAATTAAATTAGAGGTTAATGAGAGAGGTAAGGAGGAAGGAAAACCTGTGAAGGAAAGACAGTTTGGTCTTATTTGTAACTATTGTAAGAAGCCTGGCCATGTAATAGCTAACTGTTTCAAATTGAAAAAGAAAGAGAAGGAAGCAGTTCCGGATGCTTGTGTGCAACATACTGAAGCACCTGTAAAGTTACAGGGTTTGGTAAACACAAATGAGGATTTGTTAGAGTCTGACAAAGTTAGAAAGGGATATGATCATTTTATAACTGAAGGGTTTGTATCCTTGAAAGAAGGATCTACTCTGGTGCCAATAAAAATTCTTAGGGATACTGGAGCTTCTCAATCACTGATGTTAGATAGTGTGTTGAAGTTTAATGAAGAGAGTGATACTGGTGAGGTGAATTACATAAGAGGTGTTGGAAGTGATTTTATGCCTGTACATTTACATGAAGTAAATTTAAAGTCAGGGTTAGTTACAGGATTTGTTAAGGTAGGATTACAGCATAGCTTACCTGTGAAGGGTATTTCTTTATTGTTAGGTAATGACTTGGCAGGTGGACAAGTTTTTCCTGAAGTGCATTTGACAATGGAATCAGAGGAACCAGAGGTGAATTCTAACACAGATTCTTCCTGTGTTGTGACTAGAGCTATGGCTAAAAAAATTGATGTGCAGAATGAGGTTGTTACTCATGACTGTTCAACTCAGGATTCGAGTTTTGAGGATGTGTCAGAAACTTTCTTACCTTCGTTGTTTGAACAAGATTCTGGGAGTAAGTCTGACTATGAAGATTTATCTTTGTCACGGAAGGAGATGATAGCAGAGCAGAATAGAGATCCTGAGATTGTAAAATTAAGGGAACAAGCTTTACTAGGTAGTGAAATTGAGAAGGTGTCAGTAGGATATTACTTGGAAAAAGGAGTGTTGATGAGGAAGTGGAGGTCGCCTACAATTCCTGCAAGTGAGGAATGGAATGTTGTTTACCAGGTAGTTGTTCCTAAAGTTTATCGGAATGAGATTTTGACTTTAGCTCATAGTGTGCCTTTAGGTGGACATCAAGGGGTAAGGAAAACTGTGGACAAGATTTTAAAACATTTTTACTGGCCTGGTTTAAGAAAAGATGTGGCGATGTTTTGTAAGACGTGCCATACTTGTCAAATTGTGGGTAAACCAAATCAGGTTACACCAGTAGCTCCATTACAACCTATTCCAGCATTCGGTGAACCGTTTTCTAAAGTTATTGTAGATTGTGTTGGTCCATTACCAAAGACAAAAACTGGTTATCAGTATTTGTTGACTATCATGTGTACTTCGTCTAGGTTTCCAGAGGCAGTACCACTTAGGAATATAAAAGCTAAAACTGTGACGAAGGCTCTTATAAAATTCTTTACTTATTTTGGATTGCCTAAGGAAATACAAACTGATCAAGGTAGTAATTTTATGTCTGGATTGTTTCAACAGATAGTTTATAAATTGGGAGCTAAGCAAATTACTTCGTCTGCATACCATCCAGAATCGCAAGGTGCTTTGGAGAGGTTTCATTCTACTCTCAAGAATATGATTAGGACATATTGTGTGGAGAATGAAAGTGACTGGGATGAGAGTATAAACTTACTTTTATTTGCAGTAAGGGAATCGGTACAGGATTCTTTAGGGTTTAGTCCATTTGAACTTGTGTTTGGACATAGAGTTAGAGGACCTTTAGCTTTATTGAAGGAACAATGGATTAGTAAGGAAGGGCATACTAATTTGTTGGACTATGTTTTGAAATTTAAGGACAGGTTACATAGAGCTTGTAGCTTAGCCAAGGAAAATTTGAAGTTGGCTCAGGAGAAAATGAAGACTTGGTATGATAAGGAAGCTAGGATGAGGATGTTTAAGCCTGGAGATAAGGTGTTGGTTATTTTCCCAGTGCAGACAAATCCTTTACAAGCTAGATTTCATGGACCTTATGAAATTGTGTCTAGAGTTAATGATGTGGATTATGTAATAAAAACTCCAGATCGTAGAAGGTCAACACAACTTTGCCACATAAATATGATTAAACCATATTTTGAGAAACAATCTGATACTGTGACTGTTGTGGTTAGTGAGAATGAGTTGGATTTAACTGGGAACATGATAGATGATTCATCTGACTTTCATTCTAAATCTAACATTGTTTCTGTTAGGTTACCTAATTCGACTATTTTGGAAAATATGGATGAGAAAGTAGCACATTTACAGCTAGAGCAGAAACAACAGATGAAGGAATTGATTTTTAAGTATAAGGATTTGTTTCCAGATGTTCCGAGAAGGACTACTATAGCTTCACATGATGTAGATGTTGGAGATGCCAAACCTATTAAACAACATGCATATAGGATGAACATGGAAAAATGTGAACTTGCTGAGAAAGAAATTGAATACATGTTAGAGAATGATATTATTAGACATTCTAACTCGAATTGGAGTTCGCCATGTGTTATGGTGCCAAAACCTGATGGTAGTATTAGGTTTTGTACGGACTATAGGAAGGTGAATGCTGTAACGAAAACAGATGCATATCCAATTCCTAGAGTAGATGATTGTGTAGATAAGGTTGGAAAAGCAAAGTTCCTTACAAAGATTGATTTATTGAAAGGGTATTGGTGTGTTCCATTAACGGACAGAGGTAGAGAGATTTCTGCATTTGTAACTCCATCTGGGTTATATGAGTATAATGTTCTTCCATTTGGGATGAAGAATGCCCCAGGTACTTTTCAGAGGATGATTAATTCTGTAATTCAGGGTTTGAAAGATACTGATGCTTATATTGATGATTTAGTGACAGGAAATGATACTTGGGAAGCACACATTATTGCGGTGGAGAAATTGTTTGAAAAGCTTTCAAAAGCTAACTTGACTATTAATTTGGCCAAGAGTGAATTTGGACATGCTACTGTGACTTACCTTGGTTATGTTGTGGGTCAAGGTAAGGTAGCTCCTGTTCAGGCAAAAGTTCAGGCAATTTTGGAAATTCCCACTCCGACGGGAAAAAAAACTCTCAGAAGGTTTTTGGGAATGGTAGGATATTATCGAAAATTTTGTAAGAATTTTGCTAATGTTGCCCTTCCATTAACTAACCTTCTGCAGAAGAATGTGAAGTTTGTATGGACAGTGTTTTGTCAGAAAGCATTTGAAAAATTGAAAACAATGATATGTGAACAACCTGTGCTTAAGGCACCTGACTTTGAAAAACCTTTTTCATTAGCTGTAGATGCTAGTGATGAAGCTGCGGGAGCAGTATTGATGCAAAGGAATGAGGGTGATGAGGTTGATCATCCAGTAGCTTACTTTTCTAAGAAATTTAATAAGCATCAAAGAAACTATTCAACAATAGAGAAAGAATTGTTATCTCTTGTTTTAGCTTTGGAATATTTTGAGGTATATGTTGGTACAACTCAAAAATCACTTATTGTTTACGCTGATCATAATCCGTTAGTTTTTCTGAGTAAGATGAAAAACAAAAACAGAAGATTGTTAAATTGGAGTTTGATGTTACAAGAGTACAATATTGTGATAACTCATATTAAAGGTAAAGATAATGTGGTTGCTGATTGTCTATCTCGATATTGAATGTACAATGTTTTTTTTTGGAGTGGTTTTTTTTTTATTGTAACACTCCTACTGTATTGTATATTGTGTATGTTATATAATTTATACATTTGTTTTTTTTTCTTGTAAGTAATTGTTAAAAATTTTTGTTCTTGACAGACCAAAAATGTTTTTTTTGGAGGGAGGTGTTACGTACCCGTGACACGTGACAGTGGTACCCTTGTCACGTGACTGGGGTTGAAGTTATACTGGACATGAGGTAATGGTGGAGTGATGTCATTTTCCCGCCAGTAGAGGTCATGTGACAGGTTTTTTCTACAGGGTATAAAAGGAAGATATAAAAGGGTATAAAAGTGGGGCAGTTCGTGGCTGGATTTGCCAAGATGACTTCATGTTACTGTGTGATTTAATGTGATGACGCAGTTTAGTTAAAAATGAAGTTTTATATAATGCCTAAAGTTTAAAAGGTCAGAGCCAACGGTTTCTTTGCTGATGGAGAGTGAAGAGAAGTTTGGAAAATGGAGATCGAGAAAAATCGATTTTCGATGGATTGACTTCGACCTTGTGTGATCCTCATTCGGAAGGATTTCGTTGACTATTCTCGCTGTTGACCCCTGGGATGACCAGAAAGGGTTTGAGAATAGTGTGGAAGAGAGGTCAGTCACTTTAAGTTGTTATATTTAATAAAATTCGACGTGGGAGTTCGACGCTGGGAATCGAAGGACATCGACGTGGAAGAGAATTTACATCGCTTTAAAAAGTCTCTCCTTTTAAAAGTACCGTGAGCTTTTGAACTGTCGGCATATCGTTCTTTGAACTGTTTTCATTCGGCAATTTGCTTTGGAGAACTGTTTTTTTCAATACTACTTTAAAGACTGTTTGAGACTGCAAAGCTATTAAGAACTGTCTGACCAGCTGCCAGCAGCTGAGCTCGGACCATTGTTTGGGTTTGTTTACATTTGAAGGGGGTTTGTTATCAGTGTTAAATAAACGTGTTAATCGTTATAAAACCCCTTGCCTAACTCATCTATATTATTGTTGCCCGAATACGTAACAAGTGCAGTCATTGTGACAGAACTCTTGTGTTCGGTCAGAAGGTTCCTTGCATTTTAATCAGTAGACAAGGCTGAAAAGAAAAAACAAACATTAACTGAAACAGATGTAGACTGGAAGATCGGGGAGATGGATATAGTTTGTGGACATGACAGGCAGCTTTGATTTATCAAGGTAAAACCGCTATCAGAGTAAACTCCAATTCTCCAGCGCGCTCGGCACCATCCAGGGCCACGGTGTTTTTTTTCCCCCGCACCAATAGTTCAAGATGCTTTAATTTAAAATTGAAAGTAATTGTGCTGTGTTTGAAAAAATGCTACAAGGTTGAGGAGAACGCGGAAAGCGAAACCCTGGTGAGATTCACTTGTGTGTTCAATCTCGGACCATCGGGAGTTTTGAAAATTCAAATCGTGTCGCTGTGCGTTTTCGTTTACAAGGGTTTGTTTCCACGCCTTATTATCGGTGAAGAGGGGTTTCGCCAACCAGAGGTGTCAGTTAAATGCCTGACGGGGTAATGTACATGCAATACTCTGGTCGGGAAAAATAAACATCGAACCATTTGGAATAATGCTTCTGTAATTTGGAGCAGGTCAGGAAGAATGTGCAAAAAAAAAAGAAAATGGGAACTTCCTGATCTGATCCCTTGAAGGAACCGCGTCCAAGTGTAGTTGCAGAATTTAAAAGCAGCGAACCCAGCTGGGCCCGTGGGGAGATGGATGCCTGCGAACAGAGGAAGTAAATGTGCTACGAACTTTGAACGTTGTAAATGGACAACCTCAGAGGCAGCGGGGCGTAGCGACATGCGATGAGTGCCAGGATATGAAGGAAGTGCCGAGGTATCCAAACTTTACACATCGGTCGTAAAGCTCCCTTGGCGATCAGTTGACAGTGCCTCATTCCCAAATGCTGCTCCTCTTGCAGTACCGAGTATGTAACCTTTCTCCCTGCTTGCGCACCATTGCGGAGTCTGCGAAGCACGATTTAAACCTTTTAAACCTCCAGTAATGAGCGCCCGCCAGGTTTGACAGAGCGTGAGAGAGTAATTCATTGATTCCTTCTGCTGTCCCCACCCCCACCCCAAATGAATTTAGTGACGATTGTGATCCTGTCCCGGGGGAAGTGCGGCCTCCCCACCTGCACCACTCGCTACCTGGTGGTCGTGACAACGGTGGATCTATTGACCGTTGTCTTGGTGGTGATATTGTGGCCGCTCAGTTATTATTACTTCCCTGGGACTTACCTGGCCATCACCCCCGTATGCAGTGTGATTGCTGCCCTGACACAGACAGCCACAGACTCCTCTGTCTGGTCCACTGTCAGCTTTACCTTTGATCGGTTTGTCGTCATCTGTTGCCAGAGGTGGAGAGTAAAGTATTGCACCGGGAAAACTGCGTCTGTGTTTCTGATAACAACCAGTGTTCTGGTCTGTTTGAAACATGTGCCCTATTTCTTATATTGCAACCTGTGAAAGTGATTGACACTGTACCCAGAGACTGCGTTCCAAAGACGGGATACTATACGGATCCCGGGTGGGTGGGATATGACTGTCTTACTACTGTTCTAACGTCATTACTCCTGTTCTTGTTAAAAATACTCCTCAACAACCTGACAGTCAGACACATTTTGGTGACTAATGGCGTCCAAAAGGGTTGAAAGGTCAGTGCAAGGTGGAGAACCGCAGTGACCAGGAGATGGAGAGCAGGAGGAGGTCTGTGATCTTACTTCTCACCATCTCCAGAAGCTTCATCATCCTGTGGTCAGTGGATGTTGCCCAATTGTTTATAACACCATTGCTGGATTGGATCAGAATTATTAGAATGATTTGGAATACATTTCTTCAACAGACAGGATACATACCAATGATATTAAGTTGCTGCACAGACGTGATTATTTATGGTAACTCAGTCCAAGTTCAGAGAGCAGTTCGTCAGCGCAGTGAAATATCCACTCACGACAATTATTCAACTAATTAACAAACAAAATATCTAACCTCTTCTCAGAGGCGGTTGCCGTGATTTCCATCTGGACACTGCAGGACACCGAAGAACATGACAGCGGAGAGAATAAAACAGGTTTAGAGCCCGAGAGAGGACAACACAGGCAAACACACATTCACACCTTCAGCCCGCGACATCCACCTTCTATCTCACCCTACCTTTTCTGTTTATTTGCCCAGCATATTCCAGCCCTGTCACCGTCACAACCCTGTCATTAATGATAAAGCGGGAGAGCATCCAAGGGTATTTAAAACCTAATCAGCAAAATTGCATCTCATTTGTTACTTCAGTCTTTTGCGTCAGGATGAAATGAAAAAGAAAGTCACCAGTCTAAGGAGCTTACAGTAAACCTCGCACTTGTCCTTGGTATCAGATAAAGCTGTTGTGGAGAAATGATTAACACTACAGAACTCTTGGATTAGGTTCATAATTGTGCAAATTTCCATGGAACACCCAAATTCCTACTCCAGGGAGAAATGTCACCTTCCTTCCTGATTTTGAATGAATGATGCTTGCCACTTGATGGCGACTGTGTGAGCAATCAAATGGCATATTCTGCTTTAGAGCCTGAGAAAGGAACAACACTTCGTCTTGAATTTGTTACTCTTTCAAAGTGCATGTTTGTTATTTTTGTGTCAACCGCCTGGTCCTCTATTGACACAAGGAACCACTCAGCTTCTGAGAAGAGATCTCCAGTTTTGAGCCTGTCCTCAGACGCTTCACGTTGACACCTCGTCTGCTCAGATGGTGGATCTCACCCGTGGACGGTTATGTTCATCCATTGGTTAACTCAATCCTCTTTAGCAGAGTTTCTCAACCTACTTTAGCCCCAGT
Organism: Hemitrygon akajei; assembly: GCF_048418815.1. Lineage (NCBI taxonomy): Eukaryota > Metazoa > Chordata > Chondrichthyes > Myliobatiformes > Dasyatidae > Hemitrygon > Hemitrygon akajei. The sequence continues at coordinate 103,632 of NW_027332021.1, read as the reverse complement.
GCCGCGAGTCGAGAACAGTCCAGTACCCCAATCGCTAATTTATGCATCTGCAACAACGTCTGCTAGGGTGGTTAGGTCAAACGAGATCGCCAAGTGTCAGACGCGTTGTGATGACGAATGCTCAAGGCCTGCAGTGCGATGCTTCTTCCTGTGTCCCAGCGCCACGACCTTTTTTGGAAGTGCCTGCTCTACTAATGGTCGGTCAGATCTGATGCCTTAAGTTAGAGGCGGCTTATCGCCCCACCAAGATTCTTTAATGTCCCCCTGGCGAGTGTTATTTGCTCCTAAAGCCATCTTAGGATATGTAACCACCCCAGAGGGTATAACTGTTCTATTGTGATCATTTCTTCATCTTTCTGGTCTGAGCTTTCATTTCAGTTCAGAATAGTACATGCTCGCAGCGTGTTGAATCCTGTTTTCATTGATGAAAATACAACCTTAGAAGAGTTACAGTGAGTAGGACAGAGGGAATGGGACTCCCTCAACACTGTGTGTGCAGCTCCCTCAACATCTTGCTTGCTCCTCTCCATAGTGCACTCACTTTATCTTCCACTCCCTTTCTCCCTACCCTTCACCCTCCTCTCAATTCTCAGCACACCTTCCTCTCTGCATCTCTCCTCCGTTTATCTCTCACTCTCCCCTCTTATCCTAATACATCCTCTCCCACTTCCTCACCTCCCTCTCCTACTCCAGTCACCCCAACTTCCGCTCACTCTCACCTCTCTTCTCCCCTTTCTGTCTACAAACCACACCCCCACCCCGACACTGAATCTTAGCCGGTGCTCACTGCAGGATAGCAACCCGTCCCTTTCAATATGCGACAGTGACATCGACAAGATAAGTAGCCTTGGTGACATCGGAACATACTGGCGTTTGGAGTTGGATGAAGCAGAGGAGGGAGAGAAAGTTACAGAGAGATAGAGGAAGAGGGAGAAAGAGAGAAGGGGAAGTGGGAGAGGGAGAGGGAGGGATGGAGGGAGGAGAGAACAGGCTGAGTGCTGGTTGTGAAAAAGGGAGAGAGAATCGAGAGACTGTAGGAGTGTTAGTGAGCAAGACTGAGGAGAGCTGGCAGGGAAGTGTTAGAGCTGAGAAACAGAGGGGAGAGAGATGGTGGCAACAACCAGTGAGGGGAGAGAATTGCGGGAAGAGTGAGATGGATGTGGGTAAGAAATAAACGGGGAGCGAGCGAGGGGGCAGAGAGAGGCACGGGAGAGAATGACGGGGAGAGATTGGAGCGAATATGGGAGGGAAGAGAGATGAGGTGTTAAACTGGGATAGAAACCAGGGATTGAGCCGGGGGAGATATACGAGGGAACGGGACTGGCCCTTTGATATCTCTGTTGATCAGTGAGAGAGAAACTGACAGGGATCGAAAAGGGCCACTCATTTTAAATGGAGACATATGGAAATTTCTAAAATTCTAAATCTTCCATGTAAATTCCTTTAGGATCAGTGAAGTGTCTATCTAGCTGAGTGTAGGCAGTTGACTGGGTACATTTGAGGTGGAGATAGAGGGGGATAGACACAGAAGCAGATATCAGTCATGGCCATGTTGAATAAACATAATATCATAAGACTTCCTCTTTCTTATGAATTGATTTCCCTGTAGTCTGAGGGTGTACCCCTGGTCCTGGGCTACGCATTATGGGAAACATCCTCTCTATCTTGGCTTTACAGTATTCAGGAAACCCGCCCATAATTCTAAACTCCAGCGGGAACAGCAAAGAGACATCATATACCATGAGCTGTGGTCTTGTTAAGCAGCTTCAGCTGCAGCACCTTGTTCAAAACAATCTGAAAATCCAAACAAACACCACCCACCACCTTTCTTATTTCACCAAAGAATTCCGAGAGATCTGTCTGGGAAGATTTCTCCTGAGGAAAACCATGCCGTTTTGGTCGTATAGGGGAGGATTTAAAAGGACTGTCATGGAACAGAATCATTGGCAGGGTCCAGCTGGCTAGAGTTGACTCTCTACTGTACACTAGGTGTGTTATAAATTCACTTAAATACCAAAGACAGAGTTTAAAATAAACTGATTTATTTGTCGCAGATCCAGAATATTAAACTCCAGTCCCATAAAAGGTGAATGTGCAGCAGAAGAAACTCCTCCCATACCCAGTGACCAGGGTGCAGAACTGGGTGTGGTGAGCAGCAGCAATAATTGCAGAGTTCAGCACCGACAGTCACTCTCGAAATTGCATTCAGCAACGGTGATGGACAAATATCCAGCATGCAGCTCATTGAAACTTTCTCCTCAATGTGAACCCGGTAGTGTGTCACAAGTGTAACGTGCTGCAAGGTTTCACTGCTAATGTAATGGCCTCTCTGCAATGTTTCACTGCTGAGGTAATGGTTTCTCAGTAGCAGCATTGTTTAGGTTAAGCTTGGAGATAACAGGGTTATGGAGTGCGGGGCTATCCAACGAGAGAAACGTTCTTTCTTGTGAGTCTGGAAGAGAGAATTTGTGGTCTTTCACTAGGGAGAGATGAGAAGACATGAATGGAGAGAGCGGGCCATTCTTCTTTGTTTACTTACCTAATCCTGTAGTCAAAGTAAGGATTATAAATCTCAATAGTTTAATCGGATATTGTGTACTGTTTGTAATTTCAGGGAACTGATTTGTAACAGGGGACACATCACACAGCATCCACCCAAACGAGATTTCTCTAGTTCGGCCGGGCTGGGGGCTATCACCCCCTACATTAAGCTGCTAGCCGAAGCGAGAGTTACATAAGCCTCGATGACTGAGTAAATCGCTTCCCACAATAACAGCAGGTGAACGGCCTCTCCAGTTTGAAGTCAATGATGCACAGTTGGGTGATTTGGCTGAGAGAAACTCTTCCCAATGGCTGAGCAGGTGATCGGCCTCTACCCAGTGTGAACTCGCTGATGTACCTTCAGTTGGGATGAGCAACTGAATCCCTTCCCACAGTCCGAGCAGGTGAACGGCCTCTCGCCAGTGTGAACTCGCTGATGTACCTTCAGTATAGATGACCTAGTGAATCCCTTCCCACAGTCTAAGCAGGTGAATGGCCTCTCGCCAGTGTGAAATCGCTGATGTACCCTCACTTGGGCTGAGCAAGGGAATCCCTTCCCACAGTCTGAGCAGGTGAACGGCCTCTCACCAGTGTGAACTCGCTGATGTACCCTCAGTTGGGATGAGCAAGTGAACCCCTTCCTACAGTCTGAGCAGGTGAACGGCCACTCCCCAGTGTGAACTTGCTGATGTACCCTCAGTTGGAATGAGCAAGGGAATCCCTTCCCACAGTCTGAGCAGGTGAATGGCCTCTCACCAGTGTGAACTCGCTGGTGAGCCATCAGGTAAGACGACCGAATGAATCCCTTCCCACAGTCTGAGCAGGTGAACGGCCGCTCACCAGTGTGAACTCGCTGGTGAGCCATCAGGTAAGACGACCGAATGAATCCCTTCCCACAGTCTGAGCAGGTGAATGGCCTCTCGCCAGTATGAACTTGCTGATGTGTCTTCAGGTTAGATGAGCAAATGAATCCCTTCCCACAGTCCGAGCAGGTGAAAGGCCGCTCCCCGGTGTGAACTCGCTGGTGTTTCATTAGGGAGGATGACTGAGTGAATCCTGTCCCACAGTATGAGCAGGTGAATGGCCTCTCTCCAGTGTGAACTCTCTGATGTACCTTCAGTTGAGATGACCGAGTGAATCCCTTCCCACAGTCTGAGCAGGAGAACGGCCTCTCCCCCGTGTGAACTAGCTGGTGTACCATTAGGTCAGATGACTGAGTGAATCCCTTTCCACAGTCTGAGCAGGTGAACGGCCTCTCTCCAGTGTGAACTCGCTGATGTACCTTCAGGTTAGATGAGGAAATGAATCCCCTCCCACAGTCTAAGCAGGTGAATGGCCTCTCCCCAGTGTGAGCTCGCTGATGTATCTTCAGTTGAGATGACCGAGTGAATCCCTTCCCACAGTCTGAGCAGGTGAACGGCCTCTCCCCAGTGTGAACTCGCTGGTGTACCTTCAGTTGAGATGACCGAGTGAATCCCTTCCCACAGTCTGAGCAGGTGAATGGCCTCTCCCCAGTGTGAACTCGCTGGTGTGCCATTAGGTCAGATGAGCAAGTGAATCCCCTCCCACAGTCTGAGCAGGTGAACGGCCTCTCTCCAGTATGAACTCGCTGATGTATTTTCAGTTTAGATGAGCTAGTGAATCCCATCCCACAGACTGAGCAGGTGAACGGCCGCTCACCAGTGTGAACTCGCTGATGTACCTTCAGTTGGGATGAGCAAGTGAATCCCTTCCCACAGTCTGAGCAGGTGAACGGCCTCTCCCCAGTGTGAACTCGCTGGTGTACCTTCAGATGGGATGACTGAGTGAATCCCTTCCCACAGTACGAGCAGGTGAATGGCCTCTCCCCAGTGTGAACTCGCTGATGTACCTTCAGTTGGGATGACCGAGTGAATCCCTTCCCACAGTCCGAGCAGGTGAACGGCCTCTCCCCAGTGTGAACTCGCTGGTGAGCCATTAGGTCAGATGACTGAATGAATCCTTCCCCACAAATTCAGCAGATGACCAGCCTCTACCCAGTGTGAACTGACTGGTGTGTCCACAGGTGGGAAGACCAACTGGAACCCTTCTCACACACAGAACAGGTGAATGGCCTTGTCCCAGTGTGAACTCGCTGATGTACCTTCAGTTGAGATGATCAACTGAATCCATTCCCACTGTCTGAGCAGGTGATTGGGTTCCCCCATGTAAAATGACGGGCGTGCCAGTCGGTCAGATGATCAAGTGAATCCCTCCCCACAGTCTGAACAGGAAGGAAGATGAAGTGAATCCCTTGCTCCACTTCGTAAATATCTGGTCAGAGACAGCAAAACTGACGTGATCTGTTTGAGATTCCCGTAGACAAATTCCTCATCATTTTTAACCTGTAAAAAGATTTACAAAATCCATCAATGGATGTAGGACAACATTTCAGATGAGATCACTTGAGTTGTCAAGGTGTGATATGGCTTCACACTGTTACAGTGAAGTTCAACCCAAGTTAGAGAGAGAAGTCATCTTCTAACTGGGCACAATGCTAGTATCTGGAATGACCATCAAACTCTCTGATGCTCCTCCTGTCTCTATGAGAATGGGGCATTTCTGCCATCTCCAATCTGTGACCTGGCTCAGTTTGACTCTCTCCATTGGTATTATTCCCTGTTTCCTCTGAGCTGCATCAGTGCCTGGCCCCACAGTAACTGAACCACTCTCACGCAAATAACCAGTACTGCATTCCATGCACCCCACTCTCTGTGTAAAAAAACTAACACCTGACATCCCCTCGATATCTATTTCCAAGCACCTGAAAACTATGCTCCTCGTGTTAGCCACTTTAGACCTGGGGGATAAATTCATCCATTTCAAGATCCAACTCCTTAAGTGCAGGGTTACAAGCTGCAGCTGGATGCACATCTTGTAGGTGAGGGCATCAAGGACACTGGCGGTCTCCCCACCTTCCCACCAATGTCCCCTCTAACTTGTAATGACCAGTGGGCACATAAATCATGTACTGTACATTTTTTTCCAAGTGACATGTGCAGAGTGAATTTTATATAGAGGTATTCATTTTAACAGCTAGCAAATCACTGTCGATAACAACTTTGATCTCCTCTGGGTTTGATCAAGTTCATCTGCTCTCTCACACAAACTATATAGCAGGCCTGTAATGGGTAATGAAGGATTTTCTCACCAAAGCTCTTGCATATTGTCCATAAGTGGTTTGTTTGCTAAATTACGCTTTAAAAAGTCAGAGTTCCAAATATCACTCCACTTCTTCCCACTTCTAAATTCTCCAGCAACTTTTGCATCACCACAATATACACAGGGAACACCAGTTTCTATAATGGACATAAATATTTCCCGTGAACCCGCCTGAGGAATTTAGGATATATAAAAAAAAACCATTTTGAACCTATGTAATCTCTGGCTAAAAGAATATTTGGGACTGAATAGGAATTTCTGAACTGAAGTAAACTCTGTGTTCAGTGGTTTGCTAAGACAGGCTCATTACCAGTTCTCTGTGGCTTGCAGAGAGACTCACTGAGAGCTGATAACATTATGCATTTTACCCTTGTTAGCTGATAACATTATACATTGTACCCTCGTTAGCTGATAACATTATGCACTGTACCCTCATTTGAGTGAAGGGAGGAGGACTCGCTGATAAGGACCGGAATGAACATGTCTGTAATTAAGTCAGAGCCTTGCAAAGGGAATAACTGATAAGGACTGGATAGTACATCCAACTGTAATTAGAACCTTCATTTAGCGAACTCTCTTATCTACGTAATTTAGTTTTACACCAACAGATTGGGTGGGCATACCAGTTCTAATAACATCTTGCAATAGTAATGTCTGGGGCTTACTATGTATAAATGTCTGGGTTCATGTATAAATACATGGCTGTAACCTAACAGAGTCAGTCCACTTGTCAGATGGTGGATGGTGGCAGTCACTTTGACAACTGGGTCTCAAACTCCTACAGGAGAATGCGCAATAAACTGTGGTGATGATAAGAAGCTGGTCTCTCGTGTTTTATTCAGATTCAACTTTAACATTTGGCGTAATGAACAGGATCCCAATATAGGGAGTGCCAAGCAGACGGGCTGAGTAAGTGGCTGGACCACTCTGGGGACTGCAGAGACTGACCGGGCACCCAATAGGTATTTTACATTATGTCGCTCGCCGTTAGTTCCTTTCGAGGTACGGTCCCTCGTCCAAGGCTGATCGCATACCTTGACGGGATTGGGAAGGAATCTGTTGGGGGTCTCGTATAAGGGAGGCAAAATTTTACTAAGTGGGCAGGAGGCGGTTCCAGGTAAATTTCACTAAGTAGACAGGAGGCAGGAGGTGCCAGCCAGGTAAATATATCTGATTGTTAATTGAGCGGGAGGCTTTGTGCTGGGTATATTATTTGGTGCACATGGGTCAATTGCAGTCGATTGATATGAGTGGGCCAGGAGCAGCCCTACACAATGTGTGAGAGTTTTCCAGACAAGGAAAAAGATTTGCGCATGTTGAGTACAGCGCTGAATAAGAAATTGGGGAACAAAATGTGGCCACTGGGGAGGAACCAGGGATATTACCTCATGAGAACAAGCAGTAAATTTGATATGGGAAAAAATTGTGGAAAGAAGTGGAAATTGTTGAAAAGGGATTGGAAGGAAAAGGCAGATGGAAAGTGGAACGGTACATTATTAGCAACTTGGAGCAATAATGCATGTGACAAAGGGAGAGAGGTATGTACTGCAGGAAGAACACCAAAGGTTGGGAGACGCTAAAAGTGGAGCGTGAATGGGTGGATAGTTGCAGCAAGCAAGAGCAGGGAAAACAACGTAAGCAAACCAAGGCTGGCCTAGATAGGAGAGCAGGGCAGGAACATCAGTCTGAAGTTCGAACTGATAGGGAAACAAGGGATCCCGAACCCATGTCTGGCATACTGACCCTGTTTGAGGACAGTGACAGTGATGAGGAGTGGGCACCCACCGTAGCACCTCCCACCCAACTTACTAGGAGCCAAGTGCACCCAGTGCTCCCAAATCCCAGTCCTCCCAGTACTCAGATACACTGTCCGCTCAGGTAAAACAGTGGCGGCAGGGAAGGGGAGGTCCGTAAACTTTGAGATTCATTAAGAGAATACCGAGACAGGAAGGGAAGGATCCAATAGAACCCCAGAGTTAATGGCTCCACAAAGACATTGGCTCAATGGAAGAAGCGAGAGAGTGGTAGTGGAGGATTGCTACTCTGAGTGGAGGCCTGTGACTAGTGGTGTGCCACAGGGGTTAGAGCAGGGTCCATTGTTATTTGTCATCTATATTAATGATCTGGATGGTAATGTGGCAAATTGGATCAGCAAATTTGCTGATGACACAAAGATTGGAGGTGTAGTGGACAGTGAGGAAGGTTTTCAAAGCTTGCAGAGGGATTTGGACCAGTCGGAAGAACTGGCTGAAAAATGGCAGATGGAGTTTAATGTGGACAAGTGTGAAGTATTGCACCGGAAGGTCAAACCAATGTAGAACATACAAGGTAAATGGTAGGACACTGAGGAGTGCGGTAGAACAGAGGGCTCTGGGAGTACAGATACATAATTCCCTAAGAGTGGCGTCACAAGTAGATAGGGTTGTAAGGAGAGCTTTTGGTACATTAGCATTTATAAATCAAAGTACTGAGTGTCAGAGTTGGAATGTAATGGTGAGGTTGTACAAGACATTGGTGAGATCGAATTTGGAGTACTGTGTGCAGTTTTGGTCACCTAATTACAGGAAGGATATTAATAAGGTTGAAAGAGTGTAGAGAAGGTTTACAAGGATGTTACCGGGACTTGAGAAACTGAGTTACAGAGAAAGGTTGAATAGGTTAGGACTTTATTCCCTGGAGTGTAGAAGAATGAGGGGAGATTTGATAGGGGTGTATAAAATTATGATAGGTATAGACAGAGTGAAAGCTATCAGGCTTTTTCCACTGAGGCCAGAAGACAAAAAAAAACTAGAGGTCATGGGTTAAGGGTGAAAGGGGAAAAGTTTAAAGGGAACATGGGGGGGCTTCTTCAGGCAGAGAGTGGTGGGAGTGTGGAATGAGCTGCCAGATGAAGTGGTGAAAGTGGACTCACTTTTGACATTTAAGAAAAACTTGGACAGGTATATGGATGAGAGGGGTTTGGAGGGATATGGCCCAGGTGCAGGTCAGTGGGACTAGGCAGAAAAATGGTTCGGCACAGCCAAGAAGGGCCAAAAGGCCTGTTTCTGTGCTGTAATGTTCTATGGTTCTGAAGGCAATTGCCCACCCGAATGCTGCCCAGTCCACCAGCAGCAGGAGGACGGACAGTCCTCAGTGATTCCTGTGTATGCACCCTGGAAGCCTCAAGAAATGATAATGATCACGAATCAGCTCTCTGATAGAAAAGAAAAACCAGCACAGTTTGCTCAGTGTGTCCACAGTACTATACAAATGTTTAATGTGACCCTGCAAGAATTATTCGGTCTCTGCCGCACGATTCTCTCAGCTGATGAATGGCAGAAATGGAAGGCAGAATTGAGATACCAAACCTATCAGGAGTTACAGGCAGGAAACCATAATGAGAATGAACAGACAGACCAGATTATTCAAGCCTTGGAAAGGGCTCTCCAGCAACCTGTAAACATCACTGAAGTTCGTGAATGCAGACCTAAGCCTGGGGAATCGGGACCAGACTATCGGGAGCAGTTTGTGGCCTGCTACGGCACTGGGAATCCACCCCACCCCCACCCCCAGTTTAAAGCCTTACCACTCCAATACTTACCAACTAAGTTATCCAACATGATTAAAACAAATAATATGGATTGGCCTGACAATGACCGAAATCGAATGCGACAAGCTTTGACATATTACTGGGACCCGACTTTCGAATCCCGATCAAACCCAAAGGGAACTAACATTAAAGGTGAATATGTTCAGCAGCAAAGAAAGACGCGAGCGGGCTATATCTGGGGATCCGAAATGGGAACAAAAACCTACCAAGGGACAGGTGGGGACAGCAACCTGTTTAGAAATTGACAATCAATGATGCTTCCTACCGTGAGTACCACCCCTCAGGAAGAGCCCAATGTAATATTGCAAGTTGCTGGAATTCCGATTCTGTTTCTGATTGATATGGGGGCAACCACAACCACTGTCGATCAGGAAATAGTATCGGAAAAGGGAAAACAGCTATCAGACGCGACAATCACACTGTTTGGGTTTGAATGAACGGAATGTACGTATTCACGTATCCAGCCACTGCAGGTGGAATTCCAGGGGACCCAGTGTGAGGTTTCATTTAGAGTCACCACCAGTCGGGGTGTAATCTAGCAGAGAGAGACTTGCTCTGTCCGTTGGAAGTCGAGATTCTCTGCGTGGACAAGGGTGTCACCCTGGGACTAGTGAACAATCGACATCTTCCCCAGTTACTGACACCTCCCCCCCCCCCCCCCAGTGGTGGGCACTTAATCTGGACTCCACTGCGTTTGAACCCTTTCTGCCAGCGGCCGACCCTCATGTGACTCAGTGCTATGACCCTCCGGGGTGCTCAACTGAGGAAAGCAAGTATTATGCATCCCTCGAGGGACAGAAGTTCCCAGTCACGGTGATTGGAGAGGTTAAAGGAAAAGTGGGCAGTGCATTTCTGGCCAAAGTTCCAGATTTCTTTGGCGACAGACAGGACTGGTTGTTCCCCATACTACCGTCAGGGTTTGCCCCGGGTTCAAATCAAAGACCCTAGGGTTCCTTGCCTACACCCTGATGAAACAAGCCTCTAACAACGAGGGAGACGGGCAAAACTTGGTCGCAGGACAACTCCAATACTGGAAGGACTTTGAGTTGAAGATGGCACATCTGGTAAGACAACCTTTTAATATTGACCAAAATGTTGTACCCCATCTCTGGGCAATTTCAGGCCACGAGATCGGCCACACCAACTGCCCCAGTCCAGATCACTGCGGAAGAAGGACAGACTCTCCCATCCATTCCGCAATACACCCTCAAGCCCAACGCAACGTTTTGTGAGGATGGAAGCCCTTTTGTGGATCCAGCAGGGAAACAATATTCTGGCGATGCGATAGTAACTGACAGTGAAGTAATTGAGCAGGCCTCTTTTGAAGCAGCTGTCTCGTCCAGAAGGCTGAGCTGTTTGCTCTGACTCGTGCCTGTATCCTTGCAACAGATAAAAGTGCGAACAATTACACGGACTCCCGTTATGCATTTGGAGTTGTACATGTCTACCGGGCTCTCTGGGAACATGGGGATTCCTGATTTGCTCTGGCCACCCCATTAGTAATGCCTCCTTTGTAAACAACTTACTCACCGCTCAACAGCTACCTCGAGTTTTGGCTATTATTAAATGTGCGGCCCACACCCGCATGGCCAACCAGGTCACTAAACTCAATGCTTCAGCAGATTAGACAGCGAAAAGTGCTGCACAATCCTCGATAGTTGTAGTCTCCTCAGGTTCCCATCAAGCAATCCTCCGTGACTGAAGCAGAACGAGTTTGCCAGACATGTGGGAGGTATGTACTTTTCAGGGGGACGCCTCTGAGGAGGAGTGCAAGCTGTAGTTCCAGGTGGGGTGCCAGAAAGACCCCGACCGAGGTTTCTGGATCACCCCAGTGGGACAGGTTTGTGTTCCTACACAGTTTTTACCTATATTGGTCAATTATGCACACACCTGGAAAAGGAGGGAATGGTTGTTAACCTGCACCCTGCACACCGGGTACGACTCCCTTGACCATTTTCGTGTCTACAAGTTGATGTTACTGAATTGCCTAGAGTACATTGCTATAGATACTGCTTAGTTATTATAGATGCATTTAATAGATGGATTGAAGCTATTCCAACTACCAATAATACTGTTATGACTGTTGTGAAGGTATTATTACGGGATATAATTCCCAGGTACGGCCTGCCAGAGATGATGAGCTCTGACAATGGCCCACATTTTGTGGCTAAAGCAAGCGAAGGGGTGTGTAACAAGCTAGCTATCAAGCAACAATTCCACTGTGTACACCACCCACGGGCCGCTGGCTTAGTGGAAAGTGTCAATGGCACTCTGAAGAGTAAATTGGCCAAACTAACAGCGGAGACTGGACTCACTTGGTTGAAGGTCCCACTGTTAGACCTATTCTACATGAGGGTCACCCCACAGGGGAAAACAGTGTTGTCACCAGCTGAAATCATTTATGGACGGCCCATGAGGACACCCTGTGGACCAAGACCTTGTGTACCATTGTTCCCAGAAAGTCTACCAGGTAAATTGGATATGCATACCCTCGGGGAAGAGATGGGGAAATACATATGCCAACTAAACAAAATTTTCCAAGCATTACATTCACAGGTACGACAGGCTTACAAGGAAGAGAACCACCCCGCAGAGAGGAGTGACTATCCCACCCAAGAACCTGGGAATTTTGTCCTGACCAAGAACTGGGATTGAGGGAAACTCGGACCTCGGTGGAGAGGACCATATTAGGTGTTACTGACCACTCCACGGCTCTGAGACTGAAGGCGCAATCTCGGTGGATACATTGAACAGACTACAAACGTGTTACTGAAGGAACTGAGTAGAAGGACTCTCTCGGACTAAAGGAAAAAGTATTGGTTGATCGTGGTGTGATGAACCTCTAGGTTTCTTGTCATTTTAAGAGAGAGTGCCTGAGTGACGTCAGCCGCCGGCTTTCTCGGCTCCTGTTTGATTCTTACTGAGAGAGAGGGAGGGGTGGAACTATTTGGCTCTGCAGCGTGTTTACACTTGCTCACAGCTTGTGTTTACATAGCTCGCAATTTGCTTTATTTAAGCAAGAACAGTCAGAGACAGACAGTCAGATGGAGAGAAAGAAAGAAGATGGAAGGTTCGAAACAAAGGACCTAGTGGCCGAAGTTCGGTGTTTGAACTCTCCTGTGCCCACAAGGGTGGGTTGATTATTGATCCAGCAAATACCTGGAAAATACCTGAGGAGGAAGGTAAAGCTGCGCGAGCGCGGGTGACGTCAGCGGCGAGCGCAGGCTTTCAAAAGCGACCCATTTTCAGGAGCGGGCAGTGTTGATGCGGGCAGCGGAGTGGGAGTAAGGAGTGCTCGTGATCGACAGACGACTGGAGATTGGAGGATCAGCCGTTGTAGGTAGGCCGAGACCCTCGGACCTACCTGGAAAATACCTGAGGAGGAAGGTAAAGTTGCGCAAGCGCGGGTGACGTCAGCGGCGAGCGCGGGCTTTCAAAAGCGACCCACTTTCAGGAGCGGGCAGCGGAGTGCGCAGGAGCGGAGTGCTGGGCTTTGGCTCAGCGGGCTTCGGCGCAAGAGGACTTCGGCAAGAAGCCTGCTTTTCATTTATTCTGACTAATCTGGGATCAGGTAATGGGGGAGACGGTTAGAGCAGTGGTGTGCTCCGTATGCAGTATGTGGGAGGTCAGGGTCAACACAGTTGTCTCTGATGACCACACCTGCAAAAGGTGCATCCAGCTGCAGCTCATATCAGACCGAGTTAGGGAATTGGAGCAGGAGCTGGATGAACTACGGATCATTCGGGAGGCAGAGGCAGAGATAGATAAGAGTTATCGGGAGGCAGTCACACCGAAAAGACAGGAGGTAGGCAAATGGGTGACAGTGAAGAGAGGCGGGGGAGCAGACAGAGAGAGAAGAGCACCCCAGTGGCCATTCCCATCAAAAATAAGTATACCGTTTTGGATACTGTTGGTGGGGATGACCTACCATGAACAAGCTGCAGTGGTCCTGTCTCTGGCACTGAGGTTGGACCCGCAACTAGGAAGGGGAGGAGGGAAGAGAAGAGAGCAGTAGTGATAGGGGATTCTATAGTCAGGGGGGCGGATAGGAGCTTTTGTGGGGAAGATTGGGAGTCTCGGATGGTATGTTGCTTCCCTGGTGCCGGGGCCCGAGACATCTCAGATCGGGTACAGGTTATTCAGTGGATTTCTGTTACTTGGGCCTTTGTTTCTGTCAGGGCCCCTGCATTATTGTGTCCAGCTACTCAAGTGCTGTAGCCAAATTGATTATCTTTGGTGGATTCCTGGCTACTCCATAGGAGAGAAATGCTGTACACGGTTGCTTTCAAAAATTACTGCTTTGTTGATCATGTAATGATCAAAAGGAGGGAGTGGTAAAGTATGTAAAAGGGTTAACACTTCCTTAAACAATAGCCGCCTGTTCTTCTGAAAGAAATTGCTGATGATCAACCGATGTACTAAGCCATGCTGAGCCATATTTCTTCTTGAGGGTAGCTAGCTAGGGTTTCTGGATGTTTATCTGAATTGTACACTCATGCGTAGAGATAGGACAGCTTCAGTCTGTTCTGTGTGTGTAAGCCATTATGACTATTTTGTAATTTATCTTAAGGGGCTGTAATATAGCAAATAACTTTGGCTCCAGCCTGCCTTGTGTGGTGGGTATCTGGACAGATATATCTGTGGTGTAAGGGGAATTGTTAGTCAGTTAGTGGATTGGGCGGGAACAGTCATAGACTGTTCCTGTTGGAGCGACTAACTGAGTAAGCCCCAGGTGCTTGGAGTAAAGAGTTTGTATTTATATGGTCTCTGAGTGACTTTTTCCAGATTTGACTTCCACAGAATGGGAGTGGTTTTAAAGGGCTGGGCTGCTGGAAGCACATTACCAGACCTGGAGTGATTGCAACTGGATCTGACAGAGGCATAACTGGTTCTTCTGGGCACATTCAGTCTCACTCCAACTATTTCCTACCTTCCTTTTACAGGTATGTAATGTCTAAAGGACCAGTGTTTGAGTAAATGAGACTCACCAAACTTTCTCCTGACTGAATCACTGGATTCTCTGAGTCAGATGGGTTCTCTCCAGTTGAGGCTCTCAATCCTCGGGCAGGTTCACTTGTTGATGTTCCACTGTCTTCAGTTGTGGTTTGCTTCCAGTTGGGTTTTTCTTCCAATAAATCTCTCACCGCAGGTCTAACTTTAACATGAAAGATAATGAAGCACATTGACAATAGAAAGGAGAACCAAACATTTCTGCTTAATGTTACTAAGAGCAAAACTCACTGAGATTTAAATGTTGAAGGTAGATATAATGATCTCAGTGAACAATCTTTTATTGTCCCTCACACGTCACAAAACGATATGGGATAAGAAGGAGCCATCATTCAGTTATGGTAAGACATATGACACAGGAACAGAATTAGGTGATTCGATCAATCTGGTTTGCCCACCACTCAACCATGGCTGATTTTCATTCCAACACCATATTCCTGCCTTCCTCCTGTTACCCTGAAACTACTTAGCAATCATCAATATATTAATCTCTGTCATAAACATACTCAAATGGCAGCCTCAACCACCCTCTACAGCAACAAATTCCACAAATCAGACATCCCTTGGCTGAAGAAATTTTCTCACCTCAATTTTAAAGGGAAGCATCTTTATTCTGAGCCTGTGCTGTCAGATCACAGATTCTCTGTCTAATGGAAACATCCTTTCCATGTCCATTTTATCCAGGCTTTTCAGCATTCGGTAGGTTTACTTAACCATACATCCCTCCACCACCCCCCACTCTGAACTCTATTGAACACAAGTCCATAACCATCAAATACTTCTCATACATAAAGCCGATCATTTCTGAGATTATTCTTGTAAACATTGTTAGCAACACACCACGTGATCGTGCGTCACAAAGCAGATCTGCGGCGCACAGCCTCACGTGACCTGTTGGCGGGACGTCCGTTTCAATTCTGAGGAAATAGGCAGCCTGGGCTCCTGGTTTGGATCGCTCAATGCAGATTCAGTGAAGCCGACACATTTCTGACGAGCCCAGATAACTGGGTACTAAATGAGTAATTGGCCCTCATTTCGGGGCTCAAGGCCAACATCGGATCTCCCCGCCCGGGATCGCTCGCAGTACTCACCAATGGGAAAGTGATATTTTCGGCCCGCAGACAGTGATCCCGAATCCGCGGAACGGCGCACGCCTGGAGACTGTGAGCATGCGCAAAGTGATTGGTGCATCATCCGGAGGGCGGGGCCTCGGCAGCGACGCAGAGATGCTGCCCATCTGTGGTTAAATGGGAGGGGAAAATGAGATCACGTGACTCCCCCTTCCCGCCCCCGGGCAGTGACTCCAGCTAGCCATTACTCTGTGGAAAGAAGCAAACTTGCCACTCACATCTCCTATCACCCTAAATGTATTAGCCATTTCACCCCCAGGAAAAATATATCGTCTGTCCACAATTTATTCCTCTCGTAATCTTATAAATGTCCATCCAGTCTCACCCCAGTCTGCGCCGCTCTGGAGTAAACAACACAAGTTTGTTCATTCTCTCGTTACAGCTCATGCCCTCTAATCCTGGTAAACCTCTTCTGCGCCTCCTCCAAAGCCCCGACATCCTTGTAAGAATGGGGGCGAATAGAACTGTATGAAATACTTCAGATGTGGTCTAACTAGTTTTATAAAACTGTGTTACGAACTGTAACGTTTTAGAAACGAACCAGCAGCAATAGAGTTCATACTGGAGTCTGGTTTTGATGTTAAAACCATTTCTTTTTAGTATCTACTTACAGTAACTTAACGAAATAAAGGAAAGGTAACAGTGTTATGTGTAAATATAACTCCCAAACTATCGAGCCTGA